>NC_141467.1:28711101-30046101 GCF_009769465.1 Tauraco erythrolophus
GAGATCATCAGGTTAATTAGTCGCCAAGAGAAGCACACAGTGCAACAGGATGGATAGATGGCATGTTTGATGGGCAAGATGCATGCAGCGCAATAGAATCTCTATGTGACAGTAGAAGCAAAGACAGTGTAACACAAAGACGTGTTTCCTGATGAAGAGAAAACACCTATAGAGTGAGATCCACTATGTTACCCTGCAAAAGAAAGCACACCAGATAATATGGTGAAAAATCATCCTTCTGAAGGACTGCAGCACATAGGCATCTCTTCAGATACTTTTTAATCCTATCAGTGTTTCCACAGCATTTACCAGGCACCACGTTAAATGTCTCAGTAAGTGTTTTTGATCCATCATATAACACATCACAACAGGAGCAGCTTGTGAAAATATGTTTTTTACAACTTTAGCCTGAATTAGATGACACCCACAAGAATGTGGTCAAAGAGTGGAAAAGGTTTCCTTGAAAGGTGGGCAATGTCCGATGCTTGTCAGTGTTTAAGAGGCATCTGGACAATGCTCTTAATAACATGCTGTAAGTTTTGGTCAACTGTGAAGTGGTCAGGCAGTTAGAGTAGATGATTGTTGTAGGTCCCTTCCAAATGAAATATTCTGTTCTGTTCTATTCTATTCTAAAATTGGCTGATTCCTCATTTGCCCATCACAGCGAACAAATTAGAGGTGAAGGAATGAGAACCAGACTAAGTTGAACCAATGCAAAAGAAAAGGTTTTCCTCCCTTATTCTACATTAAAACAAAGTTAAAAGTACTGGAAAAGAAAAGAAAAGAAAAGAAGAGAAAGAAAAGGAAAGGAAAGAAAGAAAGAAAAAGAAGAAAGAAAGAAGAAAAGAAAAAAGAAAGAAAAGAAAGAAAAAGAAAAGAAAAGAAAAGAAAAGAAAAGAAAAGAAAAAGAAAAGAAAAAGAAAAAGAAAAGAAAAGAAAAGCAAAAGAAAAGAAAAGAAAGAAAAGAAAGAAAAGAAAAGAAAGAAAAGAAAAGAAAGAAAAGAAAAGAAAAGAAGAAAGAAAAGAAAAGAAAAGAAAAGAAAGAAAAGAAAAGAACATTTATACCTTTAACAAAAATTATTCTGCTCTATGTGGGATAATTTTAATACAAAAAAAAAAAGCATGGAATGATGTTGTAGATTTAGACATGTTTTGCAAAATCAAGGAGGTAGATGCGGGTTTACCTTCGCTGAACACTCAGCATCATGAGATGTGAAAATGCATCAGAAGTTTCTTCTCCAGTTGTGAGGGATCCACTTTCAGAGAGAATACCATAGCTGTTGCCAGAAGATCTTTTGGAAGTGGGCTGCTCTCCCAGCTCTCCTACTGATGCTATTCCTCCTTGTTGAAACACTTAAATCTTTACTGAACTAAAGAGGAAGGACAACATAACTTGATAATTTGATAGGTAGGGAGCTTATCTGGAAAGCTGACATTTCCAACTCAGTCCCTACTTTAATGAATAGTTACGTACATTGTGACGGGTGGATAAAATCCTAATACTATCTAAAACATCAGAATTTGAAGTCCTACTAAAACTTTGGGTTTTGTCAAGCCAGTCAATTTTTTGCTGTGTATTCACAACCCTGCTTGATCCTAAAATGTCCAGATAATATAAGCAAACATGCAGGGACCAGAGCTGTTTCAGAAACGCAGTGGAATATAAGCGCAAATATGCTTACTGATACCCTGGAGTTACTGCAAGTGGAAAACTTCCAAGTGTCTATTTCAAAAATAAAAGCTCTCACAAAGACAAGGCGATTTACAATTCAGACTCTTGACTTTCTAATAGCAATGATCCCTACATTTCTGATACTTAAATTTTTAATGAAATGATAACTTCTTTTATTTATGATCTGCATTTCATGATCAGCCCTACTAGATTTGGTTTAATATTTGATGGACGGTTTTGTAACAGTACTTGGGAAACCACAGACCTTGTTTGCTGCCTACCAGGCTGTTCATTACCACCCTTTCCTAAAGGGTTACCACCCCAACACATGAGCTACAGTAATCATGTGGCAGTTCCTGGTCCACTTCAGCACGAAGTCAGAGAGCAGTAAGTTAATTATCATTTACTATGTTTATGAGTACTAGATGGGTGAGATTCAAAACTACTACCACAAACATTTGTTGATTCTGCTGGGACACTTACTTGGTCTCTTATTGAGTTGCGACATATTCCAGTGTCTACCTCTTGGCTCCTATTGGGAAGACAAGACTTAAAACCTTAATGTGGCCATTGTGATAGAGTGAAGTCAGCCTTTCTCTACTATACTAATTATTAGCAAGTATGTCTAAAGCACTTCAAAACTAAGGAAAAATTCTCATGCAACTTCAATGTATTTTGGCTAATATACAAGAATGTGCCAGCAAACTGTTATCTAATACCACCTCCCACCATGTTAGCAATCATATTGTGATGACACATGTCCTGGAGAAATCATGGCATACTGCAGGTGGGGGGGATGCAATTTGCTGTGTATGTATATAAATTTCACACTACCGTAAACCATTCCAGACTGGGGAAACATCCCCACGCCACACTCATTAACATAGGCTCAAACGAGATCTAGCCCCACCTCTGGCATGCTTTATCGAGTCGTGATTTTGCAGTCCCATCTGTTCTTCAGAACTGCCAGTTCATCTAGCAACCAATCAAATTAGACACTTCTAAACTGTGAGAGGAGTTAGCTGGAGCTCTTAACAAATTGTTCCTGTCATCTACCATCAATTTTCCCATTATCATTGACAGTAGGACCAACCCATGGCCAATACCCATGTGCACTTCCAGCTGAGAGAGAAATTGCCCCCACAAAACTTCATTTAAGCTAAACACAAATTTTGTTTAGCTGAACTACACTGCCTGAGGACTCACTCACCTCTCAACAAAAATGTAGACAGAACGCTTTTTGGCCCTAGAATGATGACTGAAGCAAATTTCAGCCAACTCAAAATCAGATAAAATCAGCGTAATATTCTCTTTCTACATTTAAAATTGAACCATAAATTGCTATGGGGTGAAGGAAATATTTTCCAGCAGTTTAGCAAATACCCACTTAGACCGATGTTTCATAAACGTGCTTTGACATTCCTTGGAATCTTTGCTCCAAACTCTCATAGGGCCCCTTCAAAACCTTAGTCCATCATTAGCAAGATCACTGGATAGCCTGTCCCTATGCTAGTAAAACATAAAGCCATGCAGAATAGAGCAGTGGCACACAAACTGCTGGCTGGTGCTTGAGAAGCATACATAGGAATTGTCTGCGAACATCCGAGTCAACATTAGCCCTTGGTGCACCGCGTAGCATTCCTGTAGGACAGACCCCAACTTCCAGAGCCCAGTGATGTCTCTGGGCACTGTTTACTTTACTCATACACACCTAGCTATTGAGTCCAAAAACATTGGCGAGTCTTTTAAAAATTTTCTTCTGAATTAGCATTAAAATACTCTCAAATAGAACCTCCAAGTTTAATGGTCACTTGAAAATCTTGAATACTACTTCCCTATCTCTAATGATTGGACTTTTGCTAATGAGCCTGGCTTCCGAAGAAGTCTAATTTTTTCTGAGGATGTTTAAACATGGGTAGACCTGGTTAAATGTGGCTGGATAGAGTGCAGAATAGATATTATGCTATAGCATCGCAGATTTCCACATCCAGTGTGGAATTTTTTTTGCCAGTGTGTACACATGTTTTCCATATCATTCTACTGCCTATGCATCTTTACAAATTTCATTGTTCCATTTTCTCCAGTAACAGTAAGACTAAACAATATAAATATTACTTTATGACATGTTGAAAATTGGCTTATATTATTTTTCTGTCTCTACATTTTGTTCTTATTTCACTATCACTGTTATCTTCCCTTAATACAATAACATTTACTTTGAAAAGTCAATGAAAATTTGTCCAGAAGGTGTCCAGAAAAATAAAAGAAAGGAGGTCACTAATTATTATTCAACTTCTATGTATTGAACAGTACCTTCTCAAAGATAAATATTAGTTCCAATGCTAAACTGAATCAGCAATTTGTAAAGGTTCTGAATTTGTTCCCTGAGTAGCTCCAGGACAGGGAAATAGGAAAGATGTCTTTAATTTTCTTTTAAAGATTTTTTTAAAGAATTTTTCTTTAATTTTTTTTAAAGATGTCTTTATTTTTCTTTGATTTTGAAGATGGCCAAAAACCATTTAAATTAATAGTTTAATGGGAAGCTATGGTACCCAGACTCCATGGAGAGGGACCATGGAGTCTCCTGTTTAACTATCAAAGATCACGTGTCATGACACTTTCCACATAATACAATTGTCTGAGTGCTTCTCTGTTGCTCACCAGCCTAGGCTACGCTCCAAGGATGTCATTGCATCTCCCAACAGCCAGGAGGAAATGGCCGCCTTTTGTAGGCAGGGCCTAAACCTTAATTAGACCATTACCAATTCCAGCCAGCTGGGTGATATATCCATACTTCTCAAAAACAGGAGCTGCCTACATTTATAGGTTTAGGGAATCACAGAAATAAGACAGTTTATATGACGTTAAATCTGAAAGGATAGAAAAGGAAAGAACCTGACAGTGGGCAATGCTCCAAAGGAACTGTCACGGCAAGACAAATTCACAGGCTATAGTTGCATCCTCAGCAAGTCAGCCTTCCAAATTGCTCCACTAGCCAGGGGTCAATCAGACATCCTCTAAGCCACTGGCAAATGTCTCCCCTCACTGTCACGCAGTGTCTCTGCGTAAGACAAGTTAGTTTCGATCAGTCACCTGCTGCAAGTCAGCTGAGATCAGTACCCTGACTGCTCAGAAAGACTAAAGCTCCTCTGTCGGAAATCTGGGTTCAGCCATCATTCTCCTTTGTTCCATGCCCTCTGTGGACTACTCCTCAACTGGTTCTTCTGCCTCCTTCCTCCAGTCAGAAGGAGATACCTTATCAGTGGTCCAAATATTTATGATGTTAAAAGGGGGGTGTAATCACACTTACTCATATATCCTTCGCTTGATGAAAACATGTGTAGGGCAGAGGATGGGAGATGGTGTGATATTGTACATCAGGAAATCTACTAGCCAGACAAAGAGGTACTTTCATTGCTGTTGGAACCTCATCTGTGTTGCAGACAATTTTCTTCTTTCCTTAGTCTCTTGAATCTATGGGGTCAATGAAAGTCTTTGTGTGCCTAAGATGATCCATCTTTGCTCCCATGAATAGTAGTTAATGAAAAAGATAGCAATCTATACAAGAGTTGAGGAATATTACTTTTATTGTGATTAGCCATTGTTTCTTAGTCAGGTTTCCATCTCTACTAAATGGCATCAGCAGATATGAAGGGAAGCATTCAGGTCAAATCAGATGATACCTGAGTTCTGATTGAACAAAACTATATGTTTTGCATTTTCCTCTGTATCCTAGTATTGCAGAGAACAAAATCTGGGAATGCACAGAAAAAAGAAACAGCTCAGAATGCAGCAATCAGACTCACTTCTAAATGCATAATGTGGATGATGTTGAGGTGCATGCCCACAAGGAAACCTGAATAGGCTAGTTCTGGTATTAGATATTTACTGATTCCAAACTGTCTTTGTGAAAACTGCAATTTAAAGAGCATAGAAACTTAATTCAGTATTCCCTGAAATACAAAAGAAGATAAGCATGGTATCATTTCACTGATTTATTCTCCTTCTTTCTTCAAGAGCGCCTGCATTTTATTCTCTTGAGAAGACTTGTATCTTTCAGAAAAGCAGACTGGGAAGCTAACCAGGTATTGTCAATGCACCATCACTTTGCAGCTGGGAATGAATTGATGAGCTGATTCCTGGTGACATAGCTTTTAGAATACAGGTAATGTAAATGGAGAATCCATACAGTTGTCAATAGTTTTGGAAAGCTTATTTGTCATTACCCCAAAGTTTAGAAGCAGACCAGCTAAAGTTTTCTCATTACTGGATGGCGTTTTGAAGCAGATAATGTCAGCTTGCTGGGCCAAGACTAGAAGCAGTTAACACTATATGCAGTGGGGTGGTGAGAGGATTAAAACACTCCCAGATCCACATCCAGATCCAATCCAGATTGGAATAGTCTTAAAACTCAGTAGCATACAGTTGCAGTGGTTTGTTTCAAAATATTTAGATTTTTACCATTAATGTATCACATTTTCCTGGAGTTATCAAAGCCTACAGCAGAAAAAATAATTCATTACATACATTTTATGACATTCGGGTCTTGCTTTATGTTTGTAATATTTTGTAAACAGTGCAAAGAAGCAGTGGGAAATTGTTTCGAATGGTCTTGACCTTGTGTAGTTCTGTGCTGGGGTAAAGTGACATGAAGATCTACGTTCCTAAATGTTATTTTTTGAAAAGATATCTTCAAATGCAGAATCAATTGCTGTGTCACTCTTTCATGATAGTTAAATGATACTGTAGGAATCAAATACAGATGATGCTCTTTGTCCTTGAGATGTGACAGCTCCTTCAGCCTAAGGTATCTTTATGACTGCTCTAATGTGTACCTGAAGATATATTTGATTTAAATTACTTTAGAGTCATGGGTCACAAAGAGCACTTTAATGCCTTCTTCACTCAGCTATATCAGCTGATTAGTTGCAGCTAAGATTCCTACAAGGAGACTTGATGCCTCTCTTAAAAAGCAGGAAGATGCATCTACTAGGGCTTTAATGTGAATTATGGGTCCCAACTTGATGCACAGAACAACATAGAGGACAATGGCTCAATGTCCAAGTAGAGATCAGTGACGAGTCGCATTGCTTGGGGGTCGATATTCAGACCAGTGCTGTTTAACATCTTTGTCCGTGACATGGACAGCGGGATCAAGTGCACTCTCGGCATGTTTGTTGATGACACCAAGCTGTGTGGTGTGGTCAACATGCTGGAGGGAAGGATGACATCCAGAGGGACCTTGGCTGGAGAGGTGGACCTGTGTGAACCTCATGGAGTTCAACAAGGCCAAGTGCAAGGTCCTGCACGTGGGTCGGGGCAATCCCAAGCACAAATACAGGCTGAGTGGACAACGGATTGAGAGCAGCCCTCAGAAGAAGGACTTGAGGGTGTTGGCTGAGGAGAAGCTCAACATGAGCTGACAATATATGCTTGCAGCCCAGAAAGCCAACTGTATCCTGGGCTTGCGTCCAAAGAAGTGTGGCCAGCAGGTCGAGGGAGGTGATTCTGCAATTCTGCCCCTCTACTCTGCTCTTGTGAAACCCCACCTGGAGTATTGCATTCAGCTCTGGTCCCTCAACATAAGAAGGACATGGGGCTCTTGTAGCAGGTCCAAAGGAGGGTCACAAAGCTGATCCGAGGGCTGGAGCACGTCTTCTATGAAGACAAGCTGAGAGAGTTGAGGTTCTTCAGTCTGGATACAAGAAGGCTTCGTGGAGACCTTCTAGCAGCCTCCAGTACTTAAAGGGGGCCTACAGGAAAGCTGGAGAGGGACTTTTTACAAGGGTGCGTAGTGATAGGACAAAAGGCAATGGATTTAAACTGAAAGAGGGTAGATTTCAATTAGATCTGAGGAAGAAATTCTTCACTTTGGGAGTGGTGAAGCACTGGAACAGGTTGCCCAGAGAAGTTGTGGATGCCTCATCCCTGGAAGTGTTGAAGGCCAGGTTGGATGATACTTTGAGCAACCTGATCTAAACGAAGGTGTCCCTGCTCATGGGAGGGGGGTTGGAACTAGATGATCTTTAAGGTCCCTTCCACCCCAAACCATTCTATGATGCTATGATTTTAACCATACTCAGATCCAGGAAAACCTTTCTCAATGTTCAAAGTTGTTTGGATCAAAGTGTTGCTTTCTCAGTGTTTCTATCCAATCAAGTTTTGCTCATATGATGACAAAAACTACATGTCATCACAAATCCTATGACACCTTCCCCTCTGAAATTCAGACCTCCTTTCCTAGAACTTACACTGGAGAGTGACCTTTCTTTCTCTGGATATGAAGACATTACTGAATGCTTTGCTTTGAACATATCCTAGTGGGTTTTCTCTTTGGTTCAAATTGTGTCAGTTCTGTCCAGATTTTTTTCCAGTGTAGAATCTGTAGGAATACAAGCGGAATGGGAGTTTTTGAGCAACATACCGACCCTCCTTGTGTTCCTCGCAGTCAAACGGCATTCATGATCTCTGAGTACAAAATATGTGTGCATATGCACACCAACTGTTATTTAAAATGAAGAAACCACTTACACTGGATTCCATAGGTGCTTTTTTCTGCCCTCATTTGTAATGTTCTTCTGATGATCTTGCTTTATCCAGAGCTTAAATAAACTTAGGAATAACTAAGCACTTACTTCAGTCAAATCTTCAGCCAAACAGGCCCAAGCATAAAAATATGACTAGCTTATTCATATTCATTTTCTATGAATATTTACAGTCACATTTTAAAATGAAAATGAATAGGTGAATAGTCCCCTACAGCTCCAGATAAGCTGGCCTCTGGAGCTTCTTATATAATTCATACTCAAGGGTGCTTTGTGCTCCTTGGAGAGCCAAGTAGCCTCCAAGTGCAGTTAAATTGAATCAGTCAGACACTCTTTTTCTGCTGGTTGTCTCCCTCACCTTTTTGCATCTTAAATTCTTAACCTCCTTTTTCCTGTCTCTACTGTCTGCTTTTTCCTGCCATGTATTCCCAGTTCTTCATTCTCCTCGCATTTCCACATTAATCTTCTCTATGCCTTTACCCAATCCTTCCAAAGCAAGGCAGTGATTGTTCCCTTTCATTTTTTCTTTCAGAGTCGTTCTAGATGGTGAATCTAGACATTATTCAGACGCTGAAAATTACATGATTTTATAGTGAGAAATATTTTAAATATGGGAAAGAAATAGGAATCCTGGAAGACTCTCATCTTCAACAAATGCCATTTCAGGTAAGGAAGATGTTACATGAATCAACCATAGCATACTCTCAAGATAGGTTACTTCAGAAAATGTCACATCTGGGTGGAAACAGAATTGCTGTCCTCTGGGAAATTTTACTGCTCAATGTTTGTTTTCCAACTAACATATTTCTCTTTGTTGGCAGCCAAAGGCAAGACTATCCTTTGAATATATTTGTGGAGTGATGAGGCATGGTGATGAGGACAGGAGATTATTTAATGCTGCTGTGGAAAAGCAGTATTTGGAGCACCACGGTGCACTGATCTCAAATGCTCCAAACACCTTCCCAGAGATACAACTCGTAGAGTAGTAAACAAGCACTGCTTAATTTGCACAGAGTAGATAGGTCTCTTTGTCTGGGTGGCAAGAGAGAAAGGCACAAACATGATGATCCTGTAGCAGTTAGTAGTGGCCTCTGAGAAGCAGAAGAGGTCCAAAACTGCGTCTACACTCAATAGCTGCAGTAAAATAGAAACCCTAATCTTTTACTATGCTCTGCCCCATATTGCTTCTATTTGCCTTGTATGTCAGAACTAATGCTCCCTTTCCTATTCTGTTTGAGAACACCAAAAGTTCAGCCTTGCTTTGGGATCCCGGCCCACATGAACAACACAGAGCTTATTCAAGGGCTTCCCTACATTTCTAATGCTTCTTTCCATGCACAGCAGTATCAGAATAGGGAGTGAAGACAGAAAATCTTATAACACTGAAAGCTGTGAAGTGTCTATATAGTAAGTATCAAAGACGCAGGCTTATTATTGGATGTGTATATGACTAGATAGTTTCTTTAAATTTAATTTCGCATGTGTATAAAGATAATTGATTGTGCATACACATTTTCAGATCACACAACACTGAGGGACCAATTCTAATCTCAAATGATAATTGTGCAGTGTGACAAATCTTGAATATCTTGTTGCTGTCATTACAAAAACCAGTTGCAAGACGATTGTTCACTCACTATGTGAAATTCCCTGTTCTCTATTTCTTTGAAAAATGTGTTCAGGAGTTACTTCGATGGATGTAACACATTCACCGAACTTTCCATAAAATGCAACTAATTGGAAAAATTATACATAATTGACAGAAATAATTTAAAACCTTGATGAAAGCTACTTGATGAAGACAATCCCTCTCTCCTTCGGTATCTTATTTTCAAAGACATCACTGAAAGAACCTGGCACTGTTTTAGTTTGTGTGAGTTTGACAATATTTTTTTCCATTTGAGTCACAAAATGATTCATCATGGAAATCAAAAGCAAAGAGGAAGCTTTAGAGCACCTTAAGAGGCATAGTGTACCAAGAAAGCAGTGCTCTAGAGACAATACTGAAACACAGGAGTCCTGGAACTAAAATTTCCATGAGACTTTGCAGATAGTGCCATAGCCATGATGTACTGACCTATGTTCATTTCTGAGAGACAGGGGAGGAAGAGGAGTATATGCAGTAATACTTACGAGAAATGCAAGAGCAGAAGGAACCATGGGCTAGAAAAATGAAACCTTCATTAAAATTAATGCACAAACAGAGCATGATTCAGCAGAACAGAGATGGAGAAAATATAGTTTCTCTGATATAAGTTAACAGCTGGTCTACCTGCTAGTGCTACTTTTTGATATACCTCCTACCACTTTAGATGTCAACCAATTTGAAAGGTTGATGAGATGACAGGGGAGAGAGACAAATGATTCATGCCTTGACAAGTCAGCACACCACTCTAAAAGCCATAATGGGCAGGATGGACAAGTGGAGAAAGAAAGGGTAAACCCAATACAAAAAAGTTTAAAAATAATTGTTTTAATTGTTCAACAAATTGCACAGTCAAAAATTGTGAGTATGGTGAAAAAGAGTAATAAGTATTTTAAGCAGAAATTATTATCAAATTTCTCTTATTTGCTTTTTGAATCACTAGCTCATGTTCTAGAGTTGCTTTCCACAATAAATATAAAAGGGAGAAATTTACTTTTAAAAATTTAAAGCTGAGATTCAGGCAATCTGTTTATTCTAGAAGACAGTTTATGAAAAGCACCAAGTGCTGGAAAATGCATGAAAAAAAAGAGTTGGCAGAAAGAATGGGCAAAAGTCCAGTAAAAGAAGACGGAGATGCAAGAAACATTTTATATCATTAATGCTTATGAATCCCAGCTTTGTCATTCTGGAGCTGGGTTGTTTATTGTTTGGGGTGTTGGTTTTCTTTGGGAGAGGAGGGGTGAAGGTTAACCTGGGGGTCTAGGTAAGACAAATTTTGATATTTTTTTTTTCTGTACTGAAGAGGGTTTCGAATTGAACAAGTTAAAGAAACAAAAGGCATTGTAAAATTCTGTTAGCAACTGAAAGGGGCCAATAGTTTTATCTAGGGCTTACAGAGCTAGAGTTTTGTGGGATAGCATGCTGCTGAAAGAACAAGGAAATTTAGCCATATCTATGGAGCAAGAGTGAGTGTTATGCTAGGTCAACTGATTGTAACAGAAAGAGCCCATTCTTAAGCATTCATCAGAACTTTGTTCTTCAGACTCTCAAGAGCTGTTCATCTTTAATTTGTTGTTCTGTCATTCCTTCTTCTGGCATTGCAGCTTCCTTTGTAGTATAAGCTAAGTTATTTACTGCCTAAAAATAAAATAAAAATAAAATTACCAAGCTGTGATTTTATGTGAAAGAGAAATGAAATCTGCAAATCTGCTAGTTCAATGACAGGTGTATATTCTCCAGGAATACCCGAAGGAATGTATTTTACTTCCTACTTCTTATGTTTTCTGATCACTGGATACCAATTGAATACTGAATTAATTTTGATCAAATAAAACATTTCATCTTTAACCTCCACACAAGGAAAAGAAATACTGTACAAAGTACACTGGCACCAGAAGATAAGGATCTAGTCAAGAGGTAAAGGACAAGTTTATTTTATTTTCCTAACTTTCACAGTATGCCACAGAAACACAAACAACAAATGTCTTCATGGAGAGCTCTCTAGAGTCCTTGGCGAGCCTTCAGTGAATTCTTTTACATTCTCCTCCCCTAGAAAGTAGAAGCAGATGTGTTCACTCCACGATGCTCTATAATTGCTCTGGAAGATACTATGAACAGATAGTGTCTGTAGAAAATGTATGGTTGATGCCCCACAACAACATAGAAGAAAAAATAAGGTGCCTAAGGATAAAGAATAAAATTCATTAAGATATCTAATCTTAGAAGTCCAAGTTCCATTTCCAAAAGTGAATATGTTTGTAATGCCAAATCCTCAGAGGAATGTAAGACTTAATATAGGATGCAGTAAACTCAGTGTTGCCACTAGACTGCTACCAGTACCTAGTCAGTTTAAACTTGACTCATGTATCTGTGGCTGCAAGACTACCCTGAGGGTTATTGACTCAAATACCTAATTCATTTCTGAAAATGAGACTTGGGACTCTTAGATGGCTTAGACTCTTTGGAAACGTACAGGATATGACTCAGCTTTGCAGGGCCCAAAGTGCCTTTAACTACCTTGCCATCTCAGGAAACTGAAAGCATCACAAGAAAACCAGCAAAACACAAGTGTGAGAGTTAACAGAATGAAGAGAAAGAGCTTGCTTTTCTTTTTCTTTTTTATGTAACAATTACTGGACAGTGTTTAATTTTTAATACAAAATAAGATTGATTTCATCATATATTTATCCACAGTTGAACTCAATGATCTTAAAGGTGTTTTCCAATCTAAATGTTTCTACGATTCTATCTGTAAGTACAGTGATTATACATGCTGTTTATAAATGTCTATGGCTACATAAATTATTGATACCGCTAAGCATGACATGACATGACATGACATGACATGACATGACATGACATGACATGACATGACATGACAACCAAGGGGTAAACCAGTCATAATTCCAATGCATCTGTGCCATCAGCCTATGCATATAATGATTAATAAACTGAATAAATACCACACCTCCCTTCAGAGTATTCCCAGTTAACCTAGATAATTAATTGTTGCATCATCACCTTTTGCTGCATCTTTTGTATATATGAAAGAAAGTCCCAAAATACGACTATACTCTCAGTAGGTATCTATTCTTATACAGTAACCATGTATTGCTCAGCCTTGTCTTGTAGACTCACCAAAGAGATTAGGTGAGAGGAATACGGTTGTTGATACAGCAGCAAGCTTATAACAAAAGGAAAGACCAGAGAGTATGTTGTGGTTGTCATGCTCTGAATATGTAGGATTTTTCGTAACAACAATGCCTGTAGTTTGCTCGATTATTAACCCACAGCAACCATATGTAAGGACCATGTTAAGAATTTTTCCTTTTAAGTTGTGGTGCGTACTACATTCCTGAAGCAACCACATCTAATCCATTGAAAGGATCAGTTCGGCTTAATGATAAGTTTTCTGTAATGGAAAGGCAAAGAACCTTGCAAGAAAGTCAGTTGCATCGTCTTGAAATTTATTACCAAGATTTAGCAAAACACAAGATGAGTTCTGAGTGATACTCATACCTATTTCTCTAATCTGTCATTTTACCACTTGCCCAACAAATTTTTGTTCTCAGCTGCTCCATTACACATACTCTCCATCTAAAGTTCTTTCACAACAATAAAGTAATATATTTTTGCTTTATTACTTGGGTACTTGTAGAGTAATACTTTCTGGAAATTGAAATAACTTCTGATCCCTAAAGCTGCATTGACTTTATGCATGAGGGATGACATAATCATATATTATTTAAAAATGGTGACTTACTCCACCACATTCTGCAGTAATGACTTCTGGTTTGCTTTTTACTGAAGCAGGTACATATCTTTTGTTTCTTCTACTTGAGTTTGATATCATTGAGGCTAAAAATGTGTTTGACCAGCTCGTTTAAGGTGAAGGGTCCCTTCAGTATTTACATTATTACGTTTGTCACTTTCTTCTTTCTAATCTGTATTGCAAGGATCTCATATATTAATTTTTCTTTCAGTTAAAATGACACGGGTCTGATAGTTCCCTCATTACCCAAACTGTTATTTCTCCCTCTGGCCTCACAAACTGTATTAAATGATGTTTCTTGGGGGAGTCCAGAAATGACATTCTGAGTAATGCTTTAAAGATGGGTCTCAAATTGGATTTAATTTACATTTAATAAGACATGTATTGTATGGCAAATTAATTATAACTGACTGTTGAAGGTGTTTTTTGAGAATTAATAGTTAAGGAATGAATAGTATGTTTATTATACAGAGGGTTACAGAACATCAATTATATTTCTTTCCAGTTATAAAGTGGTATTTGTTTGACATAAGTTAATTATTTAGTCAGGTTTAAAAGAATAATTATCTGAGCTTTGTAAACATGCTCTGCTAATTAAAAACCAAATACATGGAAAGCTTCGCACAAAATCAAATGGGTTACCGGTGTGGGTTTTTTTTAACTAACTCTTTCTTTTCTGAATGTTTTTCTGCTATAATTACATAAAATAAATTAGATGTCATATTTTTAAGGTACAGTTCTTTTCAGACTGCAGGCATTTTTTTGTATCTCTAGGCTACAATAAATCTGAAAGAAATCAATATATAAGAAGTTTCATTCTTGTACGAATATGTCGTGGGTTAGGCTGCTCCAGCAACCGAACCCACACAGCCGATCACTCACCCTCCCCCAGCCCCAGGGATGAGGGAGAGAATTAAAGGAGAAACGGGAAACCCGTGGGTTGAGATAAGAACAATTTAATACAGATAAGTAATACACAGTGTAGGTGCTCACCACCCCCTCTTATCCGCAGCCCGTCTCGTCCCGAAGCTGCAATCCCGGACGAACGTGAGGCCCCGAAATAGAGAGGGCAGAGAGAGATAGTACTCCGAGACTGGGAGTACTGGGAGAGAGAGAAAAAAGAAAAGTCAATAGAGCAAAAGCGCAACAAGTGCAAAAGAGCAAAAGTGGCGAAAGAGCCCAAGTGCAAAAAAGCCCTTCTTTCTGGTTGTCTCTCACCTTTATACTGGACATGATGCTGCATGATATGGATTACTAATTGGCCAGTTTGGCCCTCAATCTTAAGTTCCGCCACAAATCACAAGGGGAATTGTGTCCCCCTTGTCCCAACTATGCTCCCCCCTTATCCCGCCGTGCTTCTGCGCTCCGGCACACTGAAAGTCCTTGGAGTCTCACATCCAACCACAAACATCAACTTGCTATCAACATTTTTCTCAGAGCGAGCCTCTCAGTAAAACTAAAACACGGAGCTCTTCTAGCTGCTAAAAAGAAGAGCTAACTCTGTCCCAGCTAAAACCAGGACAGAATATTTTAAGGTATGCACTTCAGATAAAATTTTGTTCTAAGGTTTTGTTTGCTTAGCCAAGTCAATTCAAATGATGTACCAGAAGTACAGGTTTGGTAATTTTGTTTATGGGTGTTTTTTTCAAATAGTCTGGCATTATAGTTCAATTTTTCATAGATTTAAAATTTCCCAACTGATCCTTATATCATCTCACTTCTACTACACAAGTCTTACAAAAAATATATTAAAATATTTCACATATCTATTTAATGAGCATTTCAAGAAGTTTTAACTTCCAACAGTACGGTGGACCTGATTCTTCATCATTTTGCTCCTTCTGCAGTCATTGGCCTTTGTGCAAAGTACTGGTAAGCCAACTGTAAAACATGACAAGTACTTTTGTAAATCTTTATCCTATTGCTTATAGGTTTAAGTGAGTACTTAAGGAGAAAATAAAAGTAACCCTTGTCAGTACAGAATATGTGATTTCTTTTAGTCCCCAGTTCTGGTTGCGAGGTCGATCACATGGACTGGAGTGTCATTTTCATTCTTCTAGTTCTGACAGAAAGATTTCCGAAGTTTAATGCTGTGTATATTCTTGAACTGATACATGTGTATGGTATTAAATTGACCTTTCTGTTATTTTGCAGTTTTGACTGGATAGCCAGTCCACTTTTTCTTCTATATGCTACTAATAAGGCTATAAACAATACAGGAGTCAAGTGACCACCCAATCAAAGTATAAATATTGAAAAGGTCGAAAGAGTGCAGCACACTACTAAGATTCATTGAATATAAATTAGGCATTAAACTCCCGATACCTTATTCCCTTGACTGAGTAGTAATGAGAAGGGAAAATGGCAGAAAATTAATCCCTTCTCATTAAAAATCTTGTAATGAGAATGTGGAACTTGATAGAAATGTAACCTGTTCTCATTACAGTCTTCGGGAAAGGGTCTTTGTGGTCTTCTTCAGATGTCATAGCAGTGAACTTTTCCTCCCTAATAAAATAGTACAGGGAATGTGGTTACATTACATACAACTCTCTTGCATAAGTCTTCTGCACTGTAAAATTGTCCTAAAGTGACTTAACCTTTTTCATGCATTGACACTGGAATTTCTGCTGTTAATGTGAACATACATCTGTGTCAGCTGTGTTTTCAGTACTGCCTGAACCAAGTATATGCCCACATCTCATTGAATTTCAGTGTAATTCACAGATGAAGTTTCCTTAGAGTCTTTTGCAAAAAGTGTAGCTAGAGTCGAGTGACATAAAATGAATATCCCAATAATAATTATCCAGATAAAAATGTGTACACATAGGTTAGTAAGTGCAGATTTTCAATGGGATAAATAACAGGAATGTGCTTATACACCTACTCACAGGCACACAAATTTCAGATAGAAAAGGACCCACAGATTTCTATTCTCCACATTCAATTTCACTGTGTCCACAACATATAATTTATCACAGTGAATTTTACATGCTCCTTGACTTTGAAGTGTATCAAGACTTTTCTCTAACAGTATTTAGATTGTAAGAGCAGGAAATATAAAAACCAAACAAAATACTGCAACTAAACAAATCCATATTTGTTTTTCATGAAAAAGTAGGTATAAAATAAAATATTTTGATGGAAGTTGATAAGTTAATGTTCATTTTGGTTCTCAGTAACTGAACACACTAATCAAGAAAATAAGAAAATGTATTTATTTTTAATGCTGAAAAATGCATGGCTGTGTCGTTCGGTTATAAAATCTGAGGAGAAAAAAGAAATCACAGTGTTAGGTTACTGGAATTATTTGTTTCTTACCATGGCAATGCTGGGATGTATTTGTCCTGGTAGGAAGAGTGACCCACACACACTGGCTCTGCGTAGGGGTGCCTACTGACAGGTGGCCCTGGGTTGCAGATGAACAGTGGGACTTTGCTCACTTTTCCTGCCCCAGGATCCACATGGCAAGTGCAGTTATCTAGCCAGCAAGGCAGCTCTTTTACATTGCCACATTGGGAATGAAACCACAGTGCTCCTCTGGGACCTAGTAAATCCCTGATGCCATGAGAAGGAGTTGTTATGAAGTGTAGAGAGTATTAATGAACTACAGAGAGAACGACTTCTGTAGGAGAAGAAATTCTCAATCCACTCATCTGCATATATACACACTTGCACATTCACACATATTTTTCCAAGGCTATAAAAATTCACGTGCCAACTACAGACAGCCAAACTGAAGGTCTTTCCATGTAAGATTCAGCCCACTTTGCGCAGAGGAAAATGATAGCGCTCAGTGCTATGGCTGCTCCAAATACCCTTGACAGCTGCAGATTGCAGAACTACCCACAGGCAACCCAGGAAAGGCATCTGTAACTTAGAACAACAACCTGGCCTGTCTAAATTTTTCTGGCAGCAGTTCTGGCTCTTGAAACACTCTACAACTGGGAAAGTAGGAAAGGGCTAATCTCACCTCTTTCTCCTGATCTGGCTGCACCAGTGTGTGAAATGACTCCTACTATCAAAGTAAATATATTTTCTTGACACTGCTGGCGTCCATTTAAAATATGCATATGCACTCATAGACAAACACATTCTAATGTATCTCTCCCTGCACTTCTTTCTTTCTCTTTCTATATAGGGATAGATGGATGAATATGTTAGATAGATACATTTTTTTTCTCTGAAACTGGTCATGAAAATGGTCATTTTCAATTTGACTTTTCTTGCAAAACTATTGTTAACTTCTACAAGCAATCTTAATTTTTTTCATATTATTATTTTATTGAACTTTTGTGGCAATTTCTTTAGGAAAATATTTTAAGATATGCCAGTTAGTTTCATGTCAGTATCAGCGCAAAAAATAACTTTGACATTTAAGTAAGTGTTGCTTAGGAAGAAAGAATTGTACAGCAGATCCAAAGGGGCCTGATATGCTGCAGATTTCCCTTCACATCAAGGGAATTTGGAAGGAATACTGTCCTGGTAAAGACAAATTCTGTCCAGTGTCCCTGTGCAGCCTACAGGGACACGCAACTTAGGGCAGGTCAATGCCACTAGCAAACAATAAGCCTGGCAGAATCAACAAATACACCAATACGTAAGATCAACACCATAGATGCTTAAGAATCCACAAACTTCCTAAGACTTCACCAGAAAGATCCCCTTTATTTGTAGCACATTTCCATGTCCATATAAAAGACTTAACAACACAAAGATACCTGCTCTTTAGCTAGCTACGAATCTGTCATCCCACAAAGGCTATGTTCCTTCACTGGTTTTGCTAATATCTATGAGACATATTCCCAAATATGTAATTTCCTTTTCTTTTTTCCTTTGTTTTTTTCTGAGGATTAAACTGTAGATTTCACAGCATCCTCTGTCATGGGCCCATGTGATTCTGCAGCTTCTCTCCAAATATTCTGTTTCCAATATATTTTTTTAAATTAATCATACTTTTTGAATTACTTTTATTCTGTTTTTCATCATGTAGAGGATCTGAGAACTGATCTGTAGAACCAAAATTTTCCACACTATTTAGTATCAGGAGGTATCTGCCAAAAGTGACTGTTACCCAGATATGCTAGTCTGGGCAGTCAAGGCCTTAGTGGGTGGAAGGGGAGAATAGCTCATTTCATTGCCTAATTTCCACATCAATAATCACAAATACTAACCCTCCTCATTGCATCTTCTATCTTTGTAGTGTCATACTCCATGTTTGCTTCAAGAGGCACCTCATTGTCTCTTTCCTTCTGAATGAGCATATTCTTGAGAATCCAAGGTGTCAAAATTTGCATGGACAATGGGAGTCATTAAAGGGTTACATTGCCTCTGAAAGTTTAGCATTACAGTTGTGCCCTTCACCCATTTACTCACTCGTGTAAAATCGATTAAACATCCTTTTCTGGATTCATGTGGTCAACAGCTCCCAAAAATGACCTTGTTGTTTGAAAAGTACAGATCCATAATTCAATGCTCTTTGCAACCATAGTTCCTGACCCAACTGTGTGAAATATTGACAGTGGTAGGAGCTCTGTATTGCTTTTGAGTGATTACAAAAGCTTTAGAGCTCCTTTCTGAATCATAAATGGACTAGGTGATTCATGCTTATTTGCCTACTGTAGAAGTGTTTTTAAGTACATTTACAAATCCATGATTAATAGTTTTTTTAAAAAAAGGTCGGTATCAGGTTAGAATCTGTTAAATTATAATGACTTCTGTACATCTGTTTGCTGAGAGTAGAAGCTGTTCAAGACATACTGCATTAGGTGTTGTCCCAATGGATAATACTTTTTGGGGTGACCCAAAGAACATAGTGATGAAAAAGTTCTTCCAGCTACTGGCAGTGGTGCTCCTTGGAAAGAGAAAGAGAAAAGCTGGTAGACTGAAAGGCATTTGTCAACAAATAGCTTGCTCTTTCCTGATTTTAACCATGGTATAAGTCCATCCTTCTTCAGCAAGGCATGCTCACCTAAGAAGACTGACTTAAGTAGAATTTAAGCATGTTCTTAAAGATGGATAGAGAGTTACAAACACTTTTGTGAATACAAGTAGATTTAAGGATGAAAGAATATTTTGTTTTTCAAGTTAAGCCCACAAATTAGCTGAACATACCCAAAATGCAGAGCCCAAAATGCAGCACAGTCCTTTTTGGATCTGCAGTAGAGCAAGGATGATGTCTGAATCTTCACCATCACCACCAAAGGTAAACCTTTAGTAGAGGTGATAAACAAAGCTGGAATCCGTAAGTGTACCATGTGAATAAGTTGCTTCATGTGCCTCCTCTGAACAAAAACCTTAAGCAAATGAACATTATGGAATTCCTCTGTGTCAACCATTTAAAAAGAATATGCTGAAATTTTTATTTTTGACATTGGCGTAAATATACGTTTATACCACTGTAGAATGAAATAGTGATTCTCGGATTTTTCCTCTCATCCATTATCTTCTACAGATTAGTCTATGATGCACAGACACAAAAGCTATATTGTTACAAAAACAATTACTATGTCAGGAAATTGACCTTCTTGAGAAAATTTGAACTGTTTTCTCTCTTCTGTGAAAAATGTTAAGTGAACCTGATGCACTAAGGTGAGCAACTTGACAAGAAAAGAATAAGAGGGGGTGGAGAAAAAACAAACTATGACTATCCCACTGTCCCACTCCTGATCATCCCTCTAATTGCTGATTAGAAAACTATCCTTACAAAGGAAAATGGAAAATTGCTCTCTGCTCTCAAAACTGGGACCTTTTATTGTGTAAATTGTTGTATAATATAACTATATATTTCACTAAAATGAATTTTATGCCACGTTATCATTAAATTGTTGTTGACTAAGCAAAACTAAGAATAAAGCATGGATTAAATGAGGATCCTTAAGCATTTGCCTAAAAACAGCATTAGCTTCTCTCAGGCTACCAATTTTTACTGTGAAGGAGGTCAGTACAATGGCATTAGTGAAACAGTGACATTTCTCAGTCTCCTGTTTTGTCTCCTCAGTATGAAATCAAGGAAAATTGTGCACTCTTCTTGAACGATCTTCTTTGGCTACTATTAAAGTATGGTCTGTGAAAGAAGGGTGGATTGGAAAGAAAATGAAAGTACTTGAAATGGAAAAAAAAAATTGTGGATAATTTTATTTCCATCTTCCAGTATGTAAAGGAGGCCTACTAGAAAGCTGGAGAGACACTTTTTACAAGAGCATGTTGTAATAGCGCAAAGGGCAATGGCTTTAACTGAAAGAGGGGAGGTTTCGATTAGATCTAAGAAAGAAATTCTTCACTATGAGGATGATGAAGCACTGGAATAGGTTGCCCGCAGAAGTCGTGGATGCCCCATGGCTGGAACTGTTCAAGGTCAGGTTAGAAGAGGCTTTGGGCAACGTGATCTAGTGAAAGGTATCCCTGCCCAGGCAGGGGCAATTGGAACTAGATCATCTTTAAGGTCCCTTTAAACTCATACCAGTCTGTGATTCAGTGATATTTAGGGGCAAATTCTTTTGTCCAGGAATGAATGGATTCATCTAAAGGAAAAGTCTGAGCATATCAATAATCTCTTAGCTCAGATGAGATTATACATGTTGATAAATTCTTTCTATTCTCTATGACTTGTGATATCACGTTGTTTATTATCTGCCTACTTGTGTATCAAAAAAAAAGGTCACTTGCATTAGTCAAGAGGTCTATAATATTCTCAGGATTCAAAAACGATCTGACGTTATATAATTATTCTTTATAAAACTACTTCTTAATAGACAGAAACACACAGTGGAATCAGAATATCATTTAATAATTCCTGCTTTATATGCTATGCAGAGTTTCAATGCACTACCGTGCCAAATGAGTTGGAAATTCTTATTATAATCCTTGGAATTACAATAAAACATACACCTTCTTGAATGTATGGTGCAAAGCCTGCTTGGCCTGAATTTTTTTTTAAATGTGCTACGTAATTGTAACTCGGCTTTCAAGTAAGGCAGCTGTTCCAGCTACACAAAGATCATTCTCTTGGAAACAATTTATTTAAGCCCTGCTGCCACTTAGGTATCTTTCACAAATCCCTTACAAATAGTCCATTGACTCCTGTCTCAGCCCTACAATTTACTGTGTTCATGAGACGTCAGACTAAATCAGATGCAGGCTGGTGAGGTAACTGGCCTGGTGATGGAGACTTTGCATCTTTGGATTTCTAGCTCTGCCCTAAATTTTCCATATGACTTCTGCAAATACCACATTCTCAAGCTTCTTCCCTGCTGTAAGATTCAGGCAATAACACTTCCGTTTCCTATTTATACTCCTTAAACTGAGCAACGAGTGTGCATTGCTTGGTGTGGGACAAGATGTGGGGTTATGGTCCCATCTGCTCTTCCACATACACAAGCTGCCTAAGGCCTGTGCAACAGCGCAGAAGAAAATGCTAGCACACTCCCTGTCACATCTCTGGTTGATGACTGGTCTTTGTGTCTTTTATTTCTGTTGACTGATGGAAAGGCACATTACTTGCCCTGCTTTGCTGGGAGGGCTGCATTATTCGTGTCAACCCAAGTATTAATCTTCTCTCTGTATAAATAGAAACAATACATCTATATTGCCTGCACTCCTGGAAGCATTCTTTGAGCAGAATTTGGAAATTTAGATTAAGGGAAAAAGATGTCATATTAAAAAGCAAGCCTACAGCTAACAGCCTTCTCCTATGGCATGGGACTTTCTGAAACACAAAGTTCAGTGACAATAGAATACAGCACCACAACATTGGCAGTTTCTTTAGGGGGTTACAGTGCATAATGTGAACAGGTCATCCAAAGAGAGCTTTGCTACAGGAATTCTTTATTATTACTATTATTATTGTTATTGTTATTACTGTGAATCTGTAACGATTGCTTTGCTGCCGTATATTTCCGGCTCTGACTCCCAGGTACAGAAATGACAAAATATTTCAACAAATGAAAGGCTGTCCTTAGGGTATTTCCAGCTCAGTAAGAAGCGGGAAGTACAAGATATCTCGCAAGAAAGCCTGTCTTTTAGCAATTTATAGCTGTATTGTGCACAGCCTGAATCTTTTGAGCAGGATCTTTGGGGCACTCTCCTTTTATTCATTTTGAGTATACCTCCTTCTTCATCATCCTCTTTCTTTTGTCTTTTTTTTTTCCTTCTTCTTTTTTCTTTAAACAAGAGTAGCTGCAGGCTGCTCCTCTTGTTTCGCTAGGGCTTTAGACTTCAGTATTAGGTCAGATCTGTGAACTTTCCTGTTATGTTAAAAATCCTGAGACAAATCCTAGTTCCCTTGTGGTCTATGAGAATTTTGCCTTTGACTTCAACAGAACAGGATCATCTAGAGATGCTTTGTGTAAAGATCCAGGAAAGGAGGACTTTCTTCTCCTCCTCATTTAACTCTTTCCTAAAAGACACTTGAAGGAGTTGTCATTTTTAGTCCTCGGATATACAACTTTTTTGAAATAATAAGACTATGTAGCTCTACAGTGTAGACTCTCACATATGTTTATCAATCCACACCACTGAAAGGGGTGAAGATCATTAGCTACACTTAACATCTACTAAAACTAAAGGACAGAGGCGTTTACTCAAGGTCTTCATAGTGACTGCTAACAGGAAAAGGTGATAAGCTCAGGCTTTCTTATTCCAAGGCGAACACCTTACCCTCAAGAGCCAGACTAGCAGCCTGAGAGGGATGTATTTACTGAGGGTTTTTTATTTTGTGCTAATTTAGTTTCTAAAAAACTAATTGGTGTCTTATGCTCTGAAACAGGAGTCCAACTACTACTTCTGATTCTGTGTCCAACTCTCATGAAACATGATGGGGCTTTTGGGATAGGACCTGATATTGCAACAATCAAGGGCTGTACTGATCTAAATCTCACTCAAGTATTGGGACCACAGTTGAACTCAAAAGATAACTAACAATAATTTATCAGGAGTAATTAATGCAGGATCACCTTCCATAACTTTCAGTCTGAAGTTTCTGCACGGCTCAGAAGTGGGTCAATGCCTCAATTAAACTGAGGTGCCTAAACATTACAGCAAAAAAATGCTGCTGTGATACATCCTGTGTCTAGTGGAAGATCTTAATCTTGAAACTGGGGGTTGCTTCAGTAAGAGACCCCCAAAAGTTTAATATCTGTGGATTCATCAACATAAGAAGTATTGCAAGTGCTAGACCTGGCTATGCACTAGTTAACACCAGGACTGGAAGTCAAATAGTCATTTCAACGTGATTCTGCAACCACACTAATAAGCACTAATGGCAAGCAAGCATTGCGTCTTTCTGATAGCAATAAGCAATATGTTTTTGCACAGAGCTGCCTTGCACCACGTCAGCTCTACCTTTCATTAAGTGGTTGAAAAAAAATCTGTTGAAATGCTGGAGCTTTTGGTTTTGCAGTCCAACACTACAGAGCAAAAACAGATCTCATAGTTTAGATACACATAAGCATTTGGGTGAGTTCTGTTCCTTTTGCAGTTTCTGCGCCACTCCAGAAAGGCTTTAGAAAAAAAAGGGCAAGTATATTACTTTTGGTTTATTCTTACATTGAGTTTATATCTAATGAGTTATATCAGCATGTTTTCCATTGGTTTCTATTAATTTTTTAGTATAGAAGAGTTCATGCATTTGAAAGCATAAGAAAAGGATTGACAGAAGTACAGAAAAATAAGCGGCAGCATGGCTAAGATGCTAAAAACAATAATTTACAGTATTGATTGACTGTTGCCCTGACTCATCACTGCTATGCTAGCTGCATATGGTATATTGCTGCCAATAGGAGACTATGCTATATTCCTGTGAGTAACTAGCATTAATGCAACACTATACTAAGACATTAGGAGAAGAAAAGTAAGCACACATATATTATGAATATAGATATGGATTTTAAAGAGAGGGTGAGCTAATGGGTCAAATTTTGCCATTGGCTATTCACCTGCAACAACCACAGACAGCAAAGAAGCTGCATAGCTGAGGTTCCTGAATCTCATAATAGTCACAATTTAGCTTGCTTATCTGTACATCACATTTTATATTGTTGTTACACTTTCAGCCTGCACATTTCCACCCATAAACAAATAAGCCAGTCTGAGTGGCAAAGTTAATTTCTTAAATCCTCATCTGGGCTTGTAAATGTGGGCCCCATGTTTCACAACTGGGAAGCAAATGCAGTCACCACTCATTTTAATAAGACACCAGGATGCTTACTGAAAAAAAACTGTGACAAAAGGCAACCTAGGAAGAAATATTGATACTTACATGCTCTCAGATACAATTTCTTAAAAAAATTCTGGAGTCCTCCTGATTTGCCCACATGGATGACAACTTCATGTCCTTGAAATCATAAGCCACAGCATACCGCCCATGGTGGGCAGACACTGTTATGCAGCATACCAAAGGGCAAGGAGAGACTGGGCATAACACACAACACAATGTAGGCTGCTTTACAATGCTGCAAATTCCCTCCTGCTTTGGAGAAACTAGAAAGAAACAACATGGCAGGTATGGGTAAGCTCTCTGTACTTCAGAGACAGATGGAGAAAAACTGAAGAAGCTCTTAGGAGAGACTGGGATACTAAAATTCCTGTAGTCCAGCTAATAAATCTATAGCTACATTTATTTGATCTCCAAATCCTGTTTGAGTAAGATTAGTAAAAATATTGCAACCAAAAGTCATAATGGTTGATAGAGCTTTCAATTTCTCCTGGTGAAAGTCAAGACCAGGTGTCATATGAAACTAGTTTAGTAACTCTGTAATGGAAAAAGATCAAATTATTCATGCTGGTTAAGAATGATTAAGAAGATATTTCTGATATTGTGGACCTCCGAAGTCTTAAAACGAGCGTCCAGACCTTTGAGAGAACTAATTGTCTTACACTGCTATGATTCCTGCCTTCCCTTTTTAGAAACACCTTAGGGTGGGGTTGGGAAAAAGACACAACTGTACAACAAGTTTCCTGTGTAGATTTTTACAGCTTTCCTTCAATAACAAAATTCAAACAACTTAATTACATCAACAAGTACATACCACTACTATATTAACTACGTTATGTGCATTTTTGCAGTTCAAGCAAAGTTCTTATCTGTGGTACCATCAGCATGTACATAATATACTGTCATGTCTTTCTGAGTCCTCAACAGAAAAATTCTGGTGCTTTCCTGGTGTCTGACTGAGACTGAATCACCAACAAGAGGAAGCTATTTAAGACCTCAAGAATAACCAGTAATGGGCAGGCATGTACCTTAAGCTGATGAGCAAAGGGGAAGGAAAGAGTGAAAGCATTAATTAACTTTTTCAGTTTTTAAATCTCAAGTCTTCAGCTATTTTTTGCTTTTACTTTAACAGGAAAGAGCTCTGCTTACATCTCTGATTGCAAAAACGGAGATTTTTCAACCTTGTTCACTGCCAATGAAGGAATTGCACATGGCAGTCAAATATTCAGAGGTGCAGTGACAAGAAGTGTGCCCTGGTTTCGCTGGGATAGAATCCTAGAATCAGTTTTCTGTTCAGAAAAGCTACAATTCTAAAGTAAGTAGCATTTTTAAGAAGACTGCAGTACCTGATTTCGATGAGAACAAAGTTGATGAGACACTTTGGTATAGTTGTGTAGCCAGCCTGTGGTATGCAGGTATCCATAGTGATCAAGGACTTCTCCGATTGTTTTGCTAATGACCCAGATATCCAAGAACCTGGGGGGAGCGTGGCCAGGGTGATTGTCACCTAAATCAGCAAATAGGTGTTCTGTACCGTGTAACTTCATGCCCACTATAAACTGGAAAGTTTTGCTGGGGACAGTTTCTCTTTCTCAATGGTCGCCATCCCTGGAGAGTCTCATCTGTCATTCTGTTCCTGAGGCCTGCTGTCTCTCACTTCTAGAATTGCGGTCTGGGATTTTCTGCTGTGGGATCACTAGCAGGGAACAGGCTGGATGTTGATCAAGAGGGTGGTAGCAATTGCACTGTATATCACTTGTCTGTATATATACTTGTTACTGTCATTATTATTTTCCATTTTATTTTATTTTGGTTTAATTATTAAATGTTTCTTATCTCAATCCATAGGTCTTCCTTCCTTTTCCCAATTCCACTCCTTGAGTGGGGAGGGGTCATTGCATAATAGAACTACTGGTTTTTGCTTAGCCCCCGGATACAGCCTAAACATAAACAAAGTTTATGTTGGAATGGAATATTGTGTCCGGTTCTGGGCCCTTCAGTTCAAGAAGGACAAGGAACTGCTTGAGAGAGTCCAGCGCAGGGCCACAAAGATGATTAAGAAAGTGGAGCATCTCCCTTATGAGGAAAGGCTGAGGGAGCTGGGTCTCTTTAGCTTGGAGAAGAGGAGACTGAGGGGGGACCTCATTAATGTTTATAAATATGTAAAGGGTGACTGTCAAGAGGATGGAGCCAGGCTCTTCTCAGTGGCATCCAATGACAGGACAAGGGAAAATGGGTATAAGCTGGAACATAGGAGGTTCTGCTTAAAAATGAAGAAGAACTTCATCACAGTAAGGGTAACAGAACACTGAAACAGGCTGCCCAGAGAGGTTGTGGAGTCTCCTTCTCTGGAGATGTTCAAAACCCGCCTGGACGCGTTCTTGTGTGATCTGATCTAGGTGGTCCTGCTCCGATAGGGGGATTGGACTAGATGATCCTTTGAGGTCCCTTCCAATCCCTAACATTCTTGGATTCTGTGATTCTGTGGAAGTGTCAAAATCAAGCACACATTTCTGTGAACAAATTTTATGTACCTCTATAGACAAGCAGTCATGATTTTTGCACACAGATGTGGCAGGTTGGAGTAGTATGGTTATATGCACTGTACTGTAATGGTATCATAGTTGCTGATTTTCTAAAAATAATAATTAAATTCTTAAAGTGGTTGGGGGAAATTAGAGGACAGAATGGAAGGTTCTGGCACCAGGTTATATTGATAGGGAACCAAACACTAGACCATGTGAAATAAAAAAAAAAAAATCTCCAATTTGGAAATGTGTTTGTTTTCATTTGGACTTTACAATGAAACACCACCATATATTTTGCTTGCTACTTTTAATACCACTCTGAATCTAGACTTTCAGAAGTAAAAAGAGTTCTTACATCTACCCCTTCCATTATCTCTTCCCAGCACTTTACCTCTGAGGATGAATATTTTCAGGCTCTGTCTCATTCTCGAAATGTGAAGAGCTTTGTAAAACAGCTTTTCAAGTAACATTTCAAGGAACAGAGCTCCAATGATTTCATTAACATAATGACTGTTCACAGATTTACTGTAACTGAGTCAATACATTGCCATTTTAGTGATGTTAACAAGTTCATTAACCCTGGATGTATTTATTTATCACTGCTTTTAGAAAAACTGTCTTTAACAAGAACTAGACAGTACTGCATGTAGGTCTTTGAACATACTCTTTAAAATAACATACAAATGTTTAATGAAGGTAAGATGGTCAGTAAAATTACCTTTATTTTCTGTATCAAGTCTTAGAATAAGTAGCTAAGAATTTTACTGACTTCTATTTTCTTAACAAGAAGATTTTAGTCATTCATTCACTCATTCATTCATATATTTTATGAATATTAACAGGGGTGATTAATTTGAAAAAAATCTTACCAAAAAAAAAATCCATCAGGTTGTGTAAAAGAGCATCACCACTTTATAACTCAAATTGGATTTTTATTTGGGGTAAAAATCATATCAAGTGTGGTAAAGAAACCCATTTATATTACTGCAGTGACTCTAACTAGAGAGTAGATAAGAGCTTCAACTGAAGGACTTAAATTGCTTCAGATGCACTTTGCATTATAATTGCTTAAATAGGTGGCTGGCAGAAGCATCACCCCTCTTTTGTGCTCCTTTTTTTCCCCTAACATAAGAATAAACAGTTCCAGATTGTACCAGTTTCTAGTAGTTATTCCTTCACAAAATACTCTCATTCAAGATCTTAGAAAAGCCCTACAAGCTTTAACACACACAAGAGCGTTAAACAACATAAGGCCAGCCCTGATAGCAGGACAACTCCAAGCTCCATGTTGCTTGCTTTCTGTAAAATCAAAATACACTATTTGACATTTGATTTGCTGTAGCATAAAGACTAATCTTCACAATTTTAAAATGTTTAATGGTTTTCTAGAATCTTTTTTCAATTGTGACCTACAAGGAGAAAACATTTTTTTTTTCTAATTGGAAATTAGTTGAACTATTAAGAGAAAAAGAAACCACAGAATAGGTGTTTCAGACCAAAGAAATTTTGGCACACGTTCCCTGGATTTTATGCATTCAAATAGATCTATGGACCCACTGACAGCTGTCAGCATCCTACAGCAGCTGCTATGTCAGTCTCCTCCAGCTGCTGGCCGAAACGCACCACCTCTTGCTCTGCCTATGCTTGCTGAGCAAGCCGGGAACACTCTAAAAGGGACTTCTGCTCTTCCTTTGCTGCCGGTGTGCACTGCAGCAGTGTAATAGCTCTTGCCGTCCTCTCACTACATCATCTCTTCATCCCTAGATGTCCACTCTCTTTCCCTTCTGCAGTCATTTGTGATGTCACAAAACTCTGCTGATACCATTAGCCAGCAGTCAATAGGAGAAGAAACAATCTCATTTTCCCCTTTCTACATTATTCCTTTCTGAAGTTCACTTATAAGTGCCTACATAAGCCTGTCACTGTAAGGCATTTTTCTCTTTAGAGCTCAGAATCAGATTTTTTCATTCATATATGGGGTTGATCCGTGTTTAAATTAGCTAAAGCACTCTTCTAAATCCCAGCTGGTTTTAATACACCTTATCAATTTGACCCCTACATATCCCACATTTTTTCATCACGCCTTCACAGGGAAGAACTTCCTTCATGCTCAAGCTATTAATAATAATCATACAGTCTCATGTGCAGGGTGG
This sequence comes from Tauraco erythrolophus, assembly GCF_009769465.1. NCBI lineage: Eukaryota > Metazoa > Chordata > Aves > Musophagiformes > Musophagidae > Tauraco > Tauraco erythrolophus. The sequence continues at coordinate 28,740,626 of NC_141467.1, forward strand.
CATGGATGAATGGAGCTAATACTGTGCAATCTGTGCAATGAGGAGCTCAGCAACTATAGAAGAAGACAGAAATCGTTGGCTTTTTGTAGTGTAACATCTCGTTGCAACCTACTCAATATTTATACAGTAGCAAACCCATTTCTGAAAATCCCAGATAGGAGTTCGATATCCTTGTTATTCTAGATGTTACTAATCCAAGTGACCCAAGTTGCCAATGCTGTCCTGCTGCTAAACTCCTGGTCCTCCTGCCGTTGCTACCATGAACATTGCTGGGAGGGACTCGCAGCCCTCTGACCTGGTGATGCAGTACTGTTGTGGCTAGGAGCACTGACACTGATGTCCTCAGGGCTAAGGCTCGTCAGGCATACTTTGTCCAAACTTGGTTTTTTTTGCCTGCCTGGAACCTTGTTTTGGCATATTTAGCCACAAGAACAATTTCTCCAATGACCAGTGGCTATGGCTTAATTTATTTTATTTCTTTTATAGTGTAACCATCATTTTTATATACATACTAGTAACAAAGAGCTACTCTGTGTAAACTGGAATATTCAAAACTTCAGCATAATGATGCAATATAGAGAAACACAGACCTGGTATGACGGCAGAGACCTTGAAAGGGAGGACAAAGGATGCAGTGTAGGGAGCAGAGGCATGGGACGGTAAGAGACAGGGTGACGCTGAAGACTCCAGAGCTAGAAATAACTCACCAAAGGGCAGATAAAGAAATGTAACCATGGGATTTGTCTAAAACCAATTTAAGGGTAACAAAGAGAGCAAAAAAACAGGTATTCAACATATCTAAAATACACTATATGTAAGAAACTTGAGTGTGACCTGGACTTGCAAATGAAGGAAGAATGACCAAGGTGTAAAGCATGTTAGAAAACATGAAATTAGCCCCAATAGATCCTAAAATGAGGGGAAAAAATGCCATTTTCACACTCTTTCTGGGAAAAATAAAAAGGAAGAATCCCCATCAACAACATCACTGTTCTCCTGGTGAAGAATCTGGGACACTGTCAACTCCCTGTAAACCCCCTTTCTACTTCCAGTCAGTCTGAAGCCACTGACCTTAGGGCTTAGCGGTCTATGGATCAGTGATCATAACAACAAAGAAAAGTATAGGTACTAGACAGAGTGCATATACAAATTTTAACAGTGTTGTTATTATTTATTGTGTTGAACCTTTTTTCTGTAATAGTATACATTATTGTCTTTCTCTTTTTTAATTTACGAATTAGATCTGTACTAACAATTATTTGATTAAGCTTTTAAAATTTCAGTTACACTGACAATTAATTCTTAGCTTTGCATACAAGCTGTGCTTCTGTTTTGTCAATACAGTATTTGAGTGTAACAGGCTATCTGAATAACACGGGAATATTCAGTCAGAGATCTATATGTGAACTACTGACCTTAATCTTCCATTAGAGTCAATAGAATCAGTCAGTGATCAATGAAATCAAAGATGTAATCCATCTAAAAGCAAATATTTAAATTGTATCCTCTGTTTTAAGTGATTATAAGGGATCTTCAAGTTGTAGCTTTGACAAGAACATGTATGCTGAAGACTTCTGAAGTTAAAGACATGGATTTCATTGTGTTTAGCACTTGAAAAGTTAGCATGCTTTTGCTTTTGCATGGTGTCAACAGCAGATATTGTAACCACAGTAGAACTGTTAACTATAATGCTGTGTGAGTATTTACTAGGGAAAGATCTTTTCTAGTTTTCAGTATAATACACGTCGAAAAAGGAAACTAAATTACTGGTCATGCATTATCTTCATCCCCTTGCAGGTTCTTTAGCAGAGGAGTTAAGAGGCAGTCTCATAGTTGCCCCATTCACAAAACACATAAAAAACTAGTAATTCAATTGAGTGTGACACTGCTCTTCTGAAGCCTTTTTACTTCAGTAAGGGAGGATGCCAAACTCCAAAGATAAATAAGAAACGGCAATCTTGAAGTTAAAAATACCTGTGGAAGATACCAAATATTTGTAAAAAGAGAATTGGTAATTTTGCTCAGCTCTACCTTCAAGAAATAAAGTAATCTGGATCTTGTATGTACTAAAGCAATCAGCACCCTTTACAAATAGGCTCAACAAGAGAGCACTGCAATTAGTAAGTGTGGGCACAGCCTTGATTTATAATCATGAAATAAAATGCTTCATATACATGAACACAAAACATTTTGCATACTTACAGTGGTTTGATCTTTACATTTCAATTTACTGCTTCTGAGCAAGTGCTCAGGCCTTTGAATGGTAGTACTCAAAACACTTTGCTTACTTTCACAAGCTTGCTTTAAGTAGCCAATAAACATTGCTTGTTTTCATTAACTAATGAAAACTATATAAAAAATATTAGCAAGAAGTACATTTATTTTATCATTTTGATTGCATTTTAAAACTGTTTACAAATTGGAAATACTTAGATTCATATGTATTTTATTGTCAATTTGTTGCACCAAGTTACAGAGGTTGCTTTAATTTTTACTAGTTTATTAGACTCAAAATCTTGTGGGGAAAAGGAACATACTCATGAATTATGTTATTAGTCTTATTGAATCTTAACAGGCTAACCAGAGAATTGTTACTAGTCCCCTTACAGTGATCCTGATACTTCATAGTTAAGTTAAATGTAGTTAGAATGACACATACACAAACCTTCCAGGTCTACAGCATTTCTTGCCATTGTGCTCACCCTTCCACTGCCCCTTTGGCTCCTTGATCAATCAATGGCTTCAGCTGAGGCAAGCTGCTGAGGTGTTCCATGTCCTGTGCTGGGGGCAGTATGAGTATGGCACCAATGGTCTCTTCTTCTTCATTATGAGTCCAGGTGGAGTAATTTATATGTGTTTACTAATGAGCTCTACACTATGCTCTTTCTTCAATGGTCTGCAACTCCACTTTGCATCCAGGTTTGCTATGTATGGTATTGGATACTTGTTTGGTTTATTTCCTTTGTTACCCCTGAAGTCACTTTAGCTGGCTCCCAAGGTTTACCTTTTCTTTCTCTTACCAAATAATGTTCCATGCTTCTCACAGCATTTTATTCCAGGATCATGAATAGCTCATTTACACATAATAACTACTTATTATTACAACCTGTTAGTTATATATCCCTATATTTAAAACAAGTATGTGTGCTTGTGTGTGTTTATAACATATATACATCATAGAATCGTACAAAAGCTTAAAACATAGGAGGGAACAGTCTCCTGCTAATTAGATAATTAGTTTTAGTTACACAGCTAAAACACAGATCCAGAAAGGCCAAGACAAGTCCAAATATAACCCAACAAGCACGGAAACAAGTGCCGTGAGCTTAATGCAAAGCCTGTGATCTGTTACTAGCAATGGCAACACCATATATGCTGCATTACAAGGTTACATTTTCTTTTAAATAAAAATAAAAACTAGTTATAAGGAGATATTTCAAATTTTCTTGGGCATTATTCAGACCCTGTTAGAAAGCAAGCCCATTTTCAGAGTTGTAAAGTATAGCTTTCCGGTACCAAAAGAAGAGCTGTGCATGAATAAGAGAAAAGCAAGAGGACAGATCAGTAGTCTAAGCAAACAGGCACTGATGAAAGAGCTGGGCTTGCATTAGACAGGATGGAAAAATATGAAGGGGAAGACATGGAACACTACTACTTTTTACTGAGGAAGAGGATGGAGTAAATGCTTTCTTCATACCACTAGGGATAGAAGAAAACATAACAGGAATCATTTAAAGAAAGTTAGATTAGGTTATATATTTTTATATATATACGTAAATATATATATAGTCACACACACATATACAGTTTTCATAAAGAAAAATGTGAAGCACTGGAAGAAATTGCCTGGTAAGATCGTAAATGTCATTCCTAGGTGGTGCAGGAGTTCAGAATAAGCTGGACAACCATAATTATATACAGCACAGCATGATCCTCTGTGGAGATAACAGCTGGACTTCACAATCTTTAGGAATCTTTCCAGTTTTTCTCTCTCTAATTCCTCAGTTAAGCTCTTGTGAAACTCCAAAAAGTTGGGATGGTCAAGTACAATAAAATTAAGAATAATTCTGGAAAAGAAAGAATAAAAGGATGTGGGAACCTGTAATACAGCTTAGATGCCTCAGATTTCAGGAAATAAAAGAACTAATTTGTTGGTGCCTACAAAGACCCAGTGTTCCACGTAAGAGACTACAAAGACTTTAGTTAGCACAAAGGGCTTGTGCTTTTGATGAATTCTTGAAAATATATTGACTGGAATTCTGTTTTTCAGTGAATTATTACATTCAAAACATAATTAAGTTACAAATGCATATAAGGCTTATGTTTTTTCTAAGCAAATGATTCTAACAAAACTACCATACATAAGTACACACATGAACATCTGCTTATGTCAGGCAGGAACAAACGTCTACTCTCACTTTGAAAAAATAAATCTGTTAAATCTAAGGCTAAGAAAATTAAATTAAAGCATGCTGTGTTATGCACTAGTGTTATGACAAAATATGCTGAACCATGGCATGCTTCTGAAATTCCAGAGTGCTTGTTTTCTTTTTCTGTATATCTCATGGTTATGATGTCAAATTTGTACTATAACATAATTTCAGAAAACCATTAATATGTAAAACTGCCCCTCTTTTGTAATGTATTTCTTTCTTAATTAAGGAGAAGGTGGGTTGAAGTTCAGTGGCTAGAAATGCTTAGCCCAGGCAGAGGGTGGGTGGTTAGCTGCTGACAGTGTTTGTTGGAGCACTTAGTTTATTACTTCAGGGTTCGAATGTGATCCTCTCCTTTACGGCAAAGCTAGGTGTGTTAATGTATCCTGCAGTGATGTTAAAAGGCTTAAGGCGGTGATGCTGACAAACTAGCTGTGTCACCACATCAAAGCTTTAAAGTGCAGATACAGCTTGAAAAATTATTATGAAAAATAACATATTCTTACTCAACTGATCTAATCCCCATATGCATTTGATGTATATCAGCTTACTTGACTGACTAAAAGAAACGGGTTGTACTGTTAGCACTGTAAAACCAAAACAGCTCTGAAAGATTGCACAGGATTTCACTCTGGCTCATATATCACCAGCAAACCTGTCAGAGGAATTCCAGCTGCAGAATATTTATTACTGATGATGATGTAACAGGGAGGAAGAGCATATTCCTAGTTGAATTCGTACAGTAGGCAGTTAAAAAATTAATCTTTTGATTCACACACAGAAAAGAAAAAAAGCAATCAGGCAATCATTACAAGACAACAGAGACTATTTATCACAGTTATTTTGGTCTTGAATGCTGGTGTCATTCAGAAGACCAAAAGTGGAGAGCTGAAGTCCTCTGTCAGTCAATGAGAAAAGGCAGGTGACTCTGAGAAATAAGGAATGTGTGTGGTTTCTGCATATGAGATTCCAAGTTAGATATTTAAAATGGCCTAAAATGAATGGCATGAATTGGCACCATATGCTAATCTCCATCACTTTAACAGTCTGTTTTTTCTGAAGTATCCACACTGTTACGGATGTATACATGTGAAGTTTTCTTAAGTATGTCTTCTTTATCAAAAGGATTGACACTTTTCCAGTGTACTAAATGACATTAGTTTCTGCAGCATTTTTTTTAGTCAGTAGCACATGTTATTTAAATAACTATCTACCTACTTACCTACTTACCTGTAACTTGAAATTCCTTCTTAGAATTTGTATCAAGCAAAACCATATTTTCATAACATAGACATTTTCGTTGGAGTCAGGACTGTCTGCTACTGTTCCCTGGTTATTTCTGTGTGGTTCATACTGTAGCCAGCTAAAGGAAAGCAAAGGATATGGATTCTGTGTACGTCATCTGCAACTATTTCTGAGACTGTTCTCACTGTCTGTGTGATGCAAGCCTCCATAGGTTCTTCAAATCTGGTGTTTCAATGTACTTTACACTGGTTCTTATCCTTTTTTGAACTGACAGCCTGGACTTCATAGCTCTGTGCCTTAAAAGAACTTTGATGCACCTCATTATCAGGAACAATGACAGATCAGTAGCTCATTGTAATAAAAAACTCAAGGCATGTGTATACAATCTGCTTTTAAACTCTCCTTAATGTGAAAAAGCACAGCAAATTTTTCCCAAACTGATGGAATCCACAGCCGCTACTCGAGGACTTTGATCTTCCAGCTTCTTCATTTCTAACCAGTACCACTGGATGTATTATGAAATGAGATTGGAAAAGAAAGCTACATAAGGCAGTGGCTTTTCTTTTTCTCTGCTCAGAAGATACACTGGCTAGTATCTAAAGTATGAGTTTTTGTCATAAGAGCTCAAAAGAAAAATAAAGCACACAAAAAAGTTACAGACATCTGAAAACAAGCCTTAAGAAGAAATGTATGTGTATCTTTCTTAATCAGCATCAGTTATACATCAGCCTTATACCTGGAATACTACATTCAGTTCTGGGGCCTCCAACAGAAGGAGGGCATGGAGCTGTTGGAGCAGGTCCAGAGGAGGGCCATGAAGATGATTTGAGGGATGGTGCACCTCTCCTATGAAGACAGACTGAGAGAGTTGGGCTTCAGCCTGGAGAAGGCTCCAGGGTGATCTCATTGCAGCCTTCCAGTACTTAAAGGGGGCCTACGGAAAAGCTGGAGAGGGACTTTTTACAAGGGCATGTAGTGATAGCACAAGGGGCAATGGCTTTAAGTTGAAAGAGGGTAGATTTCAATTAGATCTAAGGAAGAAATTCTTCACTCTGAGGGCAGCGAGCCACTGGAACAGGTTGCCCAGAGGAGCTGTGGCTGCTCCATCCTGGAAGTGTTCAAGGCCAGGATGGATGAGGCTTGAGCAACCTGGTGTAGTGGAGGGTTTCCCTGCCCATGGCAGGGGGGTTGGAACTAGACGATCTTTAAGGTCCCTTCCAACCCAAACTATTCTATGATTCTGTGATTCTATGTTTCTATGTTTCTATGCTTCTATTCTATGATTCTATGATTCTATACAGCTTCTGTGAAGATGTGAATTTGGCATTTGGAATCAGGTTGTTTCCAGTTTAAATTCTATCTGCTGGTCTTTAGAGGCCTCCATGGGATCTGATCTAACTGCCAGACATCAGTTCTCACACTGTGACCACAAGATCCCAGAAATAATGTCTTTTCACTGGAATCAATAAATTTGCTGTACTGCAGGAGGAGGTTTGTGAATGTGGGACACAGAATTTTCACAGGTGCTTAGCTGAGAAATGACCCTTTATTGCTTTCAGCAATATTTACAAAATTCATTTATTTCAGCTGAGCTTTCTTCCATTAATTCTTCACACATGTAAATCCAATATCCTCTACCCCTTACCCCCAAAAAGAATCAATCTGTTTCTCCCAAAGGCTGTAAAATAAAAAAGGATTATTCATTTCTGTTTTAAAATATAAGGGAGGTTTTACAATGATCAGGACTTAGAAAGCATGAAGATAAAAAACAGACACAGAGGCAAAGTCTAGAATCATCCACAAAATTTAGATGGAACCATATGTTTTCACAATGAATAGCAGAAGAAATATGTGGCTGACAGCTATTTAATGATTTTCATTCCTTTCTTTCCTTGTCCTTCTTTTAGTAGGAATCTTACTTTGCTACTCCCATTTTACAGATAGGCAGTATACAATGTGACACACGAGGGAACTTCAGTGGTTTATCTGTGGAAACCTGTAAGCTCACACTAGACCAAAAGTCCAGTAAAAGTTTTAAAAGTCAGCTCTCAAACTGTAAAGACTATTTCTTACTCTCCTAACTGGCTGTCTGTTTTAGGGTAATACAGAATCTTCTATATTTGCATATATTTTAGACATATAAAAAACCCCAAGAATAGTGTTCACACAATTTAATTTTGAAAAAAAAACCAAACCATGCCTAGCAAGCTGACATACCTGAGAAATTTGTTCTAAATCCTGTGTACAAGCTACATCACACTTTCCTCTCTGAGGTCTCTTTCCATGTTCCTGATTCAACTGCCCAGAGTTTCCATTTTTATATGGTACTGTTCTTTGGATGAAAAGACATTATTGTTTTGCTGCAAGTATCCTAATTTCTCTTCAAAACACTTTCTGAGGCTACAGAAGTTCTTATCTGTGAAATATCAGGCAATCTATAGAAAATATCAGGAGAATATTCTACTGACTTTGATGGTTGCACTGAAAATAGTGGAGTGTCACCCTCAAAATCTTTGACAGATGGCTGGTGACATCAGGTGACTCTGAGGTCCCACCACCTCCAGTAGCCGTCATATCATTTATTGTCCCTAAAATCAGCTGTTAGCACCTTGGTCCTCAAATACAAATGACCTCATCTTTGGATAGAATCAGCAAAGAAAAAATAAATAAATTAATTTTAAAAAATTTCTTAAGTTATTGAGAGTTTTATGAGCACAGCTAACCTCATTTTCATATTAGCTTGTATGCATATTGCACACATACATCATCTTAAAAAACACCCTCAGTACTGGAAAAGAAAGCAAATGACAGACATGCGGAAAAAGTCACCTCTGCAGTGCTAATTCAGTCTTGGATTTTTATTACTTGGTCAGATACTTACACATGACCTCTTTTTCAGTACAAGGATGGATTACATTCAGGAAAATAATGAGGTGTTCAAAATTTTTTTATCTTCTTTTTGTAAAGTGTGGCCTTAGGTCTTGTTTGCACTGCATTATTCAAACTCTCCTTTGAAGCCATTTGTTTAGACTTCTCTGTGGTGCTCATGGCTATATTTCATGAACAGCAATGCCTTTATTTTTACAACTGCCTATAAAGCACAACTGTGATATCCTGATTTTACACTCAGTAGCTAAAGCACCAAGATTAAGAATCTTTGATTTGGGGAGCCCGCTGTCTGGGATGACTCAGACTCAAATGCTCTGCCTGCTCCATCCTGCTCAAATCACAGCTCCTGAAGGCTGCAGCCTCCACATGAGACCATCAGCACTGGCTGCCTTCCTTTTTGGGGAAATCCTGCCACCAAGTATCAAAGGCAGGACTTAGAGAAATGGGAAAGGTCATTAGTCAGCACTCTGAAAAATGTGTTTTAAGCAGCTTGCCTAGCATCAGGCAAAAATTCTGTGGCAGTGTCAGGGACAGAAATAGAAACCAGCTTTTCAATGACCTCACTGTGAGGTAACCTTTGTAGCCTTGCTTCATGCATGGTAACGAGTTCCACCTTCTGTAAGAGGAAGCAGGGGGCCCTGAAGAAGCAGCCTCCCTCGTGCTCCAAGGCGCTTCGTTCCCTCAGCCCAGTCCACCCTCTCCCAGACTGAAGTCGAGTCCTGCGGTACAGAAGCGCAGAGATGTGTCATTATGAACATAATGGGAACTGTGTTGGAACAGACCAAAGGTCGCTCAGTGTCATATCTGACAATGGTTAGTAGAGGTTTCTTAAAGAAAGAGTGTAAGAAACAGATTAAATATCTGCCTTGCATCACTTTGTGCCTTGCAGGAATGGCAAGCTTAAGGTTTCCCACACCTGTATCTTTTTTTGTTTGGTTGGTTTGGTTTTTAAGCCAGAAGTTGCATCCAGGCCAGCGCATTTAACAGTGATCAATGGGCATTCATGAACTAAAGCTGTCTAATTAATTTCTGAACTTTTTTTTTTCCCCTGCGCAGTATCTTTCAGGAAAAGGTTTCACAACTAAGGACTACAACAAATATATTTATCCAAATAGTCTACAGTCCTGTAGACTATTGAACTATTGAACATTGAACTATTGAACAATTGACTATTGAACAAGGTGTTCATGTATAGTCAAGGGTCATTGTGTAAAGAAAGCTTCACTGATGTTACTCAATGCACTTGAATGCACAGTAGAAAGAGGCTTGCTTACCTTTTCTCCATGTATAACTATACATATGTACATGTAAAAAGAGGCAATAATTTTTAATATTAAAGAAAAAGTGAATTTATCCCTGAAAAGACATTTGGCAAATGTTAAAAATTCTTTAAAAATAAATAAAATTTAAAAAAATATAATCTGGAGATATGCCAGATACTTTTTCACCACATGGTGAAATGTTGAGCACTTCACCTGAAATTCCTTGCCCAAGTCCATGGAGGTTACTAAAATATCAAACCCCAAATGGCTTAGAAAACCAGTGAAGCATTATCCAGCTCATATGATGAGAAAGGTTTACCATGTAACCTTGGAACAATTAAATCTTCCCAGTAGATCAGACTAGTAGCCATACACCAAAACCATACAGGTAGATATCAGTTAAATGAACCACAATTCAAGGAAATTTTAAATGACTGACCTTTATAAGGTAGTCATAAAAGGAGGAGCAACTACGCATCACGCACAAAAGCTTTCTTTTTAAATCTCGGACACTGTTCAGCCCATTATAATTATCCTAACTTACAAGCAGTAAAATGTTTAGTGGGACAACTTTAGGGAAGCAGAATGTATGAGAGAAATTATGCAGTTAATGGGGAATTGCTCAAGTTGTAATTTACTAAATATTGTTGCAGATTCCTTGTGTCAGGTTGCAATAAAAGGAAGATCTTCCTAAATTAATTTATACTGGTTAATTAACTCCTAGATAATAACTAACTATGCTTTTATGCAACGTGAACCCAATATTTTAAGCTGAACACCTGAGGGTAGACATCCAAAATCTCAGTTACAGCTGCTGTACAGATCCTAAGCCTGAGTGTGGACTTAAATGGCTGAAAGCAGGCAACTACATTTGACTATTGGTCTGTCATGATACTACTGTGTTGGTTCAACAATTAATATCATTTATTACTTCATTCTGATTAACCTCTGTATACCTGAGACATTTGCTAAAAATGTGTTTCCTGAAAAATGAAAATAAAGATGAAAATGAAAAATGAGCTGCATGTGGATTGTTCTAAAGACTGCTCAGGAGTACGAAGAAGTATAGTAGGTACAAGCAGTGGCCATTGCTTTCCCTGAGGGACACACAACTATGGTTGCCACTCGGCTGAAAACCAGCACCAGGAAGAGTGTGGTGACCCAGACGGAGATCCCATGCAAACATGTGGCTGTCCAGGTCTGCAGCTGCATGGAGTGCCTGAGCCTGTCACTGGAAAGCAGCAGAGACAACTGTGTGTGCTGTGACCAGGTGAATGATCTGCTCTGCCTGGTGGCAGAGCTGAAAGAAGAAGTGGAAAGGCTAAGGAGTATCAGGGAGTGAGAGAGGGAGATCGACTGGTGGAGCCACACTGTATCATCCCTGAGGCAAAGGCAGCAGATGGACACTCCGCAAGAAGCAAGGGATCTCCTACCCTCTTCCCACCGGCTGAGGGAGGGGACCTAAGAGACCAAGGGGAATGGAAACAGGTCCCTGCTCGGGGTGACAGGCGAGCTCCCTCCAGGCCTCCCTCACCTACCCAGCTGCCCTTACACAACAGATACGGGACTCTGGAAATTGAAGATCCAGCAAATGAAGAGGAAAATATAGATGAGGGTCCACCCAGGGGATTGCCTAAGGTGAGACAGTCTGCCCCATGTATTCTGACTGCCTCTGTTAAAAAAAAAATAAAGGAGGGTAATTGTCATAGGTGATTCCCTTCTGAAGGGAACAGAGGGGCCAATATGTCGACCGGAGCCAACCCACAGGGAAGTCTGCTGCCTCCCTGGGGCCTGGGTCAGGGACGTCACTAGGAAACTCCCTGGTCTGGTACAGCCCTCTGATTATTATCCATTATGATCATGCAGGTCGGAACTGATGAGGTAGCAGAGAGAGGTCCAAAAGTCATCAAAAGGGACTTCAGGGCATTGGGGCGATTGGTTGAAGGGTCAGGAGCGCAGATAGTGTTTTCCTCAACCCCTTTAGTGGCAGGAAAGAATACAGATAGGAACAGGAAAACACACCTGATTAACAGATGGCTCAGAGGCTGGTGCCACCGACAGAAATTTGGTTTCTTTGATATGGGGAGGCTTTCACAGAACCAGGTCTGATGGCAAATGACGGATTTCAGCTGTCTCAAAAGGGGAAAAGGATTCTTGCTCATGAGCTGGCAGGGCTCATTGAGAGGGCTTTAAACTAGGTTTCAAGGGGGAGGAGGATATAACTAGGGTCAGTACACTAGGCTCAGGGAATAACGCCTCCCACTCCCCTAGGGTGAAGTTGGTGTGCTCAGCTGGCTCTCTGAAATGCCTGTACACCAATGCACGCAGCATGGGGAGCGAACAGGAGGAGTTGGAAATCTGTGTTTGATCAGGGGGTTATGATCTTGTAGAAATTACTGAGACTTGGTGGGACAGCTCGCATGACTGGAATGTGGTCATGGATGGCTATGTCCTCCTCAGGAAAGACAGGCCAGCAAGGCGAGGTGGTGAAGTTGCTCTTTATGTGAGGGAGCAACTAGGGTGCATTGAGTCCTGTCCAGGGGCAGATCAGGAGCAAGCTGAGAGCTTGTGGGTACAAATTAAAGGACAATCTGGCATGTGTGATACTGTTACTGGTGTCTATTACAGACCACCAGATCAGGATGAGGAGGTTGATGAAGCCTTCTACAGGCAGCTGACAACAGTCTCGCAAATGCAGGCCCTGGTTGTCATGGGGGACTTCAACTATCCTGATATCTGCTGGAATGCCTACTCAGCCAGCCATCCACAGTCCAGGAGGTTCCTTCAGTGCATTGATGATAACTTCCTGATGCAAATGGTGGATGAGCCTACTAGGAGAGAAGCGCTGCTGGATCTTATTCTCACTAATAAGGAGGGTCTGGTTGAAGCGCTGAAGGTCGAGGGTAGCCTTGGTTGTAGTGACCATGAAATGGTGGAGTTCAGGATTTCATGTGGCAGGAAGAGAACACCTAGCAGAACTAGAACCCTGGACTTCAGTAGGGCCAACTTTGATCTTTTCAAACAATTGCTAGGAGAAATCCCATGGGACAGAGTACTGGAAGGTAAAGGGGCCCAAGATAGTTGGTTAGCCTTCAAGGACCTTGTCATGGTTTGATGTGGAGGGGGGGGGTGGTTCTGGTGGCAGGAGAGGGATTTTGCTCCCTGCGACCTCCCTGGTTTTGGATCCGGGTTAGGCTTAGTTCTGGCCACCGGATCAGACTGCCATCCCCCTCGGGGTTGAGCCAATAGGGCGCCTCTGCGAATTGCCCTATTTAAGTCAGGACAAGGGAACCGGAAAAGGTGCTTCGCCCAGGATCGACCAGAGAAGGGAGGAGGGCACTGCCCCCACTCCCTGGCTCCCGGCCGGGCAGCTGCCTGCGTCGGGCCGGCGCCGCCCACGGAGAATGGCGGCGGCGGAGCCAGCTGGGGAACTCGGGGGCACCCCACTCCCAGGGTGCCCACTGGGCTGAGTTCACCTGGAGAGGACTGAGATCTGAGAGAAACAGCTGCATCGACAGCAGGTCAGTGAGGATGGAGCAGGAGGAGGTGTGCCGGAGCCGAGTTTCCCCTGCGGCTGATGGTGAGATAGCAGGCTGCCCCCCTGCAACCAGGACGGCCTCGGTGGAGCAGCGACCCACTCGCAGCCCGTGGGGAGAAGATGCCTGAGCCCGAGGATGGTCGTGTTGGGGGCACGGCAAGGCAGAGAGGCATCTGGAGTCTTCGTGACGACCCACGCCGGAGCGAGTGGCTACAGCTCCCTAAGTACCCGAGACTGTGGTATAGCCCACACCGGAGCAATCTGTGGGGAAGGATTGTTTCCAGTGGGCTGGACTCACGTTGGAGAAATTTGTGGATTTTTCCTCGTGGGTAGGGGATCCATTGGAGCAGGGGAAAAGGGTGTAAGGACTCCTTCTCCTTTAAGAAAGAAGCAGCAGTAACAGCACGGAATGAACTGACCTGCACTCCCCCAGTCCCTGCCCCCTGTGCTGCTGGGGGGAGGAGGTAGAGCCGGGAGGAAAAGGAAGGTGGGGGGGGGGGAAGGTGTCGGTTTTAAGATCTGGTTTTGTTTCTTTCTGTCCTCTCAAGTAATCGGTTTTTATTTCCCTTTGTCCTTCTAAGTAATCATTAATAAACTGTTTTGCTTTGAGAAAAAGCGCTGCTTGTTTTGCCCAGGACCATGGTTGGTGGGTGCTCCCTCTGTTCTTGCCTCAACCCTCAGTCCTTTTGTTTTTTTTTTTCCTCTCCTCTCTACTTTATTGGAGAAGGAGAGACCCGTGTGAGTTTTAGGTTGCTGGATCAGCCTAAAACCACGACAGACCTCTTCTTCCGAACTCAAGACCGGTGCATTCCAACAGGTAGGAAGTCAAGAAAGGGTACCAAGTGACCTGTGTGGTTAAATGGGGAACTGTTGGGCAAAGTCAAGTGGAAAAAGAGAGTGTACAGGTCATGGAAGGAGGGGCAGGCCACTTGGAAGGAGTATAGGTTTGCTGTCAGAGGATGTAGTGAGGCAACTAGGAAAGCTAAGACCTCCTTGGAATTAAACCTTGCAAGAAAGGTCAAGGACAACAGAAAGAGCTTCTTCAAATACATTGCAGAGAAAACTAACACTAGAGGCAATGTAGGCCCACTGGTGATTGAGGAGAGTGTTCTGGTGACAGAGGATAAGAAGGCGGCAGAGTTACTGAATGCCTTCTTTGCCTCAGTCTATACTGCTGGAGGCTATCCTGATGAGCCCCAGAACCCTGAGGCTCCTGAGGAAGTCAGGATAGAGGAGGAGTCTACTCTGTTTGGTGAGGACTTGGTTAGGGACCAGTTAAGCAACCTGGCCATCCATAAATCCATGGATCTTGATGGGATGCACCCGCGGGTGCTGAGGGAGCTGGCGGATGTCATTGCCGGACCACTTGACATCATCTTTGCTAAATCGTGGGGAACAGGAGAGGTGCCTGAGGACTGGAGGAAAGCAAATATCACTCCAGTCTTCAAAAAGGGCAAGAAGGAAGATCCAGGTAACTATAGACCGGTCAGCCTCACCTCCATCCTGGGAAAGGTAATGGAACAACTTATCCTTGGTGCTGCCTCTAGGCATATCAAGGATAAGAGGGTCATTAGGGGCAGTCAACATGGCTTCACCAAGGGGAAGTTGTGCTTGACAAACCTGATAGCCTTTTATGAGGACATCACCCAGTGGGTGAATGATGGTAGAGCAGTGGATGCGGTCTATCTTGACTTCAGTAAAGCACTTGACACAGTCTTCCACGGCATCCTCACAGCTAAAGTGAGGAAGTGTGGTCTGGATGATTGGGTAGTGAAATGGATTGTGAACTGGCTGAAGGATAGAAGCCAGAGAGTTGTGGTCAATGGGACAGAGTCCAGTTGGAGGCCTGTATCTAGTGGAGTCCCTCAAGGGTCGGTACTGGGACCAGTATTGTTCAACATATTCATCAATGATTTGGATGAGAGAATAGAGTGCATGGTCAGCAAGTTTGCTGATGACACTAAACTGGGAGGAGTGGCTGACACACCTAAGGGCTGTGCTGCCATTCAGAGAGACCTGGACAGGCTGGAGAGTTGGGCAGGGAGAAATGTAATGAAATACAACAAGGGTAAGTGTAGAGTCTTGCATTTGGATAAGAACAACCCCATGTACCAGCACAAGTTGGGGACTGAACTGTTGGGGAACTGCACAGGGGAAAGGAACCTGGGGGTCCTGGTGGACAGCAGGATGACCATGAGCCAGCAATGTGCCTTTGTGGCCAAGAAGGCCAATGGCATCCGGGGCTGTATTAGAAGGGGTGTGGTTAGTAGGTCAAGAGAGGTGCTCCTCCCCCTCTACTCTGTCCTGGTGAGGCCACCTCTGGAATATTGTGTCCAGTTCTGGGCCCTTCAGTTCAAGAAGGACGGTTCTGGGCCCCTCAGTTCAAGAACTGCTTGAGAGAGTCCAGCACAGGGCCACAAAGATGATTAAGGGAGTGGAGCATCTCCCTTATGAGGAAAGGCTGAGGGAGCTGGGTCTCTTTAGCTTGGAGAAGAGGAGCCTGAGGGGGACCTCATCAATGTTTATAAATATGTAAAGGGTGACTGTCAAGAGGATGGAGCCAGGCTCTTCTCAGTGGCATCCAATGCTAGGACAAGGGGAAATGGATATAAGCTGGAACATAGGAGGTTCCACTTAAACATGAGGAAGAACTTCTTCCCAGTAAGGGTAACAGAACACTGGAACAGGCTGCCCAGAGAGGTTGTGGAGTCTCCTTCTCTGGAGATGTTCAAAACCTGCCTGGACGCGTTCTTGTGTGATCTGATCTAGGTGGTCCTGCTCCGGCAGGGGGATTGGACTAGATGATCCTTTGAGGTCCCTTCCAATCACTAACATTCTGTGATTCTGTGATTCTGTGATCCTGTGATTTATTTGAGTGGCACATATTTATTTGAGAACACTGGACACTCTTCAATAATGCATACCACCTCAAGCTACGAAAGTGTGACTAACTAAAGGCAAGGATAAAAATGTTGCTGTGTAAGCCTTTTCTTTCTTTCTCCAGTCGTTTATTTGCAGTAGAGTGGGGGGCAGAGGGTGAAGGAGGGAAAGAAATTGTAAGAAAAGACTTGGTGTGCTGCATTTGCTGCCTGGGCTTGCTCCTGCTGTTTACCTTTAAAGAGGTCTTACATGGCTGTTGCTGGAAGAATAAATACATATAAATAAATAAAAAAGCCATATTTTCAAAGAATTTGCTTTGTGAAAAGCCTTGATAGATTTTTAAAAACTACTCTGGAAAAGCAGCTTGAGAAAAAGTCACACCTGCACCCCAGACTCAAAGAGAATCCAAACCAAGGCACACTTAATAGTTGAAAAGGTTAGCTTTGCTTTTGGGGGGAATCCATTTTCCTGTTCATTATCCTTCCAAAGTGCAGAAGAGAAAAAGCCCTGATTTTTTTTCAAAACCTGCTGATGATTGCCTATCTCTGTGCATTTTTAATACTGAGAGTCTACAAGATACAAACCGGAGCAACTCACTGTAGCTAACGGGGCTGCGGGTTTAACTTACAGTCTTTTCTCTTCGTTCCTCTGACATAGGGCACTTGCAGGAAGGGCAGTACCACGCCAGGAAGGCTCCGTCAGGCCCTGGCATGACAACATCTCCCTCGGAGGAACGGGGCACACGAAGTAATGACACTGTGCTGCAGCAAGCGGGCAGTGTCAGGAAGCAGCTGCTGACAAATTTTATCTTAGGATCAGTATATCAGCTGCTTTCAGCCATGAATTCCAGAGCTCTTTAGAAAGAGTTGTCATCCTTAAACTTGGATAAAGGACCTCTAATTACGTGCAGCATTCCCAATGAAGCAGAGAAAGTAAATGCCAGAGCAAGGATCAGAGCTGAGCTTCTCCGAATGTGTGCCTAATGGGATTTAACCAGCCAGCTGAACTGTAGCTTTTAGTCAAAAGTTTATAAAACTGCATTTTGACACCCAGATAGCTTACTGAGGGGAAGAATTTCATACTGTGAGTTGGTGTTTCCCCAATATTTCATGGACATTTCAGAACAACATATGAAAGTATCACACAGGGCGGGGAGGCTGCCCCTTTAGTTTATTTGTTGGCAGTTCTCTTCAATTAATTGAGTCTAGTTCTACTCTTTTTAGAACAAAAAAAGCCACACAACTGATGGGTGGGGTCAGTGCATGCTTTGGGACAGTGGCAGACAGAGAAACCTGTACGATTTCAGAAAAGCACCCAGTAGGTACAGTGTGAAAGTCACCCCGCTCTCTGCCTCCGCACCCCTCCTGTGGGCTGCGGGCAGGGGCACTGCTCTGCAAGCATCACTTTGTGCTTTTCAAGGTCAAGGACGGAGCCACCTTCTTACACTAATTGCAAGAAGTGTTGCTGCTGTTGGGCAACTTTTAACTTCCTTATCACTCTTCTAGCTACCGGCAGGAGTTAGACCAGCGTGTGCAGAAGGAAAGTCCATCTTTCTTTACTTTGTGCTTTCACAGACTGTTACAATTTACTAAACGTTCCCCAGGGGTCAACTTGTGCAGCAGTGCTGTGCATTATGCAGTAACTACCATCGCAGTACTTACACTGGCACTGGAGAGAATTACACCTGAAACGCTCCCTTTGATTTTATAGTACAGAACTGTGTCCTCTGCAATGCCTCCAACTTTACAGTATAAAGAACTAGAATGATTCACTGTCCTACTTCAGATTCAAGAGAAGGCAGGCTTTTCCCTTGCTATCAAGAAGGGAAAGAAAAAAAAAAAAAAAAGGAAAAAAAAGCTTTCAGGCATCTTCTGTTCCAGCTCTAAAGATGTGGCAGGTAATGTAAATTGAGCATTCTTGGCAGGTAGCTTTCTCCTGATGTTTGTGGGTCAGGTTGTCAGACATGAACTGTAGGGTCAGCCAACTTCTTTTCTACAATAAGTGACATACATTTTTACTTGTAGAGATCTAAGTGATTTTGTGCTCTCGTCACCTTATCCCTGTGTTTGGCTTCCAAGCAAAATTTTAAATGAACTTTTAAATGATATTTTAAATTATCTTCAATCAAATGAGTGTGGTCTATATCTAGATACATGGATGTGTCCTATATCTAGATACAAAAGACATTTTATTTCCTTCTCCTTTAGATAATGTATCAATCATTCAGGTTTTCTTAGCATTACTTTGCAACAATACAGACCAGCCACCACTGACCATATTTATCTCTTGTGAGTATTGATGAAAACAATCACATACAAATGCCTTCTATAGATGAGAGTTTCCAAATGCTGAAAGAGTCTCTACAGACATGTGAACTCAAAATCCTAGTTTATTCTCAGAATCCAAACTCTTTCTCTAGCTATTTAGAGAATACTAATCTGAAATCATAGAATCAAGCTATTTGTACTATTCAAGTGATACAAGACACCACTTCAATTCAGGGTAAAACACTAACTGACTTGAAATCTGTCTTGGCACCAAGAGGTGAAGCTCTCAGAGTTTAAAGGGATAAATATTTCTACCAAAACCTTACCAAAACTTTCCTGAGGAAAATAAATAAATAAATAAATAAATAAATAAACAAATATTAATCTAAGAAAGACGGCAGAATCCCTTGATCTCAGCATCAGAAGAGTCATTTTCTGCAAATGTTCCTCTGTCGCTAAAGCTTTATATCACAGATTTAAAAAGAGAATCAACAGTGTTCTCAGAAGACTTTATTTTCCATCAGGACTTCTTTTGATTTTTCATAGATTTCTATAGTCCTATTCTATCTTATGATTTTTCATTCCATTAAGTGATTATATGAGTACAGATGAATGTTAATTTCTTTCTCTTCGACTCTTATCTGTGGAAGAATGGAGGAAACCATGGAAACCTTATGAAGGTATTGGTTGCTTAAGCACAGGCACCCAGGGCTTAAAAGGCACTTTAGAACATCCTGAGTCATCTCTGGCTTCACTCTCAAACAGATGTAGGAACACTCTAAGTTCTGTTGTGCATCTACCAACCCAATACCAACACCTGGGATAGTCTAGGGAACCTAATAACAACAGTAGACACCTTTGGCATAGGCAGCTGAATAGCTCCGCCATTTCAGAGCAGTGTTAAAGGTCCAGATAGCAGCAGCAAAGCATGGCTTGGAGATATTACTTTCATAACTCCTGTACCTAGAGTGCAATGGCAGCAACAGGAAGGAAGTTCAAATGCCTTCTGGTTCTCCTTTTAAAATACACTTCATGTAGTGAGAAAAAAGACAATGCCACTCAAGCTATGCCCCAGAATTAGAGATTTATCTTGGACAGACATCTTTTCACTCTTCCAAATGCTGTATTAATTAAACTCGCTTGTAATCTTCTGCAGTGGCAGCAAAAAGCTGCTGTTGTGGCAACTCTAGAGCTGTCCCTCATGAACAGGCGCATGCTGAAATTCTCAGTTTATAATATCTTCTTCTGAACAGCTCAGAAACTTGGCTTTAACTGGTATGCATTCAGTTTTCAGAGTAATTGTGACATTTTATTTGTATGACTACAGAGAAAAATATAAATATTTCAACAGAGGGACTGAGCCAGTTTCCATTTAGATCAATGGAAATGCTCACATTCTTCTTCTGAAATTACATAAAGCCCTTAATAAATAAAACTTTTTATTACTTAAATAAAATGTGAAATGGCAATATTCCACTGAAGGTAAAAATAGTCTTTTTATTTTAAATGCCTGTGTCTGCAGGTTCCTTCCATTTCCAACAGACACTTTAGCATCATATTTCAATTTTGTACTTAATTTCAAAATATGATATTAAAAAACCCAACTCTGGTTCCTCATTATGCTGAGCTGTACTTTCGTAATTATTCTTCAGGTTTCACTTAATTATATGTCCCACCATGTGTTATTTTTTAACATCCTAAGTGGTACCATCTTACTGTTAGGAATATTAAACAATGAAAGACAGCATTCTTTTGTTTGGTTACAGAGAACTGTGCCTGAATTCAGACTCCTCTCACAGGTCCCCCCTCCTGGCTTCTGAATTATATCCTTTGCAAGTGTTTCAAAGAAAGCTACTTACAGTCATGAGTTCTCTACAGTGTTGGCGTTGGTGTGTGGCTTTTTGCATTTCCTGTATCCTAGAATTTCCCATTAGTCAGAATGAAATTTAAAAAAAAAAAAACACAAACCAACAAACGAAAAGCAAACAAACAATGAAAGATAAGAATAAAAAGAACAGAGAAAGAAAAAGAAACTACAGAGATTCAGAAGTTTTATTTCAGGTTATTTTTTTCTTAACTTATCAAGATCATAAACTGGTAATCGAGATGAGGAAAGAAGCATTGGAAAAGGTATTTATCTATGTATGATATTTTTTAGATAGCTAACAGTGTGTTACTCTAAAAGAACAGGAATGCCTAAGAATAAGTGAAGAAAAATAGGCAATGATTAAAAAGATACTGAACATTTTGCTTCACTTCAGTTGGATGGGAGTTCTGAACAAGCCTTGTACATCTTGAAAGTTTTTTCATCACAGTCCAAAAACATGGGACCTCCTGATCTCACAAGTGTCAAATGTTGGCAGATTGACTAACCAACCCAGAAATGTTATTTTTGTATAAGAATTCTTTTTTTTTCTCTTCTCAGACCAAGTCTCAGACTAAAACCAAAACACAGAGCTCTTCTGGCTGCTAAAAAGAAGAGCTGACTCTGTCCCAGCTGAAACCAGGACAGACAGGAAGCTATTTTAATAGTTTAGCCCAAGAAAAGTTCACTTTTCTTTATTTATGTCTTTTTCTGTATAACAACATTTCAAATTATATTCCTAAAACAATACCCCTCAAAACAAACAAAAAAGCCAACCCCATGCTCGAATTAAATCTTACTGATAAATCAGCCTGAAAAACACAGCAACCTATCAATCATTTTCAATCAACAAATCCTAACATTTAATCACAGGCATATTCACACTTCAACATGGATCCACTTCTATCTCTACGCTTCTAATTAATAATTGTGTTGTCAAAATGCAGAAACATGAATAGTCCTTAAAGTTTTTCCTGTACAGAAGATGGTGAATATTTGCACTTAGCCAATCAAAGTTTATATACTTGTTAAAGAATATATCCATTTAAAGTAGGTTCTAACAAACAAAATTGTAGGCTTTTTACCATTTTAAATCCCATTTTGAATGTTGTAGAAAATGAATACTTGAAAAATAATTACTGAAAAAGGCACTTCCCTCTGGGTTTTGGGCTGCTGTTTCATGGATGTTACCTAGTATGATGGATTTATTGTACCATGGTGAGTACTATGGGGCAAATTTTGTCATCTTTACTAACACATCGTTCCAAGGATGTAATTTCCTTCACAGAATAAGGATATGTGCAAAAATAGTAGAACCTGTTCTTACTGATTCACTGGATAAGGAAGACTTTAAAAATGTTAAAAAAAAAACGCTGAGGAAAAAATCAGATTGTTTCTAAGATGAGTATGTCAAAGATCAGATAGTTTCTTTTCAACAAAGCTCAGATGAAAACTAGACTCTGATGGGTTTCTGCCTGCCAGCTAGCTTTATTACCAAAACTTTCCCAGTTTGCAATCACCTGTGAAGCTTCTAGTCTCCCTTGGCTTCTTGATCTTGCATTGTGAAGATGGCCTTACAGTTATTGAGCCTACTTGAAATCTGCTGTCTCATAGGCGGGTAAATGCAGTAAAATAATGCCCATAATACAAATGCTGACAGTCTTGTTTTTAATCTCCCAAGAAAATAGTTCCTTTCTCAGACTGAAACTGCTTTGGTAGCTGTTTCACTGAACTACCTAAAAATTAGAACATAAGAAATACCTGTATTTAAAACGATGAAAGTAGATTTATTTACTGAAAAAAATGACAAATTTTATATGCAAATAGCTGAAGCTATCCCAGTCTTTTTCAGCATCTCCTCTATGAAGCTTTCCAATGTGTTGAAAGGGCATTACAGTAGGCATTTTGCATTGTCATTGGCTTACCTCAAAGGGATATGCAATATCCATTGTTGACAAAAACAGCCTGCTCTATTTTAAAATTCTTATATTTGCTCTCATCAGCAGCATAATGAAATATTACAGTTTTATGAAATCAGGGAGCTCTCTTTTCAAGCTAGATGTACTTTACTGCATGGTTTTGTGAAGGATGCTTTTCTTTGTTTATTTTTGTTTGTTTGTTTTGTTATTAAAATATTTTTAAAAAAGCATAAAGTCATTTGGGGAATAGCTGAAAGGAATAGAATTCTGCAGATGAAAAGTTTTGTAAGCGCCTCATATTTTTCTGGATAAATAATCACAAATAGTGTCCAATGATCTTGTCTTAGCTGACCACAGACAAACAATGATCAAATGGTACTTTTCAAAGTCGGACTTGTCTGCGAGTTGCACTGACTCTCCCAGTTTCCCAGATTCCCAGTTTGCTGGGAAAAGTTACAAACAACTGTCCTTATCCTCAGCTGTTCCTCATGGTCTCCTGCTCTAAAAAACTGTCCACAAGAGGGCTAGGGATAGCATAAATTAAAAACACAAGCCAAAAATCCATTAAAGAGTGAATATAGACAGCAATGTCATAATTTGATTTTGATATGGACTGGGATTTTTCTGAAATGCAATTGCTATGATAGGTAGAAATTCACAAGACAGTTAAATTTCTGCAACTTGAGTGCATCCATAAGGCTTAAGTGACAATTAGATGTTACAAGTTAACAAAAATGACCACAGAGCTGTATTGTTCATAAAGACTTATTTGAATAAGTAGATTTCGTTTCAAAAACAAACAAACAGGTAACACCTACCATGCTACAACAGAAAAAGTATTTTCAAGTGCTAAATAAGGAACAAGAAAACAGTTTTTCCCTAAGGCTACTCTGTACCTTCATGATTCATTGTAAAACTTCAAACTGAAAAAAAAAAATACAACCCACATAACACCTCTTCTGCTTTCTTTGCTGCTATTTCAGTGTGCAGTTGCACCCAATATGCCCATGCCAGTGTAGGCAGGGAAAAAGAAAAAATAAAGAAGTGAAAAAGATAAATTCTCCAGGAAGTATTATTTTGTTACTCCATTAATAAAATTAAGTATGCTCTTTGGGCACTAGAGAGTACTTTTTTCCTTCATCGAACTGACAGATCTTAAGGAATAAAGTAAATTTGGGAGCTACCTCCACAAAAAAATATTAATTCTTTCATGGACAGAGTGTGATTTGCCTTAGCACGGTTCAGCAAAAAGAATGAAGTTTTTTGTCTGACCAGCCTGATAGCTGTCTCCAGCCCTCTCAATTTTTTGCAGCCTTCACTAACTGTGCACTTAATAGCATGGACAAAACAGCCCGGCCACTGTTCTGCTCTCCAGTGTGCCTTTCTTCCAAGAAACTCACTCAACTATTACTGTATTTGGGACTAACACCCTCAGAGATGCAAAGACACTAAAAAAGAGGAAATCAAAATGAAATTTTAGTGAAGCTTGAACTTAGAAAAGCTACAGTAAAGATCTATAGTTCAGAACGTATAAAACTTTACAATAAAATTTCTGCATCTTATTTTTTTGTTTTACTAAAAAGCTCTGACTATATGATCTTAAGCATTTATGGAACTCAAGTTTTTCAAAATACACTTAAGCCAGAAATATGAATTTACTATATTGTAAAGATACTTCTATGCTATTCTGGATATGAACCAATTGGAGGAAAAACAAAAAAAAAGGACAAAAAAAGGAAAAGGTTCATAAGAAGAGTAAAACAGCATCAAGGCTTTCTGCATAGAATGTTGAGCTTCACATGTTTTCCATAAACCCATGGTACAGACTGTGTTTAAAACAGCTATTTTAATTTTTTTTTTCTTTTTCTCTATTAAAAAGAAAAAGAAAAAAAAAGAGAAAACCAGGAAAAAGCATTTGGCTTGATGCCCAAAGTCCCATTTTAAGGTTGTGTGAGTTTTTGTCCCAGCTACCTAATGGTAGGGAGAGACAATGTTAGAGAGGGAGGTATAAAATGTTCACTATATGTAAAAAGCTGTACTGAAAAAGCATTGTTAAAGTTGCAAAATCAAGTACTCAAGGGACAGCAAAGCAAGAATTAACCTTGCTTCCTTTCATATATGCCACATCCCATAGTCTTTAAATACACCATGACGTGGTTGATTGTTTTTTTTTTTTCCTAGAGTCTCAGCCCACCTCATTCAGGGTGCATGAAGAATGGAGTTCAAGTAACAAGCAGGTCTTTGATATTTTGGTTATTTTTATTGTTCAGTGTGTGTCCCTACGCCTCACCCATGCACGTCACCCAAACCTGGAGCTGAAGACAAAATTATTAATTCCCTTATGGGCTTCCCTATGGTGCTCATTGTGCAAAGCTCTGTGAGCTTCATGAAGGTTAATTTATCTTAACAAAACCTCTCTCAAGTGACAGGATAGTATTTACAGACAGGCAGCAGAGGCGCACAGGCAACGGTCAGTACTGAGCTACCCAGGACCCAGGTCGTGTGGTTTTTGTCACATTTTGTAATAATTTGCACCTTCAAGCACAGCACCTTCACTTGAATTGCAGCTGTGACTGCTCAGTGCTTCTTCATCTCAGCCTTCAAGATCTTGAGATGGGCATTCAGAAATGAGAAGCACTCTGTTACTGACCATCTGTGAAACATCTGATGTAAGGAACCATGCAACATCACTCAGGAACTCTAGCAGTTAGAGACAGACTCTGCTTCTCCAAGTTAGAACCTAGCTATCCTGAGAGGAAGGCATCCTTTCTCTTCCAATACCTCTAAGAAAGAAGGCAGAAGTACCACGTACAACAGCATCCGGTACTTCCTGGGCCTGAGCAGGAAGCCCTTCTTAGACAAGGACAATTTTGTCTACTAAGTGAATGAGGAGCCCAGGTTGAAAATAGAAGGGATTCACCTGAAGTAGAGCTTGCTCATAATTGCATGTGATTGAAAGGAATGCATTCAGATAATAGACAAACTTCATTACGACATTTTCTCACCAAGCACCCCAGCTCCTTGTCACATCTTTCTTTTCTCTTGCCTTTCTCCTGTTTCTCCAGATTTTAATTACAGGGGTTTTTGCACAGCTCGTCCCTTTGCATGCCTGTTCTGCATGTGAAGATGCCGGATATGCACTTAGTAAGCACTCAAGGCTGTGAGGAGTTTATGTAGAACGCACAAACACAGGCTTCTAAGGGATATGAGCTGTTGCTGAGCATATGTCACCCACACTTTTTCAGACCTTTGAATATGGCCCAATGCGCAGGGATTTTCACAAGAGTGGCAAAGGTACAATGTCCAAACACAAATGATACCTCTATAAAATGTCATGTCCCCGATCCAAAGAGTAAGAACGTGACGATATTTCAAATAAAAGATCTTAAAGATAGAACAGTACTTATTTCTAACCTTTATTATAATCCTCTTCTCTTCCACTGTTGGTTTCATAGATAGTTGATAAACGTTTGAATAAAAGTGAGGAAAAAAACCCAAACCTAACCACCACCACCACCACTTCAAACCTTGAAAGACATAGCTAACATAGAAATATCACAGCCCAAATGCTTAGTTTCATAAAATTACACGTTTACAAACCATGAGTATGGAGTGTATGGCTTGTGTTTATTCAGAACAATAATCAGAACAAGCAATCCCACTGATGTAACAAAAAGTATAATTTGGCAAATATTCTTCAGGTTCACAAGTGTCCCAAATGCTACTAGTTTTGAAAAGTCATACTTTTATTCTCTGTCATGATTAAGGTTATAGTGTTACTTTCATTGTGAAATAGCTATCAGTTGCATTACCATTTCTGGGAGCCCATGGTGACATCATACACAGATATGATAAATTCTTGTCCCAAAAGTACTTAAAACATGCAGATTTGTTTAACTTTTCTCTGCTCTTCAAAGAGTACAAATTCTCTGAGCATAGCCAAGGCTCTTATTGGTCTGGATATTGGTAATTCTGTGCATGTATTATCTCATTGAACTGAATGAATACATAATTGTGTAAGAAGTCCTACTGATACTCTCAGGTTTGACAGTTAACCCTCCACAAGTTTTTGTAGAATTATTACCAAAATAATTACTTTTGAGTTATGCTGCTACTAGCTTTGCTAAATTTGCAAGTATAGAAACACTGAAAAGTGACTGGTTGGTTGTTTGGTTTGTTTTCCCCATTGCAAATCAAGCTTGTTCATAGACTTTCTATAAATTTTAATTATTTATAGCAAAGATGCATTGATATGGTTGCAAAGAGGCAACAGTGTTATGGTGAAAGAGGCTCATATGAGCACTTGGTTTAACAAAACCAAACAGGAGTCCTCATTGAAGAAAACTAACTTCCTTTTTAACTTCTATAAGTCAGAAATTTCATCAGAAAATGCAAAATTTCCCTTGATATAGTAAACAAATATCTGAAATAACAGCAATGATGAAAATGATCTGAAAATAGCAAACAATCAAAATATCAAAAAGTATTTTTTTTTCATTTTTAACTGAGTGTGTTGGATAGTAATACCCAGTCATTGTATCACACAGAGAGATAAGTCATCAGCTGAGCAGCTTCCTGCAGTGCAAGGCAGTCCATACCAGTGCATATCTTTGTCTTTGCATGTCAAAGCACTCCAACCTTATTGCTGCACAATAGCTTTTTTCCTTAATAGTTAAAACAGACACATAGACCCGAGGTCTGTAAACTGGGCAGAGTAGTGAACATGTGTGGCTGTTCATGGCTTTGAAGGAGCGCTTGATCTGGAACATCTACTGAAGTAGTAATAAAACACAGGATGAACTACACAATTCAAGTCCAAGGCAGCATAAATGGATTTACCATTATTACATTTCTTTGGTATGTTTGAAAAGTCATTCCCTTGTGCATGGGCATTCTGGCTATGACCTAGGATAGTGTCCAGTGATGACTCATTTGTTAGAATCATTGAAAGGTGGAAAAAGAGGCAGTAAAAACGTCACAGAAACCATATCGTTCATGCCATAAAGCACAACTGATACTTCTCAAATAAGTTAGGGTACATGAAAACTCTTTCTTCAGCACAAGAGGCAGGGATTTCACATAAGACACATTCACACACAGATTCATACAGCATGGTTGACTGCGGACAAGCCACATCTATCAGGGTGAAATTTAATGTGGATAGCACTAGGTGGATTATTTCTGTTTTCTTCTTGCAATATTTAACAGAATCATAGGGCTTGTTGCAGCCCATGAATAAAGTAAAAATAATAAACATGTAACTAAGTCTTAGGATTCTTAGGATTCTTTCAATTAAATCCATTTCCTAATAAGTACATCCTCTGTTTTTATGTTTTAACAACCATATATATTATTTTGTACCTCCCTGTGACACTAACTTAAGTTTTCACTAGTTCCATTGATGACAAGTTATTTGGGAGAATTACTCTTGTTTCTAAATTGCAAATTGATAAAATTAAATTTACCTACCAAGCATCTTGAATTGGAATAGGGAAAAAAGAGGGAGAAAAAAGTGATCTATTTTTGTTTTCTGCTTTCTGTCTAAACCAGGTGACGCTGCTTAGATTTTTCTTCCTCCTGTCTAATTTGCATTTAACTTGGCTGCTGATAATATGTCTCTAATTTGTAATTTCAACTGATTACTGATGACGTACATGGGTTTGAAGTGAATCCTATAATCAGCCTTCATTTTCAGGAGTGACTTAGGATTTTGGCTGCCCATCTGAAAAGGATCTGATTTCTTTTATAAAAATTATTGAAACATTCACCATCTGAAGCTGTAAAGACCCCTACAGTGTGTGTCTAATCACTGAAGCACTCATAGTCCTTGGCTACTTCAGATAATTTAGATCCACCACCTTTAAAGACTTGTCCTTCACTTTTGTTTTGCAGATTTTCCTTGGTTTTGAATATATCCATCATGATCTCCTTCAAAGTAATTAAAAGTCTGTGGTAATAGAAAGTCTTTCAGCCAACAGAACTGTTTTCCTATTTGGGGGGTCATTTTAATAATTTAAATTATGTTTGATTTATTGTACTCATTTTTCGCTCTGAATTATTGCTATCCTTAAGATATGACATCAATGCAATAGACCATTACCATAGGGAAATGCCTCCCTTATTTCCATAAATAATGATGGAAACTCATGTAATCATACAACAAATAAGTGCTAAAATGTAGACAAAAGGATTGTTCTCCAGTCAGATGCCATAAGTTCTGTGAAAAAGATCTCTACAACTATGTCAGATGTCTTGTATGCATGTAATAATTTGGATGGTGCAATAAGGTGAAAGTTGCATCTTGTAACACTGTGGAATTGCTGCACTCCTGTTGCCAGCAATGATAGAACCTGTCCAGTTCTTCATCCAACAGAAAAAAAAGATATTTCCCATGTGGATAAATTTGTCTTTAATTTGTTATGGTTTACATCTTTTTTTTTCAGTCTGCGAATAGCAGTTAAGTTCAGCTATTTGGCATTCTGAGTGATTTTCAGGTGCTCTTTTCAGATTCTATTTAGTCTTTGTCTCAGCCTTCTGAAGATATTTGATGTTTGCTTAGTGCAACAAGCACTTTCTAGATGGCTTCTTACTATAAGCAACACCATGATTTTAGTCAGAGAACTTCCCTCAGTGCAGATGTTGTTCAGGGTGTTTTGAATACCTAATGCAGTCAAGGTTAGTCCCTTGTCTAAATAGCATTAATATACAAAGGCAGAAAACAGGGACGAGAGAAGGAAGCATTCGCTGCAGGAGGAAGTATTCTCTAATATGCTGTAAACACTTTCTCTGCTGTACATAAATATATATTACTGTGAGTAATCTGTAGGACATCAAAATCCATTTTTATATAGCTAAATATTTTTCTTAGTATAAATCTACATAAATACATACATCCTAAGCACACTTCAAGTATCATCTTCTTTATCTGTCTTTGAAGACAAAATGGACAACATTTTAATGTAAGATGCTAGAAGCATAGTTATTTAGAGCAGGCAATAGCGAGTGCTGTAGAATCACTGAGTAACTATTCTCCCCTCAGACTCTGTAAGAGGGAGAGAAAAAGGAGAAAACAGAAACAGCTTAACTCACCAAATATCAAACCACTGCATTGCCCTCTTAGCCACTGAGTGTTTTGGGATGTAAGAACGAAGATTATATCAGTGCAATAAAGGCTCCCTGCTCTCTCTACAATTACAAGCTGTACACTATGCAAAAAAAAAAAAAAAAAAAAAAGTGCATCTTTACCCCAGCATCAGAGCCAGTAGAAGTCAGAACAGGTAGAGAGGTGTGCAGAAGAGGGAGAGAGAGCGAAGGGTTAAAGGCATCATCGCAGCCATTAGAGGGAAAAGTTGAAGCAATACAAGCACAGTAGACTTCTCTCCCCCCCCCTCCTCTTCTTTCCCCCACTCCCCTCTTCCCAAGCTGGATCAGTGTGCAGGGGAGGGCAGTCATCACGCCATCCTAAGCAGCAGGAGCTGACGTTGGACGAAGCTGCCAGGTAGCTGAAAAAAGGCACAGAAGGCAGCTGATATCCACTTTTCAACGTGCTTTTTTTTTTTTTTTTTTTTTAGTCTGAATCTGGACTTCAAGCAACACAGCGCCTGAGACAGCTCATCTGAACCACACTGTATTGCAATACTCGCTCTTCCCAAAGAAAAAGACTCCACTGAGTAGCAGAATGCTGCCAGTGTCGCAGCTAGGGCTACGATACAGAGCCTTTTTGTAACGTTTTAAAACCTCTTTCTGTTCATATATTTAGAGATACATACATACACTCATATATCAATTCTTCCTTTTTTGAGGGCACCTTTGGCTTTTGTTACCCTGATGTGACTTCTTCTTCGTCTTGGAATGATGGGGATCTTTCTAGCTTATGTTGGATTCATTTTCTTTTCAGTTATGTATATTCAGCAAGGACTTTCTACCCAAGGTAAGATCACTTATTGTCAAATACGTGTTTGTGTTTTTCTATGCTAAAACAGACTCAGAACAGGACGAGGGGGGGGGGACGGGGTGGGGGGGGGACAGGAACGGACACACGACAACGAGGAAGAGAAGGATAAAAAGAAGGAAAACAACTATAATGTGTAGGAGATGAGGATACCAAGCATCAGGTTTAAATTTAGCTTAAAAATTGTCTGTAAATAGGAACAGAAGTGAGAAGTTTCTCCAAAGTGAGAATAAAACAAGCTTCCTTTACTTTATTGCAAAAAAGGAAATAACAGGCACCTTGCAGAAGAGTAAAGGGGAATTGGTGAATGGACATACATGTGTTTGGGTTGTGTATGTTTGTATATACGCATGTATGAGTACAATAAACACCTTCCCATGCATGCCTAATTATTGCATCCAGACCAAGCACGGGATGGCTAAATCTACTGCCTCCCTTAACATATTGCAGTCTCGTCCTGCAATATTTCATGCTGCATCCCTTTTCCTCTCCTACGATCCTGCAATCATCAGAGTCAGACCCTCATCTCGATTCTGTGACTATGTGTATTTCTGCGTCGTCGTCCCCCCCCCAAAAAAAAAAAAAAGAAAGAGAAACAAACAGAAAAAAAGGGAGAAAAAGATAGAACCGACTTCTTTGAAGACCTCCCTCCCCACCCGCGTCTCCTTGCTCCCTCCCCGCCGAAAGGCGCGCCTTGCATTTCAAGCAGCCCCGGCGCTGCAGGAACCGGTTGTTTGGGACCTCGAGGCTGCGGCGACGCTGTCAGCACCATGGACAGATCGCGCGGGGCCGCCCCCCGCGCCCGCTGCTCCCGCGGCTCCCGCGGCTCCCGCTGCTCCCCCTGCTCCCGCGGCTCCCGCCCCCGCCCGCCGCCCCCGTCTCCCTGCCCGCCACCCCCCGCAATTCGCCCCCCTGCCCCCCGCCCGCCGCCCCCTGCTCCCTGCCCGCCGTTCCCTGCCGGCAGCTCCCCGCCGGCTTTGCGAGCCTGTGCCGGGCTACGCTTGGCGGTGCGATGCCGGCGGCTGCTGGCTGGGTTCCCCTCCGCGTCCCCGCACCGCTCGCACGCACTGACCAGGAAGGGAGGGAATGAGGAAACGAACGGAAAAAAAAAAAAAAAAATCCAAACAAAAGAAACTTACGAGCCCCGAACGCACAAAACGCACAGTCCTTTTGTCAGTTGAACTCGGTGACTAGCAATCGCTGACTGGTGGGGGCGAGGGGACATAAAGGGACACCGTGAAAGATAAAGCTAGTAGCTTTGCTAAGTATCTGTTGCCAAGCACACACGTAAGGCAGAAAAGAAGTAATGCTGGTTGAGCGTATTGCCAAATTATCCCACCAATTCCAGGTTAGCTAGGAAGCCTGGATAAAGAGAGAGAAAGAGGGGAGGAGACAACGAGCAATATTTCCTTCGCATCATAATATGCTCTAGTCAGTCTGTAACAATGTGTAACAGCAAACAACATTGCAGGGTCTTTGCAAATTTTCCTGTTCTTGAAACACAGATTTTATTTATTACATTGTTTGCCTGTAGTCTCCCTCACTTGACTATCATATTTCATCACGTTGCACAATTTCAAAGTGAGTTATAGGAAAGGATGAAAAGGAAGTCAAGACTGAGACTTCAAGCAACGCCGGTGCCCTGGACCATGTCCATCAGGATTAGTTTTCAAACCTAGCAGCAGTACATTGAAATGGGCACATCCTGTTTGTTAAAGGACTGGGACACAAAGGTGAAGGTTAGTTCTAGAGAAGTGTCTGCCAGGACTGAGAAACAGAAGATGTATTGCTTCTTGGTCTGATGAGGCAAGCAGAGGGTCTCAGAAGGAGTAACTAACTCAGGTAAAGGCTTTGAAATGGGCATTTTGACGAGTGGTCATAACCCTCACCTAAGAAGAGCGCCTGCTCCAACAGCCGCTCCAGCCGGCTGTGGAAGGTTTAACAATTTACACGTCTCTAGCTCAGCCCTACAAAATACAATAAATCAGTCTGATTTTTTTTTCCTCTTCCAAACTGGTCTTGCACAAAATCCCTCAGTGAGTCTGGTGAAATATTGCTTTCTGCCCAAGGGTATTTGGACCTAATTACCTAAAACTTTACTAGCCCATGGGAGCAAGCAGGGGGATCTATGGCATTTCCCGTGAGCAGAGCTTAGAGTGTAAAGAAGGTGGATTTGTGCAGAAGGGAGAAAAGGCACGTCTGGGTGTGAGAGAATCTGGGGGATGTAACGTGTGGGGAAACTGGAAAAGTGGGAAAGAGGGGGGATGAGAAAAGAAAACAGATAAATTCATTAAAAAAGGAAAAAAGAGAGAGACACAAGAAAAAGGCAACACAAAAAAAACAGGGAATAACAATGAGTAGGTAACAGGAGATCCCAACATGTTATGCATTTGTTTTGCAGCAAAATTCACTGAGTTTCCCCGAAATGTCACGGCCACTGAAGGGCAGAATGTGGAGATGTCTTGTGCTTTCCAAAGTGGCTCCACTTCGGTGTACCTCGAAATTCAGTGGTGGTTTCTGCGGGCGGCTGAGGACCAAGAGGCTGCAGCTGAGGTGACGGGCACTCAGGTACTGATCCTCTGCCATGGGATCCCCAAACAACCTGGGAATGGCATAGGAGAAGGAGTAGAGACGAAGGAAGGGAAGGAGAGAAGAGGGGGTGGGAGAGAGGGAGCAGGAGAGCAGAGAGAGGTTCTGAATCTCCCCAAGGACTTAATTTTGACCATGAAATAGCAGCTCAGGAACCTGCAGATAAAAATGCCCACCTCAAGGGATGGTGCCTGTCTCTCAGGACGCAGCTAGGAGACGTTCACAAAACCACATGGATTTCCAAATTAGTTTTTTTTCTTCTTCTTTTTTTTTTTTTTCCTCACTCCCATTTTCCCTTTGGAAAGTAGCTGTTCAGAGACCGCTCTTTGCAGGAATTTTTTATACCCAAAATGGCAAGATCTTATGCGTGCCCTCCAATTTACAGCCGGTGCAGTCGAGTTGGCAACCTTAAACTCTGCGTGCGGCTGCCACAAGAGGGCACACACTGGGGGGAAGAGGGCGGGCGGGGGGGGCGGGGGGAGCAGGGGAAAACAATGCCCCAAAAACCGCAAAAAAAATCCACCCAAACCAACTACCTTCTGAGCTGACAGAAGGGGGGCACGTCCACTTACGTCGCCACCCAGGGACCCTCCTCCGCTGCCACCTTCTCACCGGTCTCGGCGTGCGGACGCCCCGAGGAGACTCGCGGGCGGCGGGCCGGTGGGGCAATGCCCCTCTGCCGCGCTCGGGGGATGCCCGGCGGCCCGTGCCGGCTGTGCCCGGCGCGGCCCGCAGGTGGCACACGCGGCGCGCCGCTCCGCGGCCTCCGCGGCGGCTCCGCGGCGGGGAGCGGGGCTGCGCGGAGCGGGGCGCCCGCGGCGGCGGGGCGGGGGCCGGCGACCCACGGCGGCGCTCCTTTCCCTGCAGGTGGAGCTCCTGCCCGAGCGGGACCTGGACAACGACGGCACGAAGATCAGCGTAAGTGGCGCCGCGCGGCGCGGGCAGCTCCCGCCGGCCCGGCGGGTCCCTCCGGAGCCGGAGCCCAGCCTGGGCCCTGCCTGGCAGCCGGCACGCAGGGGTGCGGCGGGGCGGTTCTCCCCCTTCCCACCTCCATCCCTCCCACATCCGCACCGCAAACTGGAGCGGGCAGGCGGCCGGCAGCCTGCAGCCCCTTCCGCGCCGGCAGCCCGCTGCCCCACGCAGCCTACGCCCCTGGGGACCCCGGGGCATGAAGGCATCAGCAAGCGAGGCCCAGGCAGCAGACCTATGGCAGACTGTTTCCTACCCCGTGAAGCAAGCAGCCTGCACCCATTCTTGTACCTATTGTCTTCGTTTACCGTGGGCAACTGCTGAGTCTGCCTTAGCGCTCCAAAGCTGGTTTTGAGGCTGAAATTTGGGTGTGAAGCTGCACTTTCCTTCAGCGGAGTGTGCAGCTATTTAAATGGGTGCTTTCCCAGGTTCATATCTGCTGGCAGAGGAAAAAGCTCATAGAGTCTTTGGACAAGACCTCCCTGTTGGGAGTAATTTCCGCTCTTGGTGACTGACACTCTTTCTGAGGAAAGTGGAGGTTCTCACACCAGAATTACCGACTTGCCGTTTGGAGCTTAAACTAGAATGTCGTCTTAACAAAATTATGAGCAACATCACCCCAGCCAGCCCTTGTCCAGGGAAAGGATGCCTTTCTCAGCTGACCCATATCCTGTGTCAGGCACAGATACAGCCTCTGACTTCGGAAGAGTTCAGACGCTCCTCCCTCAGCTTCCCAAGAAATGTTCGGTGGTGGGATCATGGTGTGGTGCTCACTGCAGTGGAAAGGCACAGATACTTAGGAGATACTGCTGCACGAGTATTTCTTATGAGCCAAAAGGAGTTTTGCCTTTCTCAGACGCAATCCCCTCGGAAAGGCCTTTTAGCTGAAGACAAGGCTTTAACTACCAGCAAAGCTTAAACCAGCAACAGATAGAGGCGAATCATTTCTGTTAAACCCTTTACTCTGCTGCTTTTTGATGCCTACAAATAACAAACCAAGTAATTACAGTAGGTCTACGTGCAGTTAGGTATAGCTGAAGGGCATTTATAAATTAGAAATCAGATACGTTATATGCAAACCCACACATATTCTAGCCATACTTAACATGTCCTACGAAACTTCTTGCCATATACGACAAACCACTTGTGTCATGGACCCTATCATCTTCAGTTACATTTCTAGACTATCTTACAAATGAGACCCACATGTGGTCTTTGGATACTATTCCACTAGACATAGTGCTAGCAGCCAATTTATTCCTTATCAATACTGGCCCATAATAAGCCATAAAATCTGTGAAACAATATAGGCTGTAAAGCTTATCCCATCTTTCAAGTTAAAAATCTCTTTCTCCCATTATGTGTGATAATAATTCACAATGGGGTATTTATAGAATGTTTTTATAAGCTTGCGTAAAACATTTTATATTTGCAATTAAAAAAAAGTCAACTTTATGTTGACAGTCTAAACATACTTGTTACAAACATAGCATTCTTTTTTTTCTTTCTTGAAGACGCACACAGTCGCCATTAATATTACTAGAAAGTATCTCCATGAAGAGGAGAGCAAACTTTTAAATGCATTTAGTAAATTATTTAAAGAAACAGTAAAATATACTGGTTTTAAACTATGCTGAAATACACCACTTCTATTGGGTTTAAATTATAATCAGGCATGAATTGAAAACATTCATACATGCTGACTGTAATCCTTTCTAAATTTCAAATGCAAAACCTGACAAAAATTCTGTTTTCCATTAGTGCTATGCAACGCTGTTAACTTTTGAGATATTTCATGGGGGCAAATAAAGGCAGAATACGACCTACAGATCCTCTTTCCATTCATATGTGACATATGAAACGTCTTTAATCCTTTTGCCGGATCTTCAGCAGAGATATATTATTATTGAATATGGTTTAAATAACTATCCAGCACTTTCTGTATAATTAATATTGCATATATTATGACTGGAAGTATGCAATCCATACTTTCAACTCAATCTGCCGAGTATAAATTCAAAGCTGGATACAATGCAACAGGCTGTAAAGTCCATCCAATACCTTAAAGAAATAATGTATTCAAAAGTATTGCTCTTCAATTTATCAAGCAGGCAGAATAGGTGCTTTGCCAACATTGGTGACTACAGTATGCCAAGCTATCAGAAGCAATGTGTTGCATAATCACCAATAACACATGCCTAGTTTCAGTCTAACAGCTCTCTATTTTTGTGATCGTGTATTCATTACCCTGATGTTTCCTCACTGTCTGTCATTGATAAGACACAAAGCAACATTTGCATCCATGTTCATGTAATGGTGAAAGTAAACCAGGCTCAGGAGTTCTTCAAAGCTGAAGTTTTCTGTCCCACTGAATCTCGTTTAACTGACTTCCTGTGGGGCAACAGATATTAATCCAGATAGAGAGTAATAGCCAGTTAATTAAATATAAATTCTCTAAAGTGATGAACATACAGAAAAGAATCTGTGTTACCTTTCCTAATGCATCTTAATACCTATAACATAGGTTTCTGGATGCATAATTTACTCATGTGTGTTTTAATTATGTGAGGAAAAAATATGTTATGTTACCCTCAGATATTAAAAGCAATTAAAAATAAATCAAGAGTCTTATTTTAGCTGACAACTTTTAAAACGATCTTTAATATGTGCTGCAGAAATGATATATGACTTCTAATAAGTACACACCTCTATAAATGAGACAAAAGGATCTACCTGACACAAGATGTCTTGTTATGGTTAATCAACAAAAAATACTAAAGGTTTGGAAGCACCTGAAGGAGATAAATTGAATGTCAAATATGCAGTTAAAATGTAGTGAAGACTACAGGCTAATCTAACAAATTGTTATTAAAGAAGTTTAAATATTGGCAAACATTTCCAACAAAATTATTAATGCACTATTTCAAGAACTGACTTATTCAATAAAGCCAACTAACTGGAAAGGTTTAACCAATGAAGTGCACAGATATTAAGTTTATGTAAGAAAGCTCATTAAGAATGTTCATGGTCTTAAGCAATTAATTGGAATGAGGCCAATTAGCACTTCAGAGCAAACCATCTAAACAGTTCTGGAAAGAAGATATCAGACATCCTCGTAGATACAAGTAATCATACTCATGCTTGATGCAACTTCCCTGAAGTAAGCACAATCACACCACTGATTAATTTGATCTTCTCTGGACAGGCTCTACATGGGTAGAGTCTTCCCAGAGAAAGTGTAATATCTGACAACATGTTTGTTTGTTTGTTTGTTTGTTTTCCTGCCGAATTTACAGACAGTGAAAGTACAAGGGAATGACATCTCCCACAAGCTGCAGATTTCAAAAGTGAGGAAAAAGGATGAAGGCTTGTATGAGTGCAGGGTGACCGATGCCAACTATGGAGACCTTCAGGAATACAAGGCCCAGGCATTTCTCAAAGTCAATGCTAACAGCCACTCTCGGCGAATGCAAGCCTTTGAGGCATCTCCAATGTGGTTGCAAGACATGAAACCTCGCAAAAACATCTCAGCAGCTGTTCCAAGTAGCATCCATAACTCTGCCAATCAGCGCGTGCGTGCCACCTCCAGCCCTGAAGCAGCAGCCAAAATCCCCAAACAAAGTCCACAATCAGGTATGGCAAAGCATTTTGAGCTTTCATTTGATTGCTTACCAGCATGTAAAAGGAGGCTAACTCAACAAGGTAACCAGGAATTGTGACTAGCAAGAGTGTTGTGCTCATTTATTCTTCCTTCTTTCTGGCTCTTTTACTCCTGCTATCTGCTCACTTCCTCAAAGCTGAAGAATAAGTTTCTGGGCGGAAGAAACAAAAAGATGTATATTCCTATATGTGGATTTTATCTCTACTGGTTTTATCCACCTAAGGTTAGCTCTCTAATCAAAGCTTAGCTTTCCCTGTAGTGAGGAGAGAGAGAGAGGGGCATGTCAGTGAATGACTCATCTCATTTTAAGATGGCTGTGCATGATAAATTAAATAAAACACCCCTCTGGAATTGTTTCTTCCTGAGTTAAGTTCTATTAGTCACCTAACTTTTATCTCTCTAACGTGGTGAAATTAATCTATTTTTAGTATGAACCCTGTTTTCATAAGGAACTAGGCTTGTAAATCCAAGAGGACCTTAGATACACGAGATTGTTTTTCAATTGTGTAGGCTTTAGATAGGCTGCGGGTTTTTCACAGTATGTAGGTCTGTCATCTTCAGCAGCTTGACCATTGGCTTTGAAGCAAGAATTAAAATAGCAATGCCTCAATTTTCTGTCAAGTAGAAATTAACATACTGCACATTTTTGTTTGGGAGATTTTGTACAGCGCTGTATAAATAACCTATGAGCAGCGTTAACTCTGCTCTTTCACAGTTACGCAAAGGTACGTGAATACACAGGAGGTGCAACTGTTGACCATTGTGTGATGGCAACAGGGAGATGGACAGGATAAAAAATAGAGACGTTGTCAATGATCAAAAATCCTCTGAAAAACAAACTGTGCAAATTCAAAGGTTTGTGGGTTACTTCTGTTTACCCTGAGGGCCCAACGTAAGGCAGGAGATCACAGCCTAGCTTAAAATACGTAATGGAAGCTAACCTAGTTTGGTCTGATGCATCAGTTTTCTGCTAGCAAATGCCATGTAAACAAAACTAAAAATGAGAATGCAACAAATT
Source organism: Tauraco erythrolophus (assembly GCF_009769465.1). NCBI lineage: Eukaryota > Metazoa > Chordata > Aves > Musophagiformes > Musophagidae > Tauraco > Tauraco erythrolophus. The sequence goes on from NC_141467.1 coordinate 28,779,111, forward strand.
TCATAGCAGAACTATTGTGAAAGCACTTTCATCTTACAAGCATACTATTAGAAAAGCATTTTGATAAGGAAAATACATTTCATTGACAGATTGGAGCAATATTATTATTTGTATGAAAATTATTATTGCTATTAGAAAAAATGATGTACATACTAGCACCATTTTACCTCTGTATACATTTTCTTAAAATTTATTTAAAAATTACATTCAATTCTTTTTTCCTGAAATGGAGCCACATTCAATTTTCAGCTCTTCCAAAAAATGTTTGAGCTGTTAGAGGAAAACAACTATTTCAATTGGTTTAAAATCATCATTCTACCATGGCTTTCCTTTCAGAGAAATGTATATACCACTTATTTTCCATCGGACTCATACATTTCAAAGTAGCAGACTTGTCCATAAAATGAAAACTATGGTTTCTGTTCAGTTCTATGTGAAATTAATTAAAATAGCCACATGTTTGTGAAGTGTATAGCTACAGACTACACTGCACTGGGGCCAAAGTGTGCATATAACAGCTAATCCACTAAATCACTTTGGATATACAATTGAATTTATAATGTTGTTAATGTTGTTAATATCTTGCCTGATTACTGGGCATTTATTATTTGAGAGCTGGTAGGTTATTACATGTAAAGGTCCCCATAAAAAAAAAAAACAAACACAACATAGCAAAGCTTCATCTCTTATTTTTTTCCTTGAGCAAGGATTACTGCAAATCAAGTGCAGACAATCCCAATCATAAATAATTTAAAAATTAAAAAATTAAAATATAATTTAGTTCATTAATTAATTTGTTTTATGATGGATCACAGATTAATGCTGTATTCATCAGAGGTGAGACTCATCTACTGAAGAAGCAAAGAGTGTTCCAGGAATCTGAATCAGACTTAATTTCAATTTCAGGGTCACTTGCTACACAGTAATTACTGTTGATATTTTTGATTAACGTCAGTTTAACTCTTGAGAACCAGGATTTACTTTCCTTTTCTTGAGAAAATCTGGTCCTAATTTTCCAGCTATGGTGTGATTTGGGATTGCACTCCATTTTACACTCACCCTACACTGATAGAGATACCCACAGGAGCACAAGGCAGTGGGGATTTTTAGCTCTATGCAACTTTGAAGAGCAACTTCAGCTAAGGAAGGAGACACATCAGTTGTGAGACCTCGGAAAAGCAGAAAGGAGGTGTCATAGGTAGTAACTGTCTTTTCATGATATCGAGTCAAGACGATCTCCTTATACTGTCAAACAATAAATTCTTCTTCAACATCACGCTAACTGTATATGCATGCACAAGACTGCTGTGTGATTGCATTACATGTAAACAATGTATCCATCCAGCCTAAAACACAGAAACATGGCTGAGTTCAAACATATCATTATTAACCACATTTGTATTTGAAAGACGTAGTGGACAATTGTGATGTGTTTCTTCATGTTGAGTAATACATTGACTTCAGCAATACTGTTCGAAGAGAGAAATGCTATTAACCATAGGTAGTTGTATCAAATACTCTCCAATATTAGAGAGCTGGCATATAGTTATTGGGAAGCAAAAGGTTTTACTGCCATGCTCACAGACTATTGCAAGAATACATTTACAGCAGAGGAAAACATGACACTGCAAAATTATTGGGAAATCTGTATTCAGCTATTTCTGAAGAACTCGACTCCTAATATAATAAAGATGGACTCTGATTATGTAAATATTTTGTCCCTAAAATTGATTTTTTGAAAGTTAGATAGCACTCTACTTAACTCCTTCTATCCTGAAGTATACTGCAGAATTCCGTTTATTCCTTAACAATAGATATTTGATAAGTAGCTCTAGAAAAGCAGTTTACAGTCACTGCCATTTTAAAATATCAGCATTTCCCAGTGGAACAGGTATCTCAGCAATTCTCCTCTTTTACTCAAAAGCAATAATATCTGTGATAACTATGAGGGGACTATATAGCCAGGGCTGACAAATTAATGTGATATGAGGTCCATTCAGTGTTTTGCCCTGCTCTGAAAAATGCTATGTAAGTGTGAAGAAGATATTTGTTAATTTTAGCGTAATGGAGATTCAATACAGGAAAAAAGAGCTAAAGAGAACATCTCCTAGAGACAGACATACTGGGAAGCACTAAACATCCACCTCAAAGTCTTTAAAAAAGTCAAGAAAGCAAAAGTCAAAGCTAACACAGCTTGACCCTTTCATTTCATATTCATATTCATAGCTGCAGCAAATGAAGTAAGCCATCACAGCTTAACAGGAATCTGAGTAATTTGACAGGCTAATCTGCATATATCCAGAAAATGTCCTATGTAGGTGGAGTGACAGACATTTTTTTCTGCATAATTCATGACAATGTATCTTAGTCCAAAGCACAGAGTTATTACAGAGCCTTGTAACTCTAAGCAATACTGCAATTAACTGAGGTCCAAGAGCTGCAATGATTTCAAGGAAAAAGAAGATAAATAATCTACAGCCTGCACCAAATCTCACTGTTTCATGGATATAAATCTAGACAAACTCTGCTACCTGCATTAAAGTCACTCAACATTTACGGCAACACAAAAGGCTGCAGAATTTGGTGTGCTGAGAATGTGTACATCCACCAAACTCTTCCTGTTCCGGCGATGCTCTGTTAAAGCACTCAAAGCCATTAGTTGCTTTTCAGACTTACAAAGGTCAGGCTCCGAGAACTCCAGAGGGAACAGCTACAAATGAAGAAATGACGTTAAGTCCGTTGTCTGACTGCTTACATACAGACTCTGTACATTTCTAGCAACTTTTTGTTGTTCCCTGAAGTAACAAATTCAACTATTGACCTAACTACATGCCAAAATTGCGATGACGGCAAAGTTACAGTGAGTGACTTGAAAAGGAACTCAAAGGAGAAGGCGGTCCTTACCTAAGACAATATGACCTGGATTCTTGCCATCATAGATCACACTGAGAAGCTGATCATCAGGCGTGAATGCAAAAGAAGAGGATGAAAACATATTTCTTCTGTCTGTTGATACTGGCAAACTGATGACATTCCTTCCAGCCTCCATTTTTATCTATAGAATCCAGGAATCCTTTATTTTCAACCTATTGTAAGCACAAATTTTATGTCCGATTTTGGAATCTTCTGGGATAGAAAGCAACTTCTGTGTTGAATTTTTTTTTCTTTTATGTTACATCTCCTCATAAAGTAAAGGGACAAAAAAGTCTGCTCTAGCGTCCACCAAGGCAACAGCCAGTATTACTGCTTTCTTCATGAAGAGAAAGACTTTGGCTCTTGAGGCTGCAGTTTCAGAAACTGTGAGTACTGTAGGGCTTGGAGACACCAACTGTTACTGTGATTATTGCACAGCAAAAAGTCAAGTCTCTGCTTCCGTGGGACTACATTAAAGCAAAAGCCAAACGGGAGTTTTGTTCTTCTTATTCTGAACCTTATTCAGCTGTTCTCAGAAATTCTTGCAAAAAGACGATGCAAGGACTGTCCTGTTTTCCACCTGTATACACTACAATCTCTGTTTTTACTTGAAGCTTACACTTTGGTTCCCTTTTCCTGAAACGAAGCTGCTCCAGTTTTTTAGCTTCTCTGAAACAATGGAATAAATTCTAGCTGTGTTAATTGATGTAGCCATATTAGCCAGTTAATTGTTGACCTTGAGACTGTAAGCATCTTCTGAGAAGTACTAACCTGCTCCAGATAACTTCATTGACAAAGCAAGGTCTGTTAAGCTAAACCCCTTGTTTTTAGGTCAGGATTTCCAATGTAGAATGAACTCACTACTGCTTTATGTTTCTTTCAAAAAAACCTACATCTTCATTTCTTATATGTGTATACTTACTAATAGAACCAAATGCATACAAGTATTTAAACTCCTGTTGCTAGTGCTTAGTCCAACTGAACCCAGTAAAAAACGAAACTGGTTTTGGTGGATTTGCTGTAACCATCCCTCACTGCCCTTGCCAGTCATTGATACCACTCCGCTGTCACCTTCTATTAATTTCTATTGTTCTTACAAAAACACAGGTTCAGAAACTAAGAAGAGAAAGCACATGCCAAACGGTATGTGGGTTTTTTTTGTTGTTCTACAAATTTCAGCAATTGCTCAATCCCGCATGCCTATGCCAGACTGAGTACTGGGTATACTTAGTTTCAAACATATCCTCTCTGAAATAAGAGATATTATTTTCATCCTTAGTTATGCCCATGGTTAAGCACTAATACTGAATCATAGAAGAGAATAATGATCTTCTCAGATTTGTTGAGATAATAATGGATTCTGCCCTTAAACATACGGTATTTCCACTGTAACTCATATTCCTGTAAAAGTGATGGTGCTTAGAAAGAAACGTTAAATAACCTTTTCTAATCACAAGCAGGGGTAAGAGGGAATTTGAGAAAGCAGGTAATGGCAGATTAGAAACAGCCTACTACAGCAAAGAGGACTCCATGGCAGATTTCAATTTTTATTATTCAAATACAGCCTGATCTACTCTTGAGCAGTTGCTTTTTCAGATACGGTACAGGTTATATGCATGAAAACATGGAAAACTCTCTTTGGATGCTGCACTGCATATTTGCCTCCTATGAAGCCAATCCAGAAACAGTGAGGACAGACACAGCAGGAACTAAATGTACAAAGTTTGAGAAACTAATTTTGCCCTTTCTCCATCCCTGTTGTTTATCTACACACACTGAAGTCTTTCCTGTTCTATTAGTAACCTTACCAGTATGTTTCACTGTCCATCTGACATTGCTACTTATGCACTTAATCACATCTCTTCCTTTCTTTTAGCTGTTTAAAAGTGAACCTTTGAGTCATCTCACCCTTAGAACAAAGCTGATATATAAAGATCTGGCAGAGGACTCCCCAGGAGTTCCCCGAGTAGCAGTCATTCTTTTCTACATGACTGATACAACTTACTTTGGTAATTAACCACTGGAAAGATTACAGAGAGACCACACAGTTAGTAAAGAAAGACAACAAAATAAAGGAAGAAAAGAAAAATGGGGGAAAAAAAAGCTGTTTATGAGTTGTTTGTCAGCTCACTCAAATTGCTTTTCATTGCTACACAATCAGACAGCTTGCACTGGGTCATCAGAGACTTCAGCATATGTGACAGGGCCTGTTCTTGAAACAACTGATGGGATTTCCTTGCTTCAGAACACAACCCATTAGTTACTTGACACATACACAGAAAAGCAGAGGACATTTTTGCTCATTTCAGATGAGAAACAGGAAGTTTCCTGTCTATGGTGCCCTACTTCATTACGAAAATCCTTTGCCTCTCTTAAAATCAAAAAGAATGGGTAGAATTATCTACTGGTTGGAATGGATGCAACTCTGCTGAAGCCAAAATAATGCTGTTCATTTACAATAGCAAAAAATTTGGCTCAAGCATGAAGATGAAGATTAATTCTCTTCTATTCATAAAGTGAGAGTGAATTATAAGAGGAATCTAAGCTTTACCCAGCTTGTACCACCTAAAGAGGTTTAGGACAGTGAAGCTGTCCGGGAGCAGAATGAAGGGAAGGAGAATACCTGAAAATTGCTATTTTCAGCTCATTCAGATGCAGGGGCAAGAGGCATTCTTGTTGGTGGGGTTTATTGCTTCAGGTTTTTTGTATGTCTTTTCTGTAACTTTGATCAACTTTTTTTCTAGTGTTTATCTTTGAAACCTTAGGCTGGACTAGCTACAAAGCTCAACACTCCTAGTATTTTCTTATTCTCTGGACAGGGATTTTCCATTTGATTAAATAATTCGTGAGCTTCAAAGATATACCAGACACATAACCTTCTTTGCAGCTACAGTCATAATCAATTAATCCTGCTTTACTGATGATAAAGCTGGATGTCATTCGAAGAGCAGCTGATGGTCTTTCTGCTGGCCTTGTGAAGAGAAGACTCCATCCCAAACCCTTCGTTTTACCTTATTGTAAGGAAGTTGCCGTCATACTTCTTGGCAATGCAATGTGTTGTCCTATCTGTGTGTGGGTGTTCCAGTCTGATCCACCTCACTGAAGTTTGTTCCCCCACCTACTGACAAACGCTACTGTCTGGGAACAAAACTACCTGATGTGCTGAGAAGGATAAAAACGTGAAAGCTAACTGTTGCAGCCAGCATTCCCAGTGCTTCATACATACAATCTGTGTGTTCATCAACAGCAACAAAAATGCAGATAGCAAATCTGGATGCTACTACTGCTGGCAGTCCCGTTTCTACTGCTGTATTCCCTCAGCTGCTACTGTTGTCTGTGACACTGACGGAGGCTTCTGCAACCAAATCACAACCATAGGGCTATAGTGATTATAGAACTGACTTCTACATGACTATAGAAGATGGCGCGTCCAACTCCACTTCATTCTGTGCAACTGAAAAAAGAGTAAAAAGAGCAAGATGTTTTGTTATGGAGCAATAATCAATCACTTATGAAACCAAGAACTAGCAGTAGTTCTCACAGAGAGCTGGTCATTCAGATGGTGCAAAGCCCTTTAGTAGAATAATATAGCTACATAGCATTTTGCCAGTCTGAAACTCTGCCAACATAACAGGTCAAATACCTATTTTGTATTCTGTTGAATTATTCACATGCATACAATATGTATTGATCAGTGACCATCTTATGCCTGAAGAGCCTTTGATTAACGATGAATGATATTTCATGATCATGACTGATCCCACATCTCAGAATTATAGAGAAAGGGAAAAAACATCTGAAATAAAAGTAGAAAAATTCAACAATATAGAATGTGAAGGAGATAGAATTAATACAAGATTCAGCAACAATACTTCAAGCTTCATTCTCACTATCCACTCTTTTCGAACTAGTGCACTGTGGTTGTAGAGGTGATAACGTTATATTTTTTATTTTGTATCACAGTAATAGCAAAGGTGAAGGGTTTGACTTGTGGACTCCAATTTAGCTCTTACAGTTCAAAATGTTGCTACCCAAAGTCTCTGTCTTGCCCCAGTCAGAAGTTATTGCCCCAAACCTGGACAGCAGAAGGAAATAGGTTCCTGCTCCTCAGCTCTTCCAGTTCACAGCACTGAGCATTAAATTAAGCCTCTATGACAGCTGATGAACTAAAACATCGAATTGTTAAATTGAGAGATGGCATGGGGTTTGCTTGTGTCACTCCTACTATTGGGGGGTTAATTTCCATTAGAGTGGGAGGTAGAGAGATGAAGGCACTGTCATCTTAAACTACTCCAGCTAAAACCATTAAGAACTCATGAGTCATAGACCTTAGACAGAGGTATGCTCTGTTAGTCAGAAGCATTGTTCTAATCTCTATAACAAGTGCATTATCCACCAGGCAAACAAAGGATCCGAAGAATGGTCCCTGCCTCAAAACACTTACCATCTAGGAATCAGACAGAAGAAAACAGAGTCTTCCAGTTGGATGGGTACAGATAAATGGGAGCTTAGCTGAGTTCCGTGAAAATAGCTCTTATATAAATGATATAAATAGATGGAGATCAGGTTGACTGTATGTCAAACATAAGCCTAAGCAGTGTCAGGTGTGAAAAGCGAGCAAAGAGATTGACTATCTCATGCTGAAATATTTACAAAGAATGATAATTTTCCTTCTGTCTATGTTATAATAACACTCTTTGTATATGTTTTTCTTGATATGACAGTGCTGTTGAAGATGATAGAGTAATATTAAGTATCATCCCACTTAAGATTTTTTTTCTGCTAGATGAAAGGATGAATAGAATGCAAAAAGCACAAGAAGAAAAAACCAAGTTCGATTCTATTTTTCTTCAAATAAAACTCTTGTTGCAACTTTATGGTATCTTTCAGAAATGGCTCTGTTAACAGTTTAATTACAATGTTGTATATATTAAATATACACACCTTTATATATATTAAAAAACGCTGAGCTATTTGTGCTGGAGCCATGTTTCGTTACAACAGCAGAAGCCAGTTACTAACAAAAGAGTCAATTCAAGAAGAATTTTTGTTAATAGCCTATGTTTCCACCTACATTCAGGATGCGGCATAACTATATGCAAGTAAAGGAGTGAGGGTGGGTTACCATAGGACAGTCACGAAAAAATAAATTTGCTTTGGAATTAGCCATTTCCTACAGATAAATGGAAATGCACTGGTTTATATATTTTTCTGTCACACATTAAAAAAAGCCCAGGATATTTTATATCCATGGTTTTCAGGGATAGGATGAGAGAGAAAGCTGCCCAGTGCTGATAAGAACAGACATAAAGCATGCTGCCAGTGTTCTCAAACAATATCAATTAACCAATTTAGGTCCTGCATTTGCTTGAGCTTGCCCCTCTCCCCCTCAGTTTTTTAGCTGTTGCAATGGGCACTGGCTATTGGACTGCTTCTCACACTAGTTTTATTTAAATAGCTAACATTGGTGTTTCACAGACTATTTGGAAACACTTCTTTTAGTAACCCTTTTCCCAAAAAGTGCTCTCTCAGTGAAATAGAAACAGCTGAAGTCAATGCATTATTTATACATGTGAAGAGATATTCAATGTAAAGAAAAAAATCCAAACCCACAAACAAAAACACTTTAAACTTTGTAGGCTCAAACACCTACTAAAGGGAGGAAGAAAATTAGGATGTCAGCTACAAATGGCCAATGCCTGAACATGTGACTGAGAGCCCCAGGTGGGCAGAATGCATTCTCCTGAGAAAAGAAAATCAGTCAGGGAAGTTTGAGTCTCAAGACAAAAAAGCTTCCATGATATGGTAAATATATAGTGATTGAAGTAGTCATAGATGTACATCCACTAAACAATTCAGAGACATCAAGAACTCACTATATCCTTGGCTGAACACATGAAATTTGAGGTAGCTGAACACTAAAAGAGTTTCAAGCTGCTAGAAGGAGGAGTATGCTTCTGGATATATCTAAAGCTGAAAGCTGTGTGCCTTAGGTTTGAAAACCATGTCATTTTGACTCTGACATGCTATACCCCACACATCACTTGCAGAGACAATTCATCTACATTTAGCCAAATGGGTATCTCACTTACTGCTACTTTACTACTCTAAATTTGTTTATGAAAGTATCACATGAAAATGCTTGGGAAACGAAAATTTCAGAAGCTGAATTTTTGATGGAATAGTCTTTCTGGATAGCCAGACTCACTTTCAGACCAAAACAGCCTAAATAAGTTTCCAAGAAGCATAAGCATTTGAACAAAACTTAGGATCACTGCTACAGAAATGAATGAAACTCATGAAACCAATGCAAAACTGTATCAGGATTTCCTAATCATGGTAGTATGCAGAATGTTATTTAATCCTGAACTACTTATTAACAGGATTTAAACAAAGCTACATATTAAAACAGATGGAAATGCACTGATGAGAATGGAGGTTGTGAATAATGATATAAAGGACATAGGAGAAAGCAAAAATTACACTGGAGGTGGACTGTCAACTACACTATCCAGTTCATCTTCCTTGAAAACTGTATTCAAAATCAACAGTCAATCAATCTATTTTCATCAGAACAGTATGAAAATCTATAAATGTTGATGCACTTCACATTTCAGTTATATGTTCAGGGATCCACTCCTCCCTCCTGCATGTTCAAGGTAAAAGGATGACAGAGTCAGATCATTTTCATGATATCATTTTCATCTTTGAGAACGACATTAGAGATCATATTGGCTTCTTCATAGTGCATGGTGGCCCAGTTAGGAAACCTGGTTCTAGTGAAGGGGTTAAAGAATGAGGGATGAACAAGAGCAGTTTGAAGAACTAAAAAGAAAACCATGACTCTGGGATATGCTGCAGAGGAAGAACAAAATTTAAGGACGTCCCTGGTATGGACTGGTGTAAAGGATGATGCAGAAATTGACCTGAATGTAAAATCCCATGTTTGTTCACACCAGTGTACTCGTAATTCTACTTCTGTCCATTTTGGCATTGTGAAATCGGAAAACTCATTGAAAGTCCCACTCTTCTTGCTTTCTCCCTTCATACTGCTATCTATTCTCCTTTTATAGATTCACTATGGCTTGGTCTGGACCACTGCCTGCAGCCAAGTATCATTTTACTACGTGCTACCTATATTTGAAGTCTCCTCAGGTTTTTCCTCTCCCAAGTATTTCCAGCTCAAGCTTGCTTTAGAACGTGGCTTTAGGCGTAGCTGGCAGTGAGTTAAAGGCTGTGACTTGCCTTAGTCCAGAAAGAGCTCCAGGAGTTATTACGGCTCAGACCTCTGGCAGGATTCTCTCGCTTACTCAGCGTTGGAAAGCTGTCGCTTTCTTTTCCTTCATAACAGGACTGAATACCTTGGTTTACCAGGGCACCTTACCTAGTGAAAGCGAGGGAGTAACATCCATCTAAGATCCCATCCCTCTTCCTCATGTGCTCTTCTGGGCATCACTGACAGAAAAGGAACACACAGCAGATGAACAGAGCTGCACGCTGGATGCAAAGTCTAAGTAGACTTTATGGAAATTAAATACATAGCCTATTCTAAATTTCCATCCTTTTGGAAGCAGTAGTTTTCTTCTAAAATGCAAAAAAAAACAAACCAGAAATTCAGAAGTTTTCTTCTGGCATATAAGATGAATTCATTTGCCCTGTGTGGTCTATTTGCCCAGGACAGTGGTGAGCAATTCACACTAATTTAGGCTGACCGCTGTACAGCCAATGGAGAAGGACTGGAAGCCTAAGCAAAAGTATCTACATTAGTAGGCTTGAGTATGATACTTACTGCGTGTCTTTTGTCATTCTGTTCTCCAAAACCAAACACAGGTGATTGAATTTTAAAATACATATGAGAAATAATTCCCCTGAGAAGGGAAAGATGGACATTATCTTTGTGGAAGGGAAATTTTCTTCCTGAGTGTGGATATATATTCCAGCAGCATAGGAGAGCTATAGGTAACTGTGATTTCTGCAGTTTGGAGGAATAAAAATGATAGCACTTGGTAGGCCAGAGAGGAATAATCTATTTATCTAAAACTTGTGTGAGGCATATTCAAATAAAACTTCAAATAAAATCAACCATACCTGGTTTCACCCATCTTTATGGATGTAAAACTGCAAATGTCTTCCAATAAATCTTATGGTTCATTAATATCCCCAGTAAAATTAAGGCAGGTTTTAATGAACTTTTACTTACTTTACACGGAAATAATGCAAAAATATGATTTCATGTGATTTCAGCTGGGGCTGACGAGAAGGCTATTTCAAGTCTAATACTACGAAGCAAAGCAGAGTGTTGCAAAGCAGCCAATCAGGCACTTACAGATGGAAAATATCAGCACAAATTCCTGAAAAATGAGACTTCCAAGGTTTAAACACCTCTGTGATTTCAGAAACCAGTAGTATAATAAAAACTCGTACAGTTCAGCACAAGCTGAATATATAGCCCCCATATATATGCAGAGATAGTTTGGCATCATGTAATGCAAAGAATCTAGGATGGACTTTTGTGTGACTGGTTGTATTTCTTCAGTACTGGTCAGCACAGAACCAGGACGCTACTCAGGCATAGTCTTCCTTTGTGATCAGTGGCTTACTAATTAAAGAAAACTCAAGGATACCCTCACTAATCTTACATATTTAGTAAAATATTAAAACATTTCTGTTGAATTCAAAGATTCATTCTGCTATTTATATGAAGATACATTACTCATTGTAAACATAACTGTAAAAATACAGTTTTCAGAGGCTCTGATGGATATTGAGGCTCAGAGTACAGGAGACTGTTACATCCCTGAGACCTCCCAAACCTTAGCAAGCAAAAGGAATCCCAAACTTCCTAAACTTCAACTCTCACAGATTCAAACTTGAGACTCAAGGTGGCTAACCAGGTACAGCACTCTTACAAATAGATGATGCTAAAAACTGTAGGGCCTGAGGCAGCTGTTTAGTTTACAAATCAGTGATTTGTTCAGCTGCGAAAAACAAATGGGCAAAATTATGAAACCAGCATTTGCTTTTCTCTGCTTGCATCCCAAAATCCCAAGTATTTTTACACAAATTTTGTCTGATCAATATCTTAGTGAAAACAAGGGATTATAGTCACTCAGACATGCAATGACTAACTAGTTTTTTGATCAATTAGGGTTTACTAACAATTTAAAACTTAAGCTGGCTTTATTTTATACTTAAATGCTCTAAAATTATTAACAGAACAAAATTGATTTTTAGCTGTTTGGTTCGTACACTATGATGCTTGAAATACGGTTCAGCATTTGTGACAGAGATTATTTTATTATTTTAAACACTAAGATCACAATTATTTATCACTATTTTTTTTTTCTCTGATTTCCTAGCATTTCAGTAAACCACATATTTGAATAAATCACAGTTTCAAAGAGTTTAATGGCATGAACTACTCTTTCATGCTGTGGTGCAGAAAGGTATTTCATGATCACATGCCTTTGGCAATACAGTGTTTGTTTACAGGAGAAGGCCAAGTACTTCATGGACATTTGCTCTTCTGGTTATATGTTAGTGCCAGGAAACAAAAGACAATACATGGGCATTTACATCTCACAGGAAGAATTTAACTGGATCCCAATGGCTGAAAGGTCTAAAGTGAGAATCCCTGACCTGCACATCAAGTAGAGTTTAGAATGTAGAAATAATATATGTCTATATACTATCATTCTTCTTCCAGATTGCTGTCTTTGAGGGTAATATAACTGTAGTCCAGCTTTGCTCAGTGTTCTTGACCTGCAACAAAATTTCTTTTAGCTCTCATTATGTTAATTAGAAAAAAAAATGTTAGAAATGGCAGGGAAATGAGTAATCGTTTTAGCAAATCCACAGCCAGATTGACAGGTTTTTACTTATATTACCATTCTCACAGTTCCAATGGTACTATTTAAGTGCCGGTCAGAAATGTACACCACAAACATATCCGCATGAAAACTCTGAAATTGGATGCTCCTTGTTTTCAAGACATTTGGATTTGAATTCTGATCTGTACTTTGCCTCTGACTTAAGCTTAAAAATAGTGAAACTAAATCTCTGATTTAAACACCCTATGACTTTGAGATTCACAGTCAAAATGGAAATTTCTGAGTATTTCTGATCACTTATCCTTTATCAAGATGGAAACCAAAATAATAGAATATGAGCAAATATGACAGAATAGAAAAAGGAAAAAAGATAAAAAGGCTGCTTTTGGTTTTGCTATGTTATTATTCTACACTTGCAGCTTTCACCCTTCCAAAATCTAAAGAAATACTTGGGCTCATGAGAGAACAAATACAGTTCTTTTACACATCTCCAGAAAAAAAAAAAAAAAAGAAGAAACTCTAATTATGTAGAATTAAACTTTAATTATATTTCATAAAGAATCACTGAAAAGATGAAAGTGCACCTAATAGTCATATACGTCACTGTATATTTCAAGTGAATTTTATTGGGGGTGATATATTACGGAAAATGTATCAGTTTGGAAATTATTAAGCCAGTAAATACAAACCTGATAAGACATTAGGATATATTAATCAGTTCCCAAAATCATGCAGAGAACACTGTTTATGACAGTGATTTCCAACAATCCGAACAGCCTCTTTCTTCATCTAGAAGCTGAAATTGTTTTAGTTGTATTTCCCCTAATTTTTTCTTGTGTATTCAATATTACTTTAGCTTGTACTTACTGCATATACTCTAACCTAAATCCCTTACAAGATAAACAAAAACAAATTTGTAATTTACAGAAGAACATGCATGTAGAACATGTGATATGAATTGGAGGGAGGTCATGATTTATACAGAGGCTGAACATCATAAATAAAAAGGTTATCATGTGTATGCAATATATGACCCCTAATTTGGGGATCTACAGATCATACTGAAAAAAAGCAAAACGAAAATCAAAGAATGCTTTGCCTGTAAATATTATGATGCTGCTTTTCCCACTGTGAAATAGTTTGTCAAACATTATGTATGATACCGTTTCTCTTCCACACATTACAGCTTTCAAATTCTCAAATTATAATGCCATTAATTGTTAAAAAAGCTCTTTTAAAAAATATTCATGAGAGTCTTCTGAGTATTTATCCTTATTTGCATTGTACATATTTTGTGCAGAGGAAATGTATCTCCAAAGACCTCTTTTAAATTTTCTTGAGCAATGTATTTCTCTAGTTCAATCAAAAAATATTTAAATGGTATAAAAAGAGTGAAAATAATTCAATACGACATGAAATGTTGCAACTAAGTTCTACTAACCTAGTTAGGGAAATAAAAGCCTTTATAAAATCTGTCAAATGACAAATTTTACACTTTATATAAAAGCAAACAAACTCATGCTGCAATAAAATCAAAACCAGAATTTGAACGTGACCCTTGGGCGCAAGCTTGTAAATACTGCCTGTATAAGAACAACCCACAGGAAGAAGTTACAGCAACTTTCCTTGTATGTTTGCTTGTTCCTAATACAGAACAAGTGTTTTGAGAAGCCCAGCAAACTACTGCAGTGTAGTACAGGTAGGCTAGCATTACCAGATAGGCAAGAGAAGAGTAGGCTTCCCACTCCTGTCTACGTTCAGCAGGAAGTAAGCTCAGAGTTCCTTTGGATTTCTTTGAAAAATCTTAGTAATGTCTTTGAGACATGTTTCCACTTAAAAGTTAATATTCATTTAGAAATTCAGTTCACACATGGATAATTGAAATGTCACTGTTACTTAGAAGCTCTTGTGTATGTGACAGAGGACTAAGAGTCTTTTATGGCCACTACTATGTATGCAATGTCTTACACCATGTATTTACAAAAGGAAGCAGTGTTCAGAGATCTGGGATTTAGTTTAATCCCTGTTTTGAGGGGAAAAATTTACTAAGGACAGGAATAGAAATACCTCTCGCTACATTTATAAACAGCAGATACAGATAAATGTTCTACTGATAAATGTCTGAAAACTTTTAAAAATGAGGATTTGCCTTGAGTTCTTTTGCTTTCATTGTGTATATTCTTGATGAGAAGATAAATGGGCTTTTTGAGGCTTCAGTGGAATCCAGCATTCAGTTTAATATTAAATTCTTCACAAAAATAGCTCATACATGGTTAATAGATTTTTTTAAATAACCAGTTAGTAAAAGTCCAGCATTACAATGAACTGCTTATAACACTATTATTACTTTGTTATAGAATTGATGCCTGTAACCATCAGTAACATTCATCCTTTTCAAGTATACAACACAGCTATAAAATCTATTAATCATGCATTAACCTGTTATAATTGGAACTATATAATTCTAATATAATTTAATTATATTTATAGTTTTCATCTCAAGTAATATGTTTCAAACATATTGAATGTAATTCAATTGAATGTAATTCTTTACGATATAGGGAGTTATCAAGCACTGAGACTTGGTATGTGAGACATCTAAATACTTGTGTCCTTGGTATGCAAACGTTTCAGTTTAATTAGTCTAGTTCTAATTGTTTTTGTTCTGATAATGTATTTAAAATATAAAGTCACGGTTTTAGAAATAATGATATGTACCATTGTTTTCATAGCTTTTTAATAAGAAAAAAAATCTGGGAAAATATAGTTTCTCAAAAATAAGTGCTTCAAATCTTTTTAGCATTCTGTTTGCCCCCTGTAAATAGCACAGCCATTCGCCAGTATCTCCTCTGTTTTACAAGAAAACACTCTTTAGCCACTAGATGACTTTTTTGTTGGCAGTCAATGATGTGATGCTGGAAATGATTTTGTAAAGAACACTCTGAGGTGGAAGGTGGTTGGGTTTGTTCCTCTTGGTATATGGTTTTACTGGATAATGTTGTTTAAAAAGACAGAAAGAAACAAAAGCAAAGCAAAACAGAAAAAAAAAAACCACACCTCCCTGGGACTGAAATACTTTGTATGTGTTGTTATTTGCAGTGCATGCCAAGACATTCATGGGCACCAGAGCCAACCTGGCGAGCTAATTAAATATATAAATGTATGTGTTTAAAACAGCCTTATAAGGAGCATTGGAAATCTGCAAGATGAGCGAATATCTTATAACTTCTTCCGCAGGTGCGAGGATAGCTACAAGCCATGGACTTTCTGTCCTGCTTCTTGTTTGTGGCTTTGTGAAGGGTGCTTTGCTTTAATCTAAAAGTGCTGACTTTTTCCAATATCACTTTCTCTTCTTAAAGCAAAGAGCAAATCGCCTGTAAAATCCACGGAGCGGACAGCAAAGTTGACCCTAACCTCCAACCACCACTCTGCACCCAATGTACTCTAAATCTCTACACAAGGAGCACCTTCTTCAGGAAGTACAAACAAAAATACTAAATAAAATAAATAAATAAATAAATATTATAAAAAGAAGAGGATATCACGTTTTCTTGATATATCTTATTTTCTTTGGCGTATCACTGATCTTTTATTTGAAGAGAACTGGTGTGATGTAATCAAACATTTTGTAACAGCAAGTCCTAGTTTCCTTTTCTTTCGGCAAGGAGAAGCCTCATCCTTGACTTCTCAGGGGTTGGCCTGCAAGTCATCAGTATTACAGAATTAACCATGGATGACATTTGGTTTCCTACGCTGAAAGAACCGTTCCAGCCTGGAAGCAAAGAGAGGCCAAATAATGAAAGAAAACAGAGTGATTTAACATCGACCCCAATAAAACACCCCACAAACTTTATCAAAAAGCCTTTTTTTTTTTCATGAGGAATAGGAAGGAGAAAAGAAATTCCACAAAATAGATGAGCAGACTAGAAGACGTTGTTTCTGGAAAACAAATGAGGATATTTTTCTTTTGAGTTGTTTGGGGGGTTTTTAATTATTCTTTTCCCTCTGTGGGATTTTTTTCCTGTCTTTTTTATTTGTTTCTTGTTCAATGGCGGCAATTACTGACTTAGGCCAACCCCTGACAACTGCGTGGAGGTTTATATATACATCATTTTTTTTGTGTGCGTTCTATATTTCAGTGTGTTTTCTCTAATTTTGCAACTCCTGTATATGCAAAACTAACTTAAATTCTGTAAATTGCTTACAGTCTGTGTGATATAACTTCAGAGTAGACATACTTTGGTCCTCATGCAAGCCAGTTTTTAATATTATCTATATGTCGTGCCACCAATAGACATATTTATTTCCTTTTTTGACAAAACTTCGCTTTTTAATTTGTAATTCAGTACTATGTGGATTTTGTAATACATACCTTCACTTCCACTGGTTTGACCCCTTTCAGCCCTCTGTTTACTCTGTAAATGCACATTAAAATTTGTTATGGTCTCTAGACAATGAATTATTTTAGTTTTGTGTATGTTATGTTGTGTTGGAGTTCAGTTGCTGAAAGCTCCTTTAATTTGTGATGTTTATAGAGGATGAAGTGATTTGATCACTAGAGACTGTAAAATGCAAGTCTGCAGTCAAATACTGCATGTAAAGGAAGGTTAGAAGGGGAAAACAGACAAATAGAACGTGGCTTAAAGGTTATTCTTTTGGTAAAGAGTTTTAGGAAAGTGAATTCATTACACTGATAATTGCATCACAGCTCCTACATGGCCAAAGAAACGTCTTTCTTTGCTTTTTCTGGAAGTGGATTGTCTTTACTCATTGATATTCTTTATTAAAATACTTTATGTCTGTGAACTGAATGTGAGAATTTTGCTGTTGAATGAAGTAATATGCATTCCATGAATTACGTTCATTAATGCAGGAAGGAAAAATTGCTGCTATTTGCAGCTGCAATCAGGAAGGTTTTTTTCTTGTTCCTCTCCTTCCACTGGTGCTGAACAATCCATACCCTTTCATTTATCAGCACAGACAATCACATACACCACATACTTATTATGATCTATTTACAGAAGCATTAAGTAGCTGTAATGTGGTCAGCTGCATGATTTCTCCTCATTTTGTAAGTAGTGTAGAAGGAAGTAAAAAAGTGTCTAATATCTCACCAGTCCATGGCCCACAGGCCTAACATTTCATTTTAAAAAGCCCGTAAGTCTGAAGTCCTCCCCCATTAATTTCAAAGGAAAAAGAACAAATAGTAGCATAGAATCAAAAGGTAACACACTAATGCTTTGGAAGAGGATAACATTTGTGCAAGTCTTATTTTCCTTAACCATACATTCTGTACTATAAGCTTGACTGGGAATAGTCAGTATTTCTTTGGTTTTAGGAAAGTCTTACCAGTAATAAAGACAGTAGAAGTTTGGTCTAACACAGACGAATCAGGAATACCTATCAGGAGAAAAAGGGAAAATGTTTTTTATTTCAACATAAAATTAGTGACCCACTAGGAATACTGTATTGAAAAGGTTTTGATCCATAGTAATAATAGTTTATCAGCCTACTGACAAAGAAAATAGAAACAGTCCCCGTTAAAGTGTTCTGAATTAAAACCAATATCATGGATTGAAGAAGCAGTAAATAAAAACAGAGCCAGAGCTTTTTGAAGTCTCATTTTCTGAACACACCTATGGAACCAAACTTTCAGAGCTCTAGAGGAAAGACCACATTTTGCCCCTGAAATAGGTATCTATGAGTGGATGCTGTGCAAACCTCCTGTGCGGAGTTTGGAAACCTCAGTTTCTGTTGGTCTTAAGTGGAACCAAATGCTTAACATCACACGTGTTTCATATGTTTAATGTATACATATATCTTATATGAATATTCTGTATATGCACGTAGTCATATGGATAACTTGCAGTGACATACAGCATTTTTCAGAAGCAGTTTAGCCTCACATTGTTAAAGTTAGCCTCTGATTACTATGTTAAACTGATATGGTGTTTTGCTTTATGCTGTTCGCTACTTAGAGATAAATGACCATGTACTAGGAAGTAAGATTAAAGAACTAGCTGAAATTAAAAACAGAATTCTAGACCACTCGGACTAGTGTGATACAACAACTCAGAAGACATTACCAAGGAAAGTGCTGTATTGTGATCTGATAACGTTCTTCAACAGTGTCAGCAAAAAATGGACAAAAGAAATCTGTAGGACTTCTGAAAAGCCTTTAAATCTTGCATGAGATCCTAAGTAGTTGTCTTCCTTCTCCTCCCCAAGTTGTCCCTCACCAAAATAATAAACCCAAATTCTTCAGATGAGGCAGGTCCAGCCCATCTGGTTGCAGATCTAGAGCCTAGTCTTACAGTTTCTGCCAAGCTGTGTAGATGCAGCAGCAACATCTCCTAACAAGAGCAAGTATTGCATTTTTTCATTCTATGCTGTGTCCTAACAGTCATTTCTCAAATCAGGAATCTTCCTGAAGCTCCAAGAAATTCTCAAAATGAAAGTTAAGCTGCAGTAGCCCCCATTTCTCCTAAGAATTTAGTTACGAATAATATTTGATATGGGAATGGAACTACTGCCATTTTCTGCCCTGGCCGAGTTCTAGTTTGGATTTAACACTAACAGAGAAAAACTGGCTTAATTATATCCTTAAAAGCTCCATTGAGTTAGGTATCTAAAAGGGTAACTTACATCTATCACTGACAAAATCTCTCCAAACCCAGTGTCCTTAAACTTTCTACAACATCTATGATGGATTATTGGTATTTCTTTTTCATTCTCAGTATTGATTATTTATATTACAGTGCTACCTGAAGGCAAAGATCACAAGTAGGTGTGAACATATGAGACACCACAGCAAAAGTGATAAGACTGCTTGGAGGTTCAAACCTATGCACATAATTCGGTGCCGCTGTGATTTTGGATCAAAACACACCCTAGAACCAGTTTTTCTCACATACGTTCGTTAAAGTATTTTTGCTTCATTCAAATAAATGAGGAAACAATGGCCCCTGCAAATGCATTTGAATGCTTGCCTAATATCTACAGCAATGTCATCATTTAATTCACCATTAAAAAAGACTCCACTGCTGCCCATCTTCAATTCCTTCCTCAAAAAAGGAAGAGAAAACAATTCAAACCTTTGTTATTTGCAGGATGGTGGAACATTTGTCCATGACATTACTATTGGTAAATGTCAAATGTTGTTTATAGAGCTAAAAGCATTAAGAACCAAGAATGGGATCAACATACTTTGCAATATAAATTTTTAAAGGTTAATCTTCCATGATTAGCTTAGCTAAACAATGATAAGCACAAAGTAAATTGCTTAATGCAAGTCACTATAAATGGTTTTAGTCTTTTGTTCTGAGCTTCCTAAATATTGATTTATTTGTTTTCACAGTCATAAAGTTTGCACATACGTTCACATAGTTGAAAGATTACACATGGTTTTCCTAGTGCTCTTCATCTAAACAATACAGGAAGACAATAGCAAAGAAGAAAGTTAAATTTGTCTGTAATAATGAATCACAATCAATTGGTAAAGTTACTTGCAAAGAAAGAGAAGTGTGCTTTCTTGAAAGTCAAGAGTAATTACAATCTTATTTCATTTTGTTCTTTTTGTGCTCTTCTTTTTTTGCCAATGGTTCAAACTAAAAAAAAGACAATACTGTATTTCTTACTACTCACTTCTTATGAGGTGATAGAGGAAAAATAATTTCATCTTTGTTATGAAAGAAGCTGGAGAAAAAAAAAGAATCTTTTCTTTTAACAATAATAAAAATGTTTACAGTGTCCTATCACCTCAAAATGTCTCAACTTGTAGGTTTACGGGGAAGGAGCGACAGAGGAAGTGTTTTGTGTTTCAGCTTGACTTTCCAGCTCTAAGAGTGTTCTCAGTTAATTATCCTACAGCTAAGGACAGGACTTTTCTGTAAGTTTCACAAATATGGTATTTTCCCTATAACTACCAGTGACAGATTGGTACTTGCAACTCAGAATATTTTTCCATACAGTTATAAATGTTATGAGGAATGGCAACTATTAAAACCATAAACAAGTCTGCAATAATAAACTAGTAATCTCTCAGAAGTCTGAAATAAGACAAACACTTTAATCAAAAACCAGGCTTTTGTTGGAATTTCCTTTTAAAGTTTTATCGTAACCCACTCTTATCTATAGGGCTATAAATACTCTGGTTTTGAATTCCAGCTCTATCATGCTGACAGTGTAGAGGACCTTCAGATGCAACTAAATGAAATTTTCACTTATTGATGACACTACAGCACAGAAAGAGGTCTTATGTGTATATAAGACTATTTACAGTGCTAGCTCATAAGGAAGCCAAATGTACATAATAGACTATGAATTCCTTTCCTCTTTTTATGTACCATGAACGTGAAAAATAAGAGAGAAGATTAACAACTAGTTACTTAAAAAAAACTATTTCATTTAAATTTTTGAAGAAGCAAAGTCTCAAACATTCCTTATTAAAAAGACTTGTATAACTATGACCTATTAAATTGTATGGGATTTAGATTTGTAAGCACCAGTTATACGTATTATATAGGAAATCCTTGTATATAAAATTGAGAAGGAAAGAGATGATGACTTCTTTTGTTACTCATGATAGAAAATTATATTAATTGCTGGTGATTGTTTTTAGTATCAAATGATTTAACAGACACTTTAAATTATTGGCAGTTATACTTCTTAAAAAAATAGGTGCCAAATTTTCTTATCACCTGCACTACACTTCAGTTTTGAGCTGTTAACCAACACTTGCTCAGGTTTCCAAAATATTGCTCATTCACCATAACAGAAAAGGAGGAAATCACACTTTATGAATAATTAATGTCAGCATAGTTACTGAACCACCTCACTATCTTTTTCTTTGGTGAATCAGGCACGAGATATATTACTTTTGTCCATATGTGGCATCACCTCAGTGGTGCTAAGCACTGACAAAAAAGACAGGGAAATATGGATTCTAATTGTTTCACCCAGTAATTGGATTCTTGTGTAAGAGACAGAAAACAGAAGACATTATTCTTTCTGTTTCCCTACAACAGCCATCAGTGAAGGATCTTTAAAGGGACTACCAAACCAAATCACTACTGTAAAAAATTATGTTGGTAGTTCAACTCTACAATAAGGTGAAACACTCAATGAAATTAAACACGTTTTCTCTAGCAAAATGCAAAGGTTTTTCTTTCAAAACTATGACTCTTTCAAATGATCTAAAAGAAAGGTCTTGTAATTAGGGCATGGAACAGGGAAAAGGTTTTGTCTACCTTTTCAAACTGCACAATGGCAACCCTGAAGAGACTGTCAGCTGCCTCCCCTCCACCATCACTCTCCTACACTTGATTATCGGTGATGAGAGCACTCAGGAGATGAATATATATTACATAACAATAATCTTCTAAGCTTAAAAAAAGATTTATTTAGAATTTTTTTAGTTTTATAGCAGAAAAATCTTATTACATCACTTAGCTAATTGCCTTTTAAAAAGTAAGGTAATGTTTACATAATTTCATAGGTGTTGTAGATTGTTGTTTTTTAAAAGAAGTAGTTCTTAGCACTCCAAATAACAGAAAAGGCTTAAAAAATGACCCAATAACATTCTAAAACTGTGTATGTGTCAAGAGCTACTTGCATTAATGGGAAAGAAAAAAACCACGAAAACCTTCTGGCCTGGAGTTCATTCTAATCAGGTATGAGAAATGCTGGAGAAAGGAGATGGCCAAGAGAAAGATATTGGAGTCATTCTGGTGATGGTGATCTGATATTTGTCGTTAACCTTTCCAGTATACTTCTTGGACCCAGCACGGGAATAAATTCTGAAAAGACTTATTATGCATGTGCAGCAGCAGAAATAATGTATGTATCCTGGTCCTGACAGGATCCTGACAAAGCACAGGACCGACTGAGTTTATACAGCAGCACTGTGCACACAGGCAGGATATCTGGCATTGTCTCATTTCTAGACATGCTGAATGCCTGATATGTACTGGAAATTTCATCACGCATCACAGAAGAAGCTGCTAGGTATAGGCAGCTCCTGCCTCTAGATGGGATTTGTCTAACTAGAAAAGTTGTTCCCTTTCTAAGGCTCCTAACCCATAGGACAAATAAAATACAGAATACTGAAAAATAAAGCATATCAAACAAAATTCCTTGGGAGTCTCTCTCACTTTGTGTGTTTGTGATTGACACTTTTAATATGGAAGTTCAAGAAAACTACTTTCCTCAGCAATAACTTCCACAGATGGACTTGGAGAATAGTTTCTCCTGAAGTTTATAGTGCAACTTTATTGCTCTCACTTTTGAAAAGTATGTCAACATTTAAATAGAATATAAGCAAATAAAGAGAAGCAAAAGCGAAACATTGTGCCAAACTCCTCACTCAAAATAATATGAAATATAAATTATAAAATATATCTAATCCTAAAATGAACTCTTTTGTTAGACACATTGAAAAGTCACTGATTTCTCATCATGAACTTTAAGGAGACATCTGGGAATTTATGCTCTGTTATTCATTTGATTCAAAGAATAACATCCTTAGAGTTGCTTGTAATTTGGTAAACTAAATGCTATTTAGAATGTTTGACTATGAAGTTAAACAATGTAGGTATCTAAGACGTTTGTCATGAAGATGTACACACAGAATTATAGAGACAGACCTGCTAATGGTAACACAGTTCTTTTTCTCAGCAGATGGATGAAGCAGATGGATGATTTGTGTTTTCTTCACACTTTTCCTACTGATCAGTACTTGCCAGCAGTAGTATCAATGTCTACCCTGGAAATACATACATGCAGTGTTTTGGGTTTTTTATTAGCCACTTTTCCTTCTTCAGCAGACTAGGCTTTTGGTAATCCTCAGAAATATGTAGCACATAAAAAAGCACAGGCAGTTGTATACAAGTATGTGGGCATTCAAGTATTTTCACTGGACAAATAAAATCAAGCTAAACATTTCCTTAGGAAAAGAAAGACATCATGTTTTTCTGTAAGATGAGTTCATTATATACAAGTCATATCTGAGACAGTGTTCTGAAAGATTTGCCATCGCATATGCCATAATGGAAGCTCTACTTGAAACATTCCCATTGTGAAATTCTAAAATATCCTATTTTTCCTCATTTTATCATGGATTGCTCTATTATATTCTGTATTGTTTCACCAATTTAAGCTGTTAAGTCATACAACATTGCTGAAGTGGATGAGAAGCACTTGCACAATCTGTTTCACCAGGTCAGCTTTGAAGCTCTGACTTCCTAGCTGGAGGGTGGTAACAAACAGGTGGAGTGGCAGAAAGGTTTTAAGACAGTCACAGCTATCTCTGGTCATCAAAAAACCCCCAACCAAAACCATCTGGGGGGATTTCAAAGGAATGTCATTCAGGAATCTGGCACAAGATCTGGTGATGAACCAGCACACAAAGCACCTAGTGTAGGTGAAGCTATGCCAATGGAAGAACACAACACTGGAGAGGCAGGATGAATATGCCAGCAACTCCTTTGCTCTGTCCAGGTTGCATTTACTGTAGGGGGCTCTTCCAGTAACACATATTAGCATGGGGATAGGTTTTGATTTGTTTTGATCAATTTGTATTCATTACAGAGGCAAGGTCTTAACAAATCTGAACCTACCACTGGAATGGTTTGTTTCTGTACTATCTGTAGTCATTCCAGAGAAAGGCTGGTGCTCAGTGTGGCTGCGTCAATGAAAACACCATCATAGTGAGTAATGAGTAAACAAGAAGAAAATATATTATGACATATATGAAGCAAAATACATAATAAACTCTGAAAATAATAAAATGACATGACACGTGTTTCTCCTGTATGCTGTTGAGGAATACTACGTGATGATTTGGACTCATTATCACTGTCAGCACCAATACCAGAATGTGGCAGTGAGATAGAGCCCTATCTCAAAATGGAGCTGATGGCTGAAGCAGTTGTATCCTAAGAAGTAACTATAGGAGTACTTAAGATAGATAGCAAAATTCCAAGTGAAACTAGACACTTGTAAAGATAATAATAAAATCTACAGAAACAGTAGAAGAGTTTTTTTTAAAAGACTTATGTGGGTGAGTATAAATCTTGATGTTTCAGGGCTAAAAGAAGCAAACACCTACCAGTGGTGAGGAATAAAACAGCCTTTAGGCATATTATTCCATGAACATATTATTCCATGAGATTTCTTTTGCCTAACTGTGAAGCATGTAGATATGGCTGCTACTGAACACTAAATAGTGAACCAAGTGGACTCCATTACATGCTGCAGAAATGAACAGTGCAGAGATTTCAGAGATTTTTCTGAATGGGAACATGAATAGAACCATGATCACAGCTAAGACTGTAAAGCTGTAGTATTCCCTTTTTAAACTTCCTCAACACTAAAATTTGGTTTCAAGATTTTCAAGTTTTTTACACTATAGGTTCTAACCCCCAAAAGGTATCTTTTGAAGAGAATTGTGAAAACCAAGAATTTTTTCACAGCTTTCTTTGCAGTACTTTTCAAGCTCCAAAAAGATGACTTTGATGGCATATGAACTTAAAATAATCAAAAACAATTTACTGCCAGCACTTCTTAGTGGGAAGAAGGGCAGATGTGGTGGTTACTTCAATATATCACAAGCAGAACGTTATCACTAGCACTTCAAGGCAGTGTGACTGAGACTTTGGATTTTTAAATTCATAAGATGTTGTAATGAAGTTGACTGATAGTATTATTTTTCTCTGGTTGGAAGTGCAAGCAAATAATTGTCACATGCCGAGAAAACAGAAGTGTCAACTCAACCAAAGACATGTACCCTATCTAGGAGAGACATATGTTGAATTGACTATTAAACTGATTTCTATCCTCACTTCGCAGCACATATTTTAGCAGAAATAAACAGTCTAGCCTTAATCCTAATGTAGTTACAACAATCTTGCCACTGATTCACTTGAGCAAGAGAGAATAGGCCACGTATGAAAATGGAGGAATGTAGAAATTAATACGTAAAGATTAAACACAGGTATATTGGCAGATAAATTATCATCACTACCAGCTCATGTTTTTCTTTCAGGATCTACCACGGAAACACATTTTTGCCTTTTAGTATCCCAAGCTGCTAATCTTTTTCCTCCCCTGCCCCCTTAATTTTCTGTTTTCTTCTCATGTATCTGTTGCAAAGAAGTGTATAAGTATGATGTGCTCAATTGTTAATCATGTATCATTCAAGCCTGGCAAGTAGCTTCAGAAATAAAAATGCAAAGAAGACTTAGAATTAAATGCCACTTCAGGAGATTTACCTAAAAATAGCTGGTTCCTCTATCAGTCACATCCTGTTGACTTTTATCACTGGACTACCAGGCCGGAATTTTAAGTATTCACAAACTGTAGGACATAATCAGTTCAAAAAAAAAAAAAATAAAAAAAAATTGAATGAGTGAAGCTATCCCGACACAAACTCAGGTGCTTTTCTCTGCTGCATTGGTGTGGAGAAACCTTTTGGCTGCTACAGCATCCTGTGAAAGTTCTTTCCCTATGCAGGCTAACTAAGAAACACCTGTAGCTCGTTACACTGGGAAAGTTACCTTGAAACAGGTGCTGTAGCATTCAGCCAATCACTCTGGGTGATGGATGGTCAAGTGACCAATAGCCTTGACCCATCTAGCAAACCATGTGACTCCTGACTATTTAAGGCAGGGTGTTTACTCCTAAGGGTGAGGCATTTCCTCCTGAGCCTTGGAGGAGTGTGGGCCTTCCTTAGAGTAGAGCCTAAAGCCTTCGCATTAGAACATTGGTCTGCTTGGAGCCGCCTGAAGCCTTCCAGCTGCAACACATTGGTACAAAGAACATATTGCCTGTTGAAACTGCATGTAAAGTCATGCAATAATAAGATTTTTTTGACCAGACTACAGAGGATTGATATTAAGAAGAAAACAAAGCAAAGCTTTAAATCATAGTCTGATTTTGGGTGGCCAACTTGAAGAGGTCTGATTAGAATTTACTAAAACACTATTTCAGCATAGTAAAAGATCAGATTATTTAAAACATAACCAACATAGCACCCTCTAAAACTAAGAACAAACAAGTCCCATTTATTTTGAAAATACAAGTCAATTCTGAGAGAGGGAGGAAAGAAGTGGGAGAACTGGAATTGCTGCTGCTTATATTAAGGGCAAAGTAGGCTAGTGCACTCCTAGGGTATACTTTTTTCCTAATCTCTCTTCCATAAAGAGCATCTTCTTATTACATAAGATCCCTTACTCTCAGATTGGGTGTAAATGACAAGGTTTTGATAGTTTGGGGGCTGCAGCGGCTGCCTCTGTGGAAAGAGATTCGGGACTTCCCTGTGCCGGACACGAACAGTTCCAGCTGGCTCTGTAACAGATCGACCACTAGATCTGTCAGCCACATGTATAATGCCTCTGGGAAAACATATTTAAGAAAGATCAGACAATGCTGGGGAGAAAAAAGAGGGAAAAAAAAGAGTAAGAAACAACAAAGGAACACCAAGGTCAGAGGAGGAAGAACATGGAAGAACAAGGACTTCACTGAAGGGACTGCAGCCCATGGAGAGCTCACAGTAGGGTAAAAGAAAAAAGTGAGAAGTAAGGAGTGGCAGAGGGAAACCACAATGTACTAACTGTATCACTTTCCCACCCCCCAACAACCTTGCATGGTGCGTTGCCTTGCTGAAGGGACTGAGTGTAACCTACAGCAATAACAAGAAGGAAGGAGAAGAATTAGGAGTGTAAAGGTGTTTTCCCCAAGTGTGTGAATGTTAGCTTTATTGTTCTTTATTGTTCTTTTATTTCCAATACCCAAATCAGTAATTACACATTTATTTTGATTGTCAATAAAGCAATTTACCTCAAATCAAGCCTGTTTTGCCCACAATGGTAATTGATGTGATCCGCCTGTCTCCATCTTGATCTAAAAGGTTTCTTGTTCCTGTTCTTCCTCTTCTTCCCCTGTCCCACCAAGGAGAGGGAGTCAGAGAGTGACTGAGTGGAAGTCCGGTTGCCAGCTGGGACCAACCATCACAGCTCTCCTTGCTGTTCTGGAAAAGAGGAATGAAAAAATGAAAAAAATATTACTGACAGTCTTCTCACATGCAGAATGCATGGGATAATGTGTCACTGGCTTCTTTAATTTCAACAAAATCTTTCGGGTTGTGTCTAAGGTTTTTGGTGAATGTTCTTGAGTGCAGGGTTGGATCTTAGAGGCAATTGACTCGAAGTCATATGTGAGACACTTCCTAAACTATGTCTTCCTGCCCGGTTCATTCCAGGCTAGAGCAAAAGCCAAAGTGTAGGCATTGCTTAAACTGCCCAGGAATTTTCACTGGAGTGCAATCATCTCAGATCGATCTAATCCCCATCCAGTCAGCAACAAAACAGACAACCTTCTCCTTTGTCAATGTAAGAGTTTTGGACCACTCAGCTCTAAGCCACACAAACAGGTGGTCTCCCAGGTTCTGGCTTCTTGTTTCCTTACATTCAGTTACAACAACTTTAAAAAAAAAAAAAAGCAGACCGCTTCATCTCATTACACTGTCTCTTTAATATTTCTGAAGAGAATTGCTGATGTTAAAATGTAGAAGGTTAAATGGCAGAAGGTATATAATAGAAGTTAGTCAACAAACTGGTCATCTATGAAATGCAGCCTTCATTACCAATGACCATGGAAGCGAACTAACAATGTTTATCCAGAAATCCTTGCCATATATTGGGTTGACAACCTCAAAGAAGCCAGTGTTTCCCTGATTACTGCCAGTCCCTGATTGCTGTTAAGTATGATGGTTCTTTTCAATTTCCTTCTCTGTGTTGATTTCCTTCATGGTGATTTGTTTTTGGGTACTCTGAATGTTTATTTATTAATGTATTTATTTTTCATTGCAGTTCTTTATGTCTCTTGTGAGAAGGAAGAAAAGGAAAAGAGAAGAAGAAGCTTTGATGTGTCTCTTGACTAGAGATATTTTGTCCCCAGATGGAAATGAGTAAGGCTGTTTAGCATGGGGAGCTAGAGTGAGAAGGCAGACAGACAGTGCCAGATCAGAGAGAGAAATCAAGACTATTTTTCCTTAGAACATTGCCTTTTAGAAAAGAGAGAGTAGTAACACTAAAGGTGCCTAGAAGCCTCTCAAGAGCTAAAATTTGGAGAGCAGGGAGCTCCAAAGCTGGAGGGTTGAGCATTTTATCAATGAGTGAATCTTGTCAACATAAAACAATCCCTTCATTAGCCATTGCAAGAAGAGGAAAGATATGAGAAAGAAGAATGATATTTCAAGTCTTTCAAATAATACAGTGGCCAAATTAAATAGTTACTAAACCCCCAAAATATTACTAGCTAAGAAAGGAGGTTTACAAGAAATAGGGAGCTGATAACATTTAGAATTTAGTCTTGAAAACACAAATTCTCAGGTATTTGAATGACTATATACTTGGACCACAGTTTTTCCTGGATTAGGCAAGGGACTTCAACAATGATAAGAGAGAATTTTTTAGCTGGTAGGAGTTTTTTGAGTGTCAAATTCTCCTCTTATAATCTGTTTGGAAGCTGATTTTGTAGTGACTAATGGCAGACATGATGAATTGCCTCCCATACTGCTATAACCTGAGGTTCAACTTTGCTTCGGAGCCATTCTGAGTAATGATAATGTCGGTGTTAAATAGCATGAGGGAAATCACTAAAATGGCCTCACATAGACAAGGATGAAAATGTATAAAAGGAAGGAGTCCACACTGTGTGGAAAAAAAAATGATTGGTAGTTCTGCAGTGAAGGGAAAAAGGCAGAAGATAAGGAAAATTCTGGTAACAATAAACCTATTACCAATGGTTTGGAATAGAAGATAAATGAAACTCAAAATATTTCAGTTTATCTGATAAGAAAGTTGATTAGCTCAACAATCAACTGCCTCTATACTTAATCCAGTACTGTGGCACTAGTTAAACTATATAGCACACAAAGGAAGACAGAGATAAAGAGAAAGCAGTCTTCATCATTTGTTCAATTCTGCATAGTAAAAGAAAGAGAAATTATCACATAAAACTTTACATAGTACCAATAAAAACAACATAAGTATATTGATCTGGCTAAATCTCTGTGAACATGTCACATGTCTCTCCAGTTATTTCGCTGCATGCTAAATTTGCAATCACACCATGCAATTAATTGTACTTTAAGTTTGCCTACATACTAGAAAACTTTAACACTTTCTGAATATATTTTTATCTCATTAGAAAATATCTAAGTATGCTTTCTGTATACTGAACTATAAAGTCACTTGTTGCTTTTCCTTGTGGAAGAGAGAAAGCTGAAAGGAGGTATAGTAGAGGAAAATAAAACTACAAGTGCATAAAGTAAGATGGACTGAAATTGTTCACTTTCTTTTCTAGTGCAGGAAACAGGAGGTGTCCAATTAAGCCAGTATAAACATGTTTCAAGACAAACAAGAGTAGGCGTAAAAGACCTTGCCAAAATGGATGTGGATCCTGGAAGTTCATATAGGGTGATGGGTGATATTGGGAGAATGAAAAGGTTTATGGAAGAGAAATTCATTGTG
This sequence comes from Tauraco erythrolophus, assembly GCF_009769465.1. Classification (NCBI taxonomy): domain Eukaryota; kingdom Metazoa; phylum Chordata; class Aves; order Musophagiformes; family Musophagidae; genus Tauraco; species Tauraco erythrolophus. The sequence continues at coordinate 28,809,385 of NC_141467.1, forward strand.
GGTTACAAATGTATAGAACCATGTAGAGTCAAGAGATATCTAAAGTGAAAATAGCTGGAGGTTGAAATTAGCATTGCGCAGAAGTATCATGTTATAACCTTGTCCTGCTCTTCCTTTTTCCAAGCCATTCACTTTTGGATGCTGTTGGATACAGTACGCAACTTGGCTTGAGCCACTACAGGTTTTAAAACTGTATTAAGTTCTCTAACTGCCATCACCCACTGGTGTCTCCAAGTGAAACTGTAAATGAGCCTTCAAAGCTATTTGATTCTATTAACTTCATATAGTCTAAATAACTACTCCAGGAATTCCTAAGACATTTTTAATAACCTGCAACCTTTCCTTCTATTCCTACCAGTTTCATAAGGGAGATTTATTTATTTATTGCATTTTAAATGTATTACTCAAAACCTCTAATGTGACCATATTTCCTTTTGCCTCTCTCTTCTGACAAAGCTTTCCACTCCTGTTATTCCTGCCACTCTCAGTTTCTCAGATATTTTGTCCTTTACATATTGGGTTTTACAGTTGTGACTTGTTTAAAGGATATATCCTTGGCCAACACAACGTCTTCTTAGTCATATACATCAAGCTGGCTATTCTGACAAGATCGTGGTCTGGAATGATTCTAGAAAATTTTTCTTGTGCATGCAAGATGAACTGAGACTTTGCTGAACAATGGAAATACAATTAAACTGGTCATGTAGACAAAGTCATAAGTTTCCATTTGTACGTACAGAGAAGCAATACAAATTCCTTCACTGCAAATCTCTCTCACATGGAAAGTTTTCCTCTCTACAATATTTTTTGTATATCTTGATGAGATGTAGTATCACAAAACTGTCCATTGAATAAGATCATGAACTCTCTTTGGTTGCTTTCCAGGGTGGTAAATTTGACTTTAGTATCCAATTTGGTTCTTGAAGTTTATCATTGGCCATATATTCTTTAATTTTCTTTCTTTATTAATACTGTTTCCTATTAATAATAATGATGATTTACATTTGTATAGTCCTTTCTCTTATGTAGTCCTAATGTACTTTACAAACTGTACATTAGAATCACTTTATCCTGCACTGAATTTTAGCCACATCTCAGCTGAAACATAACTATCTAGTAACATTCTGCAACACCTTCACAGTGGTTTAAAACAGAAGAGACTATTAAGATGAAAATGAAAGAATAAGTTTTCAAATATACCCAGTCCAAGTAGGTAAATTAGAATAATGGTCAGTACACTACCTTTACTCTTACAGAGAGCACCAAGGAAAACTTAATAATAAGCAGAAGCTTTCATTTTATTTGACATTTTACTTTTATGGTTTACCATTTATTAAAAAGATCATTGTTTAAGAGCAAACATTTACCACTCATTTATAAGATATCATACTTATTTCCTGCTTTAAGATTAGAAAATTATTATGGCATTAAGATCCTGCATTATGGTAACTTTGAAAATACTGACTCAGGCTGGCAACGGTACAGCAGCAAATCCAAAACAAAACCAGCTTTCAACATTGAGCATTGGACTGGCAGGCATGGCTTTTTTCCATCAGTGTCCTCCTACTTTTAAGATCAGAATGAGTGGATATTTGTTTAATACTAAATTAATATCTATAGCCCTAGGTCATACAGTGCCTACCTGTGTATCTGTATAAAGCTGCACCATCTTCACTGACAGCACCCGACTGTACATATTATGGAAACTCAGAGTTGCTTACTAGCTCGCTTATTTCTAACTGGTGAAGAATTCAAATCAGTTGTAATACCAACATATGGCTAATAAAAATCAATGAAGTTCATCATCTGAAAAAGCAGTTATAACAATTTGTTCTTCCATCTTAAAAAACACATAGGTTTTTACATAAAATAATCCTAAAATATTGGAGTATTTCTTAAAATTACTCAGTATGTCAAACTCAAGAGAAAAAAATCTTCAAAGATTTTCATCCAGAAAAATTACAATCGGCACAATTTATTTCTACTTTCTACTTTGTGCAATACTAGGACTTAATAGCACCTATCCATTGACTGCTCTAAATTTATCTTTTATTTCTGTCTACATGTACAGCTAGACTAGAAATGGTTCAATGAACAGAGTGTGCACTATATAGTGAAGGCTTTTCTAAGTCATTATTTACCTGCACAGCTTTGATAACTCAAAGACTTTTTTTCTACAGTGCTCTTTTTCTTTTAGCACTGATTTACTAAATGTGACTAGAGAGTGTCTTTCATTAGAGGCTTTTAGCAGATTAGACAAACAGTTATCAGAAAGCTTGTTGTACAATTCGTCCTGTATTGGAGCAGAGGAATGAACCTGGTGAGTCTCAAGGTCCCTTCGACCTACATGCTAAGCTTTTACAAAAGTTAACAACGCAGTCAAATGTTAGAGATGACTTTGACAACTTTGGGCATGAACCAATGCTATGTCATATCAATGATAGCTTTTTCAATCAATTGCAAACTGTATAGGATTAAGAGACACAACAGTGATTACTGTAATCCATACTTTAATGTCTTTTGTGTCTTTTATCATTATAGCACAAGTTGTCAAAGAGATGATGATAATAGATATTGCAAATACATTTTAAAATATATTTGGACACATACATGCATTACAGAGTATCAGACAGCAATGTGTAATCTAAGTTGTCAAATGTGTTTTGAAAGCTATGTTTATAGCCCAAAGAGCTGCTCGGTGATTTGTTGAAGGGCAGACATCTGGATCATTATAGTATCTGTATGAACAAAAAATAGACAGTTGATTTCACAGTGATTTTTGACCTTTCTGAATAATTTCAATCTGACTATGCAAAAACTCTTCCCCAAGCAGACAACAGCTTTGTACTCATGTCAATTATTGTAGGCAGTCAATGTATGGTTGCTGAATAAGTGATTCAGTCCTTACAGAATTTGTATTTAGATCTGGCATCTGTTTTTCTTGGCCTCTTTATCTGCTGACTCTCCCAGCTTCTTAATCTACCTCCCTTTCTTTCCCTTACATGCATAGACATTTTTCCTTTGCCTCTCAATTTTCTGCAGCAAGCAACATGTTGACATGTCTGCTTTTCTGTGATCGCATTTATTCAGATGTGATGTGCAACTCATTCTGTAATTCCAACAGTGATGTTTCTAGTTTCAGTATATTGTTTGATTTTGGTTCCCCCCGCCATTGACTCATACACAAAGGGCTGTGAGACAAAATACAGAAAGACCTGAATTCACTGTAAAAGGTAGAATACTTGAGGTAACAATAGGAATTTTTCCTCTCAAGTGCCTGTTCCTTAAACATATGGTTAAAAAAGTGTTAGGACAGCATAAAAGACATTCAAAACCTACAGCTTCAAAACTAGCAAGGCTGCAGAGACATCAAAAGACTTGCTGATGATAGGTTTCTAACAGGGTTTTCACAGCCATTTCATCACTTCCTTCTCTTTAGTTTAAAAAAAAAGCCATTTCACCTATACGTATCCTGAGAACCTGAACAGCTATCAAACTTAGACCCACCAGCTGCCCAAACGTCTACAGACAATGCCAAACCTATGCAGGGTACAGAACAATATGAGATAACACCACTCAATACAGTGTAATACTGTTTAAAATTGCCCAGAACCAAGCAATATCTCCTCTGTAACCTAGCGAGCTTCAGGCACAGTAGTTTAAAATGTAAACACACGGATAGAGTCCAAGGTCAGAAACAAAATATAGGACTGAAAGGCTCTCAGATCTCACCTTGAAGGACATTTCGAATGTTAATCCAGGAGTCTAATTAGTTAGCCTGACAAACACACCCTACTCAAACAACTAGTTAAGGTCACTAAACTGAATAGATTCCAGCCACCAGGTGGAACAACTCTAATCCCGTGGCAGCTGTAGTCACTGTTCACTTTAGTATTACCAAGTACAATACTTGTATGTAATGTAAACAGAAAGAGACGACAATTCAAAATAAAGTCCTTGGAAATGGAAAATAGAAGAGTAATTGGTAATGATGACCATTATGACCAGCATTTTCTATGCAGATGTTGTTATGGTTTAGTCCAGCTGGCAACTAAGCGCCACGCAGCCACTCACTCGCTCCTCCCTGCCCCAGTGGGATGGAGAGGAGAAAATATAACAAAAGGCTCAAGGGTCAAGACACGAACAGAGAGGGATCACTCACCAATTATGGCCCTGGGCATAACAGACTCGACTTGGGGAAAATCAATTTAATTCATTACCAATCACATCAGGGAGGATAACGAGAAACAAAGCCAGATCTTAAAAACACCTTCCCTCACCTTCTCACTTCTTCCCAGGTTTACGTCCTCCCTCCAGCAATGCAGGGGGATGGGGAATGGGAGTTGTGGTCAGTCACACACGCGTTGTTTCTGCTGCTTCTTTCTTAAGGGGGAAGACTCCTTACACTCTTCCCATGCTCCAATGTGGAGACCCTTCCCATTGGAGACCATTCTCCACAAACTTCTCTGACAGAAGTCCTTCCCATAGGCTGCAGCTCTTCACAAACTGCTGCAGAGTGGGTCCCTCCTGTGGGGTACAGTCCTTCACCAACAGACTGCTCCAGCATGGGCTTTCCTACGGATTCACGGTCTTCTTCAGGCACAGCCATCTGCTCCAGTGTGGGGCCCTCCACAGTCACAGGTCTTCACAGACTGTTCCACAATTAATCTCCAGCTCCAGCACAGGCTTCCCATGGATTTATAGCCTTCTTTGGGTGTAGTCAGCTGCTACAGCACTGACTGCTCCACCATTAATCTCCACGGGTTGCAGGAGGGCAGCCTACCATCTCACCATGGGCTGCAGGGGAATCTCAGTTCCTGCAAACCTCCTCCCCCTCCATCTTCACTGACCTGGTGTCTGCAGAGTTGTTTCTCTCATATCCCACTCCTCTCTCCACTGCAAGCCTGCCAGCCTCAACTGGTCTGACGAACTCTAGTAGCCCCAGAGGGATGAACTCCACACAGTGGATACTCCGGGAGTGGGATGCTTCGGAGTGCTCAAAGCAACTCCAAGTTGTGTCCATTGCCACCCCCATCCCACCAGGTGAGGTGGGGGGATGACAGCACAGACCGCCACCCGCATCTTCCCCCTCTCTCTGCTGCAGGTCTCATGTGGCACAAGTTTCTTTTTCCCTTCTCAAATATGTTATTCACGGAGGTGCTGATTGGCTCAGCCCTCTACTTGGCCGAGCAGGCAGGTCTGACTTGGAGCTGGGAAAGCTTCTCGCAGCTTCTCCCAGGAGCCATTCCTGTAGCCCCTCCCCCCACTACCAAAACCCCACCACACAAATCCAACAGAGAGGTACATGCAGGTGGCTCACAGATGTGAGTAGGTAAGCTGAAGCCACGTTATTGGGAGGGATTTTGGAGCGAGTTGAGGGACTGCTTCCCATAATAATGAGAGGACAGAACAAAATCTCTAGAGGTATCTGTTTTGCAGGGATCTTCTGTAATGATTATTCCAATGTTATTGAACTCTTGTTGTCACCAATGTACCCTGTTGCCATCAGTGACAACAAAAAGGTGCTTTGAGAAAAATAAAGTCTTAAGAGATATGGGGAGATGACTAATGGCCTATTTTATTGCTACTTATCTGGCATTGATTCAGGAAAGGTCACAAAACTCTTGAAAACATGCTGACGTTTCTGTGGAACCTTTCAATAGTGTCTGGGCAAAAATTAAAGGATGTCTTGAACTTTTTGACTTTTAGAGACCTCAGAAAATTATTATCCCCTTGTTTCAGTGTATACCTGCTTCCTGGACTCTTATAGACAGAAAAAAAGGCAACAAATTCATAATCACCTGCAATATGAAGGGTATATTTTCCTATTTTTGCCTGTAGTATTGATACAAGCTCATCTAACCAATCACTTACCCCTTTGGCTTTCACAAGTCTCTTCCAATTTATAGCACATTACTGAATCCTGAGGTAAAAGGCCTGTTAAACCAACTACATCATCTTCTGCTGGGCTGCTCGATTAAACATCACCTCTTTTCCATATGCAAATAAAGGAGCTTTTTTCATTGTTCAACACTTTCTAACCCCGTGCTTTCTCTTATTTGAAGAAGTTGATCTTCATTAGCTTACATACTTGATGACATTTGAAATGCCACACCACTCACTTTCAGCTCTGCAAGTAAAATAGCAGGGTCGACTTTGGGAACTCCATCAAAATCCAATAACCCAACTCTTACATTCTGCATTTGCTCTGCTACTCGGCACATGAAGGAAGAGCCTATCCAGATATCTACTTTACACAATCACGTGTCGTAAAGGTATGCTTTCCCCTCCTGTCCTTCCCCAAGTAAAATGAACTTGTACTCTTAACCCAGCTACATTTCTCTGTGTGCGACCACTATCCCCTGCTCCTGACCCCGGTAATATTCTGTCAAGGATCCCCAAAAGAACCTGTCTGTCCTCATAATGTCAAATGACACTTTCTTTGAACACTGAGCCAGAAATTCCAACAATTCATAGAACATTTTATAATCATTAGGACATGTTTTTAGAGAAAAGTGGAACAACAGAAGAGGTTGGTAAGAGAGGAGACTCAAACAGGCACATAGGCCATTTGGCTTGACAGACTTAAGAATTTTCTTCCATCTGCCAAGATAGCAGTTAAATACAGTAAAGTTAATCTCTGACAGCATATCTCAGCAAAATTTTCCGGAGCTTTTACATTTCCTTTAATAAAAACATTTTAAAGAGGCATGCCATAATTTCTTGCTCTCCAAATGAGTTATTCACTGACCTTTACTGACTGAGCAATCCCAGTAACATTTCAAATGCTATCAAAATATTTATTTTATTTTCTAGCACTATCCTTTTCCTATTTTTGCTACTGGATATCACATTACAGAAAATGAAACAGGTAAAATAATACGTGGAGAATTTTCTTTGAGAAGACAAATCTTATTCAGAAGACTGTTCCCAAGAGAAATAGCTTTGAATTCGGTGGAGAATTGTTATTATCTTCAAATCTTTCTTTTCTATTTTATGTATATTCCCATGACTCTTGCAATTCCATAAACTATAGACTGAAATTACATTAGCCTTTCATAGATCGTATACTGATGAGAAAGAGAGAAGGATCATCATTCTCTTGCTGTTTCCATGTTGTGATTTCTTTGTTATGATATCTGTAACTCCATTATAGGTCTTATTCATTAAATAACAAGATCAATTAATGATAAGACCAGGCTGTTTCACCTTGGCTAACATTCACAGACCAATATGGTTGTTCTGGTGTTTATGGAAGTTACATACTAAATACACAATTATATTTGAAGAACTCAAGTTTACATAAATAAGCAAAGTTTGCTCTGTCAAGTCACCATTTTTATTAGAAATGAATTAGTGCTCATTCAAAGCAACGTCATTTTATTACAATTTATCAGCAACTTCTACATGTAACAGCAATGTAAAAATATACTACATCTTACTCTGCAATATGTCTATAATATTTTAAATTCTTTTTTTTTCTGTGGTTTAACCAAAAGCAGTTTGCCAAACTGATTATTATGGTCTGTGAGTTCCAAGTGTAGTCCTCAGTTATAAGCACGAGTAACTCTAAATTCAGTTAACAATAGCAAATTACAACCTCAGGGTCTCATTCTCTCTTAATCATTTAGAGTGAGACAGTCAGCTTCAAGACTCAGATTGATTTCAAGCTCTGATTTGTTCTATTATCTGTGTCTTTTCGTGCAATTGCAAAATTGTAACACCTAGGTGCTCAGTCGACAGCAAAGCCTCTCCTAACTTGATTTTATAATTTGGATTTTGCAGACACATTTTGATAATATTGACTGCATATACTGCCATTTGCTCAGCCAGTTTACGAGGCTACCTATGACTGCGTTATGAAGTGGTGTCTATGGGGAAGTTCTTCTGAATTGCAGGAATTTAAAGTCTTCCACATCTCCTACCGGGTTCTTCTTTTTGACGATGAAATATGCATCTTCTTTGTCATGGTATAAATACAGCTATTTTGTTTTTTGTGTGTCATTAAAGTTATATTATTCATCTTATGCTACACGTCCTAACTTTTAGGAGTGCTCTGTATCTTGCGCGTTCTGTCACCAGATCTATAGCACATCTTCTCCAATCATCCCTTCCTACATCTGTTTTTTTTCCTCTCATTTGCATAACACTTAAAGATAAAATTGTTTTACTCCCTTGAATTTGCATATTTTAAGTTTAACTTGATTAGTTAAATTGGTATTTTTCTGCTAAATCTCAACAATTACAATCAAGCAGAGCAAGAACGATATTCATTTTTTTCCTAGTGTTCTTGAAGTTCAACAAGACCTACTGCAGCAATTAGCTAGTATGCTCCTCTTTCTGCCTTTTGATAATTAGCTAGCATTTCAGGATTTTTACCCAACAAACAGGCTCTTAAGTCAAAAAATCCACTGTGTGTTCACAAAAGCTTCCTGCCTCTTTCCTGAAACTGTGAAGAGTTCTTCTGCGCTGTTTTATGAAAAACGAAGTACTATGAATCATAAGTAAAATACAATAATTATTTATTTGAAGCAACTGCTCACAGATATTATAGTAGTAGGATGACACCAGTTCTTCTTTTACTGCCTCTACCTTCTGCGGAAATGGAGTCCAAGAGGGTTATATAAATCAGTGTGGTATTTCCTGAACAGAAGCATAAACAGAAAAATCAGGAGATTTACTTAGCTGTTAGCTGAACTCTAGATTTTGTGATTTTAACTAGCAACAATCAGTTCAGGATCTACAGATACATTTAATTTAAAAGAATATGCATTCTATTGCAATAGGAGCTGCAAAATACTCAGCTGATTGCTATACTTTGCTTTGGTGAGCATCTTCTACAGAAATGCTTAACCAGATCATGCTTCGATAAGAACAGCACCTTCGATAAGCTATGGAACCTATCAGTATCATTTTGGAGGAGGGCTCGGAAGAGGCAACTGGGCTACCATTTGAGAACCTATAACTACAGACAACCTGGAACTAAGACATAGCTAAAGAAATTCGACCTAATTGCATGTATTGACTGTCTCACATGAATCTCTGGGGAAGATTTACATTTGCTATGGGTAGTAGATGGTGAAAAAAGAAAAATAAAATTTTTGAAGGAGATAATTTGGTTATTTGATATTAGCATGGAATTTACTCGTGGAAATCAAGTTTTAGAATATTCAAACTGTGCAAGTGGAAAAAGACATCAATTTACATCCAATCTGTAAAAATTCAGAGCTATTTTATAATTTTAACACGCCTATTCTACCCATTCTAGCAGAATAGTGAACACTACGAAGAGCAAGAAATGAAGTTTGTTGGATGACTAAGGTGTGGTGAATTTCATCATTAAAAGCCAACTGAAGATAATATAGGAGCTACTTATTAATGGAGAGTGAATGGCATTTCTGTGATAATTTAGTCTAATTTTAGTTTTTTTAGAAAACCTCCTTAAATTAATTCTTATTTAAACTAAGGCATATCTTTTTAAGAAAAAAAGGAAGATCTTATCTTGATAACAAAATAACTAGTGATCATAGCTTCTGCTAAATTAACTCAGTGTTTAGGGACGCCATGTTCCATAGTCTAAATCTTCATGCATCTTATTTCCAAGATAGATATGTCAAATTTTATTTTTCTAGGCATTATGTCTCCTCTCAAAACATCATCTCAGTTTTGAGATGCATAAGTTGAGATTTTGAGAAGTCGCGAAAGTCTCTAAGGTTCAAGACATTAAGAATTAATAAATATACAAAATAAACCATCTCTCAATTATATTAGCAAAATTATCTATTTGAAATAGAAAACAAACATACCATCTTATCACTTTGAGAGAACTGCAAAGTAATTGACAGTGTCATTCTATATCAGTTAAAATGTGAACAGCTTCATATGAAGCTTCACTTAAAAGCATACTCCACTGATGGATTTAAAAGTGCAAAAGACATAAATTACCGGAACAATCTATATGAAAAAACAATCACAAGCTTCAAGTCACTCACTGTCCAGCATATGCTCCAGTTGTCCAGTGGTTTACAAGATGATAGCTAGTCTTTTGAGTATGGTTCCAACTCTGTATCATGACTCCATTCTTTCACTGTTGACATCACGTTCAAAAAAAAAAAAAAAAAAGGCAGTCACTCTTGAGGAGTGATTATAGGAACCCAAGGCTGATCAGATATATCTTAAAAAAAAACCCCAAGATTCTTGAGTGAATATCAAAGAATTTATTCCAGTACTTGAGCAGTGAAATTTAGTCTAGTAACCAATTGCTCAAGAGTAGTATCTAACTATATTATGTCCAGTACAGCGTGAATATCCAAGATGTACCCAGTTTTATGCAGAACAGAGGATATAGAACAATTCCATAGATTACTTTTCCTCTACCTTGATTTCTTCCTGATCTCAAGCATTTAAAGACATGTAAACAACTACAGTCAAAGAAAAAGTTTAGACACAGAAGCACAGAGTGTTTTCATAATATTTTTTTCACATGCTTTGCAGGTAACATATATTTGCTTAAAACTGCTCCTCTGTTAATCTGTTGCACCCATATAAAGCATTTCCTCTTTCTTTGTTGCAGAAGATTTGACTATGAATAACAATTCTGCAACATTCTGTTCAATGTGACTGTCCTAGTTTTAGCTGGGACAGTGTTAGCTCTTCTTTTTAACAGCTAGAAGAGCTCCGTGTTTTGGTTTTACTCAGAGGCTCGCTCTGAGAAGAATGCTGATAGCAAGTTGATGTTTGTGGTTGGACGTGAAACTCCAAGGACTTTTCAGTGTGCCAGAGTGCAGAAGCACGGCAGGATAAGGGGGGAGCATAGTTGGGACAAGGGAGACACGATTCCCCTTGTGATTTGTGGTGGAACTTAAGATTGAGGGCCAAACTGGCCAATTAGCATTCCATATCATGCAGCGTCATGCCCAGTATAAAAGTGAGGGTCAGCCGGACAGAAGAGCTTTTGCGCTTTGGCTCTTTTGCCGCTTTTGCGCTTGCTGTGCTTTTGCTCTATTGCCTTTTTTTTCTCTCTCTCCCAGTACTCCCACTCTCGGAGTACTATCTCTCTCTCTCTCTGCCCCTCTCTATTTCGGGGCCTCGCGTTCGTCCGGGATTTGCAGTTTCGGGACGAGACGGGCTTCGCATACGAGGGGGTGGTGGGCATCTACATTGTGTATTAAATCATCTGTATTAAATTGTTCTTATCTCAACCCACGGGTTTCCCGTTTCTCCTTTAATTCTCTCCCTCATCCTGGGGGTGGGGGAGGGTGAGTGACCGGCTGTGTGGGGGCGTCAGCCTAACCCACGACAGTGACAACATTCTTAATTCTAGACACAAGAAGCTCTGGCACTCCCCTGATGATCTATTCATAGGATATTCCCTGTACTTTCACCTTTTTACTGTGAAGTACAGTTAAATCCTTGCACTGGAATACAAATTCTTAAGAACAATATCTCCCTCTCAATAGTTAAGTTCCCCAAATTCTTATTCTTTCTTATTCTGATTCTTCTTTTGGAAGAATTTGTAATATTTTATAGAAGACATCCCCAATCTGGATGGAACTATTGGTATCTCATAGGTTTTGCAGGTAGCACCATCTTACCCACAGTCCACTAAACTCATTCTTGGTCATTGTCAGCATTCTGTCGCTGGTAAGTAGCTGAGAGTTTACTTCTTAAGTCCCATACTTCCCTTTCGTCATCAATATATCTAACTGGTCCACTTAACTCTGTAGAACAGAAGGAATAATTTCTTTTGTGGTTGACAATTTTCCCTGTTTATTCTAGGAAGTAAAATCCATATTGATTTTCCACTAACAGCTGCCATATGAAATGGAAACCATGTTTCCTAAAAAATATGATTCTTTTTTAGGTTTTCTTTCCACTCTTAAAGGATTCCCTTTAAAAATATCAACGCAAATTGATAGTAACAGGTGCCTGAGTATGAATCACAAGCACTAACCAAATGAAAAAGGGCATGTAAAATTTAGAAGAGACAGCTTTCGGATGGTGATTAGTGAACTGTTTCTGCACAAGTATGGGGTAAATTGCAATGCAACTGTAATTAATGACTCAGGACCCTTCATGATGGTTTGCCTTCCTGTTCAGAAATTCTATAACAACCAATAGTCACTACGTACGTGGAAAGTGGAAAGTTTTTGCTAGTTCTGCAAATCCAGAAGCAGGTGTTCAAGTGGGTATAAGTAGTAACTGCTCCACGTATTACATCAGCCCATATTTTAATTAATATACTGCATTTGTCTTGAGAGTTCAGTATACTTCCACAAGGAGGAAATATCTAAAATGTTTTCTGAAGCAATTGTCCCACAACTAGCTTATCTAATGGTTCCACAGTCTGACTAACATACGTGATCTCACAGTAAAAACAAGCTTGCAGGCTTTCAAGATCATTGTGTGATAATACGGTAAAATCACTTTGGCTTTTAGGGCTATGAGGGGAAGATGTGATGTCTTGCATTTTACCTACAAAAAAAAAGCTTCGTATTGCACAGCACAGAAAACCTATGTTACCCCTCAGCAAATGTCAGGTATTTATACTGTCAATTACCACAGAGGAACTTGTGTACAGATAACAGTACATATCTAAGTATGTACAGGAGAGAAACAACACAGATGAGTCCATACGTAAATCATGCGAACGAACTCACAGATATCAGTCAACAACCAAATATAGCCTGTAGTGTCAATATACTCCTATTGATATTGAGAAGGAACACAATTCTCACAACAGTTTCTCCAAAGTCAGCAGAACCAGCTATGGAGCAAAACAGCATACAACACAAACATGGGAATCTAATAAGTTATAGAATAAAAATTTAAGGGTTTTGGCTTAGAAATGAAGGGTTTAGAGTATTATGCAATTCTTACTAAAATATGCTACTTCATCCCAAGAATCCTAAATAAAAAAAAAAATTCTCCCATGTGTGTTTTCAAGTGGCATTGTTCAAAACAATCTTCACGTACAGTAGGACAGGAGATAAGTATGATACTATCGAGGTCAGCAAACATAACTGGCTACTATCAACATACCTTTTCCCTTTTAAGTAGTTTCTGTCATCTGAACATGCGTTATAGTGTTCCCACTATGCAGATTATACACTGCCACAGAGTGCCAAGGAATGGAAGGTCATGGGGCAAGTTTTCCAATGTGCAGCATATGCTGTGGTCATGAAAGCTTGAGCCTTATCACCTACTATGAATGCAAGCTGTTCCCAGCTAATGTGAACTACTTTGCTGTTGCATATAAAATAAATATTAAACCCATCATCACTGTGTCCAATTAAGTGTTCACCTGCTTTCTGATATCTGTGTATTTGCTAATGGAACAGGTATTAGCGAAGAATCCATCTGTAATCAGATTTTATTGAGAAATGCTAGGAGTATTTAAGCTTAAGAATTGAATTAAATTAAAGCTTAAGAAATATGTTTTTTTGAAGGTGTTATTCAGCCTTTTGCACAAAAATTTTACGTCACTTACATAAATCAATGAGAGTTTTGTCATTGTTTCTAAAAGAAGTAAAATCGCACCCAACTTTAACAACCTTTTAGTTATTAGACCATAGGGTATTCAAAACTGCTTTTCTCCTCATGCATAAAATCTTCAGTAATCTAAAAAATACTCTTTTCCTGTATACTGTAGCCTTTTGACATGAATACTTGTGTTTCAGAAGCAGTAATTGCAGCAGCTTGGATTGAATTACATGTTTCCTTCTAGTGCTTCTAGTTTACTCTTGACAATACTATCTCCTACCAAAGTATCTCTGTAGTGATCCTGACTGGGAAACCATTGTACGTTGATGAGTGTAAGGGACCATGTTAAATTTTTGCCTCAACGTTGCTGTAACAAAAAAAGCACCAATCGCAATATCTGTCTGAACACTACCAGAAAGAAAAACCACCAACTGACCAAAAAAACATCGATCAAGCTACAGACTTCCTGAATAAGTTATAAAAAACTTAACCCCCACGCATGCACCTAGATGGGGATCTGAACAATGGAGGGGCTTGAAGACCCCCGGAGACCCCCGAGTGACAGTATTGGGCATGCATACCACCGCCAGGTGGTGGGCAGGGTTAAGCAAAACCCAAATGTTCTTGGAATATGCTAAATGATTCTCAGAAGTATGAATATGTAATGAAAAATCCCAATAAAAGAACAGTACTGATCAACATCGAGTAGGGGGGGAGAAGAAGAGCGAGAAGAAGGCACCCATGACATCATTGGAACATCACGGCAGCAGAAAGAACACCCCCCGCTCCCCACCGGACGATGCTGCAACTCCATGGTGGTATCTCTCTTCTAACTCTTCCTTTCCTTTCTGTTCTCTCTCTCTCTCTCAGCATTTTCCTCTCTCTCTCTCTGATAAATTTGCTTGGCACTTGACTCCATTTTGAGTATTAATTCTGTTCCTGAGAATGTGAACCAAAACCACGCTCTGGTCTATGACCGGCGCGTGACAATGAGTTAGTGATCTGTGTAATTGTTCGAATGACCAAAAAGGGGGATGTTTAACCACAGATGAGATCTGCACAGCATGCCATGTGAAAATCCATCTGGGGTCCATTCAATGCTGCATGGAAGCAGGGTTCCCAGCATCTGGAGGGATATAAGATTTACCTGCTATCAATATGTCTCTTTTTACTCTCTCTTATTAAACCAACTATTTTATTAAGCCATTTGTTGTCAGACCTTTCTTAATGAGATCCAGAAAGAATCACGCAACATCTCCCTCTCTTTCTCACACACCCCTCTCCTTGCCTCAGTGCAGAACAATTTCTCAGCACTACTCTTGACTCATCTATCTTTTATATTTTGATCTTCTTCAAACAGCAATGGATTTGTAGAATGTTATGAAGCTGATTAACCCTCTTCTCCAAGAACAGAGTAAAAAATTTATAGTTGTAGAGCTTGAGTTCTGAGGTAATTTATTCTCAGAGTTAACATTTTGAAATTGGGGCTCTTTTCCCTCTTTGAGAGAAACAAAGTATATTAATACACTATCACTGAGAGGGTAGCACAGATTATAACCTAATTTGGCTCACTGAGAATCTACAAAGACAACCTGGATGATAAAAAACTCAGTTCAGTCACAAGAAGTCTTGGCAGCCTAGAAGGTAACACACTTACAGTAGTCAATGGCAAATGACTAACAGACAAGGTGATATTATAGAATCTAGCTTTCAAAAACAGACTATTCACTGTATATTTTGTTCCTGAAAGGCTCACTTTGAGCAGAGGGAAGATGGCTTAAGTGTCCAGCCTCTAATCTCACCTGAATTTACCCAATGTAAAGTCCAGAAATGGCTGCTTTTTAGCAATGGAAATATCATTGCAGAATGTAGAGCTGATAAAATTCAGGAAGGCTGGAGAGCAAAGACTGCTGTGTAAAATCCAATCCTTCAAGTTAGCCTAGAACTCCATTAAGAGGAATCCTTGGTTAACTAAAAAACCCACATTTCAAAATAATTATTGTTTAGGGACCTTCAAAATCAGTCATGCTGATAAATGGTTTCATTTGTCTGAGGAAGGGCTGTTTCAGTACTGTGGGAGGGAATAAGGAACAACAGCAAAGTTGACTGTGAGCCAATTGGCACAGTGGTTCGGTCTACACTGCTCTGCATCACAGCAATGGAAGGACAGAAAGATCTTAGAAAAGTAAGTGGACAGAATCAATCTCGTATGACTCAGCCAAAGACCTAACTGCCATTTTCATCTGAAGATTTCTTCATTAAAAGAACTGATTCTCCCCATTAAGCAACAGTCTTTACTAATAAATGTGACTGGTTATGTTCAAGTATTCATGGAGTAATATTGAAGCGACAGATTTCCTTACTGAGAGTGTCCTGAGCAAGTAGGTGTTAAATTAAAGACACTTTACAGACTGGGCCAGAAACTCTTGCATATATAAGGATTCAGAATTAAGCTACAATTAAACTACATAGTTTCCACTATGTGCAAATGATGATGGGCTTTACAGAGCAGATATTCCTCATCTAACAATCTGCTCCATGGCCACTCTAATGCTAATGACACTGGGTCCTTAATGAGCTCAATGCCAGTACAGGACTCATCTGGAGCAATGAAGGTCAGCTGCATCGCTCTCAACATGCCTCCTACCAGCACAGAAGCCTGAGGGGAAAATCTAACGGCTCATCAGTGGCACAGATGTGCCTGCAGGAAAATGTTCCTCTGGTTATTTATGGTTGGGTAAAGTCATTTACAGAATCTCAGTGGAGCCAAAGGGCCATAACCAGACATGAGAATCTATTTTCTTTTTTAATCCTCACAAGAATTTCTGAATACTGTAAGTACACTGCATTCATGAAATGTTCCCCTCAAAGAAAAAGTGATTTTATCCAAACCCATTATTTGAAAGAGGTTTCTGGAGGGACATTCCTGCAGAATATTTCCCACTAGAAAATCAGGGTGAAATGAACAATTGACGTCTTCAGTGTAATCTATACATTTAGCTGGGGCAAAAGAAAACAGGAACTATAAAGGAGAATGGGATAAAAGAGACAATGACCTAGTGTCTTCAACTGTCACCAGAAGTATTTCTGGCAAACATACAGTTTAATGTTAATGCTACTCAAGCAAAATATTCCAAAGTATACTAAGGTATTTTTGGAACAATTTCCCATCAAAAAACAAGAGGGTTCTGTATTTTTGCTCTTGAGCAGATAGAGGTCAAAAGAGTACATCAATATCTCAACACTTCCCATGTGACAGAAAATCTCTTTACTGATCATTTCTACCAATGACTGGCAAGGATTTGTCTTTGATGAGAGAGGGTAGAAGTTAATCAGAAGAAAAGACTGTGAACCTTGAGATGGAAAAAGCTGAGGTATTTCAGAGGATGCACCACAGAGAGACAAATAAAACATAGAAAGAGAAGTGAGCACATGAATGAAGTGCAGGGTCGAGAAGCAAACAAAAAAAGATAGTTAAAATTTAAATACAGTCTTCCTGCTAGGTCTCAATTACTGTTTCTATCTCACCTCTCTAAACATAATCTAATAAGAATTCTTGTTACAGCTAAACAATAGTCCTAGTATGTGATTTGATGATATTCTTTAAAGAATACATTGCTTAATTTTGATCAAGCTTTCTCTTTTTCACTACTTGAACAGTGCAGAACGATCTTCTCTTAGATCGCTTCCTATATTGAGGCTACTTCCTACACAGAGGTGTATCAACTTTGAATTATACCAATTATTCATATTATTTATCATATGCAAAACAGAAGTTCAGTTTTAATTTGCTGCATCTGTAAAACATCTGTCTACGAAGCATTATACACAAATTTAATCATCCTTGTAATTAAGAGAATCACCATTTCCTCCAGCCAACACATCATAAGGCCTATCCTGATAAATAAAAAGTTTTCTTGATCCTTGATCAGTTCTGCATTAGCCTTCTCTGAAAAGTCAAAATAGGTCCTGGTGTAGTGGAGGGTTTCCCTTCCCATGGCAGAGGGGTTGGAACTAGATGATCCTTGAGGTCCCTTCCAACCCTAACCATTCTATGATTCTATGATTCTATGATTTTTTTTTTTGCATAAAATTAATAAAACATCTTCCACGCATTTTTTTACAGCACAGACTTTCTCGATTTTGTTTCTTTGCTTCCAGTCCTTTCAGCCACTAAATAGGTAACAATGCAGCTTCAACATTTCTTTCCATGCTTTGGTTCATGTCTTGTAAGGTGGGTGAGTGAGCGGCTTTGAGGAGTTTAGCTGCTGGATCGGCCTAAACCATGACAGTGGTCTATGAGAAATTGCAAGTGTTCAAGAAATCAGTTATAACCAAAATCGAAGTCAAATATTAGTTCCTGAAGAGTGTTACTTGGGGTTTTCTGCAATATAAATTATAAGCTAGGGTACTGATTTTCTTATAAGAAATACATTCATAGAATACTCACACTTTCCAAGCTTTCCCGAAGAGTTTTGGTGAAATCTAGTTCCTAGTTCACAAAGCCCTTTGTCCTTATTTAAAATGAATATGGATTTTGACTCATGTTCACAGGTGCTTACCAGGGAAATTTTAGTGTGCTTTGGACATAACTCAAAACCAAGTTATGCTCAGAAGCGTTTGCAACTTTAACTAGATACTGACTGAGAAATACATGTGTAGAAAGGTGAAAAGACTAGCATTTGTCACCATGGTTGTGCTGGAGTTTCCATATGCCACATCAAATTTAGCCTTGTGTCAACAGTTTGCATAGGGAGGGAGGATGGTTAGTTACCTTAGGTCAAAGACACAATGCTAAATTCCATATTTACTTATGCCTTCTGCACATCACCTCTAAATAAGGTAAAATTTTCAGTGACCTTATCTATTGCTGTCACTTGTCAGTGTGAAGATCAATTTAACTTTATGGCATCCAAAGCACCTTTTATTCCTTTTTGCTGCCACAGCACATCTCCACACGATTCTTTCATTGGTGCTCTTAGGTCCCCAGTGGGCACTTAAGACTCTCTTACAGGGTAACTGTAATAAAATTCAGCCTGACTGGCTACAACTTACTGGTTTTCCTGCACTTCAGGGAAAAAAAAATCAAGAGAAAAAGAAAAAAACACTCATTCTTATACTCTCCAAAGCAAGATTGTAGGGTGCTTAATGTTCAGACTAGGAGATGAAAAAAAAAAGGGGGAGGGGGAGGTAGAATAAATGTGAATAATGTGAATATCTAAGGAGCGCTAACAAAATTGAGAAAAAAAACTAATAAGCTGGCCCTAGGCATTCAGTGTGAAGCTGAGTTCATTGCATGCTGCAATCAGAACGTAGTCAGAAAAGCAGAATTAAGGAGAAATCTAGACCTTCAGACAAGAAGTTCTGGTTTAAACACTAGATAAGGTTATGCCATCCAAAGTCTCAGTTTTTAATATATGTTTGCCTTCAGCTCATCTGGCAGATTTGACAAACAGAATTAGTTATGTAAGCCATCTACCTAGCTTCTTCTCAAAGTCAAATAGAATAAGTAGTTGCTGCACTTCTTCAGCATATGCTTTTTAAAATATTTATTTACTATTTATTATTTTGATTTCCTGAAGGTAGTTACTGGTATACAACAGCAAACTGAATGTGTTTTCTAAAATAGTATTAAAATTCAATTGTTGTTCAGTACTTAATCGTCTTATCATCCACCCTGTTTTCAGCTTAAAAAGTCAGACTTCAAGGGGAAGCTGGAGGAGAGATGATGGACCCTTTAGTTCTTTAAAGGAAAACACTTAAGAGTCTTTGAGGTTACTGCTTTGAAATTAGTTAGAGGGGGGCATAACAGTAATAAATTATTCAGTGTAATGTGCAAAATTAAATGCTATTTTAAACATTAACTTTCAAACTTCATTTTAAAAAGAGATAATCACAGAAAAACAGGGGTAGCAAGGTATTTTGTCATATGAACATTTAATGGTTTAAAATTGCTGGCTTCAAAGGAAAGCAGTAGCTCTCAATAAGAAAATACGCTGGTTTATCTGATTTTATTTTAAACCTCAAGACCTATATTTTTCTATGCTGCACTCATGGAAATTTAGAAAAATCATATTTATTTCCCTCGGTCGGTGAGGGTGCTCAAGCATTTAACTATGTATTTATATGTTTTCTGAGGAAAACATGTAAATCATCTGTCTACTGCAAGGTGACAGGAAGATCAAAAGAAATATTTGCTGTTTAAGTATATATAAACATCTACTTTTTAAAAAAAAAAAATTTTACTTTTTTCACCTCAAACTCCAGTTTGGAGATTTAAACTAATTCAAGGACCTAGGTGGAAGGTCTGTTATGGAGATAACTGCTCTGTGCATCAGCAGGTTACACATCACCCTACTTCAATCTATGTGGGCTTGCAAGACTGAAGCATTTTTCTCTTCCTCATAAAAAGACAGCTCATATCCTGCTTGCAGTGCTTTAAAGTACGTAGTATAGTCTTTATGTATCTAATTACAGCATATGTTTTGAGATAAACCCAAAAGTATAAGTCGTAGGCTATTTCTATCTCAAAAGCCAAAAGTCCAGCTATTCTGTTTGGGCCTGAGAACAATCTCACCTTACAGTAATTATTCTGACTAAACTCTGTTATTATAGAAATAGATGACCAAGAAGACTAAAACCTGCTTGCAACTGCTCAGCATCTTAGGAGTGGAAAGCACGGCTAAACAAATGCTATGCTTCTGACTTGGCCATTGTTTGCATCTAGAGCAGAGGATTTTGATTTCTTGTGCTAAGAAGAATCAGGAAGAATCATCCTTAAAGCTGAATTACACCCAAAATAGTGAATTTTCAATACTGAATATTGAGTGTGCATTTCAATATTGATTATTGAGTGATTTAGAAAATTATAATACATCCTTTCAGCTTCAAATCATTACAGTTTTGTTTGAAACATTGCCAAATATAAGAAACACACACATTTTTCTCATATATATGGTGCTTGGAGAATATTATGATTTAGATGTTTGGTGCATACACTGCAAAACGTTTTCATGTTAATTAAAGGAGTTCCAAACAGTGTCTTCTTTTTCATCATTCAAAGACTGATTAAAATTTCTCTAAAAGTAATTACATGTGCTTGTAAATACAGATAGGTCAATTACATGCTTTAAAAGAAAAACTTCATAGCTTTTGCCTTACTTACTTTTCTAAGATGTTTTAGATAAGGAACATTTTATATAAGCATTCATTACTGTGGTTTGTGTGATGCATAAAATATTTAATAAAAGACTGTTTTTCATGCAAAATATATCAACAAATGACAGTTTTATAACGCCAAGAGCCATTCTGATCAGAAGGCAAGTAAGGCATATGAATGCCACTGCTAAGGAAACAAAACCTACTTGGTACGAGTTTATTTCATCTCAGCAAAACAAGTTCAGGAAATGCCTACTTTTCAGAAAAAAAAAAAAAAAGAAACCAAAACCAGACTTTAAGAATGTGTAAAAGACTTCTGTCTCTTCAGGATATAAATAGAGCATCCTGAGAATCCTTTTTTGCAATTCAGAAACTACATTCTCCCTCTCCAGCCTCCCTACAGAGAGGGCAATATAGCCCCATCGACCACTTAATAGAGTGTTGCTAAGAATAGGCCATAGGCTTTCTACTCACGTGGTAAGGTCTCAGAACTGAGTTTTGTCTGGATTACTCTGAACTTTTCTTGACCTACCTGGAGCTTTGCTTTATCTTGTTTAGCTGTAAGAGCATTTTTTTTTTCCACAGTGACTAGGTGGCTATCCCTAGTTTGTTTTATTTTTGCATATCTTTGTATTGTATAACCGTAATCCTATACATACAGTTGTAACAAGTAATTTGTTTTGTGTAGAATGAAATTCATGGCTCTAACATAATGGTGTAATGTAGAGAAATACAGGCCTGATATGACAGTAAAAGCTTTAAAAGCAGGGACTCAGAGTGCAATGTAGAGAAGAAAAGGCATGGGAAGATAAGAGAAGCAGAAACAGGGTGGCTCTAGAGAGCTCAGAGACATAAACATCTCGACTATGGTCAATTAAAGGAATGCAGACATGAAGCTGGGCAAAACCAGCTAAGGGTAACAAGGAGAACAAGAAGTATCCAGTACATGCAACACACTTGCTATATAGTAAATTCAGCTTCAACATGGACTTAGAGACAATAAAGTTTGTAAAGTGTGTTAGCAAACATATAAAAATGACCTAAGGAGATCCTACAGTGAGGAGGAGGCAATTATCATTAATATCATACTGCTCCCAGCACCGAACTCAGGATCCTGACAACTTGCATGCCCAATTGAAGCTGTCAACTGTAAGAAACCAAGAGGCAGTGGAAGGGTGAACAAAACAGCAAAGAAAAGTGTAGATACTAAGAAGTCCATGTTAAATAATTTTACTGTATTACTATTATTGATTATGTCTACAATACAGCTTTTTTGTTTTGTTTGCTTTTTCTTTATTTTTCTGTAACAAATTTGAAGTAATGAATATTCTTTGATTAGTCAGTTAAGATCTCAATTACACAAAGAAGAAATTGTTCGCTTTATATATACAAGATTTGTTTACATTTTGCCCTTAAGAAGACATTAAATGTAACAGAAGCTTCAGTTTAGATCACTGCAAAGTTCTATTAAAAGATTGCTTAGTGTCTCAACACTAGGAAATAACCTTTCAGTTAAGCCCATGCAACCTGACATTCATTTGCAATAGTTTCCCCCAGGATCTTTTACAGACTGTTTTTCCTTCTAAATACCCTTCCTTTCTGTTTCTGTGTACCAAAATTTGCATTTAAAAATAATTCACAGGGGTCTATAGAATTGTGCAGGTATCTGAAGAAAAAATATTTTTATGCTCTGCTGTCTACTTTTTAAGATATTTAATCCTAACAGAATATCATTTGGATAGCACTTTTAATTTCCATTTCAAATAACATAAAATGGAAGAAAGGTTTGATATAATTCGGTAGGCTGTAGAAGAATCTATTCTGATAAGGCTTTCTTCGACTTCAGGGTAGCTGGAGCATCTGTTCACATAGAGAACATATCCCTTAAATCGTGAAGTGGGCAATGTATCAGCACAATCTGCATACTAAGACATCAGTGTGCTTCTACGATCATCCCTCCTCAAGTGAAAATGAATACCTTTAGCCAACCTTTTGCAGATGTCCTTTCCAAGAAAGGTAAAATCATGGGAGTACATATCCCACACATTGCCAAAACATATGGGCTGCTAAATGAGAAACAGTCACATGTAAGTAAAAACATTAGAAGAGACTACATAGAATATGGTCTCCCCCATGGAAATATTTCTGCAAAACAAGCAGACTATAAGTAGAGGAGGTTGCAGTTATTCTAACACTAGGTAACAAATTTCAAAGCTGAAGGCATCCATCAAGCTGCTCATTTTCACTTTCTTTGCACATACATCACAGTTACTTCAAGCGGATCTGGAAATCTGAAAGACTATAGGTTTTGATTGAAACAAGTGTTATTTCCTTACTGACTATGCTAATTCAGCAAAATGGTAAAACTGAGCTGAATCATCATGCAAATCTGTAAGAAGCTTTAAAATACTAGCTGTAAAATGAATACACATTTTATATCTATTCATAAAGCCAAAAGACTAAAAATCTGAATCTTCCTGAAATCTGCTGAACTTTACAATACACTACAGAGTAAGAATTCTAATATTAATAATAAAAAAAAAAAAACCCCACACCAAAAAAAAAACAAACAAAAAACCAAATCCAGTATGTGGTACAGTCACAACTACTTGGAATAGAATTACCTTTTAATTTTATCTCATTATTATAATGTGCAGATAGCATACACTTCCTGACAGAGCTGTTAAGTGTGTTCTCATTCCAGTACAAGACACATACACAGGATGCTTCACTAATAAGTGGTAAATAACAAATATATGCACACTGTCTGCATCAGAATACCAGCTGCAGAGGACCTAAAAAAATCTCTACATTTGCACTTCCAGCTTCTCTTTCAGTTTTCAAGCCCCTAATATCCAAAATATCTAAATGCTAACACGCAGCTGGCCACACTTCTGTCACACATCAAACAGCTCCTTTACAAAGAGAATAAATGTGGCAGAAGCTATACAAACACACACAAGTGTTGTCCCAAAGCAGACTACTTCATGCAACCAGCAATGTCCAAAAAAGTTCTTCAGCTTCCAAAACATGGGAACAACTGATAAATACCTTCTGCCTTGCAATTCTCAGAGAGCACCCAGACACCACTCTAAAGACAAGATATCCTTCTTGAAGATACTGCTCCAGAAATAAATTCAGAGCAAGAACTTAACCTGTCTTTTTCCTGAAACTGATCCACAGAATTCCCTTCATCACGAACTGTATGGAGAGATCAACCTCCCTTGCTTTTCCTTTCCTTCTTGAGTATAGGAAACTATATTTTGCCTGAAGAGGCTCTGCTTCAGTAGCAAAACATACCTAGAAGATTCAAGATAAGCATCTTCCATTGCTGCCAATGGTTGGTCTCAGTGTGGTGACTGACTAGAAGGCACGTGGTTACACTCTTCAACATGACAAAGGTTGTGCTTGCAAATTCAAGTGCTGAGCAGGCTGGAAACAATGAGGCCGAATGCATCTGGTCTCAGTTCATCTCAAATCCCTCAGTCGACTATTTCCTGTCTACTAGGTATCTCTCCGAATACTCAAAATCAGCCGTTTGGAAACATCTCTGCAGATAAAATGACATAACAAGTAGTTTGAGAGAATAGTAAGATTTCTACAAATGCAGACGAAAGCTGACCAAACCTGTCCCTGAATAACTACCATTCAAGCAACACCGCACCATACTTTTAATATTAATATTTTAATGTTTTATGTGGTTTTGTATCTGTACATTACAAGAAAAAACAATTTTGGCCAAGATTTAAGCTGCCTGAAATCAGAATTCAAGTCTTGTAAGGAATGAATCAAAACAGTTCAGTAGATGAGTAAGACAGAAAGAGTGACCCAAGAAAGTTTTAAGGTAAGAAAAAATTAAAGTAAGAATAGTTAGGAGGCTGATTAAGAATTTGTGCAATTAAAATTATAGCAAAGATTTTGTTTTGGTTCTGAGAAATTTAATTAAAATCTGTAGATGAGTTGTTATCTGCAATGGAACTTATTACTTCAGTAAGCCTAAGAAAAAGAAGCCTAAGGACATCTGTGGACTATATTTCCCACTCAGTGTGTTATATGCATGAGGGGAAAAAAAAAGAAAGAAGAAAAAAACTCAGAAAAGTGTAGTTCTCCTAAAAGTATGGAGAACCTTATTCTTTCTAACAAGTGACTTATTTTCTATGTCTGAAAAGTCTTCAGTTTGTAATTTATTTTAGGGATTAGAAGTTTTTAAAAGTTCAAATGAGTCCCAATTGTCATGTTATGCCAATGTAATGACATTGTTATATGTAATATATCATCAAACTGACATCTTTGTGGTACCAAAGGGGAATGAAAGATAACGGATTACAATGAAGGACCTTGAAAAGGTAAGTTCCAGAATTTAACGATTTCAGCTTAAACAGAAATCCTTGCTCAGTGTAGCATCCTGCTTCCTCTTGTTCGTCATGTTATGTTCTCCTTTGTTTAGGCTTAAAATATTGATAATAATCTATTCATTAACAACTGCTTCCAACAAATGTATTTTTAACAGTGGCCTTGCTTCAAAGTGTCTTATATTGCTGTCAATAACCTTGCAAAGTATCTGACAATTACAAACATTGAAATAAATAATCATTGCCTGCATATAATGCACAGAACATTGTCTATTTTTTTCATACTAAATCAACAAAATCCAATGGAATGATTTGTCCTCAGGCTCAAGACATTCTTTCTTCTTAGAATTTAAGTGAAGTCAGTGTGCATGATAAAGAAGAAGGTAAAATGCATTTTACTGATTATGGCATGTACCCAAAATCATAGCAGAACACTGTAAACACGTAAATTCTCTAAATATCTTGTCATTTAATGTCTGTGCTTATATTTGATTCTATACATACACAAGTATATATCTTGAGTAAAAAGTAGAACAGTTACAAAAGGGAAGGAAAGACATCAACTGCCAAATAGCCCAGAGCATTGTAGCAGCTTCCTGCTGCAATTTGAGCTGGAGCTTGTACCAGTTTCCCATCTATCAAGTGCATATTCTAGCAATTCTGAGTTAGTTGCTCAACTTTTTCAATCATCAGAAAGCAGCATAAAGGAGAAGTTGATTCTAGTTTTCAAACAGCTCTTCATAATAAGAAAGATCTGGGGAAAATTACTTAGGGGCTAACTGGCAAGATGCCATCTGTGAATGCATTGAAAACACCCTTAGGATGACATAAACTGGTAGAGTTTCACTCAGTTTAAGCAAACTGTGCTCACTCAGTGCAGCTAAGGACATGAGACTGAGAGTGCATCCACACTTCTTTTCCTTCTCATAATTTCATACAGTTTGAAGTCATTAGAGACTTTGCATGTTTGATTTCTAATGGGTGCGAAAAGCCTGAAAAGCTAAATACCTCTCTGAAATGTTACCTGTACTGGGTGTAGGCAGTAAGATTTTGGGGAATGTGGAGGCTGCAGGGATGGCTTCTGTGGGAGATCAGAGGTTGTCAGTTGATTTCAGCCACAATAGACCCACCACAGGACAAAGCTGAAGATGTCAGTCATGTATGTGCTTCCTCTGGAATAGCATATTTAAGAAAGGGTAAAAGTGACAGGCAGGGAGAAGAGGAAGGAGACAAGTGTGAGACATAATCCTGAGAGCAACAAGGTCAGACAAGAAGGAAAATGAGGAGATGGTCCAGGTGACATACCAGAGATTCGCCTGCAGACCTTGGTGGAGCAGTTTATTTCCCTGCAGCCCATGCAGTTGACCACACCAGAGTAGATACCCATCCTGCAGCCCCTGAAGGACTGTACACTGGAGCAGTTGAATATTTCAAGATAGAAATGCAGCTCGTGAAGAGTCCATGTTGGATGTGAGAAGGCAAAAATGTGAGAAAGGAGCAGCAGTGCAGTTACAGACTGACTGTAACCCCCGTTTCCCCATCCTCTATCTCACCCCACTGGGTAGGCATCAGGCTGCTGACCAGGGTTAACACACAACATCACCAAATTTAGATTTACTTTGAGCAATGAGTGAAGGTTTGTACTTATCAGTTCTTATGCAAAATTGGCTCATCTCTCTTGAGTTCAAATGTGCAATTGAAATAATGGTTATTTGATTCACTAAAGGGCCAAAGAGTCCAAACAAATATTCCTGTAAATATCAAACCAGGAAGATACGAAAATTTGATCTTTACTGGTTAAGTAAATTAAAAGATTTATTAGGAAACAGCCAATTATATCAAAGCCTAAGCTTTGGTAACCTCCTTGCCTCCCTTGGGGTGACTCTCAGAATAGAATGTTTTGTTTATTTTCCTTTTTTCTATAAAATCTCAAAATATTGCCAATGAATACAAACTGCATACTGAAATATAGTTCCTCTTGTTTTTAACCACTTTCAGCTAATACATAAATACAATACTGAAAGTCAAGTCAGTCTTCTACTCTCTTTTCTGCTTATTTCCATCAAAACTTGACTACTTTTTTCTACTCCTGAGACAGATTCCTATTTAACTACTGTAAAATATTTGGGGAAGGACACAGTCAAATTCATCCCTCTTGTAACTTTTTGAATCCCCTCTTGCATAATCTCACTTGCAGATTCATTTACAGACATGCAAGGGTACAAATATCTATTAAGCCATAATTCATACTCAAAAAAACCCTCTCAACTGACAGGGAAATTCCTGATGTCTAATACACCTCAGGAAATGCTTCCTGCAGTTTGCACATGCTAAGAAGGAACAGAATCCCATTTGCAGTCCAGAAATGTGATTCACAGAACTCATTAAATACCTATGTGTGTTTGGATGAAGGATTTGCTGTAGCCCTTGTACTCAGTCCTCAGACCAACTGAGCATCAGCAGTTACTGTTAACTCAGTACTGGGAAAGGCTTAGACCTTCTGGAAATACTGAAGTCGGAGAGTATCTTGAGTGAACTGTGAATTAAACCAGTAAACAGAACAGTGCATAAATGAAAACAAAAGCAAAAGCAGTGCCTTCGGCACATGAACTGTAAAAATGGGTTACTATCAATCATATTTAGGCGCATACATAGTGACAGTCTGAACTTCCACATAGCTGAACACCATGAGATACAGCATTAGCTGCTCAACTTGGTGGAGAAAGCAGGAGTCAAGCTGTTGTTCAGATACATAATTAAAGGTTAGAGCTCTAAACTGAGAATATGAAAGCTTTTGAAAACTTGGAAGCCTTGTAAAAAGAACATTCCTAAAAGTTGAAAGAATGTTGTGGTTTATTTGCCTTTAAGATTAAGATATAAAAGAATGAGTACAGAGGAAGGCCACAAAGATGATCAGAGGGCTGGAGCACCTCTGCTATGAAGACAGACTGAGAGAGTTGGGGCTGTTCAGCCTGGAGAAGAGAAGGCTCCGGGGTGACCTTATAAAGCAGCTTTCCAGTACCTAAAGGGGACCCAGAGGAAAGCTGGAGAGGGACTTTTTACAAGGGCGTGTAGTGATAGGACAAGGGGCAATGGATTTAAACTGAAAGAGGGCAGATTTAGGTTAGATATAAGAAAGAAATTTTTCACTCTGAGAGTGGTGAGACAGTGGAACAGGTTGCCCAGAGAAGTTGTGGATGCCCCATCCCTGGAAGTTTTCAAGGCCAGGTTGGATGAGGCTTTGGGCAACCTGGTGTAGTGGAGGGTTTCCCTGCCTATGGCAGGGGGGTTGGAACTAGATGATCTTTGAGGTCCCTTCCAACCCTAACCATTCTATGATTCTATGATTCTATGATCTATATTTTGTGTGTTTATTTTAAATTTTCTAGACCTACTATTTATTTGTTATAGCACATCACCATGGTCAAGGCTGTTTTCTATTACAAATTTCATGATGGTTTTGACTTAAATTGTTGTATCTCCTGGAATCTTGAATGCCAGATATACAGCATAAGTTTAAGAAAAGCTGTTTTACTTACTATCAGATATCACAACCTTACCTTAAAGGCTTATAAATGAGGAGATTAAAAGATTGGACTCAAACAAAAAGGAAGTGATATCACTACTATGCAATGCCTTATATGAAAAATTACCTTTAGACTTTTTCACACCTTTCTGTTTTGTTAAATAACAAATCATTTCTATACATAGATGCACAAATTTAAACATTTTATAGATACATAAAATAAATCCTTAAGTGTTTATATACGTAATAAATGTGCAAACATGTCTAGCCCTTGAGAAAGCACGCTGTGCGGCTGGCTCTCAGATTACTGCAATCACTTTTAATTATTTGCATGTGCAAATCTGTATTTGTTAGCACATATTAACTTATTATAGTGAAGTGAGGCTCAGCTGAGATATTATTCAGAATACTAAGATGCCATTGGAAAATAGTTCTCTGACCATAAAGATCCTACCAAAAAGTGTCATAACAATCAAGATCTTACTGTTTATTTTAACTAAACATATATATTTTCTTATAATTTTTTTTCATTTGTTTGTTTCTAAATAAAATTTGGCATTTTTCTAAAGATATTAATTCTTATGTTGCAAGTAGCATTTGAAACATAATAATCTAGTCAGGCCGAAACATATCTCATGGTTCACCTCAACAAGGATAAATGGCCTCAGATCTATAAACCCAACAGAATCTTGTTGACTTAAATCAACTGAAGACCCATCTCAGAATACTTTCTCTGTTACACCATGAAAATAGCTTCCCCCCCCACCCCCCCCCAACAAAAAAAAAGCATTTACTTCTTATGTCTCCCTTCGGTGTTACTTCTCTCTTCACTACAGCAACCCTTACCTCTTTTCTAACATGTACCTGAAAGCACTGAAAGCTGTCATCTCTGCTTTTTGGAACAAAAAACCTAAGGAACAGAAATGTTACTTTCCTGGTCCCACAGTAAGTCTTAAGTAAAATTTATAATAGAATAGCAAATAAACTGTTACCTATCAGTAAGAGTTGTTTTGTACGTTACTAATCCAAAGCTAAATTTGGATTAGTCTTCACACTAACATTTTCTGTAAGTTTTGTCTCAGATTGCATCTAATATTTATTAAGAAACAATAATAAGGAGTCCAGGAGTACTGTCTCCAAAACAAACTGCTATCTCATACAAGTGAAATATAATAGCTCTCAATTCTTCATCATTATGTACAGGTAAAGAGGAGAAGGAAAATAACAATATAGCATATCTCCTATCAAAATGAAAAATCACTGAAAATCACTTAAATAACTGAATCTCTCAGAACAGAAAACTTTGATCAATATGAAATATCTACAGAAACAACATACTTCCTTTTACACTACAATACGCCCAGATTATCGACACTTTACAGCTTTAATGGCCACAGGAAGTCAACCTTTAGTGATAACATTTTTCTCGAGTTCAAATTATTAGTTATTCTCTAGTGTTTCGCTTAGTGAAATTCAAAATAGGGATCCGTTCAACAAGTAGATCATGTCAGTCAGAGAACTTACCCTTCAACCTTCTTTCCTGATAGGGTTGGTTTAAGATGGCAGCCTAAAAAGTTCTGAAAAATGCTATTGTTGATGGACAGCATACACTCCCTCTGGCAAAGCAAAGATCCCATAAATACCATGATCCCATAAATAATCAAAATAGTTAGACATTCCATCAGCCTCTGCTATGTAGGGAGTGCTGACAGAGTGCTCACCAGAAGATTTTATTATTATAATAACTTGGAAGCTAAGCACAAGGTTTAATATTGCCCAGTTCAATTAACATTTTGAATAGCCACTGCCTAACCTGTGTAGGCTGCTAGAAGATTGACTTCTAATTCACTATGTCTGCATCATTCATTCTTGTCACTGCTTATGTGACGGTTTGATGTGGGGGGGGAGGTTCTGGTGGCAGGAGCTGCCCACCAGATCGGACTCCCATCCCTGTCGGGGTCTGAGCCAATCGGCGCCTCTGCGAATTGCCCTATTTAAGTTGGGACAAAGGAACCGGAAAGGTGTGCTTTGCACAGGAGCGAGGAGAAGGAAGGAGGGTGCTGCCCCAGCTCCCCGGCGCCCGGCCGGGCAGCTGCCCATGCTGGGCTGGCGCCACCCGCTGAGGATGGCGGCGGCGGAGCCGCTTGGGGAACTCGGGGAACTCCCCGCTCCCGGTGTGCCCACTGGGCCGAGTTTACCCAGAGAGGACTGAGACCTGAGAGAAACGGCCACACTGACACCAGGTCAGTGAAGATGGAATGGGACGAGATGCGCCGGAGCTGAGTTTCCCCTGCAACTGGTGGCGAGATGGCAGGCAGCCCCCATGCAGCCAAGGCAGTCCCGGTGGAACAGAGACCCACTTGCAGCCTGTGGAGAAAACCACGACACCACCCCAACAAACCAGCTACCCAGAAGAGCCAGGAAATGCTTTCTGCTGCCATTTTATAGCCCGGCTAGCTCAGTCGGTAAAGCATGGGATGCATGATAAGGTAGAGACATTTTAGACACATCTAGAGTCCGTGGGACGACCCACACCGGTGGGGACGTGTTTTGTTTAGAGGAGATGCCTGAGCCTGAGGACAGTCATGAAGTATGGGACGCACAACAAGGTAGACACACATTTAGAGTCCGTGGGATGACCCACGCCGGAGCAAGTGGCAACAACTCCCTAAGAATCCGAGACTGTGGTAAAGCCCACACTGGAGCAATCCAATAGGGAAGGATTGCATCCTGCAGGTAGGACTCACGCTGGAGAAGTTTGTGGATTTCGCTCGTGAGTAGGGGATCCACTGGAGCAAGGGAAAATGGTATAAGGACTCCTTCTCCTTTAAGAGAGGAGCGGCAGTAACAACATGGAATGAACTGACCTGCACTCCCCCATTTCCTGTCCCCCTGTGCCACTGGGGGGAAGAGATAGAGCCAGGAAGGACAGGAAAGGGGGGTGGAGAGGTGTTGTTTTTAAGATCTGGCCTTGTTTTCTTTTTATCCTCTTAAGTAACTGGTTTTGCTTGTCTTTATTCTTTTAAGCAGCTGTTAATAAATTGTTTTGCTTTAAGAAAGCTGAGTCTGTTTTGCCCGGGACCATGGTTGGTGGGTGCTCCCTCTGTTCTTGTCTCGACCCTCAGTTCTCTTATTATATTTTTCTCCTCTCCACTTTAATGGAGAAGGAGTGAGAGAGCGGCTGTGTGGAGTTTAGTTGCTGGATCAGCCTAAACCATGACAGCTTAGCTAATGGGAGTTAACAGGGAGCTCAAGCTTGTTCTCTGAGTCAGACTGTTTCACTGTGCCACCCAACTCAGCCCATCTCTGCTAGCTCTTGTCACTGAACTGCACTCCAGTCCTGCCTGGTCGCATCCAGCAGATGCTATTCAAAGCCAGAGGACTGCCTTACTGGCATCTAGGTGTCTTCTCTCTCTGTTTTAGACTGCCAAATACCTCCATTAATGAAACTTAAATAACCAGCAGCTACCCACTTGATGTTGTCAACGACTGATGTGCTTCCTGAAGAATAAGTATGTTGGAGTCTTTGCCTACCTTTCATAGCCATTCCACCACTACAGTGGAGGTGTCAGAAGGCCACAAAACTGTGTAGGAATGGATAACTCTTGTAGTTAAGTACTGCTTTTTGACTTAAGTCTATACCACCACATAAAAAATAGGCATCCTTGCCAAGAAGAATTCAGTATATCTTAGAAAGAATGTGCTGTTGTCGTGGGTTAGGCTGCTCCAGCAACTAAACCCTTCACAGTCCCTCTCTCACCCTCCCCCATCCCCAGGGATGAGGGAGAGAATCAAAGAGGAAAAAAGAAAAGAGACACGTGGGTTGAGATAAGAACAGTTTACTACTACCGCTACCAATATATATATGTACGGATATGTACAAGCATAAACATATACAAACGAGTGATGTACGGTGTAATTGCTCACCACCCCTTGACCGAGGCCCGTCTCGTTACGAAGCTGCAATCCCGAAACAGATAAATCCTGATACTGCAATCCTGGACGAACGGGAGGCCCCGAGACAGAGAGCGAGAGAGAGAAAACACTCTGAGAGTCCGCAAGTGAGAGTCCCGGAAGGGCAAAAGCCCTTCTTTCCAGCTGACCCTCACTTTTATACTGGGCATGATGCTGCATGATATGGAATACTAATTGGCCAGTTTGGCCCTCAATCTTATGTTCAGATACAAATCGTAGGGAGAGTCGTGGACCCTTTGTCCCGGCCATGCTCCCCCCTTATCCTGTTGTGCTCTTGTACACTGGCAAGAACACGGCAGCTGAAAAGTCCTTGAGACCTCAGTGCCATCTATAAACACCAGCTTGCTATCAACATTCTTCTCAGAGTGAGCCTCTGAGTAAAACCAAACCACGGAGCTCTTCTAGCTGCTAAAAAGAAGAGCTAACTCTGTCCCAGCTAAAACCAGGACAGCGGTAAAGAAAATGATTTCAGATCACTCGCTTTCAACTGGGAAAAAAAAGGATCTGAATTTCTGTGAAGATTTGTACAAGGAATGCTTGCTTTCCTCAAAGTTTTGGTTGTCAATAGCACACCACCATTTCCACAACAAGAAAAATATGACCACCTGGTTTTTACTTTCACATGAATAAGTAATGTCAAAGACTAACAGACCCACAAGAGTGCGTGATTTCTTTTTCTTTTTGTTTAGGCAGCTGTGCACACTTCTTTATTTCCTGAGGTGAGGTTTTGCTAGGACAGGAGGAATTAGATGAAGGCGAAACAAAAAGGGGAAAAATAACTGTAAAGAAAGAAATAAAAAGCCTATGAAAACACAGAAAGGAAGCAAACCAGGAAAATGAAGGGATGCTGATGTAAAAGTCATCAAGGAGAGAATGGTACTAAACTGAATCAAGCACCAATTCAATGCAAGGGAAAGAATGTCCAGATTAAAAACTCTGAAAGTCACCTGGCACTGATGATACCATCTCCTTTATAGTCGCCATAATCTGCTCGTATCAGATGAATTTCTAGGTGTCATAGTAATTAGTCTTTTTCTTCTCTGATTTAATTGCTGTCGAGTTCTTGCTCTTTTCTCTCTTCTTTCCACCATGATCATAGCTCTTGCAGTGTTCTAGGTATTTGCTATAGAGGAAGCAAAATGAACTCTAAAGCA
The DNA here is from genome assembly GCF_009769465.1 of Tauraco erythrolophus. NCBI lineage: Eukaryota > Metazoa > Chordata > Aves > Musophagiformes > Musophagidae > Tauraco > Tauraco erythrolophus. The sequence continues at coordinate 28,843,032 of NC_141467.1, forward strand.
ATGCAGTGGTATTAGTTCAGTCCCATGTTCAATAACTGTTCAGTCACAATCACAAACCTATTTTCCTCAAAATATCCTAGGAATTTCCCTATCCAACATTCACAGAGCCAGATGTCGCTTGTATGATGAGACTAGATGTAACAATATCTAGGATAGTACAGCTTCTTATGACAAATACTTTTTTTGGCTATAAATTCTCTTTCTCTTGTTAGTGGTTTGGAGAAATGTTTTTGGTTTTTTGTTGTTTTTTTTTTTTTTTCCTAGCATAGACATATGGTCATGCAAGCGTGTGTGTTTCATTCAACCTGTTCTGTTCATGGAAGTCCTAGATAGTGTACTCAGACAAGCAGCTCTGAAGGTTCCTGTAACATTTCTGCCATTACGTATCTCATTATATCTGGTCCTCTTTAGGAATAGCCTATCTTGGAGTAAAACTAAATGATTCTATTATAAATAAAATGTGCATTAATGAAAAGATACCCCTGAGGTCTCATTGAAAATGTGATAAATAAGTAATATACTAACAAAAGAAAACAAGTAAACTACTTACATGTTTAATGAATAAAATAAAATCTATTTTATGATAATTGTTAATATTTTCCTGCTGTGGTATAACGTGAAGTACCCAGCAGATTTTCATTTAATATACTATGCTACAATAACTATACCGTTCTGATTAAAACCAAACAGGGACTAAATTAGGAGTGTGTTAATGATAATATTATCTTCATTAAATCCTACGGCATTTTTCTGTTCCCTAAGGGTGTCCCAGAATACATCAGAACACCCTAGAAACCCAATGATGTGCAGAGAGGAAACATTCTGTATAATTTTTTTAGCAAATTAATACTTACTAAAAATGATATGAATAAAACAAAGAATCTGAATTTAGGAAAATAGTGCTCACTAAATAGAACGCAAAAGGGAAGGCAGTCAGGGAGGAACAAACCCAGGGATATATTTTCTGTCACTTCTTCACCCATTCAACACATACTTTCTGAATCAGTGAAAATGAATGTCAAGGTTTGATGGGGGGCAGGGGGAGGTTCTAGGGGCAGGAGCTGGCCACCAGATCGGACTCCCATACCCCTCGGGGTTGAGCCAATCGGCACCTCTGAGAATTGTCCTATTTATGTTGGGACAAAGGAAAAGGAAAGGTGTGCTTTTGCCCAGGAGCGAGGAGAGGGGAGGGGGGCACTGCCCCCGCTCCCCGGTGCCCGACCAGGCAGCTGCCCGCACCGGGCTGGCGCCACCTGTTGAGGATGGTGGCAGCGGAGCCGCTTGGGGAACTCGGGGAGCACCCCGCTCCCGGGGCGCCCACCACGCCGAGTTTACCCAGAGAGGACTGAGATCTGAGAGAAACGGCCACACCGACACCAGGTCAGTGAAGATGGAATGGGACAAGGTGCGCCGGAGCTGAGTTTCCCTTGCAACCGGTGGCGAGATGGCAGGCGGCCCCCCTGCAGCCAAAGGCGGTCCCAGTGAAGCAGAGGCCCACTTGTGGCCCGTGGAGAAGCCACATCGGAGAAGAGATGTCTGGGCCTGAGGACGGTACGCATCTAGAGTCCATGGGATGACACCCATCGGAGGGGAGGTGTTTTGTTTAGAGGAGATGTCTGAACCTGAGGACAGTCATGAAGCATGGGCACAGGTAGAGACGCATTTAGAATCCGTGGGATGACCCATGCTGGAGCGAGTGGCAAAAGCTCCCTAAGAATCCGAGACTGTGGTAAAGCCCACACCGGAGCAATCTGATGGGGAAGGATTGCGTCCTGTGGCTAGGACTCATGCTGGAGAAGTTTGTGGATTTTCCTCATGAGTAGAGATCCACTGGAGCAAGGGAAAACGGTGTAAGGACTCCTTCTCCTTTAAGAGAGGAGCAGCAGTTACAACATGGCATGAACTGACCTGCACTCCCCCATTCCTTGTCCCCCTGTGCTACTGGGGGAGGAGATAGAGCTGGGAAGAAAAGGAAAGGGGAGTGGAGAGGTGTTGTTTTTAAGATCTGGCCTTGTTTTCTTTTTATCCTCTTAAGTAACTGGTTTTGCTTGTCTTTATTCTTTTAAGCAACTGTTAATAAATTGTTTTGCTTTAAGAAAGCTGAGTCTGTTTTGCCCAGGACCATGGTTGGTGGGTGCTCCCTCTGTTCTTGTCTTGACCCTCAGTCCTTTTAATTATGTTTTTCTCCTCTCCACTTTACTGGAGTGAGAGAGCAGCTGTGTGGAGTTCAGTTGCCGGATCAGCCTAAACCCCGACAATGAATAATACCTGTTCACAGATGCGTGTTAATTGACTGTTCTCTCTCAAGTTTGAGGTACAGTTTGGCAGAAGACAACAGGACTGATCAACTCTTGTCCACGCTTTTCATTCGGCTGCTGATATTTTGTCAACTGAGAAGGAAAACAAAGTAAGATTGGCTTGGTAAAACATCTTTGCACTGACTATTCAATGCTGACTAACATCATTATCAGAGAATTAAAGGTAAATTCAGAGAAAGAAAAGCATTACTTTAAGCCCAAACCTTTGAGGTGCTGGCAACTCCAGCTGTCTCCCTAGACTCCTAAGATAGGAAGAGCTCTAAACAGAGCACAAAGCAAGGTCAGCAATTAAATGAAGCATCTGGGCAAGCTCTTGAGAGGTGGGATAGTATAAGGGACAGTTGCAGTCTCACCAATTAAAGATAACTTGAGGTTATACTTACTAATCCCTACAAAATGGGCTGAAAGACTAATGACTCACATCAGCATGCACAAACTCAGATTTTAAAATGGTTGTCTTTACTGCTGTGACAGCTGCTTTATAGACTACTGCATCGTTAAATGGATCAGTGTTCTTTTGATGCTGTGGAAAACCTAACATACACTCATAACGGGAGACTGACCAAGAAGAAATTACATACAGAATTCATTTAGGTAACTGCTGTCTTTCTTTAAGGACTTCACTGTGAGCCAGTTAACTTCCAGTTAGATAAAAGAATATAGTGACCTGTTACTCTTCTGCGTGAATTATTCCCTGCTATGGGTGTAAAAGAGAAAGGAGAATGTAGATGCAGTGAGTTCATCGCTTTCTCTACTACACAGGCAATCCGAAAACAGGCAAACAAAGGCATAGAGAAAAGGGAGCAGGGAGGGGAAATCTTTTAATCAGAGGAAAAACCTTTTTAAGACCAAACGGTCTTAAAAAAACCAAACTCAAAGTGGGGGTGCAAGTGGGAAAAAGAAGAAACTGTTCTCAGTGTTTCTGGCAACAAGCAGAAGAAGCAGGCTTAAACAGTTGTCCTTGAGTTTTAAGACAGATACAAGGAAAACTGCTTTTGCAAAGGACATTCCTGCCTTACAAATATGTTGGAGTTCCTTAAAGGAGTAAACAAGCATACAACAAGAGCAAATTTGGTGAGTTTTGTCAGCTTAAATTTCCACAGGGTGCTTAGCAAAATCTTTGAAAAATACTAAGCTGTCTCAAGATAAGGAAAAGGATGTTCCCTTGCATAAACAGCTAGTTGAAGATGGGATAACAACAGATAGGAATTAAAAGCCAGCTTTCACAAAGCAAGGAGTGAATGCCCACTGAGTTCTGCAGTCAAGAATATTCATAAAATGATGAGGAAAATGGAGTGAGTAATTGGATGATAAACCTGAGATTACATCATTCATTTGCATAAAAATGAAGGCTGATTGTGAAGAGCTCTAGAAGGACCTTTCAAGATTGGGCAATATGATGGTGTTATTTCCTATTTAAGAATCATTAATACATACAAATTGATTCAGACCTCCCCTTAAGCTTTTTTTTTCCCTTCTGTTCAGCCCTTGCTGCATCACAGCAAAACTAATGTTCTCTGCCCCTACATGAAGAACACTAGTAGGTACTTCTGGCAAACAAGAATAAACAGACAACTCTTTAAAAAACAGGGTTTTCTTTGCTGTCACCCTCAGTTTCACTGGCTAAACCCTTTCCTGCAAAGAATGCAGCTCAAAACCCTATACAGATCACTGCATCTGGGAACAGAGGAATTTCATTTTTATACAATTCTGTCCTTCAGTTATTAGGGCTGAAGGCAGTTAAATATTGCTGTTTTGTACATGTGCCTGAAGGTATTATAGTGGATGCCCAGAAAGGAGAAAAGAAATTTACAAGAACTGAAAGCTATACAAACTTAAAAGGGTAACTACTTTTCAAAACCTCTATAGAGGTTCAGTTTGTAATACACAATCTAATTACATATTAGAAATGTTTATTAAATATAGAAATATATTGAACTTTTCATTATTGAATACTCTTAGCTAAAAATGAAAACTCGGTGTTTAATTTTAAAAATATAAATGTTTAAAAGAATATTTATGCAAATTACTGCAAGAAGGAAATTCTGCAGTTTAGTTCTTCTTCCTAGTTGAACGGGATAATCTCAGCAATGTTAATAGGAAAGAAATGAAGATAGAAAGACCTAAAACATTTATCTTTAGTAGAAAAACTTTTGCTGATGAAAATGCTATGTAACTGAAAGAGTTAAGATTGAAAATATCTATTACACAGCTTTTAAAATTATACTTTGATTTAAGTTTGTGTAAAACAGTAAGAATTCTAAACATTTCAATTTCATTGGTTTGATTTAGAAGGAAACAGTTGCAGTGAATTGTTAAAATTTACTGTAAGCACTTGAATAAATTAGTATAGATTTGTTTCCATAGCAGTGAATATAAGTATATGCTGATTTGCTTCTATAAGAACTAACACTGATTCATTTGAGATCCTCGCAAGACTTTTATGTAATCTTTGTTGAAGTATTATACTTTTTTTCTCCAATGTGGTGTAGCTTATTTTAACTACGAATGGATGAGGCAATCTGATAAGAACATATTCCATATGAAATTGACATGTTTTTTCCTGTCTTTTGGCATTACTGACATTGCTGTCACATTTTGCTAGGTTCTCTGTTTCTGTTAGGATACAAAGGACATCTCTGAAAGATGGGCAGAGAAATTAGTCTTTCCACTGTAGTGTAAATAAGTAAATACTGGAAATATTGCAAGTAACACTGAACCTCAAAATCATGATGATTTCTCCAATCCAAGTAATTCAGATAAGTCAATACTACTTTAAAATGGAATTTCCTCTACAAGAAACCTATGACTATTGGAAATGCCAATCGCTTTTCAAAAAAAAAAAAAGTTATAATTGCATGGTACAAGCTATAGTAGGCACGAAAACCTGAGCAAACTCATTTCTTCACAACCACTTGAGGTTTCAACATGATGTGGTAAAGCTGAAAGGTATTCTCTTTCTCTTGTGAATCGTCAAAGAAAGATATGGAAGATCTAGTAATGACAAGCACAGATGTTATCTGCTAAATGACAGTAACTTTCACACAGCTTGTAAGCCTTGATGTGAGTTTTTGCAGCCTGTGTGAAGATACCTTAATTAGAGATGACGTGAGTTCTGTCTCCAGAAATTAGCAAGTAATGGCATGTGCCAGAGATCGGAGGGCATGTTATAGACCAGTGTTTATCATAACTTTCTTGGATATTGACCTATTCCTTCATGCAAACACACTATGCGCTAAACTTGACTTCTGTCACAGGAGCAGAGATTGATGTGAAGAGACTCAGGATGAAGAGAAGAAATAAAGGTACATTTTATCCAAAAGAGAATGATGCTGTTGGGAAACTGCAGCCAGGGTAACACCCATGGTGTGCAGACTTCACAGAAAAGAAGTGGCTTTTCCCTGGAAAATTATATTTAAAGCATATTGTCAATATGTAGTGATATACAGAGTTTTACAAAAAGGCTGGGACACCGATATTTTTCAGGACTAGGTTTCATCCTTAAGTTTTTGTTCCCTACTACTGAAAGCAGTAATTTGACTACCAGGTAGAAGACATTTCTTTGTCAAATTGTCATTGTAATTTCAAGTGTCATTTTGACACTAACAGCAGATAAACAGTTTTCTGGCAAGTGTCAGAATTATCGAAAAAGCAGAGATGAAGATATATTTTTTTCCTTATTTCAGGCATCTAACAAATCTGTGTTTATATTTTTTTTGAATGAAAAAAATGTAACAACACATAAAATGGATGATTTGTATTGAATTTCCTGTCAAGATTTTCCTATTGAGTTTACAACGAAGTGTGGAATAGTGAATTTAAAAGCACTACTGAATTTCTCTCAGATTAATAATATCGTAATTAACCTAATAACTGACCTAAAAATCCTCACACTGTTTTATTTACACTTAGGCAGTGCATTGTAGCTAAAGGAGGAAATCCTATTCTACCTGTGGTTTTACTGAGCAGTTTAGGAGAATATCTTTTAAATTCTTTCTGGTCATGCTAAATATACTTCATTGAGCTTTTGAAACATCTTGTAGAAAGATGTAATTTTTGGTAGTTTAAATATATGTATTTATATTTATTTGCTATAATAAAGACTTCAATATCTTTATCTTTTGAAAAATTAGAAGACTTTTTTTTCCCTTTAACCACATGGCCCAACCCTACTGTGGTATATCCTGAATTTTTTTCTAGAGGTCTTCCCCAGCCATCTCTACCTTTACTAAAAAGAAATAATAAATAAAATCTCTGACCAAGAAATCCAGATAACATCACCAGTTCTAGACAGCAATATATAACTGTTAAAAATCTCCTTGCTTCAGCATCAAGATGCTGCAATAGATTATGCTTTCAAATAATTATGGCATTTATATACACTATAAATCAGATTAGTTCATGCTACTTTGCAGGCTTATCAAGGTAGACCCATATATGAATGCTTAAGATGACCTTTATGTCTTTCTTTTTTCGACTTTTCCCAGATTGCAGCAATTTGTGCTTTTGAGATGGAGTTTTCTGTTTGTTTTGTTCTTAAATACTTGATTTCCATTGGGACAAAAGGATTCTATCTTAAAGACTTGTGTGACCTTGATCAAATCACTTCAGAGCTGTGTCTCCAGTTTCTTTCTAGCCTCTTGTTGATCTATTTATCCTGCAGACTTTTGCGACAATGATGAACTACACATTTCTAGAGTTTGAAATAGGAAAATAAGGTCTCGCTCTCAGTTGGAGTCTAAATACAATTGTATCACAAATAATGAAAAGAATAAAACTCAATCAACTATATAGACCATACTAAAGGCTATAAAACTGAGCAAACTTTGACTTACTCTCATCTTCAGTGGCAGATCAGTCCATGTAACAATCTCTATGACTTACACTTTATCAGTAGCTCTCACATGCTTTGCTCTAGATTTATGTATTCATAGCTTTCCTAAGATAACTTATTAAATCAACTAGTGCAGAACAAGGAGGAATTATCTTTACCACAGTTCTTACTTGCCATTCCCTACTCCAAAAGAAAGCATTATGTCATTTCACAGTAGTAACTTTTCCTTGAAAATCCTTCTTTATATATCAATGACATGCTGAGCATTCCTCAAGCTGATTGAATCATAAAGCACAAGATGCAGGAAAAAAAATATCGTGATAGTGTAGACTCAATTAATATAAGATTTTTAAAATTATTTTTATTTTTAAATTTTATTTTTATTTTTAACGTTTTTAAATTACATTTAATCACACCTCCAATTTCTTAGAATGGATGAGGTATGCATAACAAAAGTCAAGACAACTTGAAGATGTGACAAAATCAAAGATTTGGGTTCTCTGACTTGTGTAATGTGGCTTTAAAATGCCATATAGTAAAAGCAAATTATGGTTCATTGTGGAGCCGATCAAATGAGTATTTGGAAAAAAAGACTTCTAAAATTTTTTACTTACACTGTTAATTGCAGCTTTCCCCAACAAGAAATTTTCCTACGTTGTCTTAATCATTTATTGTTTCAGGGATCAAGCAGGACGGCAATAGTAAAATATATTATTTTCAAATATAATTATGCTATGGTTTCCAAAACCTCTTAACAGTTATTTTTTACTAATTAATTTAATTGTGACTTCAAATATGTCTGTCCTCCAAAATGTGTTAGAAGCCCGTCAGTTCTATTTTAATGATTACATTGATATATATCCAAATCAGGTGCCGCTGATAATTTTTCCTCTGCCATTTTAGAGAATGGATCTTTCTGAGAATCAGGATGATCTATTTCAACCACCTTAATCATAAAGAACAATAATCACTCAAAAATTGATAGTTATCTGTCAACACTCCTCCTCCTCCCCTCAACTAAACCTCAAAACACCAAACATCTATATCTGACTGGAATGGGCTGGGTTGCTTTTCCCTGCCAGGAATGCTGTTAAAAATCCCACTCTGAAAACTGAGTAGAGAGCAAGAAGAATACATCTCTATCAGTAATAAAAACTACTTGAGCATTTCAATCTTGTTTTAATTGGATTATAGACCGTGAATGAATAACTAAAATTTACTATTTTGTTTGTGACTTGGTCTGTTTTCCTGTATGAGTAAAAATCCCTTTCTGCTCTAAGCTGCATCAATCTCAATCTGCAGAAGGAGTGGAAACCCTTAGGAATATGATTTTCCGTGAAGCCTCTCTTTGGTGGAACACCAAGCTCAGGCTGCAGTAGAGTGGCAATCCAAGCAAGACCAGTGCTGTTTTAAACACTCCAATGGTAAATCCAGCTTCTAGCTATCCCAATAGAACTGACTCCTATGAAGAGTTTTAACTTCTTACATAACTGTGGCAGGTTATAGACTGTGAAGACCTAAAATGTCAGGCATTATCACTTTACTGATAAAGTTATATGAAAAAACATGAGAGAACATTGAAAGTAAAAACAAAGCTCCTAATCAATAAAGATTATGTTGTCTTATATCTCCTTTTTATTTTTTTCCCTTGCTCCTTCTCTATATATCATCACTTCCATCATTTACTTCAATTTTCGTCTTACTTTATGCCTAGGATGAAATTTATGTCATCTAATTTTTGCTAATTAAATGTCTAGTCTTATTACTCATTAATTTTCCCAGTATAATTAGCCAGGAAAAGTCACTTCCAAGGAGCAATTCATCCCCTGCTAAGATGGGAATATTCCTCAAGTCTTAATTTTCTCCACTATTTACAGCCCTGAGACTGTGGCTCTTAGTCTTAATAAGCTGATTTACACTAGCACTGATGCAGTCCTGCTACAGCTCCATCACTTCTGCCCCTTGCTCCCACTCTTTCCTTCAGCGAACAAACAGTATTGAGGAAACAGACCAGCAGAGAATAAGCCACTGGCACAATTGAAAATTGAACAGGGAATATGGCAGTCTGAGTTTTGCCTAGCTTTTAAAACACTAATTTTTTACTTGTAAAGAAACTCTAGCTCTTGAAACTCTCTGCAGACCAGATCTTAAAAGGACGCAATCTCTTCAGATCTTCAGAAGTAATTATTCTAGGCTGATAAGCATTCTTTTGCCAATTTACTGGAGTGTTCAGTTTATAGACAACTGTGAAATAATGTCCTGTTGGCCTCCCGAGAGTGGCTAACTCCACTGTAATCTGCTGCATGATATTTGCTATATGCTTCTACAACTGAAAACACATCCAAATTGTCAGTATTAATCATATGCTAAAGCAGAATACGTTTGTGACTACATGTGAAAATAATGGTGCTCATACATTTTTTCAGTATACAATTTATAGCATAATTTGTAGCAAGTTATTTTATTGATATTTATAGACAAATAAGGCTATCAGGGAAATCCAGCATTCTATCTGGTTATTAAATGCATTTAGATGTCACTAGTAACAGTGAAACAAATCTGTTGCTCTATCGATTCGAAGATTTTTTAGCCTCAGAGAAATACTTTTTAACGCATTTCCATAGATGTGAAAACAAAGTAGCAGATATGCACACTTGATTTTGAATGAAATAAAATTATCTACACCATGACCAAGACTTTATATTTTTTGCCTCTGAAAATTGCTGACAACTACAGATATTAGTTTCAACTAAAAGAAAGGGGCTTTCTTTTTTGGTGATGAAGTCAAGGTAGTCTCCTCTACAAGGCTGATAGCACTAGAAATGGAAGTAGCACCCCTAAAAAGAAGGCAAAAATGCCTACAAATAAAACAAAACAAAATAGAATTGCTCCCCTCATCCTCCCTGCAATGTTTTTACCACTCAAGACACAGGTCTAGATTCAAAAAAAATACAGATTCCCGAAGAACTTGAACGTTGCTTGAACTGCTGTTGATTGCTGCAAGATAAACCCAGATGTGCATAAATACTACTAATTAACTGTAGCATCTCTTTGAGAGCAGGCTAATTCACTGTTAGTTAATGAAAGTTTTAATAGAGAGATATGGTCACCATAATAGAGAGATATGGTCACCATATAAATATAGGTTCAGGATTTTAACACAAAACCTTTTATTTAATTTTCAAAGTTAGAACAACAGTATTAAAGTACTTTTCTGATTCTAATATTTTCTAATTCTATCATTGTAAAGTGATTTTCTGATGTCTGTGACTGAGTAACCAATTATCAGGAAGTGCCAGATTCTACTCATGTCTTTTCTTTCTACAGTAGTCTGGTTAACATAACTGAATTTAATATAGTTTATTTAGAAGATAATGTGGGAGAAAATGTACAGTTTGTGATCAGTAAGATACTCAAGAGCTCTCATTGTGCCTCACCACCCTGCAGACAATCTCCTCTTAAAATTTTGTTGCTGACACACAAGGCATATGTAATTAGGCAGATATAATTTTTACAGCTCATCTGTTTGCAAGATTAGTGAGCAGTTATGGGGCCTTCATTTAAATACAAACATGATCTATACTATGTATTCTAATGGCTCAAGAAAAGATTTTAAAAAGGAGATACAGAAACAACAGGTGATTCTTCAGGTCAAAGACGACAGATACAGAGCACATGCGTTATTGTAGATGCATCCCAAAGTACTAAAGGTGTCATCCACCCTTCCCCTGGAGCTGAAATCCAGCTTTCCAAAAGCACAGCAGCATTCAAAGCCCCTCATCTAAAGACTATGCAGAAGTCTCAATTTGATTCTCCTGTCTAAGTGTCCGCCAAAGCTTCATATTGAATGGCTGCACCATTGCTCCCCACATCCAGGGACACTAATTTCTAACACATTTCTGATCTCTATGATCAACTGAAATTATCTGCCTCCCCTAATGGTCCTGTAATCTACCTTTCTCTCCAAGCCTTACCTAGGCTATCATAATTTGGTTTTAAATCAAAACAATAAGCCTTCATCTTGCCCAACTGACTTCTTCTACAGTCTCACTGACTTGAGGAAAAAAGCTGGAATGAAAAACACCAAAAATTGAGAGGGAAAAAGGACAATAAATCTTTGTTGCTACACTCCAAATTCTTTTCTGCTACCCATGGAAGACCCTGTCATACATGATTCAGAGTCTCATCACAGAAACAAATTTTGTAAATTCGTAACCTGAAGTCCCTGCTTCAGCACTATAGTGTGAAAATTAAACCATTTGGACTGCATTTGTGAATATGCAAGTATTGGTTAATACGTAAAAATAAGATGCTCAAGTTTTAATTAATGAGTTACACCAGTTTTTACCACCCTAAAGTAATGCTCCTAAAATATTATTCTTCACATATGGTACAGTTAGATCAGCAATTTAACCTCCCATTATTGAAAAAAAGAAACAACCCATGTTTGAGAAATGTCATTTTCCTTCTTTCCTGAGAAGGAAAAAAATGTACAGAAACGTAAATGATTTGAAAGATCCCTACAAAAAAGTGTATGGGGTAGTTTTGTTCTATTGCTCTTATTATCCATCACTTTGCCTACACCATTCATAATTATTTAAATGGTAAGTGGAATTAACAGTGAATTCAGGTAAGCATTAAATAGTCTACTTCTGGTCTATTTTGATTAGCTTACCTCATATCTAAACTCTGTAAAGAAAAGCAGACACTAGGATCTTGCTTTCCTAATGGGTAACAGAGCTAAACGAAAATCAGAAATGTTGGAACTTAATGGCATATTCTATATGCACACCCTTCACAAAGAAGCTGCAGATGAAATTTTCATCGGAAACTAAACATACCCAAGAGCAGGTGGAGTACTATTGAGGCATATCTTTTACGTCAGATGTGGAAGATGTGCAATTATGCTACAATCTCTCCTCACTTTTGGATGTTTCATGAATAAACCTACACATCTTGTTATCTGTCTATCTGGAAAGAACCCCAAACAACTCTTCTATAAGAAGACACTTTTGTATACTGCCACAGATGGGAGAGCATTCTCTCCACAGTTGAAACACCTCCTACACTCATCTTTTAGCTTGTGAATATAAAAATGGTAGAAGATGAATGTAGCCTCTAAGGAAGCTATCAGAATGAAAACACCCTCTGGCAATTACCAAATCAGATGTTTAATTTTTCATCATATGTTTCTGAATAGGAGAATTGTGAAAGAAACAGCTGTAAGAAAAAGTAAAAAGATAGGAAGATATTTAAAATATTTTAGTTCACATTTATTAAACAAAAATCTAGTAAAACCTACTGGAAGCTGAAGGTCTATTTTGAACCTGTTCTGTATAAACATTCTGATAGCAAAGTTTTTTTGGTTTTGATGTTTTGTCTTGGTTTTGGGTGTTTTTCAATCCATCCTGTAAACACTGTTCTGTTTGTTACCTGTGGCTTGGCTTTCCAGGTTGGAAGTGCACCTTGACAAATTTCTGCCTTGTGAGTATATGTCCTGCTAAAGATTAAGCTGAATTCAGTGGGAACCATTCAGTGACCGGTGTTTTAAGGATTAGGGGTACTGCCAACTTTTTGTGCCCAGATCAGGGCGTATGGCCTGAAGACAGACAGTTGCATGGTGACTGAAAAATGACTTCTTAATTAATGAAACATAAAAGTACATATTTAAAGGAAAACAAAACAAAAGACTCTCTAGAAAGGGGTGAGAATATAGTGTAGGGGGCTAGACTGCACCATACCAGCAGACATGGAAGTAACTGTATTGCCTCAGAACACCAATTGTGGTTTTGAAAGACGCTTTCTTTTCTTCACTTACCACTTTCATATTTCTTGCAGAGGTTGAGGTAAGGTGACAGAGATACTATCAACAGTCTAATATTCCCATAGGACAAGAAAGGTGACATCCCAAGCCCCTTCTACCTGAATGCTCAAATAACTTCCTCATTTTGTCCCTTTGACTGACTAAAAATCTGTTCCCTGTCCCTCATCCACTGCAGAGAATCTCTTCATTCGTCCCAAAGCGTCCCCTTTTTTATTACCAGAAATTTCCAAGTTTCAGTTTTTCTTCTGCTCTGACTCCCTAACTATTCCAAAGCTACCATTTCCTTTCCCTTCAAATCTTCTCCCACCTATTCCTTTTTCCCTGTCCCCATATCCCCTAACACAGACCTTCTGTAACAGCCAAAGCTGCTGAACTCTCCCTGCTATGTCTCGGCCACCTCTGCTACTAGCAGAGCCCATGACCCTACACCTCCACCAGCAGGCACCTACTTTTCCCTGAGCACCATAGTTGGTGCACCCTACTCTTCTCCCGAACTTGAACACTGGACTCTTGCTCTGAAAGGTATTGCAGAAACTTTGGGCACAGCTGGAAAAATCTTCTCAGGTGACATTCTGAGGATAGAAAGAATGACACACGCAGGAAAAAGGGAGGATGTTTTCTGACCTGCCCATCTTCCTTTTTTATCAGTTAATTGAAGTGCTGTAGATCCCACTTCACAGCAGTTTTGCACCCCTCTTGACTCAATCCAGACATATTAGTTGCTCTTTCATCATTCCTGCTACTGTTTGGCCACTGCTAATAAAAAAAAAATAGCAGGTAGACATTTACTGCTTCTGTACCATTTTCTCCTCCTTGTAGAAGGCCATGCAAGGAGACCACTGATAATTTACTCTCTTCTAGAATACATATGCTAAACCACAGTCTGACCCTGCACACTTAGTATTGGAGCATATCACAACTGATTTACAACAATACATTTTAATTAATCATCCTCCAGAGTTTCAGCTGGAATTAATACCACACACGGCCACATTTGGAATTGTTTTTAAATCAAGTATGCCAATATGCCTTTTTTTTTCCCACTCAGTCAGTCTTTGAATTTGGCAATAAAGCTGGATGAATTTTTGCCAAGGTGATTCATTCCATCCAGACCTCTAATTGTATTTGGACAATTAAAGAGAGAGATGGGAGCAGTTCAACAAGTCAAGAGCTTTTATAAATAAAAATTTATCAAATATAATGGAAAGCATTAAAGTAAAAGCATTACTACCAAGTAAAATGATACAAATAGAAAGATAATGTTTGCTGAAGAAAAATAAAAACAGAACCTGACCTTTCTGCAGTTGTGCAGGTTGATCTGCTGGATGAGAAAACTACAGAGGTGGGAACGAAACAGGAAAATGAACGCAGAGTCATAAAAATCCAGGCCTACATAACTAGTAAGTAAAGTTGGCTACCTCAAGACAACAGAAACGTACCTTGAGCCCAGCAGATACAGAGACCACGCTGGTCCTTAATTTCAGATATTTGCCATTATGCTATTTTCCCCAGGTTCCAGTTACTTACTACACTAGGCTACACTTGGAAAAGGGGTTAAGGACCACTGGTAACAATCATTTGATTGGTTTAAGTCAACACAGTGGTGAACTCTGATTTAGACTATGTTTATGTTTGATCTGTTATTTATTCTATTAACAAAATATTTATGTTGTGAAAACACTATGAGTTTTTACTACATCAAATCTTATCCCTTGGAAGAGTTAATATACAGTCCCCATTGGAAGAAATCAGAGCAGACTTCTGTGCAGACTGAGCTGTACATTCTTTGGGAAAGAAAAGTAGTACTGAAAATCAGCAGGTGTTTAGATTTACAGAGGGCGCACGATTTTCTCCTCTGTTATATTTGACTTTTTAAAGAATGAAACATGAATAATCACCAACTTATTTTTCTTTCAAGCACTTCATAAACAGAAAATCAGCCTCTTTATTGTCCTCCAAACAAACAATGCTAGCATAACAATTCCCTTCCTTAACTTTATTGGTACAGCATCACAAATCAAGTGTAACATCATCGAAATGACACAAGAAAACTTTTTTATATTTGTTTTTCCAATGCTGTGAGTAGTGATTCTCCATATTTTACTCGAACCATTCATTTTCACCCGAAGACAGTTGAAGGCAAATATAATCATTTTCTGAGTCATTTTTAAAATAACTGTGAGACTGATTTTCCATTGTCCTGAATAGTGCATAGTCAATTAGATGGTGCAGAATGGTCCCAGTTCAGCAATCTATGTAAAGTACACGCCTGACTAAGTGCATGAAAAGTCCCATTGGTTTCAAAGGGAGTACTTACATCCTTCACAAGAGGCACACTCGGGAAAAACGGGAAAGACTGACTGAATCAGAGCTCCTACTCGCACCAGCCCGGATACTGGCACTTAACACCATACACCCACCTAAATGTCTCTGCAGAGTGCAGCATGGTGTCTGTTTCATAACACCTGCCTAGGTTGAGTTAAAAGGTGACCAGGCTGCTAGTTATAGGTCCTCAAAACAATAATTAAGCCTACAACAGGCTGCCAGACTGTTGCAGCACAGTTCTAAATAAATAAACACCATTATTTTTAACTGGTGTGGTATGGGCATGCTAACTCATCTCTTTATGAAATAATTGTGTTAAACCTCTGAACGCACAAAATTGTGCAAAACCAGTAAGTCAGCTAAATAAATAATGGAATGTAACAAAAATTATAATATTTTAAATGGAATTCGTAATGTAATAAGAGAACTATTAGTAAGATGTAAAAATTGATCAAAGATGATGAATTGTAGATTATATCTTTGGAACACTGTTTCTATGTTCAGAGCGGGATTACTGTGTTTCTACGACTAAGGTCCCTGGGGATGCTGAAGCTAAACACCATTATGTACCTTAAACAGACTGAATTATACATCAGATTGTTTTGCACTATAAATTTATATATATAACCAATTGTGTTCACTAAATTTAGATGCTAACAATTTTTAAAATATATATACAGGAAATAAAGATAGATAATGTGTTGGTAGATAAAGTAGGCTTAAAGATATAATAACTGGACTTCTAACAAGCAATATTAATGACATTTTACAGTTTGATTTGCTTCATAGTTTGGTTACATTTCTTTTAGTTTCTTTTTATAGGTGCTTAATTTCATTTCATATAAAGCAGGACATAGATTAAAAGAATTGTTAAAACAAAACTATATTGAATTTAAGAGTTTTGAAGTTATTTTTTACTTGTAAACAAGGCAAGTTTTAGGATTCTAGATATACAAATTATGTCTTAAAAAGCAACTCTGTTAGGTTTACCTCTCCAGATCATGAAGTTGCACCAGTGTACACAGCCCTAAGAGAAAGCTTTGACATTCTCAGATCTTGTAATGCTGGTCTCCAGGATCCCATCTCCTTCTCTTTCGTCACTTGCTCCACCACGCCACCATGCAAAGATATTTTGCTGCCTTTGTGTTTTGACCTCAGCCCCACAGCACTGAGAAGCAGAGAACAGGTGAGCTGTGGATGGTCTAGAAAAAGATCTCTGCCACCATCTATTGGTTGATTGCTGCAAGAGAGCAAGAAGGCCTTATTCATTTCTGTCTCTACTTCGCCATTCTCAGTAGAAGCTCTCCACACAGAAGTCCTCTGCGCCCGTAGCTACCCTTCTGCCTACGCGTGTGCCATAGAAAAATGAAATGAACATGCAATGAGGCTGTTGAGTGAACTGGTAGCGATCTCCATCTGCCATGTACTAGACCTATTAACCTGGCCGTCAGGCAGGCAATATTAGTCCGAGAACGTCTCATGGTACAATCCAGTCACTAGAGCATTTCTTTTGACACCAGGCAGTGTCCCTGGGCCTGACCTCACAGCTAAAGGCAGCAACATAGCAAATTACCATACAGAGGCAACAGTTCTGCTTGCAATATGCCTCTAAATACAACAGCCTTCCAGGAGATAGGCACAAAACAGGGCTCTACATCTTCCCCAAGGTCTTACAATCAGAATAAACAAAAAAATTTAATACTCTCAAAATTTTAAGTGGGAGCACAAGTCAATGTGTTAAATTCAAGAACTGCTAGGCATTTAAGCCTTGCTTTTCTTGTTCAAACCTTACACCAATGTGGTATTGGCACGTGTGAGATCAAAAGATCAATAATACTTATTTCCTAGTAATACACATAGTAATTTTGTTGCATGTTGCCTTTTCCCATATTGACTGTTTTCCCTGCACCTATTATTCTCTCTTAGCACCATCTAACTTCTTCATATTTCTCTATTAATTTTCTTAAATATCTTCTATTCTCCACGTATCTTCTTCATATTCAGCTTTATTTAACCTATCCAGATTGTTATTTTCCCATCTCCAGCATTATTTCCTTCCATCTTGTAACCCCTTGCCTTTCATTTTTTTTTTCCCCTGAACCCACTGTAGATATCTTTTCTTCTTGTTGTTCTTAATTATCTGCTAATTCAAGTGTCTCTTCACATCTTTTCTTCTCTGAGTCCCTCCCAATGTAACTTCACTTCTTGTGCCACCATGTTTAGTTCAAGCTGTCACCCACAAGACTGGTAACAATCTCTTTCTCTTGCAGTGAAAAGACTCTCAAAAATCTTCATGTGGTATATGAATCTGTATTCAAGCTAGTACTACACACTAAATTAGACAGAACATTCCTACCATCTGTTCAGAGTAGCTGTAAAGAGTTGCACAGACGTTGGTTTCATTGCACAACAACAAATTTTATTGGTCTTAGTAACCCCAGGGACTATACTACACAGTGAGCACCATCTACTGGCATCCAATTATTTATACATGTATGCAGATATAAAGCATTTCTTTATTCCTAAACCTAAGAAAATTAATCTTTAAAGAATTATATATATTTTTTAGAAGATCTGCAATTAGGTGTCTGTTTAGATCACTGCATGGAATAGCTAAGTTTCCGGCCTGGAAGGCAAAAAATAATAGATGCTTAAAATACATTCTTTTAAATTAATATAGACACACACATACTTTAACACATACAGTTTGTACATAAATAAATACAAACACAGATATATATTAATAATAATTTTGGCTTTAAATCATCTGCTTTTTACTTTTATCTTAGGAAAGCCTACCAAAGGAAAAAAAAAAAAACAAAACAAAAAAACCAACAAACTTAATCCCACAGTAACAACTTCAGAGAATGCAGCATGAGTGTATTTTATTGATATTCTGAAAATCTCTTATCTACAGAAAGGATCTGAAGACAGAGAGATTTTGAACTATGAATTTAATTTGGACAAGTATTTGGTACATATACATCACAGGAAGAGCTGGACAGGAGTTTTCTAATCAGAATTATTTTGTAAGATAAGCACTTTCCATGACCTCAGGATGTTCCGAAGAAAGCTTTGATTTTCTTCTAAGCCTTATACTTCATGTGAGTAAAAAGCACAAGGAATCTATTGTCTTTCATTTTCTTCTGATCCAAATCATATTATTTCATGCCATTGATTTCACCACTTAACACTTCATCACATCAAAGAAGTAATAGAGTTTAGATTTGATGATGTATGGGGTCTGTTTATTCTTTGTTGCTATTATTGTTGCACACTGCGGGCAGTTTGTTTAAAAGGAACCATTTTTATTTTAACAGTAGGAATATACAAGACCTTTAGTCCAATTTAACTAATGGAAAAGGCATAAAAGGCTCTCATTTAGATCCTGTGCATTCTGGAAAAGATGAATTTTGAACAGAATGAGGACTTCCTTCACTTTGAATTTCTTGCATAAGGAAGACTGTCAGGGCTATTTCCATACTACACTAGTTAATTAAGTGCCTAAGAACTTCTCCTAAGTACAAGTAGCATGGAATAGCTTGGCTCTGTGAAAGTAAATTCTTTTGGTTTCCACCACAGGGACTGCTATAGGCAAACCGACCACTGGGGATAGACCTAAGAGTGATGTAAACCCTGAGCTGTGCCAAGAAACTGTTTAGAATTAGCTAATTTACACTTGGGGAACATGGGAATAGTTTAATGGAATAGACAATCACATTCCAGTGCCTAGAAATGCTCATTGACTCTGATTAATCTACTAGTACAGACACAGCCTTAGAGGGTTAAAAAGATAACATAAGCCTAGAGATAGGCTAGTCAAGATGTACTTCCCAAAGCTGCATGTTATGCCATGGTGTGTTGGGTTTATGTGGTGGGGTTCTGGTAGCGGTGGAGGGGCTACAGGTATAGCCCCTGTGAGAAGCTGCTAGAAGCTTCCCTGACTCCAACTTGGACCCACTTCTGGACAGGGCTGAGCCATTCAGCGTCTCTATGAATAACATACTTAAGAAGGGAAAAAGAAACCTGCGCCAGGCAGGATCTGCAGTGGAGAGAGGAGGGAGGCGCAGGCAGCTGTCTGCGTTGGGTGTCTGTCTCCTGCCCCACCTGGCAGTGGGGTGGCCATGGCTTGGAGCAGCTTGGAGCACTCTGAAGCACCCTGCTCCCAGGGCACCTGCTGGGCTGAGTTGGCTCCTGTCAGGACTGCTGGGGTTCTTTGGGCTGGTGGGGCCAGGCATAGTTGCAGCAGAGAGAGGATGGAGATCAATGGTAGAGCAGCAAGTGGCTGCATTAAAGGCGGCTGTGACTTCATAGGAAGCCCATGCAGGAGCAATCAGTTGGCAAAGGACTGCACTCCGTGGGAGGAGCTCACATCAGAGAAGTTCATGAAGAACTGCAGCCCACACGAAGGGACCTCACGTTGGAGCAGGGGAAGAGTGTGAAGAGTCCTCCCCCTGAGGAGGAAGGAGCAGCAGCAACTGTGAGCTGTGACAAACTGACCACAACCCCCATTGCCCATCCCCCTGTGCTGCTGCAGGGAGGAGGTAGAGCTGGGAAGAAGGGAGGGTTGGAGGGAAGATGTTAAGATCTTTGTTCCTCAGTATCTTCTCTGGTGTGATTGGTAACAAATTAATTCGATTTTTCCCCAAGTTGAGTCTGTTTTGCCCGGGGCCATAACTGATGAGTGATACCTCCCTGTCCTTGTCTCAACCCTTGAGCCTTTTTGTTATATTTTCTCCTCTCCACCCCACCAGAAAAGAGGAGTGAGTGAGCAGCTGTATGATCCTTAGTTGCTGACTGGAATAAACCACAACGCGTGGGAAACCAGGAACCTCACGTAAGGTGCACTAATTGTCTCATTTGAGACACATAATAGGAGATCTACAGACACGTTATTCAGTCATAAGGAAAAATTACATCATTGTGCTTGACATCATTGACATGCATATACCAATCATCAAACTAATTCAGAACAGTGACTCTGCACTGTATAAATGCATATCACAGAAGAAATACATTCATGGACATTCTCCTGATATTCATCACCAGCGAAACTGTGAGTTTCAAGCTATTTCAGAATATCATCCAATATCAAGAGATAATAAAATATATCTAACAAATTGTGTTAAGATTTTGGTAATAAAGCACTCATTTAATGAAATCTCTTTAGCCATTTTTTTTTTTAGTGGATAATAGCACTGAAATATCCATAACCTTAAGTTTGACAAAAGAATCCTATGTATTTTAACAGAGTATCTGATCCAGACTAATAAAAGCCACAGTTTGGAAATAAAATGCATGCAGCACAGTGGTACTATAACCATTGCCTAGCTTTCTCATCATTTGCTTCTGGATGAAGACAGTATTTCCAGAGCAGACTGTAAATTTCCACCCTAAATGCCAGTTATCCTCTGAACCTTAAAAGGCTTCTGTGAGACATGTACAAGGACATTGGGACTAGCCTCACATGTTACCCTAACAGCTGCAGTCCTACAGCTATTCCTCCACTCTGAATTGAGATAGTGAGCTAAGCTTACAGCCTCTTATGGCATACTACCCTCACTGAATTCTCCTTGACATAAAATATTCCTTTAAGCAAAATATTTTTTTTTTAAATAATTTAATTATACTGCATTATATGGGATGAATAAAAATGCATTATCAAAAAGGCTACCAAGCTTTAGCAGTGGATTTCTATACAGTTCTAGTACTTGTGCCAAATGTAATTAAGACTTTCCATTTTCAATTTTAAGTTTATGAAAGGAAAACACAAATGGAGGTATTTATTTTATATTGTACCATACCTTTCTCAATTAGCTAGTGAGAATAAGTCTTCCTCAGACTGATAACTCTTATGAAGATTTCCTTTCCATGCTTTCACATAAGATTCTATGTGTGCTTTTAAATTGATTTGTGCATGCACCTCAAAGCTCTGGAAAGGCACATTTTAAAAATTGCAATAGAAAATACATCAATATTTAAACACATTAGATGCTCTTGAACTTTTACCTTGAGCAGTTTTCTTCAATTTGCATAAAAATGTATTTCTTTAAAGACTGAGAAGAAACTGGAACATGAAGTTACATACTCTGAAAACAGGCATGCTTAATGCTTACTTTAAGGAGTATTTTAGCTAGATAAAAAGTTTCAAGTTCAGGAAGAACTAAATGGAATATTAAGGGCAAGTGCATAGTAAGTGTAATAAATACATGAAGCAGAAAGCAAGCAGAATTACTTTAACGAAAATTTAACCTTCTAAATTCCCTCAAAATATTAGTGTAGCAATGCAAATCTTTTCATTTGAAACCCACATTTCCCCACTTGTCTTTCAAAGTTTCTGAGTGAAGAAGCAGAGTTTCTGTGAATACAAAAAAGTAAAATCGAATGAGAAGCCCTCCATCTGCACCCCAGAGGCAACATTGCCTTAACTAATAAAATCTCTTGATGCTCAGGCATCTTGAGGAGGACTGCGATGCCTAAGCATCAAGAGGTTAAATTCTGCTTGGGGCCAAAACGTTTGCCAAAATGATACAGGCTACTCCTGGCACTTCCTTGCTCTTCCTTAACCTACACGTTGCTATCTCCCCTTGGACTGAAGTGTTTCTCCAGATAGTGGATTTCTGTGCATCACCACCGTGTAAATAATTTATTGAGAGTTTCAGACATGACCACAAAAGAATTGATGTTACCTCTAATAAATGACTGCAAAATTCAGTATTACTGGAAAAAAAACCAGTATCTTAGATATAAAATCCTCATCTAGCTGCATAAGACAAATAGATGCCTAGCACCAGGCATATATTGTCAAAAAGGAACATCTGACTACTCTTCGTAAGACTGCCTTTACAGCTGCAATAATTCCAAATCTCCCTCAATTGTTATTGCCAATACACTCAGCAAAAGATTTGTGCTTCCTGTTGAAGTTAGGACATGTCACCACCACAGGTACTTTCCACTACCTCAAGACAGATTACACAGATTTTAAATTTTATTTTCAATAAACTAAAGATGGTTGCTGATTTGCCTGTACACCTTAGAAGCCCATAGAAGACAGTAACATGTGAGAAGCATTTATTTAACTCCTGGGGCACGCACACTTGAGGTGTATCTGGAAAAGGTTCAACACAACAAACAGTAGTTACGTGACAGAAACCCGTGCTCACAACATTGTTAAGCTATGCCTATTTCAAAATCACGGTATCTGGGGTTTCTACAAGCTGACAAAAACTAGTAGCTGTTTAGAACAAAAAAAAAAAATACAATGCCAGATGCATGCAAACTGCAGGTCAAGATGTAGTAACACGATGTACAATGCATGAGTGCACCTTAGCCTCTCTGGGTAATGACATTAGGAATTAACCTATCACCAGCAATTGTCTTGCAGCTATAACTGGCAATAACGTATCATTGTTTATTTTGATATTGTGCTGTTGCGAGCACAGTGTGCTTAGGTAAAGGGTAAAAACTATCCTCTAAATTGCAAAAATGTAAACCTGCCAGAGAAGAGAGACCTTTCTTTCCATTCTAATGTATTAGTTAAAATACAATTACTCTCAAGCTTGCAAATCAGCTAGATTCATCCCAGATTATTACATGGGAAATCAAGGTCTATGCTCCACAATAAAATAAGTACATTAGACTAACTATCACCCTAAAACCAGATTTTTTAAAATTTGGTTTAGGGACTAGTCTAATTTTGCATAACATGAAGTTCAGCTTTATTTCTTTGATCCGCAGGACTCTTATCTAATCACAGAAGCTGGATATGGAACAAGCTTATTAGCCAGTCTGCTCAATTTGTTTGTAGATAGAGGACAGTTCCCCATAGCTTTTCTAACTATTATGCAGCACTTAAGATCAAAATCAAAGAGCTTTCATTATATTCACAACATGCACTATCTCTTAACATTACAAATTTTCCCTGATACTCATCCTCTCCTTATTTTCATCTCTCTCCATCCTGTAACAAACTCAGTACCTAACTCTGTTTTCTTTGCTTCAGGGTTTGAAAGCTACTTAGTATAACATGGCTGTTCTCAGCCAAATGTTGCTAATACTCTCTGTAATCAAATTTCTCTGCTATAGAAAGCCTTACACATATTGGACTGGAATTTGTCATAGTTAGGAGTGGATTTAAAAGTAATTTAAGCCCTTAACTCCATTAGAAAACCAGGGCAGTTAGAGGCCTAATTAACTTTGATGAGTTGTGCCTTAGATATTAGGGATGCAACTCTTTCTAAAGGGCAAACATAGGATTTGAAAGTTTTTTACTGAAGCCTGTCACATTCCAGTTGTACAGAATGAACTTTTTTGAGCAACTGCAAATATTCAGCTGTCGGGTAATATTTTCTTAATGAAACCTTAAGTCTAAAGGTAAGAAGAAAACCACTGCTATTTGCCGATATAAAGAGGCAAAAATCACAGTATACATTTACAGTATGTGGATTTACATGATTTAGAAAGGAAAAGAACTGAATTCACATTCTGGATGTGTTTGCTGAACAGCTCCTCACCACAAGTACAGGTACTGTTCAAACACCATAAGTTTTATAATAAACATCAATTTGAACTACCTTTGTTAGCACATCAATGTACAAGGCTTAAGAGAATACGGGGGTTTCAACAACACTTGGAAAAAAACGAGAAAATAAGTCTCACTTAAAAGAGATGTGGAGGTACGGGACTTCACCATTGGTGATGGTACCCGGAATCTAAAATGTCTGACAAATATGCAGGAAGATCACAAGTAAACAGATAAATCCTGAATAAATGAAAACACATGCAATCCTGCCATGTACTGAGGAAGACAGAGGAGATGGAATAAATATTTATAAGACTTATCTATCCTTTTGATGGAAACTAATTTGCTTACTGTAAGTGATTGAATAGAACAACCTAGGGAAATTTCCTTGAGAAATCTCATATGTAAAGTACATAACACTAACTAACAATTAATTAGTCCTGTAATATGAACCATAAGAAATCAAATCTGCACTACAAAGTGCATTTGAAAACGATAACATATCTTTCAAAGAAAGGAAGTACAATGGCAGTATGAAGGGGGAAAAAGAAAAAGAAATCAAAGCTCAAAATACAACAGTTTAGTTCAGACTTGGTACTAGTAAAACTAGCAAAGACCCCAGAAGCTAAATTCCTACTAGACACAGATAATACTTGGTACGTCATGTAAATTTTAAAGGAAAAACATAGAGGGGGTGATACTCAAGAGGGAGGCAGGAGAGAAGGGAGGACAGAAGAGAGGGTGGAGGAGCGGATGAGAGAGGAGAGAAAGTCAAGGAGAGAAGGAGGAAGGGATTAAGACAAAAGAAGGAAGATACTGACACTAAAGAAGTAGTCCTCTTTTTTTCTAATGGGGAGAAAAGAAAATACTGTTGAGATATCTGTGAAATATATTTCCCATTTTTCATTATATACTGCCAAAATCCATCTTTCTGGACATGAATCAACACTTCTGCTAATACCCAGTCCTGTTCATTAGTAGTACTGGGAACTGTAGCACCACAAATCTCTCTCGGTTAAAAGATGAGATTGCTGATAACCATCAATTTTTCACAGAATGGCTAGAACTCTACTATTCTTGTCTAGACACATTGCTTCTTTTGCGCTAAATAGTAAATTATAGCTTTCAGCAATGGGGATAAATGGGCACCTGGACTAGTTGCAAAGCTCACTGCTGTCAGTGATTCTGGTAAACTGTAGTTAGGTAGAAGAACATCTGCAATGAATGCTGCTACAAATTGCCAAGCCCTGCCAGAAAACAATAGCCTTAAGGGTCTCAAGTCAAGGGAAAGTTATAAATTTTGGCAAAAAAAAGATCATCATTTTAGCGCTGGAACTGCTCTAGTAATTTTTAAGGGACTGAGGGACCAAGAAGTGTTTACAAAGTAGACCTTCCAGAAAGCTCTCCCGCTATGTGTTCCCTTCATCGCTGATGGAGAAGACCATCCCTCCCTAGTATTCCTATGTATTTGTTGAAGACTCCAGCTTATTGAGACATGTAAGAGTGTTTTAACTCTTTGTATTCACCACCTCAATGGCTTTCTTTTTTCATCTCCACTGGGATCACATACAGCAGCAGAGCTATAACAGAGCATCAGGAAATAGGTACAAATAGGACGTAAATGCTCTTCCCCTGCCTGCAGCTCTCCTTCCTTATCACCACCTTCAATTGAACTCTAGTTCCAGGTATTATGTGCTTGTCTATGACTAAGGCAGAGTCTGAGCTCCAGCTCCATTGCCACCAACAGGCTTGTGCTTTATGACAAAGCTTTAGAAACTACAAAGTTTGCCCACACCCATATGCACAGGTAGCACAAGGAATCTTACTGACGTCTTTGCTCCTAGTCTGTGGCATGTTTACTGATGACTGTGACTGGACCTCCCCCAAAAGACTGAAAGGTTTCTAAACTACAAAAGCCCAAAAGATTAATTGAATAAACCCCCTAAACTTTTAAATAGAGAAAACTCTGAGCAGTGTGGGAAAACAGAGGACGGTTGATATGCACTCCACACTGCAGCCTTGGAGGGAAGGCCTTCCTTCCAGCCAACACAGGGATCTTTTTTTTTGAATTTCAGCCACTTGGGATAGCTTCTACCATCTCCAATGTCGCTGGCTGCAATGTTCCCTGACTGCGGCAGTTTCTCAATATGCATGAGGTGCAGACTTATGACTGCAAGCTGAAATTGTCTTCTAGCCTTACCTTCTAATCCCAAGTGTTTTCCACCTTGAGCAAGCTCAGTAGCTGCCAAAGAGGAAGAGCAACTTCCTACCTCCTTCCAGAGTGTTTTACCAGACTCTGTTAAGGGAATAGGAGCAAACAAAATCAAAGGGATAATGGGACAGTAACGTACTCTTAGTATGATCCCGTGCACTATATACCCCTGCATAGCATCTATTTGAAATTACAATGCTCAGTTGGAGCATTAACTATTCTTGATAGATCTGCACAATTCTTTAATACTGCATTTCCTTGTCAGTATGTGCCAAAATAGGATGGACTATGTCATGTAAATTCAAACGTTTTTCCCATTACTCTTTCTGCTTTCAGTGTTGAATGCATCACACTAACAGGTATTCTTTTGCTGCACTACAGCATTGCCAAATATTTTGGCATTCACAATTGCTACAATTCCATTTCACAGACTGAAAGTCTGTTCTGAGACACTGAAACAGCTTTTATCCCTCAGGATAAATTATGCAGTCTTTTACCCAAAACAGGATACCTTCTTGTCCACGAGTTCTCAAGTAGCTGGAAAAATACACCTTCACAGGAACCTTGCCCAGACAACAGACCAAGCTTGCCTGTCGAAGCCTGCACAAATGGCCCCATCCTGCTCAGACCACGTGCAGACACACCAAGTAGCAAACGCTGCCCTGCAGACAGCTTAGCTTTAGCTCGGTGAAGGAGCAGTTCCTCAAGCAGGCACAAGTCTCAGTAAAGGCGCTGAGTACTGTTATGTCCTGGGTGAGAAAGACAGAGAGCACTACTGTGCTCGTAGCTTCCACTGAGCAGCTCAGTGGCCCAGCACTGTTGTCATAAAGCAGCATGACACCGCTGACACTGGTCTCAAATGGGAGGACTGTCTCTCAGCACAAGGTTCCTCCTTCCCCTGGTTCTCACACAGAGACAGCCGGTGGTGGAGAAGAGCGTGGAGAGGCTTGTGTCTCCTAGCAGTGGGACAGAAGAGAAGCATTGCCAGTCAGGCCCTGGCTTCAGCTGGCAGTGCTGCTAGTGTTCATGGGTTGAAACACAATTGCTCTTGCGCTGCCCTTCTCCTTTGCTCCTGGGAAGGTCACACACCAAGCTGCAGTTTTGGCTAGAGCCATGCCAATAGCAATCCCCTCCCAGGACCAGAACAGCAGTGTAGCTCCAATACCCCTGAACTGGAGCTTGCTTGCCAGCTGAGAGGATGCTGCTAATACCTTCCACTCTACCTTCAGCCCCGTTTTGTCCACACTACAAATCAGAATAAGCAGGTACACTTCTGACCTTGTCCTTCTTGGTGAAAGCAAGCTCAGACTGAAGCAAATGGCTGCACAAAGCCTGAATGTCCCCTGACTCCAGAGGGGTCTACCTCTGTATTTCTGGGTAAAGCAATAAGAGTCACCAGTCACCATAACAGATCTAACTGGGTCATACCTTGTTTCTGCTCTTCACCCTGAAATTGTAGCTTCTATGTCACTGTATCCACAATGCACAGTCAGATAACACAGGTGCTTCTAACAGTGATTAAAGCTTTTTATAAGGCACCAGCATGATGCATGGTTATAAATCCTATTATCCTTCAGTGAGAGACAAGCATTCGTGCACCCACAGCCCCTTTTGAAAGCATGCAGTTCTACGCTTTTCAAAATGTAACCCACAATACAAGCTTAAATCACAGCAATTCATTTAAAAGCACTGTGTTTGAGTTTGATGGCGGAACTTGCTTTTCAAATCACATGACTATTTTTACTCACTAGAAGAACTAGCCAAAAAAATTTAAACTTGTTTATTGCTACAAAGGCCGTTGTGACAAAAACCTTGCACGCTGCAGAAACATGAAATTCAATAACCAAATCGGTAGAACGGTTTCTTGATTCATCTGTGAGATTCTACTCCAGAGGCAAAAGGGAACTGCACACCACATCACTGCCTACTAGCTGAAAGATTAATAATGTCTAAGTTTACATCATTGCGCTGAATCAGTAGAATACCTCATCCTTCTTTCACAGAAGATTTGAGAATAGCTTACTCCTCATTCCCCTCTAGCATTTATTTTTTATTTTAAGCACAAAACCTTTTAGAAAACTACTGTTTCTAGCAAGTCCTACCAGGAAATAAGAATCAGAATTATAAATCCCATACATGTGGTATGAAAATTTATTAGAATTTTCTGTTTCTCCATGAGAAGAATAAAGTGAAATACATGTCATACATGTGGTATGGCTGCATTAGGAAAGAATGATCTTACAGACATTGAATACACTTCTAATTGAAGAATAACATACAAAACTAACAATATAATACAATATTTACAGTAAATTCAAAATATGTAACAGACAACTTCATACATTTTCCTCTGTTTTTCCCTTATAACTCTTGAAATCTTCTCATTCTCCCAGACTTTCTTGTAAGCTCTGTTTAATCGATTGTGTAAGCAATCAGATGTTACAAGAGATGCAGGGCAATTCCTTTTAGATGAGGTGTACATAACCAGCAAAAGTGAGTTTGCTGCTTTGATTGAAATAATGTTATAGGTGCACAGCTATTGCCTCTGGCAAACAAATAGCATAAGCAAAGAGAAAACATTACATGTTGCCAAATCACGAATCTGAATTTTTCTAAGAAGTATAAAAACATTTTAGGTCTGCTTATGATCCAAGGAAATTCAATATAAGCCTCCTATTAACTTTAACAGGATAAGGAACAATTCCTTAATTAGCAAAATCATATTCATGTCCAATATTTGAGCTGAACAGTTACACAGTTGCCTTCAGCGAAATTAGCTACAAGTGCGATACTGTTAATATTTCTCACGAATTGCATAATTGGAGAAACCAAGTCCATTATTAAACTTCTTGAAACTTACATAATATTTTTTAAAAAATGCTTTCAGCAAATAATATCAATTTTAAAGTCACCTATGCAAAATGTTCAGTTTTCAAACACTTGCTCTGTTTATTATGGCACTAGTTGACAGAACAACAGCAGACATTGTAAAATTGAAGTAATGTAACTGGAAGTATTATGCTGTGGTTTGTGAGTCAAGCACACAGGGAAAAATTTTCCTTGTGAATTTCATGGTAACTTTTCACGACAAATCACACTGAGAAATAATTGTGACAGAATTGTGAAAGATACTGTTCTACCTTGGGAAGTCAGTGAAAAGGTAGAGGCAGTGAGTCAACATTATGTGTTAACGATGTGCAAGACTAGAAATAAACTAGACATAACAGATACAACAGATATGACTATATCATTTTGGAAAAGGATTATCAAGAATAATGTGCTAATGCAATGTTGGAAATCTGCTACAGAATGTTAGGATCAGACTGAAGTATGATCTGAGAGCACTTATGTTATCAGAGGGGCTAATATTGGAATTGCCTCATTACAAGAGATTAAATTCCCAAGTTACTAGTGGAATTTGCTCACGAGTTTATCACAGGGCCAAATTCCTGGAAGGATGTAATTAAATGGACTGTTCTGAAATTGTCCTTGACAATATTTTTATCATGACTTTGACAAATAATGCATTCTAGAAGGACAAGTCATGGAGTTGAACCTAAAGTTGCCACTTGAGTTCATGAAAAAGAAACAAAACCAAATAGAATCACCCTTATAGCCAAGGCTCTCTATTTCATATCACAAGGTGAAAAACTAGGATATCAAGACAGTGAAGAGAGCTGGACAGAGAAAGGAAGGTACTTCAGAAGACAAGGAAGTGAAAGCCAAGAAGTGTTTGCCCCTTTTCTTTGCTTTTTATTAACAGATAGGAACAGAACTGCTTGGTTAGCATGGCTGCTGATGGAGGACATGCAAACAATCTATGAACTTCTAACAGCAAGCACTCGAAATAAACTACGCCCAAGCAAAAGTGTCAGTCTGAAACTGAATCACACAGAAAAGATGAATTTACTAAAGTATGCACACAGAATCACTTCCCAGTATCACTGTCAGATAATAAAAATCATGTCATTAAATCTGAACTGGGAGAGGCATAGGAAGAACTGTAATGCAAGATTTTGGAATCTTTGATATAAATACAAATGTGTCTATTAGACACACATTTGGGGAAGTTTAATATATTTTGAATCATTCTCTGTTTGTGGTCTTCACTGCGCAGTGGTGTCTGACACGCAATTTCACTGACTCTTTGATGGCTTTTTACAGATCCAGCCAGTTGGCTGAAACTACACATTAAACTTTCCATAAGGTATCAAGCACTACTTGTGTTTTTTTGAGAACATAACCTATTCTCTCCATTCCTGTGTCTGATAGTGAACATCCATCCATCCAGGAACTCTGGAAGACGCAATTTGGTCTCTGTGGATTTACAGTGCCTGCAGTAGCTAACTCTCACACCTATGGTCTCTTCATTATCTCACTAGTGTTGCACCCATCTAGAATACATCACCCAGAAAAAGAAGGAGAGAATTTAACAAGAAGACAGGAGACACTACAGTCATCAATCACAGGGCATAGCTGGATAAATGTGCTGACCAGCCATCTGCTCACAGTCAACTGGCCCGTACATTTTATTTTCCTTCTAATACCCTATGCTTGTTCCTCCTCAATCCACCTTGAGCTGTCCCTTTCCCTGCCTTTGTTCTTCCCCCTAGGAATCCCATAATCAGTTTCATACATTCCCACCATCCCCTTAGAATATTACTCAGAACAGTAAGTTTTGCACAATCCCCAAATCCCTTTATATCCCCTACTGACTCCATTACCCCTGTAGGCAGTACAGCCTGCAGTCTGCAAGGCATTCAGGGGAAGGAGTGAGTTTGACAGAGCCCTCTTGGTGGGTCACACTGGGGATTGGGATTGATCACTTTCAAATGATAGCCCCACCAGTAGGCTAC
Source organism: Tauraco erythrolophus (assembly GCF_009769465.1). Classification (NCBI taxonomy): domain Eukaryota; kingdom Metazoa; phylum Chordata; class Aves; order Musophagiformes; family Musophagidae; genus Tauraco; species Tauraco erythrolophus. The sequence continues at coordinate 28,873,922 of NC_141467.1, forward strand.
AAGCATTCCTCCTAACATCATTGGTTATTTAATCCTTGCTAGGCCTGTTTATGGTGACCAGACACAAAACACATAACCTAATAAAAGCTAAAAGCATCTTTAACTAATTGTACAATTAGAAATATCAGTTGCAGAATCACTGAAAGAAAGCCTTTGATAACACATTTAACTTCAGCCTTCAGAGAAAAGTTGGACTGTAAACATCAAGAAAACTTGTATTTTTATTTTGTTGCAATTGACTCTGTATAAGAAGTAAACATTTTCTGTGTTTCCCATAACTATCAAACTCAGGTAATACCTGCCCTAGATTAATGAGACACATAGCAAATAAAGCCTGCTAGAGTTTGTTTTTTTTTTCCCTCAACAAAAATATAATAAAGTTTAATTAAGAGAGAACCAGAAATTTGCACTCACATCCTTTTCTCTCTCTAAACAGAAAGTTTGATATTCAAAAGCAAAATTACTATAAAACAAAGCCACTTGCTCCACAGCAAGAAAGTTGCTGGAATAAGCAATAACCAAGCATGCACACCCTGTCTTTCACATGTATTTTAAAGTCATTTGCCGTTAAAAAAAAAAATAATCGAAAGAGAGCAAAATTCTCCATGACATAAGTTCTCCCTAGTCATGTGGCACCTGTACATAAACTGTCATCTCAGAGGGAACGGCAGGTAGAACTCAGTCCACGTGTGTTTTGTCTCAGCAGCCTGCAAACCTCTAGACAGCCAATTAGCAATCAGTTCAAAATACACGCAGTGAAGCCAGTAGGTTATATATGCACTGCTTCTCATCTAGTTAAAAGAATGCATCACTCTGCGCAGTACTGCTTAAGGGAGGGGAGGACATAGGGAGAGGTTACTCTTTCCTCACCCATTTTTACCTTCCTGACAACTTCCCAGCACAATATTTTTGTTCTTTCAAATGTAGTTCAACAGCTGGGGAAAGAACTTTAAACAACTCAAGGAGTCATAAAAGGCTTGTCTGAAAAGGATCTTTGGAGGTCACCTGGTTTGATTTCTACTTGAAGAGAAACTATCCACAGCGCTAGGTCAGATCAACCATGGCTTTGCCTATTGAAGTCTTGAAATTCTCCAAGATGGAGGTGCCATGACAGCTCTAGGTAAACTGAACCAGTGCTATACATACACATCTGCACCCTCATTCCTTCATCCTGGCTAGTAAATAAGTTTCTCTGGTATCTAATTCCAAGCTGCAACTCATGGCCATCATCCCATCACATCACCTGCACTACTGAGAAAGATTTGTCTCTTAGACCTTTGTAACTGCCTTCAAGTAGCTGTCATTTACCCTTAAATAAACCTGCATCAGCTTAAATAAACCCAGCCTTCTCAGCCTCTTATCCTAGTTCATGTTTTCTTGGTTCTTATTATCTTGATATCCCATCACTGGATCGTCTCCAGTTTCTCACCAGCTTTTTGAACTGGGAGATTAAAATGCATAGGAAGTATTGCATATGTAGCCTCAGTAACAGGAAACAAAAAGTGGTAACTTCTGATCTGTTAACCACTGTATTGGAGCTCAGTATGCAGTCTGCCTTCTTCGTGATGTAGGTACGTTGTTCACTCGTATTCAATTTGACCTCAAGTACTTTTTTGCAGAGCTGTTAACTCACGAGTCAGTGCCAGCCTATACAGAGGAATGGGGTTAATCTGCCTGAGGTGTAAAACTTTGCATTTATCCTTCTTGAGTTACATGAGATTTCCAGTGCCCTAATCAACATGTTGTTGTGCATATGTTAAGATAAAGATACATTAAAAAAAACCCCAAAACACCAAAATGACATACGCAAAAAACACCTCATTTTTTCCTCCTCAAGAGCATTTCAAAACATCTGGCTAAGTTTCTCTTGATGTCTATATAGAAGACCTGTGGTGTAGTCAGAGCAGCCGACCAGGAAGTGTTGCTGTGTAATCAGCTTGCAGTCCTGTATCTGGGTCTTTAACATAATGAGCATTCTGCATCGATCTATCATTGCATTTCAATTACTATGTATCTCACTGACTTCACTGACACAGCCTCAATGCCCGTAGCATCTTGCTACTGTTGAAGCACTCTGCTATGCACTTTACCAGATCCTTGGGAGGAATTAACTCAAATTTTGGTGCCCAAATCTCATTGAAAATCAATGGCAACCAAACTCTAAATAGAAGACAGGCACCTAAATACCTCTGGCAACTTAGTTTTTACTACACATCTTTGATTGGCAAATTTATTTGACTTACTAGAAGCCAAAGTGATCAGAAATAGACAACAGAAATAAAAAATATTGAATAACACTGAAACTTAATACTCCCTGTATTTCAAAATCAGGGCATACTGATAGGTCCCTTCAGATTAAAGGATTTGCCAGACATATCAGTTTTGGGGTGTTTGCCAGGGGTCCAAGTTACAGTGTCGGCTGGACCATTAAAAGCCCTGCTAAAAAGGCAGCAAGAACCATTACACATGCTAGGGAAAAAGATCACTATCCTTTTGCACTCAGGGTACCACATATTCTTTATAAGAAACAGGGTTCCATTACCACAGATGGAGTTAGTGCTGGTTTTATGCTTCTCTTTCTGTCCATGCCAAGGATCATAGTTATGGTTTGAGCTCTGTTTCAGCTGAAGTACGTATCTGTATCTCTGGTTACAGACCCTGACAGACCTGGTGTCTTATTTGCCATAGTATTCTGACACTTGTTAAAAGGCTCTGAACAACACAAACTGATTTGGATTTTGGAGGATTAAGAATGAACAAACTCAAGTAATTTCCACTGACCACTGAACAGAATCAGTGGTAGACTTAAAAGCTAAAGGCACATTTCTTTTTTCTTTACTGTATATCACTGTACCTTCTTGCAATGGTAAACATTTCTAAAGATGATCTTTTGGACAGAAAAGTGCAAGAACCTAAATTCTATAAAATCAGACTATTCCACGGAAGCCAGAAATCAAACTGGCCAAATTTTAAATGCCAGAGTCTTGCAGCAAGCTCTTAATATTCAATTAGATTTGTTTTTAAATTGTGACAAACAAACGTAACTCCAAAAAATCAAAAAATTATTTGCAGATACCTGAAGAGGAAAATATTCTCTATATTCTGTTAGCATCTATCAAAGCCAATTCCAAAGCAAAATATATGGTGATATTTTGTAATGCTGTACAAAAACTGAGGATTTTGTCCCATTATTAAGGTGAGTTTTAAGAGTCTTCAATGAAGCTGAAAAACAGAATGCATCATTTCACCTTAGCATCAGCCTTATTAAAAGTCTTATATCTTCCTGTATTCATTTAAAAATCCATTCAAGTACAGGACTCAGAGTACAAAATAACTTTTTAGAATGATAAAGATTTAACCTAAGAATATTATTTTTCCATTATTCCTTTGTCACCAAATGTACTTTTATTCCTTCCACTTCTTGTACCTTCTTAATAAAACTCACACATATCCTTAATCTACGAAACACTACAGTAAAACATTTTGGAATTTTCCTCCTAGAAGACCTATATAGTTCCCATCATTGTAGCATCATGATTCTTTTTTTGAACATGGGTGACTGAATTTTGAATGCAAAAAGAGGCTCTGAATGACACAAATTGATACTTCATATTTTATGTTTCTCAGCATCTAATGTATCTCAGCTCTGCCCTTCCTTCCAGCTGTGACCTGGCATACCTCTGAATTCATATATTCAGTTATATAGCTTTCAAGGATAGAAAAGCCCACTGCTCCAGCTGTGCTCCTAAATGGTGTGTACCATACACTCATGTCCACAAGATCCATAATGTCACTTCTGAACTACAGCTAAATGAAACCAAACTTGCAATTTCTATCTCAGAAATAGCTCAAGCAGGTGAAATATAGGTAAATAAGCTCCATTTAATCTTCCATTTATTTTAACTCCAAGCCCTGGCTTATATACTGAAATACTTATGATCCTAACCTTTTATTATGAGGAACATTCTTCTGCAAAAATTCCAGTGGTACATGTTGTCAACAAAGTCAGGCTTCTTTGCATTGTAAGATTTCTTTTTCTTTCATAATTTCTGTTTAGTTTGCAGGAATATTTTTAACCAGAACCTCAACTAACGTCAGGTAGATTTCATGAGCTGATTTGTGCATAGAACTAATTCAATTCACCATGCAAATCTGATCACATGCAAAATCGAACATGCAACACAAAGAATTAAGATTATGGCAGTGTCACTGCCAACACTGTCAATACTACTGCCACAGGGACACAGCTATACAGATAGACATAGCGCAGTGTGAGAAGAGCCACAGTCCCTGATGTCATGGTTTAGCCGAGCCGACAGCAAAGTTACCATGTAGCTGCTCACTCACCCACCCTGCTGGTGGGGTGGACTGGAAAAAAGATGTAAGGTTTGAGGATCAAGGTAAGAACACAAAGGTTTCACCCGCCAACCATGGCCCCGGTTGGCCACATCTTCCCACAGACTGCAGATGCATCTTTCCTCCACCATCAATCTCCAGCAGCGTGGAGGCCTTTCCCACAGGAGATAGTCCTCTACAAACTCCTTCAGGCACAGGCATCTCTGCTCCTGCATGGGCTTCTCTACAGGCTGTGGGTGGGTCTCTGCGCCACTGTTAATCTCCACGGTTGGCAAGGGGGCCACTGCTGTCTCACCATGGGCTGTGGGGCAATCTCAGCTCCAGCACCTCCTCTCATTCCATCTTCACTGACCTTGGTGTCTGCAGAGTTGTTTGTCTCACATCTCAATCCTTTCTCTGCTGCAGCCACGACAGGCCTGACCGTCCCAATGAACCTCGGCAGTCCTGACAGGACAAACTCTGCCCAGGGTGTGACCTGGGAGCAGGGCACTTTGCAGCTCTCCAAATTGTGCTGCAGTGGCCATCTTCAGTCAAGTGGTGGTAGCCCAGCCCAGGCAGCTGCCCGCCCAGGAGGCTGGGAAGGCCAGCCCCCACCTGCCTCCCCTCTCTCTTCATTGAAAGTCCCACATGGCTTGAGTTCCTTTGTCCCATTCTTAAATATGGCAGTCGCTGAGGCGCTGATTGGCTTGACCCTGGCCAGAAGAGATGGGGGGTCCGACCTGGTCCAACGGGTTTTGGAGCTGGGGAACTTTCTCGCAGCTCTGTACATGGGTTATTCCTGCAGCCCCTTCCCCACTACCAAAACCCCATCACATAAACCCAGCACACTTGGCACACAGTATAAAGCTAAAGGACACAGTTTCCTTTAATATGATTTAGTATTGTTGCGTACTGCTAAATACTGGAGAATGTGGGAATTGATCTGTTGATGGTTTGCACAGGAATTTCTTAATATGAAAGAAACTTGTCTAAATGTGTAGATGATAATTCAGATGGGGAAAAACCAGCTGACAGTGCAATTTTTCACTATCCTGCTATCCAGTTTTGGTATTATTGATAATACATAGTGTAACGCTTAGAAGTCAAACCTGGAAGACATATCATTTTTCAGTTCAGCTCTACCCTAGCTGAGACACATCTGGTGCGCAAGCCTTGTCACTGATACCAGCTATTCTGAAGTCAAACTATTTCTGAACACTGCTGCGTACAACAAAGCTGCTTCTTTCATAATCTTGTGTCCAAGTGAATGATTACAAATTTCTGCGTGAAGGTGCAGCCCTCTGGAGTGGCAGCACTTCCAGAGAAAGCAGACTTCATTCTTGGGAAGTCAAATCTGGATTGCATTCACAGCTCAAATATAAATTTAAAATTCTGCATTGGAGTAAAGGAAAATTTGTATTCCTTTTTACTTGAACAGCTGAGAGAAAAAAGATTGAACAGGCCTTTATCTTGAACGTTTTGCTTAAAAAGACCTTGAAAAACTCCAGGAATTTTGCCACTTTTAATGCCCCTTCTTAAACATACCTTAAATGATTTAGTAAAAGGACTTCTATACTCTCTCCCTTTGCATGCATTGTCTTTCAGCATAAATGAGACATCACCTTTAAGGTTCAATTATTGCACTGTGTTACTATAGCAACTCCCAGGGAAAGTCTATTAAGAAACCGTCAACAAAAAGCAACTCTACTTAATTTATAAACATTCTATAAATTACAGAAAAAATTCTCTCTTTAGTTGTTAACTTACCTGATTTTAACAGCTCTGTAAAGCAATAAAGATGGCTGCTTGTATCAGGAGACTGATGCTGCCTTTAAAGATCAGGGGAAGGACAGCCAAGGTTGGAGTTAAGACAACATTCAGATGAAAGATTAATTCTTCATTAAACCTTGTGATTGAAGATGTCTTTGAACTCAACCTATTCTCTAAGTGAAAATGGCCACACTGCCAGCCATGGAAAACTGACACAGTTTCACTGAATTCAATGGAGCAAAGAAAATTTACACCCGCCGAGGCCCTTAGTATTGTACGAAATGAATAGTATTGTTGTTCGGGATGAGAAAACTTTTTGATCATACTCTTTAAAGTGAATGGGCAGCTCTGAAAGCAAGAAGATGGCAAATGTTTAAATCAATATTACCGAAGTAAAATCAAATTTGGTTTATACTGTTTTCCGTTGAATGTTCAAGATGAAGTGCCTGTCCTGACATTGGGAAGTGCACATCTACACACCCAGTTTTCAGTGTGACCTAAAATATTTGATGCCAAAGCCTATTGATGAATTTTTTTTTTTTTTTAAAAAGTAATAAATCCACACATTGGACATTTTCTTTTCACTTGACTGTATTTAGCCTGGAACAAACATTCTTTCTAATGGTACTAGGGCATATTTTTATGTCTTGTTGATAGAATATCTTTCTTACGAACCAAAATCTATACAGGAAGTGGGCTTCAGTATCAGCTATGGATTTTATTTCCAAATACACAGTACTTCAATTATAGATTTGAGATATGTTTCCAAACTCCTTGTGCAGCCCACTCCAATGCAGAGCTTTCCAGGATCACTTTCCTTGGCCCAGAAAGCAGAAGCATACATATATCTATAGAGGATGCATTTGGCTCTGGAGTCCCCAACACAGGGATGAAAGCAGTTAGGCCAGACGCTGTGCGTGCTCTGTTCTTTCAATTTTCAGCTTTTTTTCCTCACTTTGAACTAGTGGAATGAAATCTAAAGTAATAGAAAAAGAGAGCTAGGACAGTACTCAGGAGTTCATTCAACTTCATTCTTCTGCCTAGAATTGTTTACAATATTTATCTCCATTTTTATTATGTTCTTTCTGCATGTATTGGCTTGACCTAAACATAGCTGAGAGATGATAACTTTCTTTTTCTTTTAAATATAGTGATGAAGATAAATAGAGCTGAAATCAGAATTACTATCTCAGCTTTTAAACTTCATTAGTAACATATTTTCTCCTTTAGTGAGAAATGGGTGCCAAATTTTTAGTCACCAAAACAGAGAGCTGAGGGTTACCAGAGCAGCCAGTTGGGAAGAATGTTTTACATTCACAAATGTATACATATATATGAAGAAAGACACAGAGAGTTACATGAGGTGCTAATAAACCAAGAAGCACAAACCAGTGGAGTCAGGAGCAACGGAAGGAGAGAATGCTTTCTGAAATCTAGACACATATGGTGCTTTTCCCAGTGTATTATTTGTTTCTCTGGTATTAGTAATGTGGAGTTTTCTGCCTGCCATTAAACCTTCAACTCATACTACACCAGTGTCTCACTTACTGCTGGAATCCTATAGAGGCTTAAAAAAAAAAATTAAACTTCAGCATTAACCTAACGGGATTTTGTTCTGAAATGTCGTTATACACAAGATAAAATTTAAGAAATCAAAGATTAAACCCTTAAATGATCTTGCAGCTGAAAGCATAATGTCTTCAAATTCCATATGATTTCTGTGGTATGACTTTCTGAAGGTACTGCAGCTGCCAACAATAAAAAATTGAGCTGAATCAGGCTAATAATTCTGTGAGCCACAAATAAATGAAGATTTGCTTCCACTGTGGCATAAGGCTGAACTTTCATATAATTTAATTTTTAATAAGCTTTAAGCACTTTTAGCAACATCTTTGTGGAAGCTTCTCTTATCTGCTAGCCCTTTATTTTAATAAAATGTGGTGGAACTTAGTCTTTGAGACCTTTATCCTTTGTTCAGTCTCAGCCAGACTGGATACATGAATTCAGAAGTTACAGAATGATAAGGTCCATGCCACAAGGGGACTGGAACAAGATTAATTTATTCAGAAAACTTCGTTATAAGAACTTCTTTTTCTACATGTCTCCAAATACTTAAACCCACAAAGTGACTAAATTTGCACTTTTAAACATGGAAGCTTCTGAAATGTTGTCCCATGGAAAGTTTTTCTTCTGTGTCAAGAAAAAATTAAAAAATATATGTATTTTCAGAACTTCCAAGAAAATATGAATGCCATAGTCTCCACACTCCTTTCTACAAGGCTCAATTCTTCTATGTTACTACAGCAAGCCTTTTAGACATTATTTTACTTAAACCAAACTGTTTATCTTTAAAGCAGATCTCATTAGTCTATATTTTATTGTTTTATACATAATAACAAGACATTTACGTTTATAGCCTACTATTTCTTGTAGAATACAAAATAGGAAGTCAAACATTTTCCTGGACTGAAGACAATATTCAGATTTATGCTAATCAAACCAGTTGTAGTGTATGCTGCAGAAGAACGTCTTCAAAGAAGAAATCAAATGAAAGAAATGAAGAGCCAAGAAACAAAGCAAGTAGGAAGAAAAAAGGAAACCAAAACACAAAGGAATAAAAGAAGAGGATAAACAATGTTTTTTCCAAGATAACTGGTAAGTAGATGAAGAATTCAGTATTGAGAAAAACAAAAAAGACATTCGGTTAAGATGACAGGCGAATAGAACAGAGCTCTCCACAAACTGACTAGAGCTGGTGAGTGGTCAGCTTCTGTTAACTGAAATTCCAAATTACAAGTAGGATCTTCAGTCTTCATAGCCCAAGTGAGTTTTTCAGTTATTGTATATAACTAAATTAAAAACCATAATGTGCCACACATGAAAACGAGTAATTTTGTTGCTAAAAGCCCAAGCGTTCCTCCATAATCTTACAAGTTGTCACATATGTGAATTTCTGTGGGAGTTCTGTCTCATTCAGAAATTTGTCAGAAACAAATTATGTTTATGTGCATATTTTGAAACTGAAGGTCACTCCAGCAATCTTAATTCTGTTATTTTCTGCGTCTTGCATGCTATGCTTTTTAAACATCATAATTTCATGGGTGCTGGTTGATATTTTTCATTCTGTTTGTTTAAGATGATTTGGTGAACAAGACAGATAAATAGATTTTTAAAAACACATTAGACATCTATACCTCATGTTTGGAGTGCCTTACAAATATTGCTGTTAGCAGATCTTACCTTTGCTGTACAGTGTAATCTATAAACCCAAAGCTACACTCCACAGATCACTTTCTATACGTGTTGTTAAATTAGGCAAATATTTCAGCATGCAAAAGTTTTTGTTCATATCACACTTTAAAGAAATATTACTTATTTAAAATAATCCGTATTTTAAATACTTTCAGATTTACAAACTATTCTAATACTATATTTCCCTTTTATATCCAAGGAAGTCCATCAAAAATATTATCACTTTAATATGGCGCAGTGACCATGTTTGAAACAGCTCCTTATTATGTGTATGATAAATGCTTAGCAGATAAAGTTTATTAAAATTAAATACTTACATTATAAAAAGAAAGTTGCTTAATAGAGGAACAGATGGTTAATGAACTGTGACTAGCCACAAATGGATTGTGCATATTACAGGAAGAATCTATCAACAGATAGGAAAATGGTTCTGGACAAGGACCAATTGCCTGGAGTCAGTACACAATCTAATTTTAAACCCTTTCATTTAGATTTTTTTTTTTTTCTCCAAATAACATGAACAATATGATGGAGTCACTTTGCTGGAAACAATTGAACAAAACTGACAAATTCGTAATGCTTCAGACCATGAAATCCCAATTGGTCCAATCACAGATACATTTATCATGCCTGTAGAGATATTATTATACCTACAACTTACAGCCTTTCCCACTGTGATAACTGCTCTTTGGAAATTAGGCAGTTTTGCAAAATAATCCACTCAAAAGTCTTCAGAAGACCAAGCACAATAATTTTTTTAATCAGAAGGCTCTTTTGTATTTTAATTTTTCTTCTTAAGAACACACTTGAGAAGCACTCCAATAGAGCTTTTAACATAGAGGAGTCCACCTAAAACTTTGTATGTCTGTGTTTACAGAGTTTTTTTACACAAAGCAGATGTAATGATTAAATCCACATGTGACCTTTATGAAGAGCTTCCTTCTAGGTAATGAAAACCAGTCTACTTTGTTACTATAAATTTTTGTAAGAATTTAAAATGCTGGCACTGGAAACCCTGACTACTTTTTTTTCTGTCATTTTCTCTGTTCTTAACATCAGCATAACATATGAAAGCTGTCCAGGGCGATACAGTACAAGAAATTGAAAGCTGATCGGCGAGATTAATTATAAATATTGATATGGATTTATTTAAGCTTAATTGGACTCAATAACCACTGGTCCTGTTTCAGTAGCTGAGTTCACTTTAGATAGTTGTAAGAAACTACTAGTACTGTTTTAGTACACAGATAAAAAATAGAGTTTTTCTAACAGAAATAAACCAGAAGTAATTTCTTTTTTGACTAAATATTATCTAGCAGAAGAACATCCCATCTTCAATTCAAGAATTTCAGTGATGGAGAATCCACCAAAATTATATTTAATCGATGATTCATAGTTAAAATGTATTTCATCATATTTATATTTTACTCCTATTCCACATTAGTCTAACTTTAACTTCCAAACATGGGATCTTACTATATTTTACTGGCTATCTAAAGAATTGTTTCATCTGTTTGCATTGAGCTACCTGTAGATTGATCATTCTGCAGTGCTTTCTCAGAAAAAAAAACATGTAGTTTGAGCTCCCCGAGTCTTAATTTTCTTTTTTTTTTACTTTTTAACTCATGTCTCTTCTCTGTACCTTCTAAATTTTCAGCATCTTTATTTGAGCACAGACACAAAAATTCAGAGTATTTCCAAAACAACCACCAACAAGGTACACAGATAACAATTTTCTTGTTCAGCATTCCCTAGTATTGATTGCTAGGGATTGTATTAGATTTTATAAGGAAATGTTACATAGTACAAACTAATGTTCTACTAGATATCCGATTATCTTCAAACCAGACTTGGTGTTTTTTAAGTATTCACACCTATATTTTGCAAATATGGCCTGTAAACTTCTTCATAATCATATAACTTCATAGTAGGGATTAGTTCCAATGCATCTCATTCTTACATTACATAGTCCAGAGAAAAGATATTAAAAACAATATTTTTATAAATTTTATTAAGTTCTGTTCGCACTTACTTCCCCTTACTCAACACTTGAGTAACATATTATTACAGATACCTGTTACAAAAAATGCAGTGAAAGATGTCCTTAATTAAAGTTACATGCTTGTACATTTGAAATTTGAAGCCAGAAAAAAAAAATGAATTAAGAATTTTCTCTTTAAATTTCTGGCCTTCAAAATTCAAATTTATTTGTATGGCAATACTACGATAACCTGAACCATCAAGATACTTGGTTTTGCCTTTATTTAGATCAATACAAGATCATTATTTGCATTTAATAAAGCTAGTCTGAAGAATAAGCAAATGGCTGTTAAAGTACAGATGAAACAATGAGACTTGAGCACTTCTGCCTACATCATCAGCTGAAGCTTGCTTCTTCTAGAGTCTCTGAAGTCCAGCCTGGTAACCAGAGTTGAAGTTTCAAACACTTTCTGTTAATTACAGCATAAAATTATACAGCTTGTACATAGGTGTTTGGGTTTTTTTTCAAAAAAGTCAAAAACCAACACCATTTCTGTGAATAACACAGATACCAACAGGTAAGATTTTCGTTCTCAAGAGAAAGGGGAAAATACTTTGCTATTTTAATAATCCAATTAAGTAACTGATGAACCAGAGATGTTATGGCTTCATTTTATTTTGTGCCCATTAGCTAGGCCTTTTTTTTTTTTAAATTCATTCTAATGATTCATTATACACATGGGAAAACATTACATCATCTGCCTTTCTTTCAGGTCTGTCAACAACAAAACAAAATCTCATGAACACGATAAATGTATAAATCAGCTCCAAATAAATAATAAATCACACAGTTCTGCTCAGTTAAATGATGGATGAAAGCCTGTAAGAAGAGAAAACTTGCGTTTCGAAAATCTAGGTAATTCAAACCTTCTCATACATATTGGATACCTGGTGCTCAGCTATTCACAGAAAAGAGAGTATTTCCTACCTACCAAGCATCATAATCTAGTCTGTACCATTATATTTGTTCCTTCTAATACTTCTGCTACTTCAGGGATACTTCTATTCTGTGTCGTCCATCCTAGAACCCTTCTCATTTCAATGAGATTACCAAGAACTCATATTTCAGATAATTGTTAAATGTAGATGTTAGGTAGCATTGCCCTATAGTTATAAACATTCATCAAGTTTTCTTATATTTGAGTTGCTTATTGTCAGCAAAACTGCAAAGAAAATATTTCTGCGAAGGCCAGCAGACAAAAATAAGACATTAAATTTTATTATTGAGAATGCAACGCTCTCTATGAAAAAGGAAGATTTGACTAATTGAAGGTAGCACTTAACAATCAAGCTTCTTCTAATCTTCAAAAGCCACCTGTGCTCTTTCATGATTGTCCATGGGTTTAAGCTAAAAATTATTACACCCATTGTGCCAATGACCTCTTTCCTGTAAAGAGTAAAAACATGTTCTCATGAGTATTGCAGAACTACCCTCAAGACAAGGGTCTTGAGTGAACTGTGGGACGGAGGAAAGAAAGTCTACTTCTGAAGAGTTAAGGGTGAATCATGAGTTCTTAGCTCACTTGTCTGAAGAGGCACAGTGGGAGAGGATTAACAAAACCTAGCTCCTTCAAACTTTCTCTTTGAAATTCTAAGCTGCTTACTGTAAGAACCTTAGGAGCAGTCTTGCTCTCCTGGAGCTTCTGTGCTCTGCCTGCCGATGTACACACTCAAATAAGAGTTAAGCAAAACTTAGGCTATAAAAATACCCCAAACTTGCAACTAGCTTACATCTTGCTCACTTAGAACTCTCTCAATCAGGATACAGAACTCAGAGTACTAGTTGCTTCTAGTTTGCTTTCTTCTATATCTGCAGGTCACTGCTATACCACACAAAAGTCAGAGAGGATGTCTCCAAGTTACAGAGTAGGACCACTCTGACCACAATAGAAAAAGCAGACCAAGGGTTATAACTAGAAAAGTTAGCTTCACTTCATACATCTGTCACTGGCTATAAATCACAAGAGAGAGCAGATTTCTGCAGTCGATGATAGATGTCATTCCCTGCTCAGAATAACTGTAATGACCCAATACTTTAGACACACAGGGCCACATAAGGGACAATTGTGGTAGTACTGTGAGTTCATTTGGTTTGTTGTTTTTTTTTTAAAAAGTTCTTAAACTATGTAGTAATTCCTGCTTTCATTATGCCAGAGTAAATCTGGCAAGTTTTTCTGGGTTTACTGGCTCCAGACTCCAATCTGTGTTTTTCACAGAACATGTCTGCATAAAGACATTTGTAGAAGGACTTTAACTGAAATTTGATCCCTATAGGTTGATTTCTGTCTCTACTTCATAACAAGAAGTAGCACATGACCTAAAAGTTGGTCTAGCATTTGACTTCACAAACAAGGCATAATGCTTCCCTTTGCTTCATGTCTAAAAGCTTTCAGCGTGAAACACTCACCTCTCTCCACCATAGGCAGAGCCTGAAAGTAACAGTTTTAAATTAAGTTCATATAATCTGACGCTCCATCTCCCTTCCTTATCCTTTTGTAACTTGAATTGATCTGTTGACTGAATGCTGAAGCTGGTGCTAGAAGTTCCAGTCTCCTAGAAAAGAAAGAGAACTTTAGGATTCTCAGCATTTTGCACCTCAGGGTTCTATGTGATTTTCACTCTGTACGTCAGTTCAGTTTTATAGCACACTGTGTGATTCCTCATCAAGGAGCTTCGTGTATTAATCACTGTCATCTAGTAGAGATAATCAGGTCATCTTCTCTGTCTAGATATATTGGATACACCATAGATTTCTTTTATTGTAGCTCCACAAGCTGTTTTTGTTGCAAAGTCCCACAGAGACTCTGACATTCTTACTACAGAATAATCAAGGGAAGTTATTTTGATAAGATTTTTCCTCTCTGTAGATTTTTTGAAAACTAGGAAAAGCTTTAATTCATGAAAAATTTAATTGAATGCTTCATTTTAATCATATCAGAGTAGGTTACTCTTTGTATGTCTCCACCCATATGCATTGTTGTGCAGAGCTCTTGCTCGTCTCTTATACAAACTTTGGTAGGCACATTTGTTACAGTAAGTTGAAAAATATTTCAACAAATGTATGTCAACACTTTAACATAAAGGTAGAAAAATTAATTGAAATCATCCAGGTGGTATAACACAGATGACATGCATAACTGACATTGAGAAGGAAGGGGATGAAGAAGACAAATATGCCATTTTACACTGTATGATTTTGTTTTTACAGTTTTAATTGCATGTTTCCTAAAAATCCAATAAGCTAATTATATATTCTTGTAATTCAATACAGTTACTTTAATTAGGTCAGCAAAAAATAAATCAGTAAGTGTAGCCGAAGTATCTATTATTCAAAAAACTATATCCAGTTTATTTTATTTTTCAAGTTCAGAATTGATCTCAAATCCATTTTCAGCCAATACCACTTGCAAGAATTTTGATAGTACAAAGTTCTCCAGGTGCAGTAACCACTGTTAGCATTTGAACATAGCCCGGGCTGCACTTACTATTAGTGAGCATACCACATTAATCATATGAATATCAAATGTCTCTTTCTTATTATATAAAACTATTTGATATATATAATTAGTTCTGAAAAGTGTGTTTAACTTGGGGATGCTAGATAACTCTCATGTTCTATGGCATCTCTTTAATAGATCTCTTCCATGCATATTACCTTCACTTATTACCTTTTCAGAAGGGCTTCCTGAGTCACCAGTTCAAACACAGGTTCAACACAGGTTTCAAGGGACATACCCTTTCCAGTTCAACTTCTAATTTATCTTTCCTGTGCTCATGAGCCACAGCAACTCATCTGAAAGCCAATTAACTCAAACTCCAGGCTAAGCTTTTTGTTTTTGTTTTTTTTTTATGCCCAGCTCTATATTCCTTCAGACACATCTCATAAATTGGAAGGAAAAAAAAAAAAAAAACAGAACAAAGAAAAAAGCCAACAAAGAAGCTGATAAAAAACCCCACCTCTGAATTTCACCATATCTTTTTTCTGACCTATCTTTGCAGAAAAATCTGACCTGAGAAGCAAACATGAGCTGTAACAAAGTAAGATTGCCACTACATATTGCATATCCTGTGAAAACTTTGTCATGTCTGGTTTCCCCAGAAGCAACTGTCATTGCCTTTTCAGGATCCTCTTTGCCTTTCCTTCTTGACCTTCAAAGGCGTGCATACTATTTTCTTGTACTTTTCTTTGCAATAGTCAAATTACTGGAAAATTGACAGACCTGATTTATAGGGCTGAGATGCAACAATTAACACTACAGAACCCACACCCAGCATTTCAATGGTGTTGACAAACCATAGTTTCAGTTCAATTTTCAGTGAAAATCTCAAGACTTCACACTGAGAAGAGACAAAGCCATGCTCCCAGGTTCCATCTAAAGAAGCTGGGTTTACATAGTGCAGAACTCCACTGGGACACAAGAGAAAAATTCTCCTCCTGCTCCCTTCAACCAGGATAACAGCTTCCATTGAAGTCTCAAATTATTTTCCATTTCCATCTCATAGTTACACAATAATAGTAGGCTCTGAAGTAATTTATATTTATGCTACAGTGCTGTTTTCTTAACCAAGCTAAGTATTAGCTTTTACAAAACCTTTTCCTGTTACACTTATGTGCTGTGTTTGGCTGGGATAGTTAATTTTCTTCATATTAGCTGGTATGGGGCTATATAGATTTGTGCTGGAAACAGTGTTGGTAATACAGGAATATTTTCATTATTGCTGAGCAGGGCTTACACAGAGTTAAGGCCTTTTCTGCTTCTCACTCCACTCCACCAGCGAGTAGGATGGGGGTGTGCAAGAAGTGGGGAGGCAACACAGCTGGGACAGCTGACCCCAATTGACCAAAGGAATATTCCATACTATATGATGTATAGTATTCATATAAAGCTGGGGGAAGAAGATGGAAGTGGAGAATGCTCAGAGTGATGGCATTTGTCTTCCCAAGTAAATGTTATGCATGATGGAGCCCTGGAGATGGCTGAAAACCTGCGAGTGGAAAGTGGTGAATGAATTCAAAGAATTCCTTGTTTTGCTTTGCTTGAGTGTGAAGCTTTTGCTTTCTCTATTAAACTGTCTTTATCTCAACCTACAAGCTTTCTCACTTTTACTCTTTTGGTTCTCTCCCCGCTCTCACCATGGGACGAGTGAGCGAGCAGCGGTGCAGTGTTTAGTTACCAGCTGGGGTTAAACCACAACAACTTAGGACACAGTAGTTCACTGCCCTACAAAAGGCATAAGGTGTAAATGTTGGACTTCTTTACTAGCACCCAGTTCCATTTTGATTTAGTATATGCATTGCAGATCAGAGGACTTTATTAATAAGCTACATTACTTTGGGATGGCGTGATTTTATCATTATCATGGTACAATAATTCTGGCAGGTATTTAACAGTGACAAAATAAAGGAGAGAGAGTAAATAAACTTAGTATTTTGAATATTACATATTTGCACATGCTATGCAAAATCAAGAATGCAAATCACAAAAAACAAGGGAGCTTTTATTTTAAGAGAACGTAGGAAAAATAGTACAGCCATGACCACTTTTTCCATTGACACCTGGAACTAAAAGAGCGGCAGGGTCACCGAGTCTCAGCTTTAACCTCCAGCTATAATCTGCAGCTGCCTAGCTCCCATCCCTCCCTCTCTACAAATCCGTACAACAACATGCACTGTGCAAACCATTTAAATTCATTTCCAAAATGAAAAGGAGTTAATCTCTTTTCACCACCTAGAACTCAACAAAACGAATTAGGCAAGAGAAAGAAACAAACGTATCAGCAATATGTTTACATTCTTACTTCAGTTATGTTTTTCTGCTCACTGCCTTTGCTAGAGACTTCATATGTGAAAAATACTAGCCTATTGTTTTAGATCTATAGGGCATTGGACATAGTTCTCTCCCTGTGGAGAGGCCTTCAGACTTTGTAGTCACCCTTATAATACAGATATTTCCTCTGTCTGTCAACTTGATACTTTTCCACATACCTCTAAAATTTACAATGTCACTGAAGATGGAAAATGAACATTTTCTACCCTCTCTGCCAAAATTCAGCTCTAGGTATAAGGTGCTGCAGTATCACTGTGACTCCTAAGAAGTTTATTTTGGGAGATAACATTTCAGGCTATACTCCTGTCAAAGAGTTATCTATGTGTGCACTCCACATAGCATTTGAGTCTGTTACAGGACCTCAGCTATGGTAGCTTGATTTCAATCTCAATTTGTAGTGGCTCATGGGTCTTTTTACTTATTTTTTCTCTCCACAAGGTCTTTGTTCTGTCTCCTTTGTGTCAATCAAAACGATTGTACAGATGCTATATTCAACATAATGCTTGTAATAAAAGGACTAGAATAGGCTTCTGTGACCTCACTCAAAATATTATGTTCTAGGAACACTTTTTTCAGCTTTATCCTCTGAACTGAAGATGTTCCGTTTACATCATGAAGATATTCATACTTCCAGCACAAGGTGCAAGTATTTCATTTTCACAGTTTAGATCAGAATATAAATCTGTTAATATACGTGCATTGAAAACACTAGAGGGGAAATCATTATCTTTTTTTTTTTTTCCTGATGCTGACAGGAAATGAAATGGTATAAGTCACTTTTTATCCTGACCAGGTTGTTGAAAACAAACACTGATTGACTGACCTGCCATTTTTCCATCAGAACTACTTTCAAAACAAATCGTGACAAGGCTTCAGGCAAATATTATCGTATTATATCAAAAAGATGTTAGAGTTTTTAAAATCCTCACATACTAAGGGTAGGGAGGCTCCAAGAAGATTTATTTGGGCAGGTACCTGAAATACCAAATCCAACTTGTGTTAAAAGTCAGTGGCAAAGCTTTTGTAACATGTAAGCAAAAGCAGGATGAAATCCAGACTGGTGACTAGTCTTTTCCATATAATATTTTGAAAACATCTTTGCGGCATGAAAAACATTTTTACTAAACTTACAACTTTTAAATCTGGAAGTAAAAAAAACCCAGCTAGTTTGATTGTGCTAAATTATACAATCCAGATTTAGAGCAACCTATCTGTTCAGAAATGCATGTCACAGCTTAGTAAGAACGTTCCCTAGTAAAGGGCAAGTGCAGGCATTTTTATAGTCATCTACCTAACCTGCTTCATATTCTGCTATACATTTCCACCTTCCATTGAAAGGATATTTAAGATTTTCCTCACACTTTTGTGAACTGCAAGTCAGATTTTTTTTTTTTTTTTTTTTTACTATTTATCTTGCAAAAATGGCAATCGCTCAGATTTGGGGCATGGCTAACATAAATCTGGCAAGAGCTAACTGTTTTGGCCAGATGTTTTGCCTAGTTGGTTTGTCTTACCTGGAATTACTGCCGATTTCTTTTTTTTTCTTAACTATGTTGTTTACATTTCCAACACTGGTATCAAATTGTGTCAGGCACTATAAACCAATGTTTCTAGCTCAGGGCAGATCATCTGGCAACCTAGACTTTAGCAGTCTTACTCCTGCATGAAGTTCCACTAAAGACTGTGGGCAAAACTATTTCCTGGGGCCAAATACTGAAAGCTTTGAATTTTACATTTTCTGCTTACAAAGTCTTGATTTCTGCATTCTCTGTCAATCCTGTTGAGCGTAGGGTCTTGCCTACTGTGAGTACTTTGTGCTTAGTATCCATCCAACATGCAGTGTTTTCACATTTCTGTACATAAATTACTACATCTGAAATTGCAGTCAGAGTAACTTTCTACTTCCTTCCACAATTCGGTGCCATTCTCACTGTTTGGAGATATAATTCAAGCTTCTGTTTGATTCATGAGTCTTCACATGGATCGCTGTTTAGCTAGCCTACTTCCGAACACACACACAGTCTATACCTGAATCTTTCTTCTGTCAGGGTAAGTCACTGATCTTTGTTAAAAAGCAGTATTTCTCTGCCCCTAGTTGAATACAAAGATATCCTTTGATTATCCGTGGAACTGGAAGGTGCCACCATTTACTGCCAAACACCAGATTGGAGGTAAACTACTTCAGGAGGAGGCAGGGACTCCCTGAGTTGTATGAATTGCCTTTTGGGCAGAATCTACCCTTCTCTCAAGGCAATAGACCCTATTTCCTGCAGAGTTTGTAATGTAGGAAGAGCCACTGCACCTAATACTTGTCTTTCAAGTTACTGCAGATCCTAGCATTCCCTGCCAGTTCAGCCTTACCATTTCCTGCCTTAGGCAGTTTCACCATAGAATCCTTTCAAAAGTGAATAGATGCAACACAAACAATTATGGCACTTGAAAGTGCACTATACAGAATAGCTTTAGCAAAGAAGCAGGAAGAACAAAAGATCCTAGTCTTCATAATACTGAAATCAAGTGCATCTTAAGCACAAGTGGCTTCCCAATCCTGATCTGCAGGGATGTAGTGTAATTGCATCTTCTTAATACCATCTCAGAACCTGGGCTGAGACAGTTTCTAAAATGGGCAAAATAAACAAATAGATGGGAAAAATGAACAGCAATGGAATAAAAATTCATTAAGCATTACTTTTTAAAACAGACTTGCAGGAAACATGTCTAAATGGTGATTAATTAGTTTATGAATAAAGCCTTTAGTTAAATCACAGTTGAGCATGAAGTTACACCCCCCATCAGTCATCCTTAGTCAATCTTGCCGTTCCTAGAGGTTAATTTAGTTGTGTTGAATAAATAGCTGGAATTACTGAACACTACCACAGAAAAAAACTAGCTTAACAGAAGACAACCAGGATTCATATTTGCTTTCATCTTAAAATACCATGTAGATCATAGAACAGTATTTCTTCACATAGGAAATCCAAAGTTTTCACAGAATATAGAATTAAATCCCACTTTAAATCACTGTATATAGGTCACAGCTTGCTTTGTCTCCCAAAGTAGCTTGGCTTTAGAAGCTATCAAGTACCATTTGTCAGCAACACGGACAGTGGGATTGAGAGCACCTTCAGTATATTTCCCGATGACATCAGGCTCTGTGGTGTGGTCGACACACTGGAGGGAAGGGATGCCATCCAGAGGGACCTTGACACGCTGGAGAGGTGGGTTCATGTGAACCTAATGAAGTTCAACAAGGCCAAGTGCAAGGTCCCGCACACAGGTCAGGGCAACGCCAAGCAAAAGCACAGGCTGGGTGGAGAATGGATTGAGAGCAGCCCTGAGGAGAAGGACTTGGGGGTGTTGGTTGATGAGAAGCTCAACACGAGCCAATGTTTTCACAGATTTCCATCTTACCATTCACATGATAACTTTAACTGTACAGAATGAGGCTGAAGAACCCTAAAGAACCCTAATTAACACTTGCCTTATATTCAGGTCAGATATATCACAATGATTCCTTGCAGGACTCTTAACATTTACTGACAATACTGGCTAAAAACGTTGGCATGCTGCTCATCATTCAGTACTAGCATACATTAAAGAATAATTAGAATGCTTCCTCTACTTCAAATAGTACAGCTAGATTAAATTATTCCATTACTGAGTCGTGCTATATTTGTAAAGGCCATCTTCGGAGGATTAATTTCCAGAAATGACAGTTCCAGTGCAAATGTAAGCATTTCAATGATTCAAAACCAATATGATTACTACTGTTTTCTTACAGAATGTGGGAAAGATTGATTTTCCAACGAAAGTTTTGTGGGTTTTTTTTCCTCCTTTTTTAACACCCATAATTCATATATGTGCCAAAAAGCATATCTCCATGCCCGGAAGACTTCCCTCATATTTCATGTATTGGTTTACAAAACAACCTTATGTCCAGCATTACAACAAGACACTCAAATATCAGGTCAGACAACTTTTTAACTCATATTTTCCATTTCTGCAGTTTTCACCACTTTAAATAGTTGGGTCACAAAGAGGAAAAACTTTGCAACCTGTACTTTAGTCACACTTTTAAGGTCATTTCTATCTGTAAATTTCCGAGAACTTCCCAAGAATGTGCCAAGTATCCTAATGCCAGTTTCAAGAAGATACATGTAGATCTGCCTGTATCACAAGATAATATAGAATAAAGTATGAGATGTGCTTAAAAATGAGAGCAAGATTATAAGAGGAGTAGAAACTTAACAGATGAGTTAAAATTCCAGACAACTGTTTGCACTTCCAGCTTAGTTTTAGATACCCTGGTAGACAATAAAATGATAGAAAACATCACATGGAAGTATCCAGCTCTTTCCAAGAGTAAAGGTATAAAAAAAGTGTAATTGCAAATTAGCCCACATATATTTATTTAACATATCCTGGTGGGATAACGTTATCAGACTACTTTTAATAGCTAAAAGTATTTAAAAATAGTAATAATAAAAGATAGATTTTGCTCTTAGACAGTGTTATTCTGGTACAGAACATGAATTTTTGTGAATGGCATTCCTATTTATTTACCCACAGTACTGCATGCTTAACATCTTAATTTTTAAAACCTTTGCCTGTGATAGCCTGGTCTCTTTGGAATGGGTTTCCTGGGCTCAGTTTTTCTATAGATCTCCCAGCTTTTACCTGTGAATGAATTTATTAAAAAATAACATTATAAGATTTTGGATTCTTACCTGGAGTAATGATCAATCCTTCCTGTTTGAACTTAGGTCTTAAAGCTTAGGCAGAATTCTTTTAAGATTTTTGAGGGAACAGAAAAGTGTAACAGAACATCACCTCTACCAGCTTTAATGTCTTTGATTTAATTGTGATAATGTACTACAAATAGAAGAATTATTTCAGGTGAATAGCACCTAAACTGTAATTAATGTGTCAATGAAGTTTCAGGGCTCTAATTTAGGCAAAAGGAGAGCAAAAACACAGATACATAAATTCTATCTACAAAAAATAACATCTCCTTCAGTCATGAGTAATTCCACTGAAGTCATTGGAAAGTTGTTTCTTGAAAAACTATTATTATCTGTCACATACTTCAAAGATTAATTTCAGAAAAGACCATAACACTAATAGTCTGATTTGCTGTCCTGTCCAGCAGGCTGTGATATTTCCAAAAAGCATTTCAGTTTTAGCATCTCTTTCCTAGATGAGTATCCTACCTTGACTTAGTTCAGTGGGTTTAGTTCACATAGATAGTCCAACTTCATTCAAAAATCCAAAATTATTCTGTACAGGTATGAGTTACTATCACAGAATTACACAGTTCAACTGCTTGAAAGCTTTTTGCAAGCTTTCAGCAGTTACCTGATTCAACCTCTCAGCACTCTCATCCAACAGCAAAAGACATAGAAAAAACACATAGCCTAAGCATGCCTTCACCTTAGTAGCTCCTGCTTCCACTCTCACAACTGGGTTTAGACTAGAAGTTGTGGTCAAGTTTCAGGTGGGGCTAATTATCTATAAGTATTTTGTCCTTTCCACAGCTGATTCTTTAATCAACATCAGGTACTATCAACCATTAGCCAAACAATTTTGATTCAACATTATACCGGATTGCATCTTTTCACTCCACCCAAAGCTGTGCTCTCTGGAAGACACAATGTAGAGGAGTATTGGAAACATCAGGAATGCAAAACAGCACCTGGCACCATAAGGTGAGCAAAAGGAAGGTCAAGAAAACAAAAAAGAGCTTATGACTCTGTAGAGCAAGTCACTTACTAGCAGTCAGGACCACATCAGGAAACTGAAAAAATACAAACCATAGGATGGAATTCAGGACCACAGCATTAAGCAAGACAGTTACAAAGTCAAACTCAAGGCTTTGGGAACGTAGCCTAAAGACATGATAAAAAGCAAAAGAATAAAATCCCTTTATATAAGGTCTCAGTAAGGTAACCTACCAACCAATAAACTAACCTAGCCCCCAGCTGACTGGCTTGCAGAAACCACTCAGAGGTAGCTGCAGGCTTGCCAAAGCCTCATGGTAATTCCGCAACAAGTTCGGATTAACATGAATGCCCTAACACTGATCTGGTTCCCTAGTCTGACTGACTCCTTTTCCTATCAGCCAGCCCTGACCATTGTGTTCATACTGTAATTTCGCTTAGCCTCAGGCAGGATCCCCTCTGGAAACAAGAGTTGATTCTTTCCTGTTTATTATCGCACTGATGCATACTGTATGGAGAAAGAGCTTCAGCGTGAGTGCGTATTTATTTTCTGCCCATGATCTGAGCTCCTATAGAAAGTTTGATCCTTTGTGTGTGTTTCTTTCGTGCATTTGACGATTTCAGAATAATTTACTTAGCAAAGCACGCAGATTATTACAGAATAATTTACTTAGCAAGTTCTGAAGTAGATGCTTCAGAAAGAATTGTCACATGAAAACAGAAGTTCAGACAAAAGAAAAAAAACAGTTCAAACTTCCTAATATTTCTTGATTAATGACTTGAATTTTCCATCTGCATGAACATCTATTTCTAATGCTATGAGCTAATACACCCTTTGGTTATGTTTGGCATTGTAAATCCGAAAAGAATACATTTATGAGGATTTTTTTTTACTTGATAAATTAATACATTATTATTTACTAAACCCTCAGTTTTGTATATGGTCTGGGTGCAGATGTCCAGGTGTTGGCAGCAGAAGGCTACAGGGTGGCCTCTGTAAGGAGATGCTGAGGCTGCCCCATGCTGAATACAGCCAGTTCCAGCCACTTCTGCAACGGACCCACTGCAGGACACAGTTGAGCCCATCAAATCTGCAGAGCTCTAGGTCAGAGAAGAAGGAGGGCCTTCAGATGCTGGAGCAGAGATTTCCTTCCAGCTTGTGGTGAGGACTCCATGTCACAGCAGGTGAATATTTCCTGGGGAAAAAGTGTGAGGTGGGAGGAATGGTAGAGAGGAGCTGTTACGGACTGACCACAACCCCCAAACCTCTGTGCTGCTCCAGGGGTAGGATGGGCAGGGGGAGTGGGAAGAGAGGTTGAGAATGAAGTCATGAACATAAGTCTGGGAGAGGGGGAGGAAAGATGGTATTTTAATGTTTATCTTTGATTCTCACCACTCAAACTTATTTTAATTGGCAATAAATTAAATTAATTTTCCCCAAGACTGTTTTGCCTGTGACAGTAACTGGTAAGTGATCTCCCTGCATTTATCTCAGCCCACAAGCTTTCTTATCATATTTTCTCTTCCTGCCCTGTTGGGGAGGGGGAGTGAGTGGCTGGGTGGGAGTTTGGCCTTTAGTTGAGATTAACCCACCAAGTACATATACTGAGTTTCCCTTTAGGAATCAGCAAACTAAATAACTTATCATGGATACTAAATAAAAGCTTGAACCACATCCATGTTATGGACTCATCTGGCTAGATAACTGTCCAAAGAATTTTTTTCATACTTTTGGTCAAGAAATAAATGAAATAAGGTTTTCGGTTCTGTTCTGTAACTATAAGAAAGCTGATAACGTCATTGTTTTTATCTGTTGCTGAGTCTAAGATCAATGGGTTATTTCGCTTTCACTGAGCCTAATATATAAGTGAAGTTCCTTTGAACTGTATGGGTGTGCTTTTCTCAATGTAGCCTAAAGTTACTTTAGAAAAAAAGTGAAGATCCTTGGGATTGGATCCACAGGGTGCTCTGTCTTTTAATGAAAACATATTTTCAGCAGCATACATTATCTTACTGAATGCTTATTTCTAACATTTTGCATGAGTTATGATAATGTTTTCCAGCAATAAAAAAAAAAAACAAACAAACACAAAAACAGAGAATTGTCTTGTTCCTTAGATTTATTTGGTTTAAAACATGTACCATTAAAGAAAGCATAGCTGCAAGTATACAATACTGACTTTTGTTATGAATCATCTATCATGTATTTGGAAGGTTTCTGTTATAAAGACAAGAGACCTGCTACCTGTATTCCTGAAGTATGCTAATTTGACAGAACAGTATGTCCTGATTAGCAGCTAAATCAGCTTTCCCTTTAAGGCTTTCAAGTTTCCTTTGATCATTCACTCCATGTAGCTTTTACTTTCCTTGATAAATTTATAAAATCTCAGAATAAAAATATCTATGTTAGTTAATGTTTAAGTTCACTGAACAACTCTACCATGAGTTGCATTATGACATTTTTTAGTGTAATTCATCAGTGAAAACTATAAATAGAGAACTGAATTTTTACAGGTGTAACTCCCTCTATTTTAAGTTTTGGGTTTTTTTTTTTCATCTCATCAAATGATTTCTTTTGTCAGACACTCATGTTTTCTTGGTTCTAGCAATGACCTTAAATTGTGAAGAACATGATTTTTTTCTGACAATTGAGATATCTAGCTATTAGGATAATATAAACACATACTTAAGGAAACAAAGAAAAATACTACAGCCAAAGTCACTATTTTAACAGTGGCAGATTTATGTTCTAACAAAGAATTCTCAATCCTCCGTAATAACTATATGCCTTCTA
The DNA here is from genome assembly GCF_009769465.1 of Tauraco erythrolophus. Taxonomy (NCBI): domain Eukaryota; kingdom Metazoa; phylum Chordata; class Aves; order Musophagiformes; family Musophagidae; genus Tauraco; species Tauraco erythrolophus. The sequence continues at coordinate 28,899,658 of NC_141467.1, forward strand.
GTTGTAGAGAATAATGATGTTCTTAAATTTAGAAATCATATATAAATTTTAATCAAGTATAATTCATTTCCACTTGAGGACCACCTGGAGCACTAATACAGACAAGAACAGTTCCAGTCTTTAGACTGTGCTGGCCATTACAGTAGCAGAACATAGACAAATGAAATACATACTTGTCAATATCTGAAACGCAAACATGCATGCCTATTCTGGAAATGTAACACAGTTCAGGAGGAAAAAACAAGTTTGGTAGCTCATAGATCTTATTTCATAAAAATGAAGTTGGAATTAGGATTTAGATTCTACATGACACATTTCAGTTCCCTAAATCTTCCTTCACGTAGCTGCTTTATATCATATTCTTATTTAGTTATTTTTCAGTAACTATGATGAAAAAGGATATCAGTACATACAATACTGTATTTTTCTTATTTATCTAATGGACAAATCTTTCAAAACATCGGAGTGAAAAATTCTTAGTCTTGTGAAGTTACTTATGATAGGTCTCATTTTAATTCCATAAGCCTCAGTAAAGCTTATTGAAACTCTCTAGAAATGAGTAATGATGATAGAAATTATGATATTGAAAAGTCATACCTGAGAGAATAATCTTTAGGGCATACTTACAGGCACATGACTAGCAGGAGATCTAAACACATAGTGAGGCTAACGAAGTAATGAAAGGATATCTAGAGCTATCTATGGCAATGACAGCAAGGGCTGCATCCACATAGGTCATAACCACACTTTAATGGGACACTTAGGATATTGATACCCAAATTTTAAGTGTCCTACCATGTTGTAGGATATCTAAGCCCAGCTAAGCAACAAATACTTATATTCGCAACATGGAAAAAGTGAATAACAGAGGAGAAGATGTAATGGGTCACTGATTCCAATCTTTTAATTATCACTGCATCACAGAATTGTTTTGTTACCTGTGTTCGAGTTGAATTTTCTTACATGTACTACTCCACTCTTGTACCATGGCTGTTTCGAAAACATATTTTTCCTCAATACACATCCAGCCTGAATACAATCATCTGTAGTTCATACTATATTGTTCTGACAGTTTTTTTTTTGTTCTAACAGCTCTTTCTCATCTTTTGTATTAGTCTCTCTTTCTACTTGCTCCACAAGTTACAGAAAGTACTTAACTTCTCCCTCAGCTCTTCAGCCATTTGTTAAATCCACCATTGATAAATCTTCATAAATAGGCTAAGTCTCTGCCTTGTAGCAGCTACAGCTCCCACTTCAGAAAGGATGGTCTGACTTGTTCAAGTGAAGTCTAACCACAGCCTTGCACAACGGGATTAATATCTTCCCTTATAAACTAAAAAAAATTTAGGTGATATCTCCAGATATACTAAGACACATTTTGCACTTGTTTGCAGCTGTTTCTTTGTAATAGGAAAGCTTATCCATCCCTTAGTATTTCAAAGACTGTTGGATTTTGTGCCGTTCAGTTTTTCCAGTTTCATATTCTGAAGGCTTTCACAACAGCACTACCAAGCTATTTTCTATAGACCAGTGTTTGCTTTTTTTGCTATTGAACGGGGAGAATCTACCTAAAATAACAGCTTGAGTTACTACTTCATAATGCCTTCTAAAAGACTGACACACATCCAAGAATATCCAGCCTCTTGATGATTAAAATACTGCACCACCGTATGAGATCTGGGTTCAAGCCTACTGGAGGGGGAATCAAAACAAGTCTTTTGCGTCCTAAAAAGGCATCAAAGTTGATGAGAGAATGGGTAAAAGGTGATCTCACAACCAAGTCTTGAAGAACTGAATACTTTGTTACTTTTGTGGCTATTTTCAGACTTCAAAAATCCCTCTGGATATAGGTAGAAAAAATCCTAAGTTTAAGAGTTTCTGAAGTTACTGTATGACTTGAAACTCTATGCAATTTTAAGACTGGGCCCAGACACACAAGACAACCTTCAGCTATATCTATACTGTAGGACTTACAAGGGTATATCAATTTAGAATCTGAGGCATATCCTATTGGCTTCCCATTGCATACATTCTCACCCTGCTGATTTTCATCAAAACAAAACCAGGGTTTTCAGGCAGGAAAAATGACACTATAAAATGAGATTGCCTCAGTGGATGAGCAGGAGAACAGAGTGGGAGTGATAACACCATGAGGAAGATCTGCCCTGCATTATATACGTAATCTTAAATTCTGGAGAGCTTAAGGCATCTACAAGACTATACAACAGCTGAGCATTTTGAGAGTATCCCCGTTATCTATATGAGGAGGACGCACTGAGCTAAAGAAAACACCACAGAAATGTTGAACATAACAGCGACACTGCTAACTCCAAACCTAAAAGCAGTATAACCATTCGATATTATATCTGATCTGGCAATGCAAAACTGGAAGACCTCACTAGGATTACTGAACCTTGTCCACAAACTCAGGTACCATAGCAATAGCCATCTTACTTTGTTGTTTTTTTTTTCATTGCTGTATTTCCAAACTGTGCACCACAATCCATAAAATGATGACCTGAACCTATTACCTAGAAAGTATCAGATGCCTGAGACATTCAAATATCACTCCAAACATACACCAATCTTTCCATGTCATATTTTGATTTTAGTATAGGCAGTCTCAAGTGTTGCAGAATACCTACCTTTAAACTAAATCATGCATGAAGGGAGAAAAGTATCTTTCCTAGCTTCAGCTGATGACTAGTAAAAGCCCTGAAGCACAGGGTTAATATAAAATCAGTGAAAACAAAGTACATCCTCTTCATTTGGTTTTTGATTCCCCATGGAGATATCAACATGTAAAATACCCAGGAACTCACGACACAGGCATAATTTTTCATTTCTGCAGTCCTGCTCATAAAAGTGTTAAGCCTTTCCCTAAAACAATTAAAGTTGATTGCCCTAGTATTTTAATTGACAGACTATTCCAGACCTTCATTATTTATATGATTATTTTTCTAGTTTTCAGTTGAGCTTGACTTGATTTACAACAATGATATCCTGTACCAACGTATCCTTTCAATTCCTCTGATATTTAGGTACTTACAAAGTGGTACCAAACCTTTGTTTGATATTGTAGGAAGGCAAAGCTTTTTGATCTCTTTTCCTGAAACAGTCAGAACGATACCAGCACTTTCTCCTATGTACTAAAAATACTTTTTCTCTGGTACTCTAGAATCTTCTTAGTCTTTTTGTAGCAAGGCAGAGTATTGTATAAAATATGACTCTGTAGAAATGCTTGATCTCGTTTAACAGGTTTAGTGGTTTAATTTCCAGATTAAACTGGTATCTTTGCACAGTGCTCACTGAATCATGTACATATACTGGCTTCAATTAGCAACAGTTTAGGTATCTTTACAGTGTGTTCCGTTATGAAGTACAGACACATTCAAAATGTTTCTAGATTTAAACTCGTACTCTCCTCACATCAGGCCTAAATTAGAGCAGCTACACTTTTAATACAACTGAGAAATGCCAAAGTTTTGTACCAAAATACCAGCTTCTTTCACTTTTTCATGCTCCTTCTATTTTAAAATCAGTAGACTTCTAGTTTCAATTTGGTTTTAAACACTGGTTCTAGAGCTCAGTCATGTGGGAAGAATGAAAAAAAAACAAGTGATCCTATCCAGGATGAAGAGGAAAACAAAACCACGAAATTCAGTTCTACTCAGCTGACTCTCCTAACAGTGTGTCAGCAAAATCAACCTTAATTAAGATAAAAACTATATACAGTTGATGCTACCATTACTAAATAAACTAAACAGGCTGCAATTCTTCTTAGAGTCTCACAGGGAAAAACCACAGAATTTAGTGACACCTTTGTAACTTTTTTTATAATCAGTTTTCAAAATGTAAAATTCAATGTTTGAATTCCTTATGGTGATTAACATACTCATACCGATGAGCTGCTTCTTTCCTGCAGATGCACTACAGCAAAAAGTCTATTATTGTTCATTTGACTAACTGCACATCCAGCTATTACACATCACTTTGAAGCTTTCATAAAGTATGAGAGAGAACATTCTTTTAAAGTACTTTCGGTGCCTGCCAATTTGATAAACACATGCATTTACTGTCATAAACACAGGCAAGGTTTAGAAAATGAGGGATATTAGAAAATGTGTTGCTACTTTGTTGCAATTTTTTGACAGTTTTACTCAAGATATATTTCTCAGAGTGTGACTGAGGTGTGTTACACAGCTAATGGTTCCTAGAGAAACAATATTTACTAGCCTTAAATACTCTCTAGAAAATACAAGACTATGTTTTCTAAGAATGACACGGAATATTTGTTTACTTTCTGTAGAATAAAAATTGATTATACAACTTAGGTATTCTCTAACATAAAAGCAGATGATATCCTCATTTACAGTTACTTAATCTCAATTTTGAACAGTCCATTAGATTAACATTATGTGTATGCTTCTTTTTTCTCAAACTACTTGTAGGTTTTCTTTCATTCCTCAGCTATACTTTTGTCTTGATATTGAATATGCTCCTAGTACAGTCAATCTCAATTCCCTATTTCTCAGTGGAAGGAAAAAAAAATCCAACCCAAAAAAACCATCACCAAAACTCACTTTCTCATTTATTCTTCATCTTCTTCAGTAGTCTCTTTACACCTTTCTTACATTTAGGGACTTACATCAAAGAAAAAAGTTTAGGTAGTAAACAAACACTCAAGCCAAATGTGTCATTGGAATGATGGGACTGTTTTCCACTAAAGGACAATTATTCTCAGCATTTATGTTCACTGAATATTCCTCCTATGTTCTCAATAATTACATCTTTTTGAAATCTAAAGAGAATTAATTCAATGTTAGTCACATGTTTTCTCACTCAGGTTATTTAATTTTACCCTTTCACTACTTGCAATGGCTGTTTTTTCTGTTAGGTTGGTTTTACTTCTGCATGTTTCTGGCTTTGCATTTAGTAGGAAGCTTTTGCAAAGCTTTTGCTTTGAATCTAGGTAGAAAGAAAGTAAAATCAAGAGATAAAATTATCTTGTTTCTACCCATGAAATTTGGGATATTTTTATTTCTGACATGAGAGGCAGACTAATGAAGTATAAAACAAAACTACTTTATGTTACATTATTATTCCATTTAGAACATAATCAAACTTCAGTAAAAAAACCCCATTATTTTTACTATTGAGGAACAGACCTCATTTGCCAAAAGTCAATGACAGATTTCCATTACCCTTTGTTGAAAAGATCTTTCATTCTGTCTTGTGGGTAAGGCTGGTCTGAGGACAGTGATTTCAGAAAGATCTAGCATCCCAGATGAAGGACCTGAGACTTTTTGCTGCATTTCGCAGCTGAAGATTCTGGCTGTTGAGTGAAAACAGGTAAATTCTTTGTGGGTGGTACAAGTCACTGAAGAAGGTCCAAGTCCTCTATTACCAGCAAGTATTTGTCGTCTCCTCAGTCATGTGGTAATCTACCAAGAAAGTAATTTCTAGAATTCTTTTATTTTATATTCAGATTTCCATAAAAATGATAAAGACAAATTATCTTCTTTTACTTCACAGTACTTACATAACAAAACTCTCTTTGCAAGTCCTTTCAGTTCTACTGAGTAAATTGTGAAGTTTCAAGACTGTTAAAATATGTAGTTAATCATAGATAACAATAGCTTAAAAGGAATTTTCCTTTTTGAGCTGATTTACAGTCAGCTCAAACAATTCCTTGACACATATTTAGTTTATTTTTACTACCTCCAAATGGGAAATAAACATATTTTAAAAATAAATAAATAAAATCAGTTCTAACTTGAAATTTACAAAAGCCTAGTAATTGTAGTGTCATGACATCAGTTAGGTCCATAGACCTCATGTGGTGCTTTGATGTTGAAGTGCATAAAGTTAACAGATGAGAAGAAAGACTGCCTACTGTTTGGAGAGTCTTGAAAATATCTGTGCCTGGTAGGAAATGTGAGGGATAAAGCGTTCCTCTTCAGAATGACTTGTCTTGATTTAGTGTTTTAAAGCGTGAGCTTTAATTAAGATTAAAAAAAAACCTTCAATGATTAATTGTCATTGATAGCTAAATATATTCTTACTTAGTAAATAACTGACTAAAAACAGCTTTTAAAAACCACCTATTTCTTACATCATTCCAAGGCATTGAATGCATCTCCCAGCAGGAGCTGATGTTTTAATGATATAACACTGTACCTCCTATAAAGAAGACTAATGTCAGGAAGCATTGTAGGAAAAATAATTTATCAGGACTCGAAAAGCACAATACCAATAGATTCAGATAAATCTGACTTCCACTTAGGTTTTTAAGGTAAGATTTATTTTCTTCCAGATCAATTGAGTCTGTCTTAATCAACATTTTTTAGCAAGACAAAATTAGAACCAAACTTTTAATGATACTGTGGTGCTACTTCCATTGCCCTGTTCAGGTAATACAGAATATACTTGCAATCCAGATTTGTGAATAAAGGGAAAGTTCATTTAAAGTTATGTATCTGAAATTTATATATAATATTAAAAACTGTCCAGTTGTAATGGAATATTATTTGATAATTATTTCAATTTCTCTTCAGCTTACAGCAGCCGAGACACATATTATCTTTTTATCAAGCAGTTCAAACACTGAAAAACTTAGTCTGTCCATACGTACAATGAACACATATTCAGTCAAAAATAATGTGGAGACTGCAAACTCTTCCTCTGATGTGCTCTGTGTGTTTGTTATCCAATACTACACATTACCAGTACAACTGCAATCAGTAAACCCTACAATTACAGGCTACCCTACTTTTTGAATATAGCAGTATTTGAGCAATCATTGCCTTTCTGTAGCAATATTTTTCGAGTTATCTTTAAAAGTCTTTTGTTTCCAGATGCAATATTAAAATCCCACACAGTCCATGAATGAAAATAGATCAGTAGTTTTCTCTAAGGAAGAAACTGTTTAGGTAGATTAAAAGCAGCAGGTGTGTATATGTGTATACCTGTGTGTATATGAATTATTAAAGGTTCATGGTCTAGCCTTTATTAGTAGATATCATTACAGAGAGAGAATGAAAGGGGAGTGGAGGTGGAAAGAGCATTAGCACTGTTTAAAAAAATGCAGTCCATGTGCAATGCATTCCATGTTCAGCCTCACCAACAGAAATCAAAGGAGTATAATGGGTGCCCTTGATCAGCAGGCAATGCTCCTAATTCAGGGAAGTGTTCAGCTTACCTTGTTTACAAGTTACTAAACCAGCTTGGATATCTGTGAGCTAGCTACTCTGCTATCACTTCTGTCAGCCTACAACAGTCTATGAAGGCTCAACGAGATAAGACTAGTATGTGTGGAGCTATCGTGAAGGCTTCCTACTGGCAACACAGCAGAGGTTGGGGAGCAAGGTTGATGCAGTAGAGCTCTACAGACTGAGACCAAGTTCAAGGCAATGGAAAGCAGCATAGGAAGTCTTGGAGCACATCGTCTCTTCTTATTATGCCTTCTAAGCATGTAATTCAAAGTTACAAAACTGAAGCAAAATTTGTGTGATACCGGAAAGGGAAGTTTCATTATGAATTATTAATTAACTATTAAATAACGAATGATGAATTCATTTTCTTCTAAGCTCAAATGCGATAAACTCAATCCAGTCTCAGAGTAATCTGCAGTATACAGTGGGGGCCAAACTCTTGTGAGGATCTCTCTTGTGGATTTGAACAGACTGGATCGTTGGGCTGAGGCCAATGGCATGAGCTTTAATAAGGCCAAGTGCAGAGTCCTTCACTTGGGGTATAAAAACCCCAAGCATCGCTATAGGCTCGGGGAGGAGTGGCTGGAGAACTGCCTGGCGGAGAAGGACCTGGGGGTGTTGGTTGACTACCGGCTTGATATGAGCCAGCAGTGTGCCCAGGTGGCCAAAAAGGCCAATGGGATACTGGCGTGTATCAAGAATAGTGTGACCAGCAGGAGCAGGGAAGTGATCCTGCCCCTGTACTCGGCACTGGTGAGGCCGCACCTGGAATATTGTGTCCAGTTTTGGGCCCCTCGCTTTAAGAGAGATATTGAGCTCCTGGAGCGAGTCCAAAGAAGGGCAACTAAACTGGTCAAGGGGTTGGAAAATAAAACTTATGAGGAGCGGCTGAGGGAGTTGGGGCTGTTTAGTCTGGAGAAGAGGAGGCTGAGGGGAGACCTGATTACAGCCTATAAATACTTGAGAAAAGATGGTGGGGAGGTAGGGGAAGGGCTCTTTACATTAGTGATGGGTGATAGAACAAGAGGAAATGGGCATAAGCTTAGTCAGGGGAGATTCAGGTTGGATGTTAGGAAGTATTTCTTCTCTGAAAGGGTTGTCAGCCACTGGAATAAGCTGCCCAGGGAGGTGGTTGAGTCCCCATCCCTGGATGTGTTTAAGAATAGAGTGGATGAGCTACTTGAGGATATGGTTTAATGGGGATTAGGGATGGTTGGACTCGATGATCTCTAAGGTCTTTTCCAACCTAGAAATCTATGAAATCTATGAATCTCCTGGACAAGCTCCTACAGAAGCTCCTGTCATATCCCATTCTTCCCAAGATTTGTTTTGCTCAGATGGTTTCAAATACCTGAACGTTGATATGGTTTCTGTACAGATTCTGATGGGGATGGAAGGAAGACTGTTGCCAAAAGTCACACTGTGCTCCTTTTCTTCTCTTGTACTTCATAGTGTATTACTGCACTTTGCTTTAGGGAATAAAAAAATTACAACCTACTCATCTTATGGGCCAAAACAACAGTGCAGCCATTTTGTTATAGGAAGGCAGTTTGGCATTTTTTTGTTGTCAGTTTCATTTTTTTCCTTGTTTGTTTCTTTGCTCAGTGAGCTCTGTAAATAGAACAACATTTGACCTGAGAAAAAGGAGGAAAGAAAAAACTCACAGTGCATTTTTGAATATTTTTTCCTAACAGCTTTTGTTGAACACAAACTAACCAACAGGGAAAAGAAGAAACCATTTACCAGCTGGGAGGAGTAACAGCTAGGGAAAGGAAAAATTAACATTTTAGTTACTAGTGTTCAAAAAACTCTACAGTACAGTTACAGAGTGGCCATTTGATTACAAGATCCTTCTCCAATTCATAGCATACACTGTTAACATAAGGTCTTTAAGTCTAGGGTCTGAACTCCTGAGGAGATCATCCAGGATACTGACATATCTCAGCAAAAGTGATCCAACTTACACTCCTAATTATGTTGCCCTTACTCAGCAAATGCTACTATTTTTGCTGTTAATAAAAAAAAACAGGATTTCATTCAAACACAGAGGACTGATGGGTGACAATGGAATACTCATAGCAAATAATCTAGGAAGAAAATATGTCCAAAACATTGGTCTAATATCTGCCTTCTTAAATATTTTTTATTTTCAAATTGTCTACTTCATAACTGGGAGCATAATTTCTGCATGTAGACACACTCAATCTATGTTAAGTCATTCCTCCTCAGGTACTGATAGCTCTGAAGACACAGCAGTGTGCAGTTCAACCAGAGCTCATAGGGTGTACTTCCACCTCTTCTGATGAAGCTCTGGAGCTGCAGCAGAAACTAACTGAGGAAAGATGGTTTGTGCGTATTCAGCCACATTGCATTGCATTTGGATTACAAGGCAGGCAGAGTTTTAGCATCGCTCAGATCATAGAATCATAGAATCACAGAATGGTTACGATTGGAAGGGACCTCAAAGATCATCTAGTTCCAACACCCCTGCCATGGGCAGAGACACCCTCCACTACACCAGGTTGCTCAAAGCCTCAGGAGACAGATCATCAGGCACTACTTAGCGTGAAGTCATGAGAGCTGCCTCCATACTGTACTTGATAGGACAGCTCTAAGAACGATTTGTAAATCTTTCTACAGCTTTCCCTGTCTCCAATACTTTGGGTCCATACTGCCACTCATAGGCCATTTGAAATCAGGTTGATGTCAGACTGTCTACAAAAGGTGTCTGCCCTCATCGTGCCTTTGTGACCAGGAGTCCTTGCTGGAAGTGTAGCAGGATAGCTGACAGCTGAGCCTCTCCTCAAGACAGGCAATCATGTCCCTGCAGCACGCACTAATCATGAGGCTCAGACAAGTTTATGTCTAGGAAGCACTGGTGGTGCTACCTTAGCGGGAGCTTCTAAGAGCACCTTCATTAGAGGTGGTGGAGGCACTTAGCAGGCGGTTATTCTGGTCTGGAGGCTCTCCTATTGCCATCATGTGTCTCCTGAACCTCAAGAACACACTGTATTGTGGGGAAACAGGATCATTTGTGAAGGTACCTAGAAGAGAGATGTAAGTAGTAGTAGCATGTCTGACTACTGGGCCTTTGTTTCTGTATGGGCTTCTAGAGAAACAAAGAAATAAGCAGAAAAGCTAGATAACAAATATGTTCTTAAGCGAAATATTTATTTGACCAAACAGCTTCCAGAAAAGTGTAAAGTTGTGGGGTTTTTTTTGTTGGATTTTTTTAATGAAGCCATGCAAACTGGTAGCTAGAGACACTTACTCTATGACAGCTCTACTCTTTTGACAGCCTGACAGCAAACAAGACTGACCTCTTTTCAGAGAGCAAGTTGGTTGTGTTCCCACAGCAAACTATGGGAGGGTGGTCATTTTCATAAGTGGTGAATCTTCATAAGGGTTGGGTTTTATTATCCTGTAGCAAGTCTTTGTTTGCTGGCACAAGAAACTTTAGTTATGATAAATAACAGTTCCCTAGTTAGCTATAATTTAAGAAACAAGACTATGGGCCTTCTTTCTCACAAATTTTGTACAGGCATATATTTTTAAAAATACACTCAAAAATGTAAGGAAAATGCTAAGTACCTATAAACCACGTAAAATTTGACAGTGAAAGGCTTCTACATTTAAGGAAAACCAGTAATTTGTGCTTAATTTTAAAGGATGTTGATTCAAGAATCAGGCTTATCCATGCAGTTATAACAAGAGCTTAGTTAATGCAAACAATTTGGGGGGGAAGGGGGTGTGTGGGGCTGTATCATATCAGATGGTACAAGTTAAAATAAATGAATAGATGAGTACCTGTATAATGACTACTTGAATGACTACTTGAGATGAAAGTATCTGAGAGCTACTTGATAATTCAATGGACTTTTAACATAGTAAAGAACACAAAGTGCTGTATAGAATGCCCATTTCTTCTAAAAGCACAGAGAAAATGGGACAGCTTTCAAAAACTAAATGTATGCAAAGAAATTTGCTTTAAATATTTGGTGGCAAAAACTTTGTTACAACAGATTTGAACTTTGAGTATATACATTAACAACTGAGCTTTCTGCCAGTCAAAGAAAACATTCCTCATACTCATGATTCTGAAGCTGTCACAGCTTATCAGAAGGCAAATTTACAGTAAAATAACGTAAAGCAATAAATTCCTCCCAAGCTTTAGACATCCTGGCAGTTTCTGGAGTCAGCACAGATGACAGAGTAATGAGCTTTTAAGAACTTAATCTGAGAGGGGGAAGATTCATCATTTATCTTACAGTTTTGAGTGTGATTCTTCCTTGATCTCTCTCTTCTGATTAATAAAATTGCACTGCTACATTAAAGAGTAAGAAAAAGTTTTGTGTCTTCCTTGCTTTTCCTTGTTTTGCAGTAAGGCATTGTGTCGGGGGAGTTCCTGGCTACTACAATAGAAAGCACCTGTGCCTTGTTAGGACAGGTGCTGTGAGTCACGTTGGTCAACCGGAAACCACGTGACTCATGGAGGTTTAAAGGTGGGGCACTCCCAGGAGGGAGTGGGGCAGTTCCCTCCTGGAGACTGGAGTGATAGGAGCCCCTGGAGAGCAGCGTCTTGAAGCTCTCTGTTAGAAACCTTTGGTTGTGACAAGGACCTTTGGAGGGTGTTAGAGCCTTCTGATATACGAGGAAGATCACAACGACCTTCTGGGTTGTGATCCCCGAAGATTGAGGCATCAGTAGTCCGCAACAGCATTGATTCATTGATTACACTGGAACAAAACCTGCTCATGAAGCATCTAATGAGAGCTGCAGAGTAAGGGAGGGTAAGGCACCCACCAGCTCATATATTTCCCCACTCTGATAGGTAAACTGTCCTCACAGTTACTTAAGGATAAGGCTCCCTTTCCTATACAACATATCAGAATTACTTTATTGAGAATAAATAGGAGATTAAGCTAAAGGGATTTTGCTTATAAAGCAAGCTAATGAGTTTATCTCCAGAAGCAAAGGATCTAAGGAGTCAAGGCAAGTAGCAACAGTGGTCCTTTATTACCGGGAAATCCCGTGGCACTCTTTTACGACAGCAATTCTGCAAGTCTCCTGTTCTGTTTCATGTCAGGCGAACACAGCAAAGGTCATTGCCCACCTCTACAATCCTGTGTCATTTAGCAACAGGATAACAATGTCTGTTCTGATGATTCAGATGCTGTTGATGGATGAGCTGAAGAGGAACAACAGAGCAGAGAGGGCTTTCTCAGGAAGTGAGAGATTTAGAGTACGAAATGCTGTAGAAAAATCACGAAGAGAATAGGAGCAAGGAGGCTTTTTTCCTGATATTTTAGATTTTTGTTCTTCACTATTTTCTTCAAAAAGAGTTACTGAAAACATGACTAATAGCAGAGATCACAGAGTAAAAGGAGAAATGTGACAGATGTGAAAGACAACTTAGAAGACCTAAAGACAGTGCAGCTTGGAATGCACGGCAATTGCCAGAAAAAAAGTTACGTGAGCCATAACCTGGTTTGAGTTGAATTTTTACGTTTCTTTACTAGAATGACCACCTACCTTGAGAGGAAGGTTTCTGATGATACACTTCACTTTAACTTGGCAAGTTTAAACCACATATATCAATTTCTTCTTTTTGTGGTTGGCAAAAACCAGTTATTTATGATACTATTACACATTGAAGCACTTACCACCACCACATAGAACTAAGCAGTAGGAGGACAGGTCCCATAGACTAACTGAAGGCTAAATCACTAATGATGAGCAATAAGAGTAAAGTCATAGGGCTTTTACTTTTTGCTTCAAGAAACTTATAAAATCAACAGAAATACTATTTTTAAAGGAGATAGCTATAAGTAACAGACAGAAAGAACTGTGGAAATTATCTGCATCTTACTAAAAATAAAGGGTAGATTCAGTAGACAGTCTGCCATGTTTTCTAACATCTACCTGCTACATCCATATGCCGACGTAGGGCAGTATTAATAAGAAAGACAAACCTTTATCCTGCTTTGAACACTAAAGGTATGCAGTGTATTCCACCATTATTAGTTTTTTTCTTTCTTTTCCATAATCTTATGGCTATTATTTTAATTTAAATATCGGTGAACTAGCTGTCCTCTGAAAATTAAAAATAAAAAGGAGAAAGAAGAGCAATGCTTGTGTTTTTAATATACATGATATAAAATATTAATTAGCTTAAAAGTTAAAGCTACTTTCCAGACTAAGACGTTTAATCTAAAATATTCATGCTTTTATTTTGAATAAACAGTTTTCTCTGTTCACTGTTGGTACCCTTGCTATTCTGAGAAAAATCACACAACGTACTGGAAGTTAAAGACTTGGTGTAAAGGATAGCAGGTTAAAACCCAGCATATTTGGAACAGGGCTTTGTGCCATGCAGCTCTTACAATGTGCTGACTGGATTACAAGAAGTAAGGGGAATCCAGTTTTTTGCCTTGTTGTCTTCTACTTAGAATTTTCAATATTTGGAAAAAAAGAGCATGCCTCCAGTCTGCTTCTAGAATAAAGCTCACAATACAACAATTTCATATCTTTATTTTGTGTCCATCAGCTCTTTTTTACTACATATACATAAATTGTGCAATGTCTTTGTGGGCAGTACTGATCTTGGATGTACAAATGTCAGTTGTTGTATTCTGACATATTTTAAGGAATTGCCGGAACATGTGTGTGGTTGCTTACATCCTTGTGTGATCATCACAGATAGGAACTGTAAATACCACAGAGATGCCTGCAATACTCTATCTGAAGTCTTAGAGAGCCCATACAGAAGATATGGTAGAGAAGAAAAGAAAAGCCATAATAATGAGAGCATGTGAGATATATCCGATTCTCAAAGACCAATGAGCAACACAAAGAACAGCACTGAAAATTAGCGCTAGCACTCTTGGTTTAGAGACTAAAACAATGCAAAAGACTAATCACAGCCTAGGATCTCAAGTTCAGACTCTATACTCCTGGTAAACATCTATAGGGAGATCTCATAGTTCTTTACCTGTCATGGAACTCTCATTTTTTTTTGTTACATAAATAGATATTTAACCCTCTTTAAATGCAAGTGAGAGTCAAATGTACTTTATGTCAGGAAGCTGTCACGTGGTTGAAGTCTTAAAGCTATTTCTTGCTCTAGTAATTATAAGAATCTTAGGTAATTCTCTTGGCTCTCATAAGTTACCAGGTAACTCTGTTTCAGAAGAAAGTACGTATATTCAATGACTAGCAACTAACAACACCTCCAGTCCAAGAGATAAAGTTTTCTCTTTCAGTGGTTTAAATTGCCAACAGAACTCTCATTTAAACAAAAGAACAACAATAATATAGAATAATCAAGTACTGCATAGTTCATGAGAATTATGAATTGTTTTACCAAGCTGTAACATAAACTTTGGTAAACTGTCCATAAAATTGAGTTGCGCTGCGCTAAAAAATGATCTGTAACATGACAGGAACAAAATTCATACTATCTAGCTGTTCCTGCCTGTCAGTCTAGGATGTAGAGCACATATCCAAGTAACACAAGGTAATCAACACCAGGAAGATGTGTCTGGCAGCAGTGAATATCTGGTATGTTAAATCATTCTTCAGATTAAAAGCTGGGTATTTTGTGGAAGACTTAGTTATGGCTGGAAACATTTCTCATTGATTACATATACTGCTTGCCTTTGGATTTCTTCCTTTCCAAATATATGAGAATGTAATTTTTTCCTGGATGATGCATTTCCAGGCTTGTGCTCCTTCCCCTCTGTTGTACATCAAGAAGACAGCAGTCACTTGGGCTTTCAGGGCACCTTAGCTCTGAATCGCATACTTGGGTCAAGTGATCTTTGCAACTCTCTTACTTAATATAATAAACATAAAGAGCGTTCTCCTTCCATGTATACTATTTTGAGTCCACAAGACCTTGCAGAAATACTCACTGATAACAATAATTATGTGCTTCAATATTAATTAGGTTGGCTAGAATAGGCACCACCACTGACAGATAAATAAGATCAAGTTAGTTTTAAGTTAGCTATTTAACTACTAGTCTCAATCTAGTATCATTGCCCTCTACTTCCTACATATCTCTGGGGAAATATTTGTGATGAGTTACTTTATTTTAGCACTCAAACCCATTTTGCTATTAATCTAATCAGCTAATAAACATCATCAGTTTTCCCCCTTTTCACTGGATGAAGCTGTCGACAGGGAGGTTGGATTAGATGATCTCTAAGGTCCCTTCCAGCCTATGCCATCTATTCTGCAAATCAGATTAATGTTTAGTCTGAATGCTCTGGTTAATCACTTTAAGATTTTGTGACACGAAAAAGCACTATGTTTACATAGAGCTTGAAAAAATCCCAGGACTTTTATTTTAATGTTATGAAACTGGCCATCCTTTAAACCTACACACACCTGAAAAACACTGTCATGGGGCAGTATAGTCTACATTTTGATATTGTTCCTTAGTAAACAAATTAATAATAAAACAGAGGGATAACAGACCAGATACTGATTTAAATGCTAATTATTACAAAGACTGGGAAAAAGTTAAACATAATGAAATTAGCCCACATTATTAGCAGCCACATTTTTTTGTATTATATGATAAAATAAACATCAATAGAAGGCTTGGGCACATTAATTAAGACTTGTTACTGCCCTATGGCCAAGCATTAAATCAACTGTATAATCTGCACATCCCCAAGAATGTCCTTCTGTAGCAGAAAGAGTGATGCACTTCACTTACAAGAGGGAAGCAGCAATATATTTTATTGATATAAGACAGTGAGCTAACAAAGTTCATTGGTAAATGTGACAACGATATAACAAGACTCGATGGCAAGGTACACTGGATTATTTACTGCATAGAGGACAGAGTCAGACAAAACCATTAGAGAGAGCCTCCCGTTGAGTCATGAGGTTCAGAGAGGACCACCTTGTGTTCTAAGATCTTTCTCAGAGAGGAGTCTTGGTGGATCCAGACTTAGTCCCAGACTTGGTCAACGATTTATGTCTAAAAGGACCAGTCCTTTATATCACTTAGCTAAGATTACAAAATGTCGCCATGCTTATTCCCAATTAACTTACTGAGTATCTGATGCGATAAGGATTCTCTCAACCTTGAGGAGTAACCTTGAGAGGCATCCTTACTCAAGGGGATATCCTGGCATGCAGCCCACTGCCACACAGGAGAGCAGAACGGGCTCTGGCCTGTCCACTATTTATGGAGTAAGATGATTGACTTATAGTCATATTTGCATACCAGCTGTATTTCAGTTGGTGCATGCTCAACCAGCCCTCAGCTGTTGAGACAGAGGTCTGGGCCACTACGCCAGACAGCACTCACCTACTGTGTTGCCATCCGTCTTCCCAAAATCCAACTTACACTGGATGCAGCCATCAGGACCATCACTGGTGGTTATTGCTTAAGCAGGGGCAAGGCAGGGAAGCACATCGCTACACCTTCATACTATGAGATGTCACATAAAATAGACAGGAAGAGGTCAGGGTGATAGTCAAATTCAAGAGGAAGAAATTCACGTACAGAAGACAAAGACAAAAACCTTTTGTTGCAAACTATTTTTTTTTTAAAGAAGATGCATATTTGTGTCTGAAGCTACTGAGATTTCTGGCTATTAAATGAAACTCTGAGGAAGCTATATGACTGCACAGAAAAGACACTGAAGTTGTTCAAGAGAGGTGACAAATGCAATTTTATCATGACTCTGATTTATCATAAAGATAGCATCACAACATACATGACAGTATTGATGTCCTCTCAACAGCTGCAGAATCACTGGATTTGCACACACGTTGTAGTAATAGACAGTATAAACCTCTGTATCTGCACATCTCACAATCTTGTCCTCCATGGCAATCTGATGCTGGCTTAGTCCAGTAAGACACCGTCTTGTCTTCTCCAGCACATTGATTATCCTGCACTTTTGCTGCCACATCAGACTTGCACTTCTCCAGCTTCAGGAATCAGTTTTCACACACAAATATCACTGCATATCCCTTCACATTCCCAGCATCATTTATCCACCATCTGGTAACTAAACAGTCAAATTTCTACTGTTACTTTTGTAGTTGTCCAGTCTCACAGGAATCCTCAGCAACTCAGTGGACCAAAGAGAATCTCTTTCCAGTAAAGACAATTCAAACATTATCATGTAATGAAGCTTATTTTCTTTTTCTCAAAGTACACACTTGGATGCTTCTTGCTCAGTTTGAAGCAATGCCACTATCTCCCTAGAAACCTGATGAACAGCACTCTGCCTCAGGCACTACAACACATACACACATGTAGGCTACCTCATGGTCTGCGCAAGGAAGGCTGATGCTCTGGTTCTTTCAGGAACCTCACATCATCAGCATTTGCTTTCCACACATCCCAAGCACTGAAACAATACGTACACCATTAAGCAATATTCTTGATCTGTCTCTCCGGTCCATCTTGGAGGAAAAAAAAAAAAAAAAAAAAAGAAGAGGAAGAAGAAGCAGCAATTGCTATTTCCACTGCAGGTGCAGAATGAATAGATCACATATCCTAGACACTAAAATGACCACTGGTCCAGGGCTGAGTTCTGTTTGGTTTCTGTCTTATGAGAGAAAATGTGAGGGAAAACTTCCAACCGTTGAATGGAAAGACGGAAGATTTATCATGTATCATGTGTAGGAGTTTCAGCACGGAGACATTTGGTAGTTATCATGGCAGTGATGGATCAGTGGGTAGAAACGTGAGTGAGAAGTAAAATCCATGATAAATTCTGCTGTCAAGGCAGTTATTACAATTAATAATCATAGACAATTCTTGTTAAGCATTCATGCTCTTGGTAGCTTTAAAATAAAAAAAAAAATCAACAACAAAACCATCAAACCCCCCACATTTCTCTATTTTTATTTTATTTTTACTATTTCAGTAGCCATGTTAGATTTGTATATCTCCAGAAGAAAACTTGTAAAGGAGAGTATTTCCCAGACCTGGCATGTTTACTGGGTAGAATATTTAATAGATTTTCAGTAACAGAACAGGGTTTTTATTAAATTGTCTTCATAGCTGTCCCTCAATCCATTTCTTTCTTCCAGGACCCAAGATTTTGTAAATGACAGGTTTTAATGCAATATGGCACATGTTTTCAACTGAAATTCACTGTAAAACACTCTCTAATATCACAGCTTCTTTGTGCCATTAATATAAGACTTGTGAATCTCATGGGCCAGATATATAATAAACGAACATTTGTGCATTTTAAATTGCATTTTAACAGATTTTTGCAGCATCAGCTGCCTTCTTCTCCCCTCTGCTTCTCAGTGTTCTTCCTCTACCGCTCTCCAGCACAGGATCGAAATAAAGCAACAGCCTCTCCTCGCTCTGAATCTCACCTCACAATATACCCACTGCCTCTGATATTCTGCAAACCACCTAGTTTTGCTTAGAAAACTACACATAAATTTAATCTAGTTTGGTTAGTGGTTTTATTGCTTACAAGCAACTGTTTAATGTATTCAAGATAAAAAGCACCATCTTTACGAACCAATTCGGTCTTCTCATAATGTAACAGCACATTACTGCAGACGTTCTTTTGAGTCAGGTTGTGAAGTAGTAGTTAAATAACTCATTTCCAGAAGGCTGTAACACCAGACTTATTACTGTGGGGACGTTTGTTTGTTCTGACTAATCATGAATTAACCTTTGAGTTGTGATGGCATATAAGGAAGAAAAATAAAACTTTTAATCCTATAGCCCAAGCTAACTAGAGTTAACACTCTGGGAAGCATCCTGTCTCTAATTAACATGAAAATATTTTAGCTGATTTTTGATCCTATAGGCACATCTCAATTTTAATATATTTCAGTTGAACTCTTTTCCTTTATCCTTCTGACCTATATTCTTGTGAGTTAATTTCATTTGTATTTTCAATGCTAGACAAGAAATCGTTGCAGGTGGTTTAAAATAAGGCTGCATAAAAGAAAAGATAAATGCTTCTAGACAGCCATATTGCTTTGTGAAGTACTGAACTGTGCTACAGGTTGACATATCCTTAAAAATGCTGCTAAATCACAAAGGCTCAAAAGTCAGAACAGGTTATTGAAATGTTCTTAAATGGTTATTTGACACCATTTTCACTTGGGCCATTAGGATATACTGCAGCATAAGGAGACGTTCAGAAGTGGGTTTTGACATGAAATACATTACTGCTTGTCAGAGTATTCAATTGAGATCATAGTATGTATAGACTTTTCATATATTACATGATAGATAATGGCTTCTTTGAAAGCAGTTTATGATGTACTACATTAACCTATGAAGTAAAATGTGGCTATGTGCATTTTTACAGTTATTACATACTTTATTAATGAATTCTTAAATACTTTGAACTATTGAGATGATTACATGCTTTCTATCTAATTTTATAATAATAGGGTACGTAATTTCTTTGTTTTCCTGATTAAGTAACCTCAAAGTATCTGAAAAAAATATTATTCTTTATTTATTATAATCCTCTGGTATTAGCTATTTCTGAATTTTCAGTAGCCACTCTATATTCTATTTTGTGACCTGCGCATGCCTGCTTGCTGTTTTACAGTTTGCTGAACTAATTACTATTTAAGTCAGCCCTGGTCCATATCTTCACATTCAATGCCCCGAGCCACTGCAACACTTCAGAAGAATCACATTTCCCTTCCTGATTACCAATTGCCATCAGAACAAGCACTCCATTCTCATTTCTTGGGAGCGGGGTGTAGATAATTTCCTAACCTGACAAGAGGAGAAAGGCTACTACACCTAAATTTTACTAATATTTCTTTACAGAGAGGGTTGTGAAGTATCGGAACAGGCTGCCCAGGGAGGTGGTGGAGTCCCCATCTCTGGAGGTGTTTAAAAACCATATAGATTTGATGTTGAGCAATATGGTTTAGGGACCCTGACAGTGCAGGGCGAATGGTTTGACTCGATGATCTTGAAGGTCTCTTACAACCAGACGATTCTATGATTCTATGATTGTACTTGCTCCTTTCTTCCTTTGATTCCATGTATCATCAAACACAGAAGTCTACAGAGGTTAAAATCCAAACTAAGCTTCTGCTTAGATATTTAAGCCATATCATTGACAGAACTGAGACACATATCTACAATCATACTACCTACAATCATGCAATCTACAACTATAAAATCTACAAGTAAGAAATAGCTTTCTTAAGCAGCCAAACTCAATCCTTAGAGCCTTCAGAGAGTTTTGGAGACTGACTTGATGATAGCTATGTCCTTTCAAGGCACTTCTAACTAGCATTAATTGAAATCTAAGCCCTTATAATTATTAATTTTAAAAGGTAGTTTATTCAGGTTTTTTTTGTCTTTAGCTACAGGTCTTCTAAACAGAGGATACTCACCAAACTTTTTTTTTTAATTCAAAAAAAAATGTGTTTCACATTCTTTTAATAACTTTGGATCAACATACTCAAATTCCCAACATCCAAACAAACAAATAAACAAAACCTTAAAGCCTTATACTTCTGGGAGTCTGATGTGCCAGGCCGGCAGATCCACACAGTCCAGTAAACTGGGTTGTCTCCTTCCTCCACCTGGCTGAAGGCAGGACTCCTTTAAAATTTGTTAGCATATCCATAATTCACTTCTTGTGCAGAAAGATCAAAAGGATTAGGAACAAGGAAAGGATTGAGAGAAGGAACAGAACTGCTTGCTCTGATTCTCTTTCTCTCACAGTGGTTCAGAAGGATTTGAGTGCAGGATTAAGAAAGTTACACTCGTTCTTAATTGGACGTAAAATTAATTATTTTTTTAACTAGGAATTATGTTTCTTGACTACTCCCTGTACTTGTGTAGGACTGTACATTTTATCTTTTTCAAGTAGATGACGACAGTACCTCACTGACATCAATACTGTCACCCACTGTCACCCTGCCCTGTATATGGAAGCAAAAGCAAAGCAAAACTGAAGACAGTGGTTTGGCTGCAAGAACACGTGCCTTGCAACACAAACAAGTCACAGATATCCCCAGTTATATCCAAATTATCTAGAGCTGATTTGCCTTCCAATGCAGAGGCTCATTAGTCAAGTGTTTTCTCTTAAACAGAAGGGGTAACAGCTAACATTTCTCTCCTTTTTCCTTACTGAAACCATTAGCAGGATCTTTTTGCCCTACCTACAGAATAACTTTCATAAAGTTTGTGGGAATGCAATATTTCAGGCTTCTCTTTTGAGAGCTGAAATTGGCTACTGGATCCCAACAAACAAGAACATAGACCAAATGAAGGGCTGATAATCCAATTATAACACATCATTTCCTTAGAAAACAAGCTAAATGTCCTTCACCTTAGTCCTTTTTCCCTTGTAAAGCTACTGGAAAAAAACCACCATCTATAACTAAATATGTTTTAATTATTGTTGTTATTAAACTTCATTTCACATAGCTTAAGAAGCGGAAAATAAACAACAAACAAATTTCCCTCTCCCAAATATCATAACCACAGATGCTATCTCTAATCATCAACCTTTATAACCTTATACATATATAAAAAATATACTTTCACTTAGTATATGTAAAATACCTACATATGTTCCGTAGTTTAGAAACATATTATAATTAGTGAGAGAAGGATAGAGCTCTAACTGACAACGTCCACTTTTTAAGTGATCATAAATACAGGTAAAAATCTTATCTTGATATTGTCCCCATAGTGCAGTTGAGGATATTTACTTAACAGCAAAAGATAATGGAACTCATCACTTTTAATCTTAGCAGAAATTTAATTTATGATGATGAAATGCTAATAACAACTCCTTGACTTCAAACATGTGGTAGACCCAAGCAAGTCTATTTAAATCCTGTTTTGGCAGAGATTTTTTTGATGCTAAACACTCATTAAACACCAATAGGATTAGAGCATTTTACACTTCTCAACTCCTTTGAAAATCCCAACAGCTCTCACAGTACATAACGTATGATGTACTACAGGAAGTGTAAATTTAAGATTTGATTCTTTCAAATGGTGAGTTAATGGGAATCGAATGGGCAAATATACTTCAAAGGAAAATTTCAGTTTACTTCATTCCTCAGAAGAAAGGAGAGGTATCTTATACAAAAGATGAATTAAGACTGAGTACAACATGTAAGGGAACTTCACTGAAGAATGTGATATTGAAAAGGAATTTCCAGAGGAGATCAAGGATTGATTGAATCACTCACCCATGCACTTGCTGTGCCTTCAAGTATTCTGGATACCCTCCAGGCAAATAGCATGACCCTCAGCAGTTATTCCAGAAGGGCATACATCTTCTGCCAGCCCTTAGGGAACGTTTCAAATCATCTGCTGTGAGAGTAAACACGAGAAGGACCTGCTGCCGTTGACTGGCATTCTTGACAAAAGTCAGCTGGAACAAGAGCCTGAACCAAGATAAGTGAGCAAAGAGGGACAGCTGGAGGCTGTGGTCACACCAGGGTTGGAGGGCTGGAAAAATGCTCTTGTTCCATCTACAGATCTGCAAATTTGGAATAGGTTCAGTGCCCTGGGTGCTGGTGAGAACAAACAAGACTTGTCAAGGGATTTGAGAGCTGACTGAGCCCAAAAGTTTTGTCTGCACAAAAGAGAAGAAGCAAGTAATAGTTTCTGGAGACCGCCTCCTGTGAGGACCAAAGCACCAGTCTGATGGCTTGACCTAAGTTGGTATCTCAGGTTTGTTGCTTGGCCTAAGCTAAGGTCCAGGATGCTGCAGAGGGACTGTTGAGGCTTGTCTGGCTCCTTGATGTATTGCTTTTCCATGTGAGCACTGCTGTTACCACTGGGGGTAACCCAAAGCATATTGAGAACAACCACAAAAGCCTGAGGGCAAGAGTAAAAGGCATGATCGGGCCCACATTGTGTCTCCTCACTCCCATCACTGAAGGGGAAAGACCGGAGCAGAAGTGATCTCATCTAGCAGGTCTAGATGTGCTGTGCATGCCTGGTGTCACAGTCAGGGCTTTGGCTGTGGGACCGTCTCTGTACCCTTGCAGCAAAGAAGACCAACAGCATCTTAGGCTGTATTAGTAAGGATATTCCCAGCAGGTGTAGGGCTGGACTGTCCCCTACATTCAGTAGTTTTAAGACTGCATCTAGAGTACTATATCCTGGTTTGGGTTTCCCAGTACAAGAAGCGTATCAACATCTTGGCACGAGTCCAACAGTGGGCCACCAAGATGGTTGGGAGCTGAAGAATGTGCTATGTGGGGAGAGGCTGAGAGAAGTAAGCCTGTTCAATCTCTAGAAGAGAAGCAGCACAAAAGATCTATTGCTGTCTACTACCTGATCAGAGGACACAGGTATGGTGGAGCTAGGCTCTTCTCAGAGGTGCACAGTAGTAGGATGAGAGGCAATGTGCACAAATTGGAACATAGGAAATTTTGATTAGATATCAGGAAAATTATAGTGGTGAAATACTGAAACATGTTGCCCATAGTGCTTGTGGAATCTCTGTCTCTGGAGACTGGGCTGTGCACAGCCTTGAGCAACCTCATCTAATTAGACCTGCTCTGAGCAGAGGTTTGGACTTCTGGAGGGTCTTTTCAACCTCCATGATTCTAAATGAATAATGATGGGCACCCACCCTGCACCTCAAAAATGGCCAGATTGCTCTACTGATTATTAAAGGAATCTCAGAAGGCTTGCTTAGATGCTTTTATTATGGATACTTAGCATAAAGTTAGATGAATCTCAGTCCCAATTTCTATTTTGCTACTGTTTGAAATCAATAGGAATTTAGGCATCTGAAAACTTTAGTGGCTTTGATATCTTGTAAACTGAAATCCTATTGAAAATAATTGGAGAATTTTTACAGTTATCATAGAATCATAGAATCAGAATGGTTTGAGTTGGAAGGGACTTTAAAGATCATCTAGTTCCAACACCCCTGCCGTGGGCAGAGACACCTTCCACTAGACCAGGTTGCTCAAAGCCTCATCCAACCTGGCCTTGAACACTTCCAGGGATAGGGTAGCCACAACCCCTCTGGGTAACCTGTTCCAGTGTTTCACCACTCTCAGTGAAAAATTTCTTCCTTATATCTGATTGAAATCTCCCCTCTTTCAGTTTAAGCCATTGCCCCTTGTCCTATCACTACACGCCCTTGTAAAAAGTCTCTCTCCAGCTTTCTTGTACGCTCCCTTTAGGAACTGGAAGGCTGCCAGCAGGTGTCCCTGGAGTTTTCTCTTCTGCAGGTTTATCCTAATATTTCTAATGTATAATATTTTTTTTACCAAATCACTGTACAAATTGTTCACCATTTCAGTGATGAAAGAGAAAGCCAGCTTACTTTCACCCTAGCCTTAGGCATAGTTACACCTCAATATCGAGAAGTTTGTGTCACTTCCTGGCGAAAAACAGTTACATAACTAATTCCTCTTAAAGCAAAACACCTTTGTGTTAAAAATCTTGCTGGAATGCTTAAATCCTCTTTCTGTGCACTTGTCTCTTAATACATATTCACATGAATAAAATCACTGATTCAGTTAACTTTTTTGACTTAGCGACTTATTACTATACTGGAATTCTTTAGTAGCATTATGGTTACTTATGTAATACCCATCACAAAACCCCTTAGAGATTTTTGAAATTGATAGTATTCCTCTAAGGTGCTTTAAGTACAGAATAACAGGAAGAAAAATGTGAGAAGAACAACGTAAGACAAACAGAGACAGTAATCGGGGGTGGGGGTGTATTTTTCCTAAAAGCAAAATAAAAAGCTCTCAATAATTGAACTAACATTTACAGGAACATAATTTTTGGCAGTATTACCTCTAAGTAGAACTATCCAAACCCCTATTACAAAAATCAACTTTCACTTGCATACTGCAGCCATCTTTTTGACTATACAGTATAATATTTTATGCTGCATATCTGCCTTGGACTAAATTTCCTTGAATTTTTCTGAATTTCTATAAAAAATTTAAGACACTAAAATGACTGGTTTAGAAGGTGACACTTTTAATGACTAAATAAAGTAGAGGGATCCCATCCCTAATTCCTGTTTTGTCTCTGAAATTAGTAAGAATTTAGGTGTCTATTCCTCACAGGAATTTAACATCTGGTTCTATGGGATGTAAAATCTCAAGGCCTAATGAAAGTCCCTAGTGTAACCACTTCCGAAAATGAAGCTAAAGAAAAAAAAATCAACTGTTCTACTAAGGTAAAAATGTTGGTAGAGGACAAGAGACTGCATTTGAGGTGTGTTTTTCCAACTCGGAAGCATGATCGTAAATCTGGACTTATTAAAATCTTTTTTGTACAAGATGTGAAGAGTGCTCTTTATTTTGGCGAAGAAATTAATGCTAATATTTTCTTCTCGGTGTTTCTTATCACCAAGCTAGCCAGACTGCACATTCTCTATCATCCCAGAGCCCGCAAGAGTGCTTCAAAATAGGATCACAAGATGAAGTCAAGAATTTCCTTACAAAATCCATTCACATGTGGGGCCTGGTTGCACATGGGCATTGCAGGGAAGTGACCCTGTCACCGCACTTTACAACCAGTAGCAGAAACAAGGGAAGAAAGAAGAAAAGAGACACCAATAGAAAAGTGTGACAAAAAGAGTAAGACTACTGGGAAGTAGGAAAGAGTTAAAGACTGAATCGTAAGACTTGAGCTACCTCTGTGGAAACTGCAGACAATAATCTCTAGAGCTTAGCGACAGAGCAAGGCTAGATCAGCTGGACAAGGGGCCCAGAGTTAAGTGGAACAGGCTGTTTACAGAGAGTATGAAGTACTACAGATCATGATAGTGGGCCCATCAGTAGAAGAGAACAAGAGGATCCAGACTGGGAAAAGGCTGGGGAAAAGAAACGCGAGCGGGTAGAAAGAATTAGGCTATCCAGAAAAAGATGGTGGAGTCTTTTACCAAGAAATCCCATTTCAAAGAAGTCTGCTAGTGGTGCATTCTTTTTTTACTGGATGCCTGTCTTTTATATGTGGAGGACTACCTGCTATTAAGTGTTCTGAAGAGCAATAAGCTCATCAGCTCAGAGTGGTCACTCATAATGACTGCATACTTCAATCTTGAAATGTCTCGCAAATTGATTACAAAAAGTATATGTCTATTTTTGTCTTTAATGTCTCTGAGCTTCAATTCACACTGAGAACTGGTTTAAAATGCAGCATGCCTCAATCTAGTAAAAGTATTAATTCAGTAAGACTGGAGAAAATTTTATTGTGAGGTGTAACACCCCCACCCCCAATTACTAATTCTTTATTCAAAGTGGTGTTTGAATAGCAGGAAGACTGAAGAAAAAACAGTGTTGAACTGTGTTCAACTAAGTGAGCTCCTAGTGTCCTGTGTATAGTATCAAGCAGGCAGCCTGTAGAAAAATGTGCTCCATAGCCATATAATTAAAACCTGTTTAATATTGTACAATAGATTTAAAAGAATGTATTAAAGTTATACAAGCAAACTTAATCCTGGCATGGTCTAAAGCTTTGAACGCAGCTTTAACAAAATTCTTTATATATTATATATGTGAGGAAGACATAAAAAAGATGTTCCATTTTGTTTAATTCAGACTTGAATCACTCCAGCTCCTGGCAAGGGTTGCACGATGCTTCCTGCTACTCTACTCAACCTAGAAGGTTTTCATGAAATATTTGTTTTGCATCTGTGTGAAAAACGTTTTCAAACTCTCTAATATTCTCCAGTCAAATAATTTGCTTTTACAGGCAAACAAAAGAAACTAAGTTCCTCCTTGAAACAGTTCAGCATCTGTTATTTTCCTGTTAGGAGACAGCCCCAAACCTTCACTATTTAGATCATCAGAAACTGTCTTTTGTTTTTCATAATTAGTTCATTCTCACCTATTTGTTGTGATGCTGACCTTGAATTTTTCTTCAACTAACTTTCTGTCTTTGTCATGCTGAATTCCACTCTCTCTGGGTATTTAGGGATAGCAACGGTATTCTTCTGAACCTTCATTTGGATAGAGTCAATAAGCCAGGTTCCTTTAGACCCATCGTAAACCAGCCTCTCCATTCTGTAATCCTCATCTTTCATACCCATTTTTTGACCTTTTTCCTGTCTGAATAAATGTCTTTCAAATCTAGGTCTTGAGAATTGTAACAGTAAATAAAAATATTATATTCTTGCTTCACAGTGGCACAGCTTCAATGAGAAAGAGGCACAATGTCCTCCCATAGTCCAGCAGATTTTAACTTACTGTGGAAGACAATGTCTTGAGTCTGCAGGTTTCTCATAGTACAATTGCTTTGCCCTTGCCACAAATCTCTTTCCCTCTCTCTGCCCCCGCCTGCTTTTCTATAAAGACCTAGGCAAAAGAATAAGCAGTTTTCAAAGAAAGAGGCTACTACTATGGTTCACCTAGCACTCTGTGTCACAAGCCCAATACTATTTATAGGAAACAGTTTTGCCCTAAGATCACGGGCCAGATCAGGCCCATCTGATAAAAAAAAAAAAAAAAACCCCAAAAAAAAAACGAAAAAAAAACCCCAAAACCCTGAGTACTAAATAGCAATTAGACCTCAGGAGAAAAAAGAACTTCCAAGAGCTCCTCCTCCTTCTGCATGTGCTCAGAAGCAGCCCTCTGAGCATCCAGAAAGCATTACCATCAAATAGAGAGGTACTCCATGAGCAGAGTTTGAGTGAGTGTTTCTGAAGTGCAGTTTTGGCACTTCAATTCTGCTTATTCTGAATGATTGAGTTAGTTGGAGCTGAATTCTGTATTTTTTCATGTTGTAGCTCAAAGATGTGGATATAGAAT
Source organism: Tauraco erythrolophus (assembly GCF_009769465.1). NCBI lineage: Eukaryota > Metazoa > Chordata > Aves > Musophagiformes > Musophagidae > Tauraco > Tauraco erythrolophus. The sequence goes on from NC_141467.1 coordinate 28,927,614, forward strand.
TTGAGCCCTGCAAGCAGAGCACATATGTGCTTTTCAGCTTTGGGTGATTAGTTAAGCTGTGGGATAGCTATGCTTATTTACAGAATGTTATAAACTAGGCTTTGTACTATTGTCAGGGGAATTCAGTACCTGACAACCTACAATCTTTTCTAAGTATCTGAATGGGTTTGGTTGTTTTTTTTTTTTTGGTTTTGTTTCTTTTTGGATTGGCAAATACAGATATTAATCTACTGGCAAGCTAGTCTGTTATGAGAAAGAGTCTAAAACTTGATTTGATTTTTATAAACCTAAGTGCTTGACAAACCAAATGACAGTTCTGGAACCAGGAGCAAAAATACTGTTATCAGCCAGGTAGAAAAAAACTGTCAGAGACAGCTTATTGACTAGAAACTATCTAAACTATCTGGTCTGACCTCACTGTTACAGAGAAAAATACATACCAGCAGCAAAAGCATTAGATATAATCTTCAAGGCCACTATAAACATGCACCTATATACAGACAAACAGAAACACACATGGTTTTGTAACATCCTGCCAAAGCATTGAAAGATAAGCTTGAATCCACATAATCATCACCTCACAAGAGAGGGCAACAGATGATTTTTGAGACCTCCACTCAAATACCATGCATAAAGCAATGTGAGCCAGATTACCTTTTATGCACCGACTGCTTTCTTTCTCTTCAGTGATGCAAAAGCAGCTGCAAAATCAGTTTGATTAGCTGGTTAGCCATCTTTACAGCTGCTCTGTGACACTGAGGTGCTGTAAAGCAGCTGGAACTTACCGAAAGTGCATGGGGCTTTGTATTTCCAGGAGTCACAACCAAGTTAATCAGTGACAGGCAATGTGTTTCCTTAAAAGAGAAATAAATAAAGAAAGAAAAGCAAACCTCAAATATAAATTAATGCCAACATTCTAAGTAGTTGTAACAAAATCCTTCTTTTCAAAAGGTATGTTTTAAATAAAAAAAAAAGGAGGAAAAAAGAGGAGGGTTAACAAACAAATTTTGTGTAATTCTGACCGTTGTAGTCCTCCAAACTAATGAAAAACATTTCCATCCATGACTATGGTCAGGGCTAACAAATAGATAACAATAACTAAATCTGCAGGACTCTATGCTAATTTCAAAAAGAGTGATGGGCAGAAAGGTGTAGACTTAGGAAAATGTAATTACACCAATCCTTCATTAGTATGATGAATTCCCTGGTATAAAAGACTTGACTATCAAGTAATATTTATTCTATTTTTGACTTTCAACAATTTACAGACACTGTTTATAGAAACTGAGGGTAAAACCCTTGCAATATTCCACTCGTAGACAAACGCTACACACTTTTTCTAGTGCTAGGAAATAATTTGTTTGTGTATGCACATCTTCTGGTGCACGTATAAAAAAATCAAATGCGAAATGAATTCACTAGCAGGATTTTGTCCCAGGCCTCACAATCAAAATTTAATGCATTTGTTTAACAACTTAGGATCCTACTGTTGGATATGAATTCCTGTGTATTAAATGCTACAAAAGTAGGCAACAAAAGGAAAGTGTAGCTGTGAATCAGTGTGATAAAGTTTGACATCAGCAAGAGAGAGATGAAGCCACTAAATGATGAAGCATTTGGGAACGTTTCACTAGATAAGGAAAATATACAATACAATGCACAGGATAAATATCCTAGCTATTTGATGTCAATTATTGCCATAAACTTGTGTATCTTTTATCCATTCTGATATCAAGCATTGTTGCCTCATAGTTAGAAAAAAAGGCTCATTCAGCTGGAGCTCCCCAAGCCTGTTTGTATCATCAAGATACTAGAAAAAAGTTTGACTGATTCAGGACCTTACCTTCTATGTAGAACTCATTGAATGAACATGTTGAAAAATTATGCAAAATAGATTCCTTAACTACCCTCAAGATGTGTGGAAACACAAGAAAGACATAATTACACAGTTTCTTTGTGCCATTTCTATCACGGTAGATAATTTTAACTAGCCTAGTGAGGTATTCTTCCATTAGTCCCTTAGCAAATTACTTTATACTACATGGCAGACAGAGATGCCAATTGGTAAGAACATCCATGCAGTACAAGATCACAGATGATGTGTCAGCTGTCTGCAGCAAGAAGCAATCATTGCACAGCGATTAGAAAACAGAGTAATGTCCCTGTTCATGATGGTGCCTCAGTCAGAAGGAATGAAAGCCATTATTTGCTGTGCTGTTACAGGACATTTGGCAGTAATAACCAGAGAGAGCATCAGTAAGAGATCAGCTGCATGAATGAGTGGTTGTGTCAGTGCTTAATTTATTTTTTTAAAACACTTGCATGGCAGCACAGGAATACCTGAAGAAACAACTGTCAGGAGGAAGGGGTGGTAGATAAGAAACCCAGAAACAAATTGAAGCACAGTCTTGAAGAGATTCATCAAGATAGATATGCAAAGGTCTCAAAGATGGAAAGGTCATTGAAGTGCAGAAGCCCAAACCTGTCAAGGAAGAAGTGCACAAACAGTTTAAGGGAGTCACTATCTTTTTTGAAGCTGATTAAAATTGTTGCCATCACCAACTGATGTTAAATTTCACCGACTGGCTAATAACACAGGGGTTTCTCCATCAGGGAATTGGTCACAAAAGACATAGCTGTCTTGGCAGTATTCAAGTTTAAAGTAGACATGTATATTAAATTAGCTCAAAAAAAAAAAGAATAACCTGGAAAAAAGGACGCTAGAAAAAATAAAGAGATAGGCACAGTCTGCAAAGCTGAGGACTCAGAAGCATACTGGTTGCTCCTGGTTGAAATATTTTCTTACAGAAGCATATACTGGGGATTCAAACTGTTTCTAAGTGACCGTGGCCTAGAAATGCTGTTTGTTTCCCAAACACAGCTAGACTGAAGAGATGTGACCTTTTCACCCATAAGGCAAATAAAGCAGCTGAAATTCTGGGGGTTTTTTGTGGGTTTTTTTTGTTGTTGTTTTTCTTTTCTTTTGCATTCCACATAGCAAAAAAACTACAAACTACTCCCTTTCCAGAAATACTTTGGATTTTATTACACTCAGCCTATATGGTTCTTTTAAGACTGCGACTGACTGTTTTTAAACTTCCTGTATCTCTGTAGAATTTTTCTATTTTTTTAAAACTTTTTTTAATTCTTTTTTTTTTTTTCATTCCCAAGGCACTTTCTTATTATTATTCAACAAGTCTAGTATTTCTGGTTAAAAGCAGTTTCTAACCAGATTCATTGCTGGCTGGTGATATACTTCATGTGACTCTTCTGTAAGTAAGCGGGCCAGCTGAAAAGATTATCAAAGTAATTTGACAGACATTTGTTATAGTTTGGCAGGTGTTGTGAGTAATACAAACAAGTCTTCTGGCTTAAAAGTACATAATGTCACTATAGCACACTGAAAACCAAACAAAACCCCCCAACCAATTAAATATAATTATTCGTTGTTCCAAGAAGTCTAAAGGAACAGGTCAGGCTTTCACTAATTTTGTGACTGAGGATGATTAATTTTCTTATAATTACTTGAAGGCTGTATCTAAAGTGAATTGTTTTTTTTGAGTAATTGCTCTGGGGGAAAAATAGTTATGGTTAGAATGGGGAGATACTTCTTACATATCTTTTACATTGGTCCTGTCATTTATCTGTAGTACAGTACCTATGGTCACCTAATTCACAATCTGTACTATTCAAGATGTATATGAGACTGCGGAGCCTTACTGATCAGGAAGAGCACCACTAGTATTCAACATAACTGTTTGCTCAGAAAGGTTTAAATAAGACATAATGTTCACTTAAACAGAATGCTAAGGCACTGGCAGATCCAAAGCATGCAAATAACACTTAATTTTTAATCACTGATTGCTAAGTTTCATTTATGTCTGAGTGGCCATTGACTTAATTACAATATTATAAACTCATAAGTAGTCCTTGTTCAGAAAAGGCATTGGGATATGCCCTGAAGAATGTGTTGCTAAACATAACACTGCTTAGCCAGTGAAGCCTCAGCAGAAAAGTCATTAATTTGTGAAAAGAGGGCTCAGTTTGCAATTATTTTCTGTCTTTCTTGATAAAGGTGACTTCCTTGAGACTCCTCTATCTTCATAATGTGCCTCAATCCAGTCATTATAATAATGCATTTCCAAATAGAGAGGATGTTGAATTTTCAACTAAGCTCCTGCATTTGTAATCAAATACATTATGATCCACTGACTTAAGAGCATCTTAGTAGGATGCTGCATAGATAAACTACGAAAAGGGAAAGTCTAATGGATGAAGCATGTTTTAGATTTAATCATTTGTGAGTGTGTTAGAACTTTGGGAAAAAATGGCTCATTTGTGGTTTTTTGCTCAGGATATAAACTGAAATTCCTCTGCGTTTCCTTTAAAGGAGAACAGGATGAGACTTGTAAAGAATGTCACAATGCAATCTCTAACTGTTTTTCTATTGAAATATACGAATTTACAAAAGTGTGAACTATATATACACTTTAAGATTATTTGAAGACACTGTTTTGGCTGCAAAAAACTTGCTAATCGAGTTTTAAAGACTAGTAGAAGCATATTTCTAGCTTCAGAAGACAGCCTCACAATGCTGAGGCAAACCAGAGTCAGCTACAATTAGATTTTCAACCAATCCTCTTCCTGCTTAGTCTAAGAGTGTTCAAAACCTACAGAGCCCAGTTCACACTGGAACAAGACAAAGAGATGGATTTTCTACCTGCAACATAAAAAGAAAATTTTGTGAAGTGCAAGTAATGAGAAATAGCATGAGGCCATTTCAGTGGTGCATGACATGAGTACACTTGAATAAGAGACAACATGAGTAGCACACGGCTGGCATGTGTAAAACATGAAAAGGAGTCAGCTGATCTGTAAGTGTGAGTCAAAAACAAGACTTGCCTTTGTAACCCATTAGCAAACTCATATAATGACAGATAAAAAGTCAGAAAAGCTAAACTTTCATTTTGGTGCCCAAAAAAATAGATTCTGTGACTTTATAGTTTGCTAGCAGTATACCATTGTTGTATTTTTCTCTTTGCCATTCTGCCCAAGGAAGCTTGAGTGATAACTAAATATTGAGTCAAATTCATGGCTGATGAAATTAAGGACCAACATGACAAGGCAGATATTTGAAGGAAATCCTGCAAAAAATATATTTAAGTTACAAAGTTAAGACACTCCAAACTTCATTTAAAAAGTCCATGATCTATTTTGAGTGTTCCTTTTTCTTGTCGTATTCATAATAGATATGTAAAATAAGTGGTAGATACATTTTCAGTTACTGAATTTTAACACATCAAACAGAAAATTTAAAATTAACCTCTAAACTAAGCAAATAAATACAACACTGCATCTGCTAGGTTATGTTATAAAGCTCATCTGCAGACCCACAAAGGAGCCTAGAGAGACAACAGCAGGAGAGAGAGCCCAAATAATCCCCTGACAGGTGACCCCCTGGCCCATCACAGGAGCTGTCAGCCCAGCAAAGGCCCATCTGCACAAGCCCAGAGGAGCACACCAACACACCATAGCATGTGCCAACCGAAAGGAAGGAAGAACTCCTGAGGAACAGCAACCTTGCCCAGGTCCCTCCCCAGGCTGGTCCAGCAGAGCTGTTGGCCCCAGTCCAGGTGTGAAACCCATCCCATGAGTCATGGGAGCAGCTGCTCAGTCACCTTTCGGACTAAGGGGAGCTGCTGCCGAGGGGTGGGACACATTGTGGGGTGCAGAGAAAAAACAGTCTGGGATCGCACAGGATTTATGGGATATTTAGAGAAGGAACAAAAGACAGAAGAAATGAGGGGGTTATGTTAGTGGAGAGCAAGATTGGGGAAATACAGGAATAAAGGGATGCAGAGGATGGGTTGCATATAGATAGTTGGCTGGTTAGTACGCTTGCCTGCCCATGCTCTTCACGTGACCTGTCTGCATAGTCAGACAGTGTAGTCTGTCCCGTCTTCTTATTAAATTCCTTTCTAACTCTTTCCTGGGTGAGGGTTTTCTATACTGCGTGCACACAGATGCACGTATGGGGCATGAGTGCAGCAACTGAGCTCAAATCACAGGCGGGAGGGCCTGTGTAGTACCAGTAACTGCAGCAAGTGCAGGTGTATGATGGCTAATGAAGGTCAACCTGGTCGACCTGGTGAGCAGGTGAAATGGCTTACAAGCAAAGTGAGGGCGAATGCATCTTTTATGGCAGCTCTGGGTGCGAGGGCACCTGCATATCTCTTGGTGTCCATGCACTGGATATAAGTTTACTTCCAAGTGATAATCACACCAATAAAAGTGTCTTTCTATTTCTTTCATAGAATTAGAATAACTGATATTTGCAGATAATAAAAATATCGTTGATAAGAGAAGATGTTTCAATTTAACAGACAGACAGAAGAAGAAATCTTTGCATCAACTGAACTTGATAAAGTTTTTATCAGCATTCGTACATAAGGTAGGTGAGAGGGAAAAAACAACTACTGAAAGAGACCTTAAAAGAGCTTTTCAAAATCCCATTAAAAATAGAAAAGCTATATAATAGATATTTAAAATGTGAGAAAAGTTATCACAGATAAAGGAAAAAAAAAAAACCAAAAACAAAACAGCAAGGAAACCCAAAGTAGAAGTTATTTCCTTTTGAGCTACAAGTAATTAATAATAAAACAATAAACAATAAAACTTGGCAACTGTTATGAGCTTCAGTATTTCCAAATCAGTGGCTAATAAGAAAAAAAAAAAAATTCTTCTATTTTCTTCTGGTTTTTATCTTCTATTTTTCTTTTTTTTTTTTCTGTCTTCTGTAAGATTCTGATTTCTGTGCAGAATCAAAACATTTAACTACCCCTTATTAATTAGCTTTGCTTCAGAGGACAAACTCTAGGTTAGACCATAGATCATAACAGATAACAGCAAAAATATCCCTGTGAAAAACTGTTAGAAAGGAGAACTAAACCCTGCAGAGCTTCTTGAGTAGAAAGGTCTGAAACAGCCACAGAATGAGGAAATGGGATCCTGACATTGAACTGTGTTGTTTTTATAATAGCATTTCACTGAGACACAACCAGCATCTTCACATACTGCAATGCAGCATGTGACTGTCCTTCAAGCTGTTCGTCTTTCACTATTTTATCCCCCTCAAATGTGTCCCACACATTTCTTACTCCTGAGGAGAAATGCAAGCTTCCCCCCATCCACCTCTACTGCCACCAGTAACTTTGAAATGAATGAGGGGAGGTGGATGGTAGCAACTCTGCCTCTTATTTCACATTCTCCATTGCATGAGCTTTTGTGTCAGACACTACACAGTTAAGTCCTGCAATAGCACTTTCCTTAGTGTTGTCTCTTTTACCATTTTTATAATGCTCTCCAGGTTTCCTCACCAGAATCACAATTGAATACAGAGAAGTGGAATTATAGCTCCATGGTTTTCTAAGAAATGGTAGGCAACTAGTTAACAGCATGGATAGCCACTGAAACAAAACTTGTTCAGTATTCCATAAAGCTGTGAATAGTTTTGATGACAGGAAGAACAAAGGTCATATTGGACATTTTTTATGATAACTGAAAATACAATTGCAGAACTGATGATAAAAAGAGATAAAATTCTGCAACAAATATCTAAGCTAATCCATAAAATGTACTTGGTGAATCAGTGTGCCATTGTTAGAAGGCATTGGAATATTAATACAGGAATTAGGCAAAGAAGAGATAAACAACACAGTTTTCAGTGAGATATTTACATGGCTGACGTGTTGACTAATCAGATTGCACCATTTCTGCAAGCTAGTTTGTAAATGGTTTCCAAAGACGAATACCAAAGAGGTTTTCAAATACTGATAAGTGGGGTTAGGAATCTTGTATTTCAAAATAACCTGCATATAAAAGCTCTACAGAAACAAAGGTGCAAGAAAGGGCCGGGGGGGGGGAGTGGTGGGGGGAAGATGTTTTTCCTGCATACAGCTAGGGTAATGTAGCAGACCTTTAAGCAGGAAAACGCTAAGGGAAAAAACCAGCAGTGTCTTGGCGACATTATTACTTATAAGCCTAAAGAACCATTCATTCAAAATGCCACAGTTATTAAAACAATACTAAAGCAGCTTAACTGATGTGAACAAGCAGGAAACAAGATTGCTGCCGTAAGTCTTTTATTTGCACCTCTATCTGTCCCATCTTGTCAAAAGGATTATCTGCAAAGAAGTTAATGCTCCCCTTTCTTTCTAAAACATGCAGTCCTATTACAGTTAATACACAGAGACATCCTTATAATAGCTTCTTAACACTGATGTGTCTAGTAAGGGATAACATTGGGTATCAGCTCTGTAGTATCTAAATACAGGTCCTTCAAGGAGCTAACCGTCTGCTGCTCTTGTTGCATTTGAAATAAGGCCTCCTCTTGTAATACTGCATCACCAGAATCAAGAAGTATGACATCCAACTGAAACATTGGTGGAGACATAACACTTTTGTTCTGAGAAGCTGTATTCCGTTCCTGTCTACTGTATGACAATGGACAAACACTTCAGAAGAATAATGACAATTTTAAGCTGGAAAACGATGCTTACAGAAGAACCACTGGCATTGATTTGGCCATTCCTTACTTTAGAGTGGAAATCAAAACTGACATAGGTGTGCTTCCTGACTGAAGGCAAAATTGTCCAAAGATATGTCACTTGACACCACCTGGATCATCTGAACTTGAAGCATAGACAAAATTAATTGCATCAAAACTGCATGCTACCCAGGGTTTCTGATCCCAGGATCACAGAAAAGGTGGAAGAGGTCTCTGCTAGAAGTAGAAAGGGGAAAATCTAACCCTTATTTAAAGGCATTATGAGGCCCACTAAATGTTAAGGGAGCATAACTAAGGACTGATTTGAAGATACTTCCCTCAGACTGAGGGATGAGGCCGCATCTGGAATATTGTGTCCAGTTCTGGGCCTCTCAGTTCAAGAAGGACAAGGAACTGCTTGAGAGAGTCCAGCGCAGGGCCACAAAGATGATTAAGGGAGTGGAGCATCTCCCTTATGAGGAAAGGCTGAGGGAGCTGGGTCTCTTTAGCTTCGAGAAGAGGACACTGAGGGGGGACCTCATAAATGTTTATAAATATGCAAAGGGTGACTGTCAGGAGGATGGAGCCAGGCTCTTCTCACTGGCATCCAATGATAGGACAAGGGGAAACTGATATAAGCTGGAACATAGGAGGTTCCGCTTAAACATGAGGAAGAACTTCTTCCCAGTAAGGGTAACAGAACACTGGAACAGGCTGCCCAGAGAGGTTGTGGAGTCTCCTTCTCTGGAGATGTTCAAAACCTGCCTGGACATGTTCTTATGTGATCTGATCTAGGTGGTCCTGCTCAGGCAGGGGGATTGGACTAGATGATCCTTTGAGGTCCCTTCCAATCCCTAACATTCTGTGATTCTGTGACTTATTTTCTAAGCTCAACCAAGAAATTAATCTGGAATTTCAATGAAAGAGAGCAAATGAGAAGAACCTTTGGAAGGTTGAAAACCAAAACTTTCAGAGTAATCCTTACTCCGATAATGTGTATTTTCTTTTCTTAAATATGTGCAATTAATCTTTGCCACCTCCAATTTGTTCTTTCATGCTTAAATTGGACCATTAAAATTGTCTTGTATTATCTTCAGATAAGAGAGATACTTTCTCGAGGTGAATAAAAAAACCTTGACAAGACCTTGGTATAAGTTATAGCACTTTCCAATGTAAGTGTGACACAAGATCCTAAAAGCCTCAGTAAGCAAAGTACACATTTGACTTGTGCTGAAAGCAAGGATAAAGGAGTTCAAACACAGTTTGGCATTTCTAGCAAAGAATCTGACTTAGGTTTCATAGAACTTAGTTTTAGCAGATATATATATAGATGTATAGATATATCTCCTTTGGGGTTAGGATATTACCCACTTAACAACATTACTTCAAGCTTCCTACTCTCATATATGCATTTTTCTTTATTCCAGTCTTTATTTCAGCTACCAGAGAAAATAGTTGGGCAAACATTTAAGAACAAATATTGACTAAGGTTGTTTTCCCTCAAAGCTTTGCTATTCAATTAGGGATTGAGTAGTAGAAAAGTAAGGAAAGGACAACAAATAGGACTTTGAAACAGATGTTCTAGCTTCTAGATTTGTAGGCCAAATTTTTCAGATGTTGGCCTCTACCAGTACTGACTGAGAATAATGGATCTGGCTAAGGATTGAACATTGTTACAAAGAAAGCTCCTAGACTGCTTGTTAGTAAGTGACTCACTTTTCAAAGTGCTGAGTGCCTAACAAGTAAAGTCAAAAATCAGTACAAGCTGCTGAGACCTCTCATTCAAAAAAGTAAGTAAAAATAAATGAGTCGCTTTCTATAGACACTAAATGTAAAAATGAATTTAATTTTGCACTATCTTTTAAAAAATATAAATCTTAGTATGAACTTTTTCCTTCCTTCTAGCTTGATTCTTTGTATATTCCTGGCTAAGCCTCTTTACAAGACATTTGCTTTTATCAAGACATAGATGTCTTCACTAATGCAAACAGAATTGTGATGACAGCTCTTTGAAGTGCTGAAGACGGCCTATCTATATAATCTCTGTTTTTCTACGGTTTAGCTCAGGCAGCTTTTCCTAATCCATGCTCTGAGTCTAACCAAATATTGGGACAACAGAAATGTTATATTAACTTTAAATTTTGAAAGACAGGTGGTATTTTTGTATCAGCTGCATATGGAAATATAGCACAGCAAATCCAAGTATTTCTTCTGGTAGCTCTAAGGTAACTACTGAATAAGTTGAAGGGAAAGAAAAAGGCACAGAGCAAAAATTTAGAAAGGCTTTAGTTTTGCGCTTTCTATAATTGCTGATATTCCTTGTTTGCTAAGGCAAAAGCATAGGAAAACCAAAACAGACTCAATCTAGATAAGAATATGCTTTATATTTGAAATAACAGCATTTGAAAAATTGTTTTCTGGCCAAACTGGAAAAAAGCTACTATTTCAGCATAGCTTGGTAAAAAGACAAAACGCCTTTACCATTCTTGTTTCTTATTCTCGGATTTTTTAAAAGAGGAAATTTGTTTTATTCTGAGTTTCGGGCGTATTTCATCACCATCTTAAGCTGCAGCAGTAATCAAGGACATCTCTACATATAACCTGTATGTCTGATCCCGTTGTTTTCAGTTCGTGCGTTACACCTTGTTAAGGGCCAGTCTCATGAAGCTAGAAGTTTCAAATATCAGAAGAAGTGTACAACAGGGACTCAATTCTGCAGATTTAGACACAGGTAAAAATTATATCTAACCTATGGATATTTAACTTAACATTTCTGGCAACTTCTCCATTCTCTTTTTCTCCATCATATCCATAGTCTCATAGAAAATGTGATAGAACAGTACACCAATGGTTCTTTTACATCACCTGTACCCTAAGACAAGATTAATTATATCACGGTCATTTGTGACAGATGGTGATGTAGCGTGCTCTTTGAAATGTCTGATAAAGATATTACAATCTTTAAATAATCTATTTGAACACTTAATAATCTATGACATTTTCCTGAATGCCTAACTTCTCTTGCTGCAGTTACTTTTGTCTGTCGTGGGTTAGGCTGAGTTCGGCAACCAAACCCACGCAGCTCTCCCAGTCCAGTAAAATGGAGAGGAGAGAAAAATGTAATAAAAGAGCTGAGGATCGAGACAGGAACAGAGGAGCACCCACCAACCACGGTCCCGGGCAAAAGAGGCTTTTTCTTAATGCAAAACTATTTATTAACAGCTACCTAGAAAGAGAAAAGCACACAAAAACGGTTACTTAAGAGAATAACGAGAAAACAAGGCCAGGTCTTAAAAACAACACCACTCCCCGCCTCTTTCCCTCTTCTTCCCGGCTCTACCTCCTCCCCCCAGCGGCGAAAGGGGGGCAGGGAATGGGGGAGCGCAGGTCAGTTCATTCCAAGTTGTTACTGCCGCTTCTCTTAAAGGAAAAGGAGTCCTTACACCATTGTCCCTTGCTCCAGTGGATCCCCTACTCACTGCGAAAGCGTGAATCCTACCCGCTGGGGGAGCAAATCCTTACCCCATCGGATTTGCCCCAAGTGCGGGGTTTACCAGTCCTGGGCTTTTAAGGAGCCGCAGCCACTCGCTCTAGCGTGGGTCATCAACAAACTTTAAATGTGCTCCGGCGTGGGTCGTCATACCGACCTTAAATGCGTCTCCGTACAGACTCTGAATGCGTAAAATGCGTAAAATGCGTAAAATGCGTAAAATGCGTAAATGTGTCTCTACCTGTGCCCATGATTCACAATAGTCTCAGGCTTAGGCATCTCTTCCCGACGTGGGACATCCACTGGTTGCGAGTGGGTCTCTGCTTGCTCCACCGAGGACTGTTAGAAAGGGGCTGCTCGCAAGGGGGACTCAGCCGCGGCACACGTTGTTCCGTTCCATCTTCACTGACCTTTTATCTGTGTGACCGTTTCTCTTAGATTTCAGTCCTGTCTGGGTGAACTCGGCCGGTGGGCGCCCCGGCAGCGGGGCTCTCCCCGCGTTCCCCAAGCGGCTCCGCCGCCGCCATCCTCGACGGAGCGGGCCCGGCCGGGAGCCGGGAGCGGGGGGCCGTGCCCCCCTCCCCTCTCCTTGCTCCTGGGCAAAGGCACACCTTTCCGGTTCTTTTGTCCGACGTAAATAGGGCAATTCGCAGAGGCGCCGATTGGCTCAAGCCCCGAGGGGGACGGGAGTCCGGTCTGATGGGCAGCTTCTGCCACCCGGACCTCCCCCCCCCACTTCAAACCATAACATGTCCTAAAGATTTAGAGAATTAATTGCTGCCTTTTATCTTTTTTTTTTTCCTTAAAAAAAACACCAACTATTGTAAGACTACCATTATAGCCCACTGGATTATTTTCTCCAGATAGGACATTCCCTGTCTTTTACCATTTTCCTCATCAGATGCATTCTCTAGACTTCTGACTACCCTCATAAGAATTACACTGTCATTCTCTGGGAGATAGCCATTTGGTTGTTTCCCAAAATGTGATGACCAAAATGGGATCCAGTACTCCTTGAGTCTTACAATATTAGACAGAAGAGAACTCCTTCTTGCAACCAGCAAACAATACTCTTATTCATTCATTCTAGTATATTATCTTTTTTTGGTGATAGTATGACAGTGCTGAAGATCATGCAGCTTGTGACTCATGAAAACATTGGATACAGCTGATTATTCCTTTCTAAGTTTAGAGTTGCATTTAACACTGACATTTTAATCTTTCATTGTGGAAGGCATCAGTCTACTTCCATAAAAGTGAAGCCTCTAAGATCATGCTCCCTGTAAGAATGAGCTCACAGGCTACTTATTTAATTTACGGACCATCATGAAGCAAACTTCACAGAAGGGAAAAAGTTTTAGGAATGGTTATATTCTTACAAGTGTGATGCAAGTATGTACCTAAGTAGAAAAAAAAAGAAGGTAGAAATACTATAATTGCTGAAAATATTTTAGCATGATCTCTCATGGTATTAGATATGAGTGAATCCACACCCACACCAGACATCACGACCCTCCTACCCAAAATGCTCAACTGCAGAACTGCTTCAATGTTTTGAACAGCCAGAATACATGAAAAATCAGATCCAGTTGTGGTACCCACTGATTTAATATTTACTTGCAAGAGTATGATTCTAATAACTTTGGTTTTCTAATGTTGAGCTTTGTTGACACTGGTATGAATTATGGTCAAAGATACGATTTCTAAGTGTGACTGGAAGGGAGTTAATTTTCTTCATAATTTGTCTTGCTTTTGGTCTTCCTATTCTCTCTGCTGTCTGACTGTGAGCTTGCCTGTTGACCAGGATTATCCCAGAGCACTACTACATTTATGAATCTTAAATGCTGTCTGGAGAGCTTTATTTTTAAGATCTCAAGAACAATGAACTGATTTTTGATACCTGTTGTAATGAAAATATTTCTATTGTCAATCACATCTCTCCAACTTACATGCATTAGAATTTTATTCACGTGTTATCTCTTGCCACTGAGCCTTTACTCAATGGGCTATTTAAAGTCTTCTCATTAGACCTATTTTATAAAGTTTATTCTATAAAGTTTATTCTGTAAAGTTTATTCTATGTTGGAAAGTTCTGTGGAATTCTATGCCATGTTTAAGAGACTCTATACAAATTTAATCCACAGATAATGGGAAATCAATGTTTGTATCATTAGGCTGAACTGTAATAAGAATGTGAAATATACTGGGAGTTGAAATCATACAGGTGAATAAGGACATAAATATTTAGAGTTGGCTGCAATATTTATGGTATTTTGTTAAGAAAGAAGAAATGTAAATGTTAATCTTCAGGCCATTATTTCATCCCTCCTTTAAGCAAACAGAATCCCTGAGAGTCTTAACACCACCATTATCCAGAATGGTGGAACTAAAGAAAAAAAGAACATCTTATAAATATGGAACTGTTATTAATCAAGCAGAGTTACTCCCACTTTATAATGGGATACTATTATAAGCTTACTCTTTAAAATATAAAACCTCATTCCAAAAGAAATATTCTTACCTAGCTCATTCCTGATTTGAGCTAATGCAAAGTGGAGAACTTCTATTAACTATTTCTTGGACTAAATCCTTTCTAAGGATAAAACTGCATTATGCAGAAAACCAGTAACAAAATATTGCAGGTTTAATGTAGAAATAACAACTGCTGGGAAATTTTGTTTTCTGTGTCATGAATAATGCCCTTGCTAAGACAAAAGAAGGTAAAACAGTTGCACTGAAATTATTTGTTGACCGATTTTGTCCTACATTATTAAAAAAACCAAAACCTATGCAATACAATGCTACTGATATCAAATAGAGATGATAAAAATGTGAAGCTAAAAAAATATTGGGAGTTGTTTGTGTATTTAACCATTTTATTTTCCTTCCCAGTATTGCCAAATGGACACAGTGATTCCGAGAGAACAGTGAGACACAGTGATTAAAGGCTGTCTACATCAGAGTGCTGTTAGTACCAGGACCAATTCAAAAGAAACTTTTTTAAAAACTGCTCCATTGTGTGTGTTGTGGGTTAGGCCGATCCGACAACTAAACTCCACACAGCTCTCTCACTCCAGTAAAATGGAGAGGAGAAAAATGTAATAAAAGAGCTGAGGGTCGAGACAGGAACAGAGGAGCACCCACCAACCATGGTCCCGGGCAAAAGAGGCTCAGTTTTCTTAAAGCAAAACAGTTTATTAACAGCTACCTACAAAGAGAAAAGCACACACAAGAACGGTTACTCGAGAGGATAACAAGAAAACAAGGCCAGGTCTTAAAAACAACACCACTCCCCCCCTCTTTGCCTCTTCTTCCCGGCTCTACCTCCTCCCCCCAGCGGCGCAGGGGGGCAGGGAATGGGGGAGTGCAGGTCAGTTCATTCCAAGTTGTTACTGCCGCTTCTCTTAAAGGAGAAGGAGTCCTTACACCATTGTCCCTTGCTCCAGTGGATCCCCTACTCATGGGGAAAACGTGAGGTCCTACCTGCAGGAGGCAATCCTTATGCCATTGGATTGCCCCAAGCGCGGGCTTTACCACAGTCTCAGATTCTTAGGGAGTTGTAGCCACTCGCTCTGGCGTGGGTCATCATACAGACTTAAAATGTGCTCCGGCGCTGGGTCGTCATATTGACGTCTTATCGACCTTAAATGCGTCTCCATACAGACTTAAAATGCGTAAATGCGCAAATGCGCCTCGACCTGTGCCCATGATTCACAATAGTCTCAGGCTCAGGCATCTCCTTTAACAAAACACCTCCCCATTGGCGGGGGGTTGTCCCACGGACTGTAGATGCGTACTGTGCTCAGGATCTGGCATCTCTTCTCGACGTGGGTCATCCACGGGCTGCGAGTGGGTCTCTGCTTGCTCCACCGAGGACTGGTTGCAAAGGGGCCGCTTGCAAGGGGGACTCAACCATGGAACATGTTCTGTTCCATCTTCACTGACCTGGATGATCTGTGTGGCCGTTTCTCTCAGATCTCAGTCTTCTCTGGGTGAACTCGGCCCGGTGGGCGCCCCGGGAGTGGGGTGCTGCCCGAGTTCCCCAAGCGGCTCCGCCGCCGCCATCCTCAGCTGGGGGGCACTGGCCTGGCCCGGGCTGCCGGCCTGGCCGGGCGCCGGGGCTGCACCCCCCTCCCTTCTCCTTGCTCCTGGGCAAAGGGCACACCTTTCTGGTTCCTTTGTCCCGACGTAATAGGGCAATTCACAGAGGCGCCGATTGGCTCAAGCCCCGAGGGGGACGGGAGTCCAGTCTGATGGGCAGCTCCTGCCACCAGAACCTCCCCCCCCACATCAAACCATAACAGTATGTCAGAATATAAAAAGAATTTCTTCCTTCTCTAACTTGTGTTCACTGATACATCTTTAATACTTACTAAAATACAGCTATTTGGGTTCCATGACAAAAAAGTCAGTATGTCTTTCAACAATTAATTTGAAACATGCCACTAGTAGTTAACTCAGAGTGCTGGTGTGTCCACGAACATCCATTTAGTGCCCCGCACAATAAGATTTATATAGGCCTGTAGTAACACTTTTTTTTCTCACTTAGTAGATTTTGAATTAAACCCTCATCCATTTTCTTCACATTTTCCACTCACTGAAATACTTGGCAAGTCTGTTTTTAAAACTTCTGTTCTTATGCTACTGTAAAGCACTAATGTTTCCCTCGTATCCTCTAGCATATCATATAAAGAAATAAGTCTGATTCGTGGCCCTCTGTAGAAGCCCATTCAGCTGCTGAGAGTCTTTCCCATTTGGCAGTTAGTCCTTAAAAGATACATCCTAATAAGAACTTAAATTAACTGTATATTAAGTGCTGTTATGCATGATTTTTAGGTAACTACATTCTTCATTCATCTAGTCTGCAGTGTTAGGTGCAAGGGCTCCTAGTGAGAGATGCTGCTCACAGAGACTCCCAACACCTCCCCATTTATTCAGGAGTCAGAGCCTTTTCTTTAACAATGGTATGTAAAACTATTTCTCCTCACATGACAGCAGCCAAAACGTGCGTAATCCAGTCCATGGTTCAGTCTTCCTCATCCACACTGATTATCTAGTGCTTTCTGCTGATAAGCACTAGCTCTTCAGGCGTGTCTACCAGTAGAAACTCTGATATCATGTATTTAAACAGATTTAGGCCTTCTGAATCTAGTCCTTTCCACGCAGCTACACAGCTTCAGGAAGGAAAAGCCCAACTCAATAACCAAGTTGTTGAGCACTTTTCTATTAAGCAGGAAATGTTTAAAGTCTTGCTACTGAAGCATAAAAATAAATAAGGAATTCTGTAAATACTAAAGCTTAGATGTAAAGGCATGGTTGGCTCCTCTTTTGAATAAGTGTGCTTTAATGAGTTTGGGAATCCATAAAAGCATATAGGAAAGATTCCATGCTAATAAATAGTATTTTGTACATCAGTCTTATCAGTTAATACTGGTGTATAAAGTAGTATAGTGTGGTCTAGTCTAGTCTAGCAATAGAATTGAATGTTCATTCTTTAAGAAAATATCAAAATTAAGAAAGAAGACAGACATATCCTGGAAAATTCTATATTGTTGTTTACAGGCAGCAGATGCTATTTTTTTCTGATACTGGGCAAATAAGGCATACAATGACAGTCTCTCACCTGTTTAGTTACAGGGAACTAACAGCTGTATTTGCTTGTCTAACTAATGAAGGAAATGAGGAGGGGGAAAAAAAATATGGTCTCAACTTTATCTGGACGGCTCACTGAATTACACAGACAAATATTTTTTAAATTACTTATGATAACAGCAGTTACATAATTCTGAAGCACATTTAATTAAACATAAAAGATTCAGTTTGGATTCGACAATTTTAGCATGTGGAGCAAACTCAGAACCACTTACTCTAGGACAAGACTACGCTATATTTTCAGGAAAGCTCTGAAAGGCACCAAAATTGGGGTGACGCAGATAGATAAGCACACGCAGAAAATACATGCAAATATGCATGCTCCAGTCGTGTGCAAAAATAGTCTCTTGACAAAAAGAAAGTTAATACCTTCTATTTCTCTGCCAGTTCCCACTTCAAGATTTCAAATTATAAATGAGTACTTATCTTTACAACACCTGGCAGAAGCCTGGTAAATAAAGTATTTTATTCCATTTTTCAGGCTAGGTGAAATGAGTGGCTTATATGGAAGGACAGTAGAAGGCAAGAAATGCCAAATATCTGCAGAAGTAAAAACTTTCTTGTTGAAAAAATGGAAGCAGAAGGGTTGAGGCTTCTAACAGCTAGCTCTTCTACTAATTGGTATATATTTTTTTAATGTATTTTATTTGAAGAATCTAGTATGGCACTCTCAAAAACAAATAGAGGAACAAATAGATGTCTAGTGTAAAAGCTATTTAGGATCCGTCTATAGTCAATGGAAAAGAATACTTTCAGAGAGTAATTCCTGCCATTCAAAGAGTTTGAGAGGTGATATCTCTCCCTAGGCAATTCATTGTATCTGGCACTGACCAGTGACTGTCCAGAGCACTTGAACTGAAAGATTAAACCAAGTGTCTAACTTTTAGCTATTTGGAGGTGGATAAAATATATCCTACTCTGACATTCTGTGGAAAAAGTTATCTGTAGCAATTAGTAGAGTAACTAGCTGCTGTTAGTCAAGGTTTCTAGCTCAGGCTTTCTAATAAGCATTTCTAATTGATAGGCAATCCATCTTCAGCTGCATGAGTGATCCTTTAGAGGTGCTCATTTTTTTCTATTACTTAGTGAAGGTGCCTGGACTATTAGTTTAAAGTAAATGCCACCATTGTGTGGCTAAATGTGGGTGAAATTAACTCAATTTCAAGTGATCTTAAGACAGTAAATCCTTTAAAACTCATGACTGTGTAATTATTAGAGGAGTTAATTTCTTAAGATTATCATTTCATCATGTTGTTTTTGAGTACCATCACCATTCTTTGCATTATTTGTCTCTTGTTGAACATAATGGGAGGTAGATACTGGCTGAATCTGTCATTTTTGAATCTGTCAATTTGTCATTACTATTTAGTTTTTCCTTCCAAACATGAAGCACCTTCTGGTTACTGATGCGTGTGTACATGTGGATTCTAGTGATACAAAAGACTCCTTCTAGGACATAGCAGAAAACTCGTTCATTTTGCTCTTACAAGGAGTGAAATTTCACAAGCAGAGGACCTCTGGCCACAGTAAAGATACTCAAAGAGGCAATATATCCAGTAGATGTACCCCTACACCTTTCAAGATGTTGTTACTACTACTGGTGACCAGCAAGAGAAGACAGATCTGACAGAGTTCTAAAAAAATTCTTATTACCTTGTATTGAAAAATACTGTGCTTATATTTACCTTATTCCAAAAGCGTATTTGATTATATGCCTATTGGAAATATGTGCTGAAGGTAAAAATGTGCTTAAGAATCCTCTAGAATAAAAATGCTTTTAAAATGAGGAATGTGGCATCTTTTCTACATATAAGTGAATTATGCAAAATTTGACTCTGAAGTTTAATGGTGAAGAGTACAGGAAAGACACTAAGAGGGGCTAAGAGTAAGACTTAAGCATCCAATAAAGTAAGAACATGAAATATATGTTGTTATATCACCTCCTAACATGCATGTTTTTCCATTTTCATCAGTGGGAATTGTACATGTTTTGTACAGACAAAAAGCTTTAACACAATCGCCTGAAAACAAAGCTTTATACTTTTATACTTAAAACAAAATTCCATCTTTAACACACTCCATTGTGTATAAGTTTAGCAATACAGATAGTATGCTATTTTAAATCCTTCTTTTCTGGTGTCATCTACAATAGTTAATTGAATTGATTTGAGTTTTGGTTTTATTTTTTATTTTTAATAGAGGGGAGAGAAGAAAAGAATCCATGTGTGTTTGTCTCTTTAATTAAGTAAACTCTTCTCAGGACAAGTTTCATAGATAATGGTTTTGGTAATTGAAAAAAGCAGCTGTCATGAATATGCTGAAGTCTTGATTCAGATATACTAGGTAGCCATTTATGTTAATTATATTGTATATATTATCTTGGCACCTTACATTTATGCTGTCTTTTAAAGTCTATTATTCCACAGCTCATTGGTTTACCAGAAAGAAAACACAAAATCTTTTCCAGTTTTGCAAATAACTTAAATTCTAAAGTTATTAGTTGTCTACAGTTACTCTCAGCAGTTGAAGCAAGGCCTGATTTTTTTTTTTTTTTAAATATCTATATTGCGTTATTTGTGGGTTTGATTGTGATGATAGAGTTTGGTATGGGTTATGTTACAGTTCCACATCTATGAGACAATGAGAAACTCTCTTACATGTGATCAGATCCTGCCAACTCCACGGCCTTGCTGGAGGTCAAAGACATCAGAATTGTGCTATATTTTTTACGTAATAACAGAATTATGTATATTTTTATGTAATAACAGAAATGATCCCTCATAAGTATAAGAAACATCTTGAGGCATTTGAAAATAGTTTTATCCTCCCATTAAATAATGAAAAACCTTATTGACCATAAATTAATGATAGAGGCAGGTTCCCATACTATTTCCTTCCCTTTCAAACTGAATTTTGAAGCTTATTGGCAATATTTTGATTCAGAGATTTTTAGGAGGTCATTCAAGGAGTTTAATACACTTATGATGTTGAATATACCAACTGCCATTTAAAACAGAAAAAAACCCCAAGAAAACATACAACTTCTCTAGCTGAAGTTCTGCTGTTTTATTTTGAACTCTCCAGCAGACTTTCCAGTTCTTCTGACTCTAAAAGATATTGATTATTTCATAGAAAAGTATAATTTTTATGTATATATCTCTAGGGGCATTTCTTAATACATGAAAAAATTCTGGATGTTTACTATCATCAAATCTGCAAATGTTTGGTGTTTCTTCAATGCTAACAGAGAAATCCTTATCTTCTTGCAAAGTTCTGAGCTGCATCTTTAGCTAGAAAATGCTTATCGTCAATCTTCACCTGGAAAAAAAAAGGAATTTAAGCCTACATATGTAATTGAACTACCACGTAAAATTGCAAATAAATGAAATATTTCTGATGTCATGAACTTCAGAAGCAACTTTTCTTTTTTTTTTAAGGTTTACTTGAAGATTTTCATATATGTGTTTTTATCCAAAGCTATAACTTTGGAAAAAAATAAAGAACAATATTGATAAAATACTGAAATATTGACAGTCATTTTCTACACCTTTTTATTTTTTGGAAAGCAGTATACATATTAAAATTACATCTTTGGGTAATCTTTTAATTCTGTCAATCCAGTTTCCCTTGCCTGTAAAATTGAACAAACATCATTTTATTATATATTTTGCTTTCTATTCAGATGTACCTAAGAAAATTAACTTGGGCCCTGAATCTGAAAACACTGAAAACGCTGCTTCTTCTGGGTAACCTCTAAGTTTAAGAAAAGTACCTTCACAGTGTATATTAGACAATATTAATATTTCTCAAGTTTTCAGTAAGATTTATCTATCTCTTCAGAGGTTTTAGAGGATTTCTAGGTATATTAGTTTTGTAACACTAAATTATCCTGGGCAACCAGTGGCCCTCTGCCCATAAAGGTTGTGCCTCAGGAGTTCTTCATAGATATGGCAGTAATTTTTGTCATACAGAAAAAAATTAACAATATACAGAACACAGCTCAAGTGAACAAAAAAAAAAAAAAATACAGAGAAATGGAACCTAAAACAAAGGGTCTGTCAGTATTTGCTAATAAGCAGGCACCAAGTATCAGTAGAAACTCAGAGGAATTCCTTGTGCGTTTCTCAGAGGGAGTTATGGCTCTAATTCCAATACTACAAAAATATTTTTTCCCTCTTAACAGTCCTCCAGCAATTCTTGCGTGAGTCAATTGTTAAAATCAATACTTATTTCTGTGTGGTGGCTTATTGTATTTTTAATTGAATCCAGATTTAAAAATAAATAACAAGCACTATCTCTACTAATGGTCTTGCAATAAACAATGCCAACTATGGCATTCTTACCAGAACACTAATACTGCATTAGGGATATGAGGCCCTTCATTGTTGGTTCTCTCCCTAAAACATAGGGAAAATAGACATGGTTCATTTCTATTTTGGGTAAGATTTATGTCTAATTTAAGACTGCATAACTGTCTGGAGGTTCGCTATGGGTAACTTCAGTATTTGTATAATCCAAAGCCTCTTTTTGTTTCTGGAAATCCTTTGCATCTTACCTCTTGAAAGTTCTAAACAACATATGTTTTTATAGTTCCTCATAACAGCTCTTCTAAGTTTTCTTTTACATTGGAAATGTTTTGTTTTGTCGTAGGACTGGCAATGGTACATAATTCATGAATAATGAAATTATCATAAAACTTTTATCCCACCTTCCTACATCTAAGAGTGCTTTGTTTGCTTCTTTATTCTAAAGACAGAAAAAATTTTAGGTCAAGACACAAACTTATTAGCCAAACTCAGCTTTTGGGCAGTCACTTATAGGAAAAAATGGGGTAATAATAACATCATCTTTAATCAAGAAAAATAATATTAAAAATTCCAGCAATGTTATTGCTTCAATTTTTCTGAAATCAAACATCTATAAAACTTCAGTTTATAAGTAGATTTTTAATTCTAAAAGATCTATAAAAATAAAGCAGTACTCCAGCTAAAAAGGATTTTACAAGCAGTATTAGACCAACACTTAAGCCTTCAAAACTTATAGTGTGCTGCTTTCTTAGGGTTTTTATTGATAAGACTTTCATCAGGCCACTTTGTAGACATCAGAATTGAGCTAGAACTCCGTGACTAGTTTAAGCCCTTTTAAAAAAAAAAAAGAAAAAAGAAAAAAGATAAAGTTTTGTGGTGTTCAGAGTTCACTGTGAGAGCTGAGACTTGAATAGTAAGCTAATTCCCGTAGACAGAAAATGCAGTGGGTGGAGAAGCTAGCCGTAGGGATTGTCTTTATTGTGCTATTGGCATTCAAAGTCGTGTAAACAATTACCTATTCCAGCTGAATGTCATCTAACATATGGATCTAATAGCTTTATGCCCATTTTAAATCTAATCAGTCTTCAACTTGGCTGTCATTAGGTGTGAAAAAAGCAGGTTTAAAGCAAAATAAAATAATTCAGGTCTGAAAGGACATTCAAGGAAAAACTTAAGCCCTAACTTGTGATATTCACTAGAGAAAGACAAGTATTCCTGGCTCCATTAACTGTGCTTCTTAAGGGTCACCACACATTCCTCTAAAGATGGAGTTTAATTTCAAAAAACAGCAAGTTTACAAAGGTGTTGTTACAGCTGGAGGATTTCACTTAAACAGAAATATACCCCATTTTAACTTCCCCAGTCACTCTCAGTTAACATTCTGGTACAAAGCTGCCAGGTGGATGAAAGCAAAGAGGTCTGAGAAACAGTGGTCAAGATAAAAGGTATTGGGTTCACAGGCATACTGACATACTGAAGACTTCCAGACTAATGCAAATATAGCCATTCAGTTGATGAAGGCACTGCTACCTCTGTCATCGACAGACAGACGAACTACAAATCTGTGTTGAACCTTGCTTTTTTCAATCAGGAGCAAGTAACTTCCCTTATGTGACCTTTTTTCTTTTTTTAATAGTATGAATTTTTAATTTTCGTTCACTCCTCTGATTGTGATCAGAGAGGGTTCTGTAACATAGCACAAAAAATTCTAACTGGCAGTTTCTAAATCTGATGAATACTAAGAACCAAGTGTTTAACAGAGCCTGCTTGATGTCCTGGGAGAAGCAAGGAAGGTGTATTGGCTTTAGAAAATTAAAGTCTGTATTTTTCTAAGTATTAACTTTCCCAGCTGTAATCAGTGAGTAGTCTCAGTGAAGCTACTTAATTTTATAGGATGTTCTATTTGTAAAGCTGAACTGCCAAGCAGAGCTGCAGAGAGACTGAAAAGATCCCAAAATCATGTTACAGAGAATAAATAAAAGTATATTCTAGTATGCTTGTGAAATTAAAACTTTGTCTTTATCCTGAGTTTTCATAACAGATGTCTGAAAAATTGCTCTTTCACCCATGGGTGTTCAGAGAGCCTGATTGTGGTCCATCAGAATTATGGCAGAAGCTTTGCTGATTTTATGGACATCAGAACTTGGTCCAGAGCTAAAAACAGTGGTCACATGAAGAAAAGATAGTAATGGCATTCTTTTACCCATTCACCTTATGGTCAGAGAACACTTCAAGGATCAAACTTGATTCAGTTCTCTCTGTCTGAAAATATTCAAGCCACTTTTCCTCACCTTCCAGAAGAGTATCCCCACACTTTTCTTGGTTTCAGAGGTAATTCAGTTCACCAAAAGCAAGATTCATATGTGTAGGGGCAGAGAGGGAGCAAAAGTGAGGAAGGAGATTTACTTCTGTGAACTGATCCCACATGGGTGGAATTTGCCTTCTTGAAGATTTATCTATACAGTTTAGAGTCCTTATGCATGCTATGCCGCCAGAAATCACAAACACACAGACAAATAAGATCTTGGCTGATCAATTTTCCACTGTGTAAACCTTTATTGGCAGCCTCAAAAGTATCTCTAAGTTTTCAGGTGATGATTTGTCCTGGAGCTTCCATAGTCCAAGATACTTCTGCTACCAGAAAAACTCATGTAAGGAAACTATGGCAGCACACAATTCCCTTCCTGTCAACCTCCTTACACTCAAAACTGCCTGTGATCAAAAGTGTGGTTCCATAGTCCAGTGCTGCAGGTGTACTCCATGCCTGGGACACAAATAGTTTAATATAAAAAAAAATACTTTTGTAGACTGCGGCAGTGGTCTTCTCTCTGCCAGATGTATGTCCTATGCTACTAACGACGGCACGCTTAAATGCATGGCAAAACCCTCATCATTTGTTCTCTGAGTGGTCTGATCACTGACTTACAGATGGAAGTCAATTTTTTTTCCCCATCCATTCAAATATACATGAATCCACCATATCCCGCATATTATAACTATATTTTTAGGAGACACATATGGAGAAACACTAGAGTTTAGAAAGGAATTTTGTCAGGACCAACACATAGTCTTGTATATGAGTGGAAATAACTTGAACACATAGGAAGTTTTAAATGCTGGGATATCCATATGACTCCGCAGTATCAGAGCAGCTAACAAGTTACAGGAATACTAGTGTTGATAAAAACAACAACTTGATTTCACAGTTGCTTTGTGACAAGCCTCAAACCACTTGCACTTCTTAAAGTTAAAATTTTACATATGATTTTATATCGGCTGAGCCCAGTTGCTCTGATGAGTGGTCAGCTGAAGAGAATGGTCAGTGTTTGTACCATTTAAGAATCTTTCTGATAAAAAAATACTACAAGGTTCTCACATAAGACTGTGAATGTTGTCATATATGGTTTTAAACACCCTTTTGAGAAAGGTGTTTTCTCATTTCATTTACAACTGAAAAACCCTCAATTTTTTGCTTAAACTGGAGAAGTGGAAAAAAAAAACAAGTAAATTGTATTATTGTGCTTTGTATGGCTTAAACATAGTGTGTATAGAATCATAGAATCATAGAATGGTTAGGGTTGGAAGGGACCTCAAGCATCATCTAGTTCCAATCCCCCTGCCATGGGCAGGGAAACTCTCCACTACAACAGGTTGCCCAAAGCCTCATCCAACCTGGCCTTCAACACTTCCAGGGATGGGGCACCTACAACTTCTTTGGGCAACCTGTTCCAGTGTTTCACCACCCTCAGAGGGAAAAATTTCCTCCTTATATCTAATCTAGATCTGCCCTCTTTCAGTTTAAAGCCGTTGCTCCTTGTCCTATCACTACATGCCCTTGTAAAAAGTTTCTCTCCAGCTTTCCTGTAGGCCCCCTTTAAGTACTGGAAAGCTGCAATAAGATCACCCCAGAGCCTTCTCTTCTCCAGGCTGAACAGCCCCAACTCTTTCAGTCTGTCTCCATAGGAGAGGTGCTCCAGCCCTCGGATCATCTTTGTGGCCCTCCTCTGGACCCGCTCCAGCAGCTCCGTGTCCTTCTTGTGTTGGGAACTCCAGAGCTGAACACAGTATTCCAGGTGGGTTCTCATGAGGGCAGAGTAGAGGGGCAGAATCACCTCCCTCGACCTGCTGGCCACGCTTCTTTTGATGCAGCCCAGGTTGGCTTTCTGGGCCGCCAGCGCACACTGCCGGCTCAAGTTGAGCTTCTCATCCACCAGCACTCCCGAGTCCTTTTCCTCAGGTCTGCTCTCAATCCATTCTCCACCCAGAATGTTTCCATTCAGCATTTTTCTATCTTCAAACAAAAAGCAGATTTTTTCTTTTTAATTGGACATACCAAACTGCATGTCGCCCTGCGCAGAAACAGATGCAAGATGAATTTATAAAAAATGTCTTTGAAGATACGTTTCCAAAGGGATGAGGGATTCATCGAATTTTCCATATATCTTAGATCTTTTCAGTGATTAGGGCACCTTTCAAGGTTATGTTTTATCCTGATTTCTGAGGTCGTTTACCTACTACTTTCACTTGGAAAGCAAATTGATGATACCTTTCTCAATCCATCCTCCTGTCAATTGAAAAATAGTGTAGTGGAAGAAGCAAGCAAAAACAAATGATGCCAAAAATGCTTATCTTTATAAGAAGAACAGAAGAATTTTTCTAGGCATAACCTCTGGTGAAAATAAATGCCTCAGAAACATCTTTGCTTTGCAACTAGAGCAAATACTGTAATGACACCTAGTAACGATGCAGGAAGGAAAGGCCACAGAGGTATCTGTCAGTGCTAATTCAAGTTTCCTGGTCAACTAAGCATGTAGTCAGGGTGCCACAAGGTCCAGCTGCTCCCCATAGGCTTGGGGCTGGGAGCATTGGAGGCTTCCTGAGGTCAGCCAGGGTTTGTCCCATCATCCCAGCCAGAAGCCAGGCTGCTGGGGGGCACTGAGGCAGCCCCAGCCCCAGGCATCAGGCATCTCCCTGGAGATGGGCCAAGGATGAGACAGGATGTGGGCAACTGGAGACCAGCCCTGCTTTGGCATTGCTTGGGCAGGGTCTGATGGCCCCAGGGGCTGACATGGGGTCCTGGGCTGTGGGCAGGGTGGGGGACAGGGGGACAGGGACAGTAGGTCCTGCAGTGCTCTCAGGACTGGACAGAGAGACAGTCCTGGGTACAACCACAGGGCTTCCTCAGAACAAAGACAGCATTTAAGAGTACACAATGCTGATATGAAACTGTGAGCAACTTATTTTTTATTTGCAAAACATTAGAAAACTTGTTTATTTTTCCTCTAAGGCGGCTTTTACAGTTCTCATCCTCCCAAAGGGTTTTACTCTTCAAACTATTACTTTTTTTTTCCTTAAACAGCTTCATTTAAAATATATATAACACTATCTGTTGTACCACGCTGCTTAAATTATTTACTATCAGTGTACTTTATTGAAATGCGAGAAAAAGTTTATTCTCAGAGAAATTAAACAACTATTAACAGTAAATTGGACTTCATTACATTTTCATAAGTCTTGATTTAAGATGATTATAAAATTAGAACTTCATTGCTATAAATGCAAATGTCTCCTTTGTAGCTCATTTTATTATTAGTTTATTTTTACAGCCCCCAGTCTTGTCAGAAAATTGTGTGGTTAGTAAATTATTTTTACACAACACACTGTATGTTTCTTTTATACCCAGTCAGTAAGAATATAGAATACCTGCTGGTTCAATTACTTTCTATAATTATGGTTTTGACAAAATTTCTTTTGGATGGATTCAGTTGTTATGCAACTTAATGTCAAAAAAAAATAATGAATGCACTGCTTGCATATAACAAATGCACTAAAAAGCCAAATGCCTCAGACTTTCAAGAGCTCCATTTGGCAGGTGTTGGAAAGACTTTTAAAAAGTAGTAAATCCCCCATTATTTTTTTCTCTTTTACACATCTTCAAGGATCTGACTAATAAGTTTACAACTACTACATGATATAGTGTCTCACTAGCGTCTTTTCTTCATGTCTTACACAGGCCTTAAGTAAAACCAAGTTGTTCCATTCAGCGGTGTCGTGGTTTAACCCCAGCTGGCAACTAAGCACCATGCAGCTGCTCACTCACCCTGCCCCTCAACCAAGGCATGGGGAAAAGAATCGCAATGGAAAATGGAAGGAGACTCATGGGTTGAGATAAGAACAATTTAACAATTGAAATAAAATAAAATTAAGAGTAATGATAAAAAAATAATAAAAATAGTAATTGAATATATAAACAAGCGATACACAGTGCAATTGCTCACCACTCACTGACCAATGCCCAGCCCAGCCCCAGCTAGTGATCCCAAAGAAGAGAAATCCCAAAACCACAATCCCAGAAGGGAAAGAGCGAGCTTCCTGGCCAACTCTCATCTATATACTGGACATGACTTTGCATGATATGGAATATTCCATTGGCCAATTTGGGCCTAAACCTACATCCTAAATCAAGGATTGCGGGTCCATTGCTCTGACTGTGATCCCTCCCAGCTTGTTGTGCACCTGTACATTAGCAAAGCGTGGGAAGTTGAAAAGGCCTTGATTTCTTAGTAACAACTGAAAACATCAATGTATTACAACATTCCTCTCATACTAAATCCCATAATAAATCCAAAACTCAGCACTATTCTAGGTACTAAGAAGAAAATTAACTCTATCCTAGCTGAAACCAGGACAGGTGGATTTATGTTCTATTTTCTGGAATCACCAGCCCTGTTATCACATTAGTCCTCTGTACTCTCTGTCATGTCCCTTTGTCAACTTTGCTAGGAAATGACAACAAATACTGCGTCTTTTCTAAAACTGTATGCATACACGTTGGACAGCAGCTTCTAAATAAAATATAGTACAAATGCCTCCCAGCCATACCTCAGTAATCTCATCTTTACCCAACTATCAGTTCTCAGCAAACTTGTACAAACCTAGTTTCTCTTGGTGTTTCTTTAATTTAGTCAATATATTCAAACTCATTTTGCAAGTAGGTGGAGAATGAAGCACAGCGTGAGATGACACAGGCTAAGGTCTGTGTGATCATAGTATGATTATATAAAATTTGTGTCTTTGGAAATCTCAATTAGAAAGAGTGTGTGTTTTGCAGAAATTTCCTTCTATCTTATTTTTCCTTTCTTTCTTTCCCATACTTCTACGTTTCATCTATAATTTGCTAGCAAATAAAGATCACTTTTGTGAGGCCCAGACAAATGACACTTTTGTTATATATATATATATACACATATAATCTCATTTCATCTCAGCATATGCAGAATTGGGATGATATTCCAATAGGCATGAGATGAGGACAATCCTCTAGAATATAAAAATGTTTCATTTTATTCCTCTTGGCTTTGAGCCATTCAATCTTCCATACACTCAAGTTGTTCAAACAATTAATATCATGCTTAGTTCTACCTATTTTGTTTGAATGCTATATTCTGTATTTGCCATAGACCAGCTTAGATCTTAAGACTTTCTTGTCTAAATCTAGTAATTCCAATATACATGGACAAGTTTTTACTTTTTTTTTTTTTAATTATTATTTATTATTTATTATTTCACCACTTTACATTCTTACGTAGAGGCTACGTGGAAATAAAACTGTGTTATACTTAGCTATGACTTTTATTTCTTAAACTGAGCTGTTACACAGTTACAATTGTGTCCACAACTTTGTTATTTTTGGTACTTAAGCTGTTACACTTGAGATAGCAAAACTCATGTATGGAGAAGCCTTTAGGTACCTACACGGGCAATGTCTCCACTTCTGTCTCTGTTATTGGCTCTTGTGTCTTTATTGTATAAAAGATACTATCTTATGTCTGCCTTTTTGTCTCATACTAGCCTTCTGTGACACAATTTCAACGAGCAATGTGTAATAGGTGAAGTCTGAAGCTGAAATAAATTGCTGTAGAGTCATTAACTGTTATATGTCTTTATAGATTTATCCATTAGAAAGGCAAGCCCTTTTTCTGTCGTCTTTTCCTGCAATTATTCTGTTGCAGCAAAATAAGATACTTATTTTCCCAGATCCAATCTTCTGAAAAAGAATTCCTTGCCCTGAAGAGCAATTTCTACCAAACAGCATTCCTCTGTTTTTCAGACCTCCCTGGCTTGTTAGCATTTTGCTATCAATTTTAAAGGGAGTAGAACTTCTCCCTGCAAGACTTATCTATTCCAGGTCCCGTTTCCTCGAGCATGATCTACTGCATGAACAGGCCAGCTAACAGGAATTGAGACAACACAATTTAGGGAGCCATTTGACTTCTATCACTGCTACCTATTTGCTGGTATGAAATGCCATCAAGAACTTCCAGAAGTTACTGAAGTTGTGGTATTATCTTAAGTATATATATATATACACACATACCCTTCTATTTATCCATATAGATATATGTATATATTTGGGATTGCCTCAACCCAGGTGCAGGACCTTACTCTTGACTGTGTTAAACCATGAGGTTCACATAGCCTCCCCCACCTCTAGCCCATCAAGGTCCCTCTGGATATCATCCCTTCTTTCTGAAATGTCAATCATGATGTCCTTCTCAAACTTGCTAAGAATGCACTCAATCCGACTGTCCATGTCCCCAACAAAGATGTTAAATAATACTGGTTCCAGTACGAAACCCTGAGAACACCACTCATCACCAATCTCCACCCAGACATTGAGCAGTTGACTGCAACTCTGATTTCATAGATTTCATAGATTTCATAGATTTTCTAGGTTGGAAAAGACCTTAGAGATCATCCAGTCCAACTGTCCCTAATCTCCCATTAAACTATATCCCTAAGTAGTTCATCCACCCTTTTCTTAAACACATCCAGGGATGGGGACTCAACCACCTCCCTGGGCAGCCTATTCCAGTGGCTGACAAACCTTTCAGAGAAGAAATTCTTTCTAACATCCAACCTGAATCTCCCCTGACTAAGCTTATACCCATTTCCTCTTCTCCTATCACCCATCACTAATGTAAAGAGCCCTTCCCCCACCTCCCCACCATCCCTTCTCAAGTATTTATAGGCTGTAATCAGGTCTCCCCTCAGCCTCCTCTTTTCCAGGCTAAACAGCCCCAACTCCCTCAGCTGCTCCTCATAAGTTTTATTTTCCAGCCCCCCGACCAGTTTAGTCTCCCTTCTCTGGACCCGCTCCAGGAGCTCAATATCTCTCTTAAAGTGAGGGGCCCAAAACTGGACACAATATTCCAGGTGCGGCCTCACCAGTGCCGAGTACAGGGGCAGGATCACTTCCCTATTCCTGCTGGTTACACTATTCTTGATACATGCCAGTATCCCATTGGCGTTTTTGGCCACCTGGGCACACTGCTGGCTCATATCAAGCCGGTAGTCAACCAACACCCCCAGGTCCTTCTCCGTCAGGCAGCTCTCCAGCCACTCTTCCCCGAGCCTATAGCGATGCTTGGGGTTTTTATACCCCAAGTGAAGGACTCTGCACTTGGCCTTATTAAAGCTCATGCCATTGGCCTCAGCCCAACGAGTGACCATCCAGCCAATTGAGTGTGACCATCCAGCCAATTCCTTATCCACTGAGTGATTCAGCTGTCAAATCCATGTCTCTCCATTTTAGAGACAACGATGTTGTGCATGACAGTGTCAAATGCTTGTACATGTCCAGGTAGATGATGTCAGTGACTCTTCCCTTATCTACCAATGCTGTAACCTTGTCACAGAAGGCCACCAAATTTGTCACCAATCACCTCTTTTTTCCCATGTGCTTTAGCACAGTTGCCAGGAGGATCTGCTCCATGATCTTGCCGGGCACACAGGTGAGACTGACTGGCCTGTAGTTCCCCGGGTCTTATTTTTTTCCCTTTTTAAAACTGAGGATTATGTTTCCCCTTTTCCAGTCAGTAGAAACTTCACTGGACTGCCATGACTTCTCAAATATGATGGATAATGGCTTAGCAACTTCATCTGCCAGTTTCCTCAGGACCCACGGATGCACCTCATCAGGTCCCATGAACTTGTGTCCCTTCAGGTTCCTTAAATGGTCTCAGACCTGACCTTCTCCTATAGTGGGCAGTTCTTCATTCTCCCAGTCTTTGCCTTCTGTGAATCGGGCAGTGTGGCTAGAGCACTTGCTAGTGAAGACTGAGGCAGAAAAGTTGTTGAATACTTCAGCTTTTTCCATGTTGGTTGTTGCCAGTTCTCCTGTTTTACTCATTGAGGAAGGGTACAGATTCTTTCATCTTCAATAAGTATATATAGAGAAAAAATATATACATGCATATATGTACATCAACGCAGAAGTCTTACACTAATTCAAATATTGTCTAATTATTATTATTATAAAAACATTTGTGTGAATTTGAAGATGCTGCTAATCCAAAGTTTTGCAGTATACTAAGAAGAAAATCCTTCTGTTGTAAACAAAACATTCATTTGTAGTAATACATAGAAAAGTTTCAAGGGAGTTGGTTAGACCTAGATTTTCTTTGATGTGTTTTGGGAGGTACGTGTTTTTTTCTTGCACTTTTAAAAAAAACATAGATTACTTCAGAATTCCATTAACCTTTTTCTTTTTTAAAAAAAATGAAAAAAACCAGAAAAAAAAACCCCAACCTAACAAAAAAGTAATATTCTCAATTGCTACACATAAGATCATATAAGCATGATATTTCTAATACAGAGAACAATAGCAGTTTATATCAAATATTGTCAGTACAAAGACAGTTAAATTTGACTTGTATGATGGGAGTTCATAAATTTGACACTTCTAGATTTTATTTGGGCTGAAAATACACTGAAATGTCCAGAGGCCCTGAGGCCCTGAGGCATATCAATAACAGCTTTCAAACAAAAAGAAAGATTATTGCGTTTTACATTGTTGTAGAGGTGGAGGAGGAAAGCAGAATTTGTCTGCTATGAATTATCCTTGGTTTTTGCAAAGTAGGTTCATCCAGTTCTAGAAATGCATCTTAGGAAGTGTTTTTAAGGTTTCTAATAAAGGTCATGTACTCTAATTAGGCTTATTCGTTTTGTGAACAGAATATTTACCTACTTAATACCATTTAAATGTTCCTTAATAGCGCATTGTGTTTGCTTCAGTAAGCCTGCTTGCTGAACCATTACACAGTCAAAATTATTCTCTGTAGGGAAGATTTATCTTCTAATGCATTATGCTGCTCCCCTCAACTTTGATGCCTATTCTAATATGTCCTCATTGATCAATTCAACCTCTAGAAAACTTCTGTCTCTATATTTGCATTTTGGGACTTATTTTAGATTTGTCATGCATGATTACTAATGTTATTTAGTCTCTGTATAATGAAGATAGCACTAGGAAATTATCTGCACCTCTACCAATAAATATGCATTAGTTATCTGCCCACACCATTCATTGACTATAGGGATGATTTGAAGTGTATGTGTGTGAAGGGTATAATTGTACATGAAAGGTCCATTCATTCACAGATACACTCTGTTAATGTAAACTTGGTTCCTCTGGTTACTGAAAGTTAGTGACACAGAGCTAAGTTTTTGAAAGTGATTAGTATTATCGTGGTTTTGTTTTTTTTTTTTCAAACTACCTAATCATCCCAACTTTCAAATTTTATAAAAAAATTTCAAGGGTCTGATTCAGCAAGTGCGGCAATAGGAAGAGGGATAAATACTGTGTACTCTAATGTCTTCATTCTTCATATGAGGGTGAGGAATAAAACTTATGAAGCACATGTTGAGACTAGCTGTACCCAAAGATGGTCATAAAGGAAAAGTGACCTAAAGACCTAACTTTCACAGGCACAGGTGTCCCTGAGAAATTATCTGGTTAATTTAGTTTAGGCCTTTTACTCATTATTCATTGCAGTGGCTGGATACCTGGCATTAGTAATTGAAGAATCTTATTGAAGAAATTTATATTGAACAAGTTTTCACATATAGTCATCAAATTTTCTTGGCTTTTTTTTTTTTTTTAAATGAACAGTTTCTGTGACAGTTCATAAATCTTCAGAGAAATAGAATAAGCCATAAGATAGTTTTCTTACTTTTCTCAAATAATATCCAATTCAGATTTTATATATATCAAGAAGACTGAGAGTGCATGGACACGAGAATTTAATTGAAGAAAAAATATGCTTTACATTACGCATCAGAAATAACATTGTATATGCAACGATTTTTCTAATTACCCACACTGATGACATGCCTTGACCACTGCCAATCATACTAACATAGCTTGATTTTCCCTAATACTTATCTTATATTTCTGAGCTTATACGTTCTGTCCTGAGTTTCATATTTGGAATCTAAATTCTTAGGGGCAGGGACTGCACTACTTTTGCTTTTGCATGGCATCTGGCATGCAGAAGTCTTGGTCTCATACTACAGCACCTCTTTGCTACTGCAGCACAAATAATTAAAATTCTTTTCTCTCTATTATTGCTCCATTAGTCTTCATTTTATTTAAACAAGTTTTGGAAGTTATGGTTGCACTAAGGTTAGCTTTGCAGGCTATATGATAGTCATAACTAATCTAATTATTTGCACAATTTCACCTCTAACTATGTTGACAAGATATTACTTATTCACATCTAAAATTGACAGGAACCAGCCATAGAGTTGAAAACCACAGTAAAACATAGGGAAATCACCACTGCTCTGGAAGAAAAAAAAATCAACTTGTTTGAATTTAGACATATATTCATATATTCATTGTGACCTTTAAAATAGAGGTTTTTCCCATACCAAAGCTAGTAAGATACATGCCAAGATTTCTCAGTCATCACTTATCTTTTCTATATTAATCTAGTTGGTACTTTCTATGACGAAAGACAATACTGTATAACCACTGTATGTTTTCCTTAGGTAAATATCATGCTATTATTAGATTAAACATTGGAGGTAAAATAATCACAGCCTGTCCAAAGCTGATATTTTACACTTGTAACACATGACTTCTCCTTAGAACCATTTCTATCCTGTAAGAAAGCTTACCCACAATATTATTTTGTACTTACAAATGCTTTTAAACTGTCACTTCTTGAAGCACTTTGAGAAACAATACAACTTTGTCAAAAGTTTACCCTGTTTCAATTTCGCAAAACAAACTCTGTATGGATTTATTTAAGAACAGCTTGCAAGTGTGTGTGTCACCATGAGAGAGGGAAAGAGCCTAAAGACCAAGAGTATCAGACTTAACATCTGCAGCCCTGTACTTTGGGAAAGAAATACCATTGAACCAATGGGGATGTCAGTCAAATGAAAATTGCGTGATTACTAGACTATGTCATTAGGCTATGGTTATTGCCTAGGCATAACAGCGGAAGAGTTCATGCTTTTTGATATTTTCTTGCTCAGCTGAACAAAAAGGATACACATGTAGCATGCATGGGGTGAGATAAAGCATCTCAGGTCTCAGCAAATAGTCTGTTGGAATAATACCAAATATACTTCCTTATAATTTATGTCTGTATGCATCAGCTAACCCTGGTAGCTACCTGCTCATGGGCTCCTATCCCACAAAAAGGAAGGAAAAATATTATCCAAAATCTAGAGGCAATCTGGATTATATGAGCAAAAGCAAGTTGGTTTGGATTACATTGACCAGAGGTTGAGAGAGGTACACATATAACCAGTTCCTACGAAACATCTGAAATAATTTTTCACATCAGTGCTGAAGTCTTTTGCTTCTAGGTGGCTGCTGCGAAACTTATGCATATTTTATCCCTGTATGTAGCAATTCATATATGTGAATTTTTCTAGTGATAAGGCAAAAAAGGTCTGCAGCATTCTTTGGCCATTTATGACTTTTGGTTATGCATATCTGATACTTAAATATGTTTTTAGTAGCTACCCTTTCTGCCCTTTCTGTCAAGTTAAAATAGAACATTTTTTATTCATTAGAGTAATTAAATATTTCTGTAGTTTTATCTATGTGGTGAACTTTGTTACCCAAGATATTCAAGCATATTTAGCATACAAACAAGTGTGATCAAGAAATGACAATGTGATAGGATACTAATTTCAAGAATTCCTGAATCTTCTTGTAGCCAGAATGGAAGGATCTCAGCCTTTTCATTATTGCTGAAGAATATGCACAGTGCCTATATTTCTTCAAAGGTAAGGGAAGAAAAAGCATAATAGAAATCTGCTTATATTGCCATAGTGATAGTAGGATTGAAACATAAAATCTTGAACATTTTTTTTTTAAAAAAGCCTTCTTAAAGAGAAGTCAGTATATTAAATTTTCTATTGTTCTATCTACTAAGAAAGGTAAAAAATATCAGTTATAAAGGAGACATGACTCAAGCATTACTTTCATCTGGGAGGCAAAACAGAGAATACTGCCTGTCTTGAAGCTCAAAATTACTTGTCCTGCTAAGAAAGCACACAGCATTGTTTCAGTCACTATTTGTCATAATTACAATCTTTATTTTACGTCACTTATGACACCTCAGTTTCTTGTAATAAAAAATAAGAAAGATGGAAAATTCTCTAGAATAGAAGCAAACATGTTTTAAATCATCTGAAAGCAAAATTTAAAGACATTTCATTTTTCTATGAAGTGTGATCTAATCTAAGTGGTCCTGCTCAGGCAGGGGGATTGGACTAGATGATCCTTTGGGGTCCCTTTCAATCCCTAACATTCTGTGATTCTGTGTGATTCTGTGAGGTGATATTAAAAACTACATTACATTTTTCAGCAGTTAATTTGGCAAGAAAAACTTACCTATTTTTCCTCTGAAAGTAGGAATTTACCTTTTGCTGCATAACACTACAGAGAGAAAAAGAATGGAACTGTTGATACTAATCCTATAATTTCAGAGCTGACCATAGCTAAAACACAGTTCAAGTAACATATCGAGGCTCTACAAGAAGAGTGCATTTCAACATACTTCTTCCTAAGGGACAAAGAGTGGGAGCAACTTCTCTCTGGAGTCTTTTAAATTGTTTCAGAAAAGGGTGGTCATTTCTCTTCTATTAAAGATTTTTCTTCCAAATATGGTCATAATTATAGTATCTGTTCGATAACTGCTCAATAGCCTGCTGAAATGTGAATAAAGAAGGGATAGTGACAGCAGAATAAAATGACACTTATTCCACAACAAAATAAAGAAGTATTGGAACTAGAAGTTAAGTGATTAGAAAGAAAATTCAAGTTCACAATTTATTTGGATCTTTCTTTCTATTACATGTTGGTACAAATGCCTGTAAGAAGACTGCAAGCACTGAAAAGATGTAGAAGTAAAGATAATACTGAGAAATGTAGTGAATCTTCACTGTTCATGTGCTAGAACTCATGAGAAACATGCAATCCCTAATGAAGCTCACAGGTGATTGCTTCTAAATACCATGGAAATTTGTACTGGAAATTGAGCTGTTCAGCATATTTAAGCTGTGTGAAAAGCAAGACAAAGATAACCACTGAGCAGCTGAGCTTTCCTAAGGTTTTGACTACCTTGAAAAATAAAATTAAAAGTATCTGCAAAGATTTTCAGCAAGCTTCCATAATATTGAATAGTTGGGCAATATAATGGATCAAAAATTCAATACTGATGAATGACATGTAATGTTTATACGGAAAATAATGTTGCTATCCCTACCCATGCACAGTGATAGACTGAACTGCAGCTTCTATTACTCAGCAAAGATATCTTGGAATAGCTGTGAAGAGTTGACTTAAGTCTCAGCAGCAATCCAAAAATTAGATTGAGAATTAAAAAAGAGCATTAGGCATTGAATGAGCACTGAGGAGTGAAATAGAGCAGTAGGAAAAGAACAGAGGCAAGGGAGAAAACAATTCCATAATGTTTCATTTGTCTTGGATAATATGAAGGAGGACACCAAAGGGAAACAAAACAAAACAGACTCTTACTACTCTGGGTAATGGTCATCTATAGAAAGCACCACCAGTGAGCATATAAACACTGAACCTTCCCCTTCAACCTCTTATACATAAACCAAACTGATACATTTGTGGAACTTCAAAAGCCAAATGCAACTTCAGCCAGCACAGGAACAAGTACAGCAGAACCTCTGAGTTTAACACCATTTTACAAATAGTGAGATTTAGCCCTTGTGTACCAGGAGCATTTAGAAGCCCATCTAGGAATTTGCCTTGTCATGCCTACTGTATTGCACTGTAATACAAGAAGGTGCAACCAGGAGCTGAAAGTCTCTAAACACCTGCAGATATATGAACAAAAATCTAAGAAAGGCTGGAATGGGTCAAATCTTTTAGTAAGAGGTGTTAATCTTTAGGAAAAAAAGAAAGTAAAATTCAGGATTTCAGATCACTACATAGAAGTAGGAAGAAATTCAGATAGCATAGTCATGAAGGAATGCATTAGGGAAAAGGAAAACACTCAGAAATGTTAAGTATTGCCAGAAAGTGATATGAAGGAAAAAGGAGGAGAGTGAAAGATATATCTTATGAAATTTCATATTGGGCATGCTGAACATATACAGAGGTGATATTTGATGCTGAAAATTCTGCTACTCACTTGAAAATGAGCTTGACCATCTGCCTAAAAATTACCTTTAAGTGAGTTAAAAGGTCAGATTTGATCTTATTTCACAGAAGCTTGCACTGATCATGAGGAAATAAAGCATGTTACTAGAGAAGAGGAATAAAGACTACCACTACCCTCCGTTCCTGTTTTTAAAGCTTACTTTGATCAGCGTTATAACACCTACTTTTAACTTTAAACACCTACATTTATATAGGTGTTTAAATTTATATGAATATATACATTTATATAAAGATATAAATTTGTATAATAGAGATGTATTTCTCTAATAACATTTCCTGCTTGCAAATCACCATCTCAAAAGCTTCTCCCATACACCTCAAATGCTTTGTCAGGTGTACACTGGTGGGCACAGACTCTGATATTCTGCAGAGATGTGTGTCCCTCTGGTAATTCTTGTCCTAGAATCATAGAATCATTTAGGTTGGAAAAGACTCTTAGGATCATCAAGTCCAGCTATAAACCCAATACTAACATGTCCATCACTAAACCATGTCCCTAAGCACTACAACTACACATCTTTTAAATACCTCCAGGGATGATGACTCAACCACTTCCCTGGGCAGCCTGTTCCAATGCTTGAAACAAACACTGGTGAAGAAATTTTTCCTCATATCCAATCTAAACCTTCCCTGGTGCAACTTGAGTCTATTTCCTCTTGTCCTATCACTTGCTATGTGGGAAAAGAGACCAACATCGACCTCACTACAACCTCCTTTCAGATAGTTGTAGAGAGCAATATGGACTCCCCTCAGCCTCCTTTTCTCCAAGCTAAACAACCCCAGTTCCCTCAACTGCTCCTCATAGGACTTTTTCTCTAGACCCTTCACCAGCTTCATTGCCCTTTGTTGGACACGCTCCAGCACCTCAATATCTGTCTTGTAGTGAGAGGTCCAAAACTGAACACAGTATTTGAGGTACAGCCTCCCCAGTGCTGAGTACAGGGGGACTATCACACCCCAAGTCCTGCTGGCTACACAATTTTGACACAAACGAAGATCCTATTGGCCTTCTTGACCACCTGGGCACACTGCTGGTTCATATCCAGCTGGCACTTGACCGACACCCTCAGGTTCTTTTCTGTCAAGCAGTTTCCCAGCCATGCTTCCCTAAGCCTATAACATTGCATGGAGTTGTTACCACCCAAGTACAGGATCCTGCGCGTAGTAAAAGAGCTGTTGGGCAGCAACAGCAAATGATTAATGAAATATAAAGTAAGAGACTTGCTTAGAAATAGCAGTCCGATTGGCTATAGCATGACAGATTTTGTGTTGTTACTATGCTACTACAGAATCATAATGCAGTGAGGAGACAAAAATACCATGAGCTCTATACAGTTTATTGAAGCATTTGTATTTCCAGGCCTGTATAGCCATAAAGGTTTCCAAATATTAAGTCAACAGACAAAAGTGACCTTCTTGTGTGTAGTACAGAAGCTATTGATACAGTTTTAGCAGAGGAGGAAAAAAATGCTGTCATTGTGCTCTATCTGGTGTGTTATGGATAAAACATTAATGGAAATCCAAGACTGTTTTAGTAAAGACGATATTATAATGTATGACAAGCTGAGCACAGCAACAACAACTTTCATGGAACGTAAAAATATGACTTGAATTTTTAGGTCCACTCTCTACTGAGTTAATAAATGAACACTCATTTCAGTGTGTTCTTTATGACTCTGTTTGCTCCTCCATGGAGAAGCAGCTGTTGCTAGCACAATGGCTAAGAAAAAAAAATTAATGAATGCTCCACGCTGCCACCCAGTGTGGTGTTATGTGGAGTTCTGCAAGAAGTTTCTCTACGGGAAAAGGAGAACAGAGGTGACCAAAGGCAACTGAGACTGCCAAAAGAATATGATAAGTTGGTCAAGATTGGGTTACTGAACCAGACCATGGTTCTGGAAAACAAGCAGAGATGAAAGATCAGGCCAATGGTAAGAAAGAACTGGACTTAGCTTCTCTGGACGAAGATAACCCTCAGAAAGCCATACAGATATTCATAGGTTCCATCAAACTGAATCTCCCGCTTCAGAATCTCGTATATTAACTAACCCAGTATGTTCGTAATGCCTCAAAAAGCCAAGTGCTGTTAGAAACCGCAATAGAGCAGCTCAGCTGCAACTCAACAATGGCAGAGCCAGGCACACGTACTCCTAGAGCATCAAGCTGCTGATGAATTTGACTTGGCAAGTGGCCTGGAGGATGGTGAAGAAAACAGTGCCATGCTAACAATACAAAAAAAAAGCTAATAAGATTGCCTAACACCATGGAAATCTAAATGAAAACATGAATTAAAAAAGAATTTAGAAAATTTAGAAAAAAGGGTTGGCTTTGGAGAAATAGAAGAGCAAGAGAGAGGAAAGCAAGTAGCAATGGATATTTAAAACGGTTTAGATATACTTTGAATGCAAGTATTAGTCTGTAAGCATGTGCAAGTGTGATCTGGACACCAGGTTTTAATATTTACAGATACTAAACCAACTGCAAGTATGTTGTTCCTTGTGACTGAATTCTGAGATCACTTATGAAACGCCTTTTGCTGAATTAGATGCAGGTCATGTAACAGCTCATTTGCTACAAATTGCTTCCTTAAAGGCCCAGTTAACAAGTATTTATCCTAATATAACTATTTTGCTTGTAAAACTTGAGAAATATTCTATATACAGCTACCCTCTTTACTACTGAAAAGATCCCACTGTTTCCAGAGAATGCCAAGTTAGATCAACTCTCAGTAGTTTTTAGAAGAAAGAATTTAAAAGTCTTCCGTGCTGCACTATCTTATTGAACACAGTTTTACTGAGAAGAAATACTTTTACACTACCACAGCTTAACAAAAATCAGCCATCTGTGATGTGGATTTCAGTCTCCAGCACTGAGGAAAGCTGAAGCTTATCAGAGTTTCTTGGCTGCTCCTGAACTAGTAATTTATGTTTTGAAACTAAGGCACTAAACTCTGAGAATTGGCCATGTCTAATTCTAGTGGTAAAATCCCCTTTCAGCAAAAGTTCCCAAATTGTCACAGGAATGATCTTTCTTCAGTGAATGTAACCTTTTGCCATTACTGCTATTGCCACTTTAAAATCATTTATGTCTTCAACAAGAACAACAAAAATTAATACAAAGCCTTCTATTTTCAAAATATACAGCAAAAGCAGGGACTGGTTGTATAAATTCCAGTGTATTAAATATCACTTACAAAATTTCTCGCTATTAAAGTTTTTCTATCACTTACAACTTTGCACTATTGAGAAGAGAGAAGGGAAAGATATCAAATCATGTAAAAGCATATTGACTATTTCTCTGCTTTCTGGAGAATCTGGAGCTGCTGTGTTTTAAACATTTATTATGCCAAAGATATTGTGGCTCTAAACATATTTTATAAAAGAAAACAGAATTTTAGAATCAAAGCACATCATTTCCCAAAAGTGAATTCAGCAGAACTAACAAAAAAAAGAAGTACAAACTATCGTGATAGTCTGCCATCATTCAAATGGCAAAAATATTATCTAATTTCCTCCTCCTCCCTCCAAAACTATGGAAAGTTCTACAGATTTAAAACTGAGATGCAATGTGATTGAGGGAATTTAAAAATGCAGAAGATATTACCTCTATGGGTAGAGGTAGACAGTAAAAAAATATTAAAAGTACTACAACAAAGTGAAACCAAACAATGATGAAGATGATGGTCCACCTTGAGGGTAGAGAGGCCTTACAGAGAGATCTGAATAGACTAGAGAGCTGGGCAGTCACTAACAGTGTGTAATTTAACTAGAGCAAGTGCCAAATCCTGCACCTGGGATGGGGCCATCCTGATTATACATACAAATTGGGGAACAAGAGGCTGGAGAGCGGTCCATGGGAAAGAGATCTGGGGGTTGATACTAAGTTGAATATGAGCCAACAGTGTGCCCTGCCAGCCAAAAGGAACAATTGTGTCCTGGAGTGCATCAAGCACAGCATAGCTAGCTGGTCAAGGGAGGTGATTGTCTACACCGCACTGGTGCAGCCCTACCTCGAGTACTGTGTGCAGTTTTGGGTACCTTAATATAAGAAGGACATCAAACTATTAGAGTGTGTCCAGAGGAGGACAATCAAGATGGTGAAAATTCTCAAGGGCAAGACTTACGAGGAGTGGCTGAGGTCACTTTATTTGTTCAGCTTGGAGAAGAGAAGGCTGAGGAGTGACCTCATCACAGCCTACAACTTCCTCAAGGGGGAAAGCAGAGAGGAAGGTGCTGATCTCTCTCTGGTGACCAGCAACAGGACATAAGGAAACGGAATGAGGCTGCAACAGAGGAAGTTCAGATTGAACATTAGGAAAAGGTTCTTCACTGAGAGGGTGGTTGGTCACTGGAACAGTCTCACCAGGGAAGTGATCATGGCACCAAGCCTGTCAGAGTTCAAGAAGCATCTGGACAATGCTCTTAGTCATATGGTTTAGTTTTAGGCAGTCCTGCAAGAAGCAGGCAGCTGGATTTAATGATCCTTATGGCTTACTTCCAATTTCAGATATTCTATGGTTCTAAGGGACAGATATTTGTGCCCTTCTCTCAGATTTTATTGTGTCATGAAAGAGGTTAGACTGTGTGATTGCAATCATTTTTCATGGCCTACAGACTGTATGGATGACTATGCTACTACATGGAGTCTTATTGAAGCACCTGGGATATCTTGTTCACATAAACACAAGTGAGAAAAAAGGATTGTTCATTACCACTAGCCCTTACTAGAGTTTAAATCAAGCTAAGCAACACTAAACTTGTGATGGGGCAATAAAAACCCACCACATTTTTAATATCTAGCAAGATAATTACATTTTGGAAAATATACTTAAGAAAATGAAATGTAAAGTAGGAAATGACGCTTGTTAGAAGTGAGCAAATATGGTTTTAAATTATGGTATAGAAAAAAAAAGACATTTTAAAATGTAATTTGTTAGGAAATTTGCACTGCCTATACAGGAATAAGTCAAGCAAAAGATGATTTGGCAGTAGCTTATAGATGGAGGCATGTAACAAATCAGGAAGTAGAGTCACTCCCTGACTCTACAGGAGTAACAATATTGGAATAAACTGGCAGAACCATTATTGCCATTGCTCTTTTCCAAACATGTACTATAGTTTATCATAAGGT
The DNA here is from genome assembly GCF_009769465.1 of Tauraco erythrolophus. Classification (NCBI taxonomy): domain Eukaryota; kingdom Metazoa; phylum Chordata; class Aves; order Musophagiformes; family Musophagidae; genus Tauraco; species Tauraco erythrolophus. The sequence continues at coordinate 28,971,239 of NC_141467.1, forward strand.
ACAGTCATATTTCAGACTGGATCACACTGTAACATAACAAATTCTCCAGCAGAAACTCAGCTACAGGAGAATAATTTTCTTAATGCTTCCTTACCCCATCCATTCCAAGCACTGTTTCAATAAAATGTAACTGTGCCACTCCATCTCCTGTTAGACGCTTGGTTCACAATTCATACAAAGATATTTAACTCGTGTGTTTGTAGACAGCATCATAGTAAGCACAAGACACATGAACACAAAAGCCCTAAAAGCATTAGAAGGTTACAAAACTTTTTGTTATTATCTGTTTTCCTTTTGGGGAGATGGAAGTGACAATAAGAAAAGCCAGGGGTTTTAATTATTACTTCTTTGGCCTGAGAGTTTGGTGAGTTTTATTTTTAAAATTATCTTATGCCATATGGATTTTACCCAAACTCTACATATCTGTCTAAACCCCTTATTTTGCATAATAAATGCCAGAATTTAAAGCATTGCCATACTGCTTAGTTCATGTATTTATTTATTTTTAAACAGAATTAGTTATTACCCACAATACATTGTTATCTAGTATACATTGTTCAGTCACCACTAACCTTTCCCTCAACACATATTATTTTTTATTTGTGTATCAGCTTATTTTTATGACTCTGAAGTATACATATGCATTAGAAAGACTAAAGTGTATTTTAAAAATTATTTCATCTCCCATGAAACCTGTCAAATTACTATGATTTTAAAACAGAGAGAGAGAGGATCGTCAAAACACATTTGCAAAAATGAACGTATTTCTAGCTTTGCAACACATTGTAGATTTTGGCCAGCTGTTTTCCACTCAACATGAGAAACTTTGCACCATATGTCCAGCTCTCATTTAGAATGGATATTTATCTTATTTGGAATAACAACCATGAGAATTATCTGGTTCTCAGTTATGTAGTAACACAACAGCTATCATTGAGTGTTGGGTTTTTTTTGCCTTTTCCTTCAATTAGCACTTTGACGCTGCTTCAATTAGAAAGACCTCCTTGCAGTTTCAGACTTGGGCTTAGCCAGTGAAATTATGAAGTGCCAACTTCTCAAATAGCCTCCTAAATTCCAAATGTACCTTCTCCTTATAACAATGTTACACATTTTAATTGGTGCTTGATAATGCTGCCTAAAGAAGCACTAAATAATGACATTGCAGAAAATCAAGAGCCTTTTTTTTAAAGGTGCAAATTAAGTGTTCTACACAGAACCAGTATAGATAAACTTGCAAAGATCAGATCAAATCCAAATCCTATTACACAATGGCAGTAGCAAGAATACCAATCAGAGCAGCTGCTGGAAAAGGAATATTTGTACTGCCCACGTTTTTGCAGATTATCTAAAGCAAATTCCCTCATGCTGTTGTCACTGAGCTGTTACAGTGAGAACCAGCAGATGGTTAATCAATCCCAAAATACCCTTCAGGAGCTACAACAGCTGTGTATGGTCAGCACGAGTAAACTCATCCAGAGTAAATGTGAACTGGGAACTGTGCAGCACAGAAACATAATGGTTTCCTTTCCTTGTTACAATGGAATGAGTCTGCAAACATTTCTTAAGATTTAAACTTTCCAAAAGAAATTCGGTAAGATTTCTATATCAGTCTTGTGTAAACAATCTACATACAATAAATCCAAACACAATTTATCAGTGTTAATAATATAGTGTTAATTGAATTATTCCAGGCTGAGCAAAATTTAAAGGATTTAAAGGTGGTGAGTCAGCACCAACGGTCTTTCTGCACGCCTCGGTAGCACGGACGGTAAGTTCTGCGGCCGGGGGGGTAGATTGAGGTGGAAAAAGCGAGTGTCGAGTGAGCTAAAAGCCAGGCATCGCCCGGCGGGAGCCAGGACCTCCTGTGTCCCGGTTCCGGCAGTGCCTACGTGACTGCTGACGCAGGGGGGCGGACCCGGAACAGACGCGGGAGATTTAAACTGCCCTGAGGAGCGCTGCGACCCGGAGCGGGCAAACAGGGGCGTGGCGCGGCAGAGTGAGGGGCGCGGCAGTTTGCGCGGCAGTTTGCGCGGCAGTTCGCGCAGGCAGGGCGAGCAGACAGAGCAAGCAGGCAGAGCGTCGAGCGCGGTCGGAAGTCCCTGACTGACATGGTGGTCACTAGGCATAAAGCGAAGGCTGCCTCCAGCCCGGTGCCAGCCAGGACCGACGCAGCCTCCCAGACGGACCCCCGCTGGGTGCACGCTGCCACCCAGGTAAGCTGCAGGTCTTGTTCCCCGAGTGTATTGGCTCAGGTTGCCACCGGGGAACTCACTTGTGGCAGCTGTGCCAGGGTGGAGGAACTCCTCCGCCTGGTGACAGAGCTCAGAGAGGAGGTAAGCAGGCTGAGGGCCATCAGGGAGTGCGAGAGGGAGATTGACCAATGGACCAGTACTTTGTGCTCCCGCCCGCAGACCCAACAGGCTACCACAGCTTCTCAGACTGAGGAGCCCCCAACCTCTCCCCACCTGGCCGGGAAGAGGAATCCAGGTGGGAATGAGCAATGGCAGCAGGTCCCTGCCCGGCGCGGCAAGCCTGCCCCCTCTGCTCCTGCAACTACCTCCCAGGTTCCATTACACAACAGATTTGAAGCTCTGCAAGTGGAACCAACACCCAGGGAGGATGATGATACACACACGCTAGTATCCTTCCCTAGGACCACACGTATCATCAAGACAGCCTCAGTTAAGAAGGAAAGGCGGGTGATTGTTTTAGGAGACTCCCTTTTGAGGGGTGTGGAGGGCCAGATTTGTAGACCTGACCCTCTACACAGGGAGGTCTGCTCCCTTCCTGGGGCAACAATTAGGGATGTAACAAAAAAACTCCCATCTATAGTCAGGCCCACTGATTACTACCCTCTTCTTCTTTTCCAAGTTGGTATGGATGACATTAGGAAAAGAAACATCCGGACTATTAAGAAAGATCTCAGGGTTTTGGGAAGAATGTTGAAGGGATCGGGGGCCCAAGTAATATTCTCTTCTATCATACCGACTCTAGGACATGACACAGGATGGAAAACAAAGATCGAGGATTTAAATAATTGGCTACAAAAGTGGTGTGAGGAAAACAACCTAGGCTTCTTTAACCATGGGCTGACCTTAATGCCAGATCTTCTATCTAGGGACGAGGCGGGTTTGTCTCCACGGGGGAAAAGGCTGCTTGCTACAGAACTAGCTGGGATCATCAACAGGGCTTTAAACTAGATGTGAAGGGGGTGGGGGGTATTATCAGACTTAGAGGATTAACAGCCAAGGACGGCCCTCCATTGTCTGATGAAGGGAGTGTAGGCAGGTGCCTTCGGCCTGCTGCCTCAGTGATACTAGGGGGTGATATGTGTAGTCAAGAGCAACACACAAGTTGCCTAGAGGTTAAAGAGAATCCCAAAAATAACAGCTCAGGTAATAAAACTTCCCCCCCTAGGGGTGCCGTGGGGTCGAAAGCCCAACTTACGTGCTTCTATACGAACGCACACAGTATGGGCAATAAACAAGAGGAACTGGAAGCTCTTGCTATCCGGGGAAACTACGACATAGTTGCCATCACTGAAACATGGTGGGATGACTCGTATAACTGGAGTGCTACCATGGATGGCTACAAACTCTTCAGGAGGGATAGGAGAGGTAGAAGGGGTGGTGGGGTTGCCCTGTATGTAAGGGAAGATCTAAACTGTTTAGAGTTAAATGTTGGGGATGACCTAGTAGAATGTCTATGGGTGAAAATCAAAGAGGGGCCTATGAAGGCGGATATTGTAGTGGGTATCTGCTACAGGCCACCCTATCAGGACAGTGAGACTGATGAGCTATTCTTTAAACAACTGGGGGAAGTCTCGCGCTCACTAGCCCTTGTCCTTATGGGTGACTTTAACCTGCCTGATGTCTGTTGGAAGTATAACATGGCAGTCAGGAAACAGTCTAGGCGGTTCCTGCAGAGTGTGGAGGACAACTTCCTCTCACAACTGGTTAGTGAACCGACTAGAGAAGGAGCTCCCCTAGACCTGCTGTTTGTGAACAGAGAAGGTCTTGTGGGAGATGTGAAGGTTGGAGGACGCCTGGGGCTTAGTGACCACGAGATAATAGAATTCTCAATTCTAGGGGAAGTTAGGAGGGGGAACACTAAAACGGCCAAGCTGGACTTTGGGCGAGCTGACTTTGGGCTGTTTAGAAGTCTGGTTAACAAAGTCCAATGGGAGACAGCTCTCAAGGGTAAGGGGGCGCAGGAGGGATGGTTACTATTCAAAAAGGAAATTCTGGAGGCACAGGAGCTAGCTGTCCCTGTGTGCCGGAAGTCGAGCCGCCGGGGTAGAAAACCAGCTTGGATAACAAAGGAGATTTGGGAACATCTCAAAAGAAAAAGGGATGTCTACAAGTCTTGGAAGAATGGGCAGGCATCCAGGAATCAATACAGGGAGGAAGTTAGGGCATGTAGGGAGATAATCAGGGAGGCAAAAGCCCAATTGGAACTTAGACTAGCCTGCTCCGTAAGGGACAACAAAAAGTCTTTCTATAAATATATTAATAACAAAAGGAGGGCTAAAGATCACCTCCAGCCCCTACTGGACTCAGGGGGTACGTTAGTCACTAGGGATGAAGACAAGGCTGAGGTCCTTAATGCCTTCTTTGCCTCAGTCTTTAATAATAAGGTCAGCAGTTCCCAGGTGAGCTGGCCTTCGGTGTCTGAGTGCAGGGAGGGAGAGCAGATCGAAGCTCCTGTGATCCAAGAGGAACGGGTCAAGGATCTGCTCCTTCGGCTGGATGCCCACAAGTCTATGGGGCCTGATGGTATCCACCCGAGAGTCCTGAGAGAGCTGGCGGATGTCATTGCCAAACCCCTGTCCATTATCTTTGGGCAGTCTTGGCTCACTGGGGAAGTTCCGCTGGACTGGAGGCTGGCGGATGTTACCCCCATTTACAAAAAAGGGCGGAAGGAGGATCCGGGGAACTACAGGCCTGTCAGTCTGACCTCGGTGACGGGCAAAGTCATGGAACAGGTTATCTTGAGTGCTATTAATGAGCACATACAGGTTAACCGGGTGATCAGGCCCAGTCAACATGGGTTTATGAAAGGCAGGTCTTGCCAAACAAACCTGATCACCTTCTATGACAGGGTGACCCGCCTGGTTGACGAGGGAAGGGCTGTGGATGTAGTTTTCCTGGACCTCAGTAAAGCCTTTGATACAGTTTCTCATAGTTTTCTGGTGGAGAAACTGGTAACTGCTGGCCTGGATAGGCACACCCTCCTTTGGGTTAAAAACTGGCTGGATGGCCGGGCCCAAAGAGTGGTGGTAAATGGGGCTAAATCCGGCTGGAGGCCGGTCACCAGTGGGGTTCCCCAGGGCTCAGTGCTGGGTCCAGTTCTGTTTAACATCTTTATCAATGACCTGGATGAGGGGATTGAATGTACCCTCAGTAAATTTGCGGACGACACCAAGCTGGGAGGCTGTGTCGATCTGCTCGAGGGTAGGGAGGCCCTTCAGAGGGATTTGAACAGACTGGATCGTTGGGCTGAGGCCCATGGCATGAGCTTTAATAAGGCCAAGTGCAGGGTCCTTCACTTGGGGTATAAAAACCCCAAGCATCGCTATCGGCTCGGGGAGGAGTGGCTGGAGAGCTGCCTGGCAGAGAAGGACCTGGGGGTGTTGGTTGACTACCGGCTTGATATGAGCCAGCAGTGTGCCCAGGTGGCCAAAAACGCCAATGGGATACTGGCATGTATCAAGAATAGTGTGACCAGCAGGAGCAGGGAAGTGATCCTGCCCCTGTACTCGGCACTGGTGAGGCCGCACCTGGAATATTATGTCCAGTTTTGGGCCCCTCGCTTTAAGAGAGATATTGAGCTCCTGGAGCGAGTCCAAAGAAGGGCAACTAAACTGGTCAAGGGGCTGGAAAATAAAACTTATGAGGAGCGGCTGAGGGAGTTGGGGCTGTTTAGCCTGGAGAAGAGGAGGCTGAGGGGAGACCTGATTACGGCCTATAAATACTTGAGAAAAGATGGTGGGGAGGTAGGGGAAGGGCTCTTTACATTAGTGATGGGAGATAGAACAAGAGGAAATGGGCATAAGCTTAGTCAGGGGAGATTCAGGTTGGATGTTAGGAAGTATTTCTTCTCTGAAAGGGTTGTCAGCCACTGGAATAAGCTGCCCAGGGAAGTGGTTGAGTCCCCATCCCTGGATGTGTTTAAGAATAGGGTGGATGAGCTACTTGAGGATATGGTTTAATGGGGATTAGGGATGGTTGGACTCGATGATCTCTAAGGTCTTTTCCAACCTAGAAATCTATGAATCTATGAATCTATGAAAATGTACCATCCACAAATTACCAATAACAGCCTTGCAGTTGTTAACCTGAGGAAACCTTTTAAAGTTTCAAATAATTTATTCACCAGCACTCCCATGTACCTCCAAACACTTATATACACATTTGGGGGGCGGGGGGTGAGGGGGAAAGCCGTTATTAGACAATTCACATTCCATTGTACAGAAAACCGTTTGGAGCTATTTCTGTATACACTGATACCAAAAGCACAGGGTTCACAATCTTCCATAGTCTGACATCACAAGCTAGGTTAACAGAATGTAACAGAAGATGACATATATGTGTGGAAAATAAGAAAATAATTTACAGCAATATATTCAAAAAGTCTTGTAAAGTTCTTGTTTTAGTAAATGTAATCAATTCATTTTCATTTTGATTTTTATCTGGTCTTTTATAAATTGGTGCAAGACTGTATTTTCATACATAAGTATTTGGAACATGGTATCTGCAAAGTATTTTGAGTTTCTCTGTCCTGAAAATTTCTGTTAAAATTTCGAATTTAAACATTGACTGAAGTGGGAAAGAAAAAATGTGCTGGAGAATTTCCAGCCAATCTTACTAGTGAGATCCACAAAAGGGTTACAAAAGTAATTAAAATGAGGTGTTAACAAATTTTTCAAATTTAGGAATCAGAGCAAGCATAAAAACCTCCCCTGTCCTGAGCAGTAATAAAATAATAAACTAAATACCAGCAACTATGTAGCTTTTTACATGTTTTAGAAATGCTGTACAAACATGAAAAAAATTCACTATTAAGACAGCGCTTCACTCAGTTCCCCTTTATGATCAGTCTCAATCAAGTCAAAATGGTTTTCCCAGACACCACTGTAAGAGTATCACAGGCAAAATCTGTTTTTTGAAAACAAGGAACATTTGAATTTCTTCATTTGCAAACAAATTTTACACCAGACAGTAAGTTTTCAGAATTGTATTTATCAAACGCATATAGAGTGCTAACTCAGCAAATGCTAAAAGATCTGTTCTGGGTCTGGTCCTCTATTACATACAGGATTATTTCCCCACAGCCCTACTTTAAAGAAAAATTGGGTATTTTAATCCTTTTTTTTTGGTATATCGTATGCAATGAATTTCCGTACTTTTTCCAAGAGATTATTGTGGAGTCTGGCATATCTCACTGGTTGAATATTTGCCTTTGGCTTAACAGCATTGAAGTATGTTACCTCATAGAAACTGTAGGCTGTGTTCTGTTCATCCATGTCAGGTAAACATCCCTGAGCAGAACATATTTCCTATGATGCAGTGTTTTATCTTACAGAGTTTATAATATAGAGAAGTAATGCAAGCCTTGAGCTTTACAAAAAAAAAAAAAAGTCTGACCACTAACTCCAAAATATATCAAGTGAATAATAATACCATCCTATTGTTTCATGTTTTTTGGGCAGCAAACATGGTCTAGGGTTTTTCACTGGGGAAGGAAAAAAAACCCACCACAGAATTCTTGCATTTCAGCCTTATGTTCTGTTCAAGGAAAAGCCTGTCCTAAGAGAAGTAAAGCTTTTTCTTATGAAAAATCACCAACGAAACAGCACGCAAATAACAAACTTTGAGTGGGAAACGCAAAACCATTCTGAACATGAGCTCAAAGAAAATACGTATAACCATGCAATCAAGATGGTCTGCAAATGCTTAATTAGGACAAGCTCAGTAAGTAAACAAGAACGCATAGAATCACACCGCTTAAAATCACAAAGATGATGCATTAGGTGCTGAAGTCTGAGATCTGCTAGCATAAAAAGGAATCAAATCCAAGCCTCTCCCATTTTTCTTCTAGATTTCTCATTTTCCCATTTATCAAGTCTTCAGAAAGCTGGTTGCAGCTGACAAAACATAGAATGGAATTTTCTAGTTGGAAAGCACTGCTTTATATGAAAACAAAGATCTTTTCTGGAAGGAAACCATCCTGTCCTGGGTTTGGCTGGGATAGAATTAACTTTTCATAGGAAGCTGGGAGGGGACACAGCTAAGACAGTTGATTCAAACTAGCCAGGGGGTTATTAGATACCGTATGACGTCATGCTCAGAGTATATATTGGGGGAGCTAGATGGGAGAGGGGCATCACATCTGATCGGGAGTGGTCTGGGTTCCAGTTTCCCTATGGTGAGTAATTGTACCACTCATTTTTATTACTATTATTGTTGTTATATAGTTAACATAACTATAATATGTTATTATTGTGGTGTCCTATTAAACTGTCTTTATCCCAAACCAAGAGTTTTACTCTTTTCCTTCTGATTTTTTCCTCCTCATATCACTGAGGGGGAGGAGTGAACAAGTGAACAAGAACTGACAATTTTTGCTGCGGCTACATCTTGTGCGCTCACGAAAATGTATATTCTTGATATGGAAGATAATTCTTCTCAGAAAATTCTATGAACCACTAGTAGGAATCATGTTTGTTTAATCAAAACCACATCTTTCAGCAGAATGACCAAGGCTTTGAAGGACTGGGGAACAACACTGCTCAATGCTGGACAAAGGAAACTGACAGCTGCTGCAGTAGATGACTCTCCACATGCTTCATTTTTCAACATCATTGCCTCTTTCACCCTTATTTCTCATTGCACAACACTGTTTCAATCCTAACTTTGCTAACATTTACTCTTTCCCTTTCATTCTAGAACAAAGCAGGAAGTTCAGACAGAAACTCTTGGCAACTTTTAGTTATGTCAACTTTCCTAAAAAATGTTATAATCAAACTCCATCCTCCACTTTGAATTTTCAACACATGCTTGAGAGTTATCCTTACAAAGATTCTTCAGTGATTTCTTCCAGTTTTGCTGCTAAAACTCTCTTTTGTATTAAACCTTCAGGAAAACACAACTCTGATGCTTACTCCTCCAGACAACCAAGATAAGCATCCCATCCATCTGACTACTTCTTATGACTTAATTTTTCACTGTATCGTTCTTTCAGGACTCATTTTTTTCTTTTTCTTTATAGCTATATTGTATCTGTTAGATTTTAGTAGTGTTTTCTTTCTTGTTTTCTTGAACTGAATTAACAAAAAGGGTCCTGATTGGCAAACAATGTTCCTGACAAAAGAAGCATTCACTGACACTTACAGGTTAAATCAAAGGCCTCTGTTTTCCTTTCACTTTAACAGCAGAAAAAAACTCACATCCAAAAAAAGTAAATGGTTAGTAATTCAAATACTAAATTAATAAACGGAGTTTTTTGTTGTTTGTTTTAAAAAACACAACATAGGGAAGAAGTAGATACTTGATTACTTACTGCATTATCAGGTTAGTCTCAAACTATATCCAGGGTAGAGCTTCAAGAATCATTTATTATGGGATCTTTATTAAGCAGAAACTTGGGGACAGAATATTTCATTTACTTTATTTCTATGGTTACTTCATTAAAATGTTGTAAAGCTTGTCTCAGATAATTTATTTTACTTGAAAACTTGAAGTATTTTATTTCAAGAGCTGAAATGTGTCATCTCAGTAAAATATTTTCCCTTGTTTCATTTTATCAGATCTATTTGCTGGAGAACAATTATTTTATCAAGTTCCAATTGTTGATTCCAGAAACATTTTTCAGCAAATTATTTAATTCTATTTGAATATAAATAATAGCCAGATTTGGGGTAACTGGGGACAGAAGCATTTATAAAAGGATAATAAATATTTTTCAAGCCTTAGGCCGTTCTCTATCAGTTAATTAGAGTGTGACCAAATGTTTATTTTATCTCCAAATATACTCTTAATGCCTTGAAATATCATGGCTCAAGAAGGGATATTGAACTAGATGAACCTTAAGTCTGAGCCGGTATTTCTATGTATATTGTGATTAATGAGTCCTGTAATTACTCATGATATTAGGAGATTGATATGAAGTTACTATATGCTATGAAGAAATACTGAACATGAATTGTCATGCAAATTTTTTTTTTTTTAAATCTTTATTCCAGATGATATAGTGACTGCTAGAGCAGTAAAGTTATGTTGGTTACTGCTCGGTACCAAGAAGCAGACACCAGCAACATATAAATATTTACCAATATACTGTGTAAGTATTTTCCTATTTTTTTTTCCAAGTCCAGGAAATTCTATTCTTTGAATAATGCCATGCCTTTGTACTCACTAGTTGACAGCAGGTGTAGTTGCTTCTTGTTTTGAAGTCAAAAGATTAATAGCCATCAGATCTTTAGCTGTGAAGCACATCAGAAGCGCTTATTTTAGTGTCACTCCAGCGCTTTTCCCTACAGAGAGTGTGGCCTTGAAGATGGAAGCATGAACAAGGAAAGGAGCAAAAAGAAAAGCTCCTGGTTCATTAAGAACACTTCTCAGATCTCTCACACATCTCAGGACAGCTTTCTAGCTTCTGTTAGAAAAAAAGTTCTTCTCTCAACAACAAATGCACAAATGATATTAAAATCACAAGTCTATTTTTTCTCCAGCTCAGATTTTTTCTACTTTAGAGTAAACAGGCTGTATTTTCAAATATCAATTATAATTTTATCCATTGAACTTAAAAGACCATGCCTTTTATTCTGGGTACCATTACACTATTATCACTAACCTTTAGTCTTCTTATATTGCATTATACATGGAATTGAAGGGCAATTGAAAATTTGAATTAAATTTCTCTATTAATGTAATCACTACCATAGCCTAACTTAGTTTACATGACATAAACAACACACATCAGTTGCCTACTCTTCTGGAGTATGTCTACCATCTTCCTCAGATTCTAAGAAAATTAAGCTGATGTAAAACTCATGGAGCCTCAGAGGATGGGAGCCCATTCCTTGTTATATTCACTTATTTTTAAACCTGGGTAACAAGCATCTGGATAATACAGGGGTAAAGGTTTGCAATAAAGTCACGATACATTAAAAAATACCCATTGCACCAGGGTTATTAATCAGTAAGTGGTAGCAGCCTAGAAAAGTGAGAGACAAAATTAAACTGCTATAAATGAAGTACAATAGATGTCTGACAATGTCATGTTCCATTAAGTGATTTACCCAGCACACTCTCACTAGCCCTGCAACCTCTGGCATCAATTTCCATAGCAACAAATGGCAACGTTTCCAGCCAGAGCACATCCAGCAACAGAGAGAACGAGCTCTAACAGTGGAGTTCAAGAAAAAAATTAAAATCCATTATAGCAATATCAGTGTATACTGTACAAGAAAGAATAGCATGCTGGACATGCTTGCTTTGTGAAAAACTTCTTTTCTTCATGCCTAACGACTCATGTTTTTTGCTGGTTCCTGTTTACGGCTTAGAAAAAGTCGACACTGAGAAAAGATCACACAATCTATTAGCCCAGAATGTAGGCAAACAGTGCTTTTCCTTCCCTTTGGAGAAAGTTTATAATTGAGGAAGATGTATTATGTCACATTGCTGTTTCTGAACCTGGTACAAGTAAACTATTCTTGTTTTACACCAGGGAGCCCCCATAGTGAAATTCCTGGGTCACTCACATCATCCCTTCCAACCCTAACCATTCTATGATTCTATCTCCTGGAAACTCCATCTGAGACACTGACATTTCCTACCCTCCCTCTGCCAACTTGCACAATCACATCATAGGCCGTCTAGCACTAACTCCACTCAAGGTAAGGAGTATCTTTTATTTCTGAGTTACACAATAGAATATATTTTATTTCTGAGCTATAGGAATTTGTCTTTGCCTTCTACCATGAAGACTCCTACTATTATTTGTCCTAATGGTTCCCAGGTCGGTCCTAATTACAACAAATTAGTAGCTTTCTTCGAATAGCAAGTTTGTGTGCAATTACATTACATGCTTTTGTCATTTATTATAGTAGTTTGTGAAGACATAATGACTCTCACTGTCTAGAGAACCTACTAAATAAACAAAAGAAAACATATTCTTTGTGAAGCCTCAGGCTATTTTGGGATTTCTTAAGCATAATTGTTGGTTCTTTACTATTATATAATATGTTGTGTTTGGACTTACCAGATACTACATGAAGGCACAATCATGAATCTCCCTGCCTCTCTACAAACCTTCATAAACCATTGGTATTCTGTCAACTGCTGTTTGATGTGGCAAAAAGTGTCATAGACCAGAGTACCTACATAGATCGCACATTTTTCAAACACACACAAAAAAATCCTTTTAACAATAACAGCAAACGTCTTTGCAAGATGCTATACAGTGTAAAGCCTCTGGCATTTGCTTCCTGAGCTGACTTCAGTGATCATGACTGTAGCATCCAGAGATTAACAGGTTTCGAGAAAAGCTCTTTGCAGATGGGAGGAACTTCTGTGGCCAGCGTACACCAAACAGCCACAGCAGGCTAACAGCAGATTCCCCAAGCTAACACTGAGTTCAATTCAGAAACACAAAAGAATTGTAAGGGTTGCAAGAGAAATGTTTTAGCAGATATTTACCCTGTTGATTTAACTTGACCTGTTTGGGGGTGTAGAACTGGAGAGGAGAACAAAGCTGCAAGTTGGAGAAAACTCAGTTATTGAGGTGCAATGGACAGGGTGTAATCCCACACTGCTTTTCCCAAACAGCGCAAGGAATGGTTTGAGCATTAGGGTTTACTGAAGTCACTGAGGAAGATCAAGTCTTTAAACACCACATGAGATAAAGAGAGGTATTTCTGGAAAGTGAGATACTTCTTGCTGTCTTTGTTTCACAGGAGTGGAACAGTTTCCTCTTCTACTGAGTTACGCTCAGTGATGTAATTTATATGTGTGGCAGAGGAAGTGTATAGGAATATGAGTATCTCTTACTGGATGGTACACAATCTCCAGGTGACTTTTATTAACATACTTAATTTAGAAGCTAAGTTAAATTTACTTTCAGGGAGACTGATTCACAAGCATACAAGTTACTTTTGGAAAAGGTTCCTAAAAGCTAAGGTTCTTAAATTACTTTAGTAGTTTTGCTCCTAACATTTTTAAAAACACACTTGATAATTCTGAAACTCACTTCCAGGTCCCCACTGGATGTATAAACTGTCTCAAGCATGGGACCTAAATGAGGTTTTGAATATTAGCAAGTGTCTTGGAATGGATTGGCTTTAACCAGGTTATGCTTGAATATTTGATTTGTCTGGTTGTTGCAATGATTATTATGTTACTACTGGTATGACACTTGGAAATATTTATATTAAAAAGTACTATCTAATCATAATGTCTTTTATGGAACATTTAATTAGAATACAATGGTCAACGTATACATGTTTGTTAGTTTTGTTTTCTTTTTGAAAGACTTGAGAGATTTTTTTTAGGCATATTACTCTCCATTATTTTGCTAATCACTTACAATCATTTTGGTAGAACCATGTTGTCTTTCATTCCTAAATGTTTCATCAGGGTTTTCCAGCAGGGACTGTACAATTATTCTCTTTTTTCAAAGAGATTCATTACTTTTAATTTTATCATTTTGCATTGATAGACAAACTTGCTTTGCTACCTTAAACATTCCCTGTATGTAATATAAAATACTATCACTTCAAATAAAGATGTCATTTAATTCTGAAGCTTTCAGTGTAGCTCTTACTTTCATCACTGTGTGACTCCTACTGGTGTGCAGAAATGCACACACCAGTTGAGGAATTTCAGTACATAGTAGTAAGGATACACTCCTGGTGTTACTGATTGACAGTCTTGTGTTCAAATAGCAAACTCAGTTATCTGAAAAGTTCCTTCATCTTTGACAGGCATGTATAATCAACAACATCAGATCAATTCTTCAGTTTATCAAGAAGTTGAAATAGCTATTCCCCTCCCATCCCTTCCCTCCCCAAAAAATCCCACATCACACATCTGTCTGGTCTTCAATTGATATAATGCACATTAAAATCTTCTTTAAAAGATAAATAAAAGCTGGTATAAAATATTTTTCACATTTCGTAGTCTAAGATTTTGATATCTGCAGAAGCGACTGTAATTAAAACAGTTTCTTCTTCCCAATAGGGCACATAATTTAAATATGTAATTTCTGGAAGTCTTGAACCTGTGAGTATTTGAGATATTATACAGGTTTTTATCTGCAAGATTTCCTGTTAGGTTTGATAAAATCTGTGGTTCTGATTAATAAGTATAGATATTACTGTCCAGTATAACTCATAATATTTTGTTAATTAGAAGGCCTGTTCAAAGACATTAAAGTGTAGAAACACCAACTCTATTTTGATGACCATGTACTCATTCCATTCGTGAGTATTAAAATCTTGAGGAAACATTGTTGCTGTTAAACACAGTTATTTAATTCCAAACTCCTAAACCATTAATAAAGTACTTACTATTTTATGATTACTAAACTGAATTGGTTTTGAAATTCCAAATTTTCAGTATTCTGTATGAAATATATTCCCTTTATCTGTGAGGCTGAGGCTAATGTATTTATTCTAGAGGCAAACAGGTATTTTTAAAAAAAACTAATGATTGTTCTGAAGCAGAAGCAATAAAAATACCCGTGCCCTGAGCACAGCTGCATCAGGGAATTTCCCAATAGAGTATTTAGATATTTGTGTTCTGATGCAAGAGATGAAAAATGCTCTATGAACAAAATCTTTGGATGACTCCAAAACAGGAGCTGAATAAACTAACGATAGAAAGGAAGAAGAAGAAAAAAAAACCCACCTCTGTAGCTTAAAGAGAAGAAGGAGAAAAGTAGTGTAAGCCTCATGTGGATATGATCCTGTAGATAAATTGGAAGCAGATTTTGATTTCTGTTTCACTTGGACAACATAGATTGGTTGTGGGACAGTAGGTTTTTGACATTATCATGTGACAGGAATCCTGAGAAGATAACTGAGAAGTTGCCAAAGATACTGTAACCTGCAATTCCTATACTTCTATATTAAGAAGTACATTTTGAATGTCCTTGCCTTCCCTCTAGGAGTTACAGACACTTGTGGTACGTAAAGGTAACCTATTTTCAGAATTACTGACTCAAGATCGCACAATGACTGAGAGAACTCTCCTTCAGTAAAACAGGAGAAATTTTTCTACTGATAAGAAACAGCTTAAGAAATCTGAATTAAATTTTGATTGTTTCAATAACTGAAGTTCTCTGTTTTAGCCTAGAAGTGAAGGAATTTCTTTCAGGAACTGTTGTTTCCTCCTCCTCCTGTCAAAAAAAAAAAGTTCCTGTTTTCAAAACTTTCCATAGCCTATGGAAAACCATCACTATGCAAGCTGTAAAGTAGGTGCCATATGAAGTATACAGATCATCTTTGTGATGCAAATGGCACTGGGAGTGTATAATTGCTCTATTGTGTCTAGCCTAGCTCCAGCAGTCTAAACCAGATATCAGTGTACAGGGATTTTCTTCAGCTGCCTAGAATTTCTTATATTTTGTCATTCTTATTAATATTTTATTCACTCCTAGTTGATGATGAACATAAGGAAACCAATTTTAGGCTCAAAAAACATTTACCCGAACATCTTCACATGTGAAATAGTGTTGCATCACAGCAACAGCCTTCGAAACAAATATACATGGTCGTCTTATAGATGACAATACTTTGTGCTTTTCCTACACAAGTGTTATGCTCTAGTTTCAGACAAATCACCATTAGGAAGAACTCAGAACTAGCTGAAGAGAGTAATGCTTTGACTTTTCACACGTAGAAGAAATATCTGCAATTACAGATATCGCTAATATTGATATAACATATTTAGCCATTTGTATTCCTATTTTTTTCCATGGCTTTCCACCTTGAGAGCTTAATCTGATCTGTAGTATTGTTATACTTGGACATAAATAAAAGCGTTATAATTTTTAATGAATTGGGCATGAGGTTTGGCACATTAGCTGTATTGTCATATTTCACATCCTGTTACTTTTGGCCTTCTATGTGTTAAGATGTGCAAATCACATCCACTCAAACCTGCAGCAAAAGTTGCCTAAAAATCATTACTGTTTGCAGTGGAAGTAGAAGCTGGTGATGCTCTTTTCTCATATCTAGGACAGAAGGGTATTTTTCCAGACAGATCTGAAAAACAGATGAGAATTTACTTCTGAAGAAGGACCACCACAATTTACCATGGTGGGAGGGTGTGGGAAAGGAAAATTAAAAGAACCATGGAGAATACAGCATCTTAAATGCATTGTAATAAATAAATATATTCCCAAGCAGGTGTATTTTGTGTCACAGCGTTTGTAAACCTTGCAGCCACGAAACTATTGTAAAAGCAAAGGATGAAACACTCCTTTGCATGCTTTTCTCACCCAAAAGTGTTCATTGATACAATTTAAGCCGCAAAATGGTCATCTTTTAAATTGCTTTTGAAGAACAGTTACAAATTCAGAGACTCACCAGGAGAAAGGACATTCAAATCCGTAAAGAATTCTCACCTGCTGATGAGACCAGTTGCAAGCAGAATGCCACTCCACAGAAAGAAAATTGTCACTTTCTTCCTTTTAGCAAACAGAAGATACCAAAAAAAAAAGCATAGCTGCTTCAAGGGGATTTGTGCAGAGATGGAATTGACTGTTCAAAAGAAACCAAAAAAAGCTTATTATATGTTTTAGCACTTAGGGAATCAGTGACTTTTTAAACTTCCCACTGTGATGCTATAAACATGCTGTCTCTAATGCTGCCAAAGCTTATTGAAACCCCTGGTAGGTATCTCCACAATACTCCACGCACCATGAAATTCAATTACATTTAAGAAAATTAGGGTTGAGTTTAATTACTTGTGTACACTTTGGATGAGCACATGTTCTTTTTAAGGATGTGGCTTCCAGAGGTCCTGACTTTCAGATAGAATGAATTCACTCACATTTGTGCATTTCCTTTTGAAGTTAATTTAAATGCTTCCTTGCATTTATGGCAAAAAAGGGGAAAAAAAAAGAAAAAAAAATCACAATGTTCTTCAGAACAGAAATAATTACTTCAGAATTCTTCAGAAAAAGAAATAATTACTCTTCTGTATAGAACATGTAAGAAAGAATTCCACAAGACTGATATATTTCTGTTTTCTTTATGTAAAATCGTGAGGGGAAAAAAAACAAAACCCACATATCCAACACGTATACAGCTTTCTTCCATTTTCCTGTTTCATATAAGATAACCAAATCAGTTTTACAAAATAACCTGGAAAAAACACAATAATAATTGCTGCTTTGTTTATATATACTCATAATTTTTTCTTTAAATAAATCTATTCTGCTGTCTTCTCCTAGAGGAAAAAGCACAACACTAAATAGGTAAGTTCTCCTGCCCAATTGCATTTCAGACAGCATGTCCCCAGCTAAATATCTTGTTATGCTTGTTGCTAGCTGATGAAATCCAGAGTCTTCATGTTGAATGCATACCATACAATTCTGCTGTCCCTTCAAATGCAATATTATGATAAGTATTCATTATCTATTAGTACTGAAAGAGAATTAAAAAGGAGCGACACCTTTTTCAGTAATAATCTTGCCTGTTTTCCTCAGGGTGTTTTCCCTAGGACACACTGTTCATTAAAATTAATATTTTCTTAACATTACATTATTTTCTCTGAAATATTAACTTAGATTAAGGATCAATGATCTATTCAGAGGCCTCCTAAGAACGAAAGTGTTAGACTGACTATTGACGTGCTGAAGTGACTTGCAAAACTGGTCATATACAGAGTTTTGTTGGACATGTAAGTTATTCCCTAAAGGCCCACAAGAGTGAAAAGACAAGTTGCACAACAGATCTGAATCATGCTCCTTCTTCCCTTTAAAGGAAGCTGCAAATATAAAAACATGCTATCTTGGTATATAGTTATTGCAGGATCAGCTTTAAAAGTGACTGCCTTTTTTAATTCAAATTTAGCCTGGAAAAAAACCACAAGCATGAAGAACTGCTGGTGACAAATGGTTTTCTGGCTAAATTAGCAAGAACAAATAATTTAACTGAATGCTGCAGAAGTAACATAAAGTTAGAGGAAAAATATTCTTCATTCTGCATTAGGCCAAAGCAGGCTCTAACTATAACTGTAGAAAGACACAATGAAAAAGAAGAGGGGGGACATGGAGGAAGGAGAGAGAAGGTAGGATGGAACAACAAAGTAATAACACATCTTAATTGTACAGTGTAGATCCTTTCTGTCTCTTGGGAAGTGAGGCATCACACACTGTGTTTCCAAATCAAGTTTACCAAGTGTAAGGCAGTCTCTGTACTGCTCTCATTGCTTTCATTTAAGAAGCAAACAGAAAAACAAAGAAATGAAAAGAAAAAAATGTCAGCTCTGACAGTGATTTTTCATCTAGCACCTGGCATTGTCATGGCTTAAACTGATATCAGTAATGAAAATTCACAGAGGATGCTGTGTTTATTTTAAACACACAGTTATCTCAACAGCCCAGTTAGGGGGGCAGGGGAGGGGAGGAGGAGGAACGGGGAAAAGAAATCTAACAGAAAAAAAGAAGGCAGGAAAAGAAAGATTAAAGAGGACATTTTAACACTTCCTTTGTCATCAAAGGAAAGATGTTTCTACTGTCTACTCATACACTGATGATAAGTGATACCATTCCAATGCCAGTGAAATATTACACTACAGATGAGCTTCGCAATTCTAATAAACCACCTTTTAGACATTCCTTTCCCAGCTTAGTGACCTCGAAGGTAATGTAACTCTAATTAAATACCATTTGGTAAGATAAGTAGTGCCATTGAAATGGAAGAGAGAAAGCTCATCTTGACTCTGATCTCCCACACTTCTCACTAGAGGGGAAGGCAGTCATGTAGGAAACACTAATCCCATGAAAAACAGGCATAGGCATAACCGTAGAGGTACAGAGTACATGAAGTTAAAACTTATGGGGAGAGCTGTTATGATTGATATTGCAATAACAGCATGAGATAAAAAAAAGATGATAGTCATTCAAACAAGGGGGACGGCTTTCAAATACCTTTGTTTCCAGAGTAATTTGGCTTCGTTCAATCTTCCTCCATAAATGAACTTACAAGGAAAAGAACTTATCAACAGGCCTGAAACTGCACTTATTTGCTTGCATAAATTCATAGACCTTTTGTGATGAGAACACTGCGTACAAGCAAAGCTGACGAAATACAGCCTACTTCAGTTCCTGATAGTAGCCTATCAGTAACAGGCTGACTACAGAAGTACCACAGGTTATCTGAGGAAAGATATTCTACCTGCAACCATGCCCTAGCAGATGCTTGCTCTCTCTCACCTGCCAGTCCATCTCCCCTTCTGTGAGTGTGACAACCAGGGAAAGAAGAGCAATTTACCTTGTTTCTTTCCACAGGAGCATCTTGTGCAACCTTAACTCTTCTGAAAGGCCATATTCCCCAGCTCTCACTCTCCCAAATCAGCAGCATCTCTTTGTTGTGAAATCATCACTCCTTCTCACCAGAGGAGTCCAAATAAATCTTCCACCCACTCACAGCTTTCCCTGCTCATCCAAGCTCTCTCGTCGCCCTTGCTGTAGATTGAACTATGCAGTCAACAAAGGTCTTTAATATTTTCATAATTAGAGTTTTGGGGAACTTTACCCCACCCTGGAAAGGCAATGAATTTGTTGGCCTATTTGATTTTCTTACATTTCATTGTTTTAAAGAGCAGCATTAGGACCAAAGTTACAAAAGATACTTAAACATGTGCTGAACTGAAAAAAAATTAATCATTTGCCTTCACATCAAAGTAAGTTGTTTTTTTGTTTCTTTTTTCTTTTTAATCTCTTATATTTCACAGAAAGCTCTGTTTTAACTTCTTTCTTTTCAGTGCTACAACTTGACTCCAGAACATGAAGTCATTTTCTCAGCAAGAATGTAAATATTTTTCATTAAATTGTTTAGGGAAATCATGAGAAAAGAAAACATGGAGACTTAAAAATAAACATATTAGTACTTTGAAGCACTCTAAGTTACCACCAATCACTTTACAATTTTTTTTTTTTTTTTTTTTGCATATAATATTGGGAAAGTTTGAGATCATCAATGTATGAACTCTCCAATAAATCATCTATAATTTAAAGCACAGAAAGCAAAATCTATGTCCCTTCATATG
Source organism: Tauraco erythrolophus (assembly GCF_009769465.1). NCBI lineage: Eukaryota > Metazoa > Chordata > Aves > Musophagiformes > Musophagidae > Tauraco > Tauraco erythrolophus. The sequence continues at coordinate 28,991,521 of NC_141467.1, forward strand.
TGGCTGAGTTGCATAGTACATCTAATTGGATGAATCAACAACTGCAGGGAAGCATGCTGAATCTCTTCAGTGTAGTTACTCTGGGCTAAGCCAGTATATCACTGTTAAATCACAAAATATGTTTCACAACAGACTCTCCTTGGCCAAGCTGTGGCCAAACTGACCAGATCATGCTTTTCCAGGGCTTTCCAGCCCCCATCTCAATACAGCATCTCTACACTCATAGAAAGTATGATGTGAATCTGTGAGCTGAAGGGGACTTCTCAATTATACTTTTGTGGTCAGCCTGTTTAATGAAGCCACCATCTGTTCTAACTCTTACTGCCTCTTTCTTTTTGCAAAGGAGGTGTTAGTAGTTTGTTTAACTTCATCTTACTGAATGTGAATTACTGCAGATTTTTGGAGAACTGCAATATGATCTAGCAAATACCTGTAATGATACACAACTAACTCTTCTGAGGCCCTGTAAAATCCTCTCAACTGGACTTTATATCTTAGAATTTGTTACTGTGACTCAACTGAAAAGTACATCGAAGTAATATATTCAGCACAGAGAAAGCATTTCATTATACCGAGCAATACTAAAAGGTTTTAAAAGCGATTTCGTAGCAGTGAGAGAGTATTAATAGGAGCCATTGAAGAACTTATTTCAGAAGATAGATTTTGAAAGATCTTTATGCCAAATACTCAAATATGCCTGTTCAAGGCATATACTTATAGCACTTTCTAAATAAAATACTTATAACATATAAATCTAATGTACAGTTTATTAATTCAATTGTTCTATAAAAACATTTTTTTATTTCATATCCTTGCAGAAATCGTAGCTTTAGAAAAGTTTAGATATATTTAATATACCAAATTTAATACACCAAAATGACAGAGTAAAATATGTATTTGTCATTGGATATAAGCTGTGTACATGCCCCCGAAGTCGGATTGAAATATATTTAATGCCTTGAATGCACAGAAAAAAATTTTAAAAATGTAAAAATAAACTTAGATTCCGTTGAGGAGAGGTTTTTGAATTCATTGAATCAGTGATAGTCAAAATGGCAATGACAGACTATATTAGGAATTAATTGGAAAGGAGAAAAACAGAAACAATATAATTCCAATGGGTAGATACATGGTGAGCCTACATCACTTAGTAACTATGTAGTTCTTGGCTCTCCTGCTAGTCAGAAAAGAACATATTAACCAAGTCAAGAAAGAAAGGATATTTAACTATGTGAAACAACATCTGTTAATATGCATTAGACTGAGATTTTTAGATTGGAAAAGAAAAAAGAAGATAGATATTATGAAGGTCTACAAAATTATGAACTGTATGCAGGAGGTAAAGAAGGAACAACAATCATACAGAGATAGAATATTTGCCCTTCCTTTCAGCACAAGACAGTAAAATTATTAGGCAAAAGATTTAAATTGAAGCAAAAGACAAGTACTTTTAATAACACTTTAACAGTAGAACTCACTGCATGAGCAGACTTAGGAAGCCAAAAGTGTATTTGGAATTAAAAGAGATTATACAACTGAGTGGAAAACAAGTCTCCCTTCATGTCTATTAAACTTTCTAGTCTGCATGTAATCTCTGACTCAGCAAGTCCCTAAATAACTGCGTGCCATAAACTGAGAATATATAACCAGAGAAAGTATTACTCTACACACGCCAATGTCTTCTACACTTTCCCTAAGCAGCTGCTAGTGGCTTTTACCAGACATGGGTTGCTGAGCTAGCTGAACTTTTGGTCTCATCCAGGTCTTCTATATTTCAGTCTCATAGCACTAAATGATGACATATGAATTAATTCTACTCATTTAACCTGCTCTTGAACTTAAATGAGAGCATTAAAATAACTTGTGTTCCCACATAATAAAAATTCTAGTTCTCACGGAAGTTAAGCCTAGTGTTTAAGCTTTGACTTTCCAGGAATACCAGGCCAATGCTCAAAGTCAGTGTTCATAGGGACGCACAATACATCAAAATTTAAATCCTGAATTGTGAAAACAAATTGGAACGAAACAATTAAACAAACAAAAAGCTGTTCTCTCTTAGCTCTTCACACGCAAAAGTTCCAAGTGTAAATGGCCCTTCAGCACCCTACCTGAGGTCTGGGCCCAGTTACGAAAAAAGCTGTTTGCAGATAGCACAAAATTGCCTCAGTTGAATCCAAGTTCTTTGCAGCTTTCCTTTTTATATTCCTACAAGAACATACTATTTTAAAATATCTGATATATACACTTCATAGCATCTACGTTTAAGAGACTATTCTGCAATGTGCTGTTAAAACAAAAAAAAAAAAAAAGGGAAGCAGAATGTTCCTATTAAAATACTGCCAGCCCATCTGGTCAAACTTAATGTGTGCTCAGCCATAAGGTGAGCTACAGATTTCAGATGTTTGATCTCTACTTGCAGGCATGGCTCTGTCATTTTGGCTAAAAACATTTACTGCTTGCTATATTGGTTTAAACTGAGTTATAATCTTCTGAGGCAAGTCTAACTTGTATAAGCCAACTTTAAAGTCTTATAAATTGCCACTTATGATTTAATGCTGGTTTATTTAAACTTTAGACTTGGTCACTAACATTCAGACAAAATATTCCACTATCACAATATATATATTAATCAAGATTAAAATGATTTTCTAATTTATGATGGTTGGGTATTGTAAATTGCTGAAAGACTGCATGGATGTCAACATTATCAACGCTCTCTCAGCATTAATTGCCAATCAGCAGGTGGGCAGAGAGGCATTCAGAACACCTGCAGTTGGCAGTCTTCAAGACTGAAGCTTTGCAGCTTGCAAAAGGATTCCTTAACAATTAACCAGCAGGGCTAGGGTGGATGAAGTTTCCATGAGTGTTAAGGCTCCCTTTATAGGCCAAGTGATAGACTACAGCAAAGCCAGAGACCTTTTCTGCATTGCTTTTTTTTCCAATTTTCCCTCTATTTTTGAACATTTATTCCCAAAGGTCTTTTTGACTTTTCAGTTTTACCTTCAGGTGTCTTCACTGCACCTGTCTTGACCATTAACAAACAGTTAATGACTTAACAGTTAAGGACTGAACTTCAGTGCTTTGTGCACTGGCCTTGGCTAGGATAGAGTTAATTTTCTTCATAGTAGCTAGCATGGGGCTATGTACTGGATTTGTGCTGGAAACAATGCTGATAACACAGGGATACTTTTGTTATTGCTGAGCAGTGCTTACACAGTGTCAAGGCCTTTTCTGCTTCTCACTCCACCCCACCAGCGAGGAGGCTGGAGTGCATAAGGAGTTGGGAGCGGATACAGCTGGGACAGCTGACCCCAACTGGCCAAAGGGATATTCAATACCATATGATGTCGTGCTCAGCATATAAAGCTGAGGGAAAAAGAAGGAAGTGGGGGATGTTTAGAATTATGGTGCTTGTCTTCCAAAGTAACCATTATGTGTGATGGACCCCTGCTTTCCTGGAGATGTTTGAACACCTGTCTGCCAATGGGAAGTGGTGAATGAATTCTTTGTTTTGCTTTGCTTGCACATAGAATCAGAGAATGGCATAGACTGGAAGGGACCTTAGAGATCATCTAATCCAACCTCCCTGTCACGGGCATGACGCCTCTCAACTAGATCACGCTACTCAAGGCTCTGAACACCTCCAGGGAGGGGGCATCCACAACTTCTCTGGGCAATTTATTTCAAAGCCTTATGTGGCTTTTGCTTTCTTTATTAAACCGTCCTATCTCAACCCATGAGTTTTCTCACTTTTACTTTTCTGATTCTCTCCCCTGTCCCACCATGGGGGAAGCAAGCTAGTGACTGTGTGGTGCTTAGCTGCTGGCTGGGATTAAACCATGACATTTGTCATTAGTGATTGTCTTAAACTTTCTACCTAATGTTTAATTTTCTGCAAGGGTTTCCCCAAAAGCACTGCTGAAGCTTGCTGACTCTACCAAAGCATTGTGCAGCTGCCCTCTAGCAGTGACAGAGAGCTGTTGTTATGTGTTGGAGGTCGAGTTGCTGCAATTCACTGCAGGTAGTTGGGGAAGATCAGCTTTCAGAAGGATACTGTTTAATGAAGGTAATGATCTGTTCTTTCCACTGGGCTTCCAAGACTTTTCCTATTCATTTGTGAATAGTGGGCTCTCAAAACAAATGACACACATTCAGTGTTAACTTAAAGCTCCAGAAGTTAGGTATCCAAGTAATTAACAATGAATTAAAAATAAGCAAAATACACATATGGAGGCTGACAAGTGTTAAGATGTATCGCAGTAACAGCCTCTCATGAATATACTAGTAAAGTAATTACATTTTGTTTTCAAGAACATTTGTGCTGATGAAAATCTTCTAGACATTGGATAACTAAATTTGTCGGCTTGTTTGAATATGCATTTACAGCACCTGTTTTCAATGTTCCTTGGCCATTACTTTTTTTTTTCTTACAGGGAAGTACAAGGTGCTGACAACTTTCAAATGCACTGAAGTTTAGAATTCAGTTGCTAAAAATGAATATATGACATGGTAGTATAAAAAATATCAGGACAAGCTGTTGGTCTTTGTCACACAACACAGGCAATCAGTTCCCAAGCTGCTGAAATAAATGAAAATTTCAGCCAGCTGTCAGCTTGCTAAACTGATTCTGACAGAATCAGGGATCAGGATAGCCACATAAGCAGGAGAAGGCCAAGTGATTGCCTACTCTCAAATGTCTGTAAACTTTATCTGCAGTTTGAGTCGTGCTAAGAGTAAGAAAATATTTTCCTGGCCTCCGTACATTGGCAGCTGGAAGAGACAAAGACTGCTTGGTGTGATGCATACACTGAATGTTGCTAAACATAACAGAAAAAATAGATATATTTGTACTTCCAAAGGTGGGAGACTGAAGATGATACTACAGGAGATCATGATCTAAAGCTTTGATGTGAAATAAAAAAAGAGGGCTTAAGGAATTGTCATGCTTTTTTCCAGCCCATTGCTAAATATCATTCTTTGCCAAGTTTAAAAGCATCATCTGTCATAGTCTGTGTTTGTACTAAAGTCATCTTTGAGCTGAAAGTGTTCAAGACATCAGCACATATATTTGGGCCATACAGAATTAGGTCTTTACTGGATGGAGTTCTTTAATATTTAGGTATGCCTTAAGAAAAAGGATCAGGGAAAGACTATAGCAAGAAAGTTGCTGAATCCATTATGTTCAATCTGTCTTAAAAAGATTAGCAACCAGAAGTCTTGGTGTCCATATATCTGTAGAAAGGTACCTTTTATTTAAGAAACATGAGACTTGAAAAAACACGCAATCCTTTTTGTTAGTATTTGTCCAATCTTAAGCAAAATACATTCAACAGTCAAATTTTCGTTTGGTTATATTACAGCTTTAAAAATCATCCTTTCCCTAATGTTTCCTGTTTTGTCCATAGCCCACAGTCTGGAGGCATGACATGGCATAGTTTATCATGACTGTATTATCCCCCAGTTCAAACCTGAGCATTGTTTTCATATCTCTTTTGCGCCAGAGAACTTTTGAAAAACATTGTAAATTAATGGTGCTGTAATAGTAAAAGGGACTATGTGGCAGCTATCAGCAGCTTAGGGAGTACAGTAATCAGTTAATATCACAAGATCAAGATGTATTGTCTTTATATGAAGATTCTCTGGAATTTACAGATCTTTAAAGTCTCAAAGGTAAACCATATTTTTGAGTCTGTGATAAGCAGAACTTGCCCGCTAGAGCTTGTTTCAATAAAATTTTGCTTTAAAATACTTGGAACTATTTAGATGTTAGACATCAATCCAATACAGGATTGAAATAAAATTGAATGCCCACTATTTAACTTAATAATTCAGACACTTGTTCACAGATTTTACATTAGGATCTGTTGATTTCGAGGTCATTAGATTCATGGTGCTCTGGAAAAAAAGAGAGGGAAATCTACAGCTTTTATGAGAAGTAATGTGAGAATCTCTTTGCATTTGAGTGTCCAAGCCACTACTGCCATGGCACCAGGAGCACCAGTGGCAGTGAGCCTATAAGCAGCTGTAGTTACAGTAAGAGTCTGAGCAATCTCCCCTTAGCTCCAGAATCTCTGGCTGAACTCCCTGACATTAAATAGTTCTTCAGTGACATGGATAAAATGAAATGGAAAGTGCTGGAGAAATGCCTCCAGCAACACAGAGAATAAGCAGACTCCTTATTAACTCAGCTCTCGCTGAGGTTGAAAATCTTCACCTTTACCTTAGGGTAAAAAGAGACAAAGTATTTCATTTGTCCAAACAAGTTGAATTACATCTTGGTTTTGCAACAGTGTGACCAAAAACAGCTCAGCAAAGGCAAACGGTACTTCCAAGTGAGTTTTTGTTTTCTTCAACCCCATCTGGCCCTGCTCTTGAATATCCCAAACCTACCACAGTGGTTTATAATCTAGCAGGGAATGAAGTTAATATGTGACTGGGCTCAATTTCAAGGTTGCTTCTCCAGGATATCAACATACCTAAATGTGCTAAAAAACAGATAACAGGTTTATTTATTTTGTCAAAGAAATAATTTTGAATCACTGAACATCCAATGTCACCCCTATACCAGATGTTTGGACTTCAGCTATAAAAAACCCCACCTGATCTACTAATCTTGACACTGTACTTCCCTGTTTCACAGAGGAATTGCAAGTATCAGTTGCTTCGTTGACTTGGAGTCTCTCAGACACAACGATCATAGTTAGACAGGTAGGACATAAGTATGAAAACCCTCCTCAGGAAAAGTCTCGCTAACAAAATACGTGGCTGTTCCTCAAGCAAGCATTACAGATTTAGCTTTCGGACTGTATCGACCACAGCATACCTGTAAGTACTATGTGCTGTGCAGCACGGTATAAGTACCATGTACTAGGCAGCACATACTGTGTGCTGTTTTCTTACAAGCCATTTTCTGATTTGTGGAAATTAGAGGGAGCATTGATAATGACAGTGGATATTCGTATTAGTCAGTCTGAAGCAGCAAATACCTAGTTCTTATTTTTCTTGCTTTTAAAGATCTTCATGGTATTGTCAGATTACTTCCACAGTCTCTTTAGATTTTACAGCAAGAGTTAATGTAGATGTTTACAGTGAAAATAATTAATGTTCAACTAATACTCCTTATTGCTCTCATCTACCTTCCAAACAAGAATTTAAGGGACCTTCATATAACTGAAATATATCAGAATATACAGAATGCTGATAAGGGTAGGCAGAATTCAAACTAACATACAGATTTATTGTACACATAGAGTACACAAGCTGCATGTGTGCTCTGGTCACTATCAAGGAATTCCACACAAAGTCCAGCTTTCCCAAAGAGACTGCTGCATGCCTGGGAACTCCAGGTGGATGAACAACAGTGGGTCTTGCTAGCAGTAGTTTACTGCTTCTTTAATGCTGTGCATCACTCTCTTAGATCTGGACCTGGATTCTGTGTCTCAGAGTAGGAATCTCAATGAAAGATGATCTTTTTGTTACATTCTTCTGTTCTTTACTCTCTTACCTTCTTGAACTCTCTTACCTTCTCAAACTCTCTTTGATCAGGATATGTGGAAATCTGACTTCTTCTGCCAGTAAATATTATGAGATTAAACTAATTTAAGGGATTATTCTTCTGTCTCCTTTTATTCTCTCCCTGCATGCATTGTGTTGGGAACATAGTGTCCTGGAACAAACAGAGGAATATCTTCATAACCAAAGTATGATGTTAAATATACATAAATTGTCCTGAACTAGTCTTCTTGTAACTTTTGATCTGAACTTTATGCAGATAATGTTCTGCTTTTATCTTTTCAGCGTATGATAAATTATGTCAGGGAAATCCTGAATCAATCAGGCATAAAGATTACCCTCTCATGGAGATTCTCAGTCACCTCATCTCTTGATGTATTTTTCTTTACTACTTTTAGTTTAGTCTCCCTAGGGTAAAAGGGCCTTTTGCTTTAAGAGTAATGTTTCTGTAGACAAATCCAACAGATTTTACAGGAACATAGTGTATATGCAGTATAAAATAGCAAGGCAGGCAAAAATAGACTCTAAATCAGAAAGCATTTCTGAAGACTGTACATCCTTCTAGCATAAAGGAGAAACATTTGGTGACATATTCTGCCCTCTGTGCAGTATGAAAGTTTCCTGTGAACTCAGAGAAAAACAGCATGGGATCGGTACTTGGAAATCTGATGATTCTGGCTTGAACAAGGTCTTAAGTAAATGCTCAGCTTCAGGCATGCAGGTAAAATCTCTCTGGGCCCAACTATGGGCTAAAATGCTTTGCTGAATCAGGTTCTCAATGAAATCAAGAAACTCTATTCTTCTGTCAGAGAAGTCTGAGAGAAGATATTCTAGGAGAAAAGGAGCTCAATGGAAAATTAATTAATCTTTATACTTGCTAATATTTTTTTAGGCTTAGTAATAAAATTCTATGATTTTTGAAAATCAAGGTATTTCCTCTTTGGAACACAGGGTATAGAATAACTTGATTTTTTAATATTTTGAAAAATTATTTAAAATTTATTTAAACTGTGTTTTCTTTCATTTCTGCCATAGTACATATGGAATGATGTTCAATTGACAGTCAGATTGATCATTAAACTGCTTGTTAAACAGGAAATATTTTTGCCATGTTATTTTGTCTCTTTTTTTTTTTTGAATGAAAAATAGTCAGTTCTATATGTGGGAAGGAATACATTTTGTTACTGTAATTTTAGTTTCCCTAAGGAGTTTCAAAGACTGAGTCAATTTGGTTCATTTCTAATCCAAATGCTTGAACTGCAAGGGATTTTATTGACAGTTTCTGCTTTTTTCTGCTCCAACGTGGGGAACAAAATACTGAAGTAATCTACAGATATTAAGAGCTGGCACTGAAACACAGGGTTTTTTGAGATTAAAAAATTAGGTTTGAGGTTTTTAATAAGAACTTTTTAAGAGTGTAATGCAGGAGTATACCACAAGTTTACTGCAAAACTCATTCAAGGGCAGATTGCAATGGCTGAGGGAACAACACCTCATCCTGACACATGGTCCTGGCCTGACCTCGAGCATGCCTCATCATCCCACACCCACCTGGTTGTGGTCTGGGCTGACCCCATGGCCCTCCCTCTGTGTCTGTCATTGGTCTTTGAAAGACATCCATCAGGCTTCTTTCAGTTATATCAGGCCATCGCTCTCTGACAGACCTTGCTGCAAAGTAGGTCACTGCCTTTTCGCTGTCTGTAAAGCACTATGGAAAATGTGCCATTAAGACCCAGGAAACACCTTTCTTTTCTCTGCCCACACCCTCTTTTTTATTTTTCTACATCTGCATTACTGAGGCATTTGCCTATTTCTAGCCTCTTTCCTCTCCATGCCACAGACTTTAGATATGCATCGGAAAAACAGTATTGGTAGTATATGGCACCTCTGGTTTTGCTAGGGCAGGCTCTGTACTCTTATCTTTCCGTCTCCCTCACTTGATTTTTCTACCTGTGCTCCTCAGCCCCATAGGTAATCTGGCAGCAGCAAGTGAAGGCAATACACCTATCTAATTTAAGCTCCTTTTGAAAACTTGAGAAAGCGAAGTGTTTATAACTTTCTTCACTCAGCTGAGTTCAGACACTTGCTGCAAAATGAATAGCTGGTGTCAGAGCTAAAAATAACTGCACTTTTTAAAATGGGCATGTCCCATCTTGACATTATTCATTTCTACAGTGTATTACATTTTGTCTGAGAGATAACCACCTTTATTAAGATACAATGGCAGGAAGATAGTGGGTTTTTTTACTCTGTTTTTTTTTGTTTGTTTGTTTTGGATCTCCCTGCCACATACAGAAGTTTCATTACTCTTTAACCCAAAAAGTATATGTGTCTATATATACATACATGTACACACACACATGCATTCTCATGTGTATACATATATATACATATGTGTGCATATGTTTATATATAAAGTTGCAATAAGAAACAGAGTTTTTATATTGTCAAACAATGCCCTTAGTGAAGAAAAAAAAAAAGGAAGCTTTACAAAATTCTCTAGCGTCACCCTCAAGAATAACTTAAAATGAATGGGATTTCATAACCTTCACAGAGATATGTGAGAGGTGAGGCACTTCTGCATGCATGAGCTCAGCATGGGGAGAGGTGGAAGTACTACACTGAACAAGCAGTGCACCCAGATGAAAGAAAATGTGAGAGGACGGAGGACATGAGGGTACAAAATGGAAGATGTTCTCGTTTTCTTTCTCTACTGCCACTTGTACTAAGGAAAGTGCAAAGAAAAAGATCAAAATGAATAGACCCAGTTGAGTACCCAGAAAGGTACTCAACATCTTGACTTTCACTGAAATCGGTATGAGCTGTGTATCACCTTACTTTAAGACAACTGGGATTTATCCTCTCCTATGTCAGAGTAGGGGGAAGCTTCTCCTGTAGCAGTTCATTTCTGGGTTTGTTCCTGGGGTGGTGGGAGTCCGGTTTGGCCACTGTGACCAGATTCTGTGTAAATCACGTGTGGCAGGAGGGAAATATTGCTAGTGACAGGATCTATCCCAGAAGTTACAATTAAGTCACACACTTTCTAATATTTTGTTTTCACAAGCACTAAAGCATATGAGTGTCCTCTAATTCACACATACTTCTTTTTCTTCATAGGCTGATAATTAGATATTGGCATGACCGTCTTTGTATTAGTTTTGTCCCACCAATACACTGTAAAATTATAGAGGAAATGATGCCTTAGATCACAAATGTGCATAGAAATAATAGAACTACAAAAAAGACTGAGTTGTTTTGGTTTATATATATTTCTCCAGGTAAACTTAGAAAACATTAGTACAAATATTCTTATCTTCAGGACAGCAATAACATCCATCTTAAAGGACTTTTCTTTTTATTTCCAGATTCAATTAGCTGGTTCATTGACTCGTGAAGCACGCATGTCTATATGCTCCATTTTGATTTTGACCTATCTTCATTTGTATTAAATGATAAACATAAAACAATCAGAATGCAATAAAAAGTTTCAAAATAAAAAACCCCAAACAAACACTAGATGGAACTGTTGAAACTAGATGATCTTTAAGGTCCCTTCCAACCCAAACCATTCCATAATTCCATGATTCTATGATGTAGATTATGATGAAACTATAAGTATAAGAAAATGAAATATGGAACTAGTGAAGTTTTTTCCTATTATCTTTGATGAATAAATATTTTATTTGCCTGAATTGGCATAAATGCTCTTAACCATAGAATTATCCAGTCTTTAAAAAAAAAAAAAAAGATAATCTGTCAACATATTTTTTTTTTCTATTTTAGAACTTTTATTGATTTTTTCTGGAGTATATTAACACTGTCAGGGCATTCACGAAGTGATCTAAGATTTTTCACAAGTGATTCTCTCTCATTCTCTGCATTTCTTTGCTCAAGATATTTCATTTTTTAATAAATAGAGGCATACAGGTATAATCTCCAAAATGCAAAGAAATAGGTTTAGAGAAAAACAAATGAGTGCTTTGGATAGCATCTCAAAATTTTTGATGGTTGTCTGTTCTTGCATTTGCTCAGCCCCGCATCATTTAAATTATCACCTAAAGGACTTACCTTTTTGAAGAAGCTCCTCGTCTTGCTCATGAACTGTATCCTCTTGGACTCAATATCAACCTAATATTCAGCTTGATATTCTTCATCCAGGAACCAGTTTTGCCTGAGTAATCAATCATTTTGGCAGTGATACACAAAAGAGGTCATATCTACACTGTTCACACAGGAATCCATGCAATATCACCAGTTTCTTGAATAAACAAACAAAGATGTTGGCAAGGCTAGTCAGAGAACAGATGCTTTTGAGGTTCTTAAGTAAAGGACCTAGTGGCAGAGGTATAACTTTCCATTCTTACTTGTGAATATATTACTGTATGGATAACTTAAACTATCTAGTGTCCATGTCTAGAAATTTGCCAGCTTTCCCAAGTAGGACCTCAGTATCATTGAGTCGATAATGTTGAACACTGAAAAAAAAGATTAGGGTTAAGCAAAAAGAAGCAAACCCTCTATCCACTGTTTGAGTACCAGCCTAAATATTCTGTCACCAAATCTCTTTTGTGTTCCAAATAATCTGTAAATTTTTGCTTCTTACTCATTTTACCGTAGATTTGCACAACTGGAGAAAATGTCATTAAAACTGTTGTTCTGCCCTGCTCTTAGCCCTGATCTTCACTGTAGCCACTAGGCTGAAACTCACAGTTCACACTTGCCTGATATTTAAGTAAGTGTCTCAGTTCTACCCAAAACCAAAATCATTTCAGCATCCAAAATCTGAATAGCATCTGAGCTTGGAGGTATTCCAGGAGTTGTCTTTATGATTTATTATGCCACAGTGCTTTCTTACTGTTGCAGCTTATGAATAAAATGACTGAAGCAGCTGGACCAATGACAAGTGTAAAAACCCTTATCCCATCACCTCTGCCCCTTTTAGAGCAAGGGATAGGTAAACAAAGAGTGTGTAAGTAAGCCTACCAACACTGTTATGGGAGTATGAGTAAGTGCAGAATGCTAGGAGCTGACTGTTGACAGGACAACCTCATTTCTTTTTCTCATATAAAATTTTTACGTTCACTTTTATTTTTTTCCAAACTTTTTTGTCCTTAATTGCTAAAACCAAATTTGACTGTAAAATCAATTTAGCTGAAACTGTGTTCATTTGTCTACAGCATTCTGTTGAGAAATGCAGTAATCGTAGTAGAACTTAAAGATTGTCCATGCCTGCTGAAGACTGTTTCAACCTAAAATGGAGAATATTGCCTCATTTATATGGTCAGTGAAGATCTCTAACAGAAGATGTCTGAGCTTGTCACCTAAGTCTAAAATGCTGCTTAGACCTCTTTATTTAAAATATGCATTATTATTAGCCTCATGCTGCCTTGTTTTTTCTGCTGGAAATAGAATACCAAAGCCAAATATAAGCCAGAAATACTTCCCTGTGGAAGTAGACACATGTTGGAAATGAGCTGGGAAATTGCAGGAAACACAGGAAAGGGAATTAAATGACAGCAGCTTCTTAACCATCCAGTGTAACATCGTTGTTTGTTGTTACAAGGCAGAAGAGCATGCTTGGTTTAACTCTTGTAAAGAATAGTCTGCATAGGGAGTAGAAGTAGGGCTGGTCTGACAGTGAAAGACACCACGATTTTATAAAGGAATACAAACATGGCTTTGTGACTTGAACACACTGACTAGACATAATATATTTTTATTGAAAATGTCTTCCATTTTTTTATATACTACGACCTTCTTGGTCAGGAACTTTTGAAACAAATGCAATACATTGTGGATTTTTCTTTCTACTTTACTAATCCAAAATTACTTCAGTTTGTAAAATGTTTTCTATTTTCAGCTGCTGGGCAAAAATACATCACATTCAGTCAAATAAATTTGAAATTTTTTAGATTTTTCAGCCACTAGATTGCCTGATGTCTTCTACCCTTTGTTTCTCCAGGGAAACTGTTCTGATTTTTCAGTCCTCAGCTTGCACACTAGTCCATTCCCAACAGAGCTTTTTATTTTCAAATGGAACATAATATAGAAATCCATAAGCTAGCTCCTAGAGGTCCCAGAGCTGTATTATGATGAGACTGTACCTCTGCAAATGAAAAAGACTTTGTTAGACCAACTGTATACAGGCTTGTTTCTAGCAAACTCCTGCTGATTTTGGAGCCTGGAAGTTAGGCATTGCTGTGACCAGTTACCAGCTGGTAAGCTAATGGCCTTCTTTGAATCAAGTCTGTATCTGTCTAGTAAAACCTTCTGAAGATTAAACGTTCGTATAATGGAGCTAAGATGTTTGACACCACATCACTTCATGCTTTATAGGGCAAATCTGGAAATTAAAAGCAAGAGATCTCAAGGGAGCTTTACAAAGCAGGATGGTCAATTCAATGAGTTACAATTTTCAGTGGTGCCTGAGCTGTTCTTTTATTGGAATGAGATGTGGGTCACAAAGATTTTGCTAAATATGTTCAATTCTTGCTAGAGGCATTGCTAAACTTATCAATAAATAAGGGATATGACAACTTTACTACCTGGGTGTCCTTAGAAAGTCTCATGAAGAAATTAACTCTACTCTCTTGCAAGTAATTTGACACAGTTCTAGTTTGCACACATCATAAAGAAAAAGCAAAGATACTTACTAGCCATGATATCTGATATTCTATATCATATATGACTTACCTTAGCAAATTGTTCAAGGGATATTAACTTTAAACACCTTTTCTATTGAATGTCCAAATAAATTTAATGTTACCAAGGTGATTAATTCACTCTCAACAATAGCCATAAATGAATTCAAAGGCACTTCTATCAAATCAGATAAAACGTAGAAGGCCAAAATAAATGTTGCTAGTAGTAATGAATTACTGTCTTGGAATCAGTAACAAAATGTAGGATAAAATATACATCTACTTTTTTTCACGGCGTCATTTGACTTGAACGTGGAAAACTTTTCAAGTCCGTAATTCTGGAATCTATCTTTCAAAAATAAACATTATCAACTGCTACTGGTTCAGCTTCTAAACTATTTTAATAATGTTTCAATAGAATCCATGACTGTACCATAGTACAGAGCACTAGAAAGGATGATTAATTATGAAGTGTTCTGAGTTGCTATGGACTACAGTTTTCATTCTGATACTTTAGTTTTTAAAAGGTCATTTTTGTTCATAACATATGACATAATTTTTAGTTATTCTATTGACAACATTTGATGTTGGTGTCAGGATTTTTTGACCTTCTATATTCCTCTCAGTGTCTCAGATCAGTCACTGAAGTCACTAAGCACTGCTCTACCCCTAGGACAGAAGAAAATTCTAGGGGCTAGAGCCATTAAGAAGCTCTACGAGGCACGTTCATTCACAAACTGTCAGGGATAGATTCAAACAACAAAGCACCCCATAGGTACTGCATAAGGCTGAGAACATCAGGTAAAGGCTTTTGAGTGAAAAGCCGTAGCAGTGACAGCCCGTGCTCCTTACCCAGCATGTGAGTCTAGAGCACGTGCCAGTGCTGTCACCCATACTGGAAAGCTAAGGGTTTGTCAACAAGGCTCCTCTGCTTCACTCACCTAAGCATAGGATGCCTTTGGCCAGAAATATTTCACTTTGCACTGAGCTTTCTGATGCTACAGTCTAGGCATTTGTGTGTTCTGGCTGTGATTCCAAAGGTGCGTTTGAAGGGAAAATAAATTGCATCTTTAAGAGGTAGAATATGTGGTTATTACAAGATACAAATGGATGAAAACAAAAGTTCAAAAACTATGATTTTTTTGACATTGCGTGGCAAAATTTGTAACAGGCAGTAATATTTAAGCATGCATCAATTATCAATCAGCAATAGTTGCAGAGCTGAACGGGCTGCGTTAGAAACAGTGGCTTTGTTCCTGTTTGCATTCAAGTTGTATAGAGAGAGCCTACCACAGCAGGACTGTAGTCCAGAACTGTGAACAATAAACATAGGATTTCTTTTAGCTAACCTTCCTTATTTTAATGTCAGACATCCAGGCTAAGCAAGTTATACAGGTTCCAAGACAGAGGACGAGTTGTTCCATCATAAAATAAGGTTTCTCTGACTGCCACAACTATCAGTGTAATGTGATAATAAGGTAATTAGCATTGCAATAATTGTCGCTATTGCTATTCATAGCAACATAAGCACAGTATCAAGGATCAAACTATCTACTAATTTGGTGGAATATGTGCAATACTTTTACATTGCTAAGAAACAAAGGAAAGAAAAAGAATCTAAATGTCTTTCTAAGTCAGTCATTGATTCTTCCCAATGGTAGTTTCTATTTGGATTTAACTTTATCCATTTACTCCGTTTTTCTAGATATCTTCATGTGAAGAGCTACTGAATCTTCTCAACACCTCTGGCAGGAAGAGAACATGCAGTTCCAACCTCCAACAGCTTTTCTACCTTCTACCAGATATCATTCAAGAATTACACTGATATCATTCAAGAATTCTGTTATTACCGGAAAAGCAGAACCTTTCTGAGAAGCCACTTTATTTAATTTAGTAAGCGCAAGGAGTTTTTAAAGCTACTTTAAGTCCTGTTAAGGTCATATTATCAGTTTTTCACTCAAAGGGATAAGCTAGACATCTCTACTTGTCTTTAAGGGTAGTTGTTTATCTAATTTTTGATATGTGGGATAGGACACTCTGCAGAATGTACTTTTAACATAGAACAAAAGCAAAATAAGAGTTAAGAGAAAAAAATATTCTCTTGGCTTACCAATGAGTATTGAGCTATTTCCTGTTCTGAAAAATGCACATGTGGCAGAATAAGTTATAAACAGCCTTACTTCAATTTTTGTACAGTCCTGTCGAGCCAAGCTAGATAACTACAGCTCACTTTTTTTTCTATGTGTATAAGTTGTTGACACAAAAATACACTTTGTGTAAAGACTGGCAAACAAACATGAACATATACTCTTCCATTGTTTGAGCTTCAATTATCTGTTTTGATGTGTTACATAGACTGTTCAAACAGGTTTTAGAAAAGTGTTTGTTTGCCCCAGGCATTTAAAGGCAAATGAAGAAACACAACAGGTAGAAGCCCAGTTTTCCATA
The DNA here is from genome assembly GCF_009769465.1 of Tauraco erythrolophus. NCBI lineage: Eukaryota > Metazoa > Chordata > Aves > Musophagiformes > Musophagidae > Tauraco > Tauraco erythrolophus. The sequence continues at coordinate 29,008,122 of NC_141467.1, forward strand.
GGGAAGAGTTAGTTTAGCGTACTTGTGAATCTTTTTCCAACATATTGAATACATTAGTTACATGCTTGTCACTTTCCCTGTAAATACTATCGCTATACCTTACATCACCTACCATTTTCAACATGTTCGACGTTCCTCTGTTGCACCCTTGGAGTGCTCCATAGCCAGCTGATCACTGACAGTCTGAAGTGAGGATGAGTATATTCACCAAACCTTGACTCATGCTCCATGAAGAGGGAGTTAGGTTTCTTTCATTAGGAAGCCTGAAAATAAAGTTCTTTCTATCACTATTTGATCATGCAATACGAAGGCCAGGCAAGATGTTATTTACCATTTCCCTTAAAGTAACCTTAATAGTTTGAGGATTGCACAGAGAAGCTGTTCTGCTCTCATGCTTGAATGAACTGAGATCAATTTTCTAAGAAGTAAAATGTATACTAGTCATTAAACAAAAAGGAAAGGGGAACTGAGACAGATCTACAACCTGTCGGCTATACAAAAAGCACGGGAATTGGCAATTCAGTAGAAGAATCTGATTATATTTAAGGCCATTTAAAAATAAATGACACTGGCTTCAATGATAGCAGATTCAAGACATGTCTGAGACAAGACTTACCAAGTCAGGTAAGAGACTGCCAAAGAAGCTGATTGTTTCTTGAAGGAATTTGAGCTCTTTCCATTTCTGCAGGAGGTGGGAGAGTTTTGTTTCTCACAAGAGACACTTTGCACTCCTACAGAAGGGGGAGCTAATTTAGAATTACTAGAAACCAGAAACACCAAATCCTTACAGATTTGATGTTACGCCACTAGGTTGTACCTTTAGATCGACACAAAAAATAGGAACTGTTTGATTTTTAAATAGGTATTTTCTCAAATACATGTTTTGACAGTGGACAGCACGCTACTCACCAAGCACAGTAAGTCTGACAGCCAGGCAATTAGGTTGTAAATTTTGCTTTTATTAGCTACGGCCCAAATCAACAGCTTTACCCAAGCATAAGTAAGAAGAATTCCGTTTAATGTTTTGAGTATTTGAGTATTAATTTAGCTTTGAAGTGCTAGAAGATGCTAATCAAGTCTTTATCTTTCTGTGGTATTGTAACTCACATGAACGCAGGTTTTATCTGTATCTGTTACAAAAATCTTATGGCAAAGTAATCCTACCTAAAGATAAGTGAGGATGAAATCACATATAGACAATAAAACAGAAGTATCTTCTTTCTTTTGATTTATTTTCTTACTGTAACTTTCAAGACCTATCTACCCAAATGACTGGGATGGACACCTTTCCCCTCCTCCCCTCCAAGGTTGTTCTGGGTCTTCTGCAGAAAAACAGTGCCTTTTTTCTTAGTGCATCAATCAAAGCTTAGTGTATGCTTTCTGTAAGCGTCCTGCTTTTGGCTCCATGTTTTATACCACTTTAAATCAAACTGCTTAGCATGGAATTGAGACAACCAACTGTTTTTATTCCCAGAAAACAGTGAATGGTTAAGCATCCTCTTCATTTTCTAGAAGTGGTTGAAGTTTTTCATGACACCTCTCTGGATTTTTTAGGTTTGACTTGGGAGTTTCGTTCCTCCACACAAAATCTGGCTTTCTAACAATTGCTTTTACTGGTGTGGATCACTGTCTTCTTTCCTTGGAAAATATTGGCATTATCCTGAAATCTTAAACCTGCAGGCATTCTCTAGCACTCATTTGCTTACTTTATGGGAACCACACAGACCATATTGCCATCTTTTCTCTGCACTGAACCATTATTTTTCATGACACGCTGTGGCTTTTGAAATTATTGCCTGTTTTCATGGAGAGAGGTGCTATGGTATAGCACAGAAAATATACTCATGGAAAACCAGGCCTATAGGATCTTCTTGAGCAAGAAGATACACAAACTATAGCTCCCAGTGGAATACTATGAAGACATAAAAATCCAAGCACTTGCAGAGCTGTTTGAAATCTTTGCATCAAAAAAAACTATTCCTTTTTGTTTGATTCTACCATGCAAGAAAAATATTTTCCAACCTAGGCTGTTATTTTTATGATTTAATGAGCATCAGAACTCCTCGACACATTGTTGGCAAGAGATTACATTCTGACCGGCATTAGGTACGAAGGGATATGCAAACATTCTCATTTTTTGCATGCTGCTTATGCTATTAAAACTCCCACAGTATATGAATGGACAATCTATCGTTCAGTAAAGGGTTACTGGGGAAAAAATTGAGTCTTACTTAACTTTTTACACTTATCTGTGGTTTTGTATATACCCCTGGCTCAAAGTGCTTAGACTGTTCTTTAAACTCATATTTAAAAAAAAATAAAATTGAATCACAAAGAGAATACAGATATAGTCAGCCTTGCAAAATTTTTTCTTATATAGAAGTATAAAAAAGACTAAGAAAATGGAACTTTGTCTCCAAAGCCAAAAATATTGCATTAAAATTGCATTAATTCAAATATTTCATGTTTTTACCATATTTTAGATTAATTTAATTTGTGTTATTCCAATATGATGGTTACTAGTGTTTATGAGGGTTTTTTGGTATGGCACTGAAGGTTTTTTACTGAAAAATAACTATTTTAGAAAAAGACAAAAGAAAAAGTTAAATATAACTTGAAATACACTTTCAAGTTTACCTGTTAAATAGTCTTGCAGTAACAATGGAGCTAATGACAATTTAATGTTCACCTGAGTCACCTGAATTAAAGAATATTAAAATAGTGGGGTTCTACCATACACTTATTGCTGTTCACCGTTTTATTGAACACCCACTGGAAGCATTGAGTGTCTGTAGAGATAGAAATTCTTTTAAAGGACACAAATATATAACAGGGAGAATAAAGTGACAGTTCTCTGGGACAGTGTCATTTGTGGCTAGATATTTTGTGCAACATTTAGTTTAGTGATACCCTAGTTTAAACTAGGGCCTTGAGGATTATCACCCCTTCTAACAGGAATTTAAAGGGATCACTTTCCAATGTAAGTACTTCTCTATTCATATGTTAGAAGAGAAATGCTACTTCTAAACCATGAATATTCCTCTATAATCAAAGCAGATTAAGGACTTAAAAATGTTTTCATCGGAATTCTGTATTTGAAAGCAGATTGGGGTGGTTAGACAGAGCTACCCTACTCCACAGATAATAAGCAAATCAAATTCTGTGGCAGAGCACAGGTGTTGTCCTACTTCTAGCAAGTACTAGATATTTCTAATCCAGTGTTCATCTTTAAAAATAGAGTCAGTAACAGCTAATACATTTGCAGAACTAAAAATAAAAATGCTTTCAAATATTAGGAATAAGAATTATTTTGAGTGTACTGTTGTATTGCCTTCATCTTTTCTGAGACGGTTAAAATTAATCTTATTACTATGGTGATTTCACAGGCAATCTAGATTAATGTTTGCAATTATTAGACACTGGCATCTGGGCATTGCTGGTCTGAGAGTGCAAACACTTATTTAGATAACCTATACATTTATATTTCTTATTAAATACCTTTCAAAAAAATCAATATGACAATTAAGGCAGATGATAGGGTAATCTTTAGTACTTACCAATTGATCTTCAGTTTTAAGAAAAATATTAATAGGCTTTCCTTTTTATTACAGCTCTAGCTGGACAAGCTACAGGAATATGAAAGACCCTGGCAAAATTAAAGGATAATTTTTATTACATTCATTAGAAAAGAAACAAACAATTTCTAAGTCATATTATACCCAAATACTAGCAAAGGACCTTCACTAGCTTGGTAACTCATGCACAGCAAATTGTTTTCCTCTGCTCCAATAGAAATCATCCACGTACATTTGTTTGAATTTCAATCTTTTTAAAAGGTTCATTTTGATTGTTTTGTTTGTTTGCCTTATAATGTTGCCTGAATTCCAGGGGAAAAGACATATTGAACCCCTCTAGAAAAAGAACATATTTAAAAAGAAAAAAAAGTGAAAAGAGAACACAAATGAGATATGTTCTTCACATGCCAAAGCAGAAAAATATTAAAATTAACTCATTACAATTTGCAAATCTAAATAGAGCTCAAACATATCTACTTATTATTTCTATATTTCTATATAAACTTACATACATTATTCATTGACTGTTGCAGGAAGAGACCAGAAGGGTTTGAATTGTTTAAATTAGTTGGAGAAAAGCTGAAAAAGGAACCATTCTTAACTATAAGTATCTCCTGAAGTGAGTACCAGGGAAGGAAGGGAACTATTGAATCATGTAGAAAATCACCAAAAGGATACATAATCATGAATAAGACTGAATGATATTTAGAATAGGATTATTAATCATTACACTATTTCCCTCTCAAGACAAAACGAAGGAAAAATTTCTTCCCTCTCTCTCCAAACAAACAAAACAACCTGACCCAACAGCTCAAATCCTTCCTACCCTTAATTTAAGGTTAGTGAGTTTATGAAAGGCTCTGTGTAGTTCATGCAAAAACAGAGAGACTGAAATCAGCAAACTAAAATAAAGAATGCAATTTTTAGCTTTTGAGGAGTTCAAATACAGTGCTTGCATCAGGGCAATGTCAAAAGACCAGCACAGACCTCACCAGAATATCTTTGGCAGAAGAATAGTTTGAGAAGTTAATGCATACTGATAAGATGTTATATCTATAAAAGTGGGTACCATGTGCAGTTATAGGTGACTGCAGATTGCCACTCCTGCAGCTGTTGTGCTGTGCTACTGCAAAACTTCCTATAACTCACGCCGTCTTACAAGAGATTACCTAAGGTGACGGCCACTGTATCAATAAATAGTTTTGTCACAAGCAGTGCAGAAAGATGGCTCTGCTTTCTGTGTTTAATGAAGAACCAGAGCTGAAAACGAATGCAACCCTTGACTGAGTCTGTCTTGTCATCTATGCATTCCAAAACCACAATTATATTTCAGGCAGAAATTCCATTTTTTTCATTTTAACACATTTCTGTTTCCTCTTCCCCATTAATCTAATGTAGTATTCCTTCAGGTTGTTGGTGTGGTACCTACAATTAAATAAAAGTCTTACAGTTTCTAAATGCTCAAGTGTTTTCATCACTTGTTTCTAAACTTGTAGCATGTCTACCCTACTACTATTTGATTATCACAAAAGCTGGCCAAAGACAGTTTCAATCTACACTGCTGTCGAGGTTTCAAGTTTTATTTTCGCTCCATTGTGTATTAAAAAGAAAAAAAATTCAAATTCATTCTCTGTCCAGAAGGTCACCTTTTAGTTTTGTGATGTTCTTTCTCTTTCTCCCTCAAGCAAGAGAAAGAAAAAGCACTATCTTAAGAAATTTTCTAATTGAAAATGAGATTGAAATCACTATGAGGCCAGAAAAGATTCTGGCTTCAACAATGATATAAATCATCATAAAACGTTTGTTAGTCTAGAACTAAGAGGCTCTATCACTTACATAAACTGTGATAAATCCAGTAACTCAGTGCAGACAATTTTCCCAACATACAGTAACCTTAGGCTTTTAACAAATGTGATGTTAACTATTCTTCCAATGCAAAATGCCTGTCCTTACTGTAACTGATTTTAATCAAACATTAATTTAATTATTCTAATGTATGTTCTTTATCAAAGCAATGGCAACAACTATATATTTGACTAATGTTTTAAAAAGTTTAATATTTAAGCAAAATTTTACTTAAAATCAATAATTTCACACTTTCTATATATTCTCCACAGCTAGTACTTTGATTGTTACACTAGCAGTCTTCATCAAGTCAGGATTAATAACAAAAAGTAATTAAAAAAAAATTCCTCACAATTTTGTTTTCTGGTAATGCAATAGCTGCACTTTCTGTATCTTACACATGATTATAGTTCTTTCTGTTTTATTCTTCCGTGAATTCCTATTTTCCACAGTACTGACATGATGTATTATAATAATGAACAGCCCAGCTCCTACTGTTGTCTCTTCACTTCTGTCTGCTACTGTATATAAGTCCTTACCCTTATTGTAAAATGGTCTTTTTCTTGACTTTATTCTGCAAGCTCATCTTTTCTGTAAATATGAGCACATTGTTATCACTGCAGAAACACCACATTAGTAATCATGGGACTTCCAGGGTTCTCCCATAAATATATCTGGAAACTAAAGCAAGCAATGTGTTGTTGCTGAAATGCTGTATCAGCAGCAGTGGCAGAGCACTTCAAGTGCAGTTGCTGTGCCTGACGACATACAGAATAGCTCTGAAACTTCTGTGACTTTCACAGACTGCAGTTGCTCTGCTCAGACCTCACTTATTACTCTTTTTGCTGCTAACTATAATGATCTTCCTCTTGGGGAATATAGATCTGTGACTTGCATGTCGATGCACTCGATGCACTGATCTTTCTTTCTTTGTCTCTCCTGGTAAAGTAGATCACTTCCATTTGGATTTAAGGTAATTTCTCCAAATATCGAATAAACTAGAATCTGCACAAACTGTAAAGATGTCTGGTTTTAAACCATCATCCAGGATGCTAGCCATTAGTAGAGATATGCAGCAACAGAAATCAGAAAACATTTGCAGGTTATGTAGTTTCCAGAGCTCTAGTCAAGGAGACAGTAATGTCAACCAGATGATCTCTGAGTAAAGCATCAAGAAATTATGCTTTCTCTTAAGTAAATAATTCATCTCTGTCTTCTTCCATTTATACAACCCACAAAGTGCATAATTCACCTCAAAATTACAAAAAAAAAAAACACACACCCAAGATTACTGATAAAAATGGTATTTTTGGCAACTTTAAATATATGCAGCTCCTCTGTGATCTATCACTGCAGTTTGTTTTGTCAGCCTGAAAAAATTAAACAAACACTTTTTTATTCTCATCCTGATTAGACCAAAATGAGGAAATGACTACAATAAAAGAATCCAATAGTAGTGCATTTTTCATTGACTTCATTTTTTTTTAAAGATCAAAAACAGATTTCTGAGAGGAGTCCAGAAAAGCAGCCAATACAAATAATTTACTCAGGTCAGGAAGCACCTTATACTGCTTTTAATTTCCCTGAAACCATTATACTTTTAGTTCAGAATATCTCCCTTTACTTTCACTCAGACATCCTCAGGTTGCATTCATGGCTGGAAAGAGAGGGCCAGCTACTTCTGTTGGTATAGTGCATGACCACAGTGAAGTGGCACCATGCCATCTACAGAAAATCAGCTTAATTGTCCAGAAGTAACACATTTTTATAGTAAATTCTGTGACATGTCCCTATCTCAGCTGAATTTAGAGATGTTTGTCAAAAACTAGAAGCATGTTTAAGCTGGGTCTTACAGAAAATAAGGATTAAGGTTATCTCATGGATACCATTTGATCAAAGATCTTTAATTTACTAACTGATCTTTATGAACAGAAATATTGTCTAAGAAGAAACACTTAAAATATTGACACTTTCTCCAGCCACCCATTCCCGATGTTTTAACACTGGTGTGGGTGAGAGTAGAATTAGGTTAACTGCAGTACATTTGTGGCTAAACTGCACCCTGGTAAACTATCTTTTCAAAGAAAATACAATCAGTTTTGCATTAAAAAAAAAAAAAATAGAAAGAATTCTGCCCATGGCAGGGGGGCTGGAACTAGATGATCTTTGAGGTCCCTTCCAACCCTAACCATTCTATGATTCTGTGATTCTATGAATACAATGCAAGTCATATTAATGTCTTACTGCAGACTATATTTTAAACATAGGGGAAAACACATAAACATAAAACTCGTATCTGTCAGCTTAGAGCAAAGATATCCTACCAACTCTTACCTACTGCCACATAAGTACAAAATAAGTAGCATCATCCAGCTCTGTTTTATCAGAGAAACAGAACACTTTCTAAGCCTATTAGCTGAAATTATGTCCTGAACATTTACTCTTTCCACCACAACAGTGAGTCAGAGAGTTTTATTAACAGTGAAAGTAGCTACAGCAGGTATGGAAAATCCTCCCTTGATCTTACATAGATCAAAAAGAAAATATTTGTGCATTTATATATTTATATAAGTATTCATTGTTCATGACTACTTCTCCAAGTGAACTTTTCCTGGGTTTAAGCACAAGAAAGACAAGCCTTCATTATTGTGATTTATTTGTGGAAAATGTAATGTGACAAGGCTTGTTTATTTTACCATATCTATTCTTACTGTACAGTCAAATATATCCTCCAGTTAGACTTGTCTTTGAAGTCGTGTGATAGACTTGAATGTCATTTTAAGTTCACCAAAAGAATGATGTTTTATTACAGACTATCAGAAAATTGTATGTGAACTGCATATTTGGCATTTTGCTGCATAACAGACTGTCATATTCAAGCATCATCAGATGACAGACTTCAAATACTACACCCATTTTTTAAGGTAGCAAAGATATACACAAGACTCTATCTAAAATACATTCAGATGTGATTTTGATCATCCCTAAATGAGTGCTCAGGTTGTATGTTGAGAACCAAGTAGTTAGCTCATCAATAGTTCAAATTGCTGTCTCGTGTTTGAGGAGTCACAATCTCACCTCTCTAGGTATAGTGAACTCCAACAGAAATTCAGAGTCAGATCAGTGCACTACAAATGGAGTTTTAAAAAAAAAGAAATTCGTCAGATGGCTAAGTAAGAGATTGCCTTTGTTCTGTAAATCATCCTTTTAAAGGCAAGATACAGATCTCTGTCTATATAGATAGAGATAAATAAATGATTGCATTGGTCTTTATAACTGCAAGATATATTTGCCAAAACTAGGCAAAACAGTGGATGAGTAACTGAATAGATAAAAAGACAGAAAACTGTAAAATGATGGCTCATAGAGATTCTAGCAAAACGCTAAACTACGCAATCCTTTGCATAGCAACATAACTCATTTATGCCTGACGTTCTGGTTAATAAATAGGAAAACATCATCGTCTTGTCTTTCCTCTCATTTCCAAGCTGTTAATGAATCTTATCTACACAACTTTCTAAAGACAGTGACAGTAGACTCTGAAAGTTCTCTTTATTCCTTAGACTTTAATTGTCTCTGAAATTTCTCGGTTTTCTGATTTTCCGTCTCACCTGTGTACACTGACAGATACTAATATTCTGTCATCACCTGTTTGTTTTGCCTTGGCCTCTTAAGCGTCTCATTGTTTGATTTCAAGGACTAAACAATAAGATCAGAGAGATGAAATGTATGAAAATAAAGCACTTATAAAGAGTGCTGTTCCAAATATTATTCTTTCCACTAAATATAATTACTTACAGTTGAGTGGGTAAAATCACTAGATACAGACTTTGCTTGCAGATAAGTCATTTGTGACAAATCTAAAACACAGATTTAGTTCAAGAAGAGCTGGAGAGAGTTTTAGCACTTTGACGTTTTGGTAGTTATAAGCAGCTTTCTTTGCAAACAATAATGTACATTGGCTTTTTGAGGTTTTAATGAGATACATGTGATGCATTGGTCCCAATCTCAGTCTCATGGCTCGGTGACACTAGAAAAATACCATGACCACCAAGAGTCGGTTGTCCTAAATGAGACTGTAGAAAGCCTATGGCAACATGGCTGAGCCTAGAGGCAGGTCTGTAATGCACTGAGTGAGATCTTGTACCAACTAGAATTACAAACAAATTGCCTAGATTGGAGAGAATAAAGGAACTTCCACTCACTGCATGATTTCCCCGTTTTAAAGGTTAGGAGTCATTACTGAACATATAATAGAGGATGTAGGGACATGGCTGGAGGAGTGAGTTTATACCATTCAACTCCAAAAAAATTTGTATTTTAAAGTCATTGCTGAGGAGGAACATTATGTAACAACAGCATTAAGACAATGCAGCTTAGAGAAATTATTCAACCAGTTTGGCTAAGCTAAAGAGACCTAAAGGAAATAAAAAGGAATCAAAACCTACCCAATGTCTTAAGTCTAATTGCTTGCTTTTGTCTCTTTTCCTTTTTTTTTTAAAAACAACAACAACAACAACAAAAAGAATGCAAAACTAAACACCCCACACACTTTGGTTATACATTAGTAACAAAACCTAAGAGAGTTATCAATTTTATCTTGATGTATATTAATTACACTTATCTGTTTGGTAGGACCACAAGTTAGTTATCTCTTCATTTGTTCTATTTGTGGAAGAGGTGGAGGTTAGGCTTTTTTGGAGCCTCAGGAAAAGAAGTGATTGTCAGCTGTGTTATATATTTTCTGGTAAACGTAACTTTCCATTAATTACCAAGATACCCCATGCCAGTTGGTTAAAATATTCTCAATGTCTAAGGAGAGCACAGAATTTAGTTATGATTAAATTAATTATTTGACTTAATCAGATCATTATGTATATATTCAATGAACAGATCTAGAGTCCAGAGACATACATCTTCTGCAAACTGTCTAAGAACCTATATAACTTTACACAGTATCCATCAGCTTCATCTCCTTAATTTACTTGCCTAGGCAGGTTTAGGAGCTAGGTCCTCTTTCTTTATCCATCTCATAAGAATCTTAAGCTATTTCTCCCACAGAAGCATAGGTATTCACCCTCTGAAGCTTTACCCAAATCCTGTTCCAATGCTACATCAGAATTACGTCACAAGCCTAATTCTTTGCCCAAATAAATCAGGTAGCCCAACCTATGTGCACTCAATAAAACCTAACCTGAGGCTCCCAGACAGAGTACCACTCACACGTCTATATAAAAGCTTTCAGTCCCTTGTCGTTTGTCCTTGTCCTTGGTGCATTATTGAGTCTCTAGTTTGATCTCCAACAGTGATTAAGATTACAACAGGTGTCAAGATGAGGCTAGCTAATCAAGATGTGGGACAAGGACATTAGAATAGAGAGCTATCAACTATGGAGTCGCAGGACAGAGCTGAAGCATAAGCTAGAGATCTGGGAGGAGCCACAAACATATGGGAAGAAGAGGAGACTCAAGACTGGTGTCCTGAGTTCTTGCCTTAGTTACTGCGGGATGTGACCAATCAAGCATATGGCTTTTCATAGGTTATGGTTAGGCAGAAGCTATCTTGTCCTAGAAACCACAGTCCTCTGACAATGCTTCAGCTTCTTAGGTGTTATGGATGAAGTCAGAGGCAAGAAATATTGGTTCAAAGTCAAAACTTTACACTAATTTACTTTTGTATGTCTTTGTTGGTGCAGAAACCATGCAAACATATCTCTTGAAGACCCTCCAACTACTCTCCATGCATGGGTAGCCAGCCCGCACAAACCGGACGCTGTGAAGATTCATGAAGATAGTCTGCAGTTGAACAGAGATGGACATCATTTTCCTTACAAAGCAAAAAGCATTCATCCACATCCTTCTAGAAATTCTATCTTTTCAAATGAATTATTTGAATACAAATGAAGGATGTGGATACGGCACACTATACATAAGTGTCAGCAGACAGAAGGACTATCCCGTGAATTTGATGGGCATCTGTAACACCAATGCAGGATTCATCAATACTCTTGACAAGTTTCCAGGGCTTTTTCTCAGCACCAAAGTCATGTACCAGCTCAGCTTCAGCTCATGTCTCATGCAAAACAAACCATCTAACAGCTATCTCCTCTACTTTTTCAACTACTGTTCAAAATTGCCTGGACTCTCCAGATAGATCATGTCACATCTCTCCGCCTGCACACATGTACTCCCCTACATGCCTCCTCTGCATTCCTGAATGCTAACTGAAAAGCATTTCCTCTCTTCTCTTCACAAGAGACTGCAATCATCTCCCTTCACGCTCGCTCCTCATTTCTGACGTGTCTCCAGACACCTGAAAATGAGTCCTTCAGTCAGACTTACTGCAGGTACCTCTGGAGATCTTGAACTCTAATGGTAGAACCTTTCAGTCTAGGATATCTCCTGAAACTTCCGTTATCCTTCCTCATTCTCCAGAATATATACTTCTTTTAAAATCTACCACTGTCAAAGATCCAGACAAGTAAAAGATGCAAACACCCAGCCAGGAGGAAGAAGCAGACATTAATGAAAGTGAGGTGTCTCACTGAGACCTTCACCGTTGTGACAGGGATGGTCAATAGGGATAGATAACTCCAAAAAAGTCCTAAGATCTAATTTTCCCAAGAGTATAAGATTCAGGTATATAAGAAAAAATAGCGCACTGGCTCACTAGGCTCACCAGAGGCAGAAGATGCTAACTGAGTAGCTATTCATGTATCTAAGAAAGAGGTGACCTATGCATAGAGTTCCGAAGCATGAGACTAGTGGCAATATTAGGAGAAAACAAGGGATATATTACAAAAATAGAAAAGGCAGGAAAAAGAAATGGTGCAAAAAGAGATTTTTTTCTAAAAGGTTCTTTGTTCTCTGGAAATTTCTCTGCGAAGGATGTATCAAGAAGTATATAGCAACTATCCTTTTGTTCTCATCCAATAGCAGAAGCTGTCCCCTTCTGTGCCACTATGTCGTGCGTTAGGCCGATCCAGCAACTAAACCCCACGCAGCTCTCCCACTCCAGTAAAATGGAGAGGAGAAAAATATAATAAAACAGCTGAGTGTCGAGACAGGAGCGGAGGAGCACCCACCAACCACGGTCCCGGGCAAAAGAGGCTGTTTTCTTAAAGCAAAACAGTTTACTAACAGCTACCTAGAAAGAGAAAAGCACACACAAAAACGGTTACTTGAGAGGATAACAAGAAAACAAGGCCAGATCTTAAAAACAACACCACTCCCCGCCTTTGCCTTTTCTTCCCTGCTCTACCTCCTCCCCCCAGCAGTGCACGGGGCAGGGAATGGGGGAGTGCAGGTCAGTTCATTCCATGTTGTTACTGCCACTTCTTTTAAAGGAGAAGGAGTCTTTACACCATTGTCCCTTGCTCCAGTGGATCCCCTACTCAACGGCGAAAGCGTGAATCCTACCCGCTAGGAGGCAAATCCTTACCCCATCAGATTTGCCCCAAGTGCGGGCTTTACCAGTCCTGAACTTTTAAGGAGCTGTGGCCACTCGCTCTGGCGTGGGTCATCATACAGACTTTAAATGTGCTCTGGTGTGGGTCGTCATATCGACCTTAAATGCATCTCTGTACAGACTTAGATGCGTAAATGCGCCTTGACCCGTGCCCATGATTCATAACAGTCTCAGGCTCAGGCATCTGCTTTAACAAAACCCCTCCCCGTCAGCGGGGGTCATCCCACAGACTCTAGATGCGTATTGTACTCGAGCTCTGGCATCTCTTCTCGACGTGGATCCTCCACGGGCTGCGAGTGGGTCTCTGCTTGCTCCACCAAGGACTGGTTGCAAAGGGGCCTTTTGCAAGGGGGACTCAGCTGCGGCACATGTTGTTCCGTTCCATCTTCACTGACCTTAATGTCGGTGTGGCCATTTGTCTCAGATCTCAGTCCTTTCTGGGTGAACTCAGCCCAGTGGGCACCCTGGGAGTGGAGCTCTCCCTGAGTTCCCCAAGCGGCTCCGTCAGAGCCATTCCCAGCGGATGGTCCCGGCCTGGCACGGGCTGCCGCCCGGCCGGGCGCCAGGGGCAAAGGCCGTGCCCCCTCCCTTCTCCTTGCCCCTAGGCAAAGGCACACACCTTTCCGGTTCCTTTGTCCGACGTAAATAGGGCAATTCGCAGAGGCGCGGATTGGCTCAAGCCCCGAGGGGGATGGGAGTCCGGTCTGATGGGCAGCTTCTGCCACCCGGACCTCCCTCCCACATCAAATCGTGACACACTACCATTTCAAATAAAAGGGAAAAAAATGGCCAGGTTCATTCCCAGTAGTCTTGCACTGGGGTGAGAGCTCCTTTTCTGCCTTATAACTTTGTTAGGATCTTTAATCAGTCAAAGCTTTGAGGTATGTATTTCTAGGACTTTTCGTACAAAAAATTCCACTCCAAACGAACAAGAGGCCTTTAAACTTAAAAGAAGTCTAGACTGCTTGAAATACAAATAGAACTTTTCACTTTATAAACAGAGAAATTCCAAAATTACTGTGTCACATGATATAGAAATATGAATGTCTTACAACCAATTCACTGTGTCAATGAAGACAAGTCTTTGCTTCCAGTAGCAATTTCAGTCTATTTAACAGCTTTCTGTGGAGCACCAAACCTCAAAAAATCCCCCTGATCCCTTGGTAAAAGGAATGCATTTTCCCTAGACCATCCCCAAAATGCTCTTATCCCTTTGCATGCTTGGTTACTCCCATGGGAGAAGTAATCTCTGCCTCTGTCTACAGCAGTCTGTCTGGCCTGTTTGTCTTTGAGAGACTCGGGACACAAGGGAGGAACCAGCAAATAAAATAGATACTGTTCACTGCTGTGACGGTGACCCCTTTGCAGTCAGGGCAAACAGATGTCGACTGTTGGACAGGATTTGTAGAGGAGACTGTCTTCTCTGAGGCACCAGTGCTTCCCTGTGAGTCTGACTTTCCTGTCTTTCCTGAAGCTGTGTCAGCTGTAGAACTCTTTAGCTCTTTTTTTCTGCTCTTGCAAGACAAATCAGAGCTTTTGAAGAGATATTGTTTTTACCTCTGAACTCAACAGAGTCAAAACGTCAATGGCTAAAAGATTGCTGAGGAACGGTGTTATCTCCTATGGTGTGAGCAAGCACATATGAGCTCATTAGATATTTGTAGACTGTTCTCTGTTCTCCCAAGGTGAACATCCTTTTCCCAAGGCGCTCTGCAGCACCACTGAAGTTGCTAAAGTTGTAAAATATTTATCGCAATGATGGAGTTGGTCAATCTGCTCATCAAGCCTCCTGCTTCTACCTTTCACTTCTCTCCAATACCAACAGCCACTGCTGAGAGATGCGGAGTCCTTAGAAGAGACAAATTAAATTATAGCATCCAGATTGGCTGCAAAATGTTCATCAGAGGCTCCCTTTGAGCTCTGCCTGAAGGGTGGCCTATGCTCTAGGGACACAAGATGTGGCAGGGAGATTAAGAATCCAAGTCTGGAAGGACAGATATGTCTCACCTTAATCAGATGCTCTCCTTTTGTTAGTTTGGTCTGAGCATCACAGTGTTTGATCTGCAACAGTGAAATGCTATTTGAGGACCTATGGTCGTAAGTCTAAATGTATTTAAGGGGAGAGCAACACAGAGCTATAATCAAAGTCCTCTAAAAAGCCAGGTATGCCTCTGTATTGCTTTTGATGGAGTCTGAGAATATCTTGTCTATTTCCTACAAATGAAGTGAAAGGTTAAGTACTCAAGAACTACTTTTCTCATTCTCATGAAAGCAGAGAGTGAAAAGTAAGAACAAAATGTACATTTTTTTTTGTAAAGATTAATCTTAACAATGCTCAGACTGATCTAGAATATGTGTAATTAAAAATTGGAAACACAAATATAATAGACTTCTAGTTTTACTAGTTTTATACTAGCCCAATAGAATCATTGCGCTAGTATAAAACTCTAGTGGTGTGAAATTCAAACTGAATACAAAAAATCAAGTTGAACCAGGAAACACCAAATCTGTTATGGTACTGTTGTGTGCTCTACTTTGATGCTTTAAATTGTATTTCAAGATAACAATGAAGGCATGAAGGTATTACCATGTCACCAAATAAAAAAAGAAATACTGTGGGACCATCCTAAGTTTCATTAAGACAAACATCAATACAATAATTCCAAGCTTTACAGATAATGCTCAAGTAACTGAGGAAAAAGCACAAATGAACCAGAGAAAACATTGTAAAGAAGAGATAATTCAGAAAGCAGTCTCTGGAGACAGTATATAGTAGATCAGTAAAGTGTTGTGTTAACATGTCTAAAAAATTCCTGAGATAAAGCCACCTGCTGTATGACAGAACAGCTCATTTCCTTCCAAAAGATCTCTGCAGAACTCCCTCTGTGCTGTGCAGTGTCCCCTCCCTGAAGAAACGTCAGGCTCTAATGTTGATTTTTCCAAGACGTTTTTGCAGGTCTGGCAAGAATGGGGGAACTAGAAAGTCTTCCCCTCTCCCCTTAGACATGTTGCCTCTGCTTTTCCATACTTCTCTCATAGCCTTTTCAGCTGTCAATCTAAAAAGTTGACTGACTGACAAATTTTAAAGCCAATGAAAATATATTGTCAGGGTTCCACAAGGGCCAGGTTCCATCTCATCACCCTAGACAACAGTAGGGCAGCCCAGAGGTACTAAGGCATCTTCAGCCCCAGGCATTAGGCACCTCCCTGGGGATGGGGATAGGCCAAGACAGGGCTGGGATGTGAGCCTGGCTCAGCAGGACCCATGGCAAGGCAGGGCAGGGCTGTGGGGACCTGGAGACTAGTCCTGCTCTGACAGGGACTGACATCCTCAGAGGGATTAAATGGGGTCCTGGGCCCTGGGCAGGATTTGGGGAGCCCCAGGGGACAAGGGAGGGACAACAGGTCCTACAGTGCCCTCAGGCCCAGAAGTATACATTCATGACAGAAAAGTTGTAATGTTAGAAATAACTCTCTTCCTAACATTTCCAAGAGCAACAGAATGTAAGCACTAGTTTCCCAGACAATTAGGTCTTCTCTGGGAACTTTTTTCTTAATAAGCTTTATAGCGATTTTCAAAAAACTTCTACGTCCTGTGGAGTACTGTGTTATCCTTCCTAATACTGGTACTAAAATCTCAGAACTATCAAAGGTGATTTGCAATTCATTAGTTTTATCACCTCTTAAAAAAAATTTGGTTTAGAGATCAAAGAGAGATCTGAAACCCCAAACATCTGATAAAATTAAACCTAATGCTGTGTTAGAAGATAAAGACTGACTCCAGTGTAGGACAACCTATGCACATCATAAGTAGCTGACAGATAGAATCTAAAGGGGTTATGATGATAATGAGGTGGCAAGGGAAAACTCACTTAATCTACTCACTTTAAGGCATCAAGAACTAAAAGCTTTTATATACTCACTCTATTCCAGCTCCTTCGGCAAGGTGTTTTGATGTTGATGCGGAGGATGTAAAGAAAGGGAAATAAGGACATCATCCTTTTTTCTTTCATGGCACTATGCAAATCAGAAAAAAGTTAATAACTATATGTCAATATTTCTTACTGATAGACCAGTATGAAATATAATTTTATATCATATTATGAGCCCAAGTAAGGAATCCGTAATGATGATACAGGATACAGATTCCAAAAAAAGGATGGGGAGGAGTACCTTCTCACCCAGAAAGCTGAATAAATATTGGATGCCACCAACTGCATACAGATGGAGGACTTGATTAACTGATTTTCTGTAAATCAATGAAGTGGTAAGATGTCATAAGAAACATGAAAAGCAAGAAAGTAGTCTTTGGTGCATGAAAGGCCTATAAGACTTCATTGACTAAACACCAACACGAGGATCAAGGCATCAACAAACTCCATCATCATCAGTATTGCAGTTCTCTAGAATTCTTTGTCATTTAACAGTAAAAATGGTTTCTAATTAGTGGATAAATAAAAATTTTGAATATATGACGTAAAGTATACTTTTAAAATTAAGAATTGCCTTTTATTGACTTTGTTGACCTTTGGTGCAAACATTCAGGAAGGTCCAGAAACTTTACATTTTATGGAGGAGATGAAGAAGTTGTTTGTACTGGAAGAAGTAAGTCCCACAACCACATGACTGCCATTTCTGAAGATGCAACAGATACGTTATGGCTCACAGTAAAATCAGAAGTCAGTTACAATGCAGGCATTCTATCAGGAAGTCCAGTATTGACCCTTCACATGTTATAGGTAGAAAATGTATTATTGAAGGTTAAGGTTACAATGCAGCATGCACAGATCACAGTAAAAAGCTACATGTGAAGGAAGCTTAGGAGTTGAAGCATTGAGGTTTCCTTACAGCTATTGCAGGCTGTTCCAGTATGTACTGTTTCCCTAAACACATGTATAAGGACACACCGTGCCTACTAACAACACGTTCTGCTATTTTCTCTGTATCTTGTGCATCAATTAGCTTAGAAGCTTTTTCCTTTGTAATAATACAAACACATTTTCCAAGTTTCATACAGCATCTGTGTTTCAGAAAAATAAGTGTATGTGTGTATGTATGGGCACACGTATCTATATCCATGCATATGTACTCATATGGATGCATATGTGTATATGTGTATATATGTCTCCAGAGAGTGAAGAGAAGAAAATAGCACTGCTCAGAAGTACTTTGGACAGCTCAAACAGGTATTAATACTACTATTAGATAAGAAAAAAAAGTTCCGTGGCCACAAAACCATTATACAATTAAAATCAAGGTGAAAAAAAAACAAGAGCTAAAATTCTTCCACATTGAAATGAAAAAATGACAAAATCCTTGTGTTATAATGGTCTCTCTTCAGCACTGGTAATTAAGGATATTTCCTGCTAGTTATTTGAGATGTTCATGCAGCTGTGCCACATTATTTCCTTACTCACTTAGCTTTTTAGGCTTCATAAACCCTTACCTCGAACATCCAAATTGGGATCTCTCATGCTTGTAAAGTTGAAGATATTTTCTTCTCTGTTTCTATTCTTTCATGCATTTACGTCATTACATCCAATGAGGATGCATTTCCTTCACACAATGGGCACAGTAACTCACGGTACATGGTCTAGTGCTGTCCTTTTAGACAAGTGAAATGGTTATCGAAAACACAAATTTTCATGACAACAGCACCTTATTTCCTTGAGTAAAATAATTTCCCTTTCCTATAATGGAGTGATCAACTATTGATAAGTGTATGCTTCATTTCCTACTGAAAGAATTCATTTCCCTGTTCCTTCAGCACTATTTCAAAGTCAAAGAAAACTTTATACCAATCAGATTGTTTTTTTGGTTTTTAGTGGCATATTTCTGAACGGGAATGATTATTGGTGTTGTGGAGACCTCTTCAGGGCAGCAAACTCTCCCCAAATCTGGCAAAGTTATGTTTATCAGTTCTGCCTGGACTGAAACAAAACCAGCATTAGTCCTGCCCTACAAATGATGAACTGTGGATGTAAAAAGTTTGTCTCCTGACAAACGAGTAGTACAGTACATGTGCGTCCTCACTGGACTGGGATGAAAGTGACCAGTGAACCGCTCTGGTGGTCCAATCCTGTTAGTAGATCTGAGCATCCTGCCTCATTCAGCATGTAAGCCATGCTGCAGCTGCTGGATCACACCTGCATCAGTCACGTCACCTCACTTGCATCACATCATTCTCACCTCATCACTCTGGGTTATTCTCTAGCTCAGACACTTGATAATACTAATTAGTGTTATACATTTCACACCCTCCACAGCATGGTTCTTTGATAACTTTCTAGATAGATTAATATTAGAATCATAGAATCATAGAATCATAGTATCATAGAATCATCATAGAATCATAGAATGGTCTGGGTTGGAAGGGACCTCAAAGATCATGGACTTCCAACCCCACTGCCACGGGCAGGGAAACCCTCCACTACACCAGGTTGCTCAAAGCCATATCCAACCTGGCCTTGAGCACTTCCAGGGATGGGGCATCTACAACTTCTCTAGGCAACCTGTTCCATTGCCTCACCACCCTCACAGTGAAAAATTTCTTCCTTAGATCTAATCTAAATCTGTCCTCTTTCAGTTTAAAGCCATCACCCCTAGTCTTATCACTACATGCCCTTGTAAAAAGTCCGTTTCCAGCTTTCCTGTAGGCCCTCTTTAAGTACTGGAAGGCTGCTATAAGATCACCCCAGAGCCTTCTCTTCTCCAGGCGGAACAGCCCCAGCTCTCTCAGCCTGTCTTCGTAGGGGAAGTGTTCCAGCCTTCGGATCACCAGTAGAGGCTTTAACTTATTTTAAGATTAATTCACTGTTTGATACCTTTCTTTGTTCAGGAAATAAATTTACTGTTATTTTTTAGAGGCCATAAGTCTGATGTATCATCTGTTATCATATTTAACTAAGAACTTACCAGCTGTTTTTAAATCATATATGATTCAGGTTGTACTGCCTTCAGCGGGTACTAAATTTCAAAACCTTGATTTAACATTTTGGGGAGCAGAGATAAAACTGGATACAAGGTGATAACAAGTGACGGCCACGGTATTAGTGCAGTAGAATCATAGAATCATAGAATGGTTAGGGTTGGAAGGGACCTCAAGCATCATCTAGTTCCAACCACCCTGCCATGGGCAGGGAAACCCCCCACTACAACAGGTTGCCCAAAGCCTCATCTAACCTGACCTTGAAAACTTCCAGGCATGGGGCATCTGCAACTTCTCTGGGCAACCTGTTCCAGTGCCTCACCACCCTCAGAATGAAATTTTTTTTTTTATATCTAATCTAAATCTCCCCTCTTTCAGTTTAAATCCATTGCCCCTTGTCCTATCACTACATGCCCTTGTAAAAACTCCCTTTCCAGCTTTCCTGTAGGCCCCCTTTAAGTACTGAAAGGCTGTGATAAGATCACTCCGGAGCCTTCTCTTCTCCAGGCTGAACAGCCCCAACTGTCTCAGCCTGTCTTCATAGCAGAGGTGTTCCAGCCCTCGGATCATCTTTGTGGCCCTCCTCTGGACCCGCTCCAGCAGCTCCATGTCCTTCTTGTGTTGGGGACTCCAGAGCTGAACACAGTATTACAGATGGGGTCTCATGAGAGCAGAGTAGAGGGGCAGAATCACCTCCCTCGACCCGGTGGCCACACTCCTTTTGATACAGCCCAGGATATGGTTGGCTTTCTGGGCTGCCAGCGCACATTGCCAGCTCATGTTGAGCTTCTCATCCACCAGCACTCCCAAGTGTTTTTCCTGAGGGCTGCTCTCAATCCATTCTCCGCCCAGTCTGTACTTGTGCTTGGGATTGCCCCGACCCACATGCAGGACCTTGCACTTGGCCTTGTTGAACTTCATGAGGTTCTCACAGGCCCACCTCTTCAGCCTGTCAAGGTCCCTCTGGATGGCATCCCTTCCCTCCAGCGTGTCCACGACACCACCCAACTTGGTGCCATCTGCAAACTTGCTGAGGGTGCACTCGATGCCACTGTCCATGTCACCAACAAAGATGTTAAATAGCACCGGCCTCAGTACTGACCCCTGAGGAACACCACTTGTCACAGGCCTCCACTTGGACATTGAACCGTTGACCACAACTCTTTGAGTGCGACCATCCAGACAATTCCTTATCCACTGAGTGGTCCATCCATCAAAACCATGGATGCATTGACATCAATTATTAAACACTCATTAATAAAACAATTATTAAATTGCTTTAACGTCATACTTTCTAGTCTGACACTTTTATTTGTATCATTGTGTTCACCCTGCAGAGACAAGAATACAGGAACATACAGAAGTTTTGAATAATTTTTATCTTTAAAATGATATTGTCAAATCAAAGAATTTTCTGTGGCTGATATATAGTAGTGCATTATTTAGATCGAGTTTTGTCTTCAAAGGTGGAGCCTTTTCTTAGCTGCTCAGCATTTTTCTTATTTAGCCGTGAAAGGAGGCTGGACTGTCATGTTTTGGAACAAATCTGAGGGAAAAAAGATTTTTTTTTTTCAAAGTGGGCATACCGTGATAAGTTCTTTATTTTTCTGGTCTGATCAGTTGTATCTCTTTTTTTTTTTAAAGACAAAGTACCTCATATATATCACATCCCTCATTGAATTCTCAAAATTATTCTCATCTTGGCCAATTTGTTGTCCCTTAATATTCACTGTAGAGAATTCTTCTCAGCAGAAATAAAGATTCATAAAACTAAGGTGATAAGAACGGAGTTATTTGTGCAAAACTAACGGTTCTCAGTGGTTTATGTTTCTTGTGCTTGTAATTGTTTTATACCTCTCATTTTCATTTTTTATTACACGTTCTGCTCCACATTTGGGCCTTGGCAAGTTGAGAGAATTGAGGAAATATTTCTCAAAACAGTAAAATCTTTCAGTTCAAGAATAACATTTTAAGTGCAACCACAGTATTATGCAGTTCCCAGCAGATGATTTTACATAATGAGCCTCTTTTTAGTAGAAACAACTCAAAGTATCAATTGGCAGTTTACTCCTGTTCTTATTCAGTACAAGGTGACTTTCATTAAGAAAATGGAAAAGTAGATTTTTATGACTGTGACATTGTAATTCTGGTACTGTTTTTCACTTAACTTTAAGAAAATATAATTATATTTGCTGATATAATAATCAGCACCAGATGTGTCAAATGTCTTTGATTAGAAAATGAAAGCTATAATCCCTGTTGTTTTCTGTGAGTTTGTATTAGACTGCAATCATAACAATTTAAGGTGTAACATCACCCATTTCAGTGGCTTTTCTGAAGCTAAATTATGCCTTGACTTTAATGAGACCATGAACACAAATAAAAGTATACAGGTACCTACAGCTGCAACGCAAACCTTGAGGGCCTTAAGATTGCTTAGATAATAAAAAAGAAGAACATTCAGTATAGGTCAAATATACACATTTTCTAAAGCTTTTTTACCACAGCAGAATTTATTAGGTAAAATCCAGCAAAAAGATCCATCTACCTCTAGAGCTGCACTGTTAATGACAAGGACATTGAGTGTAATATTAATTTTCTATACAGTCCACACCGTATATGATTTTTTTCTTTGTCCCAATAGTTTTCAGTTCCCTCTTTTCTCTCAAAGTTCAAATGTTTCACCACATTATAAGTTTCCCTAAAAGAGAAAGATTATTCTTTGAGATGACCTTTCTTTCTTACTTCCTTTCATAAGATGCAAGCAAAGAACACCATTTAAGCTATTTAAAATATTGCCCTTATTAATCAGAAACAAAATTTGCATTTAAATTATTTGGGTATTTGGATACTAAGCATATGAAGAAAAACAATAATCTAATGAAGTTGAAATAATCATACTGATTGTTGCAGCTGAGCTGCTTCATCAGACGTTTATTATCTTCTCTTCCTTTCGTCAGCTTTTTGTAAACATGTTAAATGTATTAATCAATCTGTGCATGGATTTCATAAACATTGCTGGATTACCTGTTCTATTAATAGATGCCATTTCCCATGTAAAATATTGATTATGAAAAAAACCTTGTTGAAAAACTTGTTTCATTCAAGGTTAAATAAAGTTTGGATTGATAAATGCATTTAACAGTAAAACCTACAATGAGGTAGGATTCAATTGCTTAACATCTGGTGTCACTGAGATGCACTAAAGTGTCTGAGATATTTGTATGGGGCTGACAGGTAAGACACAGGACTCACAGAAGAGCTGTGCGCTTTGGAGCAGCAATAGGTCAAATACTCCACAACCTTTAAAATAAGACTAGTCACTTAGTTTTAGGCAACTGAATGTACTTTGGCCAGCAACTTTCTACTGTGAAGAAACTCACTTTTCCTTTTATAAGCCATATGATATTTTGCCATGATTTTTTTTCTTCAGAGCAATGTTATACACTATACTCACTAAACTCAATAGTTTCTTTTGCTGACAGTGAAACATTTGATCAGGGCTGAGATACATCAATCACACACACAGAGATGAAGGACACAGAGAGAGATCTTTATAGCTGGTCCTATCAGAAGATACTCTCATCCAAACATCTTTTTACTATGTAGAAAGCAGCAGTTACCACAGGAATACTATGCACCTTCCGAGATCTATTTCAGCAGGGCTGTTTCACAACAACTTTTACTGCCTTTTAAATTAATCCAGCAGACATTTCTGGAAAGGATCAAAGATCATCCACTTTGGATTTGCTATTCCAGCAAAAAGGACACATCAAAGAGCTGATGAGAAGTAACTTCTCAATCAACAGAGCTGTTTGGAAAAAGAGTATCTGTTGTCAACCTCACTTCACCGGTAGCTCTTCTTATCTACATGTTAACATTACCAAAATGCGATGCATTAGATCAGTTAGCATGAAGTATATATTCAGAAAGAGATTCTGTTATTTTAGCTCATATCTCAAAGTATAACTATGTCTCTAGAAAAGGGGTAGTGGAGTCTCCCTATGTGGAGAGCTGGTAGACAGTCTGCTTGGTAAAGACTGAGTATCTCCTTCAATACTTCAGTACACATTTTCGTACAAGTACCAGTTAACTGTGATTTTTCGTGGTCACTCACACAGATTTTATTGGTAGAATCATATTCTTGGTCCTTGCCTACCTTTTCTGAACTAGAGGAACACTGGATGCCCCATGGGTCATTTCAACTGCGAGGGCCATTGACACCAAATGAGGCAAGTTTGCTTTGGTGAAGTCTTTGAGTGAAATCAGAGTCTGTCTTTTCTGTCTGTATGTACAAAACTAACAAAGAAACTAGACCCCTGTCCTCTTCCAGAACGGTGAAGAAATCCTTAGGTTCAATAAAATCCAATCAGATTATTTTCTGGAGCAGGAGCTTGTTAAAATGGGGAAAGGAAACTTGACAGCTTTTACCCTGTCCAACACAACAACCGATCTCATATTTAAAACACTAGTTATGCTATACATGAAAAAAAATCGTCTTTCATTTCCTCTACTCCTTTTTCTTACACACATCAGCATTTGGCTCTTAATCCATACATGCCTGCACCTGACAGCATGGCTGACTCTTTATATGCTACACTGAAAAAGATTAAAGAACAGTATCCTATTAATGTCAACTCTGCAAATAACTAGATTCTATTTATATTCTGCTTCAAAAGTTTACATCATGTTATCCATATTTGTTAATTTGCATGACTTCCACAAATAAAGCAAAGCTGGAAACACAAAGTGAAAAATGGACCTACAAACATTCAGTCTTTTAACTCAGAGCTGCTCTGAAACAGTTTTCTCACTACCTCCTAAAGAAACAGTTCCAGTATTTTCTAGATATCTGACTTCAAGTTCTGCAGTTTTAGATCTATCATATTTTCAAAGTCGAATACGAGCTTGTTTCCATGTGTTTCTATGGTACGGCTCTGCTTAATATGAACATCCACTTGTACCATAAACTGCTTTTGTGGGTTTTTTTTAATAACTTCTATGGGAACTCTATTACTGTCCTTCAAAAGGAAGTCTCATCTAATATAAACAGCAGTTTGAACTCTCCCTTGCATACACTCTTAAATTTGAATGATTCTTCAGTGATATCTTAGGGCTGGAGACACATCCTCTCAATATATTCCAGTAAATGTGTGCTGACAAGGCAAACCTCTGTGACAAACTCCAGGAATTGCTTAAAATTTACAATGAAACATCAACAATCTTGAGGCAAAACAGTAGATCTTTAGTTAACTATCAACATCATCAAGGTGATTGCTCAATGTTTAAAAAGAGAGAAGCTAATGGGCTTCAAAAGGTACACTTTCATCTCACAATCTTTCTACTATTGAACAAAAAAGCTCAAAACCCTTTCTAGTTTCAATGCTGGCATTCTATTGATTATCATCAGTGAATATATGATATAAAGTTATTCCCTGTTACTGAAGTCTGGAAATGACTTAAAGCGATACTCGATGTGCCTTCCAACCTATGTTTAAGTTCTCTAATATATATAGCTGACTGAAATCTAACATGAATATATCATTTAAGTGGCATCTACTTTCTTATCCCATATCATGATAAAATAAAAGCTATAAACCAGGGAGTATCTAAAAAACAAACAAATAAAAAAAAATCCCACTTATGCTGTTATTTGAAAAAAAAAAACCACACACATTTATGGATGAATCTGACAATCTGTTGCTGGAAGACTGCATCAGTAGAATTAGCACTATGTTTTTGTCTGCAGTTTGCTATTTTTGTAGTAACCAAACAAGGTTTGTTTGGTGTCATTTCACTAAAAATCTTTTTCTTATGATTTGACTTGGGTTATTCCGAAGCTTGTAAATGCGATATCTAAATTACAGCCACCGTCCAAAGATCTTACTGTGTTTCTTTCCGGCCTGATCTAGCCATTGACACTATATATTGACCAGGAAGCATAAACAAAACACATGAGATATGTTTATTTACTATAGTAAAATAGCTGTAATGTTTCTAATGCAAAACATCCAGATTAGTACTGTGATTGTGGTTGACTAAGGGCAAACGTCTTAATATGCTTTCTTTATAAGTTTTCATTCATTTGAAAGATTATATCACTATCACTAACAGAAAAAAAATAATCTTGACTCAAGTATTTAATCCTCTACTGACAGAGAAGTTTATAGATGAAACATGCAATATATTCCCAAACTCAGACATTCCTAGAAGCCTAGCATACTAGTCTAATTAAACTACTGTCAATGGATAATTTTGAAAGTAGCCACAGGACAGTGGCTGAGATCAATTGCCTCTAGCTTTAATAACTTAATCACAATTGTTGATGCATATCTTAGTTATCTCTCCAGTATTAGTGATGTGGTCAAGCCACTATTGTAAAAGAACATGTCTAGTCCATAACTTCCTGATTTTCATATTTTGACATGATAGATTTCCCACTGCTCATTACTACTTTTTTTGCTGCTTTACTGAGACAGAAAACATTTGGTTTAGCAGACTGTAGCACCTGCAAATTAGGCCCTACGATATACTGAGACACATGAAGACCATCTGAAAAAAGAGCAGCTGAAAGGATTTAAAATGGTAAAATGTATTTTTTATTTTTTGCCAGAAAAATATTGATTTGATAAAAATCATATTTTGGTAAAGTTTTCATTAATGCTTTCAAAGAGAATTATTTTTTAAATATTTGTTTCAATAAAGTCAAACATTTCCTTTACATTTTATGCAACATCACTTACAATAACTGTCAAAAATTGCAGCTTTTTCTAGTAATTGATACAGCATGTTGATATTACTGCCACAAAATTCTCATCTCATTAAGTGTTTCAGCTACATGTTTAGAATACAACTCTAAATGCCCATGTTCCTAAAAACCCTTGTATAGTGACTATACCATCTAAAGGAAGCCCAATGAAAGTGACATTTGAGTCAACAGAGCAGAACAGTAAACAAACCCATCTGGAGAAAAAGCTCTGTGAGGTAACTTTGCAGGCCAGTCAAATTATAACATACCATAAAAATCTCCAATTCCTGGAAAATTTTATTCTCTTCTTTCTGACATTTTGGGCAAGCCAACATTCAGAAATTTCACTTTCATTTTCATGTATTATATTGGTTTTCTTTTCTTCTATGACATGACTAATGACTTAGTTATTTTTCTCAGTTCTCTTCAAGTAGTCCTGGCTCATTGTGGTACTGGTTAAGTAGACAATTAGAAGCAGTGCTTCCCAGTGTGTTTCATGCTATTTTCGTTGTCTGTGTCCTGAATTGATTCAGGAGTTCACTTATTTCTTTTAATAAACACTTTCAGAGTTCTTATTCTTCCAATTTTTTTTTTTTGTTATTTTTTATTTAAAGTCTATAAGGTTCCTTGATGAGTAATATCTAAGAAGCCAGCTTGAAAAGAAAAGATTCCAAGGTCTTTTTTCTAATTAGGAAATCTTGCAGTAATCCAACTAATTGATTTAAGTGCGAACACAGAAATTCCAAAATGAAGCTAAATAAGTCTCAAGGGCTGATGGTCCCTTGGTAATGCAAATAAGGGTCAGTACAATTTCATGACAACTGCCTAATTATGTGATTGGGAACAAGCTTTGAGCGATGTTTACACAGAAAGTGAGGAGTCTCTATTGCTCTCTGCTGTAAAATTACAAATGTCTTTTTCAAATGTATTTTTTCAGAAAATATTCTGATATTCTGGAAAACATAAAATTTGAGAGACTATTTTTAATTTGTCCTTCCTCTGTTTTCTTCTTTTTTTCCTCTTTTTCTTTCTCTCCACACTGCTATTTTTCATATCAAAACCAGGCCTCCCCTGTCAAATACAGTTACAATTATTGATACTTCTTGTCTCAGTCCTTCCAAATGCAGACATTTTAAAGCCATTTCAAGAAACAGAACAATTAAGGGTCTAATTAGAATCTAATCTAATTAGAGTGTGTCTCTGTTTCCACATACATTAAGGAAACTTTGATCGTTTCCAGTCAGCTGTAGTTTATCCTGGTTATAGTCCAGTCTACAGTAGTTAGACTACCCTTTGAAGTGTGTGTAAATATAATAAAGGACAAAATCTACATTGTCCTGTCCTAATAACTGGAATTATTTAAGAACTTTGAAAGTATCACTTCCAGAGAAACAGGTAAAGAAAAAGGCCTTAACAAAAGTATGTCAGATGTCACCATGGTCCCATAGCTCTATTACATAGGACACAAACTTAAGAATCATTCACTGTTAGGACTTAACTACTTGCATTTTATTTTATCTTGCTTCAGATAGCTCTTGAAAGAATTAACATGTATCTGGAAAACAAACAGTCAAATAGTGGCTGCCCCGGATTTTATTGCTCTGTCTCCATTCCCACTTTTATCATCTACCTCCACGTTTTGCCATAACAGGATGGCAAAAGGGAGAAGTTACAGGACCAAAAGATTAAGGTTTTATTTTGTCTTACCTATTGATATAACTCAGGATAAACGACTTCTCTGATCCTCATTGAACTTGACTTTAAATCTAGTCTATATATTAAATATTAAAAAATAGATTATTTAAATATTTAAGTGTAATATTAATACTTACTAGGGTTACATACATGTTTGTTTCATACAGAGAGGCAGAGAAACTATCAAGCAAAAGTTACAATAATATTTCATATTATCATGAAAGAGTATTTTTCTGTGTTTCTAATAACAGTTAAATACTAAGCAAATAAAGATCCTGTCATCTTGAGACAAAATATTTATATTTCACAAAGATTCAGAAAATTAGTGTAACTATTAAACATGTTCTTTCATTAAAAACAAAACAAAACCCAGAAGAAACCTTACAACTAGGCAAAAAAACTGCTCAAAGTAATTCAATAAGATCATTATAAAGTGCAATATTTTGCTCTCTTTCTCCCTCTCCTTTATTATTACTGTGAAATTATTTCCTCTTCTTTTTAAGGGAAAAGATTTCACTAGAAAACAATTAAACTGAGGTCTTATAACTTGTTTCTTTTGTAAAATGTTCTAAGATCTATATCCACTAATTGCTGCAGGAGAACTCAAGAAAAAGCTTATCTTTTCCAATTCTTCTCCTTTGTACTACCAGTTTATAGGCAAAGGACAGACCCTCAAACTCTGAGCCATTGACAAGCCATCCAAATACCACCAATATTCCTAATCATCAACTAGATCACAAAAAATTATGATGTTTGCCTGGCAATTAGTTTTACCATTAAAAGCTGATGTAAGTACCCTGTCAGCTGTTGGCTTATCTGATAATTTAATTAGATTGCTTAATTACATTCAGTAGATATGTAACAGGACAGGCAATGATGATTGACACTTTTTCCTCACTGGGCCATATTCAATTCTTCCATTAAAAACCAAGACGCTTATCTTCCTGTTGGTATACACTTAAATTCCTTTAATGCCTATCTACACTTAAATTCCTTTAATGCCTATCAGAGGTATGATAGTGCATCAAATCTAAGTAGACTGCAAGCAGGACATTCATTAAGGAGTACTTTCAGAGACTAGTTTCTTCACATATGAGCTGTACTCCAACATTGAGTGCTCAGACCCCATTTCCATTGCTTTTAAAAGTTTTTATCTTTTTGCTAAAGAAGCATGAATTCTGATTTTGAGGTTTGATTGACAGATTATTAAGCACTGCAAAGAGCAAATACATCTGTGAGGGGTGGAAAGACTGACAGTCAATGAATAAAGAAAGGGTAATCACTATATTCACCTTTATTTCTATACGTACCTTATTTAAAAGTTCTATGCAAACTCAATAACATCTATTTTCAGTCAGGCCTGGATCAGGTCTGAAGCATGTTATTTTAGCTCTGGGAGAGTACTTAGCTCTCAAAAGTCAGGTCTTGGCAAATGTTCAAAGTCTTTATAGACGTGACTTTACAGTAAATAAAGATTTCTCCTTATTCAATGTTTCTGCACTGATCACTGTATTCCTCCAAAATTCGACATTTAATTTTCCCTATCTAAGCATATTTTTAAAGGTGTTGAACTGTTCTCTAGAATCAGTTGTCTTCCTACCTTATATAAAATTTCTGCTATAGTATACATAAGCAAAACAGTAGATTCAAAGACATTTGATTTCCTTATGGCTGTGAATATTGTACCAATGTCATTTTCACCAAATATTCAAAACTGGATACATTGATTAATCATAAAGTCAAAATGCTTTATTCAAATTTGTTTACTCAGAAGTTTACTACATGATTAAAAATGAATGAAATATATACTGTATTATTTACTAGTTCAAAAAGGCCAAGTGCAAGGTCCTGCACATGGGTCAGGGCAATCCCAAGCACAAGTACAGGCTGGGTGGAGAATGGATTGAGAGCAGCCCTCAGGAAAAGGACTTGGGAGTGCTGGTGGATGAGAAGCTCAACACGAGCTGGCAATGTGCGCTGGCAGCCCAGAAAGCCAACTGTAACCTGGGCTGCATCAAAAGAAGCGTGGCCAGTAGGTTGAGGGAGGTGATTCTGTCCCTCTACTCTGCTCTCATGAGAACCCACCTGGAATACTGTGTTCAACTCTGGAGTCCCCAACACAAGAAGGACAAAGAGTGCTGGAGTGGGTCCAGAGGAGGGCCACGAAGATGATCCGGAAGCTGGAACACCTCTCCTATGAAGACAGACTGAGAGAGTTGAGGCTGTTCAGCCTGGAGAACAGAAGGCTCTGGGGTGATTTTATAGCAGCCTTCCAGTACTTAAAGGAAGCCTACAGGAAAGCTAGAGAGGGAGTTTTTACAAGGGCATGTAGTGATAAGACAAGGGGCAATGGATTTAAACTGAAAGAGGACAGATTTAGATTAGATCTAAGGAAGAAATTTTTCACTGTGAGGGTGGTGAGGCACTGGAACAGGTTGCCTAGAGAAGTTGTAGATGCCCCATCCCTGGAAGTGTTCAAGGCCAGGTTGGATGAGGCTTTGGGCAATCTGGTGTAGTGGAGGGTTTCTCTGCCCATGGCAGTGGGGTTGGAACTAGATGATCTTTGAGGTCCCTTCCAACCCTAACCATTCTATAATTCTATGATTCTACTAAATCCATCACATTTTAACGATACTACATTCGTATTCACATTCTGTTTAGGTTGATATTTTGTCTCTATCATCATACTGTCTGAAACCCATCAACTGCAGTAACATGAGAAATTCTCCATATCCTGTGAGATTTGATGTCATTGTATTTACTTTTCATATTTCTTAGTTATTTCCAGGACTAAACTTCATGGTTCTTCTGCATAATGGGAAGATTTATTTACTCAAGACAAAAGAAAAAGAAGTGCCTTTTGCCCCTTTATGCCTCTGATGATGGTTGGAAGAAGGGCTGAGACCTGATCTCTAATAATTATATAAACATGAACTTACTGTAACTGCATATTTTATGTAGCCCTGTGTTACAGCTGAAAAATCTGCTCAGGTGTGTTAACGCAAATGGCAGGAGAAGTCAGCATCAGAACTTTGTTGCAAGTCTGAACTGAGTTTCTCTCATTCACATATACTTATGAGTTTCTTGTGTTCGAGTTCAAATATCTGATTCACCTTGCAAAGCTGCTGACCTGTGAGTGCTTATATAGCAAATAGGACATTCTTTGATGTGAATAGCTATTTAAGTGATATTAATGTCTCCTCCTTCTCTATTGCCCTTCATTGTTACTTCTGCTGCATAATATAATGACCATATTTTTCTAATTTTGTTAGAAACCCTAGAATCTAGATTTCTAGGAAGAAAAATAAAAACCTTGACAAGATTAATTCAGTAGAAAGTAATGTGCTTTTTTATAAACTTCAATTAGATGACAAGAATCATTTCTTATTTATAGATACTGAATTTAGGAGAAAAAAACAAGTACCATGATTATCAGATCAAGGCTTATTTAGATGAACTCTAAACATGCTACATTCTGCCTTAGGAGTTGTTAAAAAGGACTCTTTTAATCATTTTAATTGAAACAGACTCTTGAAATTATCCAAGTTATCATCTATTTCCTATTTTCCTCTAATTTCCAGTAGAAGACATTGCCTTGAATCTAAACAAAATTAAAGCTAATTCCATAATTCTTGTTTCCTTTCTACTGCTCAGTAACCTGTATCAGAGTTTTAGTGAAGCATGAAAGAATAATTCTAGTGAATCAACAATTAACTGAAAAACTGATCATTCTTCACATTAAAACAAACTTACTCTAAGCTTTGGGAAAGTTACGGTGGTAAGGGTACCATCAGCATTTCTCTGAAGATATCCAAATCTCCAAGAAGAACATAGAGCACAAAGTATAATTTTATTGAACAAAATAGAATTTGCATGATACTGCGGCTTTTTGTCCACTAACTGTGTTTCAATGTTGATGTTTCTGTGGAATTATGCACCCATCCTGACTTGCTTCTTTTTCTTATGGAACTCTGAGTGTAGTTTTGACAGTGTTTTCAGTGCACATGCGTATATGTTCAGAAGTGCTTCCAACAGAAGCAGAGTGAAGCTTAGTACAAATAGTCAAAGAATGACCCAAGAAGTGGGAGAGATCATATGGAAAACAAGGCTTGGAGCTTCTTGGCTGAAGGAGAACACAGCTGTGCGCACACACACACACTCACACACACACATTGTTTAACAAGTAAAATAGGAAAAAGTTTTGGCACTAGAATACAAGAAAGACTAAATGTGCTGGGTTTATGTGAAGGAGTTTTGGTAGCAGGGGAGGAGCTACAGAGTTAGCCCTTGTAAGAAGACATGAGAAGCTTCGCCAGCTCCAAAACCAGTCAGACCCACCTCTGGCCAGGTCAGACCTGCCTCCCCTCTGGCCAGAGCTGAGCCAATCAGTGCCTCTGCGAATGATCTATTTCAGAAGGGGACAGAGGGACCCGAACCCGCTGGACCTGCAATGAAGAGGACGGAGGCAGGGGACTGGACCTCCTGATCTCCTGGGTGGGCGGCCATCCATGCTACGCCACCGCCGCCCAACTGGAGACAGACGCAGCAGTGCGACTGGGAGAGCTCTGAAGAGCCCCCTCCCAAGGCACTCCCAGGTTGAATTCATTCTGCTGCGACTGCCGAGGTTTGTTGGGCCTGTCACAGCTGCAGTGGAGAGAGGACTGAGATCTGAGAGAAGCAGCTACACAGATATCAAGATCAATGAAGATGGAGTGGGAGGAGGTGCCGGAGCTGAGCCCGTGGTGAGATGGCAGAGGCCCCTCTGCTGCTCATGGAGATTCCCTGCCTATGGCAGGGGGGTTGGAACTCGATGATCTTTAAGGTCCCTTCCAACCCTAACCATTCTATGATTCTATGATTAATGGTGGAGCAGAGATCCACCCACAGCCCATGGAGAACCCCATGCTGGAGCGAAGATGTCTGTGCCTGAATGAGGTCATAGAGAATTGTCTCCATGGGAAGGACTCTCCATGCTGTTAGAGACTAATGACAAAGCAGAAATGCATCTGAAGTCTGTGGAGGACCCCACGCTGGAGCAGATGGCTGTGCCCAAAGAAGTCATAACCGTGAGAAAAGACCATGCTGAAGCAATCTGATGGGTAAGGATTGCATCTTGCTGCAGAAACTCACATTGGAGAAGTCTGTGGACTATTTTCCCATGAGGAGGGACCTTACAGAGCAAGGAAAGAGTGTGAGGACTTCTCCCAGCTTAAGGAAGGAGCAGCATAAACAGCCTGTGATGAACTGACCAACAACCGCCCCCATTCCCTGTCCCCCTGCGCCACCGGGGTAGCAGGTAGAGCCAGGAAGAAGGGAGAGGTGCGAGGAGGGTATTTTTAAGATCTGACATTGTTTCTCAGTATCTTCTTTGATGTGATTGGTAACAAATTAAATTGATTTTTCCCCAAGCCTAGTCTGTTTTGCTAGGGGCCATGGTTGGTGGGTGATCCATCCCTGTTCTTATCTTGACCCTCGGGCCTTTTGTTACTTTTTTCTCCTCCCCGTCCCACGGAGGGGGAGGAACAAGTGAGCAGCTGCATGGTAGCTTAGCTGCCAGATTGGCTAAACCATGACACTAAATTATTTCAGCTAAAATAGAAAGAAACCATCTAAAGAACCTGAAGGTGGACAAGACCATGGGACCTGATGAGGTGCATCCGCAGGTCCTGAGGGAATTGGCAGATGAAGTTGCTAAGCCACTATCCATCATATTTCAGAAGTCGTGGCAATCTGGTGAAGTTCCCCATGACTGGAAAAGGGGAAACATAGCCCCCATTTTTAAAAAGGGAAAAAGAGAAGACCCAGGGAACTACACGCCAGTCAGTCTCACCTCTGTGCCCGGCAAGATCATGGAGCAGATCCTCCTGGCGACTATGCTAAGGCACATAGAAAATAAGGAGGTGATTGGTGACAGCCAAGATGGCTTCACTAAGGGCAAATCCTGCCTGACTAATTTGGTGGCCTTCTATGATGAGGTTACGGCATTGATGGATAGGGAAAGAGCAACTGACATCGTCTACCTGGACTTATCCAAAGCATTTGATGCTGTCCCACACGACATCCTTGTCTCTAAACTGGAAAGACATGGTTTTGATGGATGGACCACTCAGTGGATAAGGAATTGTCTGGATGGTCGCACTCAAAGAGTTGTGGTCAACGGTTCAATGTCTACGTGGAGGCCAGTGACAAGTGGTGTTCCTCAGGGGTCAGTACTGGGACCAGTGTTATTTAACATCTTTGTTGGTGACATGGACAGTGGGATTGAGTGCACCCTCAGCAAATTTGCAGATGACACCAAGTTGTGTGGTGTCGTGGACACGCTGGAGGGAAGGGATGCCATCCAGAGGGACCTTGACAGGCCGGAGAGGTGGGCCTGTGAGATTCTCATGAAGTTCAACAAGGCCAAGGGCAAGGTCCTGCACGTGGGTCAGGGCAATCCCAAGCACAAGTACAGGCTGGGCGGAGTATGGATTGAGAGCAGCCCTCAGGAAAAACACTTGGGAGTGCTGGTGGATGAGAAGCTCGACACGAGCCGGCAATGTGCACTGGCAGCCCAGAAAGCCAATCGTATCCTGGGCTGCTTCGAAAGAAGTGTGGCCAGCAGGTCGAGGGAGGGGATTCTGCCCCTCTACTCTGCTCTCATGAGACCCCACCTGTAATACTGTGTTCAGCTCTGGAGTCCCCAACACAAGAAGGACATGGAGCTGCTGGAGCGGGTCCAGAGGAGGGCCACAAAGATGATCCGAGGGCTGGAGCACCTCTGCTATGAAGACAGGCTGAGACAGTTGGGGCTGTTCAGCCTGGAGAAGAGAAGCCTCTGGGGTGATCTTATAGCAGCCTTCCAGTACTTAAAGGAGGCCTGCAGGAAAGCTGGAGAGGGAATTTTTACAAGGGCATGTAGTGAAAGGATAAGGGGCAATGGATTTAAATTGAAAGCGGGCAGATTTAGATTAGATATAAGAAAAAAATTTTTTCATTCTGAGGGTGGTGAGGCACAGGAACCAGTTGCCCAGAGAAGTTGTAGATGCCCCATCCCTGGAAGTTTTCAAGGTCGGGTTGGGTGAGGCTTTGGGCAACCTGTTGTAGTGGAGGGTTTCCCAGCCCATGGCAGGGTGGTTGGAACTAGGTGATCTTTGAGGTCCCTTCCAACCCTAACCATTCTATGATTCTATGATTCTATGAAACCTGAAGCATTGTGGAATTTTTGAAATGAACTAGGGTATTTTAGTTTCTGAAGAGGTCAGTTAATATCCTGCCCCTCAAATTCCTAATTTTAGGGTTGAACTGGAGATCAAAGTGCTGAAATTAGATCATAATAATAAAAAAATACTTAATGTACTTCTGGCCAGTACCACACACACTGGCTAAAAGTCCATCAAGAAGCTATCCCAAATGGATAGCCCTCCTAAAATAAGATGTAGGTTGAGCTGTTCTTTGACCTCTTGAAGACAAAGGCAGAAACTACCTGCTAGGGTGGAAGAGACTTGTAGCAGAAGTAGATTACAAATCCTCCTCTCAAGGAAATACAAGTATTTGAAGAAAAATTTTGGAACTGCAAAGTTGAGAAACACAAAATAGAGAAATATCGCCATGTGAAGGTCCTCATCAAAAAGCATGTGTAAAGAGTTTTAATCAGTGCTAAATCACATCATGAAATTGGAGAAGGCATCTGCCTCCACCAGTCAGAATGTCATTACCTGATACTGACTGGCTCCAGGGCAAAAATAGATTATTGCTGTGAAATCTGAGAGGACATCCAGTTTTGCTGTATATAAAGGTATAGGAAGTCTATCCTGTCCCCTTAAAAATATGTCTGAAGAGGATGTGGAAGTCAGTTATACACTGAGCATCCAAAACATACGCAAATTTTTGGTGCATTCAAGTTTAAGTTGCTCTCATCTAACTGTAGGCATTTAATTGACATGGTTGGATTCCACAAGGTCTCTCTAGAGTAGGTGGAGAGAAGAAAGCATTTCCTCCAGGTAATTTAGGCCATCACACTTATCATGTGGAAGTGCACTGATTAGAGGGATAGCCTAGGGTGATGAGGGTCCTTTGTGAAGTACTTCACTTAATACCTAGTTAGATTGACTGCATCTGAAGCTTAAGTTTTAAACAGAATTTATACTAAAGCCTGAAGCAGCTTGGTCTGTTTTTAACTTGCTGAGCAACTCATATAATATACACTGTATATTTAAGAAATGTACAACATTTATGCAGTACTTTAGACTATCATTAGAATATTCTGATGATTCATAGATAAAAAATTAACTTATTTTCACAGCTCTACTCTCCCTGCCCTACCAATGCATAATACTCAAGGGGTTTATGGCAACATGCCATGAATTCTTACCTTTCTGGAGCAAAGTCTCCCTGGTTTGCATAACGGATTATGTCCATTGCAATATCTGTGTCTAGTCATCCGTCCTTTCAGTCCTAGGCATCGCATTTATAGCACCAGAAGGCAGAAATAATTCAACTTTTCTTTCAAGAAAACCTCTGGGTTTTGCACTGTTATTCGACCCTTTTATTGACTTGCAGTCTTTCATAGATAAAAATGCGAACAATTCTGTAAAGCCACAAAAATTAAGACAAGTGTAATGACGAAAGCTTTTCAGAAGAATTACTCTTATATATGTTTTCAATCTATTGCTAGCTGCTCCAGCTGCTGTTGATCAAGTACTGAGACATATTAGCCTGCTTTTTACATGAAAATGAGGAGTAAAATTGGAATTAGTATCCAGATGCTGCTAAGAGGGAAGATTCTTGTGCAATAAGATTATTTTTTTTGCCTTTGACAACAGGCACAAATTTTAGAGGCAGGAAAGCGGTGTAAAGTGAGGAGTTTGAGAGGATACCATGGACTTCCTCCTGACTGTGTATCCATGCTAGGCAAATCAGTGCTGCAGCTGGGCCAGTTCTGCCAGACAATAAGTGTGAGTGATCGGAAACAGAAATCTTCATTTCAGTACATGACTACTTTGACCTATAGCCACTGGAAAATTCTTTTTTCTCTTCCATCACCATCCATTTCTGTAGGACAGCATCATAGTTATGTACTGGATCACAATGCAGTATTTCTTAATGATCTATATCCTCTTTTAAGTCTTTCCGTATAAACATATTTGTTACTTTTGTAGTTTCTCTCTTCAGAATAATGTTAAAAATTTGGATTTCACAGAGGAAGAAATTCTCAAACTTGATTTTAGCCTGTAAGAGAAGGTCGGGCCATGGATCTCTGGTAAAGTGTATAATATAAACAGAATCAAGATTATTCCTCCCATCAAAATAATTAGTGTGTCTTCCATAATTACAGGTTGCCAGACATCAGGTGTCATAACAAGAGCTAACAAAAATTGTAGATGTCCACCTATTCATGTGCTTTTGTTTGTGTATCGGTGCTTTTCTTGTTGAAATTACAATAACAGTTACTCTCACTTAGCTTCAAACTTCATTCAAATACTCTTGAAACCAAAATAATAATACATTTTTAACATTATGATCAGGATTTAAAAGAGAAAAATTACATGTGGAAGGAAAGACAACAAATGGATCCAAAAAGTAACTTGTACCTGTGCTTACTCACCATTGTGCCATTTTTTGACTTAGTGCCAGTATATTTAGCACTTGTTCATTGGAGTATCTTTATAACATTGCCCATAGTAATGTCTAAATATAAAAGGGAGTGGGGTAAGTTGTACTAATAAACCACAACACTCTGTTGTAGTCCTGCTGCAGTTCACTGAAGCCAGGTGGGAGTTTCAGAAGGGTGCAGCTTCTAGGTCTTCCAAGAGCAGGAGGTCTGCTGAGCTTCTTGTTGCCGTGGCTATACTGTGGTTTAGTGTCCCAGCCAGGTAGTTCAAATTTACATCTGCAAATGCAAGCTTCAGTCATTCCACTACCTGTGGTGTAAACATACCCTGAATTCACAGATGCCAGGCTGCAGTCTACCAGCCACCTGTGGTTTACAGATACTCATTAAAGACTGTAGACAAAAATGTACATTGTCTGTCAATCCTGTACTCCTCTGATGCGTAAATTGCTACCTTCACACACACAGAGGAAGTGTCTCTAACTGTGCTCCTCCTGCTCGTACAAAAGTAGCTTTGCAACCCATTGTTTAATCTTAGGCAAGTTGCTTGATCCTACTGTACATCTATTTTCCAGTCTGCTAAATGCTTTGAAATGACAAGGATTATCTATACCAGAAAAATGTTGTGAAGTAGCATTCATAAATACTTACAAAACAGTTTGAGAATATTAGATTAAAAGTGTTAACATTTTGATATTTTTCTGTCTTAAATTATATTAAAATGGTAATCATTTATAATCAAAACAGAAAAACAAAATATGGACAAAATTTAAATGCACAAAAATATAAACACGGAATCCAAATAAACAGCTATAAAAATGTCATTTAGAAGAATTGATCGTGTCATGAAAAGGCACAATATGCCTGTAAAACTGTCTCTAAAACAGCAGGAACCTCATTTGGCTGCATTTCCACAGTAGCACCTGTTGGTGGCTTGGTAGGAAAAAGACATTTTTCCTTAAAAAAAACCAACTGAAAAACAAAGAGCCCTCAAATGTGCATTTGAGAGGAAGACAAAAGTGCAGCATCTGTATAATGTAGAGTTGCATCTAAAATTAGATGAGAAAAACAAAAGTATTAACAAAGCAATATGCTGTTAAAGCAGGTTTATGATACAACCTGAATGTTTTTTAAAATATGTTTCAAGGTTTTCAGACAGTGGATGATTCTATAAAGCTCGTAGTCACTTGGCCTGAGCACAAAGGTGGTGGTTCTAATTTTAGTTTGGAGGTGCTGAAAAAAGCCAAGCCACAATATTTGAGTATAAAGGCTAGAGATGAAAAATTTATTAGAAATGGAAGGAAAAAGGAAGGAAATGGAAGGAAAGAAATTTTGAACAATAAATGATTTAGAGTTACTGATTATAGTTGCTATTCACAGGATTAAAAAATATTTCCAGTGTTATTTTTCTCCATTGTTTCTAAAATTACTCATTAAAATCTTGTAGGCTTTTTCAAGATTGCCACTTACACAGACATACAAATATACCTACACACAAAACTTGTGGAGAGGTCAGCAGCTGCTAATAGGCAATAAACTCTTTCCAGAGATACATTTTCAAGATTAATGACGTAAGTGTATTTTTATCTTGAAATATGCTACCAATCTGCATATGTACTCCAGATCAGAGGAAATATTTGTAATCTTGTAATTTTGATAAATTTTACATAAAATTTCTGGACATTATAAAGCGCAAAACATTACTATAGTTGAGTTGCAGTTCGTGGCTCTGTGGATATGGGACTACATATGGGAGCCAGATGATTCAAACTGAATATTTTAAGTGGCATCATATGCATAGAGTTCATCTAGCAATTATTATAAATCTCTGGTCATCCAGCAAGCACACACATCCTCTTCCCTCCCCTCCCTGAAATGAAACTGCTTTATAAATTCCGAATACTAATTATAAACACCTATTGATTAACATACAAATAACACAGAGTTGTCAATCATTTCCCTGGAATATTCACCGAAACATTTAAAATACTAAATATTTTGAAAAATAAAGAAACTCTAGTTTTTCTTAGTATCTCAGAAGGAAAAATAACAGTAGCTGTTTGTCCAAATTAGTACTGTGAATAATTGCAATTTACGTGAGTACCTCTGGATTTACAGATTTAAATTTGAACCTGCAGACAGTTTCGGCCAATGCAAAATTTGAAGATATAAGAACAGCGCAGGTAGGCATGTGTTGTGGTTTAACTCGGCCGGCAACTAAACGCCACGCAGCTGCTCAATCACCCTCCCCAGCCCCCAGGGAATGGGGAGAAGAATTAAAGGGGAAAACGGAATGCTTGTGGATTGAGATAAGAACAATTTATTACTATTAATAATAATTATGATTAAACAACAGTATATTTTATATATACAAAAATGATAATAATATTTACAAACAAGTGATGCACGGTAATTGCTCACCACCTGGCGACCAAGGCCCAGCTTATCCCAGACTAATGATCCTGAAACAGATAAGTCCTGACACCGCAATCCCAGACGAGCGAGAGGACGGAAAAGAGAATAAGTGAGAGAAAGACCTCTGAGAGTTCGAGAGTGAGAGCCCCCAGAAAAGCAAAAGCCCTTCTTTCCGGTCAACCCTCATCTTTTTAGTGGGCATGATGGTGCATGATATGGAATACTTCATTGGCGAGTTTGACCCTCAATCCTGAATCTAAGTACAAATCATAAGGAGAGTCGTGGACCCTCTGTCCCGGCTATGCTCCCCCCTGTCCTGTTGTGCTTCTCACACTGGCAAGAACATGGCAGCTGAAAAGTCTGACAGTTCTGATCTCAGAACTATAAACATCAGTGCACTATCTACATTCTTCTCATACCGAATCCTAGACTAAATCCAAAACACAGAGCTCTTCTAGCTGCTAAAAACAACTCTGGGCTCTGTCG
This sequence comes from Tauraco erythrolophus, assembly GCF_009769465.1. NCBI lineage: Eukaryota > Metazoa > Chordata > Aves > Musophagiformes > Musophagidae > Tauraco > Tauraco erythrolophus. Next base: position 29,048,873 of record NC_141467.1, read on the forward strand.
CAGCCGAAACCAGGACAGCATATCATCTTTAAGCCAGCTGGTACAAATAACCCACTGCAAGGGCAGTGTGTTTGCTCATCTAAAATCTATATTAAAGCTATTGCAAACTAAATCAATAGTTGGATAGTTAATAAAAATTACTAGCTTTAGAAGGGCTGAACATTAACAAATCTTTTAGTGAACATTAATCTTAAGATAACCAAACACGAATGTCAACTTCTGTATTATGTGTGGCTTCTACTTCAGGCTTCTACAGTGAGAACTGGGTATAAGATTTATATATCCATGAAGAAATGATGGTTCCTACGGTTGAAACTCACTATTCAAAGGTGCTTAATTTGCTAAGAGGAGATCAGTATTTACTAAATCACAGAGTCTGAGAAAGACATGGCAAAGATATGAAAAATCCCTCACATTTCATGAAAAAAAGGTTTGTATCAGATCACTGGTCGCAATTCAAATAAGGAAGATTTACTGCAGTGATGAGAACAAAAATAAAATCCATTAGAAGGAAAACACTTTTGGGAAATAATTTAACAGTCCTGCTAGTATATGCTATACAAACTGGCAAAGTAAGTAACAAGCAAATAATTTGGATTTATGTCCAATCTCCACCTTGAACATTGCTGAGCCAAATGATAGGAAATGAACTTTAATAATTATTTCTATAAAGCATTAATATATTTTTTGGTCCTTAATGCACTTTATAGCAACATAGCTATAGAAATATAATCTATGATATTCCTCAGATACCCATATCTGCTATTATTTTGTGTGCTGGCATTGAACACAAGTTCTCTCATCCCTTAAAATTACAGCCTGCTTGATAGATTTTTGAAACTAAATAAGTTTAAACACTCATATCTCACTTAGTTGATCCTGAGATTGCAGCAATCATATATATTCCCTTGAACATAGTACTTGTATTTTCAAAATATAACACAGACTATCGTTAGGCTATCAGACACCGTTAAAAACTATACACAAAAGCATGCTGTACAAAAAGCACATAAGAATCCGAGATGTTTTGGCATGTTTTCTCTTTAATAGTCATTGTTATTGCTTTTGTAATATAGGACAATGGAGAGAAAGACACAGGAAACTCTTACACAATCACATAGACCAGATCACATACTGTGATCATTATTTTTCCATTACTTTTGAATCTCTGTTCAATTATCTAAAATAGAAATCTAGTGGCAATGAAGGTCAATAAACACTATCTTCTTATTTTTTGTCATCTTTTTTCATTCAAGTACAAAAATATGAAAATAGGCTAGGTTCTCCTACCACACTGGTCAGCTCAAGATCTTGCCAAATTCAAACTTAAATGCAGTTCACTTCTCAGGAGGAGACTGATTGACCTGGCGTGTCATTTTTTTTGTAACACATCTACATTTTGAAACATACTAGTCCAAGTTCAAGATTCTTTATCACCTTCTCAGCCTTCTATCTGACGGGAAGATATATAGAGGTAAGCACTTGGTAGCTAAGGTAAAATATGAAGATATTGATTTTTCAGGTTGTAGCAGATTAAGTAACCTGTAAAAAACGAAAGTCATCAGGAAGAAAAAAGGTCCGAGTCAAGTGTCCTTATGTCTTCCATCTGAGTTTTTATTTTTGGATGATTAAGAGGAAAACATTTTGTTTCTTCAGAAACCACTGTATTTATTGCCTTTCTTTTAAAGCTAGAATGCTAGTAGTTGATAAAGCACATTTTCCTGGGCTGTACCAAACCGATACAAAAAGATCCACTGAATCTAAACCTGAAGTTACCTGTTTCTGTATAGCAAATGGTAACTGTCTACCACCTTTTCCTTTGTGTAGAAATGGTACCCCCACGTTCAACATATAATTCAACTCATTATTAAAAAAGTCATTTCTAGTATTCTGTAGGTATGCTCACTCCTCCCTTATTCCTTACAAAAGAGAGGCAAAACTGAGTTCTCAGTAATCACAGCGACCAAGATGTTTTGCCGTTGCTCTTGCACCTTCATACCAGAATGTTTTCTTTGAGCGTGCAACACCGGGGCAGTTGGGCTGGATGATTCAGGAGGTCACCTCCATGATGATGTTCTTGTGGTGTGTGGCTTTTCACTTTAAAGGTCAACCTTGAGCAGAGACAATTTAGAAGTATTCAGAAGGTAATTACCATCAGAATGAAGGAAAAATAAATCATTAACTTTTTCTCCAGTTTTGTGATGAACTTGGAAAAATAGTTTTTGATTAATCCTACAAACTGGCATATCACTCCTTGATAATTTTGACATTAATAGTAGAGAAGACACTAGAATTTTTTTACTTATATCATAACTGATGTTCTTTGGATGGCCTCACCTTTTGTTTCTTATAGTTAAATATTCTAAAATTATTTGTGAGGAAAACAAAGGATATTTCTTATATGAAAACGTATTTTCAAGATATTCTTGAAATCTTATTGCAATTCTCAAATTTTGGAAGGATTAACACATTATAAAGCTTTCTGAAGTCAGCAAATCAGTTTTTCGGAGATTATTTTGTATTATTTGACTGTAGAAGGTAAATTCAGAGGGAGAAATGTGGAGGGTGAAGACAGCAGATTATGAACAAACTCAGTTTGAGAGGAAAGTGAAGACGCTGAGGATTGCAGTAGCTGCAAAATCAAAGCAAAAATGAAGCTGGAGTTGGGCTGATGGTAAAGAATCCTGCCCATGCAGAAGGATCTAAGTTCAGGAGGAGGTAAAATCAATGAATTGAGGGGAAAGGGGGCAGAAGTGAGGATTGTAGAGCCAGTATCAGGCACATGGATTCAAGGAACTGATGCACAACCTAGATTCTTTCTGAGAAGCAAGAATAATCAGTAAAATAATAAAAATTATTATTTTTATTTATAAATAAAAATGTTGTAATAAAAATCAACACTCACTAGGGTCAAATATCCACACTCATCCAGTTTCATGTTACCAAGCCTCTCAAAGAGACTATTGGCAATGCTGCTGGGCTGACAGCTCAAGTCAACTGCCACTTCCAAGGAAAGAGATATCAGACTGTTAAGCTGCAAACCTGAATATGATGCCTATCAGAAAATGGCATGCTAGTAAGCATACCAACAGGTCAAACACATGACAAAATGTTCAGCTCTAGATCTTGTTTAAAATACCAAATCAGTGTTCATTTGCAATACACAGCCTATGTTGCTTCTCTATATTTTTCCTTTCCTTCCAGCTCTGCTTATCACGTACTCTTCTTGCTCTCTTTTACTGACATTTCTGTATAGCTTCCTCCTTCAAGCAAGCCTGGTCATTTTGGGGGTACCAAATGGTCTGCATAGTAAAAATAAGGCGTTATTTGGGACTGTTTTGTCATTTTATCAGGAAAGCATGATGACCCTTTAAGTGGTAGAATGAAATTGTGCAGTGTGACATTTGTACACATCTTTGGACGGCTTCTTTCTCCTGTCCGAGGAATTATTTTGGGTGGATCTGTAATACTTTACAGAAAGACGAAGAGTTAGAGTATTTTACACATTCAGACAGTCTTTTACTTTGCAATTACCTAGTATCTTGTAGCTTGACTCTTTTTATTGTCAACTGACTGCATTGGGTTTGTGTGTGTGAACTGTGTGTGAACTCTACTGTGAACTGTCAAAAAGAACCCTCCAGGCAATTGCATATATTTAAAAATAAACAAACAAACAAACATGCATTAAGCAAGGCATAAAAAGTGCTGTGGCAATCCAGTAGTGTCTAGGGATTAGGAGAATCTAGGCAGCCAGACCTGAATGTGAGAATTCAAGGTGCTAATACGTATTTTTCAGAAATAGCCGAAGATGCAGAAGTACAGTATTCAGCTGGAGCTTAATAAAAAGACATACTGTGAGTATGGCAGATACCCTTAGGTCAACATAAAAGTGACGGAAAACTTCCAGTCAGGAAATTTTCTGACATGAAATGATTGAATACAGGGTTGCCATCTGACATCCCCTACAAAGGGGATGAGAACGTCCAGGCCATATTGAAAGAAAAGTCACGATTATTTCCATGAAGAATGAATGAAAATATTTTGTACGTGAAAATGAGGGACACCTTATTTTTGAGATTTAAGATGGAAGAGCAGTTTATGAACTCCTTTACTCTTTTCCCACTCAGTATCAATTCTGCAATTAAGAGGCACATATACAGTATACTTCCCCTAGCCTGCTGCACAGAATTCAGTCAACGAGAAAATCAGAAAATCACATTAGATTAACAGCAGAGGGTTTTTGCTGCTGTTGTTCTTGCTTCCACTTTCATCAGGTACACAGAATAAAGTGAGAAGATTAAGTGGTTGTCTGCATTCTCTGTTTTTCTTAGTATGGACTGAATCAATGGTCTATATATCAAGCTTAATGTTTTTTGATTTCAAAGATCTTAGAATACATAAAAAAATATTTTTTATTGAAACTTTTCACCTCTTAATAATGACAAGCTGTTCATATATTTAATACATATATTATACATATGTGATTTCTTTGGGAAGGTTTTTGTCTCTTGCAGGTTGAGGCAAGGAAGCACTTGGGAAAACAGTGCCTGAGAGAAAGAGCTGGCCATAAAGCTCCAAAAAGATCAAATGTTCTTTAATAATAAAAAAATCACAACACATTCAGTGATGCTAAGGGGTTCTCTACACTGCACTATGAAATGTTTATGCTTGCAAGGGAGAAAAAAAAAACAGATAGTGCTGTCAGACAGTGCCAGCTGTGATCATGTGTGTTTAGGCACCATGTATCTGAGTGCGGAATATAACTCAGGTAGCCTGATTGAAAGGTGGATGTTCAGACTGGCTTTGTTTTGAAATGATACCACCTTCCACTTTTCCACCCTCCGACTCTAAATCTTAATGTTTTTGCTAGAAGATATTGAAAAGTCAGTGTTTCCCCATGGTTTATATAATAAATGATATAATCTATTAACTAAAGTACAATTAGAGATCACAATAAAAAAACAGTCTTTTAAAAATGAAACTGCAAGTATTTTAATGCTTAGAGTAGTATTCTCTTTGTATTGCAGAGATCTTAATTTAGAACATATGCAGTCGCATTAAATTCTATTTTTATGGAGGTGCATGAATTTGAAGTGCATTTCTGCTTTGGTGTTCCTGATGCTAAGATCTTGATTGTTTGAAAGGATTCTTAGACACATATTTCTTAGTTGAAATGAAACTTAATATGTCTACTATAGATCCATTAAAATAATGAGCAGAAATATCAGCTGATCTTGTTTGGTATTTTTACCTCTACACTCTTAATTAGACAGCTGAGATACCTCCCCACAAGTTTAATATGATTAACTGGCTACTGATGGACATTATGAGACGTTAAGTGTCGCGGTTTTATAATAAAAGAACTGAGGGTCGAGACAAGAACAGAGAGGGAGCACCCACCAACCATGGTCCAGGGCAAAACAGACTCGGATTCCTTAAAACAAAACAATTTATTAACAGTTGCTTAAAAAGGACAAAGGGAAACAAAACCGGTTACTTGAGAGGATAAAGAGAAAACAAGGCCAGATCTTAAAAACAACACCTCCCACTCCCCTTTCCTTTTGTTCCCGGCTCTACCTGCCCCCCAGCGGCACAGGGGGACAGGGAATGGGGGAGTGCAGGTCAGTTCATCCCATGTTGTTACTGCCGCTCCTTTCTCAAAGGAGGAGGAGTCCTTACACCATTTTACCTTGCTCCAGTGGATCCACTACTCACGAGGAAAATCCACAAACATCTCCAGCGTGAGTCCTACCCGCAGGATGCAATCCTTCCCCATCAGATTGCTCCAGTGCGGGCTTTACCAGTCTCAGATTCTTAGGGAGTTGCGACCACTTGCCTTGGCGTGGGTTGTCCCACGGACTCTAGATGCCTCACTACCTCGTCGTGCATCCCATGCTCCATTATTAACAGTTACTCATCATGCATCCCATGCTCCACGACCTCTCTCAGGCTCAGGCATCTCTTCCCCGACATGGGCTTCTCCACGGGCCGCAAGTGGGTCTCTGCTCCACTGAGTCCGTCCCTGGCTGCAGGGGTCCGCCTGCCATCTTGCCACTGGTTGCCGGGGAATCTCAGCTCTGGCACACCTCGTCCTGTTCCATCTTCACTGACCTGGTGTCGGTGTGGCCGTTTCTCTCAGATCTCAGTCCTCTCTGGGTGAATTCAGCCTGGTGGGCACCCTGGGAGCAGGGTGCTCCCCGAGTTCCCCAAGCAGCTCCACCGCTGCCATCCTCAGCGGGTGGCGTCGGCCCAGCACGGGCTGCCGCCCAGCCGGGAGCCAGGGAGCAGGGGAAGAGCCCTCCTCCCCTCTCCTCAATCCTGGGCAAAGGCACACCTTTCCAGTTCCTTTGTCCCAACTTAAATAGGGCAATTCGCAGAGGTGCCGATTGGCTCAACCCCGAGGGGGATGGGAGTCCGATCTGGTGGCACAGGGAGCAAATCCTGTCTCCTGCCACCAGAACCCCCTCCCCCACATCAAATCATCACAGATGCACTGATTAGGAAGTTAGACATGGCTCGGTGACATGGCCACAAACCTTATGTCTCGCCTAACTGATCTTGTAGCATTCATCAGGACTATCTCATTGATATGTCAGTTGGATGTTTTCATATTAAAATATACCATGCTACAGGCAGTCCATGATATTTTGAACACTTAGCTATAGCTAAAAGAAAACTCTCACATCCTGTATGAAAAGATACCAAAGTTGTCACTTTCTAGGTTAACAATGACAGTGGGTATTTAGCTACACAAATTTTCCTGGCTTACCATCTGTCATCATGTTCTGTGCTTTCACTGGCACGTAAAAGTTGATTAGCCCACAGCAGCGAGTTATACTCTGAAGAACAAATTAAAATACACCAAAAGTTAGGCAGTTCTTTAATTGCATCCCTAGAATATATCCAAATTAAAATATGTTTGCCTGGATAAAAATGATATAAGAATCCTCCAAGGGACAATCAGCACAGCCTCTGTACTATTCGGATAAAGTCATAGGGCCTGGTTCTACTGGGACAAGATAATGTTACTTAGCACTAAACTGTATCTCAACATAATGTTAAGACTAAAAGAATCCCTATAGTATTTACAAAAGCATACACATCATGTACTTCTTTTTCCTTCCCTATGCTTATGTAGGAATCAATGGGTGTACAGCTTCATAATTCTTATATGTGCTTATCTGTAAATATCTTTTAAAGCAGAAATAAACTTACAAAAAGAAGAGATGAGCATAGCTTGGAGGGTCAAATAGCATGGTAAAAAGTACTTTTTTCTAATGTAAATTTTCTATGCTTATGAATTTGGATTTCACCATATTTAAGAACTATGGGTCCAGTTCAGCTACTTATGTGAACAAGAATATTCTTACGTTTAAAATGACATTATACTTAACTTTTTTAAGTGTAATAGTTTTTATCGGTCAAGTAGACCCAAGGATCCTAAGCCAGACAGTAACAAAAAAACAAGGCAATAGAATTTGGGCTATCTGAATGCTACACTTTTTAAGTAGTTAGCTGAGCAATGTCTTACTTAAATTATGTGTGCATATATTCTAAATAGTAAGCACAGAAGATGTCTATGGAGAGAGCGATAATATGGCAATAACACACATGTAATTCATCCCTTTTTCGGTCATCCTTTTAGATTTGATCTAACATCTAACAGCAATACTAATCTGTTCTTATTTTGTGTTTTATCCTAACAGCACAAAATCACCACGATAATTGCACAGCTGGGCTTGCATTTAAGCAAGCAAGTTGTGAGAATGCGTTTTCCTTTGTTTTGCCATGCAAGTACAGAAAATGCAAAATTAATATGTCCTGATTTTTTTCAAAGTCTCTTAAAGACCTAAATAAACAAATACTAGAAATAAGTCTGATCGTACCCAGAAATTCTGGATATAATTTCTGGATATAAAACTGGATATAATTTCATGTAGGAAGACAGAAATTTTACAGATAGTGGAACCTGTCTAGAAGATATTATATACATAATGTGTGTGTGTGTGTGTGTGTGTGTATTTTTTCCCCTCCCCCAAAAGATTAGATACTTGCCATTCCAACACATCCAGAATGTCATTGTATGTTTATAGGAATGTTGTCACCTCTGTAGTTTTCCTAGTTATGACTTTATTGGTTCTATGATGTTCCTGCAATCAAGTTGTAGCAGAAATACTTCCATTCTTCATAACCATCAAGATAAAACATTTTAAGAACAGGGTTCTTGGCACTTAGCTGCTGGTTGCAGCCAGTGCAGAAAGCAGCTCACACCTGATGTACAACTGCAACACAAAGATCAGGCATATGCTCCGTGCAAATATTTTGTATTTTACACTGGCTGTCTACAAAATACTTGATTTAAAGTCAAGACAGCTTTACTTGATTTTCCAGTCCTTTAGAGTACAAATTTTGACTGTATTCCAGGTCTTATCTTTGAGCAGTGTTTTGACAAGTATCTGTGCTTACAAGTACCACTTGGGTAAAATACTGTATCCATGCCATTTAGGTGTCAGGCACTCCTACTTTTTTGAAGTAGCTTCAGGGGTGTGGGATTTATTTGATGTTAGTGTGTATATCAATTAATTCTTCCTTTCCTCCCTCCTTCTTTTCCTTCTTTCCTTCATCATTCCTTTCTTTCTATATGAGCAAGGTTTTAAATATTCATCTAAGAAATGTAATACTAGGCGATTTCATTCCATTCAGCCTTTGCATTTGAGTCTCAATGGGAGGCTGTATGCAAGACAGAAATGTTGTAAGGGCTTCCAGAATGTATTAGAAACAGATTTTTGATTATGCTGTGATGGTCATGATATGGATGAGCACATGTGAAGTGTTATATAAACAAAAGTATTATGGTAATGTTTATTATACCAAAACCTTCTACTAGTTGACCCCTCCTGGTTCTTTCTTGTTTTTATGAAACTGTGCGGACTTGCCATTTTATTAGTTCATACCCACTTCTTGAAATTAATTTCTATGTCAATAAAATAATGTAATTTAAATTTTAAAAATGCAATTAACTCTTCACTGAAAATAAGAAATATGATTCTTCTATTTGACTGCTAGCCCAATTCAGATTAGTTCTCATTACTAGTTGGGCTGTGAAAGATGCTCGTTTAGCACCATATGTTCAAGAATACATAAGTCTTAAGATTAAATTCTGCTGCCTCCTCTTGGCCAGCAGCTCATTAAAACAGACCTAATTCGCATGCATCATCAAGTACTCTTGCCAGAAACGGTGCAGCAGCATTCTGTGGTTTGTCTGCCAGAAACTCAAAATAAATAATTTCATTTCTCTTGGTAAATACAATGCATCCAACTGCACAGCCGCCACAGCAGTTCTGCCTGCACTTCGTTTTAGGACCTCCTTGCATACTACCTGTCTACTGTCTTATGCAGGGAGGCAGCTCAAGGACTCAGGCATCTATTATCAAGCTGACTTTGTAAGTATCTTTTCAGCTCAGCATTTTGGTATTCTGTGAGCTTAAAGATTTTAATTAATAAAACAAATTATTATTAGCCTGGAAACCACCTCTGATATTTGCAAGGATATTGTGGCTACAGGCTTTATGTTTGATCTTGCACACTGTGCATCTTTTCCTTAAGAAGTTATGAGAGATCACCTGAATTATCCAAGTTATAACAGAGATAGGAAGAGAATTATGGTATCTGTTGGTTTCTCAATAGTTCATGGGTATGCTGGTTTTTCATTCAATTCTATGGAATACAATAAATTTGAAGGATGTGCACCTTGTGATACCTCTCCTGTTTAGAAACAGTGTGCAGTAATAAACAGTGAATTTACATAAATGAAAGAAGTTGTGAGAGCTTTCAGTCAGTTAATAATGCTAGGTATCCAAGTTCAGCGTATCTGTTTAAAGACTCATCTGCTCCTCTGTTTTTATTGCAATATTATGTCAAGATCGATCACTTGGGAGCTATGCAGTACATTATATTGGCCAATTCTTGAATAATACATTTTAGGACCCCACTTTAGTTCAAGAACCTACAAAATGATACTGGGAAAAGAAAAATCTAAACCATAATACAATAACCTTATGATGCCATTGTCAGGAGGCAATCTGCACTGAATAGAGAGCTTGGACTAACTTAGTTATGTGATATGATATCCTACCCCATGTATGATGATGCAAATTACAGTATGATTGGGCACAAGATGACGTTGGTTAACTTGTAAACTGTCTGAAGGAATAAATATAAAAAGTCATACCTCCTTCTCCAACTGTCTGTCTACTTTCTCTCTGTGAAGTCCTATCAAGTTTTCCACATGCAGTCGCTTTCCTCCCTGAGAGATCTTTCTTGCAGAGTTCTACACAATTACCTTCTCACATCTTGCTTGTTTTGGGGATTTGTAGAGTTGAGGTAACAAGGTCTATGAGGCAAGACAGACTATAGTATATTTTCAATGTGCATGGAGTTCCCTGATCTGCACTGCCATCACCTCTGACCCCTTTTGAATTCCGTAACCATTTAGTATTATGTGAACATATTGAAAGCAGCTCATGTCTAACTCCTGTCGTTCAGATAGGTTAAGGGATGTCTTGAAAAGAAATGGCAGATAATAACTTCGCAGCAAAGTAAGGGGACATGCTGGTATACCTAGAGGGCAGTTAGGAGGGACACCTATCTCACTGAGGGAAAGGCTGGACGTCTACATTCTGTGTAATGTTTTTCCTCCACCTAAAAATATCCACCTAAAACCAAATCAAGAGTACTCTCCTGATGAGAGGAGAAAATCCCAGTCACATGGCATGACCTCAGGGTATCCATGGCATTGTCATGCTGTGACAAAACAATGCATTTTGCTTATAAATCACTATTTGTGCAGCGACCTTTTAAAAGCTTCAGACTTTCTGGTACACAGAGACCAGAGGTTTGCTAACCTCACTGAATCTAAATGAAGCCAAAAATGAGAAGTTATAACTACTGGATTAGACTTTTTTTGGTGGGATTTATTTGACTGAAAATCCATGTTCCACTTGGAAGCTCTGTGGCAAAAATCTTTTCATTTCTTATTTGCCTTTTCCTGATAATTAATAAAACTTGCAAATAGATTCAGTTTTTCACAACATGATTCCCACTATTTTAAGTAAAAAGCAGAGCTATTCATCTATTTGTCTATTTTAGCTTTCTCTTTTCTTTACTTTTCTTTTTGACACAGTGTACCATTTAATAAGCTATTATTATTTCTGATTTGATTGGCTAGATTTATGATCACCCAAAATGAAACTTTATTATTAGCCTAATAATACCTTTTAATCGTTTCATTTGGGTTTGCTTTTTTAAAATTTATTTAAGAAACCATCGAAAATGTATTAACATGCATTAGTCAACTAAATGACTTTTTAATATGCTGTCAGTGTGACTCAAAGCTGTAAGTAATAATACAGCCATATGTTCACATATTCTTATTGATAAATTAACTTGCAAAAAGTGTTTCTTCCCTTGCACAGTTGGCTGAAAACATCAGACATAATATTTTCCCCCAAAAAAGTATTTTCATTGAAATTGAAACAACTGGATTTAAGTTACATTTTTATGTCTAAAAAAAGTTAAAACATTTATATTTTCTCCTTTTAATAATAAAATGTTATTCATTTTCCTCATTGCCCCGAATTTCCTCCGGAGCAAAAGCTGAAATTATTGGCAGGTTCTACTTAAAGTTAAGAAATTAGATGTTATAAAAGGGACATCAAGAACATATTTAAATGTTTCAATAGATTACCCAGCCCCAAGGGAATTCAGGTAGTACTTTTTCCTCAAAACAACTCATGATTATACCAAGACAAATCAGCTGAAGGAGCCTTAGTAGTGTAGCTCATAGAAGATATTCAGAGAATATTAAAAAAAAAATACAGAGAGAGAGAATATAAAGAATTATAAATAATTATATATAAGTAATAATATATAAATGCACCTGCTGGACATGCAAATCATCATGAGAAGAGAACCTGTAAAATTAGGATGCTATTAAAAACGTTGTCCTCATTATCATTCTAATATTACTCATCTAAAATTATTAGACTGAACCAAATTTCATGTCTACAAACAGTTTTTATTTGTTTGTCACTTATTTAGACAGAACTGTGCACATCATTGTGGATGATTAGGTAGCTCATGTGTATTGTGGACTACTAGATAGTCCATGTGAAATTCTTGTGATGTCGAACTATGGGACCAAGCTTGTGCTAACCTCTTATCTTGGGAAGCTAGAGAAGATACTTGTGGATGGGAGAAATAATCTGCACACGTTAATAGTCTAATAGTCTATTGGGTTCTCAGAGTGTTTCTAGATTAGCCACAGGTAAAGAAGGCACAATATTAAGTCCTGACATGCATTTGGGAAGGTCTGCACTTCTGCACTGTATTTCACCAAACATTTTTTCTCATCCTTTGATGAGAATTTATCTCATTTGATAAATTAATATTTTCAGAATGAAACCCTACAATATCTTCAACCAGCTGTGGTTCATACACACATATTTGTGGGTACTTTTCAACAGTGAATTATGCACTAAGTACCTTTAAAATTATCTCTTAAGGATGGGGCCAGTTTTCTTACAGAATTGAATAGTTGAATGTTTATTTTGCACGTTTCAGATGAAGATGAAGGAGTTGAATGAGGTCTTGGAAGCAGTGAATATGCTCTGCCCAGGCTAATAAACCCTGCTTCTCAGAAAAACTAAACAGTCCAAGCAGAGTTTTTCTAACATGACTATACTGTTTCAAGGAGCTGAGCTAGCTTGTCAAAGTCTAGTTTGGGTATATCTGCATGGCACTGCAGGGTCACCACTAGACTCAGTCGTTGTTTGCACAGCACTCAGTCCAAAGAAACACAGAACTGATTTTCACTGAGAGTTACTGACAAAAACATTATCATTGTGCTATGTTTTTAAGCTTAACCATCAAAATAGTCATTCCCTTCAGCACAAAGAACCTTGTTAGACCTGTCATACTTTAAATTATGCTTCCACTCCTGCGCTACTACAACTTCTTATCAGAAGATTCTCAAATCAGCTTTGCAGTGGGAGTGTGTTCTTCATAATGAAAGGACCTATTTCTAAATGCCTTCAATGTGTTTTGACAACTTACTATTATATTAAATTCAGACAAACAGTACCTACTTGTTCCTTATATCAAAAATGAACAAGAAACAGCACAAAAATGCCTAAGATGAACTCCTGTTCGAAACCAAATTTTAACCAGAGAAGCATTTCATCTCCCCAGAGCAAAGTCGCTGAGAACATCATCCTTGTTTTACAAACGAAGACCTTGCAGTTCATGCTGGATCAAGTAGAACTGCCCAGCCTCACACCTTGAATATCAGGCACATGGATTGGTTTCCAATTTTGCAGTCCTCTGAGGAAACGAGCATCCCCCGCACATCTGGGCAGCCAGTGCCACAGCTTCTCTGCTGCCTGTTTGGTGTGCGCATGGGGTCACAAAGACATGGAAGAAGACATGACACTTCACAACAGCCACAGTGTGTCTTGTCTCTGTGTCACATATTGGGCCTTATGAAGAAAAGACCGCTTCTATTTAGAATCCTAGAATAGTTTGAGTTGGAAGGGACCTTAAAGATCATCTAGTTTCAATCCCCCTGCCATGAGAAGAAACGCAATACTCTAGATCAGGTTTCTCAAAGCCTCATCCAACCTGGCCTTGAACACCTCCAGGGACAGGGCATCTACAACTTCTCTGGGCGACCTGTTCCATTGCCTCACCACCCTCAGAATGAAGAAGTTCTTCCATAGATCTAATGTAAATCTACCCTCTCTAAGTTTAAATCTATTGCTCCTTGTCTTATCATTACATACCCTTGTCAAAAGTCCCTCTCCAGCTTTCTTGTAGGCTCTCTTTAGGCACTGGAAGGCTGCTAGAAGGTCTCCCCAAAGCCTTCTCTTCTCCAGGCTGAACAACCCCAACTCTCTCAGGCTGTCTTCATAGCAGAGGTGCTCCAGCCCTCAAATCATCTTCGTGGTCCTCTTCTGGACCCGCTCCAACAGCTCCATATCCTTCTTATGTTGGGGACCCCAGAGCTGAATGCAATATTCCAGGTGGGATCTCGTGAGAGCAGAGTAGACGGACAGAATCACATCCGTCAGTGCACCTCCCTGGTGCCTGAGCTGCAGTAAAGGGTGTGTCTTCTCCCCTTGCACAACCAGGTTGACACTCCTGCGTAACAAAGAGAACAACACCGTCCAACACTTTGGCAAGAAAGATAAGCTATCTGACTTCAAGACACGTCAAAGCCACGCAATACCAGTGAAGAAGGTAGGAGCTGTATCCCGGAATCCTGAATCATTTCCCTAAGAAAACAATCTATTACTGTAAATGAGGTGATTTTTTTCTATTAATTTTTATTACAATTTCCATATCATAATACCATGTCTGTCTCCCAAAATTTTGAGGTGCCAGATGCAGTGTAACAGAGCAACACATTTTTAATGCAAAAGTATTTGCACGATTCCTCTCACAATGCAATTAAGAATAGGATTTTTTTGACATGAGTGTTATAAAGACATGGCAGCGAAATAGGATTGGCATTTGGAGGGTAATCTAACAGTAAGCTTATCCCATGTTTGCAAAGACACATAGCACTGGTTTGAAGATATATGGAAAACGTACGAAGCAAAATTACTTTGAAATTTGAAAAAAAAACCTCAAAACCCACCATCCTTAACGTTCAACATTTTAAAGAACAAACACCCTGTGACAACATCTGGATTAAAAATCTAAAATGTAGTGTTTTCCTTTTGAAAATATAATCACATGACTCACAATACAGTCTAAAGATGTATGTTCTAGTAACATAGCTATACCATGTACTCCTGACTACAGCATGCTAAAAATTTATGTTTGGGTAAATCTCCAATGACTTTTGTTTTTCTTTGAGCCTAGAAAAAAGCAGAAAAAAAGAAATCAGTTCAGCTGAGCTATTTAATTTTACAGGAAATATTTAACTATTTTCTAAACCAATGTGTCATTTGAAACTAAAAATCAATGTTTCATTTAAAAATTCTCATAGCTTCAAACTTCTTTGAAATGTATACACACTTTCTCTTTCTAAGGTGAACCTACAATTCAACATAGTTCAAAATCTGTCATGGTCACTCTAAACCAGCACACATTAACTCATAAAATATTTTCTGTGAAAAAATTAAAAATAAAAATAAAACCAAACAAACAAAACAAACAAACAAAACAAACAAACAAACAAACCGTCCAACCAAAACTGAATGCCCTTATACTTACATTTCATTTCTGGTCAAAACTGTTTCTTTGAATTTGTCAGCAATTACCAAGATTCATAATTTTATGGCTTAATCTGATCACCGCCTTTTAAAAGAAGTGAGAATTATTTGAGGCCAGTTTCCCAGAGTGAATGTGGTTTAAGCTACCACGTGTCTTCCTCTCCTATTCCCTCCTCCGACAGTAACCCTGAGCTCACTGGCTACTCCAGAGAGTTCAGCACAACTCCTTTTTATAGAAAAGGGACAAAATCACTACGAGAGTTTTGTAAGAACTGATCGGCATTTTGAGGGCATAGCTACTTAGTGCCCCCAATAAAGGAAAGGCTAAACTGCTTGTTCTTTGTTAGAAATCAGAGAGCATGCAAAAGAGAAAAACAGTGAAAAACAAGCTTCATTGCCTGCTCAGAGAACAAGCTCTTAGCCCTTGCTTAACGAGTTACAAACAATTTAGGTTAGATGGGACTGAGGAAGGCTTATCCCTACAATCTTTGATCCATCAGTTTCTTTGAACTTGCAGTATGACTGCTCTATTAACTGCTTACAAGTTAACTGAGCACAGATGAATAAAAAAAAATAAAAATTTGAAAAATAAAAATAAATAAAGATAAGGATGTACCTGCATTTATTTGCAAAAATGGCACTGACCTTCATTTCATTCCACTAGTACTCTGGGGTGCCTCAGACAAACTTATATTTCATGGATGTGATTTACTTCAAAGTCATTATCTCAAAAAGTTTGATTACACAATATTCCTGTTGGTGGAAATAAGTATATAAACATGTTTGCAAAAATGCTATTTACAAATATTTCTGTGAAGTGAGCCAAGTATAAAAGGAAAACCAGTTTTTTCTGTTTAAAGGGACAAGGACAGAAAGACTTCTCTCACCTCAGACACGACACAGGTGGTGAGTTAAGTGAAAAATAAAAATAAGCCAAGGTTTGAAATGTTGCACAACTCAAAAGAGAGGATTTAAGAAAAGATATTGTATTGCACAGGAAAAATCACATGATGACTCGCAATGACATTAAGGACGTCAATGTAATTAATGCAAAGACAGTTAGTCTGCAAACCAACTTAATCCTCCAGTATGCATTAAACCAGAAAAGAAGAAATCACTGCTAAAGAAAGCAGAGTAAACTTTAATCTATATCTATACTGTCCTTGATAGCTGTTCTGAGATTCTTTATTATCACCAGTTCAAATGATATCATTGGGGATGTGCAGAAGTTTTATGTTATAAGATAGTAAGCATTTTAACCAATTTAATTTAATCTCATTTCATTTGTGCTGATCATCCTGCAACAAATACTGACTTCTTTGCAATTATTCAGTATAACTTTTAAAACACATTAGGCAAATAAGTTTTCAATCTAACAAACATTACAAACTACTCATTTCAGCAGTGCCTAATAATATGGCTAGGATGAATAAATGCAGGTCTATACAGATATCTATTTATTATACTTATGCAGCCATCAGAGGCTAGTGCACACCTTACCTTGACCTGAAGCTGGTGTCACTGCTAAAAGTGAATAGGTCTTTCCCCTTACTGTAAAGGAAACTGAAGAGAAACAGTTGCCATGGAGATATTACATGGTAGATGGTAAACCTAACTGGAGATTATCCAAACCTAGGTAACCATCTGCCTAAATCAGAGCATTATTTCTGCTACTTGATCAAATAACTGAAATCTCAGGTAAACTGAAGAGAAACTACTTGTATCACAGAATACAAATGCTCATTCTCATCTGGAGTCAGCTTAAACTCATGTGTAAAAGTATGTTCTGAACAACAACTGATCTTCCTCAATTCAAGTCAGCAAAACCTTCTGGCACAAATATTATAGAAAAACAAACAATATAAAAGTGATTAAAAGTAATAGAAATATTTTAAATTATTTTCAACAGCTGTAAATGAACTAAAACATTATTTCTACAGGGCATTCAAGTCCCAGCACAAACTTTTAATCAGTAAGATTATGAATTGATTTGAAAGTGGGAACGGAAAGATGAACAGAAAGATGAAAAGAAAAACTTATTCCATTACTTGTTTCCCAGTATGAGGAAATATGTTTCTAATTTAAATGCAAGTCCTTGATAACGTAGGGACAGAAGTCAGTATTACAATGTCAACATTTGCCAACAGTTATCTTTAAATGGGGACACAACATTTTCATCCATCCTCAGCCTGGGAAATAACTATGGAAACACCACTAGTTACAACACTGGCTGTTATTTTATAATAGTAATGATCACTGAACATTTTGGTGTGGGGGATTTTTGTTTGTTTGAATGAAAGCATTAATTCTGCTTTTTGATATTTTACATACAAATAAATATTTTAGGTAGTTCGCAGTTTGCATATAAGAACTGTTGGCCACCAAACATTTTCTGTAGCTGAGAACCGCAGTGGCAAAGAGCAATGGATGGGACTGTTTCCAGTGTGGTCTCATCTCACAGATTCAGCATAAACACCTGTGCTTTTGCCCACAGTCTCAAAAAAAGCAGTGGACTCATTTGGCAAGTGATGTTAATTGCATTCTCTTTGAGTTCAGGAACTTGGAGAGCATTTCTGTGTTTTAAATTAAGCCTCCTCACCAGGGACCAACTTCAGAAACGGATTGAGAACGTTAGAATGATATAAATGGGTACCTTATTCTGATTCATTAATATGCATATTGCACTAATCTAAACTCCCTTTATACTCCCTTTAGATTTCCCCAGGCAATCCTACACTTTTTTCCTCTCATTTTCATAAATTTATCAATATGTTACATCCCACTCTTCAACTTGTTCCAGTGTATTAGTATGGAAGAGAGTGAAAATGTGCTTAATTTCTAAGCTGAAAAGTAGAAGGGTAGGTAAAGGGACACAAAGGAACAAAAAAGCAATAGGTAAATGATATAATTACATTATGCCTCACCCAGCTGAATTTACACTAGTTTCTTAGTATATTGGTAACTTCCATTTGTATTCTTTTAAATGTTATCAAATGGAATGGATGAAATCATGCTTAAAGGCCTCTGAATGAACAAAAAGCCAGTAACTGAATTTGTAAGTCATATTAATGCACAAATACAGTTATAAAATTTCAAACCCATTACTTTTCAGAGAAAAACCCTGTTATTGATTACCTCAGAATACCTTAATATGATCTCTGACTTCAACTCTGGCTGTTTTCTGAAAGACATGTTGATTACCTACATAATATTAGACTTTCCAAGATGCTATCTACTGTCTGGTTGCCCTTGAGAAAGAAATTACAGACTGTCTACAGGGAAGGGCTGAACACACCTGCAAAATGTTTATAACTTAATGTGAAATGAATCTCGTACTCTTTTGCCACCGATATAGCAGTTATTAAAATTGTACATAGGTAGCAGGGAGATAGGTAGATTCAGAGAAGTAAAGCTATTGGTAATTATTAAAGATGTGTCAATCTTGAGACAAGTAGATGGAGGCTGAGAAAGTATTTAGAAAATTTTGACTATGTCCTTGCCCTCTTCTCATTATTTTTTCTTTGGCAGGCATTTATGACCACTGTCAGAGGTGAGCTACCAAAGAAAATGAATGAGTTGTTGGTCTGACTCAACAGAGCAGAGCTTCTCTTACAGGTTTTGAAAACTTGGGTCTTTCAAGTTGCATGCATTGTTATATCCACATTCTCATCAATGGAACAGAAAAGAAGGGGGAAAGGGTTAGAAAAAGAAATCCTGAAAATTCAAGCAGGCTTTATTAAAAGGAATGCTAAATTCCATGGATGCTAACTAGTATTATGATCATTTGAGTAAGCGTGAGATAATTTATGGAATGAAAATGAACACCAAGCAGTCTGTTATATTTTTTAACTCATTCGAACAAAGAGCATTAAAGTGCTAAGTATAATCCTGACTCTAAACCCCGGAAAGTGGTCCAAATGTGGTAGGTATAACATATTTGGACAACATATGTATCATATGCACATGTGTTAGCATATATGGAGGACATACAAGCATGTATGCGTGTGTAACTGATTGAGGTCAATTGCTTGAATATGGACAGAAAATAATTTTGAGATCTGAATTTGAAATTTCATGCTTATGAAAAATTAACAAATATTTGCCTATTCCCCTGCAAATTGTCTTCTCATTTAGAGGAAACTGATTTCACAAAGTTTTCAACTTTCGGTCGGAAAAGTGGACCCATAATTGACTGAAAATTACTAGAAAGGGAGTTATTGCCCTGACAAAACAGAAAGCATGTCCTTCTAATGATTTTTTTCTTTTTTTAAAGATGCTTTTGAAACCATACCCCCAAATGTCTCATTGCCAAGACAAGAGACATACGGTCAATTTGACTAAGAATTACGTCTTTGAAACAGCTTAGTTATTGTATGGGTCTCCAATGAAACTCAGCATTCTGTTCCTGCCTGAAAACATCTGTTCTCTGGACAGGAAAAAAACTGAAAACCTTTTATATATCTCTTAAAGAAAAGATTCTGCCCTGCTAAATTACCATTCAATGCATTGTAGCCAAAAGAGGCTGTTGAACTTGTACATTAACGGATTGATAGACCTTGCCAGGATCATAAAGATGAAAAGAAATCTCTCAGTTGTTTTACGTATGTTTCTTGTTGCCCTTCATCAACAAAGTTATTATGAGCTAGTTAAAATTCTCTTGACTATACTTGTGCTTGTGATCTTTTCATAGGGTATTGATACCTTCCAAAAGTTTCAAAAGCATTTAGAAATCACACTGAACTTCCTGAATAGGTTAACTTCAATCTTCAAAATTAACAATAGTGAGGATTGAGATTTTTGTAAAAAGTTATTGCAAGGAAAGGGAATTTACAATAATTGGCATCTAACTGTCTTCAAAATCGTTAACACAAGTTAAAAATGCTTCATAAGGGATAAACAGAAAAGGAAGCATGCTTTCTATGAGAAAAAAAGATACAGAAAAGGTTGCTAATTTTCCCATTGTTATTCTGCTGATTAAAACATTAGTGTTACTCAAAGCTTTCTAGCAAGAAGCAGAATTGTGGTATTATTCCTTTAAGTAAATTTCCATTAAATTCTTGATTTTACCTGCAAAAATGGCTTTGAAAATATAAAAGCCAAAGGTTCAGCAGGAAGATGAATCAGTCACTGTTTCCTACCTTTCTCTGTAGTCATTCAAGAGAGGAATTGCAGGCCCAGAGTCATCCCACATTATACACTGAACTCAGTTATCCTCATGACTGTCACCACAATAGAGTTCTCTATCACCAAGCCAGTGTGACCGGCATTCACAACAGATGACACAACTCACCAGTGGGCTCTACTGTCCCTTGAGGGGCCTCTCTCTTTCCAGTGCCTATAGACAATGGCCATTGGGGCAACCAGGCTTCTAGCTTGGACCTCTTCACACAGTGCCTAAAGACAAGTGAGAAGAACACAGGGTGACAACAGTGCCTCATGAAAGGAAAGGTTGCCTGCAGCCCCAAAGAACCAGATTGTCAGCTGTCTCCTCAAAAGTACCAGCTTTTGTTTTGCACAAAGACCAGACCAAGAAGCTAAAACTGCAGGGAAAGGCAGTAGCAATTAGCCATGCCACGTACCCTCTCAGGACACAAATAGCACAATCTTAAATTATTCTGTTGACAACTGATGGAGCATTTTATAGAAGCAGAAAACGATTCGTCTAAGTCAAAATTTTCCTATGAAGATACCAGGATAGCTTTTTTCCCTTTCAAATGCTGTTATCTCTGCACTTAACTTTATGACATAACCTGCGTGCACTCCCATTATTTGACAAAAGGGGAGTTTTTTTAAAGATCCAAAGAGGACTCCTGTTGACTTCCAATGCAAATTGGGCACTTTTTATTATCTCCCACCAGATCTATAAATGTCCTTATTTGTTCTGCACTTTAAAGAAAATAGGATTCCCCAGGCATTGGGTCATTAATGAAAGTGTTCTCTTTTCTTGCCCTAGATAAGGGGTCATGGTTAGTTAATGTGGACATTTTAAAGAAACATCATAAAATATTCAACGTGACTTATTAAAAAGAGCCAGAAGCAAAATAATCTTTCAGATGCAAAAAAAAGCCTAACTTTCAACATGTGTAAGAATGGTTAAATTAAGTCTGTTTGCTTTTAAAATTCTACGATTCTGTTTTTCGCTATTATTATTCTACATTTCGAGACTCCTTCCTCCACAGTGTGGTAAGCACAAATTATCTGCAGCCTAAGCCCTTCCCCTCCCAAGCAGGCAGAGGACCACAGATTTCTGCAGTGATTTGGCTTTTTCCAAAATAAACATTGCATTTTGAATTGGTTTCAGGGCAAAAGCAATTCACAGCTGCAAAATCTCAGTTAGAATACTGTAGAGCTGATACTGCACAAGCATTATCATTTCTGCTTCCAGCAAATTAAAGGCTGCAGCTGATTTGCACATGCCTTTTCTGTGTACTTTCCCCTCTGCCCCTTTTTTTTCTTCTTTTTATTTTTTTCTTTCCTATAGACCAGTAGTCAAATACTCAGTCAATTAGCAAGTACTGAGAATTGGACGATTTTTCAGCCTTACAACTCAGCTGTTCCCTATAGCAAGGATGAGGACAGGTGACTTTATGCTGTTAGATTACTGCATACGATGTTGTTCGCTTTGCATACTTCAATCCATACTGCAGCCCTAGAAAAGAAGAGATTAAGAGTGCTCAATCTAACAGGATTCAAGAGTTTAGCAAGTGCTTCCTTCTGGTTAAAATTTATTATTGTAATTGCTCAATTAGTAATGTCTCTACCCTTTTCAAAGCTCAAGGTTCTGCCTACAAAGCTAAGACTCCAGAGAATCCACACGCTGAAATATTGCTGAATTTTGTTTCAAAGATACAGGTCAGGTGTAAGTCTGGGTCCTATCTATTCCAATAAAAACATGGTCCACAATTGCTTAAGAAAAAGAATAGTAATCATGAATCACGAATCAAACCAAATACGATGCCATTTTCAATACCATGCACAAGTATATCAGAATAAGGATCTCCAGCTTGGAATCCACTGTTATGAATAACACAGTTCAATGTGATCTCAGACGTCATATAAGATCGTAAAACTGATTACAGTAATAACAGTCAGGTTTGTTCTGGAATGAAGAAGCACCCTAGGAGGTGGTATAACTTGCCAACAATTATGTTGCTTTATTCCCAAATGATATATAAGCTGCTAAGTGGAGTGGTTTATTAAATATTTTAAAAAGCTGCTGCCAATGTGAAGCTATAAACTGCAGACTGAATTGTAAATATTTAGTATGCATGAGACTGGTGCAAAAGAGACATGGTATAAATAAATAGTGTTTGATTACTATAATTATGGCATTGGGGCCAGACTGGGCATTAGTACAACATTTAACCTGAAATCCTACTTTTCTTTTGCTTACAAGAAATTCAATCATTTTAAGGGATTTTTCTTTCTTGTTTTTCATAATAAATTTCCAAAACCTCCTAGAAATCAGAGTTTATTTTGGAGCTAGTCAAACCATAGTATACAGTATAAAGGTAGCTCTTATCTTCTGTTTGCATAGGATTAATAAATCAGTTCCTGACTTCTGTGGATATATGAGTAAGTATTTTCTAAATATTTTCTTAATATAAATACCATCTTATGATTGTCCATGAAATGCCTACTTTAGCAGTTCATTACTGACTGCTTTTGGTCATACAACATTGTTTTTCTCCTTTCTTGAAATGTTGAAATATTTGAAAGTAAGATGACATAGATTGACAAATTAAAGCAAGATGATGCAAGCACATCTCAAAATGAGTTAGGTTACTGTTTGTTCCAGACTTGTTTTCACTTTCAAATCCTCAAAATTATAATAATTCTAAAGCAACTTATAAAAAAATATCCAAAACATTTGCATTTTTCTTTGAGAAAATGTTTGTGAAGCACTTATCTTGATTAACTCTTTCCTAAACAAAATGTCCTTTTTCAAGGTCTGAACATTTCTCCCAACATCACGTAGGCAGAGGACTTTCAGGTTTCCCTGCCACAAACTGGTATGTTGCAAGGGAGGAAAGATAGTGTCGTTTGGGATGGGATATGACCTTAAGTTACATAAGGCATTGGTTCAACTCACATAACTTCAGCCACTTTGATGAGGCACTTTAATTCAGAGACTGCCAGTCCATGCTCTGTGCTCTGCTGGCAGTGGGCAAAACAAAATTTTGTTGACTCAAGTACAAATTTTCTTTTGCCTTTTCCATCCACTGTCAACAGCAGTCACTATTTCTCCCTCCTTCCCATCCCCGTCCCATCCCAAACATGTTAACTATTCCCTTAGCAGTAGGAGCCATTCTGTGCTGGTCTTATATTAAATGAGCTGTATATCCATTTATCTGAGCCATCCTGTGCAGATGTCTCCTCTTTCTCTCTCCTTACACATTACATCTACCTTTAGAGATAGTGGATGCTGTGGAGGCAATCAAGTTCTGCAGCACACCTCACTATCCTGTTTCTTGGTTATCTACACGTCAATACTCATTGAACAGCACCTTAACTACTTCTAGCTTCAAGTTCAGGTTTCTTCCCTATAGAAATGAAAGAATAGGCAAGGGAGAAGGTAAATGACTGTGGTTTATCCCAGCAAGAATTTGGAAGGAGGTCAGGGGAACATAGTACTGCATAGGCAATTACAGACAGACTGTTTAAAAACAAACAAACAAACAAACAAACAAACAAACATTAAAACTCCCAAAGAACAAAAAAACCCAAACCTACTATTTTGTTGAGGTATTTTGTACAGGATGATACTCAGGTGGGGAATTAAATCTCCAACATGTTGGTCGGTGACTGTGCAGGTGGTGATAGGAGTCCATTTTAGGGGTCCTTAGCCAGACGGTGAGACTTTCTGAACTGTTGGTTTTAGCAAATTATTTGACTGTCCTGATTACATTTTGGTCAAATCTACAGCAGGAACTGCCTGAGGAAGTCTCTTTGACAACCAGATCCTCTACCGAGGATGTTAATCAGCACATTTAAGCATTTAAACAATGCCTGTCAATCGATCTGTGGACAGCAGGAGATGCCTGGGGGAATCTACAGGACTGTCTGATATTCCCACCTGAAGTGCTCCTGTGAGAACTATTCACAGCTCCACATGAAACCAGCCAAAAGTTTAATCAGTCACCTTGTCTCAAGTCAGTCCATTGCTTCATCTGTACAGAGAATAGCCAGTGAGCACCTGGACCACCCAGGGAAGTGATGATGATGCATGCTGCATGTGCACGTGAGCACATTGTGTTCAACTGCAATTGTAGCTTGAACTTCCACTGTGCTACCACTATAACAAACTCCATAGACTTTTCTACATTATATAGATTTGGGGCACAGATTCACTTCTAGTCCATAAAAGACCGTTGTTCTTTATTTAGAAATTTCAGTCCATTGAGCATAATGTCTACACTTAGAAAGGATGAATCAGTATCTATTTGACCATCTTTCCACTACTAATATAAGATCTATGGTTTAGAATTTAAAGAAGCAAAATGAGGTCTGTTCCTTGGAAGTAGACTGACTTGGTGAATTATTTAGGGAATACTAGAAATGATGCAACATTTGTCTGCTCTGAAAGTTCTCAGAAATTATTCTGCCTTTTCCTCCACTTCTCAACGTCTCCCCATTTGCTGTTTTTGAGAGTGTGAAGATAGTGGAATACAGTATAAACCTCAAATGTGAAGACAGCTACAATTTACAGAAGGGTGAAGGAAGAATACTTCAAGATCTACCTATGCTAGGTTTACTTTGAACAGTCCTAGACACTCAGTAGCTCCTACTGAAACTGACAGGCTCTTTGGAAATTCAGATTACTTATACAGGTGCCAATGCAGGAAAAAAAAAAAAAAAAAAAAAAAAAAAAAAAGTCATTAGGTACTTCTCTGAAGTTCTAACACACTAGCTTTGTATTTGCCAGCTCTATTTCAGTTTGTCTTCTTCAGTTGGTTTCTCTTTCTCTTAATCTCCACAAAACTTTTCTGACATAAGAAGGCGTTTCTCATCTTATTTCTACATCAAGTAATTTTTTTTCTGTTTTGCATTTTGGAACATAATTCCAGATAAGTACTCATGATCAAAGTCAAACCATCTTGTGTACCAACTCCTGGTAGTTGATACAGAGCCAAATTCAATTAATAAGATTAAATTGTAGATAGAATTTTGAAGGCTTCCAAGAGAAATCTTCCAATGTCATATGAAAATCTGTTTTAATATTTGGGATTCTTCTACTAGGTAATTGAGCTCATCTAAATATAATGAGTCAAATAACTACTTTTTTCTTTCCAAGATACAGGTTAATTTCTTACAATGAGATGTGTTTATTGCATACTTGGATGACAATATAATGGATCAACCTGTAGACCTGTAAAATAAATGTTCACAGAATACCGCAAACATGTTTAAATCGATAACTGAAATGCTTTGCAGTGATATTGTGAACTTAAAATAGTGATACGTTGTGCAATAGAGTAAATAATGAGTCACAAAATGCTGTATCCTTACAAGCAAATGTTAAGGAAAAAAGTAGGGAATGCAAAACTAGATGGAGTTTAGTACTGTTAAAAAAACTCTGGCTTTTTTAAAGGGACACATCAACGATTGAATATTTGTGAGGTAGGGGATGGGAAATGACAAATTCAAACATTGACTCACTTGGTAGCTTTCAACAGTGCATGTTGAAGTTGCTGTGCCACCTTCCCCCTCTGAAGTTAATATTTTCGATTTAGATGTGAAACATTTCAATATTTACTGAGTCTGGAAATGTCTTCAAGCTGAGAAACTTAAAAGACATCTAGCAATCTCTATTCTGGAATACCCCATAAATTAAGAGCAGAGGCTTTCACCTAAGAGATGGGAGTCATATGTTTGAATGCCTGGTGCAATGTTAGGCTGAAGAAAAATGGACATGCCACATCACTTGTTGTGACGAAAAGAGACTCGACTACAAGGTCCAAGCAAATGGTCTATTCAGACTGCACTTACAGGTTTAACTGTAAGGTCCAAGATAACAATTTGCTTGAACTGCGCTTGCAGATTCACTACGCCACTGTTACAGGTTCTTATAGATACAATGGAGGAATGCACCATTGCAATTTAAAACCAAAATACACACTATTACAATCCACTATCGCAGCACACAAGAGAGTCACGGAATGTACTATTGAAGCACAGCAGAGTCACAGAACACACTATTACACACTCAAGAGCAAGAGAACACACAAGTGCACTAGACTTAAAGCATGCTAAAAAGAGAAAAAAAAAAAAAAATCACTTACCCCCTCAGGTAAGGGCTCTCAATTCCAGGGAAGTTGCCTTGGCTGGCATCCCGATCGAAGGGGGAAAGAATCTCCTCACAGACTAGCTGTGTAGTTGGAGAAGCAACTCCTGATTTCCAACCCAAATCGTAGGGCTTTTATTCCCTGATGAACACGACTGTGTAGGTACCATGCCTAAGGAGGGTCTTTAAGGGTGTGAGAGGGAGTTTCCCCTTATCGATTGTGCCTGAATACCTTATCTCAGGCAACTGGACAATGGTTGAATTGAGACTCAGGGCATATTCTTTGTTGAGGGATTTCAAGGCTCAAATCAAGTTTTGGTTCTTTGTATAATGCAGCACTGACTCATCCAACAACTCAGGGCTGAGCGATCTACACAGCTCCCCATGGGTCATCTCTGCTCAATGTGATACAAAGCTGGGTTGCTTCTACAACCCCCCTGTGTCACCTGTGTGCTGGGCATTGCCAAGAAACTTGATTTGGATTTATGAGCCCGATGATCCATACACTTGTACCTGAGAAAGGAAATATTGCCATCTTCGTGAATTTACAAATATAAAAGTGAGCTGGCTTAGACATCCACTGGTGAATAAAAAAGTTTGTCTGTGTCTGGGCTCTTTGGTACCTGTGCTCAACAGCGTAATCTTGCATTGGCTACTCAGAGCTCCTGAAGTGCCCACAGGAAGGGCTAAATGCATCTGAGTGCGATCTGGGATGTCTAAAAAGTCAAATGGGAGCCTGCTAGAGCCAAGCAGCAGGGGCATAATGAGAAGCAAGATATGCCTTAGAAATCCAGCTGCTCTACATGGTTCAGGTACTTTATTCAGGCTGCTGAAAGATGCGCCCCTCCCTATGGGATTCAATGTCCAGATCCTTTCGTTGGCAAATGTACCCAGCCTACACCTTTTTGCTGTTAAAGGGCACAGGTATAAATGTGTAGGGGAGGAGAAGAGGTAAAGAAAGGGGTATTATCAAATACTTCGTGTTGCAGTTTTTCAGTCAAGATCCCACTAGCTGAGTGGGATGGATAGAAGGAAAGGACAAAACTCTCCTACCTACTGTTTCAAGAAATTATCTAGGAGAGGTAGGAGCTGCAGATATGAAACACAAGCCCTATTCAAAGAACTGCTTTTCTGTTTTCCAAGTAGTAGTTAATGAATAAAAAAAGAAACAGTTCTTGAGGAAGAAAAAAATATTTTCCGCTGGACTGCTTTGGTCAGACAAACATACCTATCTCTCAGTCTACAAATTTCAAGTTTACCTCTGTCTCCATCTCTGTCTTTAAAATAGAAAAAAACTGCACTGTTGTTAATCTACCTAATGTACATGTTTATGGATTGTTAAATTATTCCTGAGAATGTTGGAAGTAATAGTTACAAGCTTTTTAGACATGTATATAGAATTATCTAGGCCTTGGATGTTTTCAAGCTATTAATGCAATTCTCCTTTTCAGTTCTATCCTTCAAACAGTACCCCAAACGTGGAGACCCCATCTCTTTGTATAACCACACAAAGTATGGAACTTATTACAATAAACAGCCTCAGAAAAATCACTGGTTTCCCCTGATTTGAGCCTGGAACAATCAGCAAATGTAACAGTTGTATGGTGTGCAAAATAAAGAACATACAGTATACATAGATACAAATCACTTCCAGCTAACTTTTTATGATGTGCCTCTAAACAGTGTTTGTGGCTGAATTTGTAATTAGTGTACTGAACAGATGGAGTTAGCTGAAATACTGAAGTGCCATAAAATGACTCGTGCCACCCAGTGCTTTCACGCTGGAATATAATTTGTTCACCAGAGCTTTGCTTCTGAGGAGAATACCCATCATGAACAGAGAGGTAAAGAAGGAATGTTTTATAGCCCTGGTCTCTATCAAGAGCCATGCTCAAGGAATCAACTGCTTCATTGATCAACTTTAAATGACAAAGTGTTCGATAATCATAATGGCAAGCACACAGAATCAAACCAAATTTCAATGTTTCCCAGGAAGACTCACAAAGCTTTGACAGCTGTGAACATTCTCACCATTAAAATATCGGTGCCTTTTGTTCAGTTTCTCAGCAACAACTACAAACATCTTCGATGCCTCTGGATAACATTTCTAAGAAGCAGAGAGGCTCAGCTCCACTGTGCCAGATATTCACGGCTGCGTTGTCGCTCAAATCAGTGACGGGAACATGACATACCCATCACTGTGTGTCAAGGTGAGAGCATAGATGTGACTCAGGAGATATGAGCTCTCTTCATGGCTACAACACTGATGGACTCATTTGCTGTTGGTAGTCCACACTTCAGTCTTCCTATCTGTAAAATGGGGATAATAAATTATACTTTGTACAACAGCCATGGGACTTTATCACTTAGTTCACTAACACCTGAGTGTGTACCATGCTCTGCTGGAACATGCAGTAAAAACTTGAAACAGCATTAGTGCTCAGTAGCAGATTATCTAATGACCAATTTCCTCATTCTCTACTACTTAAAGCCTTCTGGTAAACTAAGAATAGCTCGAAAACCATCCTGCAATCTGCTTTTCTGTGGCTGCATCTTCTGTCAACACTTGTGCAAATCTGTTGGTTACAACTGCTATGTCACTTACAAATAGAACTGTCCTGAATGAGAGCTGGGCAATGCAATCCTCTCTCACTCTGTAAACCACTGAGGTTCATATTTTCTAAGTCGTTTAACTCCATAATTTAGAACAGAAGTTATAAGCCTATTGCAGACATTTGCCACTGGTTTTGAGTCAGGCCTCAGTGCATTACTCAGAGAGTTCAGTCTTGTATTCTTTGGTGAAAGAACTTAGCCTAAAATCATGCAAAAGCATATATGTTTAATGTTATTATGAAAAATGGACAAATAGGTGTGATACTTGAAGTTTTTCCTCTAAGAGAGAATATGAATCATTTTGTGAGAGTTATGCTTAAAAGATCATCAGATGCATGATTAATTATAGAAGCTTGTTCCATGATATCTAACAAAAGACTCATTTCGTACTTTAATAAATGTTTCTTTTCATTTAACAAAAATACAGACAGAAATTTCAGCAGTTTCTGGACTATATCCTTTCCTTACAAGGAGTGGAGACCTTGGGATATGGGCTGCAGAAAGTGAAAGAGGTGCATCTGCCACTCAGAGTTTTTGTCTTAGAATTGTGTGTGAGTGGGGATTTTTTTTTTTTGTGGGGTTTTTATTATTTTTTAAATAAAAACCACTGCAAGTCGGCTTCTAATCCCATTCAAAGCATGACAAATATTTGATGGACTATAAGAATTTGAAACTTCTGCCCATTAGCCTTGTTCTGTCTCTTATTCCAGGTTGTCAAGAGGGTTGGAACAGTGGCAAAGACAGCACAGCTCAGCTGAACAGCCAAAAAGGGAGGACAATTTCTACACATGCACACACAAAATTGAGAGAGGGAGAGGAAGAGGAAGGAAGAGAGGAAGGAAGAGAAGGATGGAGGGAGCGTCAAACTGAGCCCTTTTTATCAGGCTTGAAACAGATATATAAAATAATGAAAGTTTCCTAGCAGAAAGTAAGAGCAATCAGCAAATTGTAAAGAAAAAATGTTTTTCTAAGAAAAATATCACAACAGATGGCAAATTGTGTGTGCTATAGTTTGTTCAAAAGTAATAAAAAAGTAAGTATGATGAAGTAGACAGCATAAAACAAGAAAAGAAACAACTTCTATTAGCAGAAAAGGATAATTAGGATACTTAAGGTGCAGAAAAATATAAAGTGAGTAGAAAGATCAAGTTTATTGAGAATAAATCCAATTAGAATGGAGTCTTTTGCAGCAATTATAAAGGAGCTAGCCTCTCAGCAGGAAACTACAATATAATACGATTATTTTATATACATTTGTGTTACACAAAATTAATTGCTGAGCACTTTTTCTTTTCCACATGAAATACAGGATACATAAGAAGAGATGCTTAAAATACATTACAGTAATTTAAATGGCAAAGATTTTTTCCAAGACACATCAAGCAATGCAGATTGAAGGTCTATTTAAAACTGCTGGCCATCATTGGTTCGATAAACAATAAATTAACAATTTGCCAATGACTTCAGTATGCACAAAGCTAATGCACACTTAATGGACCAGCTGATGCATGACTCTATATGTGCTTGAATTTTGAGAGGTATATTTACATGTCAAAGAATATACTTTCTGCAACTGGAAAGAAGCAAATGCAAAAGTTATGTAAAAGCTTAGAAGGATTCAGCAAAAAGGTTGGACCAGAGACAGATCATTAGAACATTTAGACAAAAATAAGTTCAAAGTACCATATCTCACTTTTCAACCTTGTACAAAAAGCCTTGAGAAACACTGTCTCCCTGTGAGAAGCCTGCTTCATATTTTTGTACTCAGGACTTGTTACAACCCCCTCCTCTGCGGTTCATGACAATGGCCACTGACAGCAACAGCACAACACCTTGGCTGCATTAATCTGGTACGGCAGAGACTGCGACCTTTGCATCCCTCTGCAGAGACCAAGGCCAGGCGGGTCAAGTAGCCCCAGCTCTGCGCTAATCCCGTGCAGATATCCCAGCTGGGCTTTTGAAGAAGAGTGGGCACTGTATAAAGATAGAGCCAGGAATCGACATCACCTCTGGACTGACCCAAGAGATTGATTTAGAGAGAGCACAGCTTGCAGAATCTAGGCAGAATATTTCTAGGCAACTTTCCCACCAATCCTGTGCTAAAACTGTATTCCAAAGAGTGACTTAGCCTTTTACGTTTGCTTGAGAAACACTATGATCTTCATGGGACAGTGAAAAAGGAATCTTTAGCTTTTCAGGCACCACTTAGTGTTTTGAGTGTTGTTTGTTATTTTCCCGTTATTATCACTTGAGACATAATTTTTAAAGAAGTAATATGTAAAAGAGGAAAGGGTCACACAGAGTAAATTAAGGATATTTATTGTATTCTCAGATGGTGGAATGAAAGTACTTACACTTATTGAGAGCATAAAAAAGAAATATTAAGAGCTCCCTCTTAAGAAATATTTTTATTGCCAGTAATTTTTGCATAGATGGGACTAGAGTGGCACAAGCAGGTTTTAATCTGAATCTCTTTACATATTTTTTAACAGTGTGTCATAATATAAGCATTAAGCAACTGGAAAGTTTTTCTTCTTGATTGAAACCTATGAGCATTCGCTTCCCCAAAGCCTATATTTAAAAACTTGACACATTAGTTATGAATATGTTCAAATTAATTTCTTTTTTGGGGGAAAAATAAAAAAGAGCCACCTACTGCCTATGATATACCAGAATACAGGAAAAATAAGAGACTTTGAAGAATAAAATGGTAATGTCACTGATGAAATGGCAGATAAGTGCACAGAGAACAGAGGAAAAAACAGTAGTCCCAGCAGTGTCTGATTTAACCTGATCAGCTCTTGCTTTTGTTCACTGAAATACAACTTCTATATAGAGGTGTTTGACAAAAACCAGAGGTTTTCAACAAAGTCGGCGGAAAAGAAATGGATCAAACTTAGACTAGCAAATAGTTACCCAGGAACCAGTTGGTGTAGATGCAAGTTACTGCTTCTGTTTGGAAACAGATACAGACAGGATCATGCCTACGACGTGATCATCCACTTCCAGCCTTCTGTTCCACTCTTTCCTCTGTCAAAACACCACCCTGGGCTTGAGATGGTGTCCTATTAAAATCTATTCATTGGTCTTGATTTTGATAAACTGCTGTTGTGTATTATTGAGGACATTCTCTGATAATTCCCAGCTCTGATGATTGTCAGGATTGAGACAACAGCTAGAGTTCAAAAAGGGATTTTTCATGAGCGGCTCATAACCTACCCAGTCACAGTCTGTTTCTTGACAGTTGATGAGAACCAGAGTTCTGATATTCAGCACAATTACCTGTATCTTAGTTATAGGGTTATTTGGCATTCAAAAGGGTAATGAGTTAAACAATTTCTCACAGATATCATTAAAACTCACATTACTATGCAGAAAGTATAATTTGATTGACACTGCCAAAACTTGTGTTTTACAGCAATAGTTGCTCTGTTCTGTGCTGCACCTACATCAAACAACATCTTTAATGGCTCATAAATTACAAGTGGAAAAAAAAAAAACATGAAGTCAGAGCAGGAAATGAAGTTAAAAAGAGCACTACATTGGCAAACAGCAGTAGATAACAGCATGTTAACTATATCTCCAGACAGAAGGCTTCAGGGATCAAACAAAGGCATGGCATGGGTATCCATTCATGTATTTTAAAGATTTGTTATTCTACATCGAATATTCAATTTTCTTAAATTCTTGCTGTTCAAAGCAATATAAAAAATATATTTTTTTTTAAATAACAGCACTAAGGACTAACTTGCTTCAAGAGAGCAGGCAAAACAGTTAATATGAAGAGTTTTTAAGGGTAAAACCCAGGAATTTATATCCATGAGTCACGTTGATTATTATAATCTAAGTAGGTTAATTGGACTGTAATTTTGGTTTGCTTTTTTATGCTGTTATCAGTGGAAAGTAATATGTAAGATGTACTGCTCAACAAATAAACTAGCAAAAATTTTAGAAGGATAAGAAAAGCAAGAATTAGGGATTTCTTGAAAGTTTGTATTGAGGTTTTTTGTGAGATGGAATACAAATAGTTAGGCTCTTCTAAATTAATACATAAATGATTCACTATATCTTACCATCAAGCAACTTTGTTCTCATAGCCATGCTGTAATACTCAGCAGCATATACTTTGCTTGTTTGTTTGGTTTTTTTTCCTTTTTTTTTCAACCACGATGACGATTCTTGAGGATTCAGTGCCCCAAAATGTGGCAGGATAAATGTCAAGGTTCTTGGATGGCTGATCACAGAAAGCAGAACAGTTTATATCATCAGCATTTAAACCCAGGTTCACTTGTTCTTAAGTTTGATCAGCATGAGCTGGGGCAGTGCCTCCCATTTATGGCACCCTGATGTCGTATGAGGGATGACACCAGAGTTGCTCAGAGTTGCCTCATGAGGGAAATAAAAAAAAGTTATTTGTTTTTTGGGTGTTTTCACAGCAATGTTTCACATATCCTATAGGAAGACAGGGAAATGGTATAGCCTGTGCAGTGCATAGAAATACAACATTTTCTTACAGCATAATTTGTATTTGGGATGAAGCTTTCCCATTTTAATTACTTATTCTAAAATGCTATTAGAAATAAGGGAAAGCAAGCCTCTACACCTCCGTACAAAGCACTGCAACTGTAAGAGCACGTTAAAAACACTGCACAAGTAGCTGGCTTCTTTGGACTCATCTCAGTAACCTTCAGAAAGATCTGGAGATATTAATGAGAGACAAGATAAGATACCTATGGATAAAGTAGTATTTTAAGTAGTCTGTTTCACTGGAAATACGACCCATACTAATGATTGTACTAACATTTAAAAAATACATTTTCCAAAGGGAGATTTATTTTGCTTAATGAGCAACTCAATAAAGACGAATAATTACATATCAGGCTTTCCATGTTAATCCTAACAAGCCACTTCTTAGTTTAAGGAATCACCCCCAAATAAGTTCAATTTAACAACTTAATTTTTTAGTGCCCCGTTAGGCCCCCTCCTCCCTTACTTTCAGCAAACATTTCATTGATTGTATAATACAGTTCTTGCCCGTGAAGCAACAGGTATTGGGATTCTTTTGAAGTAAAAACCAGCACATATAATACCACAAGAATAAACTTCCTAATGTTATGTCCTATGACTCAAGCTTGCAAGTCTTGATTTATGCAAACTGGCCAAACTGCAAAGCCCATGAAAGAAGTAAGTCAAGAGTTAATTTTGTTCAGTTACCCCTCAGTGATGGCTAAACAAGACTTCTGTAGTCATTCTGATAAACCTATATGTGATAGTGGTCCTTGAAATATGCCTGCAATACCCTTCTGGAAAGCATTTTTTCTAAGAAGGATGCATTCATTATTTCCTCTTAATCCATAGGGTTCAAAGCAGAGTTTCGTGTATGTGTGTCCTATGGATATTATGCAGTACTTTCTTATATAACACATGCACTCTTTTGATGTTCTTCAACACCAAAGGAACAACGATTTGAAGGAATAACACTAAAGAGAGTTGTTTTTCTAATAGTGTTTGCTCTGTAATTTTGTAAAATCAGCATAGATTAACAGTAAAATAATAAACAGAAGAAACAGCAAAGGTTTTTCTCTTTAAAAAACCAAAGAGCTAGTATGGCTATTCCTTTTTTTAAAATCAGAAAATAATTTTATACAGGGCTTTTTTCCAATTAATATTATCCTTTGGTAATTTATAATAGTTTTAGCAAGCACAATATGCTTTCTCTCCATTCCTTTTCCGAGGAATAAACCAAGAAAAAAAAAAAACAAAACACGTTATTGCCAGTATGCTGATCTGTTTTGCGTGCTTCTGACATTATATACTATGAATTATTTAATTTGATCAGGGAATTTATCTAAAAAGTAAAACTACATACAAATTAAGAAACACAATTGTACATAGGGCTAACACCAGTAGGTTCCTTCCACAGTTAACTGGCAACAAGGTATAAAATGCACTGCAATATTATTACTATTACTAGGGGCATGGCTTTAAAAATCATTAAGGTGTATCTAGAATTAATGAACTGAGAACTGTTTCTGGTATTGCTCTAGCTCCCATAAAGGGATAAAAGGGAGAATTTCCTTAGCTGCCAAGATAATAGCCAACTACATAACAAACGTGCGCTTACTGAACAACACACTCCATTTAGAAAAATACTAAGTTCCGGACACAGTCAAAAATAGATCTATAAAACCAAGGTAATGTGGTTTCTCACCTAAACTTTGCAAGTAACTTTTAGATTAAAGGGCATTCAGTTTACAAATTTACCATGGAGAAGAACTAAAAAGACACAGCTATTACCAGTTAATCTTAGCAAATGGCAGAATATTACAGTGAAATGACAGACAGCTAGATGGTCAGATTCATAGATGAAGAAACATATTACAAATACTTTTTTTTTCTTATGTAAACACCAGGTATGTACAATAAATCTGGAAAACGAATTTTGATTAGTTATAACTGCTGACTCCCTATACTTCCACATGTGTGTGTGTATTTTTACATATACTTTAAAAAAAAAGAAAAAAAGCAGGTTCTTTTTTTTGAAGTTAGTATAGCTTTACAATACTAGCTAAACTAAATCTTACTCCATAAAGTAAGCATATGGCAATTATGAACAAACACATCTCCCCCATTGATTCTAGGAATGTCTTAAGCACATGAGTCCTATGAAACTCAGCACAGGTGTCCTACCAGACGGTTCAAACATCCCCGTGAATATAAAATCTAAATCTGTCCATGCAAAGATGTAATCACATCGACTTTCAGTAAGTCCCAGCCATGTGTCCACATCGTATTTTTGCTTTGCATTCTTCCTCCCAGCTTAAGAATTGATGCATTAGAGATATGAAAGTATGGTTTCAGGAAAATTCACTATGTATTCTTTGGTTAGAAAAAAACTCATAGTCCCGTCTGATCTTTACATTATACTGCAGAAATACCGCTGGGGTTAACAGGACACATTGTAAGGAAGTCCACTGCTAACCAGTCAGCTTCTATTTCTGATGAACTTGTCCAGACCCTACCCTCATGTTTGATGAACAATAGTCCACCTATTTTGGATGCTACAACTTGAGTTTCTGTTCAGCATACCATCACTCCTGACCAAGAGATTCTCAGTTGACAGTTCACAGACCACAGAATATGGAAAATTCATCCACCACAGACCATGTTCATGACAGCTTTCTTTCCCAGCTCAGTATGCAAGTAGAAACGGTCACAAATAGTATATTGTGATGTTAAGATAGGAAACAGGTAAAAGCTTCTTTACTAACAGCATAGTGTAGCACAAAACCAGGTGCAGAGGTGTAGAATGTTGATCTTGGAGATTTTCCAGACTTGGAAGGATGAAGCAACAGCTGAGCTGATCTACTGTTGGAAAGCTGACAAAGAGTTTGGACCAGATGACCTCCAGAAGACCCTTCCACCTACTGTGATTCTCTGAAAACTGTGTGATGACAATATTCTTGTCTCTAAACTGGAAAGACATGGATTTGATGGATGGACCACTCGGTGGATAAGGAATTGTCTGGATGGTCGCACTCAAAGAGTTGTGGTCAACAGTTCAATGTCCAAGTGGAGGCCAGTGACCAGTAGTGTTCCTCAGGGGTCAGTACTGGGGCCGGTGCTATTTAACATCTTTGTTGGTGACATGGACAGTGGGATCGAGTGCACCCTCAGCAAGTTTGCAGATGACACCAAGTTGTGTGGTGCTGTGGACACGCTGGAGGGAAGGGATGCCATCCAGAGGGACCTTGACAGGCTGGAGAGGTGGGCCTGTGAGAATCTCATGAAGACCAACAAGGCCAAGTGCGAGGTCCTGCACATGGGTTGGGGCAATCCCAAGCACAAGTACAGGCTGGGCGGAGAATGGATTGAGAGCAGCCCTCAGGAAAAGGACTTGGGAGTGCTGGTGGATGTGCTCGACATGAGCCGGCAATGTGCGCTGGCAGCCCAGAAAGCCAACCGTGTCCTGGGCTGCTTTAAAAGAAGTATGGCCAGCAGGTTGAGGGAGGTGATTCTGCCCCTCTACTCTGCTCTCATGAGACCCCACCTGGAATACTGCATTCAGCTCTGGAGTCCTCAACACAAGAAAGACATGGAGCTGCTGGAGCGAGTCCAGAGGAGGGCCACAAAGATGATGCGAGTTGGAGCACCTCTGCTATGAAGACAGGCTGAGACAGTTGGGGCTGTTCAGCCTGGAGAACAGAAGGCTCCACGGTGATTCGATTGCAGCCTTCCAGTGTTTAAAGGGGGCCTACAGGAAAGCTGGAGAGGGACTTTTTACAAGGGTGTGTAGTGATAGGACAAGGGGCAATGGATTTAAACTGAAAGAGGGCAGATTTAGATCAGATATAAGGAGGGAATTTTTCCCTCAGAGGGTGGTGAGGCACTGGAACAGGTTGCCCAGAGAAGTTGTAAATGCCCCGTCCCTGGAGGTGTTCAAGGCCAAGTTAGATGAGGCTTTGGGCAACCTGGTGTAGTAGAGGCTTTCCCTGCCCATGGCAGTGGGGTTGGAACTAGATGATCTTTAAGTTCCCTTCCAACCCAGACCATTCTATGATTCTATGATTCTTGATCTATTCAGACAGATTAAAAATACAGGAATAAACTTGGCAGGATATCCACTTCTTCCAGTGGACCTTATTCTTCTACTGATTGAAATGGACATTATTAATGAATTTACATCTTTTGCAATGCTGTCATTTGCAATGAACTCACAGTACAGAAGCTCTAACCTGAAACGTGGGAAATAGGAGAAAAATCCCACAATCATTACAGACTTTCTACCTAATTTGTGCATATCTTTGGTAATGCCTCCAGACCTTCCATTTTGAGATGGCTTGTGATTGGCTTCTTCTATTGTCAGGTGTGCTAGATCTAATCCCACTTTCTGGTGAATGACAACACAACTGATTTAACATAGCACACTTTCAAACTTGTGTTTATTAGAGCCACTTATCGCAATATCCTTACCCTATGTCCTGTGGCCTATATGAACTCAGCCAACCTGCATACCATCACAATGGCAGCTGATTGGAGCACTTCTACCAGCATTGAATTGGCACAGAAATGTATGTGGAAGGGCTGATATCATAAAAATCAGTTAATCATAGTTCAATACATACAGCAAATGCTCAAACAATAATCACAAGCTGGACACAGAAGAGGAGAATGACTATTTGCCCAGCCTAAAAGCTGAAATAATTTTTTTAAATCATACTTTATGAAATCTATTGATCGAGTTGCAGAAGAGAATTTTTTTTTGAGAAAGATTACAACTGGCAGACTGTGAACAGCTACAACAGCAATGGCCACTTAGGCCAGCTCTGGTACTAGTGTTTACTCATCTGAGAGAATAGTTACCTTCCCAGAGGAAGTCTATAAAAATGTTAATGATAAGTAAATTTATATCATTTATTCTTGTATGGTAACTTCATGCTAGGCATGACAATAGTGCTAAAAGATTAAATCAAAACAGGAAACTGTGTATAATGTATCTTTTTAATTGCTCCTGGATTTTTCAATTCTAGATCTCAAAATAGGTTTGTTTTGATAACTTCAACCTGCATAAACGTAGCTTTACATCTCTTTTCTGTCATGAGAATGAGTAGAAAAAATAATAGATTTCCATTTACACCATTGGTGGCAAGTAATCAAAATTGTTATCCTAAGCTGCAAAGAGCCATCTAGGGAGTTCATTAGACCTCATTAGACTGTTAGAAAAGAGTGTATTTTTCCTCCTTGAACTTTTTTTTGTTGTTATTATTATTTGTGACTCGTAGTATTTTCACTGTGGAAAAGGTATAACTTTCTTTTCAAAATGCATGATGTTCCTCATTACTGGCATCGATGTATATACTTCAGACATTATATTGTCTGTCAAAAGTGTAACATTAAAAAGTTGCATTTTCAGATGACACTACAGCTCAGATGAAGAAGATTAAAGAGGTTGGGTTTCAAAATTTTCAGTTGCTTG
Organism: Tauraco erythrolophus; assembly: GCF_009769465.1. NCBI lineage: Eukaryota > Metazoa > Chordata > Aves > Musophagiformes > Musophagidae > Tauraco > Tauraco erythrolophus. The sequence continues at coordinate 29,088,021 of NC_141467.1, forward strand.
TCAATGCCTGTGAATCAGCAATTTGCACCAGTATCATCAGCAATCACACCTATTGCTTAACTTTTTTTCCGCTAAGAAATTTTCTGAAGTTTGCACATAAGCAATGCTGCATAAACTATATAGATTTTCAGTCCACAACACTTTGACTAGAAACAAGGTCATATTTTGCATTCGCCTTTCTCTGCTGTCCCATCTAACACCCTTGGGGGTTCTTAGGAAAGGGGACTTACAAAAAGAACATTTGTCCTAGCCAGCTGGAGCCAAGAAAGTGCCTTAAACCCATGCACATTAAATGACACAATGCTCCATTCTATGTGATCTCTCCAGCAGATAATACAAATAACACTATTTTCCACCATGCGACAGTCCGTGCATTTTTCAATGCACATAGGCTTCCTGCAACTTCAAACAGTATCAGGAGACAGGTAAAACAGATTGCATGAGACGTTTGCTGCAAAAATCAATGTAGCTGAGCAAACTTCCAGTACTTCCCCGAGTTTCCTACAAAATATAAGAGGAAGGACTTAAAACTTGAATAGCTAAACATTGAACAGGGATTTTTTGGTTTAATTCTATAATAGTTTAACTTCAATTATTTTTTAAATCTCAAAGTTGAAAAAATAACATTGTTCCTTGATGAGATACTTCTCTCAAGTATGGCAAAGAAAGACACATTGCACAACATGTACATCAGATCACTCATCACAAGTAAAACAAGATTCAGGGAGCTGAAAGAACTGGCGCTGGAATACTGTACTGATGAAGAATATTTAAGAGAAAATAGCTGTAAGTACACACATCTGTGAACTGAAATCTTAACAAAATATTTGAGTTATAAAAACATTAAGAATATAATGTGGTTGCACTTTGATATATATTTCTGTCTCATTTCTCCTGTATTTTGATAAAGGAAATGAAGTATTTCATCTGGGTTACATCCTCAGCATCATTCTTTAATTATGACACTAACGACAATAATCATTCTCTTTAAGTTAGTGGGACGTCTTACATGGAAAACACTCATGTGAAAAATAGACACTGCAGAAACTGAACCAAATATAACAGATACCTGCTTTATTACATTTTCCACATAATGCAAGATGCAGTGTCTAAAAGGCACTAATATGTATGTTGTTATTATTGCTGGAAATCTGGGTCCCTGTGTCTGCAGTTGTCAAAAGTGCCATTGCAGGCAGAAAGAAATTAGCCTTTGGAGGGTTACTGAGAGCTTCTAATCTAGGCACAACATTAAAACATGCTTCTTCCTTAGGTGACTACTCGAATGATCTGATGGATCATTTACTACAACTAAAATTTTGACCTGGGATAACATTTCGGCACCTTACTCCAAACCCCGTTTTGCTAGGAGTGTCACTAGACTGTAGAGACCTGCCCCTATTTGCTTACAATCTAAATATAAACCAACACAGATACAGATAGTCGAGGGACTGTCATATCGCTAAGACAATATTAGCCAGCATGACAGCAAACAGAATAACATTTATAGAATAATTATTATTCAGTGCTAGCTTAGCATCTTGGACTGGTGCTAAGGGCTTCCTGCCATTTCTTTTCCTTCAAATGGAGCTCTGTGCTATTACTGCAATTCAGCAGTGTTTATGAAGTTCATTTTGCCCTTAAACCCAAATTGAACATTAGCATTTTGTAACCTTACCCACTTATATGTTGCAGTATGAAGCGAAGCCAAAGTAGGTTCAAGGGATGAGAGAATCCAGCTCATAAAATGTTAATTATTGCTCCTATAAAAATGTTAATTAACTCGAGTCTAAAATGCCAACAGAAATATGAGTGTCATCTTTGTTGTGAACTTGGAGATACTGGTGGTCTGACATGTACTGCACAAGAAGAGACATATTTACCAAACAGAAAGCAAAAGGATTTTACAAGTTATAAAAATTAACAATACATTTTCTGAATTACAACTACACATGCAAAAAAAACAAATCTCAGAATACTGAGAAAGCAGGCTTCATCTATGCTCTCCTGAACAAGCAGATGAATAGTCCCTGCAGTAACTGCACACACCACAGAAACCTGAAGCTCATCATATCAGGGTAGACATCTCAGTAGCCATTGAACAATCAACCAGATGTATTGTTCCTGTTTGCTAGTCTAGTATTTTAGTTAGCCACATTTCCCTTGGGTTTCACTTTTCCTGTTGATATTTGCCATGATGAGAATGGTACATGACCCACAGGATGCCAAGGCACTCCAGTGATTAATCACTCCAACTCAGCCTGGAGAAGAGAAGGCTCTGGGGTGATCATCCAGGATGCAGCCTTCCAGTACTTAAAGGGAGCCTACAGGAAAGCTGGAGAGGGGCTTTTTACTAGGGTATGTAATGATAGGACAAGGGGCAATGGATTTAAACTGAAAGAAGGTAGATTTAGATTGGATATAAGAAATAAATTTTTCACTCAGAGGATGGTGAGGCACTGGAACGGGTTGCCCAGAGAAGTTGTAGATGCCCCATCCCTGGAAGTGTTGAAGGCCAGGTTGGATGAGGCTTTGGGCAACCTGGTGTAGTGAAGGGTTTCCCTGCCCATAGCAGCGGGGTTGGAACTAGATGATCTTTGAGGTCCCTTCCAACCCTAACCATTCTATGATTCTATGAACTCCTTTAGCCCATGAATGGCGCGAGAGTGGTAAGGCACCAGCATTACAGACCGAGAACCAACAACAAAACAAGATGCTTGAGTGTTTAGTTAGATTCGACCCTGGCAGTAGCAGACGAGGAGTCAGATAACCTTCAGGACAAGTTCAGCATCAACTTCATATCCTGTGCATCTGGAATTTAATTCTGCTTTTCCAATTACTTTAGTGAGGGCAGAAACAGACCACTAGAAAGACAAAAAGAACCAAGTGACTTTACACAGGATTTTTTCTTATTTTCAAGAAAATGGTAAAAGGAAAGAAGAAGTGAAGGAATGAAAAAGGAAAGAAATAATGTATAAAAGATATCAAAGAAATCCTCTTCAGTACTAAAAAAGTAAAAAGTATTATCAGGCAAAATTAATCAGTTTTGCACGATATTCCAGTGAAACATATACACACACAGTTGCTGTAAGGCAAGAGGAGATAAGCTTCATTCATTGTTACGGACTGACAACAGGGTAACAATGGGAAAGAGCTGACTCATATCACTCAAAGAAAAAATCTTATGATAATCAGTTGTAGTAATAGTATCTCTATGAAATACTTTCACTTTCAATAAATGCTGTTGTTTCGAGCAGAGTCCCTGAAAAGGAATTACAAACCAAAAAGTAATTGCAGAAATATTTCCTTTTTATTCAAAAGAGACAAAAGATCATTTTTATAGTGATGCAAAATATAATTAATAGCTGACTCTTGCTCTTTACTCAGTCTTCTTTTTTTCCATTTGATTATGATTCATTTTTAAGAAGACAATATGAAAAGCCTTTTCTCACAACATGTAGAAATAACCTTCATCCTCTTCATGACAGTACCAGCCAGAGCTGTTGACATTCTGAATACGTCAACGGGTATCAAAACAGATTGCTAGAAGATGTGTTATAGAGAAAACATATATTTATTGCTACTTTGTCATGGCTTGTCCATTGAGTATGTGGAAGTAGCTCTATATCACACCTTTCTGTTTAAAAACAAAACTGTTTACTGATTTAACTGGTGCTGATGTGGTTGCCTCAGATTTCCTACTGAGTGGGCAGACTCATCACTGTTAAAATATTAGCCTTCTTAGTAAAGGAAATAGAGGTCTAATAGACATCATAACTTCTTCTTGCCAAAGAAGAAATAACTATCTGCTTGTGCCAGACCAAAGACATAGACAGGAAACCTCACTTTCCATCTGTCAGTCTGACACATTTCACGTGGACTAAATAATGCTTAAAAAAACCGTTATTGGTGTTTGCCTTTGTTTTCCAGGTCACATACTTCAGCTTGACAAGTTTCCTTGTGTTCGGTTTCGAATGGAAATACAAGAGTGAACTCTAATTCATAAGGGTTTATCATCACAGGTTAAAAATTACTTCGAACACGTTCTTCCTTTAGTGATGAGGCACACTGCAGCTTGAAACATCTATCTTTACCCTTTACCTCCTGTGTACAACCTTGACAATACTGACTTAATCCTGGAAAGATAAGCTTCATGTTAAGTTCTATACACATTTGTTTCTAAAGCACTGCAGATGCAGTGCCAAGAAAGCAGTCTCAACAGAAGAGGTTCCTTTCCCAGGGCTTCGAAGTCTGATGTGACAAAGAAAGAATAAACAAGGGGCAAAGTGTATGTTGAAAATACAGTGGGTTTTTTTGTACAGGAATGTCTCACGGAAAAAGGAAGACTTCAGCACTTTTTTCAACATCAAGCTGGACTCAAGTACTCAGGCATATATAACACTACCTGCTCAAGAAAAGCTAGATCCTATACTCAGTGAAGAAAGAGAAGAACAGGTATAATTAAAAAGCGATAAAAGTAGAGTATCTATCAAAGAAGAGATAGAGACTGGTGCAGAGTTACATATAGTCTGATTGATCAAGAAGCAGCAGCTTGGACTAGACAGTGAAGGACAGGGACAGCAGAAAGAGACAACAGGAGGGAAAGCAGAAGAAAAGAAAGACTAACAGCTGTCTTTAACTAAATTAATGGAGAGGAAGAAAGCAGAACGTAAAGGGAAAGAAAGGGATGGCCATAAAGGAGAGTCAAACGAAATACCAGTTTGAGACTTTGGATGAAAGGATTAATTTCAAAGGTCTCTTTCCCCCATGGGAAAATATCCAATTTAGTATTGGCAATTTCTTCCCATGTAAATGATCTCTTTTGAGAGAATAATCATTGTTAGTTAGGCATTACAAAATATATTTTTTGAAACACGAAACTTTCAGCCCATTATAGTTATGTGTGTTTTGCCATGATTTTAAATGGGAAACTGAAACACTAATGTGCTGACTGGCTGTGAAATATAATGCCAATTAGACAAAACAGACAGCTAAACTCTAGTTCTATAAATGTGACTGCAGGAGAGAATTAATTCTCTGCTAGTGACGACTGCTGTTAAAGACAGAATTCAGAGAACTGCCAAGCTGACCCTACTACCACTTACTGTACTCTTTATTGCACAAAAGGTAAATGCTTGCAGGTTCTTCAAGCCATGAATGAAAGTTAAGGGGGTGAGCAAGTCTGGGACAAATTAGCCAACTAAATCATTAAAACAAATAATCAACTTGACTCCCATCTGCTTGCATTGCATAAATTGAAATAAAAAGCACAACTCTGCAACTCGTTTTCCTCTGGTTCCAAATAAGTCCAGAGAGCCCTATACTGAGTCAGACAAAAACAAATGTGTAGTTTTTATAAATAATTACTGGTGTGCATTTGGCACTTTGTGGAGCCTACGAAATGCACTCACAGCAGTACTCATTCAAGTGTTTTAATTACTGTAATATCTGCTCTAGCAGTTGTCACATAGTAGCATTTTGAACTTAACCTACCGATACAGCCTCAGGAAAAGCCCTGATGATTTAAACTTTGCAGTTTATGTCAAAAGTCCTTGAAGATTTACACAATGTTTTTCCATTACTCTTTTAAAAAGTGAAAAAAGAAAAGTGCAAATGTGTCAATACCCCGAAGTATGAAGGGTAGTGAAAAGCTAAGTCATTACAGTGGAGTAAAACAGAAGTCATAAGATAAATATTATAATGTCATTTTGAGGTAGGACTAATTGAAGTGGAAGCTTTGACACACTTAAGACTTAAGTTACACATGTCTACAAAGATCCCACCTGCTCTTAAATTAGGTCAGGGATACCTAACTAGCACTACTTTACACCCTGTAATCCTGTCCTCATTTGATCCCACACACTACATCCAGAATTCCCCTGAAAATTAGGATACATGGTCTTTAATACGTAAACAACTCTGAGGACTTGCAATGCTTACAAAAACTCTCCGAGTTTCTAAAGGTGTAGCCAACTGGTTGTCTTCCTTTGATCATCTCAATACAGTTGAAGCAGCTTGTCACTGTCAACATCGTATTTCTGAGATCTTATCTTCTTTTATTCAGCTAACTGTTCCTGGAAGTGACATGCTAAGCTTTTTGTGTAAACTTCCAGATATACCTGAAGCAGTATGTGTTAGCAAACAGGAGAGATTATTCTGCATTTTTTTCCCTTTTTCTTTTTAGAAAAGCTATTTGCAGATTCTATACATAAGTAATCTCATTTGTTTCTAAGACTGATCCTAGGGTAGAGTCTCTAACATCTGGAAGTCTGGATAGTAAAAAGCTTACAATCTTGGCAGCCTTTATTTTTACTCCTTTCTAAATCTCTAATCTTCCAACAAAAGCAAGGAGTGTTCCTCTGCTGTTCAGCTATGTTTGTAGCACGAAGAGTATTGTAACTTAATGTGGTTTAGGCATAGGATATTTCTCTACAAAATCACAATTGCTTTCCAGCCTAGCCGAAAAGAGCTACTGAAATCAATTCCTTCTGCCTTTTTTTTTGGGGGGGGGAGTTGAGTGGGGTTTTTTTTTTGAGTAAAAAACACTGTTTTGCTGCTACCAATGCAGAGTCCTGTATCTAAATCTAGCTGTCTAGAGAAGTTTCTCTAACCACCAGTGCTGATAGATAAGCTTCTTGGTGACTCTACCACAAGTTTTCCTGTAAAGGAGAACTTGAGAACCACAAGGAGCAGAGCTGCAAAGCCCCTGAAAGCCGAGTGTCCAAGATCAGTCAAGGGAGGTGCTGTAAAGCTCTGCTATTTCTCTTCCCTCCCTACAAACCACTAACTAGACTGACATGCTTCAAACTAGAACGTTGAATTGGACAGGTTCAAAAATGACCCAGAAAAAAAGTGTAGTCTTTTAGTACTGTGTGGTCTAAATCAGTTATCAAGTACAGTGCAGCTGAAGTCCTGAAGCATAGGAGAAAGAACAGGCAATGTTACAAGGTGTGGCAATATCTTAAGCCCTCATCTCTAAGAGGCTGCTGCAGTGAGAAGTGATCTGAGAAATCTAAGATCAAAGCAGTCAGGAGGCATAAAAGGGTCTCAAAAAAAAAACAGATTAGAGCATTGACATACATTTATGTGGCATCCAAGGGTTATCCAAGTAGCAGTTACAAAGAGGGACTATGGACTTGGTCAGGAAAACAGGCTTCTCAGAAAAACAAAAGAAAGTCAAGCTGCTTTGTCCTTTCTTTTTTGGATCACTATCTTATTCAAACTCCTCACTAAGTTATTGTATTGCAATCATAAAAAATCACTTTTTACATAACTTTAGTAATTCCTAACAAAATCCTCCGGTGGAAGTTGTCTTTGAGGTGAGAGCAGCAAAAACCTGCACATACACAGATAAGAAATATAGAAACATTTTTCCCACTCTGAACTGTTTTAATCAAGCATTAATACTCTCAACTTCAAAATAAGTTTCCTCAATTCATGTAATATTTGCACTTTTTTTGGTAATATTTATTACTCTTTTAAATATTCTTTAGTTTTACAGTTATTTCACTAGCTGTACCTCTGAGATATCCCTATTTTTCAATTAGTTTCTCTTTTATTTTACTTATTTAATTTTAGCATTTGCAGCAGAGTATAAAATGCAATATAAGCACAGGTCACAACAATTTCCATGAAGAAGAATTAATATTAAATTGAAACACTTTTATGTGTTACATTAAACAAAGACTTCATCACTTATTCAACAGTGCTTTTTCCTAACACCAACACTAAAAATGGTAATGTTGTCCACGTGATCAGTGGAACAGCCCCATAAAAGCAGTTATATTAAGTATTCACCAAAGGACATTAAAATAATTGTGCACTGAAAACCATGGAGGTATAAACATCAAATATTTAAATGCTCACTGGTAACTGTCCAGCTTGCTTAGTAATGCAATAAAAACAATTATAAATGAATTTTTGGAATAGGCATTGTCACGTTTTGAGGTCAAAAGACCAGTCTATCAGTGTCCCAAGTCAGGCAAGACCCTTGGGTCTGACTCCCCCTGCCTTCCCTTGGCAGCTCAGTGAATCGGAGGGTGGTTTGCCCACCTATTAGGGATCAACACTAGTACTACTATGGGCCAAATTCCTTATAGTAATTCAAAAGTTTCCAGAAACATATATATATATTTTATTCGTGACAGAATATAGATTCGTAGATAGCTGGTGATATTGACTGACTACAGGAACAATTTTAATTAAAATACTGCAGTGATAATACTAAATAGCTAGCAAGATGTTAGTAAGTGCACATAACACAGAGCTCTTACCCAACAGGCACCCCTATGGGGGGGAGAAGAGAGGTTCAGCCCGTCGACTGATCCCAGACGTTTCAATGGAGGGGCTTCTCCCTAACATCCCCTTTGTCTTTTGCTATTTTATACCTTTTCCATTTCTTTTAGGTGGAGCTCGAGTGACTCTAGTCATACATAACTTTATTAGAATTGGTGTAAATTTCTCTCGTGAGGGGTGGTCGCAGATTAGGATTGGTGTAAATTTCTCTTGTGAGGGGTGGTCGAAGCTCGGAGGCGGGTGGAGATGTGATTTAGTAGCTGAAGGACATGTTCACCATCACTGCTGAGGCAGTGGTTGTGATTCATCTTTATCTTCACCAGGCGCCCCTTATCCCGGATAACAGGGATGAGCCGTGATACCTCCGTACCACTCTACTCCCCATTTCAAGGGTATTACGTAGGCCTTATTTGCTCTTCCTTATCCTGGATAACAAGGATGAGCAGTGATACCTCCATATCACTCTATTCCCCATTTCAAGGATATTCCATAGGCCTTGTTTGTTCCTGGGAGCAGCAGCTGTGTCTCATCTCAGAGCTGCTCTGATATTACAGTTTACGTTAAGATGTAGCTGAATTTTGGGGGACAATGTTCTCCCATTCCCCTCCAATTTCAGTTATTCTCCCACAGGCATCATTTTTAATTGAGGCTTTACTATTTTAGAAAGTTGAAGGGACACAACTCCATGGTTTTGGCCCTTGTATTTGACAATCCGGTTTCTAAGCAATGAATCAAGACTTGTGATTCTATAGACGTCTGGCAATACCTCAGTTATGACATCCCCAAGCACGAACACTCAGCTAGAAGCATTTGAGCACTGAAATGATAACGACTACCAGAAAACAGGTCAAGAAGAAGAGGAAAAGTGAAGCAGAGAATAAGGTCCTATAGCCAGCTTATTCATTGGGAATAAGCTTAAGGCAGGCAAGGAGAATCTAGCTATATTGTGAGCTTGCTTTGTCCTTCAGATACTTGCTACTTCACTCCTGAACTCGCTTACAGAGAGATCAAAATACCTTCTTACAGGAGGAAACATAGGTGTAGTTGAACTGGTGGATCTCTCCAAAGCCCGTTCTCCACAAGCAACAAAAATGCAAAAACCACCAGAGATCTCCTGGTTGATATGCACACTCAACACTGCCTTCCAACTCCAGAGGATGCTTGTCCTGAACAGCATGAACATGAGCCAGTCCATACTAACCATCCCTGAAGCTTGTTCAATCTCTGGTGCTTTTGTAAAGATGGTTTCTACTTTTCTATGGAAGAGGGAGTGCATGATTTAACACCTGGCTCAACGAGTTTCATCTGTGTCCTAGGATCAATGTCCTAGGTTCAAACAGCAATGAGGAATGTTATAACAAGGGAAGTTAAATCAATGGAAGCATACAAGTTTGTAAGTGCTTTGCTTAATTAGTATCCATATAGTTTTGAAATTTGCAGAATTAAGCTCTAGTTGATTTACAGTCCACCCCATTTTCTTGAATATTTTTTATTTTGGCATACATTCATTAAACCAAAAGACATTTGGACAAACAAGAAAGTGCTTACTTACTACCTACCTGTCTTTTCCTCCATTAAGTCAAAATTTGTCATTATTAATATGTTTATTTTTCAGATGTTTGCACATTTTATCAATAAAGGAATATTTTTCTTGCATGTCAAATCAGATATTATCCTGACGGCAAATGATCTACTTACTTTATGCTTAAGCAACCTTCTGAAGGTTTGATATTGCTGCTAATGCAAGGCACCAGATCTCACTTCACTATCCTCTGCAGATGTAATTAAGTACTTCCAAATGTTTTGCTTAATTGCATTCCTTAATGTTCTGAGAGATGTTTTGCTCTTTTCCTTCAGTTACGAATTGCATTTATAGCTTCCAGTAATCCCATTTATCATTGCAATTTGCTTAGCTTGAAATGTGCTACATTAATTAGTTCTTTTCAAGTCTTTTAAAAGAAATGTCTGGAGATCATTAATTCTATATGGGCAATTTATTATTGCTTAAGAGAATTACATATTGCGGTCTGTTGCTCTTTTTTATAAACTTCTTTCTGTATTTCCCTGTGTAAAAATTATCTTACATGATCACCTTTCATAAACCCCCCCCTAGTGAGTATCATTGTAATTTTTTATGGTTATAAAAGTCTCTCAAGCATTCAACAGCTTATTCCAAACAAACAGCATTAGGATTTTTTTTTTGTAAACTGTTATTCCAAACTGAGTTTGCAAAGCTGCATGTATTATCAGAATAAGCAATTTCCCTAATTTGTTAGTATGTAACACAGTAATGACGAAGATGCACCATGCAAAGAAACACAGGGAGACCAATAGTGGAATTGTTCTTTGTACAGTTATTAATCTGGAGAAGAAAAGATTGTTTTTTATGCTTCTTGGAATAAAATGAGAATAAAAATCTCATCCTCCATTCTTCATTCTCCATTGGTTTCAGCATTCTGTCCAGGTTTAAGAGTTTACTGCTGTAAAGGGTTGTTCACATACTGAATTTTAAACACATCAGTTGCCACACTGAGCTCAGTGCCTCTAAGCACAGGAGTGAGTCTTAGTAAGATCACAGTGTTATTCATGACATGTTGACTCCAGTCCAGGGGAATTTCTGAAGCCATCTGTTCCCCTCCTGAAGAGATGATCAGGAGGATTGAGCATCCTAAAAGCCCTAGAAAAAAACCTCATGAGTCTATTGACATTCATAGTGATACAATTCAAAAGGAGATCTAGTAAATGGTGGAATATTAAATCCAGTGAATATTAAAGTTGAAAATAAAGGTGATAATTACATATGACTAGTGTTGCCTGTCTAAGGAAGATTAACAAAGGCATGGCTTTTAACTTACACAGTAAATTCGAGGTGGGAGGAGTCTTAATTATTTGGGAATTTGACGCATGAACTCCTCCTTCTCATAATAGAAATGGCACCTATATATTTCCTTCTAATATGCACCTTTAGACACCTCTGATCATGCTGTGTTACAGCGAATTGACTAGTTGCTATTCTATTATTCTGTTTCAAAATGAAACATATATTTCAGGGTTTTTTTTTTTAAATATGAAAAGAAATTAATATGACTATAAGTGTCAGTAGATGTAGCTTTATTCTTTTACTTATTTTTGTTAATATAATAACAAAAAACTTTGCTGTTCACCTCTAAGTAAGGGAAGGTATAAAGCAGAAGATGTTTAAACAGAAAATTTCATGGACTCTGTTATCAGTCCTTCTGGATAATTATTTGAAGCACAATGATATTACAGTATATAAATTACTTCTAGTCAACCAGTAGTAAAAGTGATTTTTTACATGAGCTACTGGGGGAAAAAAAAAAGTTTATTTGGGAGAAATATTATGATTTGCTTTATTTACCTCAGATTTCAGAGCCAAGAAGGAGGATGACGAAACAAAAATCTTTTATTCTTGAAGGATAATTTGCAAATGGAATTCTAAGTGGAAAAAAGAAAACTAAGCATTTAAAAAACAAAATTTAGTAGAAATTGCAGGTAATCACTTGCTATAGAGCAGTCTTATTTCTTGTGGTAAGAGGAATATATATTATGGAAACAAACATTGGTTGATGAAAAAAAATTAATGTTAAAAGTATCTTTCAAGATTAAAGGTATCTAGAAGCTTATGATCCTTTTTAAGTCCAAGTAGTACTAAAAATTTCTGAGTACATGTAGATTGTGTTTATAATACAACATTTGAAGCATAATATATATTGCAAAGAGGTACTGAGGCAATTAACTCTAGACAAAAGTAAACTGTATACAGCGCAGACTAGCTGAAGCACCATGCAATTTAATGTAAGTTAATTTACTTATTTATCAGGATTATTTTTTTTTAAAGAACAAGCATGCCACTCTTTACAATTTTGGGAAAAGTGGAGGTGGGTTATGAACTGTAGAAAGTTTAATAGATAAGAAAAGAAAAAAAAAACACCTCAGACTTTTGAAGATAAATAAGAGAAGCCACACTGCATTGATAAAGATCCAGCTAGCTATATCCTTCTCCGATATTGGCTTATAGCAAATGACTAATGAAGAATATAAAACTGGAACAAACATGTTGAATATTTCCCCTAGAATACTCTTTAGCAATGTAAAGCTCAAGAGCCACCTGGAAAATCAGTGGCTTTCTAAGGATGAAAATTCACTTCAAAATCTTCTCATAAAATGGGTACTACAACCTCAACAACCTTCATTGTAGCAACCATGATAAAATACATCAGCACAAAGTTATAACATGGTCCTGTCACTATATAATAGTGCACTGTTAAACAAGGCTCAGAAGGTTTGCCTTATAATTCTCATATAATAATTGCTGTTTGAAAAGTGTTAAGATTTTTAGAAGTGACACAGTGTGCCCCATTTCGAGAAAAGGAAAAATGTGATGAGAGAGTGCTATCGTAGCTTCCACTGCTGCTCAAGTCTTATTCTACTTTTCACACAAAGGAGGGAAGAGGTTAAACAGAACAGTCAAATAAGAAATCTTGTCCTTGATGTTATCCCTGATCCTGACATTCTCTCATTGTAACGTCTGGAAGAAATACAGGCACAGCACATAGCCATAGGAGCGAATTCGAACTTTGCCGTTTTTCACTAATGCCAGTCTGTTGAAGTTTTTCTTGCCACTTGCTTTTTTGGCCATCAGTTCCTAATAACATAAGAAAGTTTTGATTTCATAGATTTCATAGATTTCTAGGTTGGAAAAGACCTTAGAGATCATCGAGTCCAACCATCCCTAATCCCCATTAAACCATATCCTCAAGTAGCTCATCCACCCTATTCTTAAACACATCCAGGGATGGGGACTCAACCACTTCCCTGGGCAGCTTATTCCAGTGGCTGACAACCCTTTCAGAGAAGAAATACTTCCTAACATCCAACCTGAATCTCCCCTGACTAAGCTTATGCCCATTTCCTCTTGTTCTATCTCCCATCACTAATGTAAAGAGCCCTTCCCCTACCTCCCCACCATCTTTTCTCAAGTATTTATAGGCCGTAATCAGGTGTCCCCTCAGCCTCCTCTTCTCCAGGCTAAATAGCCCCAACTCCCTCAGCCGCTCCTCATAAGTTTTATTTTCCAGCCCCTTGACCAGTTTAGTTGCCCTTCTTTGGACTCGCTCCAGGAGCTCAATATCTCTCTTAAAGCGAGGGGCCCAAAACTGGACACAATATTCCAGGTGCGGCCTCACCAGTGCCGAGTACAGGGGCAGGATCACTTCCCTATTCCTGCTGGTCACACTATTCTTGATACATGCCAGTATCCCATTGGCCTTTTTGGCCACCTGGGCACACTGCTGGCTCATATCAAGCCGGTAGTCAACCAACACCCCCAGGTCCTTTTCCGCCAGCCTCCAGTCCAGCGGAACTTCCCCAGTGAGCCAAGACTGCCCAAAGATAATGGACAGGGGTTTGGCAATGACATCCGCCAGCTCTCTCAGGAAAATTAAATCAGTTAATTGATCAGTTAATTGATCAGTTAACCTAAATTCTAAACCAAAGAAGGGTGGAACGAAGACAGAAAAGAAGAGAGAAAAAGAAAGAGAAAAGACTCAGGAGTGGGGAAATAACTTCATGAAGGCAAGATCCATGTTCTAAACAGTGACCAAGATTTAGCCAGTCGGGATATAAGTAATTGAAAATAGGGAGAGAATCCTTTTCTTTGACCTGGACTAGTCAAAGATGCCATCTTGGACTGGAGTAATAGAGGACCCATCACCTTTCTCTCCTCTTCCTGCAACCTAGGATAAGCTGAAGCAAAAAGAAAGCAAACACCACTCTAGAAATCTCTCTACCAGCTGTACAATGGTCTTCACCACCTGCTCACATCTCCCACTTTAATCAGGCAGGAGAACTGAGCACTGAACACTAGCTATGCTGAGGATTTGTAAATAATAAAAGGCAGGATTATAACTTTAACCATTTGAATGAGATGACTGAATATAGGTCTCAGATAAAGTTGTCACCGAGTTTAACTATTTTCCAGTGAAGCTCCTTTCCAGCACATGATATCCAGTCTATTATGTTCCAATCCTATTGTTCTTTTGCTTACCAAACACAATCACCACACAATAAAATAGTCCTGTGGTGTTTGTTCATCTTCCTGAACTAATTAATAAGAAAATCAGTAAGCGCTTAACATCTTTAAGAATCTCAATCTTTTTCTTCACCCGGATAGGCAATGAAACTATGTCGTACCTTTCGTCAATCAGAGGAAGAGTTGGTCAATCTTGGGTTTGCAATATGGGAAGTGTTGTCACATTATGTCAAATTTAAAGATGCAATATACAGATTACGCAGTTTGGGATATGATGGATTTCCTGGCTTTCACTTTAGCTGGTTTGATACCTTTTTTTGAGGTATCACTTATTAAAATAGCAATATGAATAACAATTTTCACAACAATCTACACATGGCTATTCAGATAACAGCCCATATTCTAGATTACAAAGAAAACTGTCTCCACAAACTTGTCCATATCTCTTTGGTTCTATAGATAAGAAACTCCCTTGAAATATTTAACTAGAAGACTTCAGAAATAAGCCCGGAATTGGATGATCATCGGGAAAAGACTGTGTCAGACAATGTGACTAGGAAAGAAAATTGGTCTTTGTGTAAGAAACAGAGCAAAGGATTATGAAATTAATCAAATATCAGAGTATGATGAAATAATTCAACATAGAGTTCCCAGCCCTACTCCACAGTCTTTTCTTACTCATAAAAGTAGAAACTTGGTTAGATGCGGACACTTATTTAGTTCTTACCTTGCTTTTGCTTTGCAGGTTATTACTGTCTGTAAGATACTGCCCTTATAGGCACCTCTTGTCTTTTTCCTGTGAGATACAGAGAGAAGCAGCAGGCCAGGCAACAATAGGATATTCCAATTACTATTCTCTATACACAGTATCTAGTAATAATAGAATATTATTATACTCTTCTTTATATCTATTTTAAGAAGGAATAAGATCAGCATCTCTGCAGAGGGTTTCCAAGCAGGTAGCTTTTTTTCAGAGAGGAGTTAAGAACTGCGTGACCTCCTGGGGTCCTTTCCAGACCTAAACTTTTATGATTATATCGGCCCTTTGAAGACTTATAGATTGTGCCTTGCTCAAAGTGGAATATTCTCTCATCACTTGGACAATGCTTGGGTAATGGTTTAGATTATGCCTGCCTTTTTATATTAATATACTCAGCACTCTTCATGACCTTTGGATACTTTGCCGTTATCCTGTCTGACATGAGAAACAGTTTTACATCCTTCTGCCTCAGCAGTATGCCACTACCATTTGAAATTTCTCATAGAAATAATTAACAGAAATTAAAGGAAAGAAAATCATCAACATGTATTTTTCTGTGATTTACAATTACCATTGTAATACTCATGTGTTTTAATGGTGACACAGGAAACTGAGGCAATATAAATCCTCCCAAGTCGGGAAAATTATTAATTACTAGTGATTTTGGTATATGCATTTTATCCAAGTTAAAGATTAAAGGGTTGACAGTTATGTTACCAGGTAATCTTGATTCCTTTTTACACTTAAGGCTGTACCTATGCAACTGTGACTGTCAGTACTTATCATCTACAACCATCAGTAAAAGACCTACACACACACACATTTCACGAACAACATTCGATAGCGTGTGAAAGCAAATAAGTTAAGATATTAGTAATCTTAGCAGATCAGACCGAAATAATAAGTGTATTGATGAGCAAGAAATCCTCAGAAATGCCCCTAAAATAGATAGTCAATTAAGAATAACTTTAATTACAATGTTAAAATTCAGGAAAATTTAAAAAACTTTAAGAAATTTAAATCTGTGTTACATTATCATTATCATAGAATCATAGAATCATAGAATGGTTAGGGTTGGAAGGGACCTCAAAGGTCATCTAGTTCCAATCCCTCTGCCATGGACAGGGAAACCCTCCACTACACCAGGTCACCCAAAGCCTCATCCAACCTGGCCTTGAACACTTCCAGGGATGAGGCATCTACAACTTCTCTGGGCAACCTGTTCCAGTGCCTCACCACCCTCTGAGGGAAAAATTCCTTCCTTATATCTAATCTAAATCTGCCCTCTTTCAGTTTAAATCCATTGCCCCTTGTCCTATCACTACACACCCTTGTAAAAAGTCCCTCTCCAGCTTTCCTGTAGGCCCCCTTTAAGTACTGGAAGGCTGCTATAAGATCATCCTGGAGCATTCTCTCCTCTAGGCTGAAAAGCCCCAACTCTCTCAGCCTGTCTTCATAGCAGAGGTGTTCCAGCCCTCGGATCATCTTTGTGATGATGATCCAAGGGCTCCTCTGGACCCGCTTCAGCAGCTCCATGTCCTTCTTGTGTTGGGAACTCCAGAGCTGAACATAGTATTACAGGTGGGGTCTCATGAGAGCGGAGTAGAGGGGCAGAATCACCTCCCTCATCCTGCTGGCCACGCTTCTTTTGATGCAGACCAGGATACAGTTGGCTTTCTGGGCTGCCAGCGCACATTGCCAGCTCATGTTGAGCTTCTCACCCACCAGCACTCCCAAGTCCTTTTCCTCAGGGCTGCTCTCAATCCATTCTCTGCCCAGCCTGTGCTTGTGCATGGGATTGCCCCGACCCATGTGCAGGACCTTGCACTTGGCCTTGTTGAACTTCATGAGGTTCTCACAGGCCCACATCTTCAGCCTGTCAAGGTCCCTCTGGATGGCATCCCTTCCCTCCAGTGTGTCCACAGCACCACACAACTTGGTGTCATCTGCAAACTTGCTGAGGGTGCACTCGATCCCACTGTCCATGTCACCAACAAAGATGTTAAATAGCACTGACCCGAGTACTGACCCCTGAGGAACACCACTTGTCACTGGCCTCCACTTAGACATTGAACTCTTGACCATAACTCTTTGAGTGCGACCATCCAGCCAATTCCTTATCCACCGAGTGGTCCATCCATCAAATCCATGTCTTTCCAGTTTAGAGACAAGGATGTCATGTGGAACATTATCAAATGCTTTGGATTAGTCCAGGTAGACGTTGTCAGTTGCTCTTCCCCTATCCATCAATGCTGTAACCTCATCATAGAAGACCACCAAATTAGTCAGGCAGGATTTGCCCTGTTGGCTGTCACCAATCACCTCCTTATTTTCTATGTGCCTTAGCATAGTCACCAGGAGGATCTGCTCCATGATCTTGCCGGGCACAGAGGTGAGACTGACTGGCCTGTAGTTCCCTGGGTCTTCTTTTTACCCTTTTTAAAGATGGGGGCTATGTGTCCCCTTTTCCAGTCAGTGGGAACTTCTCTGGACAGGCACGACTTCTGAAATACGATGGATAGTGGCTTAGCAACTTCATCTGCCAGTTCCCTCAGGACCTGCGGATGCACCTCATCAGGTCTTTCCTTTATCTGGACCCTCTCAAACCTTTTTTCTATAAAACCTCATCTTTCCTAACTACACTCTGTAACAGTTATCTCCTCCTCACTCATACTAATATTTTTTGTGTGATATTTCATCCCTTCCTGTAGCAGTCTATTTCTGCAACAAGCTCTTTGGGAAAAACTGTCTGTGTTTATGCACCATCTAACAAAAAGGAGAACTCATTCTTTGTTTGCTCCTTTATGAACTGCCACGATATATAAGATTATTAAAGTCACAGATTTTTCCAAATGGAATCAGCAGTAAGTAATCATAATCAAATGTGGGAGTTTTTAACAGCCTTCTTGCAAGACTGATGGCATTTTTATCTATTTAATTACTGACACAACATAAGCCATAAGTCATTCATCTCCAAACAAGGAAGCCAGGCTACATTTACGAACAGGAGAACATATTGTTCCCTGAAAATCAGTAATACAGGAAAGAACCTTATAGAACATTATAGCAGACAAGTTACGGAACACACAGTCAAGTGCAGTACCAGAAACAAGGTTAACGACACATAACCAAGTCAATGGGTAAGAGCAAGACCGTATGTAAGACTGACCCACACTCAAATGCTGTGAATAGGTTCCATGCTACAAAGAGAATGTTGCGAGAGAGAAAAGGTAGGCTAAATTGAGTTACTTAAGGACCTCACTTTATATGACAGAAAAAAAGTCTTAACCTTAGAGATGACTAGAAAATTACATTTCACATGGGTAAATTGGGTACTAAAGTGCTCCTTATTGTGCCATAGAAAGAGTTGGCAAATAGAAGAATTAAACAAAACAAAACAAAAATGATAATGCCTTATAAAAGCACATGTGATTAACTATTAGACCAAACTACCAAGGAAAGATGAAAATGAAGATGTGAGACCCTGATAGAGAGAGGTTCTCCTCCCCCTCTACTCTGCGCTGGTGAGGCTCATCTGGAATATTGTGTCCAGTTCTGGGCCCCTCAGTTCAAGAAGGACAAGGAACTGCTTGAGAGAGTCCAGCGCAGGGCCACAAAGATGATTAAGAGAGTGAAGCATCTCCCTTATGAGGAAAGGCTGAGGGAGCTGGGTCTCTTTAGCTTCGAGAAGAGGAGACTAAGGGGGACCTCACTAATGTATATAAATATGTAAAGGGTGACTGTCATGAGGATGGAGCCAGGCTCTTCTCCGTGGCATCCAATGATAGGACAAGGGGAAATGGATATAAGCTGGAACATAGGAGGTTCCGCTTAAACATGAGGAAGAACTTCTTCCCAGTAAGGGTAACAGAACACTGGAACAGGCTGCCCAGAGAGGTTGTGGAGTCTCCTTCTCTGGAGATGTTCAAAACCCGCCTGGACGCGTTCTTGTGTGATCTGATCTAGGTGGTCCTGCTCCGGCAGGGGGATTGGACTAGATGATCCTTTGAGGTCCCTTCCAATCCCTAACATTCTGTGATTCTGTGAAATGTTCTTGCCTAAATACAACTTTCTTTCAAGCACAATCTACTGTGTTCAACATGAATACTGAGTACATCTCAACTATTTCTTATTTATACGGAGTGTCATACTAGATTAGTGATGTCCAAGTTTTCCAGCAAGGTCAGAAACACAATTTGGTTAGTGGCAGGAAGGGATGGACTGTGATCACCTTCTTATGATCAGGTCCACGGGAGCCCAAGGGTGAGGACTACCTGTTTTTCTGGATGACATGCTGACCACACTAAGCAGGCAAAACAAGGACAGTACGTGCCAAAAATGCAAGACTTACTGGACCTGCACAATAGAGTGCACACACCTGTGAGCTGCCCTGCTCCACATTCACTTCAGTGGCTTGACAGCACACTAGAAACCACAGGCAACTCTGCAGTGGCAGTCAGGAGCAGGCTGCTGCCACCCAAGCCTCTGAACTCACCCTGCTCAAGAAATATTCAAGAGAGAAGGTGCTCGGGACAAGCCCCGGAGATGAATTAACTGATTGGTCAGAGGATGATACTTAGAAGTCCTTGAACTGCACAACTAAATGGCCCCATGTTGTCTTAAAATTCAGTCAGATGCAGACAGTGTTTTCCCCTAAAATTTTATTTGAATTTCAAGCATACTTTCATATAAATTAAGTGCTAATGACTCAGAATGTCTGACCTCCCTTGTGTTTATTTAGTCACAGTGTGAGACTTTATGGCCTCTTGAGAGGTAAGTGCCTATAAGCAGTAACAAGTACATACAGATGACCAGGGGTGGCTCTTGTCCAGTTCCACAGATGACAAATCTGGAGTATAGATTCCATAATGTGACAGAAAAATTTCTTGGGAATAACATACAGCTAAAGCAATATCACCTCAGCAACCTTCCAGGAAATTCCCTCTGGTCAGCCATTGGGTAGACAGAATCACAAGTATCATCCTCAGTAAATGCTAAACAAAAGGCCAGGGTCTGTGCAGTGCTGTTGGAGACTGAACTTGTTCAACAGAAGTCCTGGAGTTGAGGACTGAAAAAACTAAAAGACTGAGAAAAAAAGCTACTTTTCTTATTTAGATGTTTTGTTTTGTCATAGAATCATCTGGTTGGAAGAGACCCTCAAGATCATCGAGTCCAACCATTCACCCTGCACTGTCAGGGTCCCTAAACCATGTTCCTCAACACCAAATCCACACGGTTTTTAAACACCTCCAGGGATGGGGACTCCACCACCTCCCTGGGCAGCCTGTTCCAATACTTCACAACCCTCTCTGTAATGAAATTTTTCCTGATATCTAGCCTAAATTTCCCCTGGTGTAACTTGAGGCCATTCTCTCTTGTCCTGTCATTCATAACGTGGGAGAAGAGACCGACCCCCATCTCCCTACAACTTCCTTTCAGGTAATTGTAGAGAGCGATAAGGTCCCCCCTGAGCCTCCTCTTCTCCAGACTAAACAGTCCCAGCTCCCTCAGCTGCTCCTCATGGGACAAGTTCTCTAAACCCTTCACTAGTTTTGTTGCTCTTCTCTGAATCCGCTCCAGCACCTCAACATCCTTCTTGAAGTGAGGGGCCCAAAACTGGACACAGTACTCCAGGTGTGGCCTCACCAGTGCTGAGTACAGGGGGACAATCACTTCCCTGCTCCTGCTGGCCACACTGTTTCTGATACATGCCAGGATTCCATTGGCTTTCTTGGCTGCTTGGGCACACTGCTGGCTCATGTTCAATCGGCTGTTGACCAGCACCCCCAGGTCCTTCTCTGCTGTGCAGCTTTCCAGCCACACTTCCCCAAGCCCGTAATGCTGCTGGGGGTTGTTGTGGCCCAAGTGCCGGCACTTGGTCTTGTTGAATTTCATACAGTTGGCCTCGGCCCATCGATCCAGTCTGTCCAGGTCCCTCTGTAAAGCGTCATGTTTGTATGGGTCCACAAATTAACCTTTCTTCTTGGAAATTTATGTTAAAAAAAAAAAAAGGAAAAAAGTGTGTAACTGTGAAAATCCATTCGGAAATAGAATCAAGCAAGAAAAAGAAAGACTTCTTTATTTGGGAATCAGTGATTTTCCCACCAGCAAAACACATAGGTGGGACACAACCTTTAATTATGGTGACACGGTAAATAAATCTAGTACTGGACAATCATCTGGTGTGTTCAACAAAGTTATATGGTATTTTAAAAACTGCAACCATAATCCAGCCTTTTTTCAGAAGGCTTGTTAAAAATTTCTGCTTCATAAGACTTACACCTTCTTCTAAGACATTACAAGAATTAGCCTTAAATCTCAAAAAAGATTTTACTTCACAGAAATGTAATAGCATTTTAATAACACTTTTTGTTCTAGTATTGCACCTCATATTACTTTAAGATATTTCAAGACAAAACTTGGATGAGAAATTCAATTACAACATTTCACGTCTTGCTTTGCAACATCTACAGATTCTTCAGCACTGTGGAATAAAGAGCTGTCTTCTAAAGAGAAATTCTGAAAATATATTTTTATATTTTGTAATTTTTGCTTTATTAATATTGTAGGCTTGCCAGAGAAAGGGAAAAACTGTCAGAAATCAATGGCATAGTATTCAATAAACATGTCTTTTATAAGAGATCAGCTGATGTATTCACACCTTAAAAACAGCAATGAACTCTTTTCCAATAATTAAAGATTAAACAGCTACAAAGATCTGTGCACCATTTTCAAAATTATAATCTTAGATATATGCAAAGGGAACATGGAACAGAAGTAAGAAGGTGGTTTACACAGTCATTCAACAAGGAGACATTCTTTCAGGACCTGTTGCAGTGGTGAACACATGAAACTACAACAAATACACCAATAAATAGAACTTCCTCTGGTTATTGCTCACAAAGAATTTTGTAGTTATTTGAAAATCACTGAGCTGGATCATCACTGTGATACTCTCGCAAGGTCTGACCTACAACTTTTAAGAATAACATGAGCAAACTTTAAAGGGGGCATGTGTCTGGGGGATAGATACAAGAATTGAAATGATGAGTCATATCTGGAAATCTGCCTTGTGAAACATAAGATGTTTGAATCTGGATGTGCAAATAAGTGGAAAAAAATTGTTTGTAAGTAAAGAGCCTACAAGCACGTAAGAAAATAAACTGTAATATCTAATGGCTGAGCCCAGGATCATTCAGACCAGAAGCAAGACTAACATTTTAAATTCAGTAATTTTTTTTTTTTACTTTTGACTAATCTCTTAGGTTACACTCTGGGTGAATTCCTTATGCCTTCTAAAATATTTTCCAGGAGATATAACCAGAAGTTACAGCTTATACATAGGAATATTTGGTGAGAGAGCACAATACAGAACTGTATGATCCAAAGGTCCCTTCTGACCCTGAATGTAATGAGTTTGTAAAAAGTGTGTATTTTGCTTCAGCTTACAGTAATAGCCAAAATGTTTGTGCTGAAAACACACTAAAACTACAATCAGGCCATAGTTTTCAGCCGTGAAAGAATTCATTTAAATAGAGTGCACCCATTTGAAATACTGACATAACAGTAAATACAGTCTAACAGGTGCTGCTATAATTAACAGCACATTCTGAATGAAAGATGATATAATTTGGAGCGGTATTACCTCTCATTGCAATTTTCACAGATCTCAGGCATCTTAAATAACCATTTTGGTTAAAATCGCACAACATTCTTCTTTTAATTTACTTGTAAGTACACTCATGGGGCTGTTCTCTTTATCCAGCTCATACGTTGACATTTGACTCTGTTACTGAGTTTTACACGTTGCTTCCCTTCTAATAAGCTGTTACTGAACTTGATGGGGGAAGGAAAATGAACAGAGAAAGTTGTATTATATTTAAATATGATATATGATATTTAAATATATGATATTTAAATAGGATATATAATATTTAAATATGATATATGATATTTAAATATGATATATGATATTTAAATATGATGTATGATATATAAATCTTCATTGCATACTAAATGCTTTTAAAATACATATAGTTTAGATACTCTGGTTTTATTTCTGAACATCTTGCATTATTCATATCCTCCCTCTAAGCCTCTTAAAGTGAGAGGAAAGTGGTGCAAATATGCCTGTAAGCATGTGCATCAGGAAGTCAGTTAAAGTCTATCAGTATTTGAGTATACTTAGCCAGCACAGAGGAGGAGAAGCAAAAAGGCAATATAAGGAGTAAAACCAGTTTCCTCTTACTGCTTTACAGGGATTTGATGAGATTGACTTTTCCCAAGAACAGGGCAAAGACATCAAATAGTAGTGTCAGAATATAAATTCCCAAGGGACTGAAAGGAACAAAACATACTTAGGCTCCAAAGAAAAGGTACTACTCATCTATTTTTATGACTGACTTGTTACTTAAGCACAGGACTAGCTGTGCGCAGAAAAAAAGCTATTTTCAGAAAAGTCTGAAAGACTTGGAGAAAAAAATGTGAAGTAGACAGAACTGCAAGAGCTTGAGAAGACTCCATGGACTAAAGAGTGGTCAAGTGTGATATGCTTTCTCAGCAGAATAAATGTATAGGTGTTCTGTACTTCTGTTTCTGAGGTTTCTCCCCTCCTCCCCTTCTCCCTTCCCAGCCCCAAAATGGTGACTGAATTCCAAACTTTTGTAAAGGTTATATTTGAATTCATACCCCAAATCCAGACATAAACCATGCCATAAATTTTGTCATAAAACAAAACCAGATTGCCTATCAGATACTGAGACTTTTGGAACGAATATTAGTCACAGGATATAAGTGTTTGAATCACAACATTTCTAGTACTGGGAAGGATGTGACACAGTGGACCTACAAATTAAGAGGATACCTACAGATACAAAGCTAGAGACAATACTTGAATTCTGCTCTGACACAGATAACTTGGGCATTCATGTAGCAGCTTAAAATAATAAAAAACAACAACAACAACAACAACAAACAAACAAACAAAAAAAACACACAGAAGCTTGTGAAGTGTCCTGCAGGGGAAAGCTTTGCCAGCATTAAAGAAAAAAAAATCTAGTTATGTTTAATAATGTATAATGAAAAGTGAAATTTGTACAAAACGTGTCCTGCTACTGAGCTCCAAATCACTATGAGAGATGATTAAGCTCCAAATGTTGTGTTAAGATCAAGTTTCTGTGTTAAGACTAAATCTACTGAAAGACTCATTTAATACCTTTATCTGTATTAAAGGAACGTTCTCTATCTACAATCAGCTCTAAAAAGATAATAATACCATTTCTTCCTACAACCGTTTTGATACCAATGTATTATTCTATGTAGCAACTCTGGGTTTGAATACAGATGTGCATGGTGGATGCTGCAATGCTTCTGCTCTTCATACTTTCACCTACTGCTTTTAAAACTGGGATTAACATATTCTGACAGTCCATCGTTTTAAAATCATTACAATCAGTAGAATCTGAGACATGTTCTGGAGCAGAAGACAAATTTCACTTTTTTATTTACCAAACCTTTCAAAATTACACCTTACAAAATGGGAAAAAGGAATTCCAGGTAATATGCAAATAGGGTCAATGGTGGTAGTATTAGCAGCTAAATATTGAGGAATCAAATCCTTGCACTGCTTTTAATTCAAAGGCACTCTTTACTTTGATCGATTCACTCTAGGATGACTAAGACAGAATCTATTCCTAATAAAACTTATCAGGTCTGTAAGCACCCTTCTTATTCTCACTTAGTAAACACGCTTTATCATTCCTTTCTTGCTTTCATTGGTTATTTGGATTTAACAGTAAGTTGCCCAGCATCTGTCAACAATATCTTTCTTCTAGATGCTTTTAGAGTGCTAGTTTATGGCAAAGTTTATGACCAATAACCAATTATACTGAGTAGCAAGCAAGTTATTCTGCTGAAATAATGATTACAGACTGAAATTGCCATTACAGGTAGTGAAATAACAGTGGCCTTAACCATTGCATGACAGCTTTCAGTATATTTCACTAGATACACTGTTGTTCTTTCACCTTCCTCTAGCTTGCTCAACTGAAAACCCATGCTCTTAGACCCTTCAAGCTTTGTTTTTGGTTTGGTTTTTTTTTTTTTAAATAACAGCAAATACCCCTCATGTCAAAGAATGGTCACAGAAACATACATATGATAATGTCTAAATTCCACGTGCAATGACCATTTTGATCCTGAGGCTGGTGTTGCTCTCCCTCTGCAGTGCCAGACCAGACACAAGCAGGCACCCAACAGGAGGAAGGGAGGGACAGAGGGACAGGGCAGGGACTCAGATTTCAGTTGGTATTGCTGCCTCCTAGCCAAGAGTAACAGAAACGGGGTGAGCTTCCTTCTCTGCACGCTTTTGGCCTAAAGCCAAGTCTGTCACTCTAAATCGAAAGCAGATTAGGCTACCAAGCTTTGAATCACAACAGCAGAGGCGCGGCACCCATCTGCAGCATCATTCTGTGTTATTTGGTACAGGACTATAAGCAGGACCACTCCTCCGCCCAGGCAGGAGATGGCTTTTGCAACCCCTTTCTTCTGTGTTGCTGGAATCCCTATAAGACTCAGGGACATAATGGAGAAGTCACAGTGACCTGAGCCTCTAAACATGTTACCTGTGAAAACTGACAGTGGTTCCTGGCACAAGTACGAGCTCCAGCCACAGCCTCACCTTTCCCTACAATCATTTTCCCACAATTGATTGGTGAGGAAACCGTTGTGTCTCACCAGTTTGACTACCGCTCCGATGTATAATTTGGAATAACAGCTGTAAAAAAAAAACACAGAAAACTAAAATATATTATTTCAATAAACAACGTGCTTGTTTGAGTTTATGATGTCTTTCTTTCTCTGATATTTATTTGTACACAACCAAGTAACAGCATGCGAATCAGTTTTTTTCCCAACGTGATGCATACTCAAGATGCTACCAGAGCTATTAGGCTGAATTATATAATTGGAAAAGACATACACTCTCAATGGCAAGCTACCCTTCCTCAGGTAACCTCCTACGGCCAAAGCTTGTTAGCTCTTGACAGCTGGCTTTGGAAAGATACTTCATCCCAGCCTTTCTCTTTCTTTTATCTTCAACTATAACCAAACTACTAAAATTACATTATTACTGTATTAATAAGCTGACTTTCTCCAGTTCTGATTTTGACATGCTCAAAAGAATACCATTACTGAAATTTTTAATTCAGTTGGTAGCTGAAGATACTTAAATGGTTTTAAAAGGAAACAGAAATTTTCAGCATATTTTAAATACCTTGTCATCCTACATGCAGGGAAAAGAAAGACCAGAAGGAAAGTGAGAGTAAAACTGAAAATACACAACTCATCGAAACTCAGAACACAAGACCAAAGTTTAGGTGATTAAATGCTAATTAGACAATTAAAATCATTTTAAATATAAACAACAGATTGCATTACTGGGAGCAGCTAGGAAGATTTTGGCTCATCAGCAGTTCCAGAGCTACCACTGGAAAACAAAAAACCCAGAGGCAGTAATTGTTGGGATAGAAACGATCCTTCTGCAAAGAATCTGAGAAATAGGACAAGGAAGGACAAGAAATATTCTGTTTTGTGGGTTTTCTCCCAGTCTCAGTGCTTTTAAATCTTGGAATTAGCAGCTGTCTCCCAGTAACTCTTCTGCACCTCATGGGAGCACCAGGAATTTGGCCTTGTTCCCCACATCTGAAGATGGGGAGTGGGAGTGGGGAGAGGGGCATTGAAGACAAGAAGAGTTGATGTTTACCATATTCCTTTCTACAGTCTTAGATGCCATGAAAAAGGGCAGATTTAAGAAAACTGCGGAGGTTTTTGGACCATGAACAACCAGAGGCTTATTCAAAGTTGTGTCAGAAAGCTCAAATTCAACTCTAAATCCTCTTCAGTACCCTTTTCAGTTCTCATCCATCTTATTTTGTCTTCCAAGGCACTTACTGAGGATGCAAGCAAATGGCGCATGCATGTCTAATGAGCCTGGTGAGTTTTCTGAAGCAAAGAAAGAATCTTAGAGGCAGAAATACAGAGGAACAAGACAGAATTCTGAAGAAGTCTGAAGAGTTAATAATTAAGACGGGGACAGGAAGGGCAGGGTAGATTATGAAAAGAAGAGAGATTCCCGCAGATCTTTTAATCCTAGAGTTGTGTGTATCTGCAGCAAACATCAGCAGTGCCATACAAAGTCTCTGATCTAAATTTGTACTTATTCCAATAAAGCAAGCCTGATGTCACTCTTGATATATTTATCACATCTTTTCCCACTCTCTCTTTTTCTGCCAGTTTCACAAAAGAATTCTTTTTTTCTGACTTTGCTACATTATATGGATTGTGATATCATTGGAGTTCTTATACCCATATTGTCCTAAAACCAGGACAATATAGGTATAAGACAACCAGTTCTGAATATCCAGCAATTAATTGTCCCTTCACTTCTGTGGGGTTTACAATCATTTACTTAAACTTCAAGCTCATTATTTACAAGGGCATGTAGTGATAGGACAAGGGGCAATGGATTTAAACTGAAAGAGGGTAGATTTAGATTAGATATAAGGAAGAAATTTTTCACTCAGAGGGTGGTGAGACAGTGGAACAGGTTGCCCAGAGAAGTTGTAGATGCCCCATCCCTGGAAGTGTTCAAGGCCAGGTTGGATGAGGCTTTGGGCAACCTGGTGTAGTGGAGGGTTTCCCTGCCCATGGCAGGGGGGTTGGAACTAGATGATCTTTGAGGTCCCTTCCAACCCTAACCATTCTATGATTCTATGATCTGTCTCACCATCTGATTAGACACTGCAAAGAATATGTCAGACATAAGTAATGGAGAAAAAAGTACTCAGCTAACTTTTGCTGCTATTACCACTTACTGGAAACACTAAGTAAAGGAGAAGAAAAAACACTCTGTCCTTAATTTTTAGCAAAATTTCTTCTTTTCCATTGTCATGGATAGTACTACATAAGCTTTACAGATGCTGGTCTAGATTACTTGCAGTTCATACTATACTACTAGTGGCACTGTTTATTCTAATGGACAAATATGATTTTTTTTTATTTCAGTTTTCTGTCTATATTTATATATGTCAATCAACTGAACAGATAAATGTCAAGATGAAAAGAAAACTGCACATTATTGCATCTCTCCTCTTCATGGACTATTCATTATAATAATACTAGAATTAACATATTGATTATATTTCTGTTTATAGGTACCATTTAGGATACATAAAATATGTTGAAATGTGCTGTAGCATACAGAATAAAGTAATCTTTTTTCAGAACAAGTCTTATGAGGAGAAACTGAGGGAACTGGGGTTGTTTAGCCTGGAGAAAAGGGGTGACCTTATCAATCTCTACAGCTACCTGAAAAAAGGTTGTAACGAGGTGAGCGTTGGTCTCTTTTTCCACATAACAAGTGATAGGATGAGAGGAAACGGCCTCAAGTTGCACTAGGGGAGGTTTATACTGGATATTAGGAAAGGGTTCATAGAATGGGTTATCAAGCACTGGAACAGGCTGCCCAAAGAAGTGGTTGACTCATCATCCAAGGAGACACGTAAATGTGGTGTTTAGGGACATGTTTTAGTGGTGAACTTAGCAGCGTTAGGTTTATGATTGGACTTGATGATCTTAAGGATCTTTTCCAACCTAAACAATTCAATGATTCTATGATTTCTGTCAGTAGAAAAGGAGAAAAGTCAGAATGGTCTCTACTCAAACAACAATAGGTTTGTCCTCATATCAGGGAATTGCATTTGCGAAGCAATGATTTTCATGCTTTTTCAGCTTACAGACCTCTAAATATTTTCCAAGACAACTGTGGAATTCTGCAGATTTAATAGAACTGACAACCTGACAAATTTGAACATGGCCTATAGATTTTTGCAATACCACAGGTAAAAGACTGAAAACCTCAGACTTAACCCCTAGTAAAGCAGATCAATAAATCTGACCACCAAAGGCTGGTCAGGTGAATTCTGGTACAAGACTTCCATTGCATCTACTGCCACTTCCACAATCTGATCCAGAACATGGTCTTTCAGATAAACCTTCTCAGAAATGCTAAAGGCAGTAAAAAGACATGTTAAAAAGAAGGAAACATTTTAGCCTCCTAATTTTGTCACCATAATTACTTACCATAACCGAATTTTACTATCTCCACAGAAACTGAGGCTTAATTTGCAAAACAGCTAGATTGTTTACAGTTCTTTTTACGAAAAGCAAATGCCTCAACTTGAAGGACTGCTGAAACGATCACCAGATGGTGCTTTGTACAACCAGGCTGAATATGGCTAATAGCCAAAATGGCTAGCAACTTAGGGTAAGATTCTTAAATTTGTTCTTTCTTATATCTGCAGACCACATAATCAATGTCACCTCAGCTGACTGAACTTTAAACGCTTGTCTGTCATGTGGACATGCACAGTGTCTGTGCCTGAAGTACAAACAGTTCTTTCAAACTTCAAGGAATGAGAAGCTAATGAGAAGAACAAACAGGACTATTTTCAACAGAAGTCAACAAACACAGACTGGAAAGCTTTCTGTTGTGCCCCAAAGGCCAGCTCACTTAACCTTTGCAGTGCTCCAGGCTTTTCCCTTTAGGAAAACCCAAGAGAAGGTAGTTGTACCTAGAAACTTCACTGTGTCCAAGAGGGAAATTACTCATGTCACATGCTATAGGACTTCAGACATACAGCGTGACCTTCTGAACAGCCTGTGAAGCAATAGCTAAGAATTCAACAAAGAAACTATCAAACTTCCTAAACAACTTGTACATTTGAACAGGTAGGGGCAGGGCAACATTTGAATGAAGAAATTGCAAAGTATAATCTATGCATTCAACAGCATGGTCTGTGTGCATTCAGCATCATGCCTGCCTGTTTTTGACAACAGAAATTATTTTTCTCCTTTTAGGTCAGAAGAACCAAAACAGCTAGAATAGAATGGAACTTCATTCCTTCCTTCAATTCAATTTAAAAGTCGATTAAGTTCAAAGCAATAGATTCAAGATTCCCCCGTGGAAATTGTTTTAAGGCAAGGATAGCAACGCTGAGTGAATTCGTAGCACAGGAGAGATCAATAACTGAATGAGGTGACAATCTGTGAATGTAACAGAAAAAAAAAAAAAGAAGATGAAACTAAATTCAATGGATACTTGGAGGAATGGAAAAACAAGTCTGCAGGAAGCTGTGTTTAGACAGGCCCTCACACTAAGCCACATGAGTTTCAGTGGAGCTGAAAGTGTTCCCCTGACTAACTACGCGCACGCAGATACACAAGCAAAGAAGGACTGGAAGAGGCAGTTAAAGAAATGTGAAAGTTATCTTTAACGTCTCTGCTATGCACTGGAATGGAACAAAAGATTAGGTAGTCGTACTGATCATATGTCTGTCATCTGTTGTTCCTTTGACTTTCGACTTTGTCGGCCAATTTTAGCTAAGTTTGATATCAAAATAGAGCTTTGAAAGTCATAGAATCATAGAATGGTTTGGGTTGGAAGGAACTTTAAAGATCATCTAGTTCCAACCCCCCTGCCATGGGCAGAGACACCTTCCACTAAATCAGGTTGCTCAAAGATCCATCCAACCTGGCCTTGAACACCTCCAGGGATGGGGCAGCCAGAACTTCTCTGAGCAACCTGTTCCAGTGCCTCACGACCCGCAGAGTGAAGAATTTCTTCCTTAGATCTAATCGAAATCTACTGTTTCAGTTTAAAGCCATTACCCCTTGTTCTATCACTACCTGCCCTTGCAAAAACTCCCTCTCCAGCTTTCTTACTGGCATCAGGGGAAAAAAAAAAAAAACAAACCCCCAAAAAACCCAAATGAAAAACAGGTAGTCAAGCAGGTGCCCTAAAGGAAAGAAGAGGTCATAACTTGAACCCAAAAACATTATTTGACACTAGAGAATCTTCACACAAGATAGAAACACTAAATCTGTCTTTGTAAGTTCTTCCAGTCATAAACTATTTACATGCTAAGTTAATGCAAAAAAAATATTTTCAATTCATTATGTAAAAACATGCAGGCATTTACACCACCATTTCTTAAAAAATTAGTAGTCATGAAATCTTTGGAAAAATGGAGTTTTTTTACAACTCCGGATACAATGCTATTTTGCACTTTATATGAATAACAAGTTGTTTTTAATATATCCTAAAACCAACATATGTAATATACATCTAACTAGAGAAATAGTACAGACATGCTTGCAGATGGTAAACACCTTCAGATTTATAGGTACAATGTTGCATCTTTGCTCATCTACTTCACAAGTCTTTACTTCCCACATTAATTATAAGCTTGTTTTAAAATGACAAAACATTACATTGGGTAACAATAAACTTCACAGTCAATGTTTAATTGCATCATAAAACCAAACATGTAAAAAAGTTGAAGAATTTTCATAACTCTTAGAATTATAGTTCTAAATCTTACTTTAATGAACGTAATTAAATCTAGTAGTTGCTTTTAGAAATACTGTACTTCAGCTGGAAAAGGAGTTTAATCTGAAGTTTAGAAATCCTGTAGATAGTTCTACATCTGCATTAAAACAAAATGACAGCAAAAATGCATCATCTTTCAGAGGTATCATTGGCTTGTGTTCCTGGCTAAATTCGGTTTTGAGATTATGCTCTTTTTTATACATATCTCAACATGCAAAATCTTAAAGGTACACATGTCACTAAGATTTATAGGTGATCTACATGTCTTGTATTTTCCCTCTGTGCTAGCATAAATTCTGTCTGCCACGGTGGGGTTTTCCCTTTCCGTTTTACCTTGAAACAGATATTTGACTAAAATAATCTTCACAGCACAAATGCCACATGCATATACATACATTTGACTTTGTACTGGACTTAACACTTCTGTTTCCTTACCGGGAAGAACAACTGAGGTGTCTTCCCTGCTCCATAACTTTCCCTTCTCTGAGTCTTGTTGCATGGCACACTTTGTACCACCACTGCAGCACCTTTTCTGATTCTGGGTTGGCACTCCCACATGGCAGGTTCAGGAAACCCATGACAAGCTGTTGCACCATGTCAGTGTATGGAAGCATGAGCCTTTTCCCAAGGAAGACTCTGACTGTGGGTTCCTCATCATATAATCCACCATACAGTAACGTTCCCATTATGTGGATTATTTTAGGGAAGAGGGAGGGCCTGCAATTTCCATCTGTCCACATAATATATTCTTGTTAAATGAGGTAAAATCAAAAAATGCAGTGGGGAGGAAAAGAGGTGATATCCTTGAAATCATAAGATGATCCCTTATGATCAGATATTGAGAAGTAATGAATGTTCATGATTTTTGCCCAAGTCAAACACAAGTTGCTCATTTGCTGCACAGAACTGGGTTCTCAGTGCTCCATTAGGTCTCCATTATGGAGTACTGTCCTTAATGAATTAATCAAAGCACTACAAAACTACTCTAGTGCTCCCCAATTATTTAATAAGGCATGTACACTAGTGAAATGAATTCACAGATGAACAGACAAAAGTCAATAAAAATGTTTTAGCCAAACTGCTGCTTGTGTCACCGCAATCAACAAGCAAATAACCTGGCTCTACAAATGGCATGAAGAACATATCTTGAAAATATGTACTTAAAACTAATCATGTGAAAATAATTCAACAGCCTCACACAAGGGCTATGTCATAAATAATCTCAAGATTAGAAAACTTTCACAGTTAATGATACAAAGATCATAGACTTTGCAGAGTTAGGATGACTTTGGCTTTATGTACTACTTGTGCTTTTTTCTTCATTTTTATGTATGTTTCAGAATGATGAGTATCATCCACATTTAAATAATAGATTAAAGAAAAGAAAAATATCAGTTCAGCCATAACATAATAAATATGTTTTGTAGCTGTATTACAATACAGAGGTCATGCCTTCGATCCCACACAAAACAGCAGTACATTTTAATGCAAGGGATAATATCTAATGCATTTTAAATATCACTGTATTGAAAAAGCTAGATTCAAACCTAATCCTTTTTGTCTTCCATTATCATCATGAGCGATGCAAAGTCTGTAATTCATTTGCTTAAACAGTGTGAATTTAAGACACTGAATTTCTTCAATTAAGTCTTAAATGATTATATATACACCAGAACAGCTACCTTTCTTTTGCGGGAAAATAGACATAGTCTAAAATGCAGTATATCAGAGAATCATAGAATGCTTTGAGTTGGAAGGGACCTTAAAGATCATCTAGTTCAACTCCTCTCCCATGGACAGGGACACCTTCCACTACATCAGGTTGCTCGAAGCCTCATCCAACCTGGCCTTGAACACTTCCAAGGATGGGGCAGCCACAACTTCTCTAGGCAACCTGTTCCAGTGCCTGACCCCTCTCAAGAGCGAAGAATTTCTTCCTAATATCTAATCTAAATCTACCCTCTTTCATTCTAAAGCTGTTGCCCCTTGTCCTATCACTACATGCCCTTGCAAAAACTCCCTCTTCAGCTTTCTTGTAGGCCCCCTTTAGG
Organism: Tauraco erythrolophus; assembly: GCF_009769465.1. Taxonomy (NCBI): domain Eukaryota; kingdom Metazoa; phylum Chordata; class Aves; order Musophagiformes; family Musophagidae; genus Tauraco; species Tauraco erythrolophus. The sequence goes on from NC_141467.1 coordinate 29,121,623, forward strand.
TACTGGAAAACTGCTATAAGATCTCCGAGGAGTCTTCTCTTTACCAGACTAAATAATCCCAACTCTCAGCCTGTCTTCATAAGAGAGGTGCTCCAGCCCTCGGATCATCTTCATGGGCCTCCTCTAGACTTGATCCAACAGCTCCATGTCTTTCTTATGTTGAGGACTCAGAGCTGAACGCAATACTCCAGGTGAGGTCTCATGAAAGCAGAGTAGAGGGGCAGAACCACCTCCCTCATCCTGCTGGCCACGCTTCTTTTGATGCAGACCAGGACACGGTTGGCTTTCTGGGCTGCAAGCGCACATCACCAGCTCGTGTTGAGCTTCTCATCCACCAGCACTCCCAAGTCCTTCTCCTCTGGGCTTCTCTTAATCCATTCTCCATCCAGCCTGCACTTGTGCTTTGGATTGCCTCAACCCATGTGCAAGACCTTTCACTTGGCCGTGTTGAAATTCATGAGGTTTGTACAGGCCCACCTCTCGAGCCTGTCAAAGTCCCTCTGGATGGCATCCCTTCCATGTTACATGGAACTTCCATCCCTTCCTGATGTCATATCAGGAAGGGGACTTCTGCAACTCATTTTCCTTGGAGTTATTTTAATTTTGTAATTCCTTTCCTTACCCAACAAAAATAACCCCAAACTCCTAAGTTACCAGTCTAGTAGTGCAGCCAGAGGACTACTGAATGAAGAATTTGCAATCCACATGCTTGCTTTCCTTCCACCTAATAGATTTCACGTCAAATAGCCAATGAGGACTCATCTCATACGAACCAGCTGTGGCAGAGTATCCATTACTACTCAAGTGCATGCCTCTGTACCATAGATACTGTGCAACTGTTGTATACAATAGTTAATCCATGCAGAAGTAATCAGTGCATAGTTAAGCAAAGTGCATATATTCAATGCATACTGAATCATAATTATATGTAATAGTGCATTGTCTTGTCCACTTGGAATATTGTGTATTATATGCACTTGTTCGCAAACTACACTTTTATTGAGATAAGACTGCAGGAGCATATTGTCCAATGGCCTCTCTAAGTTCACGTTCCAGATTTGACTGCTATCAATAAACAATGAATCTGCGTTGTGCACAAGACCCTACAAGAGTACGGGAGAACTTTACGCTGGGGACAGGAACCCTGTGCAGTGCCATGATCCACATTGAACAGCTCATCTGATGCTTCAACAGGGGTTTCCAGCACCAGAAGGGATATAGGATTGCTATCACCTTTTCTATAGTTTCCATCATTTACTCAATAAACTAGTTAACCAGTTTTGACTGATAGTGCCTTTCTTACTGAGATCCTAAAAGAACTAGGCACCTGCTCAGTAAAAAATAACCAGAAATAGGTGTTAAAAAAAAGGTGTTAAAAGAAAACAGATACAAGTATTGAAAGGTCAAGATCAGAGCTGAAAGCAACCTGCATTTTTGTTTTGTCACTTATGGTCTTTAATTCAAAAAGCCACATAAGCAACAGGAATTTATTGTTTATATTTGGGTTCTTGGATGTGCAGTAAGGTTCTTCTTTGGATGTTAACTCTAGGGTAATGTCTGTTTAATCACTGTTGGGTTTTAATTGTAAAACTTCGAACTGATACAAACTATTGATGTCTTTTACATAACGCACCTGCTACTCAACTAGTAGGAGGCCCCAGTCAGAAGTTTCTTCACAGACTGAACTAACCTCTCCAAAGATTTGTAGCCAGCTTTGAAAAACATAGCTGGATTGTTTTGGTTTTCACTTTTAGTATCTTAGATTGTATCATTTTTTTTTATTTAACCAGCATATACCTTAAAGAGTTTAAAAAAACACAAAACCCAAGAACAATTCCATAGAACATTGTTGGGAGTAAAACACAAAGTACTAGACTAATTTTGCATTAGTTTTTTTTTTTTTTAATTGTTATTTCTTGTACTGCAATACTAGAAAGGATTTCACAGGCATAGATTAGAATAGAAATGAGTCAACCATAAACCTCTACCTTGGGATGTCAAATACCTGTCCGTCATCTGAACTTTGTTTTATCTCATTTCACCTTGCTAATCCCTAGTCATATTTATACATACTGCATTTTACCTTATTAAACATGTTATTTAAAACATCCTACAAAATTTTCAGCGTTGCTGTGCCACTTCTTTGTTACTAAAACCCGTATACCACTTATGTTAATAGCAAAAGGAAGGCTAACACATTTCATTTGCATGTTAATGATGGCATTCTTTAGTCAAATAAGCCATAAAGTGCTTGCAGTCCAGTTAACATATTTTTCTCTTGATTAGAAAGATGTTTTCAGAGACTTAAAAGAATGTTTATCCAGGCTACATCTCTGCCTGTAATAGGGCAAGCTATTTCTTACTACAAGTCTAAAATACATGTAAGACGAAGAAATCACACTCTGTAATTTTTCAACTATTACAGCACTGCCATTAGCAACCTAACAGGTCAAAATACGTGGTAGTCATTTCTGTCCTAATGGAGTCATAAAGACAAAGCTTAACTCACCATACACTCAACAGCACAACTCAACTATATAACAGTTATTCATAGATCAATCAGCTGATTTTGTCATGATTGAACTCAAAGCCATATCATGACTTCTATCATCACCCATGCTGGAGTAGCGGACTTGTTTTGAATGGTAAGCTGCAAATGACTGACCTGCATAGCTGGTCTCCAGATTTTAACAGGATTAGATTTCTCTTTTTCCTGTTCCGTGTGAAGAAAGTACAAAACGGCTAGCACAAATAGGCTGCAAGTAAACCCATTATTAAATTTACACATCCCCATCATAATGAAATTGAACATAAGTAGATGATAAATACAATGGTAATATTAACTCTATAAGCTCATACTATCACTGCAGCAAAGCTACAATCTGCAGTGTCTAGTATCTGCTTATCCTTCAGGTTGTCATATGTTAAAAAGAACCCGAAGACACATGTGCTTCAAACGGAAGCTGTCCTTGCACGCGCAGCATGCACCACCACATATTTTTATATTCCAGTCTGCAGCAGCAACAAAGGAAAGTAGTTATTCTTAAACCATAAGTATTGGTTACGAAGTAGGATGCAGAGTGATTAATCAAACTTGCCACATCTCTCTAAGACCTGGGTTGTACAATCAAAAGAAATCTCCATCTGCCTCACTCTAACCTTTCCCATGCATACAGAATGATCTAGGTAGAGTTGTAGCTGCAGTCTCCAGGCAAGAGGCTGAGTTTAAATCTAGTATTCTGAGAAAACTCTTAAATGGAATTTGCCAAGTACTTCCAAAACCATTTTGCAGATAGGAAGCATATGTTATTTCACTTCAGTTGAGTTTGTAGCTTTTTGACTGTGTTCTCCACAAATATTCAAGCAGCTGAATATGGGCTGCTGACTAGACAATTAACTAATGCTCATCCTGAATCATGTTGCATAATGACTAAAAATTGCATTTACCTTTGAAGGTTACTGATTCTATTTTAGACCTCAAGAAGGGCTTATAAGCCTTTTCTCCTCACTCTATCCATTAGGTCTAATTAAAAAAGCTACCACTTACAAATATTGCCCAACCAGTGGTTTTATGTAAATATTTCCAGAAAGCAGAATTGTCCAAAGAAATATGAAAATACTGCAACCATTTTCAAGCAAGTTACTATTTTCTGTTTTCATGACAGTTTTCAAACTTACATTCAGCCCATCCTCAGAATTTACGAGCAGAAAGTACTTATAAAGATAGGTGTTTCTAAGCTTATCTGTGGTTGTATTTTGCAAGTTATTTTACAGTTAGATCTGCAAAGTGAACTAACATATTTGAAATTTATTTACAGTTGCCCAGTTCTACAAGACTTAAACCGCAGACAATTCCTCAAAGTTGTGGCTCTGGGCCTACATGACACTCTAAATTGCCATTTTTAAAAATTTAGCAAACCTCTAAATTTCACAGTAGTGAAAAAGCTGGAAAACGCCCTGTTTAGCTTTTCAAGAACAATAAAACGAATAATGCAAATTAAGACCTTTTTGACCCCAGTTTTCCTAAATTGCAAAGATGGCCTCATGACTTTTAGCAGGATGACAAGCAATCATCTGGTGAGGTATCAAGCTGGCAAGCAGGGATTCTGGCCAGCTGGCCAAGAGCACGGCTGGCTCCTGCCCAGCTTGCCTGCTGCCCAGCTCCCAGCTTCCTGACAGCCTCCACCATTCTCCCCCTGGCCAGATGCCTTATCCTTCTGCTGTCTGCATGATTTGCCGCTGGTTTGCGGTCTGGCAGCCCAGCCGGCTGGTAGAATGGCTTGAGCTGCTCTCCAGGTTCCTGGATGCCCAGGCGCCCATCTGGTGTTTGGGATCTCCAGCAGACATATAGGGCCAAAAGGACTGTTCTCCTTTGCCAGAGATTCCAGACTGCTGACATTTTATTTCAGTGTAAAACAACCAAAGCCTCCACAACCCAGGATCACCTGTAAACAGCAATTCCTTTTTCCCCCCATAAGCTCTGACTGAAGGGTAAGCAGCACAGAAACAGACTGTGGTGCTTTGTTTATTTTCAGTAGTGTCCTAGTCCATGAAATGTTCAGTAAGGCCTTCTTTGGAATAAGATAATGCTAAGTAGAAATACAGGTGTAAGAAAATAATTTATGAAGGTCCATATTCTACATCTCTGTACAGGGATGTAATGTGTAAAACAACTGATAAACAATACTGAATAATCTGAGAGTGTACTCTCCTGCTTCAATGAAAAAAATAATTAAAAAGATATAAAATTAAAGCAGTTACCCATCAAAAAATCTCAGACTAAACCTGCTTGAAGAAACAATGCAATATGAAAGGGATTCTGACATTTCTGTAGAAAGTTTTTTCCAAATCTAATCCTTAGAATTTTATCTGTATTTCAAAGGCATACAAACACCGTTTTCAGTGGCCTCAAAATGTGTATATGCATTATGTATATGATTTTGAAAAGAACCTCACCATCAGTTTACTGACTGATCTGCCTGAGTTGCATTCTAGAATAGTGGAGTGTACCAGCCAACCATATTGGTAGTGTGTGCATTTAACCTTGTATCACACATGACTCCTTCCCAGGGAAGAAAAAAGTCGGGTAGAACAGAACAGATGTTTTATGTTTCTGCAACATGACATTCTAAAACACTATGAAACATTCCATACAATCAGTAGGTCTTATGTTCTTTCTCACTTAACCTGCCACCCCTTCCCCCTCTCCCATCACTCCCTAAAAGCAGTGGTGAAAGTTTGTGGAAGAAATCAAAATAATTTTCACTGAAAAAAAGCAAAATCCAAGACACTTCTTATTGCTAGAAGAACTCAGATATGTCAAACCATGCTATTTCAATTCACTACTCCTGTTTTAAGGAAAATAATTAGTTCTCTCAGTGCAAAAAAAAAGCGCACATTATTTAGGGAAAAGAAAGATAGTCAAGGCAAAGTTTTTAGAAAGAAAAATGTGAAGTTATTCACAAAGGCCAGGAGAAATGCAAACCTTTAGTCAACCTGTAGAAGGGTCGATCTACAGCTTTTTATCCAGGGTTTGAGCAGTGTTGCAATTTTCATTCATAGAATCATAAAATCATAGAATGGTTTGGGTTCAAAGAGACCTTAAAGATCATCTAGTTCCAAACCCTCTGCCATGGGCAAGGACACCTTCCACTACATCAGGTTGCTTAAAGCCCCATCCAGCCTGGCCTTGAACACTTCCAGGGATGGAGCATCCACAACTTCTCTGGGCAACCTGTTCCAGTGCCTCATCTCTCTCCCCCTTTGTATTGCAGAACTGAATGATAGATAGATAGATAGATAGATAGATAGATAGATAGATAGATAGATAGATAGATTGATTGATTTTTGGAGATTATGGGATTGGTTTAGTTATTCCAGTACTCACAACCCATACCATCAAAGAATTTTTACCAGGAAGTAATTTTCATGGGCATTAAATAATCTTACAGTTTATTCAAAAGCCTAGACCAAACTGGATCCACGAAATTGACATATTCTTAGCACTGAGTCTAATAAAAACTATGAGGAATGGTGCAGCTTTATTAGTCATGTTCTTCCTTGGATGAGTTTAGAAACTGTTAAGGCCATGAAGAAGTATAGCTGAAACCTTCACACTTTAAATACTCTCTTTTATCAAAACTGCCATAGATTTATTTCATTCTCAACTCTGAACATTTGAGTGATAAACGGTTGGGGCTGCACCAATTCCTGGTAAGCCCTCACACAGCTTAGTCCTAGGGAAAGGAAAAAGGATGAAGGACGCTACCAGGGAAAGGATCTTCCAGCACTTCAACAAATATCGTTCTGTTCAAATCTTGTTTCCAACATACACAGAATCGGATGAGACATAATCACACAATGTCACCTTCTACATTTATTAAGCAACTCCAGGAAATAAATATTAAGGAGCAATGCATATTCCTGTTTACTAGGCTGTGAAATATAGAACAATTCAACCATGGAGAAAGCACCCTCATTTATTCTGAACAAAGACAAAATAATTTTAATAGATTAAGTAAACAAACACATATTACATTTCTTTTTTTCTGAGAAAAAATAAATCTTTAAAAATTTTTAATCTAGGAAGTGCTGAATTCAAAGCTTAGGAAGGCAAACTAGATGTATTTTGAGATATGTGAATAATATATAACTGTACTCAGACAAGCTCATCTTCTCATATTGCCTTGGAAATCTGCTATGTGAACTAACAGCCATCTTATTAACTGAAAATGGGTGTGTGGCATAACTTTCAATTTTCAGGTGGAACTGACTTTTCAATGCATCACATCATTGTGCAATGTAACAATATGACACACTGAAATGATAAAATCCCAGCTCTCAGTTGCAGAATTGAAAAAGGAAAAAAATATTTTGAGATAGAAAAATTCCTGTTAGGTTATGTAGCAGCCCTCCCTTCTCTTCCTCCTCCCCACTACCCGCCCCCCCCCCCAAAAAAAAAGAGACATCAATGATTTTTACTCTTAAGATACTCAGCAGTGCCACCAGGAACATTATAGGCACCTGAAAGGTTCTTATGCAGTTGTTTCTGGGTAAGGAATGAAAGGATGGCTTGATGTATTAACATTTTTAACCTCTTGCTCTATGGATTTTTTATTCCTGCCTTTTAATTCAACGGCTCCCAGATTTTCCAATCACAGAATGATTTTCAAACACCCACCTTTCTTGCAAGATCAACATGGGCACTGAGACTGACAGTTTGCAGATTTTTCTTTTAAACCTCATAAGCCAGCTGGATCACTATTTATAAATCACAAAGACCAAAGTCTGGGAATCACTGTGTTGGAAAATAGAATCTAGAAGTAAAGAGAAAAGTCCACTGTGATTTCAGGCTAATATTAGAATGGAAAAACGAGGAAGAGGACAACACTAATGACAGTTTCACAGTGAAATTTTCCAAATGTTTCTTCAACTTCCTTTAAGTCTCAGTTAAGATCTATTGTCTTTAGCAGTGTAGAATTAGGACTAGAATGCTTTAGCAGCCTGGGCTCACCATGCAAGGTGCTGATGAAGATATAACTACATGGCAAAGAGCCAATATTTATACAATGAATTAAATTCATATTCAATGTAAAAATCTCTTTTTTTTTGTCCTGCTTCATCATTGGCTAGAAAAATGTAAATGTATTTCACATTTCTGGAAGTTATTTATTTGATTAAAGATAGCAGAAAACCAACAACACTGCATGATATTTATGCAGTCATAAATAAAAGTCATACATATTTTTATTTTCTCCTTGGAGAAAGAAAACCCAACACCTTACTAAATTTGATGCACACTCTTCACAAAGAAAGATTTAGACACCTAACATCTGGCCCAGCACCGTCTCATAGCAAAATGGCAGTGCCATGGTCAAACTGAGCTCTCAAACAAGAGTAGTTTAGGGTAGAGGGGCATGTGTACAGATTCTTTCACTTCCATATTCCTGCAATAGCAAATACAGAAGTGATGGGAACTTGTTCAAACCAGACTTCAGTAAAAAGACTATGTCTTGCATACCTGACAACAGGCCTTGCATACTTTACGGATCCATGGAGTTGTATGAGTGGCCACTTCCATGAAGCAATATTGGCTCAAAAGTACAGTATGAAAGAACCACTGAAAAACAAAACTGCTGGCATTTACACTGTCTCAGATGAATCTGTAACTCAGTAGATGAGAACAATACAGTATTTAACTTTAATGTGCAATCTCGAGAATTTCTGCATGTTTTCATCTTTATACCAGATTGTATCACCAGACATATGAAGGCTCTTAGGAGGCAGACTAGAGGGAAAAATAAGGGAAAGCCTGCTCCTATGATGAGTACATTTATTTTCTTCATTTTACTATTATTCAGAACAGAGTTCTATTTTTTACTAAAGTATTTTGGAACAAAGTTGAATCATTAACTGATTTTCCAAAATGTTTTTTAATTCACTTGACATATTTCATTCATATGAGTTATTCACCTTTCAGAAAGAAGAATTTAAATTTTTGAAGTTGGGAGACTTTTTAAGAAAATATGCGTTTTTTAATATATATACTTGCATATAATATATATACTTGCATATATACTTGCATATAATATATATACTTGCATATATACACCCAAAAACATGTGTGTTTATATCTTTTCTGTTCTAAATCATTATTTCACTGTATTGTTTTGCACCATTGCGATCAGCTATAACTCATTTATTGCCTTCATGTTGCTTATTGCGCATTGTGATGACATATTTACTACTAAAATTCTATTCACAGGACACAAGGTATCACACTCTTTACCCAAATCCTAAGATCTTTACATTAAAACATCAGTCACTATAGCATTTTTACAGAAACATCATCCAGAAAAGCCCTATTTGCTTTTCACATTTCATAAGAACATTATTATTCAACTTATTAGCAACTAGACACCTATTGTTCTAATAAACAAAAACCCAACAATCTACTGCATCTGAATTCTCACGCATACTACAGTCAAAATGACAATACGTTACACGGCAATACAGGCAATAGTCTGAATATCTTGGAAGTCACAATTACTTTTTTTTCCTAGCTTGAGGGCAAGATTATCTGACTTTTCTTAGCCATTTAGATAGTTCATCTGTTCAGAGGTATAAAGCTCAGAAAACATGTATTGTAATTTTCTTTTATATTTTGTCAAGGAATAGTTTATGACCTCCTAGCAAATTTCTGCTTTTCCTCCTTACATTCAGATTAATTTTGCTTTTTCTTCTTTCTCCTCCCTCCAATAGGTAGCTATCATTGATGACATTCTTTGTACACTAGGACAATCTAGGGTAGTTAAATTTCAGGAGAAAGGTAGCTGAATTCTAATGATAAAGTGGGATCAGCAGAGATTATTTCAGGTGATAAAACGTAAGACTTGATCACTTTCAACCTAGCAATGCTGAAGTTAAAATGAACTATATGAGTTCTGAATTTCTATGAACATAAGAAAAAAAGTGAATTCATGCTGTTTGGACACCTGTATTGCAACAGCTGGCACGGACCATCGTTGCCTATGATAATATCATAAACTTACATACAGATGTTTCCCATGCTTCTATGAAACAGCATGTGGAACAACATGAAATCTAGTTCTGACAATTTTTTTCTTCTAGTGCGAATTATTTTAAATATATGTCTGCATCTACAAATATATTCTAAGACAACAGAAACATTGTTAAGTATTTAAATGTGTGCATACTCATTCAGAGTCACAAAATAATAGTATTTTTTCAGTCTTCAGTCTAGGATGCTTAAGATATACTGCATAAGAATGCTAGATTTAGATAAAACAACTGAGCTTATTTGGCGGTTAATTTCTGCTAAAGAAGGCGGGCCTTGTCTCGATTCCCAGCTTTGTCATCTTCTCCCACACATTTTAACTACTTCTGCCATTCTTCTGACACCCCAACTAAGCCAAAAGAAAACTATTTGCTCTCCTCCTCCCGCCCACTGAGCTTTCTGTCAGCTTAGCGAGCTGAACTGGCATGCATATTAAGTACTCCAGAAGCATAAAAGAGCAATTAAAAAAAGGGAAAGGCAAGAACACTGTTTGGTCAGGATCAGGAAGGGAAGGACAGTGTGTAGGGCAATACCATCTGTTCTGCAGGTGAGGTTTTACACTGGCTAAGCTTTTCTTCTCTCACCACCCTACATACATACGTGTAAATGTTATCCAGATCTTGTCCAAACAAAGAAAATAGAAATTGCAACTATTTGGTGTACCTAAAATTAAGTCACTTTTACAAGATACCTACCTGTGGTTTTAGGCAGCTGTGACTAACACCTTCTCATCAGCACTCCAATCGTTTTAAAGTACTGATAAAATAGTCTGGCGCACTGCCGTTCCCTGCAACAATAACTATCATTCTTTGCATCTGGAGAGAAAGAGAAAAGGATACACTCAAACAAGCTTTTAAGAAGAATTCATTATGGCACTTGAAATGACCTTTCAAAATTGTTAGTGAACTAGTTGTCAACACTTGGAGTTTCATTCCTCTCACTGCATCTGGCATTTTTTTTTTTCATAAATAACTTTGCTAATTATCATTAAAAGCATTTACTCTGAAGTGTAAAAAGCTATAAGCAATACAGCTGATTAGAAGGCATGTCACTGAAGTATGTCTTTTTCCTTCCAATTCTGAGACCCCGACAGCTGTGGTATGACCCTATATCCTGAATATGTCAGTATAATACACATAGATGAAGAAATATTTTCTTATTATCATTAATTAAGATGTTTCATAGCAGCTAGTATCAATTCGCTATGCCAGATATTCATTTTCGTACTTTACACTGCTAGGTCTGGTAAAGTTAATTGTTTATATACTCTCTAAGACAAAGAAATGCAATGGCCATTGAGAATGGTTATGCTGAGGCTTCTTAGCTTTATTATACAACCCGTAAGTCTTCAAACTTTAAATGCACACAATACCACAGAAATATTTCAGACCAGATTCTCTGCAGCAGTAAATCAATATAGCTCTACTGAAATCAATGGAGCTAGCGTGATTTACAGTAGCTCAAGATCTGCCCTTTCGATTGTAGCCAGTGATATAAGAGACTCAAGAGGGTTATTACAGTAATATTCAGGAATATATTTTCCAGTAAATTACAGTTCTTTAAATAGAGACCAAGGAAACAATGCACAGGCACTGCACTATGACACTGTTGTAGCAGAGGATTAGCAGGAAGGGTCTGCAGTTCTTCATGCAGACTGTAGATAGCTGTAGGTAGCCACCAAGCCATGCACCAGACCTAACCTGGCTGCCTGTTCTTGCTACAGTCCATTAAGAGAAACAGACCCTACATTTCCCTTGTTCCATCCACTGGTATGAACACCCAAGGATGCCTGTTGATTTCACCTCAACGTAAATGTACACATGCAGCTCATTTACAGCAGACTCTTAACTCCCAGGCTGCCAGAGGAGTCCTGTCACTAGCCAAGGTGCTGGGCTTCCTCTGCCTCTGTCCCCTTCAGGGACAGAGAGAGGCTGCTATTATCTTTTCCTCATCGGTTTCTGGAGGTGGGTCTAAACTTTTGCTCTGATTATCAGTGCAGAAGATGCTTAACTTCAGCACTTCAGGTGTCTAAAGCCAGCAAGTCCAGCCCACGACTTGAGAAATTTATATAAACTGTTGGAAGGATAAGCACTAAGACTTGGGAGACTTAAAAAGTTGCATTAGTTCACACTTAAAACCAGGGTAAAACTGGAATAACTTAAGTCAAGTAGACCATGTTATGTAATCACACTTGCAGTTTAGTTTAATGATATTTCTGCTTTTGAAGATTTCTTAACTAACTACTTACTGCTTGCAGAACATGCCCTGGCAAACTAAATGCACTGGTGAATACAACTGAGATGTGGTACTGTAAGTTACACTCAGGCTCTTTTGTTCATTCTTCATACAGCTTTAGTCCTTAAAGACACTTAGAGGCTGAACATATTACGGCAGGCGTTTTTCTTAGCAATTCTACCAAATGATTTAAGTGGCTATATGCTTGTTTTGCTGCCCAGGCCTGTCCTTGTGGCCGATCGAATTGCCTGAAAACTCTGTTTTAAGAAGGCTTTAGAATATATTAAAATAGAGAGCTATGATACCAAATGTGTTCACAGCACTACACAGTCAACTGTGGTTTGTCATCCTTTCATTTTTTCCCCCCACTGTTGTAATATTGATGTAACCATACTGAGTTGAGGTCATAAGCAAGGAAAAATATGAAAGGAGAGAGAACATTTTTCCTATGTCTGAAAAAAGAAAATTAAAAAAGACTCTCCATCAAGTACAGAAACTTTTTGTTGGAGCTTGTCAATATACGCTGTGAAAAAAGAAGAAAAATTTTAAAAAGTCTTTTTATTTGCTGTCAAGTAGAATTCAACAACATAAATATAACAAGGAGAACTAATTTAAAAGAGTTTCAGTTCAGGTGAATGCACTGTTTTTGTAAGCCAACATTTAGTACTCTATAAACTTACAGGTGACTTTGGAGCTTCGGTTTTGTAAATGTTCTGGCTGTTTAAAGTTTGTAATAAAATAAGTGATTATTTCCTCCTTCTTTAATGAGCCTTCCACATCTCTTACCACACTGAGCCTTCCAGATCTCTGACCACACTGCTTGACAAAATTAGGGATCGGAGAGAGAATGTTTAATTATTTTCCCAGGCTGTTTAATGTTTGCAAAGGCTGCTTAGAATTGTGGATTAAAAGAGAGTAATTATCACTTAATTACATAATCTTTAAAGAAAATAAGAACACATTTTGTTTTTGAACTGTATGTATGCCAGATAACACAATACTCTTGGGTTCAAAAAAACCCCTAGAAATCACTGAAAGATAGTTGGGTATCTGGTATCTACTATATCAGTTCACTGCATTAATACAAGTTCATTAGACTTAAAAAGACTATATGGAGGTTCTATCATACACTATGCTCTGTTAAAACTTTTTTTTTTTTGGTAAATACTTTGGACTGGCAAAAATACAGACACAGAGAAGGGGAACTGAATTTACACCCTAAAAGTACCAAGGGAAAAATAAGTAACATTGCTTTAATGGATAAAGAAGCAATCAGGTATTCTCTGTTATTTCTTACATTGATTCAAAGTCAAAGTCACAGCTACATTTTTTGGTGACATTTTGAAGACATTGACAGAAATTTACTGATCTGTTCCTTTTAAGACAAAGGAGAGGGGAACACAAAGGAATAACTGTTTAATGTATTACCAATTGCTAAGGTGCAGTCTTTTCCCCAGACAGAGATATGTAAAAATATTAAGTTAAAAATTCAAATGTTCAGGTAAATTATTTGTAATAGAATTAAATAATTCTGATATTTTTAATACAAAATTTTACCTTGGAAAATCTGCTCTAATAGACCTTCTTTAAAACAGCACCTCTACAGCGCTCCTAAGGCTGTACTTCATTACTTGTGATAGTACTTTAAAAGTTAAGTCAATGGGAGCTTTTTCTCTTGAAATCCACAGATTTTAGCCTTATTAATGGAAGAAAGCAGAAAAATGCTTAGACTGGAGAAAGAGGAAAAAAAGTGAAATTTCTCAGTTGGGACAAAAATTCACTGTATTCCAGTCAGCCTAAGAATTACTACAAATTCAGGGTTTTTTTGTCAATATGTCTTAAGTTATGTTAGCTCCACTATAGAAATTAATTTTAATAACTTAAGATATTGAAATGGAGCTTGATGGGGGTTGAGAATAAAACAGCAAGGATCTATTACAGAATAAGCTAAAATCTAATCTAAGTCTTGGCATATACCTTCAGCATGAATATTGTCTTTGTCTTAGTATATATATACATAGATATATGTTTAGATATAAAGTCAGCTACAGTACACTTTCATATAATATTAAATAACTTAACGATATTGTGATGGGTTTACCCCATCCAGCAACTAGGCACCCACACAACCACTAACGGGCTCCCTCCAGCAGGACAGGGGAGAGAACAGGAAGAGAAAAAGGAAGAAAACTTGTGGGCTAAAATAAAGACACTTTAATACGTGAAGGAAAGATTAGGTTCACAAGGAAGAGATGCAACGGCAAACTCCTTCCCACAAGCAGACTGATGCCCAGTCAGCTGAGCAACAGACACTTTGGAAGACAAAATCCTCACCCCTTTCTTCTTACCCTGATTTATTGCTGAGCGTGATGTTATATGGTATGGAATATCCCTTTGGACAATTTGTGTGTCCCCCCATCTTCTTTCCTCTCCCCCACCACATCGTGAGGTGTGCCCTTTTCCCTTGTGTTTGGACCCATACATGAACATGATGATCTGTTTCTGTTAGTGTTGAGGAAAGACATACAACTGGTTTGCTCTCTCTCTTGCCAGCCTTCCATAAGGCATGTTCCAGGAGCACACAGTGAAGCATCTGCGGTTTTCTCTCTGCTTCTGCTCCTTGACAGCCTACCATACTCACACAGATGAAGTCATTAGCTTTCTGAGTGGCAGTGCTGCTATAGGGGCTTGAGTGGTTCTTCCCTTTTCCTTAAGTATATGATCTTTGGAATATCCTTGCTCTTTGTTTGTTGGAAAATCCGCTAGTGCTGTGGATAAAATTTACTCTACTACTAGAAGCACTGGACTTATAATCTTCAATTTTGCATGAAGCCTTGATTTTGAAGAAAATATGTACACTATATGTATGTATTTATGAAGTGGAACCTTTTGCATCTAGGAGGTTCAGTAGGAAAGACAGGAGCATTGCTATGTTGAGTGGTATCAATGGGAAGCTGACTTTCACAGCTGTGTTCACACTGATAGGGATTCAAAATCATATACATAACTGCTTTATGTCTTCTCTCTGATTTTCTGAAAGCACTCTGTCCTACTTTCACCAGTAATTTTACATACATAAGCATGTCTCCCAAGATCTGCCAAGAGTCTTTCTAAGTGGCTGCGTAATCCTGTGAGTGTTCCCCTGTCTCTGGTTGCTCTCTCGATCATTCAAACTCTTGATTTATGAAATATATTTTTGCTGCATCAAATACATAACGTTTCATACTGATAAGATGTTCTACGCTTTTTCCTTGCCCCCAGTCTTGAGCAATTTTCAAGGATCGGGACAGCAGATACATGCGCTGTCATGGTTTACTCAGTCCAGCCAAGTATTCCAAATTGATGTCCTCTATCAACACCTCCTATTTCTACTTAGACACACATGAGATGCTCCCACTTGTTTTGCAGACAACTAACAACGCTTTTGTTAGTTTTGTAGACTTTTCTGTCAGTCATTCTTATTAAAATAGCATACACATCTCTGAAGTGATGTGAATACTACTTTCCAAAAGTGAACATACAAATGTAGATTCACACACTTCAGCAGAAATTTAACTCTTCCTCTAGGCAGTGGAGTAGTCTGTGAATGCTTGATAAGTATCTTTTTTCATTTCTATGTATTTCACAAATTTTACAGTAAACATAAAAAAAAAGTTGCCAACAAGATTATGCTGTCATCGTATCCAGTCTTCCCATTATCATTACTTTGGGGAAGAAAAAAAAATAAATAAAAAAAATAAAAAAAGAAAAAAGAAAAAGACTTTGAAAAACTTGAGAGAGAGTTAAGCAGTAAATATGAGGGCTTTGGGTCCTCCTCATTTCACCAGAGCCTACAAAAGCCTTATTTCTCTGTACAGCTGAGAATATTGCAGGTGGCCATAGTAAGTAGCCTTATTTGTTGTGTTGAAATCAAAAGAAGATAAGATGTGCTAGAACAGACAAAGGTCTAGCTGATTTGGAATTCTGTCTCAAACATTGGTCACAAGCAGATGATTAAAAGTGAGTAAAAACAGAAACAGTGAAGGACATTTCCCATTTACTCCTGTGCTCTTCCAGGATCCAGGTATTTTCCACACAGTGTACTTATTCAGTAGAACGCGTATTTAGTATTTCTATGAAATACAAGGTATCAGTTTATATTCAGTATCCTTAAATGTCTTTATCTCTCATGCTTATGTCCAGTAACCTCTGGGTCCAGGTAATCTCTCACCATCTGCAACACTCTCTGGCAATGAGTTTTACAGCTCTACTGCCCACTGTATGAAGAAACATGTCCTCTGGTTTGCCTGAATCTACCTCATCCTAGTTCTGTTTGATCATCCAAAAATAAAACTTTTTTTTGCAAGTTGTTGGAGGCTTTACGTACACCTAACTTGAAATTCTTGATATCACTGCAGTAAGGGAGAGAGGAAAGCAGAAAAACACAAAGGAAGGTAGAGTCTAGACTCTGCTCTTTCAGTCTTGGTGTTATATGGTACAAGTTAAAGAAACAAAACAACAACTGTAATTCATGCTGATCTCACAGATCTCCGAGGAGAACTGTTTCACTCCTCCTCTGACCCGTCAAGGGTCATGTCCAGCTTGCTCTGTTTGCTCTGTGTTATGATTCTAGCCATTAAGAGATTTTTTTTTCATGATGTAGCAGTCCAGATTTCTTGTCTATTCCCTGAAACATCCCATTAAATCTTCCTAAAATGGCCGATGCTTCCTCCTAAAAGTTCACCAGCCTTACTGTCTCTATTTTGATTTCCTCTTATATCCTTAAATTGTGATAGGCACGTTCCAGACATGCTTCTGCTCCTCCTCATTTTCTCTCATGCATGTTAAATATATTGAAAGATTGGAATACAAAATTCTGGTGATGGCAAGGGTACCATAGGAATTCTTTCACTCCTAATCACATCTTTTTCTTAACCAGCTAGTAAACAGATCACACTAGTCTCTTCTTTCTGCCTGGAGTTTTTCCTTTTTGTGTGAGGCTTTGCAACACTCTTCTAAATTTCTAATTGTTATAATCTTTCAGAATCATTTCATGGGATCATCAAATACCTTCCAGATAGGATTTTTTGTTTGTTTTAGTTTTATGAAAACCAACAGCTATAATAGATAACATACAAAGACTGGGATCTCTGTCATCTTCAGTTTAATAGCTGGATGGAACAAGTGACCTTATGATTTATTATATATGTAACATTATTATAGCATATACAGAATAAATAATTTTTGAAAAAAGCTTAAAGTATAGCTTGTTTTTTTTGAATTGCCTTTATTTTTGAGCTGAAATCAATACAGGACTGGAATATCTGTATTGGGGTTTTCTTCTTTAGTAAGGACTCAGTTTCAAGTGACCAGTCCTTTTTACTCTTTGATGTTGGAATATAATTTCTAATTATACCAACTTTTTTTTTTTTTAAACCCTTCTGAACTAAAATTTTCAGTGTTTTGCTATGTATCTGGAGTTAGAGTCCTTTGTTACTACCTATCAACTCATCTGATGCTGAGAATCCATTCATTTAACCCTTGTTAGTGAAGGAGTTTGAATTTGGTTTATGAGGAACAGATGTAGATGAAGATATGAAATAACTGTTCTGTTTCTGAACCCAAGATTCATGGTCTGTACAACAGTACCTGCACTGCTTGTGAGCAAGTGCCAGCAGCTGGGAATTCTGGGAAGAAAAAATGAAGCCTCAGATCTTTGTCTCCATATGTATCATAGATGTACAATACTTGCTGAGTCTCATATCAAAGATTTATTGCTCAGACATCCAGTGTAAGTATAGGCAGTTCCCACACATCACTTGCAGTTGCATAAACAGTTTGTGGGGTGCAGCTACTGATACAAACTACATTTGTCCAACTATATCTACTATCTGAATGTGATACTAAATTCATGGGAATCCTGTGTTAATCTACAGCAACATGGATTCTACATCTATAAAACCGAGTACCATCAAGAAGGAATTTCTGAAAATATAAGGAACAGTCCAAACTGCTGAACAAGCACATGCATCATCAAATCTATGTCAGAACTTTTTTGAAGGAATAAAAATAAATATTTTATAAAATGCATCCACAGAATACGCTGAATCTACAAATAAAATTCTAGCTCAAACTTTAAGGCATAAAAAATTATACTGCAGGAAAGGATTTATTCTCTTACAAAATAAGGCCTAAAATCTGACCAGCTACCATGAAACACTACATTCTAGTCCCTAATGCCTTCATTATAAAATAAACCTACTCAGATTTGAGAATATAGCTGTGTGATTAGCAATGAAAAAAACATGAAAACTTATTTCATGATATCTCACTTTCAGAGTCTGACTGGTGTAAGTCCAAGAAAACTATAAATGAATAACTTTAATTTCTGTATATGTTGAACCCAAACTATTCCGATACATAAAATGTAACTGTACATTACTTTTCAGAATTGAACCTTTCATTATTCCCTTTGATTACCAATGTTAATAACTTTGGCAGACTATGATGCTCCCTTCTAAAAATCAGCAGGCTTTTAAGTTGACCCTTTCACAGAATGACACTACCAAATAGAGTTTACCACTAGCATAGTTACCTTATAATGAGGATTAAAGTTTCAGCTTAGAAGCATAGAATGTCTTCTGAGATCAACTCCCCCAAAATGAAATAATTAGAAATGAGTAGTCTAAAATGAGACTACATTTATAAAAACAAAAATTCCCTTTCCTTTTTCCTCATAATCAGTAAAAAAAAAATAAAAAAAAAAAAACACCAAAAAAAAAAAAAAATTAGCCAGATCTCCGTTTCTCCATAGTAAAAATACTTGGCAGAAATTTAGCACCAGACAGAATTCAGTTAGTCAGCAATGGAAAAAACACAATGATGAAAAAAAAATCTTTTGAAAGCTATAAAATACAGAAACATAATTTTGCCTTTAAAAGTCCTTTCACATTGATCCTTGAATTAGAATTACTTTGGAGAATATTCCAGGGACATGTCACCATCTACTTGCCCCATTCTTATATTAAGCATCCATTTTTGGCCAATATTAGAGGTAAAGTGACAGGCTTTGGTCCAACTCAGCCAGCCACTGTTACAGCATCCTTTCGAAATTCTGTAATTTGTTGGTCCCCCACACTGAAGCAATTGCAATGTTTCATAGAATAATTTAAAAAGTACTGAGTTTATTTCCTATCAGGAAAGTCCTTTCCCAGTTTATCATAAGAAATGTCTTCTTTTGCAACCTCCTTCTTGCTCAACAGCCTGCGGACGGTATCCTCTTCATGCTTGACATTCTTGTAGATCCTGATGTTATCTGACCTGAGATTTTGTGGTTTGAAAGGAAAGGAGGTAGACATCTTCCTCTCCTCTCCCTCCGTTTCATGTCAGAATAAGCCTGTTCTTTCAAAACACTTTTTCCTTTCTAAAGACAGATGATAGCATAGTGGGAAGGACTGAGATTCAAGTCTCTCAATGACTCTTGAATGAATGAGGGGAAAGAAGAGGTAGAGGAGGAATCCGAACCTGAGCATACTCCAGGGGATGTTACTGAATTTTACAGCCTTGTCTTACTGAATCTTTTTTTTCTTGCACCCTAAACTTATAAAGCTTTTCATGTCAGAACTGGAACAAGCATTGCTGAACAGAGCTTCAGATGTCAGCCTCTTAGTTGTCCTTTTAGGATGTTTTTTCCCCAACAGCTTCAGGGTTTTGACACATATGTCATCTAACAGCTTACACAGCAGACCCTTCCTTCTCCTGTCCTGACAAGGCTGGGAAAGGTCAACTTACTACACACTTGGGGGACATGAGGAAATAAATTAAGCCTTTCTTTTTTATGTCATCTTCTTTGGGAGCAATGTAGGACTCCTTCTCAGTTTTCATCTCCTTGCCCTTTGAACCTGTATCACAGAGATCGTCTTGGAGCTGGGTGCTTGTTTCTTTGTTATTAAATCTTTTCCTCTTTGAAATAGAAAATACTTCTCCCAGTCATTATTTTACCTTTCAGGAGACTGAGAAAGGCATTCTCTTACAGAAGCAATAGATTTTCTTCTTCCCTTTGTATTTTTCAGACAGGAGAAGACAAAGACATAGGAATGACAGCAATATGCACACACAGCAACTGCCTACTGTATGTGTGCATGCATATGCACACACATACACAGAGAAAGGTTCTCTCTATGCTTAGATTACTTAAATAACCATTTTCCACATACATGTTGTTGGGAGTGGAAGAGGGAAAAAGAAAGAAAAATAATATTTTTTATTACTTTTATACAAAAAGTCTTCACTGAATTCTTTTTCTTCCAAAACAACTTAAGATGGAATTTTAATGTCACAGTCTTAACAATCATTTTATGTAAAAATTAACCATTCTTGAGAAAAGAAAAATGAATTTGCCTCTTATTCAGTAGCGAATAACTGAGTGCAAACTGCTACAAAATCATAATAGCAATCACAATAATACAACAAAAGCACAGTAACAATCACAATGTTATATCTGCTTTGCAGAAGTTTGAGTACTTTCACACAGTCAGTACCTTACCCCTGGGAATGCATCATTATCAGGGTGTCCTGTGGTGGTCTCTTTAGGGAGGAAAGGGGGCAGGAGGGGCACTAGGGGGCAGGAGGGGCAATGAAGCTGGTACTCTTCACTGCATACACTCATGTGCACATCCTGTTTTCTCAGCAGTTTGTTCAACAGCATTCCTGTTAATGTTGGAGGAGCCATGTTTGAAATTTGTATCAACTACCCTGATGGCACTTGCTATTTCATTGTGACAGGGTCTGAGAGAACATGCTCAAGAAAAACATTTTTTTTCAGACAATTTTAAAACAAAATTTGACAGAGCACTATTAAAAAGTAGTGATTTTTACAACAAATGCTAGAATTAGTTTCTACACCTCTGTCCTGCTAGATTTTCCTCAAGACATGAAGTGTAACAATAGGTCAAAATACAGAAAATCTCATGTACTAAAATTAAGCTGCATGCATTACTTGATTAATGAGTAGCTGTGTAAGAAAAGTACAGTGGGGACAAGAAAAAGAGTTACTGTCTATTCTCTCTATGGGTGAATGGAATAAAAATGGACATCTGAAAATGGATCTACACATCTAGAAATATCAATCTGCAGAACAGAATCTAAACAGCCAAAAGTGTCTAAAAAAGTAACAAAGGTGTCCTCAAAAGCCATAAGCCATTTATCTGATTCTAAGAGTGTCGTGTGCTGTTACATGAAAGATCCCAGTTCAAGTTCCCTGGGCACTTCCTAGTTCTTTCGTTGTATCGAAAATGTGGGGAATTTAAGATAGGGAGGAGAAAAGTCATTCTCAACTAGCGCAGAAGTCTTAATTTCGTTGCTATACATAAAGGAAATGAATAAATCACACTAAGTATCTCCTAACTGCCTTCAAACATATGATTTTTTGAACTGTTAACTTTTCCCTGTTGCAAACTTGAAAGGTAATTTTGAGCCTAATCTGTGCTAGTATTTATCACGTCATGAAAAAACTCCAGTAAGACAGTACAAACACGGTATTTTCTTACATAAACTAGTTATAGGAAGTCATAGAGAGGACAGTATTTGCAGCTGCTCAAACACACAACTAACAGCTTCAGACTGAAAAAATTCTGACAGTTTCTGCACTACCAGCTCCCACTCAGAGAAGCTCATTGCCTCCTCACCACCAAACATTCAGCAGAGACATCTATTTCACAGGTATTAATGTGATGTCACACAATTTCACCCAGGCAGCCATTGCAGGATGCCTGTCTCTAAAATAATCTAACACACTCTTGTTGTCCCACATGGTAATAAAAATTAACAGTGTAACAAAAAAACACCCTACAACACTGTAAAAATGTCATGCACTTGAAATTAACTGTAAGCTGATTATTTTTCAGCATATAATTCTGTGATATATTTTTGCAGAAAAGACATCTTCATCTCTGCATTAAGGTCAATTACTTTATATCAGTTGCTTTTGATATCTGTTCCTGTAGAAAATATGTTACTACGTGAAAAAATCTCCTTTATCTTTAATTAAAGTGATTGATAACTACTGTAGAGTAACTTTGAACAAGATTATTGTTTTGAAATGAAATGATTTTTTCTCCCATTAAAGGTTTTATATATTCCTTTAAAATTTATTTCAAAATGTTGAAAAGTTACTGTGAAAGAAGTCCAGATGAGTCTTCACCACTTTTAGATTTTTCAGTTTCAAAAGAGATTTACAAGCAAGTTAAAAATGGGTATCTTGATCTCAAATATTGTTACCAAGTCAGAAGCTTTCTGGTTCAGTTTCATCGCCTTCCAAATGAGGTGTTTATTCTCAGGAGTCTAGATCACTCCTGGGCAGTCCAAGTAGTTTATACCTCAAAGCTGCTTCCCCACCCATTTCCATTGCCACAGACAAAATTTGAAGATGTCACTGTCTGAATCTCTTAGCACTGAAAATCTGAACCCAAACTCAAAACCAGTTACCAAAGGCAATAGAGACGTAAACACAAGAGGTTTCCCACATACCAGACAGCGACATATATATTTAAAGAAAAAAAGACCATTTATCTCTATTAAGAGCTTTTTCCTCTTAGCTGAGCAACACAAAAGTCTTAACTCTTCTACCTCTGACCCTTTTTCTATTACCATTGATAGCATGGAAATCTTTGCAACATTTAGGTTTTATTTCCACATCTTTTCTTTGCATTCTTAACAGTAACTTTGAACACCGATCATGTATCAGTAAACAAAATACTTCCAATGAAAAGAGAAATGTTTGAAACAAGCAATTCGTTTGAACTAGTTTTTCGTCTCCAATTTTTCATCCAGCTGAAACACAAAAAGCCAGACTGTTTAACAAGAAAGTCAGATTTTGAAGACTTACAGCTATATTTTGCTGTCTCATTTTCCTTGCCACCTGTTACAGATGACACTTCCCTTTTGACTCCTCAGACTAATTGAAACCAAGCCACCCTGGCAGTACTAAGGTACTAGTATGAGTGTTCTCCTCTGTCCTCCCTGCTCTGAGAAATGATGTCTAAAGAAACAGGCAGACCCAGCTTATCAATACCTCCTTTCTGAGGGTGGTGTCATCCGCAAAATTTTAGGGTTTTCAATCATGGGATGGTCTACGTGACACCAGACCTGCTGGGATTCACCTTTCTCAATGGCGGAAAAGTATTTTTGCTCATGAGTTAACAGGACTGTTAAAAAGAGCTTTAAACTAGAGGGAAAGGTACTGACCCGGCGTCCTGCAAGTGGCACAGCCCCCCACGCTCAACAGTGGCTGAGAGGGGGCGAAGCATCCAGTCATGCTGCCGATGGGAAAGGGAGGACAATGCTTCTCACACTTTTGTGATTTTTTGCCTATCCATTTTGAGAAAGAGCTCTCCCATTTTATTGGAAGAATCACAGGCAGCTCCTGAACTGGAGCCTTCGGGCAGGTTTCGGGAAGAAGGTCTTGCCCTTCTCGGACATCTGCCAGAAGATCACTTGGAGGCACACGAAGGACAAGGTGACATCAGTGAACACCCAGCAGAGTTTCACCAAGGACGAGTTGTGCCAGGACCTACACGAGTCATGCTTTCAGGTGGTGACTGTCCCAGCAAGACAAGGGGAGAGCAGTGACTGCTGTCTACTCCAACATTAGCAAGGCCTGTGGCACAGTCTGGAACAAGCTCCCCAAGGAAGTGGTCATGGCCCCAAGCCTGCCAGTGTTCAAGAAGCATTTGGACAATGCTGTAAGATATATAGATTAACTTTTATGTTGCCTTGGGTGGAGTCAGGAGTTGGACAAAGATCCTCCTAGGTCGCTTTTGGCTCGGGATTCTATGATTCTATACTCCTTTTTCACATTTTTGTTCCTCTTTTTGCTGTTTTTTTTGATGACATTAAACATCAATTCAGACACCCTGAGGAAGACTAAAATAATGAACAGATCTACCTGAGTTATAATACAAAACAAAAAGATTATATGCAATTCACCTTGAAAGTAGAAGCCATCATTATCACTTTTTATGGCTATTTAAAAAGTAAAAAGGGAAAGCTGCTCAAGTAATATTTTCACCTGTATACATTGTCCTAAAGAAAGTGCCATGCTTGAAAAATCATCAGAAATTCTATTTTCCACTTCAATTGTGAAATTAAGAGAGCTTTTGCATTCTGAACTCTACCCACACACTGCGGCAGCGGTCCCCTGGATTGTTCTCAGTCTTAAATAGGTGTGCTTTGGAGAAAGTTGAAGGAAAAAATCCTTCAATAGATCCCACGCTAATGACACACTAAACTTTTAAGAAGTTTTCTTTCCATATTTATTGAAGTCAGGCAGTTAATTTTGTACTCGTGAGTCTCTACGTATTCACAGTTTCCTACAGATTTGGATATATCTCTTCTTGGACAATTGTGGCTGTAATTATCTATTATCCCAGCAGCCTGAGCCTTTTTGTGAGCACATATTATTAGTTGGTGTCAGTGCTCAAATGTTATCTGACATTGGCAAAGAACAATCTCTGGGCCTAGCTTTTCTTCATATATGCTGGTATGTGAATCAATAATAGCTCTTCAGAACTCAAAAACTCTACCCCAGAGTGAGATTGGAGTAATGAGGGAAAAATCAGGCTCTCCAGTTTGAACTTGTCTTATTAGAGAAACTAGTTGGTACTTAAAAGTGAACTTTTTCGAAATATTATTTTTTGCCTCATCTGTGGAAACTGTGGGTCTGCTGAGGGTGAACAGGGCCAAATATAGTCATAGTCTTAACTAGAGGGATTTTGTGGACATTATTGCATTGCATAATTGCAAACTACATGCCACACTGGATAGCATCATATTTACCCTGTCAGCAAGTCCCAACTGGGAGGTCAGTAGAACATCCTTGTATATTATGTCTTCATTTCTTAAACATTTCAGGTCAGATGTCAGTTAAACTGGCACAAATTTTTCAAAACTAAAGCAAGGCATGGGATTCAGGAAGGTGCTTCTTTATCCTTACACCATACAGCTGTGCCCTTGTGAATGAGCAGGTTATTCCTTCAGGGAAGTCCTAGTGGAGACAGGAGAGAAGAGGCACTCTCCATGCCTGGTGAGTGCTATGTAGTAATGCACTTCCAGTCTCTTACCATGTCTGAAACTGTACGGCCACCCAGCAGCACAGGAGTCCACTAATCGCTACACTATCACAGGATGGGCAGTTTGGGCAACATCTACACTGTGATTCAGTTGTGTACACTGAAGGTCTCTCCTGTTTCTCTAGCCTAGTCTACACC
The DNA here is from genome assembly GCF_009769465.1 of Tauraco erythrolophus. Taxonomy (NCBI): domain Eukaryota; kingdom Metazoa; phylum Chordata; class Aves; order Musophagiformes; family Musophagidae; genus Tauraco; species Tauraco erythrolophus. The sequence continues at coordinate 29,146,679 of NC_141467.1, forward strand.
TAATCTGTAGGAAATACTTAAAGGATGTGCTTGGCTTAAAGTGGCTAGTGAGTTTGGTCACAAGCATGAAACTGTGTGTACAGTTTCTAGTAATACTGGGCAATGATCCTCCTAAAATTACCTAGATTCCTTCAAATCATTAGTCACTTATGAAGGACTGGCTAATAAGACTGAGAGCAGATCAGGTTGTCTCTTTCCTTCAATCCTTACTTGCCCTCTCACAGGTCACTCACTTCTGCTCTATAAAGAATATTTCTTTGGAAGTGAAGGGTTTTCCACAACACAGTGAATTAAATGCAAAGTCAATAAAATACATTAGAGCTTATCTTTATGTCCAAGACTTATTTAACATAAGCACGTGTATATTTTTTAACTCTTTTATGTTTTTCACTTCCAGTGAATCACTGATCCTTTGGGACCTTTCCTCTGTATCCACTTTAGCACTACAGAATTTTAACTGCTTAGAATAACTTAGAGAAAGAGAACTTCTACATATTTATGATACATTCTGTTAAACCTAGAAATGCGGCACCTTGAAAATGCAGCAGAAACTTAAATTTCAGAATTATGATGGTAGAATTGTTCTGCTCATTTTGTGTTCTAGATTCATTACCAGATTTCTGAGTTTGGGCATAAACAAGTTACGTATAAGAATGAAACCACAGTGATTGCATAAGTAAAAGTTTAATGTCAGGAAATTAATGTGGAAATGTTCTCAGTGTTTCCCTTAGCTTTGGCCCGTTTTAGCTCATGTCAGCTACAACAAATCACAGTCAGTCATTGGAAGTGTAAATTAAATAGAGATCCTACTGAAAAGCACTAAGGCACCATTTCCTACCTTTTTTGCTTTCCACTGTTACCCAAAAATGTTTATCTCTCTGAAAAATTACTTCACAAAATGTAACTTTCTTTACCTTCTTTTTACATTTCAGCTTATTAAAGTCTGAAGATTTTTCTTTTAAAAATTCTATAGTTGCACAGGATTTCTGTTTTCAGAAAGATCTTTCAGCTATTTTCTTCTATTCTTTAACTAGTGTGGATTTTTGAGATACAAAAATGTGTTTTTTTTTTTTTTTTTACAAATGACCTACATTTACTCTGAGCATTCTATCCAGGTTTTCCAAACAGTCCTCATACCACCAGAAACTATTATTTTTATTAGTGGTTTGTGTTTTTTTGAGATAAGGCTGATTGGCTTGTAGTTCCCAGATGCTGAACCTCTTGCTGGGATATGGTGTATACAAACTATTCCATAATGTGGATCCAATGGCAGATGAACAAAAGGTGACAGATATGGCAGCTGTATTTTAAATGCAGGCTTTGGAAGCAACCCTTGAATGAATCTGGGATGAGGAATTCTTACCTCCATACCATAACATTATTATTAAAATATGTAATTATACATATGTGCATATATACTTATATCATAAAAATATAATATAGAATTAAATTAGCACACAAGGATAAATGTCATATAATAGGAAAGAATCAAGTTTTGGTTCTTTTTTACATTAAGTGCATGTCTGTCTCATTAGTCCATCAGAGTTCCTTTAAATTGATCGCAAAGCAGGATGGGAAAGGACAAAATTAATCATGCAGTAGAATTCAAAAATGCCTTTGATGAAGTCCCTCACCAGAAACTGTTAAAGGAAGTTAGTTGTGACAGAATGCAAAGACATGCTTCACAGACTAAAAACTGGTCAAAAGACCGGAAAAACGTGGTTGGAATAAACAATCAACTTCCACGATTGATGGTGGTTATTGGGATTGTTCACAATTTTTCATGTTGACACCCATAATGTTCAAAAAAATTCATAAACTATCTAGAAAAGGTAACAAAATTTGCAGCCGACATAAAATAGTTTAAGACATTCAAAAGCAAATTTCACCCAGAGGTACTGCAGAACATTTCATGTTACAGAATGACTAGGTGATACAATGAAACTCACTTTTTGTGTAAGGAAACATATGAAAAAAAAAAAAAAAAAGAAAGAAAAAGCACTGACTATGCATATGCAGTCAGGAGATCTAAACTGTTACTACTCAGGAAAGAGATCACAGGGTGACCGTCACAAATTCCTTGGAATGTCAGTTTCATTGGCAGTGCCACTTCACTTCCAAATAAAAGTCAGGTATTACTATCTGAACAAAGGGGTGGTGATCAAACAGAAAACGTCTGTATACTTTTGAATATATCAGGAGTGTACTGATAGCATGCAACACCTTTTAACACAGGAACCTATTGGTGCAGGAAATAGTGAGGACCAACTCTATAAACAGACATTAATCAAATGCGCAAGGACATATCCACCGGGAGTGTTAAGTACAGTAGTCCAGGAAACCTCCAGCTGAAATCACTGCCTGCCAAGACCTTGAAAAGCATATTAAGGGATGCACATGCACCAGGGATACACCTATACCTGCCAGCAGACACTGCCAGAGACAGCATATAGGCCAAAATGAATCTTTGCTTCGATCCAGAGCAGAACTTATGATTCTCTAAATAGTAAAATGCAAATCAGATTTACGTTTCAGAATTCATTCCAGGTTTTAAGTGTTAATTTTTTAGCATAGCAAGTAAGGAAAAATGGAAACATTGCATTTAACAACCAATCTTGACAGAAAAAAATATTTCTAGGGATTAGAGTGATTGACTCTTTCAAACATCATTTGGGCAAGAGTGTTTAGTACATTTCGAATGCAGACATTTTTGAAAGATAAAACCATAGTCTGGACTAAATTCCTGTTGGTTTATTTCAAGTTCTGGAGAGCTATCCAAGTGAGATAGATGGGCTGGTATTGAAATGACAGGGGGGCGGTACAGTCACCATCTCCCAGCAGTCATACAGTGCTTTTATCTTCTCCTCAGAGTTATTCATTATGAGAGTTTGTTGAACCATCAGAAGGCAGATGCAATGATATCTAAAGAATAGAAAGGAAATATCTTCTTCCTTCTTCAGTCATTATAATGTGTTATATTTACCCTTAATTTATGAAACACAAGAAAGAGTTTGTAAGGTGATAAAATCATAAATGAAAACAAAATACTGTGCACTAAACATAGTCACATTGGATATCTTTACACGAGTAGCACACTAAGGATAGTGCCTTTCAGCTGTTCTTTAGCATAAATCTACTAGATAAGTCTAGCTATAAATTAGTATCTAACTTTCACTGAAGTGACCACTTGATAAAGATAAAATTCTCTGAATCCATTCATGTAAATAATACCAAAAAAACCACCCAAAACACTATAAAAAGATGAAGCTTGAGGAAATGGAACTTTATCCTAAACTCAGGGCAGAATACAGGGAGCTTGGCCCCTTCCTATTAGGGTTTGTGGCAAGCATTTCCATTTCAGTAATAAATAACGTTGACACTTGTGCCTTTCAGTATGGAAAAGGTTATTAGCATATAATGAAATACAGTCAAGCTACTGCAGCATAATAGGTTATTATTTCAAATTTAAAGCACCTTAGCTATCTTTATGCATACATTTGAAAAGAAAAAACTTGCTAGCTTAAACTTTAGTAGTAGAGATTTAACTTAAAGCAGCCCACCTTACAAGTTTGCCGACACACGTTATCTTACTGCTATTCCAGTGTGTTTATTTATATATAGTCAGCTACGGCATCTTAAAAACATTCGCCCGTTTAAATGCTGAATGAAACCATATTCTATCATATATCGAGGCTCAAAGGGCACCAGAACTTGGCTACTGGCTTCTCAGTTTATTATACTGATTTTGTATCACAGAAGATTAATGCTGGCTACAAAAATATATTTGAAGTTCGTAAACTAAACAGAATAACACAGGTTGGGAAATTCATACATATACAACATTAAGAGAGAGAGAATGATGTATCTATTAGTCCTGGCCAAATAGTGAGAAAGATTCATTTGTTCAATTCAAGCAACCAGCTGAACAATGAAAATTGTTTCTGAAGTATCACTGATCTTGCAGGAAGAAACTGTTTTTCAAGACTTGGGATTTCTCTTTGGAAGGTAGGTACTTCCATTTGGCATAACAGCTTTCATTGCAAGGTTGTACAGAAGTGTCTTGCTGTAAAGGACTTGTAGAGCCCAGCGACACTTTACAAAAGTGAAAAGGTTGCTGAGAAGCCTGTCTCCACGAGTAATCAAAGGGAAATTGTTATTAATGCACTTAAGACTTTGAGTCAAATGACTGTAGATTCCAAATCCGTTTTCATTTCATATGTACTTTTTATGTGTCGAAAGAGTTCAGTGCTGCTCTTCCACCTGCTTGACTCAAGGTATTTGCCACAGGACATTAAGTCTTATTGTTTTTATTAGTATTATTTTTAACGTAATTGTTGTTCCTTTTCCTTAAACACTACGTAGCATCAAACAAAACTATTCTTAGTTCTACTAATTTATCTGAACAAATAAAGGACTGTATTGTAATTGTATATATTATTGTGCTGGAAAACATTAATCTCTGAACGATCACTTTTAATGACCTTCAATCTGAAAAAAATTGAGATTAAAACAAATTGTAAGATGCAGAATTTCAACGTTTCCCTGCAAACTGTTTCAGCTCTCCATGTTCATTAATATCACACTAGGAAAAACTTAACATTCTTATTTCCTTCAACAGATACATGTCAAAATCAGGTCCTCCAGCTGGTGAACATCTGTCACAGTTGTGCAGGTTCATCTTAGGAAACACAGAGTGCTGTGCATTTCATTTTGGGAATGATATTTTGCAATCCTTAGCAATATTACTGGTAACACTCTGAATAGCTGCTGCAGGTCATGCAGTTGGGGAGCTTTAAGAGTCTCTAATTTCCAACTGTAACATTTTTATTTTTTATTTCAACAGTTATGAAAAGGGATAGTATCTCAGGGCATCTACATAAAAACTAGTCAGCTAGCAAGGCTAATAAATACAATTCTAGGTCATAACAATGCCAAAACAATCTTCTTTTAAGCCACAGTTTCTTACATGACAAAACAATACTGATACTTAGTTGAAACATTGCTAGACGAAGGGCAAAATGAAGTTGTGTCGGAATTTTCAAAACCAAGCATGATATGCGAGTTGAAAGAAACCCTGATGGAGCTAAATGTTTGTAAGTGCTGGTTTTGTTATGCAGGGAGAAAATGAAGGAACTTCTTAATTTATAGACAAATAAAAAGAGGCATCCTAAAAAATACAAGGAACATGCAATATCATTCAAGAGCTAGAGTTAGGTGGTAGCCATAGAAATTGTCCAAGAATTTGAATTCAGAGTCCTGATTTATTGTTACTATGTGTTTGCATGCTTGTGGAAAACTTTGAAGTACAGATGAGTTATGCCTCTGACATAAGCAAGACACCTGCAAGTGTTACCCTGAGTTAAGGCTGAGAGGGAAAACCTTGGAGGTGAGTAAAAAAAGAAAAAGACAATGCTTGGGAGTTCTGCTCATTTCATTAAAAATTGAACAAATGACGGTTTTGCTTGGTAACAACATCAACGCACACACACACACACAAAACACCCACAAAACAAAAACAACCACAAAACTAAACAAACAAAACCAAAAACTCTCAAACAAATTTCTTCTGTAATATAAGCAATTTGTTTAATCCAGCATTCAGGGTGACTCAAACAAACAAACAAAAAAGCAAATAATGCTGGTTGGGGAGTTTAAAAGAGGCATAGAGTATTCATGTAAGCCACCAAGGGCAATGTTTTCTACCTGAAATCAAGACACACTAGGTAACCCCCTCCTCAATCTTTAGAAGATGCCTAGGAAGCTCAAGAAAGGTGATTTTTTTCTTTTTTTTGCTTGCTTCATTTTGTTTCCCAGTGAACTCACTAGTACTGATGTCCACTGTGAAATCTGGAAAGAAAAAGTACGTATTACATGGACACTGTTGAACAAATCAGCCCCTTTAGACCCTCCCTTTTCTGGCTGATATATTCCATGTGCTCTGGCCAGAAACATAGTAGTTCTCAGTGAGGTTCCTGCCACTATTTTTCTGAAGAGTTAAACCTAATTCTGCAGCCTTAGGTGCACAGGTGCAGACTTGTCAGCTAATATTTAAATTAAGCCTGATAAGCAGTTTCCATGCAGTAAGCATCAATAGTTGCATTATGCATTCATTCTTATAGAGTGGCCCAAATCTCACTTACACTAATGAAAGTCTCTATTGATAGCTATACTGTCATTCAAGATTTACAACAATATCAATGAAGTCAGAAACTGAAGCTATGCCACTATATTAATATTTCTGAGTTTCTGTTCTAAAACATAGTACAATCTAATTGTGCTTGCAGAACATTCACTGACATGCTAATTCTATGGAAGACTATGACGTTTCAAATGGACCTTCACTGAACTTCTTTGACTTACATGAGGTTAGTGATGTGTAATCTACATGTCTTCAAGAACCTTCAATAAAAAATACAATTTAATTTTTGATAAAGTTACCCAACAATAAAGAGGTTAAAGTTTTTGTGTAAGAGTTTTCATGAAGGGTTCAGTCAATAGTAGGTGATTTACGCATACCTAAAAGAAACTCACAAGATGACCATCCTTGAAGCTGTCAGAAGTGATTAAAATGGAGACTCTTTATCAAGAACTGTCTGCCGTTGGAGGGAACATCCCAGAAACTGTATAAACTTTGTTATCATGTTTTTCTGAACTGCGAACATGCAGTGACTTGAGGGAAAAGGTAGTTCCGGCAGGGGGAGATCGCGACCACCGACTCACGGACCACCTACCCTAATTACACCCCAGACCCAAAAGAAAGGGGCGGAGGAGGAAAACTGAGCATGCAAAGTAATTTACATGTAAAGCGAGAGAAAATTAACCAATTGTTTCAGAATATGTAAATATTTTATGAATTATGCATGATTGTAGTGTATAACTAATTTTCTGTCCAGAAGCCAGGGGTGCATGCTAGGAGGAGAAATCCCCCGTGCACCCAGTGCTGCAATAAAGAATGCCTGCTTTCTAAAACTTCAAAACAAGTCTTGGAAAGTTCAGTTTCCTTTTCAGGTATCAATAATGCCTCTGAAATGGTGTTGGAACTTCTTCTTTAAGATATAGGTAAACAATATGTGGAAATCTGCGTTTTCTTTATACAGATCTAAAATATATCTGATCCAAATCTCATTAAAATTCATGGAAATCATCCTATCTACTTCAATTGCAATCCCACACATCTTTTTCCATACCATGACTGATATTAGTATAACATGAGATAAAGGCAGGAACAGGAGAGATCTAAAAACATCTTTTCAAGGAATTCTTTCATTTGCTGTGGTCTCATGATTGCCAAAATGGGACAAAAATAGCTCTGTGGTTATATTTTTCATGAACTCAAGGAAAAAAATAGCCTGTAACCATGGCATGAAAGTCACCTTTGTACAAAATGATTGCCTTTTTGTTACAGTGTCTTTTTCTCCAGAAAGTAAGCACATGGAAGAAGGATCCTATATAGCTTCAGCCATGCAGAATTTCGGTACCTAGCCTGGTTTACAAAATTGGTTGTCAAAAGTGCCTCTGTTTAGTGAGAGCAGAGATATGTATCTGCATAAGGACATTTGTCACATCGTACGCTCACTGACAGAGCAGTATTCTACACACCTACGTTTAATTTAAACACTTGAGCTAAATGTCTACAACTAATCTAGCCAAGCTGTGTATTCCTTAAAGAGAACCAGACTTGTTTAAGGAATACCTTATCTGATCTGTTTTAGAAGTTCACTTCAGGATAAGGCAAATCACAGCTTGGATTCTATTGACTAGAGTGCTGTTGACTGCAGAGAGCTCAGAGTACATAGTTCCAATAAAGACAGGAACATTTAGTCACGAGAATCCCAACTTTCAGGCTTACATACCTAAAGGCAGGAAAGATCTGGTCTTTCTTAATTGATTCACGTTTATAAATCAGCTCAGCTATAGTAAACACCAATCAGTCTTAGATTGCTTTAAAACATGTAATCTTGAAAATTAATGCATGTTATTTGGTACCGAGTTAGCTGCATTATTTTTTCAATCCAGTAGTTCTGTTGATTTATGCTAAAAATGAACAATGACAGCAAAGATTTCAGTACAGATTCAACTCAATGTGCAAAAAGAAGACAAGAGACTCCGTCAATTACCTGTTTTTTTTCCACAGACTTTTACTGTTTTATCCAAAATTAGTCAGGGTCTACATCCTACCAACAATTCTACCATGAATTAATGTTAATTTTCTACTGATGAAAAAGCTAGGGTGATTGAGAGATATGAAAAACAAGGAGAAACAGAAGACATACAGGCAAGTACTAAAACCTGATTTAGACACAAGAAGTTATAAAGAGTAAAAGGTTTAAGGAATCAACCACAAATTCTTTTTAGGTTAATAGCGTTAGTATAAACCTGCTGAAAAATTCAGCCCACTATCATAAAAATGAAGCTATACTACCCTGTATGTAGTGTCTGTGGCTTCTCAACAATCCAGAAATTTATGTTTCATTGCTTTTATTTTTCCAGAGTTTCAAGGAGATGATATAGCCTATAGGCTACAGGGGGCTGGGGATGAGGGGAGGGGAGGCAGGGGCAGCCCCCTGGGTTTTTTTTTTTTTTGTAAGGTTTTTTGTTTATAAATAGACAAAATTATTTATGTTTTAAGATTTTAGCAAACCCTAAACTGCAGAAGAGTAAAATATCCTTTAAAAGCATTGCACATGAGGAAACTGATTTCATTGGTACATATTAGATAATTAGAATATTCTCAGGTTTGTGCTTTCCTTGGAGAGATTGTGAGGGTGGAAAGAGGTTAGATTTTTTTTTAAATCTTTTTCTTTTTGAAGGAGATGTTGTATGAATGGCTTCTTGAATACTAACACAGTTTTTCTAAAGTCAAGTGTGAAGCCCCGTGAATTAGAGAAGATTCCACTATCACTGAAAGCAGGACTCTTGTGCTGCTTTCTGAGTTTTGGCGCATTGCTGTTTCCTTCACAAGACAGCCCTGCAAATAGGGCATCCAGCCCGGAGACTGGCAGTTCATTTCAGAAGCAAGTTGAAACAGGAAAATAGATAGACAGCTCTTTTACCTTAAATGCTGTACTTCATATGAAAAGGATAGGAGGTTACAAATTAAAATGTTGTAGCCTCCTTGGTTTGATGACAGCACCAGTAATTTTCAAACATTCTGTGTGCGTGCATGTGTATATGTGAGACAGAGAGGGGCAGAGAGACAGACATGGAGAGAGACTGGAAGCTTCTTGATAAAACGTCTTATGCCTGAAATTGGTAAGCAATGAGATAAATAGTAGAAATTCAATCTATCTTATAAAATATCATTTTAAATGACTATTTTTCTACATTGTAGTAATAGCCTGGCATTAGAAGGGTCAGCAGTCATTTCCAATACTGGCAATCCCATGATATTCAAAGAAATTTTCTTCCCTATTACTCGGCATCTGTATGGATGAGTAGAGCAGCTGACAGCTGCATGTAAGCCAATAAGTAGCTTTCAAGTAATTTTTCAGGCTTTGATCCCAAAGTTACCTTACTCAACAAAAGAACCTCTCTCCGGCCCCAGAACATGCAACTTTAAGTCTCATCAGCTGAGATGAAGAAGAAAGCAATTATCTCTCACAGTAATTTTCATGGATATGATCACTCATTAATCCTATCAGGTTATCGGTACACAAGCAAAGCTTATATTTTCCGTCTCTGAATTTAGATAATTCTTAACCTACCAGCACCTCACCTCCCAATCCTCTCAAAGTATGAGAAAAAAAAGGGAGAATTAACAAATTTAAGACTAATAATTTAGCAATACAAGAAGATCTGCTTAGGCTAGTATCATTCCCTTTGGCTAATGTAATTTCATGCTGTTGCTACAGGCTTTGAGGAATTTCTTTCCAACCCATCATCTTCTAAAAATCTGAAACTAGTTAAATTACTTTTTCCAAGGAAGTGAAAGTTTAGACTTGACATCGGAGTAAAACTAATCATGATGTCAGTAAAGTAAGTAACAATACATTTAATAGGCAAAATTTTAAAAATGAAGAGCTAGTCTACTTTAAATAAACATAGAAAGATCACATTAGTACACAAAACCTTCCCAACAATTTCCACCCCAGATTATCCTCTCCCTCCCCACCTTCTCCTAATCCTTCTAACATGCACTACAAACTAGAGTATTACACATTATATCATTATTCTGATAGTTACTCTCTGAGAATTTTTTGCATGATTAATGTCTACAATTTTTATTTTTACTCATTTGAGTCCAGGAAAATTAGAGAATCCAAATTTGGCCTACAGCTAAAAGAAAACTTTTGAAGTACTACCTTTACATTAGTGAAATGGCCTATCTCAAATAATTTCTACAAATGTTGGTATTTTTCTTTAGTTTATTTTTATATATTTTAGTAATATATATGTAGCATGCCAAACAACAAAAAATGTTTATTATTACAGTAATAAACCATAAATATTGGTTTATTCCTGTAAAACAAGTATATTATATGTTGAACAAAAACCTATGCATTCTGTCAGCTACACTGGAATGGATTAGATTCACAGGTCAATTATGCCTGAGCAATTATGTAAGAAGCTGTCCTTTTCTTTGCTGTTAATTACCACCACCCAGCTGAGATGCCACATCTGACTGCATGAACACTCCCTGTCATTTAAATCCCGTTTAGGCTAAAAAGGCTACCTAAACTCACCACTGAAAGCAGTTTGAAACTCTTGATTAAGGTTAATGTCATCAACTTCACAGTAAAACAATCTAAAAGTGCTTATGAAGACAGGATAGGTGGTCACTGCTAATTAGGTAAGGAAAAATTATTCAGTTCTTGTGTAACTGAAATAGTCTGATATATCTCACAATATACCATAATACTAACTCTACTACAATGTCTGGCACTATGCATAGCTACATAAACACTACTTGAAGACTGTTTGGCCTTCATAAATATAGTCAGTTTCAGGTTCTAATACATATGCGCTAACATAACAGCCACAGAAATCTCTCCAAGCTGAGACCTTGGACCAAGCCTACATATCAGTGTAAACATATTCTGAGATATTTCAGATGAGAAATCGGAAATAAGACCATTTCTTTGTAAAACTTCAGCCATGCTATAATACGGTACTCACAGCTCATGAAATATGCTGGTTATTAACTGTTCTACTTGAAATAAAATGCATGTAAAAAGTCACACAAAATAGCAAAGTTGTGTGATTCCATTTTGGAAAGAGTAAAGTAAGACCCAAGTGCAGCTTAAGGTCAAATCACAGGTACCAAAGCATTTATTAGTATTTCCTAACACTACTAAGCTGACAGGAATAATTGCCTTCATTGTTAAAAAGGACTGAAGGAATGCAATAAAACTGACATCCCAAAGATTAGGATCTTTAACAAGGACTATGCAACTTCGAAACTGCAGCAGGAATCATTTATCTTATGTCAAATCTCAGTTCTACAGTGCCCATTCTGTGGTGATGACCCTAGTGAGAGAGATCCAGAATTGAAAGTGGAGAATAAGTTAAGCAGGTTTTAGATGCAACATAGCAGCAAACTCAAACCAACACAGATTACATTTATTAGCTTTTTAAATATGCAAAAAACTCCTGAATTAACCAAGAAGGGCCTCACAGGTTCACTATGTAGCGCTACTTGGAGAACTTCCAGCTAGTCCCTATGGAGCTAAGTTTGGAGAATTGCATGCCTGATTCACAGCAAGTCTACACCTGATGTAATTAGCTCTGCACCTCATAAGTACGGCCCTCAAATTAATTTCTGGCAGAAATCTGTGGTTAAGCGAGCATCTCTTCCCAGTGTGGTGATGTTCTACAGAGAGATCTACTTGGTGGCTCAAGATCAGCTCCAGGCCTTACAATGCAGCATGAGAGGACTGGGCAGTGTAAATATACTAGGACACTTGTCCTAGAAAGAAGAAGCACTTTCAGAAGTAAAAATAAAAATTAGTGATTCCATTTGTTTAAAAAAAGAAAAACAACAATAGTAGAAATCTTCAAGATAAAGTATGCAATGTAAATGGAAAACAGGCTACTTTCTTCTAGGCTTTGTTTTCATTTTAGGTGATTTCACAGCAATGTAATTCTAGTGACTTACCACTCTATAAAGGAAAAAACACTTTCTTGAGTAGATAGATGGTCCCAAACAAGACTCTCATAGCTGAATAATGCTGAACTTTTGGGAGTTTAATTCCATATTTACCTCTTGACAATCCCTCCAGGGCTTTAAAATATTGGCTAGATTCCATTTCTACCTAAGCTTCTTCATAATTACATTTTTCTAAGGAAAATAGAGAGAGAAATAAAGATGACAAGGGAGAAAAGCAATGCTACTCTGGGACAATTCTCAAAAGGAGAGTGCAGTGTTTGTGCAAATGAGAAAATAGTTGAAGGTATGATCTGTGGAGGTAAACAAGAGAACGAAAAAGTGTACTCAAAGACAAAACAGGATAGATATCTTGCCAGGAAAATTCATAAGTTATCTTTAATGTGCTCCAGGATAGTGGGGGAAACATTACAGGAGGGCAGGGATCTTTTATCCTATGGTAAATAAAGAAAACATACCAGAATTAAGGTCTCTTGAGAAGATACTCTTGAAGAAAGAGTAAAGTAAGCCAAGAACATTTTGAGGTCAAAAAGTTTCAAAGAGGCTAGCTTCCCCATGTAGACAAGCATTAACTGTAGGTACAGCAGGCATCTGTATGGCACCGATCAGAAAACAATAGTACACTGATTGTTGTTTAACATGTGCTACAAAATGTACATATTACAAAACAGACTAGCTTTAAGCAACTGAGCAGTTCCAAACTCTTAACAAACACATCATACATTTCAAAAGAGCTGCACCTTCCCAAGATCAAGTAAAGCACTAACTGTGAATCACAACGAAATATTTTTTTTTTTACTTAGCTATGTAACTCCCACGTGGTAAAAGAATATAACAGATAACGCTTCCTTTCACAGACAGGCAAGGCAGGAACAAAGCTAGCCAACCTCAAAACAGGACTTTGGAGGAATTTCAGCAAAGTATCTAATAGTGAAATTGTGAAAAGCCTTCTACAGGCATGCAAAATCCCCTGGCACTTTATGTCAGAGCTGCTGCTTCTTTCTGAGCACATCTAGAAGGGTCTTAGCAGTGGGAGTCTGAGAACCGAGATCATTCACAAGCTGCATCGAGATCTGTCTGGATACATCTGAAAGGCTCAGCCTGGCTGATGAGGTAGAGCAACTGGAGATGAGTAAAGAGAAGGATTGCAAAGCCAAGGATTAATGAGACCTGCATGGATAAGGTTGAGGGGGGTGAAAGAGGGTGTAAAGCCAGACAGTTTGAGAAAGGGAAAGCCACAGGCTGAGAACAGACAGAAAGAGTAAGCACCACTGGTGCTCTGCTCTCCACAGATCAGCTTGCTAGTCAGGAATGGTGAGCTGAATGGGAACGGTAGTTATAAACAAGACAAGGCAGCTAGCTTTATTACTGCAAGTCAGCTAAGCTTCATCAGTACTGCACTCAGGCAGGGTTAATTAGCTGTTTTAAGCATCCTGGCTCCACTATTTATTTCTGTATGGAACATCACCCGTAGTGATTTGTTTATATGGGGAGCATGTGACCAGTCATGGGAATAAACCAAGTCTTGCAAACTCTAGATTAGCATAGTAAGTACTGGCACATCATCCAGAAGCGAAGCTCAACTCTCCTCGCACCACTGCACATTCCTTTTTCCATTTTAATATTCCACACTACCAAATGGGGCAAAGACTAACACTGCCCTGTTTCTGACAGTTAAAAGCAGATGTGTAAGATGCAAGAATGAAATAAACCACAGAAATCCAGTTCAAACCTCAACATATCTCACATTAATATTATAGCAACTCCATGTAATCACCAGATTAAAAATTCCTTCTATCAGCATCATTGGATACCTACAGCAATATTAATCACCCACTATCTGATTTCTGATTTAAAAAGGTAGGTGCCATGTTCCTTGTCACTGTGCAGCTCTGTTACAGTCTCTCCTCTGCCTCTTATTTCACCTTTATCAGCAGGTCATTCTCATCTGAGCTATCTAATGAAAATATTTTCTTGACAGTGCTCTAACACACCAGGATGTCAAGTACAGCGCTATGATGGGGTCCCCTAAAGCACACCTTGGCCATGTTGATGTTGCATACTGTGCCCAAACCAGAAGCTACTGCGAGAGCCTTAATTTTCCTTGAAGATTTCGTTGTTCAAGACCTGAGTCCAAGAATTTGTCTCCCTAAATTAACATTACAGAAGGCTCAATTTTTTCAATGCCAGAAGCACTTCAGCACAGTGAGATGAATTAGTGTTTAACTCTTTCATTTATCCAAACAAATATCTTAACTGTAGAAGATACTGTCAGCACATTACATTAAAGACTCTTTTCAGTGTTAATTCTTACTAAAAACCAGCCAGTAATTTCTTTCACATTCTATATAACATCTGAACACCTGTAACTCTGATCTCACTAACAACCACAGTAAACCTTTCTTTCCTTCCAGTTCAGTGGGTAATGGGGTAGCAGAACAGTTGCACTATGATCAAGCCTGGTAACATTGACATTATCTTCCCTTCACCCATCACTCCTTAGCGAATTCACCACACTGGCCACTTCTCCTCCAGTCAAAGATTTCCCAAGACCACTTAATGTCTGGCATTATGTTATCCCACAAAGCTGGAGTGAGTCCAGCACACAGATGGGCAGCTGAAGAATCACATACACCACGTTCTGTTCAGACACAGAACTTGTCTCATGCACTTCGGTTTCAACATTTGCATGCACCCTCTAGATTTTAGCACCTGATATTTCCCGGATAGTACTGTGAGAAGAGTGTCTGAGGTCTGGTTCTTCCCAGGACCTCCAAACATGCAGACTCTCCAATCCCTTCTTAATTTCTCCTTTCAAGTATAGAGAACAGTGGCAGCCAATTTGTCACATTTATGTTTCCTGCCCTAAGACATGTGTATATACACCATCACAATGGAACTCAGATTTTCTTTTATACTCCTAACCACTTTTTTACTTTTACATATGCCTTCAATCCCTCATTTCACTGTGAGATTTTAATCCAATTAATGATTCCTCCTTCAGTGGTTGCAAGAACACTAACAAGACATGGGGAAAAAATTTCTGAGAAAAACATTTTTGCACTAAATGATAAGCAATGGTTTGTCAGAAACAAGTCACAGAATCACAGAATGTTAGGGATTGGAAGGGACCTCAAAGGATCATCTAGTTCAATCCCCCTGCCGGAGCAGGACCACCTAGATCAGATCACACAAGAACGTGTCCAGGCAGGTTTTGAACATCTCCAGAGAAGGAGACTCCACAACCTCTCTGGGCAGCCTGTTCCACTGTTCTGTTACCCTTACTGGGAAGAAGTTCTTCCTCATGTTTAAGTGGAACCTCCTATGTTCCAGCTTATATCCATTTCCCCTTGTCTTATCATTGGATGCCACGGAGAAGAGCCTGGCTCCATCCTCATGACAGTCACCCTTTACATATTTATAAACATTAATGAAGTCCTCCCTCAGTCTCCTCTTCTCCAAGCTGAAGAGACCCAGCTCCCTCAGCCTTTCCTCATAAGGGAGATGCTCCACTCCCTTAATCATCTTTGTGGCCCTGTGCTGGACTCTCTCAAGCAGTTCCTTGTCCTTCTACAAGTCTGGCCCAGTCTGTAACAATGTAGTCAGTGGTTTTGATATTCTGGCTTTCCACACTTCCAGTTTTTCACGGTTGAGTGTTTTGTTTGTTTGTTTAGGGTTTTGCTTGTTTGTTTTTTGGAGGGGGTGCGGGGAGGGCATGAACGTGGCAGGGAGGGAAACTTCATTGTAACATTTCTTAAAATGAACACTTAACCTACAGTTTCAGAATGTTTTAAGACTAAATTTACATGCATTTATTCCTAAACATGCAAAACATAGTAAAAAACATTTTTGAATCATATAAAATGTTTCTGTTCATCTGAAGTAATTTTAACTTTTGATGTTTTGTGCTGCCAATGAAGTGAAAAAAACCACTCCATATTACTGTAATTATAACACTCTCTCTAAAATGAACTCTTCTAGTCCTTCTCAGCCCATCTTCTCTCAAACATGGATAAACAGAAAAATACATTCAAATTTTGTCAATGCCTGCAACTTTATACAAAAGTAATAATATACTGTGTTTTTGCATACAGCCTTCAATCACTTGCATATTCTGTAAGATCCTCTTCCTCTTTTTAGTCTACATGTTAGCTTATAGGTAAACTTCAAGACAGTCTTGCAAACCTAATATGTCATCACTAAACTTTGGGCTGCCTCTTGTGCTTATCTTCCCTAATCTAACCTGAAATCTCAGAGAATTCCATGCTCCCCCAACACAGGCAAGATCAAGCAAAACGACTAATCTTACATCTGCAAAATAAAGTAGCAAAAATAGTATATGGAAAACCTAAAATTATCTATTTTGATAAAATTACAGCTATATTAGTTTTCCTGAATGATACTTGGTTTTATGAAAGACTTTCATACAATAAAAAACAGCTTTTAAGTGGTAAATAACATCCAGAGTAAAACGTGAATGGAGACTTTAGTGGTTTTTTTCTGTCCCTTCACTCCATAGATAATTTCCCCATCCTCTCCTTCTACGTGTATTCATGTGTGAACACAAGCTATTTACAGTCAAAAGGAAAGTGTATGCCTTTCAAAATTCAGCAAGTTGTCATTCTTTCAACATGTTACAGAACACACTGCAATGCAATAAAGCACAGTGAATTTTGACCTGGCACACTGATCTCAGCCTTACTCATTTCCTCTGAGAAAAAATATTCTTGTAATCACATTGCTTTTTGGGATTAATTTTTCTTTCTCCCTGTCCCCTTTCCCTCATCTTCCCTCCATCTGCTTGAGCTTTTAGGGATGGTGTAATCAGAACCTGACTTTGGGGGTTTTATTACGGTTATTATTATTTTTATTCCATCCAGAGCCACTGATGGCAACAGATATATCTCTGGGATCTTTGAATCAGAACAAGGTCCTGCTGATACAATGGCACCTTTTCTGAAAACCTTATGCCTGCCAAATGTGATCTCCAGTCTTTTTCCTGTTTGGATTCTTCAACAGTGCTCTTGCCTCAATTTCCTTTCACGTGCTAATCCTCATTCTAATATGAAGGCCACTGCATCCTACAAAAGATTTCCAGTACTCAAAGTTAAAATTCTGCCTTTTTAACCCTTCCTCCCATGTCCTTGTAACCTTATCGACCCATTTCTCTGAAAAACATTCTACAGACTCTCACGTTTTTACCAAAATGCCACAGAAAAAATAAATGTATTGTTTGTGCCCTTCGGAGCTAGATTTGTATAATATTTTAATCCTGGTCTTCCAAAGAAGGGAGACTGGAGAGAGGGTAGCAGGAGAGGATTGCTTTTTTTGCTTTTCTTTCCTCTCCCTTGTCTCCTTTTGTCCATCCCTCCTTTCTTTCTGCTTTGTGTCTTCAATCACATTCTGATCTTTGGAAGATTCCAGCGATGAAGAAAGTTTTTGTTAGGGAGTAAGAACTAGTATTTTATATCTAGACTCAAGCTGGTTGGATGAACAGCAGTTTTCTCCATGCCCTCTGTGAGGCAAAATTTAAAATGGTTTGCTAGTGAAGTCTGTGGTCTGCTTTTACATCTAACAAGGGCTGTAAGACACCACTCATGAACTAGTCTAAATATTTTGCTTTAAAGCCTTTTCAATGTGGAAAACTCACAACACTTCAAAGTGACAGTTTGTCTCTTAAAAGAAAATGAGCAACAACTGGGTTAATATCCTAGAATTTGAAATAACTGCAGAGTTTCTAACCAAAAAACCTGTTGCAGAAATGGTAGGAGATAATGTAGTTTCAGTACATAGAAACCATGAAACAGTAATTCTGAGATAGCAGAGAAATTCTCTGGCAGGCATTTACAAGTGTGCAAATGAACGTGAAATCAAACTCTGAGGCAAAACAAAATCAAAAAAATGTTACCTAATTTATAAACCTGAACTACCACATAAGCTTTGGAGACCATGAATTCTCTAACTCTCTCAGCATACTTGTGTGCATGCACACACTTGTGTGTCTCTGTCCCTCTTATCACTTCAGAGCCTAATAGCAAATTTCAATCAAATTGAATAAGCAGCTGGGGTCCTAAAGAGATGAAGTTCCCTCAAATTTGACCAAAGGCGGCAATAAAACCCCTGACAGTTCCACCACTGAAGGAAAAGCTGAAGGCCATCCTACTGGGACACCACAGAAAGACGTTACATGAATGTCTCAAGAGCAGTAACATCTCTGTCAGCGCTTGCCTCTTAAGAGATATCAGAAAACCCAGCCATATGAGGCTTAGAGATAAGCAGTAACCAGCCTTCATTAGCTTTGGTGCTCATATTACTTCATATTACTTCCTTTACTTGTTATAATAACCACGACTGTGTGCATCTATAAATACCATTGGAGTGTAGGCACTCTATGTGCTAAGGGCTATACAAATCATAGAATGGTTAGGGTTGGAAGGGACCTCAAAGATCATCTAGTTCCAACCACCCTGCCACGGGCAGGGAAACCCTCCACTACAACAGGTTGCCCAAAGCCTCATCCAACTTGGCCTTGAACACTGCCAGGGATGGGGCGTTGTGATAGTTTGATGTGTGGGGGGGTGTTCTGGTGGCAGGGGAGGGGATTTGCTCCCTGTGCCACCAGATCTGAGTCCCATCCCCCCCCGGGGGAGGTTGAGCCAAGGCGGCGCCTCTGCGAATTGCCCTATTTAAGTTGAGACAAAGGGGCGGGAAAGGGGCTTTTTGCTCAGGAGCGAGGAGAGAGCAGGAGGGCGCGGCCCTCGCTCCCGGCTCCCGGCCGAGCGGCCGCTCGGGCCCGGGCCGGCGCCATGTGCTCAAGATGGCGCCGGGGAGCCGCATGGGGGGCTCGGGAAGCGCCCCGCTCCCGGGGTGCCTGCCGGGCCGAGCTCCCCTAGAGAGGATTAATATCTAAGAGAAGACAACCACAACGACCGGGTCAGCAAAGATGGAGCAGGAGGAGGTGTACTGGAGCTGAGGCTTCCCTTGCAAATCGGTGTGAGATGGCAGGCGGCCCCCCTGAAGCCAGGGTGTACTCGGCGGAGCAGCGACCCACTCGTGGCCTGTGGAGAAACCCACGTCGGGAAGGAGATGCCTGAGCCCAGGAGAGGTCGTGGAGCAGGGGATGCGCGACCAGGTACTGTTGATAATGGGGCATGGAATGCACGACGAGGTCGTGGAGGCATCTGGAGACCGTGGGACGACCCACGCCGACGCGAGTGGCAGCAGCTCCCTAAGAGGTCGAGACTGGTAAAGCCCAAACTGGTGCGATCCATGGGGAGGATTGCAATCCTGCGGGCAGGACTTACTTTGGAAAAGTTTGGGGACTTTTTCTTTGTGAGTAGGGGATCCACCGAAGCAAGGGAAAAATGGTGTAAAGACTCCTCCTCCTTTAAGAAAGGAGCGGCAGTGAACAACATGGATGAACTGACCTGTACTCCCCCATTCCCTGTCTCCCTGCGCCGCTGGGGGGAAGACAGAGCCAGGAACGAAAGGAAAATAGGGGGTGGGGAGGTGTTGTTTTAAGATCGGGCCTTGTTTTCTCTTTCTCCTCTCAAGTAACCGGTTTCGTTCCCTTTTGTCTTTTGTTTAGTAACTGTTAATAAATTGTTTTGTTTTATTAAGAAAGCCTGAGTCATGTTTTGCCCGAGACCATGTTTGGTGGGTGCTCCCTTTCGGTTCTTGTCTCGACCCTCAGTCCAAAAAAACCACGACAGGCGTCTACAACTTCTCTGGGCAACCTGTTCCAGTACCTTACCACCCTTTGAGTGAAAAATTTCTTCCTTAAATCTAATTGAAATCTGCCCTCTTTCAATTTAAAGCCATTTCCCCTTGTCCTATCACTACATGCCCTTGTAAAAAGCCCCTCTCCAACTTTCCTGTAGGCCCCCTTTAAGTACTGGAAAGCCTCTATAAGATCACCCCGGAGCCTTCTCTACTCCAGGCTGAACAGCCCCAACTCTCTCAGCCTGCCTCATAGCAGAGGTGCTCCAGCCCTCTGATCATCTTCGTGGCCCTCCTCTGGACCCGTTCCAGCAGCTCCATGTCCTTCTTGTGTTGGGGACTCCAGAGCTGAACACAGTATTGCAGGTGGGGTCTCACGAAAGCAGAGCAGAGGGGCAGAATGACCTCCCTCGACTTGCTGGCCACGCTTCTTTTGATGCAGCCCAGGATATGGTTGGCTTTCTGGGCTGCCAGTGCACATTGCCATATATAGGAAAGCATTTTTCCTGCCCTACAGAGGTTCCCATTCCCCTCAGTGAGATCAGAGAGAAAACATAAAGAATCAAAACCAACCCACACACACTAGGGAGATACTCAGGTGCACCTTTGACAAAGATGTTATGCTAGACTTTTGGGTGAGAATAGTACTCATACCCCCAGAGCCCAGAGGTGCATACAGAATAGGATATTGCTTTAATTCCTTCCTGACTGTGCACAGTAACTGCTATGCAATGAGGTTAGCTGAAGACTAATAAGCTTAGTAGCTGATATAGTGCCTGCACCTTATCAATAAGTATTTTTGATAACTCTAAGTCACCAGAACCCCCAGGAGAGAGGGCATCAATAACAGGCATATCACAATCATTTCTTTTCCTTTCATTCTGTAAGCAAAAGCCAAGACACTCCAAGCAATCACAACGAATCTATACACTGCAGCTATGCAATTATTTTGGAGGTTTTTCTAATTGAAGTTTTTCAGACTTTATTAACTGAACTTGCAGACTATAAAAAGGGAATAAAAATAACACAATCACACACTCTAGACTGTTTTAGAAGTCACGGATCACAGCAGTACCTAGCATTTTATGTATACAAAATTTTTGTTTCTCTTTTACTAGATAAATCACACATAAATAGATGGGTTTGCATTTTCTATTTGTTTTGTTATAGTTTACACATTTCTTTATCCCATTACTTGTTTGTTACAATGTAACCAACAGTCATAATTTTTATTTCTATAAAGATTTTCTATTAAAATGGTGTAGATATAAGGAGAGGAAAAATAAACCTAGTCCTAGATCCTCAGCTGACATAAACAGATTCATCTCTGTATGTAAATCACAGAACGTAAATTTAGGTAATTTATAATCGGTGAATTTGTTCTATAATACACAATGCTCTTATTTAAAGTGAATAGGTACTCCACGTAAAGTGGTAAAAGCCTATTAAGACCATGTCTATGCAGCATTCAGAGTAGCTCTACATTAGAGAAACTTACATTAGTAAGAAATCATTCTGCTTAGGGATGATTGTTTAAATTATTAATATATACATATTGCCGTGACTAAATTGCCAAGTAATTTGTTCTAAGATAAATTAAACATACTGAGAAAAATCTTGGCCTTGCTAGAGTTGGTGGAAGTTTCTTCAACTGACTTTGATAGTCCCCGAGTTGACCTTCAGTTAAGGATGATGATGTCTCAGTACATCTGAATTTCCAACAGCAATATAAAGAAAATAATGCAAGTTGATACCAGTGTCTTATGACCCAATCAGTACTTATCTATCTAAAAGAAATTTGTATGTGTATGTTACATCAAGAATTAACTGATTGATAATCTACAACATTTACTATGCTTTAAAGAAAGCTAATTATTTTTAGATGTATTAACTTGTGCTAGAAAGTTAAATAGTTGCCTATGTGTTCTAAAGTTATTGGTGTTTTATTCATATTCATCATGGAAAATTAGGACAGAAAAATGCTGCTTTCAATCAAGCCAATGCATCATAATTATTTCCTGATTGACAAGATGCCTGATTACAATTTATACTGTACTTTGCTGATTTATGAAAAATCCTTTAAATGTTATTTTTTTTACCTTCTAGTGTGTAAGCATAGGCAGGTGATGTTAATCCTATCTTACAGGTTTCTTTTGCCAGTGAAGTCCTAATTGACTTTGGAATCTCCTGTTGTTATTTGATAGTGCAGTTTTTGTGGTTGGTTGGGGTTTTTTTTTCTGGTGTTTTGAGTGTTTTTTTGCTCTTCTCCACAAAACTACTTTTTTTTTTTTTTAATTTCGATGTGCAGTCAATGGAACACAAGAACATTACTAAACTGGATCATAACCAAAGAAATAAGAATACCTTCTTTCACCATGAAAAGGATTATTTTCTTAACACATTCTTTAAGAATCTAAAGATTACTTAGATTTGAAGATAAAGCAAAAGTTCTTGACCTATTCAATTCTAGCCTTTTGACTCAAATGCCAAAAATTACTTCTAAAATATTATTTAGAACAAGATGTAATAAATAAGGAAAGAGCATCCAAGTAGTACCAAGGAAACAACAATAAAGTAGTTGAAAACAGCTGAAATAATAAAATCAAACCTTCCTCTCTGTTCTCCAAGTGTCTTTTTTACGTTCTCTTCTATTTCCATTTGATATGGATACATAATTGTGCATGCACTCGCAGTCACTTCAGTGATACTGTGATTTTAACCTCAGGCTTCAGTCCAGAAAAGCATTCAAGTGTTTTGAGTCTCACAGAAATCAATGGTGTATTACTCTCACAACTAAAAAGCATAGGTTTAAGATTCTGCCTAGATCAACTACAAAGTTTATACCCACTTAGATGTTGTAAATAGATTTTGAGAAGGCATGAAAAAAATGTCAATAGTTGGAGTTGTCCTGTTCTCTTCTTGACAAGATCCAACTCTTAGATGCATATAAAACCTTGGTAAATCAAGCCGAGACAAAATTTCCCATACCCAGATGTCAGCCTCACTTCCCTCTCCTATCACAGCATACTTACATAACAACTATAACTCCAGACAAAATCCAGCTAAGTGCTGTTTCCTCCCCCTATCTCAATGCCTTGATTTCCATGCAAATGAAAAGAGATATACAAAAGAGGAAAGAACAGAAGATACATCATGTTCAAACAGTCCCTCAGTCTCCAGCTTCCCTGGGGCACCCAGTGGCACATCACAGAAGACAATCCAGATGCAAACAAATTTATCTTGTTCTGTCCAGCTCTCAGAATGACTTATTTTGCTAAGTAGGAGCACTTTACACTCTGCAAGGAAGACTGAGTTTTAACATGGGTGTTGCTCACCAGCCTAGGCTGCAGCTCCAAGGATGCGGTTGCATCTTCCACAGCCAGGAGGAAATGGCCTGCCTTTTGTAGGTGGGGTCTAAACCTTAATTAGGCAATTCAATCAATTCAAGCCAGCTGGGTGATAGCTCTACATGGGCACTCATCTTCTCAAAAAAGCACACGATCCTACAAAATCTGTCCTAGCTACCAGTCACCGAAACTTTTATTTCCACATGCACAGTGCAATGTTTTGGATCTTTAATGTCCCTAATGGGACCCTAAGTCAGTCAGAGCTATAAAGTAAGCCTACCTAGATTGTCTTTTTACAGTTATTTCCTCAAGAATAACAAAAAAAATAAATCCAGATTTTATCAGAATACAAACTGTGATACTGTCACACTTTGGTTTTAAACAGAGAGACTTCAAAGCAACCTGGTGAGAGAGAATATGGGCAATTGAGGCAACTTTAGAATCAGTTCTCCCTGCGGCCAGTATGTCCTTGCAGTTGAGTACTTGTTTCTAATCTTTGCTTCAGTAAAATCTGTGATTTCCTGAAGAGCAAACAACATTGCTCATTTTATAGGGAGCAACCAAGAATGCTGTAGGCAGAAAAGCCCCCAAGAAACAGAAGGTGTCACAAGAGAAGCAGGTAGAAAAGATATAGAGGGGAATCACTGCACAGAGGTAGGAGCATAGGGCCAGACATCAGATGAGGGACAGGGAGCTCCATATGAGCCAGAGGATACTATGCAATTTCCTTCCCACCAGGCATTTCAGAACGATGTGGTCACTCTTCTCTTGAGTCATAGAATCATAGAATGGTTTGGGTTGGAAGTGACCTTAAAGATCATCTAGTTCCAACCTCCCTGAAGTGAACAATAGTACACATCACAGGTTCCCTGGAAAGGCAGCAACCATATACATTGGGCATGGTGCTCCTTAAGGCTGCAACAAAGAGACAATTTTCCCCATAATTAATGTCTGGAAATGAGGGGTGAATATAGCGTAGGCTCAGAACTAGGGAAAGAGGTGCTATGTATCCCAGCAATGGGAAGATAACCAGATTAGGATACTGAGAGACAATGATGAATGGAGATTGTGAGGAGGCAGACTGGAAAAGAGTTGAGATCATCATAATAGACAAGATGATGCAAATACTGTAAAGGAAGCTGTATGTGGAGCAGATCAGTATTTGGTGTGACAACTGGGGACACTGTTCTCACCAGTGAGCAGTAAATAAGAGGTGAGGATGGAGAAAGATTTTATTGTTAAAAAGCATTTCCCAAAGAACAGAGAGTACAAGCTGAGACTCTCAACTCACAACACTGCTACTTCAAATTACCTTGCAAAACGTATGCTTCATCTCACTAGGTGAATAACTCACCGGTACAGAGGATGACAACTTAATGACAACTTATTACAGCGATCTGCCATATTTACTCCATTAGCCTGAGTGGCAGATATCTAACTGTGCAACGAATTCAAAGACTGACATTGGGTGTAACGTGGATCATTTGCAGAATTCCACTTGTCCAAAAATTATATTCTAACTGTACTGTTTGCTTTCATTGAAAAGATTGGAAATTAAAGAAAAATAAAGGTGTAATATCATACATTAAAGATATGCTACAGTTGCCTAACCAAATATTCAGAAAAGGAAGAGAAGGTCAGACAAAATATGGCCTATGTATAGCTTTAGCTTTGGTTCCTTAACATTTTACAAATTTGTTCAAAAGGATACAAGCATGTTAATAAATTGCATGTATGTGAAAAACAAAGTTTGAAAAATATAAGTGGGTGAGACAATATAGTCATATGTCACAATTTTCTTCAAAGGCAGAGTCTCTTTTTTAGAGATCAATACAAGTATTTTGTCAGGAAAGCACTAACAAATATTTTCATTTTTCATGTATTGGAATCAGCAACAAAAGTGAAAGGAAGAAAGTATTAAAGTCTGTAAAGAGAGTACTCATGAAACAATGCAGTTTAAATGAAGTCAAGTTTAGATTTCAGCTTACTGATAAAATCTCAAAATTAATTAAAAAGAAGCTCAAAATTGGAATTCAAAACAGTCATAACTTTGACACACACAGCATATCGATAAGATAGGTAGCTTTAAAATAGTTTGTATAAGTTATTCAGATTTGAATTTTAAGGCTATTCAGAGATCTTACCTGATCCCAGAAACTTGTTGTGCCAAGGACTTGATATAAAACTCAAGTTCGTTTAAAAAAAATAATAATAATAAAAAAAAAAAAATATATATATATATATAAAACCTCACATTTCTTGGAAAAGCTGTAGCATTTTATTTTTATTAAAGACAAAGTTTATTTCTCTTTAAAATAACCAAAAATTCAAACTAACATTTTGTAAGAGTCAATGCTGGTTCAGAAAATGTAGAGCAAGTCTCCCCCACTAAAACCCTCCCCAAAACCTCGGAAATGTCAGAGGCCTTTTTGTCACTCAAGACAATAATTTTTTAAATAGAAAATTTAGTTAGAAAGCTATTTAGTTTTATACCTTACACAAGCTTAGAGGAAATCCATCTCATACAAAAGCTACCAGTCAAGAACTACTTGATGTTTACCTTTTTCTTGCCCCTTTTTTTTTTTTCCTATTTTTTCATCTGCATGCATGAAAAGGTCAAGGGTTTTCCATGGGACAAACTGAAACACTGTTACAGTTTTCATTTAACAAAAGACTCAAGAAATAAGGTATGTAACTTTCAAACTTATGCACACTCTAAACATTATTCAATTTTTAATGGCTGGACAGTTTTAAAACACATTTGGCTTCACGTTATACAATATAAGCAAAAACCTAATGATTTCCCCTTATCCCTGTATAAAATGACACTTACTGCTTCAATATGACTTTATGTGGGACACAACTTAAAATTTGTGAGAATGGGAACTTGAAAAGGCAACAAATTTTCCTCAAAACTGTAAGGTTTTACTCTTAACAGTCAACAAAAGGAGCTGGGCAAGCTCAATATAAAAATACAGACTTTTATAAACTTGTGACTAATCCTGAAAAAGTAGTAAGCTGCAAAAACAACAAAAATAGCAACAAACAAACAAAAAAAGACAACAAGAAATATAAATGTACTGTAAAGCACACTAACTTGTTAGTAAAAGGAAAAGCCAGGATTGCCCTTTCCCATATCCAACAGCTCTTTCCCATCATGCGTGCATGCACCGACCCATCCTCAGAGTTGCAGCCTCTCTGTCCTGCGCAGCACCATAGCAAGGGACACATAGAGGGTGTCTTTTAGGGGGCTGGGGCCTTTCTCAATACAAGCTTAGAGGGCACCAATGAACTGGCATTGGCATTTAAACTCCAGATACTGCAGAGGCACAGGGAATGCGACCAGTGCAATCAGGCAAAACACTGGGTCCTAAGAAGGGGCCATAAATATGAACTGCACAGGTCTGACGGGGCTAGCACTAGAAGTGCTAATAGCCAGTGACTCTGTAGTAAAACTAAACACATAACTGAAGGAAGAGTGACAAATTTAAGATGACATGAGAGGGAAAAAGATGATATGCGATGAGGTTGCTCTCCAGTATCGTCACTCAAAAAGATCAAGAAAGGAAGAGGAAAAAAAAGCACTTCGTAGGAGTTATAAGATATCTTTACAAGGATACATCATTCTCTGTGAGAAAAGCTGGTAGTATTGTGCCCCTTCCCATTCGGGGCTCAATTTAAATGCATTCAAATTACCAGCCTCACTTGAAATGCAGGAAAGATCTGTAGAGTTATGACTGTCCTACACCATGACATTGCAAAAAATGCCAGCAGCTCCTAGGGAGGTCTACCTATTTCATTGTGAAGCTGTATTTAATTTACTGCCCCTTATCAGCCACAAATCTCATTTGTCACCATAGTTCCCGAGGTTCCTGCCTTCCACTGAGATTGTGCCACTTTCCCACAGTCTGCATTTTCAAGAGATGAATCTCATTTTGTTGTTTTCCTGCCCATCTTTCTAATCTCCCCAAATCCTTTTTATTGTGTTTTGTCCTCAGTGATATTTTCAATGGCTCTTGATTTAGTATCATTCAGACATTCCATTCAAAATCTGCTGTCTTTTCCCGATCATTCAAAAAGATATTTAATAAGACTTATTAATATGAGATTTTGCAGAAGTCAGACATCCTTTCCAACAGCCTTTCTGTTGCCTCTGCCTTTTATTTACAGTATGCAAATATGTTCATAGTTATGCCAAGGTCATTTGAAATAAAAATATCATATAAATAGTACTGTCTATGAAAAAAAAAAAAGTTTTTTGAAGTACTCCAATAAAAAAATCAAGGTATTTCCTCTTTAATTAAAAAATTGCTGCTCTTATCCAAAAAGCTAGATAAGCAGTAAATTTGCACCATAAGATCATTATGGAAAATTTAGGTTTATGAAACTATATTAATCTTTTACTCTACGGCCTTTTTACCCCAGAAATGGCTACCCATTTTTGTTTTCATATTTGTTCCATTATCTTTGTAAGGAAAGAAAGAAAAATATTGATCGTACATCTCAGTGTATTTTTTTATTTAAATATCCCAGCATTTCCATTTTTTAATTTTTATTCCACCCTTTAAGGTCTACCTTAGTATTCTGGTTCTCTGTTACTTGTTGAGTATGCTTCACAATAATTCTGCACACTCATTCTGCTTCCCTCAGTATTATAAAATCTATGTCATCCAGATCTGTTGATCTGCCTGTGTTCAAATTTTCATCATATTCAGGTCTTTTCTTATCTGTTAACCAGTATTTCACAATAGGTCTTCATATTTCATCCTAGCTGTCTAAAACCCTTTTGAGTCCCTCCCTTTCCTTGGCAGTAAAGATGGATTAAAAAAAAAAAATTAAAAAAAATCAGAGTTTCAATCATTTTAATGTCAGAGTTACTGACTCATCAGTCACCAAAAGATTTCTGAATCTGTGCCAATTATGAAAATGGAGATAGTCTTATCTGATTTGTATTTTAGTGTTGTAACAGATTTAATACAGGTAAACCACTTTAAAGTCCAGTATTTTCTTTGAGTTATCTTACAATATTAAACCATTCTTTTTACCCCCCATTACCATGAGGAAGAAAATCGAGAGGAGGGATTTAATACAAACTAACTAAAGTCATATCACAGCCATATGTGTACGTGCTGTATCCATTAGTAAGAGTATGAAAGCTTAATTCTTCCCTTGTCTCCTCTCACTGAGGGAGAAACTCCTACTTTCCACTACAGCAAAAATGCTAGATACTACATTTGAACCTAGATCCAAGCCAGGTACTAGGACGCCCTTCTCAGGCAAACCTGCAGGAGCCCAAATGAGCTCTGACAAGATGCTTAGCTTCCCATTTCCCAACACTCACAAACTAGGGACTGAACTGCCTGCCAGAGGATGCTCTCTTTCACACACACGCAAAAGCTGAAGTCAGCTGTGAAGTTTATCACTCGACTTGAGAGTACGTGCAAACTCTATTTGGGTTAAAGAGCTGCAAGTGTATGATTTTTCCAGTATCATATATCCAGGAACTTGTCTACTATACCGGCTAGGTATGAAGAGAGGGAGAGGTATAAGACTTGTTAGTTTCCCTGATAAAACTACAGCTGGTGTAACTTAGAGTAAATGAGTGCTTAACCTTTAATTTTCTTAGAAAACTTACAGTCACTATCCCCAAAATGATGCTGTAACTTTAAATGAGTCAAATCTACATTACATACTAGTCCATGTTTTTTTCAGGTTTGGAGTTCTTACTCTTTCATTTATTGTTGTTTTGCTCTTCACAGAAGATGTCAGTGAGCAGCACTTGCATCTCTGCTTGTGATATCATTGAAATGTGCTGATGTGAGGATTTGTCCCATTTATACCACACTTTAATGATAGTCCTAAATGCTGCCCTCTGCAATCCATCTCTGCCAGATATAACTGACAAGTACAAAGCAGTAGTCCTAGTACTGCATGGGACTGCCTCTTTAGTGTGGTAGGGAAAAAACAGCAATTATTGTGAACTAGATGGACAGATTCCACAAAAACAGTTCATGTTGAGACTTTTTTTTTTATTATTTTTACTCAACCATTAGCTTAAGAAAAACAAATGAACTAAACCCAAAAGCAAAATCCCCCTAAATCCATCTGTTTTCAATAAGAGTTTTGAATATTTACACATACATTTTGCTCCTAAATGCCAGCTTTTGACTTAAAGTGATTATTTTTTTTAAACTCAGGCTGCAAACATGCATTCAGACAAAGAAAGGCTGGAGAACCTTCTCTCCAGCCTCACATCATCCCAGACATTGTGAGGAAATGTCAACTGAAGCATGAATTACTGCAATCCCAAATTTGGTGATAAAGCTGTAAATAAACATTTGCAAAGCCATGATCACAGCAGTCCCGGCTTTTACTTTTCAGTCTTACCCTTTTGTATTCTTTTAAATTATTTTGAATAACAACATTCTCCCATTTACTTCTTTTCGGTTGTGAATGCTTACTCAAAACAGACAGCAACTGCTCTTAATTACAATGAGAAAGGAAGAAGGAGATGGACTGTGATTTCTGGCTTAGAGACTGAGCCCAGTATTAGATACACAGTGTCATCTAGAGGCCAAAGAGCAATTTATAATAAGCTTTACCGAGGGGGGCTGAGTTTTTCCTCCCTACTTTAACAACCAACACTTACGTCTCCTTGAGTGGTCACATAAATTACCTCCATAAACACCTTGAGCTGAAGACCCACTGCAGTCATTCTGAACATCTGCATCGACACCTACGGACGAGGGCAGGAGCGTTTCACTGCAAAACGCACATAAGTGAATGAACTGTATGTGACCAAATTTCTAGGGAAAACTCCAATCTTATGAACTCTTTTCTCCTTACTTTTCCAAGAAAAGTTTTCAGCACAGGGAAGAGCCACTGTTTGTGACCAAGGATTGGCAAAGATGATTTAACTCGAATATATCTGTGCTTGGACTGGGATGGATACCACTACAGTTTAAACTGTAAATTCATGTCATCTTTTCCATTTTTCTAGGAGCATTATATAAAGCTAACTTTCAGTGAACAAGATATAGCATGTCTAGAAAGAAATACTCCGTCATTTTAAGTATGATGCAAGAGTAAAACCACATTTTTCTGTCACACAGAAGAATCTGATCTAATTAAAAAAATGAGAATATGAAATATTTCTGTCAGCCTCAATATTAATTCATGACAACCTATAGAAAAAAATTGAGGTTTCACTCCACATGTAAGATGGTATACTTCTCACATGTGTGCATGCCCTACTCTATTGTTTCCAGCAGAATGTTCTCTGCTTGAATACACAAAAAAAGCATAACTCATCTGCCAACTACTGTCTAACACAGAGTTAGACAGAGCTCTTACTGCAAACCCAGTCTAAATAGATTAGCATCACACGGAAAAAAAAACATTGACATAAAGAAAATTATCTGCACAGAAAGATTTCAGGCTTGGTACATGCTTTGGATAGTATGGTTTCTGCTGAAAAAAAAAAATCTTTGGAGGCGTGCTGTAGGAGGGTGTGCAGACTGCCATTCCAGGGGTAGCACAGGTAGTACAGGCTCCATCAGACTTGGTCAACAGAGAGCGAAAGTGGTAGAGCACTGCACTGAATCAGAAAATCTCTTAATACACCTGTACACTCTTGGGAAGAAAGAGGGGAAGGTGAGTCAGATTTTTATTCCATCTGAGCATTCAATGGTTACAGCTACCTGCACCATAAGGATGCAGTTCACCTGAAATGAATGAATCAAGCCTGATACAGCTTTTTCCAGGAACATTATGGTCCAATTCACATTTATGAGACATGGTATCTAGGGACAACATAGCACAGTTAATCTGGGAATTTAAGAGCCTGTGTTCTCTGTTCTCAATAGAATCAATGTAGTTCTTTTTACCTTAGTTAGAACAGTTTCTCCTCTGATCTAAAATGAGTATTACCAACCCTATACTTTCTTGCAACTTGGATGAAATCTATTTATATATTCTTTTTTCTACCTAACAGCATCAGCAACAGTCAAAAGTAAGTAGCAATTAAAGCCCAAGCATATATAGTTCCATAATACTTTTTTCTGCCTGCTATTCAAATCAACTGGAAAGAAGGAAAAAAAAAAAAAAGAAAAAGTGGGAGAAAAAGAAAAAGTCATTTATCTGCTACTTCCCCTTCTATTGAGAGTGCACTAAACATGGATGTCTGCAAGAATTCTCTGTGCTGGAAGAGGAAAACACTTGACTCAATTCTTTAGTTCAACAATGAAGTCCACTGTTGATTTAAATATTATAAATATTGAATGTATACCAGGTTTTTATGCTTTAAAAAATTATTTCTATACTGGAAAATAATCCCAACCCTAAAAACATTTAGAAGTAATAAGAATAATTGGAAAGAACAGGGATATATACTTCAACTTACAGCATGGAAACAAGAAGCAATCAGTACGTTAGTCTTCCCCACCATTCCCAGAGGTAAAATGAATTTTAGTGTGAAGTGTTAAATTTTAAGAGTTAAAGTGCCAAGTAGAATTATGTATACAAGTAGAGACTGCACAGCCAACCCACACCTCCAAAGACCACAATCAGTCTTACACTTCGAATACACATAGATAAAAGCTAAGAGTGGAGCCTTGTCATGTGCTCAGCACACAAAAGACGGTGAAAAGTTGCTAAAGCAATCTGAAAACCTACAATCTAATAAACTAACTGAAGTAAATCAATGACAAATAGGTATATACGACCTCTGCAACAAATGCAGTCACCCTGGGCAGCTTTCTCACTGGCTTATTGTTTCTTATGCTTATCTATTTTATGTAACACTTAAAAAGTTATGGCTGGTTTGTTTCCCACAAGGTCAAACAAAATCAGAAACCTTTCTTATGATTTCTTTCTGGAAAAACTGTAACCCATGCATTTCTTTGTGGTAGGAAAAACATAAGTAATAGATGTTCACAAATTTTTGCTGTTGAAAATTTTGTCTCAGGTCAATCACTGTTAATTTTTTTCAGGGTTCTGTCACATTAAACTGAATATTAGATCAGTATAGATAATTTGTTTTGCATGAAAAACCAACACAAGGCAGAGAAGAAAATGTTTTTGTCTTCAGATGTCAACAAATTTGCAGCAAAATTAGATTTGGTCCAGCTTAACCAAGAAGGTATTAAAGGAGCTAGCACAGGAATCCTGTTGATATAAATGAGATTGTCATCTGTAACCAAACTGAAAAGTTTGGAAAAAACACTTATTCTCTTTAAGGAAAACTTTCAATACTTTCTATAACTCTGGTTAAGAGTACAACAGTATTATTACACCAAAACTGTGCAATAATCATTGAAAAGATATGTAATAGTTAGCTATGTTATTTTAGCTTCTCTCTTTCTCTGTTTAATGTCCATTTCCATTGGAGTTCGGCACCTGGGCAGTTCTCAAAATTTCACTATTGCTTCTTTACACCTTTTCCTACAAGAAGTTTGACATAAGCTTGACTACGTGACTTTGAAAATGTTGTGTGAAATTCAAAATAACCCCTCTCCTAAGAACACTACTGTAAAATTAGTCCATTTACTGAGGTATATTTTCTATTCCTAAGTAGTTTTAACTACTGGATAAAAGCATGCTTTTCAGCAAAACCTCAACTCTCATTTAAAAACTGATATGTTCTCACTCTGTCTTTAAAAATTAGAAAGTTTTAATGACTGAGAACTCATCACTTACGAAAAGATAGTGAATTTGTTCTATAGAAAGTATCATATTTTGTACTGCGGAGAGGATTTCTTCTTTTCTTAAATTTGATACCTTTAGGATTCCCACTTGACAAATTGCAAGTACAAACTTCATAGCCTGGTAGTTTACTAAATGGTAGCTCAATCATATTAATAAGAGATCTGACATTAAACAAACTGAGGTACTTTTCCAGTTTGTCAGTATTTATACATTCATTTTTAAATGATGTTTTGAATGATTCCTATGCACCAAACAGACTTTTTTCATTTCCCTGCCCTCATACAATGAGGTCAGAGCACCATTAAAGCACAGCAGTAGCTCATTATTTAAAGTCACTAGTTGGAAATGTGTCCTGACAAATAGTATTTCTCATAGAAATAAGACTTCTTTCTAATGATTTGTCAATTCAAATTGAATTGAGAATTCAAGACACACAGAACGAGAGGCTTTCACAAACAACAAGATTTGGATTTTGTGGAGTTTTTTTAATGTAAGAAGTTTTGCCAATAGGTTCTTCCAGATCCTCCTGTAAATTATGCTAAGGCACATGGAAAAAAAAGATGATTGGTGACAGTGAACATGGCTTCACTAAGGGCAAACTGTGCATGTCAAATTTGGTGGCCTTTTATGAGGAGTTAAGTTAACTTTTATGGAGTTACGGCATTGGTGGATAAGGGAAGAGCAACTGACATCATCTATCTGGACTTGTCTAAAGCATTTGACACTGTCCTGCATGACATCCTTGTCTGTAAATTGGATAGACATGGATTTGATGGATGGAGCATTCGGTGGATAAAGAATTGGCTGGATGGTCACACTCAAAGAGTTGCAGTCTATAGTTTGATGTCCAAGTGAAGACTGGTGATGAATCGTGTTCCTCAGGGGTGAAGATGATTCGAGGGCTGGAGCACCTCTCCTATGAAGACAGGCTGTTCAGCCTGGAGAAGAGAAGGCTCCGGGGTGATCTTATAGCAGCTTTCCAGTACCTAAAGGGGGCCTACAAGAAAGCTGGAGAAGGAGTTTTTGCAAGGGTGTGTAGTGACAGGACAAGGGGCAATGACTTTAAACTGAAAGAGAGTAAATTTCAATTAGATCTAAGGAAGAAATTCTTCACTCTAAGGGTGATGAAACACTGGAACAGGTTTCCCAGAGAAGTTTTGGCTGCTCCATCCCTGGAAGTGTTCATAGACAGGTTGGATGGGGCTTTGAGCAACCCAGTCTAGCAGAAGGTGTCCCTGCCCATGACAGGACAGTTGGAACTAGATGGTCATTAATGTCTCTTCCAACTGAAACCATTCCATGATTCTATAGCTCTTGACAGAAAGTGCTCCTGAGAATTCAGCCTACACACACAACAAATACAGTGATCACATAGTTATTCATATATTTTTAAGTAACATTCAGAAAAGAAAAACAAAAGCTATTTAAAGCATAGATATTAAATCAGGGTGTGAACAGCAAAATTTCTTTTATCTCCCAAAAGGGCAATTCAGAGAGATGATTAATGGTTACATGCAATGGGCATTGAGCAAATATTACTAGAAAACATTTTCATTCCAAAAAGATCTATTTGCCAGCTCTCCAAGCAGACTATTATATGCTGTAGGTTATCGAAAGTAAAATAATAAGATTCACAGAATATCTGATATTTCTATTTCATATTTGAACGCTTAGGGGCTTACAATACCCATAACATTATGTCTAGAGCATATAATCAACTGCTGGCATTCTCACTTGGTCATCTATGTACTTTAAAAATCATTCATCACAACTAGTTTTTGAATAATTTATGATTTCAGAGCAGAATTCCAATCAGACTTAAGTTGCTGAAGTTCATAGACCAGGGTATTTATTTCAACTGCATAAAAGTTAAGCTAAAATTACAGGGAAAATACCAGTTCTTCTGATGTCTTTGCTTTAGGGGTGTAACACTGCACAGAGCAGAGGAAGGCAACTGAATGTAGTTAAGCTCTTAAACTGAAACAGGTAGCAGAACAACCAGTTGGAAATGGAGAGATTTCAGCTTAGTTTCCAGGTAGTGGAAAGAAACAGTTACCTTCAGAAAGCAGAAGCCAGAACACAAGTTTGATGCATTGCAATTCTATTTAAAAAATCCACCCCCCATCCATTGCTGGACAAAGACACTAACACACACAACCCCTCACTCTTACAACATTGTGTTCACACTTACATTGAAATGTGGATGATATTCCAAAACTAGCTATTTAAAATTCAAAATAAGTGGCAAAATAAAGGTTAGGGTTTGGTGTTTTTTTCCTTTGAAAATCAACTTTGATTAGCATTTTTGTTAAATCCCTTCCCTATCATGTCCAATACAACGGAATTCACTTTTATTCACCATCAGTACAATTGAGGACAGCTCCTAGTACTTTCACCAGTAGTAGATACCACCAGAATTATAATGACGTTTCCAGAAATCAGAAAGGCAACACTTCCAGCAGCATGAAAACAAACAAAAATGTCTGATCCTATTTTCATTTTCATTAAGGCTTCACCTCTACATAACTGCAGAAAGCAATTTAATTTATATTAGGGTTATTATGTAACACATCCTTTGTAAGTTTAGGCCATAGGTATACAAAAGGAGCAAAAACCTCCACCCTAGACAATTGCACAAAGTAATATCCAAAAATCCCAGGGAACACGACAGTTTTTAACAAACTTTCAGCCACATTTGTTCTAGACAGTGAACATCTCCCCATCGGCACCAGACAGAAGAACAGACAGGATGCCAAGTGTTGAAATTGTGTTGTGTACATCAGTGCTAACCACAGTACTCCTATCTAAGGTTTTTCAAAGTCAGGAAAGTGTAGTGCTTTCCTTATTTGTTGCTTGGCATAAAATTTACTATCACTGTCAATGCACATCTTGCTCCCCGGAGAGGCAAAATGGCTTCTTCTAGCATTTCTCGGTCTCCTTTTACAGCTGCTTTTGGGGAAAGAAGATTAAATATAGAACACTTTTAATAATGAATTTTTTTTTTTCTTTACTGTCTGTCAGACCCTGAATCCTTCCTTGTATAGCAGGGACGGTTTCAATTACAGAGTGCAACATTCTCAGCTAAACCTTGTTCCTGCAATTGTGTTTTCTCACTTTTCCGTGAAATTACATTATTACCCTTCCTCATGGCTGTGGTAGATAAAAAGATCAATACTCTTTTTCCTAAATTTCACAGGAAATTATTGCTTTTTTAACGTTACCCAGTTAGAACCACTCAGATCCTAAAATTCTAATAATTTTGGTTAGAATTCCCTCAAAATTTGCTTTTAAGTATTTTATCTGTGAGTTCTACTACAGTTCTGTAAAATTATTATCCTTTTCATTTCATGTGCACAGTACTTCAGAACAAAAATATTCTAGAGCTACACAATCCCAAGGATCTAAAACTCACTCAGCTCTTCTCTAAGATGGAGATCTACTTGTCTTCCAATATA
The DNA here is from genome assembly GCF_009769465.1 of Tauraco erythrolophus. Lineage (NCBI taxonomy): Eukaryota > Metazoa > Chordata > Aves > Musophagiformes > Musophagidae > Tauraco > Tauraco erythrolophus. Next base: position 29,183,008 of record NC_141467.1, read on the forward strand.
TTCCAGGATGCTGAAGCAACAACAACAAAAAATCAAACTGTACAAATTGCACATTTGAAAGTCTCTAATAAGATATATGTACTAATTTGGGGGTGTGGGGGGGAGGTAAGATAAATTGAAATATAGGTAGTGTTTAATTGTACTTTAATTAATCTTATTTTGCAGAATTTTATTCTACCGTAATTCCTTTATTATATATCCTTTGTTTAGAAGATACTTTGTATACATTTATCAAGGGTTTTTTCCACAGTTAAACTAAGAACGGTAATTTGATATTGAACGTTGACTTCATGCTATAAGATGTTACGATAGTATAAGTCTTTTCTTATCTGCTACTTGTAACATTTGACAAAAACACTATAAGATCTTTTTAATAGTTGAATATTCTTAGAAAATTTATTTTTCCTGATAGCACCTGTCAAGTCAGACCTCAGCACCTTTACAGATTGCATTAGAAGAGAATTAAATTGAGGACTGAAAGTGATCACAACTGAAGTCATCTCCTAATATGTTTTAAAAGTTTAGTGGATTTTTTTTGTTTGGTTTTAAGGTTTTGAGGCACATGTAACCAAGACACACTGGATAATAGCTATGATTTTATTTACCCTTTCCACAATGTCTTGCAGCTCCTCTCAGCCATACAGTTTTGCTTGCCTGAGAGAAAGCTACAGGTTGTGAAATATCACTTGCTGCATTTCCTAAGCTATCTATGGACATCCAGTTGTGTTAAAAAGTAATTTATATTTAATAACACACAAAAATCCACAGTATGTAGTTTTGAGGAAACTAGGTCCTTAGAAAAGAAAAGAAGCTAGAGAGAAACTGTACAATATTATGTTGCAACTCCTCCTGATTCTGTTGTGCCAACAAACTTTGGCAACAAGTAGAAAGAGTGACAGAGGTATCTTGAGACATCAGCTCTTCAGCTTGCTGAAGGTTTTCTTCTCATTATTTGGAACACCATTAGTATTGTTAAACATCTTATACATTGGCAAAACTAACTCAGAGAATTACCTTGCTCATTCATTTGAGATCCTTGCATGTAAGATTCCTTCAGAATTATTTTTTTTTCATAGCTAAATAAGAAACTATAAGCCTGAGATCTGAAGGGAAATAAACTAACCACATAGCATCTTTCTTTGATTTAGCCCCCACTTTCTGGTCCAGAACCTGGTCCTAAGTTCCCTAAACAATGGATGGAGGTCAGAAAGGGGGGAAGCACACTGAGCAGGGCACTGGGGAAACATGGCAAAGCTGAAAGGCAATGAGCAGGTGCCACTTGTGTGCCACAGACTCTTGGCTACAATGCAACTGGATAACCAGTCCGTTGCTATAAGTTGCCATGCAGCCATACTCAGACATGGTATGGAGGACATGATGATTTAAGGGACCTGGATTCTGACGAAAAAAAACCAACCCATCAACAGGGAATGAGGCCGGCAGTGGACACAAGGTGGCAGCTGTGCATGAGTTCACACCCCTCACATCCCTCTCACCGCGATATTTTGTATCTCAAGACTCCCGAATCCAAGTATCTCTTCCTTTTGCATTTAAATCTTTTTTATTAAATACCTCGAATACACATCTTGAGTCTTTGCTCTTTGACACCTATTCTAGATACTCTTGAACTAGAGGTTATACTCAACTTGGAGACGTGAAAACACCATTGAGAGTCTTTCTGCATTCTGCACTTATTCTATTCTTTTTTGAATAAATTAGTATTTATTCAAACATATCTGCCTTCTGAATAATTGCTCTCCCTTCTTAGCAACCTAAATCAGAGCTAAGCTCTTTTTTCCCTAGAGATACTAAAATGCTTATTCTTGCCCTTATCCTTATTTGCTGTAGAAATTACCATTGATTTTCATTTGTCATCAACTGTCTGCATTTCATAACTCATAATTTATAGCCACCTCAGTGAAACTCTCAGTTTTTTATAACATACTATATATTTAATATGAGAGAGACACTTTTACTCCTTCTACCATTTCCAATGAGGACATTAATGCTTTATTATGGGTGTATGAGAAAGCATTGCAGACAAGCAGAAAGGCAACAATAAATTATTCAGGTCATTTTAACTGAATGCCAATAAAATCTTCATATACAACTGCATTTCTTTTGGAATTTAGCATTTGAGACACTACACTAGTTTTAAGCATTACTTTCTGTAATGTGCATTTAATTTTCCTCACCATTTCTGCATAGGTAGAGCCAGGTGTATTGAATTATCATGAAAATTAAATTAAGAAAAAAAGAAAAAAGAAAGAAAAATAAAAAATACTCCACTGCTGGAAAGTACTTCATCTGTCAAGAATCCCAAGAATTGAAGACATCCGGCATGGCTTATTAAAATCTGGCTACCTTTCTTTTGCATTCTTTATATTTCTCAAATTTATACCTATTTAGGGTCATGATACAGTGGACATTAAAGCATGCCTTAAAGTTAGTCTGCTTCACAAAGCAACATGAGTCGTGTATTTGCTGGTGAGTGGTGAAAGTCAAACTTCGCATTTCTAAAAAAGGACAAAAAGGAATTAAATTAATTGTTCAAGAAAGCCATTACCCTCATTAAGGCATAGATTATTGGCAGAGTGTCAATGAAGTGTAAAAACTGTATGATGAATCCAATTTATTGTAAAGACATCAGCACTACATTCATGATCTGCTTCTTGGGTTTCTTATTCTGCAATGTAACACAGACATCAAGACACAGCCCTGAACTAGGACTTCGTGGAGCAAGAGTTTACAGCTTGCCATCTCCAGGGCTACCACAGGTCAACGTTCCCCTCAGAAAGTCTATATGTGATGCACTACCATTGAAGGACCAAAATGCATATTGGAAAATTAAAAATTCAATAATACTTACACACTTTCTAGGGATCTATGCTTATATTCTGGGTAACGCTTTGGAGTTACACATATTGATAAAAAAAAGAAAAATTGATTACTGCAGACACACACACGAGTTATCAAATTACGTTTTGATTTCAGAAGCAAAACAAAATGAGATGCCTGCAAAGCATGAATAAAATTATTAATGGTAGTCTGATTATAGCTCCTCCTCTTCTCACCCTCTGACAACTCATTTTTTTCACTTGTTCAGTAACAAGGTTAAATTTTCAAAAACTCTCTGGAATACTGAGTGGCCAGTTTTGATGTGTCCTTTAAGACCAAATTACTCTAAGTATTTTTAGTACTTCACAGTCTCACTTAAGGTTTGATTTTTAAGTGTTCAGAAAATATTTTTTAAAAGAGTCATAGAATAGTGAATCAGGCATTACATGCAATACCAAACAGTCAGAATAATATTTCTGTCTCCACTGAGATAACAGAAATACAGATCATCCCATTGTAAACACAAGAAGTAAAATTTACACACTACAAGATTAGACTCTAATTAGACTTCAGAATAAGTGTTGCACTGTGAACACCACTTAGCAAGTATCATGAGAATAATCACTTCACATTAGAAACAAGGGTGTTTCTAAAATGTTTCCCTGGATTCTGGTTTTCACGATTGCTGGTCTGACTTGACTGTCACTGGTCTGGCTTATTGTCCAAAGCAAATCTTCATGGCTTGCTTCAATGGACTCAGCCTTTGTTTCTGCCTAGGTTTCTCTTCCTAGTTTTGGTTTCTAATGGACATATAAATTTGAACCCCTTTCTTCAAGCCCAGAGAACTGATCTAAGCTCAAAAATACATGTTAAATTCTGACATTAACATATGTAATGACCGAATGTGGCCTTCTCCTCTCCTCATCAAGTTCTTCGTATTTCTGATTTCTTGTTTTGTTTTTGACTAGTGGAATTGGGGGCTGAGAGGGAAGGAAACTTTTTGTGTCTCGTAATAGATATTTATAAATATTTTTCTTTCCCTATTACTGAATTTCTTTCCATTGCTACGAGAGTCTACAGTATCTTTTGTGCTATGAATGCTGCATTCTTTCCCTTTATTATTTCTTGGCTAGGAAATTCTTAAAAATCAATAAAACTCCTATTGCAACAGTTCTCATAAAAACCACATTGTCTTAAAAGGAAAGATATTTATTCCTGAGATTCTCTTGCTGGCAACGTATCAGCTGCTCAAAACTCTGCACTGACTATAACACGTAGGTGGTAATCCACTTAGCAACCTCCCCTGCGTCTCCCCTAGAGTACGGCATTTTCTAGCTATGAAAAACCACTACGTTTTTACCTATAGATACTGGAGACTTGTTTGAAAACAACAACATAAAAGATTACTAGCCAATACGTTTCACTGATCCTTTCTACATAGCTTCTTACTAAACATGACACACTTCAAACGACGTACTTTTAATGAAATTAAATAAACACACCATCTAGTGGCCAGCATGTAGCCCTTTCCTTATAAGCTTCCCTGATTATTTTGACAGGATCTAATACACTGTTTCCTATAGATATAGCATATTAAGAATACTTTGTATTATAAAAAAGCCCCCAAAAAATCACAAAAAATGCCATGGATACCTGTTATTCCAAGGGAAAAACAAGATCCATCATCTAGTAACGCTTTCTTCAAAATTCAGAGGAATTGTAAGGTTAGAACAGTTTATGTTTGTGCAACAGTCTGTTTTTTTTTAAACTGAAACAGATGTTGCTCAGTAGCTCATATTTCCATGGATATTTTAAGAAGCATTCTCTCCTTACAGTTTATTCAAAAGATAAGGTCAAACTCCATGTAATGGAAAAATTTTATATTATCATTAGAAACTAACACAGGGATGGGAAATTTGTATTTGAAGAACAATATGAAGAAATTATAAATGGGTAAACCAAAGAATTTTAAAATCTTAAAAAAAAAGATTTGGAATGCGAGGTGTAAATTCAACCTTATCCCATGCAACTGAAAACTGATACGATTTTGAAAAATTCCTAATTGAAATAAATCTTTTTGTAAAAACAGAGTCCAAATGCCTTGTGTATAGAAGTACTCCTTGTTGCTAAGAAACTGGATTTTTAAGAAAGTAGAAAGATTTTGCTGTGCTTTTAAAGCCAATGAAGTTGAGTTTTGTCCTTAGCTTGACTCTAATAGCAGGTAAGAAAGCTTTATTGAAAACCTGTCCAGGATTTACCTTGGCAAGCTTCTACACAGGTCAAAAAATTTTTCTGGAATATTAGTTCACAAATTAGTTCTGGCTTTTCTTATTTCAGTATAGAAACATAGCCCCACTACTCTTCATTTGCTTATTTTGCAATACAGGTTCAAATTTCTACACACTTTAGAGGTCTTCTCTTCTATCCTATCTTAAGTATTTTAAAGCTGAATATCTGAACATTGAAACTCTCAGTTTTAGAGATACACCCCAAAATATTAACAACAGGTAATCAGCGCTGAGCCACAAGAGGTGAGGGAGAATTCTGCATGCTTTGGCTTAACTTCCATGAGCCACTTAGTCTCATGAGTCTCCCACAGACTTGTACAATACTCTCCAATACCTCCTTTCATTTAAAAACAGGTGTATTTCTTTCGACGTATGGTCCTATCAGTTTATGAGATTATTACCAGTTCTTGGCCCCAGTTCCGAGGGCCTAATTCTGAGGGACTTTAACTGCATTTTATTTCTGTGTGGTCTTTCATCTACCACCATTGAGTACTCTTGATTAACACAAGTGCTGCTTTGATAAGAAGATTTATATCTGGATCTTTACTTTTTGTTAAAATGACAGGAGATGCAGCTTTGAAGCATATCTCCTTATACCCTTTGTTTTACTTTTTCTCTGCTCAAAACAAAAGATTATTTTATGAGTTAATAGCAAATTCTAGCGATTAATCTCTACTTGGGATTTATAAGGTTTCTCAGATGTAGGTAAGTTGCTTGAGAGCACTACGTGCATTTTCACATTGAATCTCTGACCCTTTTGAGGTTTCCCTGTCACTATTATTTTTTTCTGTGGGGAAAAAAAAATTCTCTTATTCTTAGAAACATAAGCTTTAAAACTCTCTCTCCCCTCTCCCCACTAAAATAGGTTAATTTTTTACTTTTTATTTCTCAGAGATGTTACATTAAAAAATACCATGATTTCTGAGCTGTGTGATGTCTCATATTTCTGATTTTTCTTCATAAAACACCCCCAAAATCTCAGCAAGCAGATTCAGCACGTATGCAGGATACTCAGATGTTCAAAACAGTAGCTTACCAATGCAAATATTAGTGGACCAGTGATCAAAGTGACCCATAAAACTCTCTCTTCCATATTTTCAGAATTTTTTACCATTAAAATAAAGCTTTCAAGAAATCTTCTCATAGCTGTATTTACACCTTCAACAGCTTGTAATGGAGGAAGGTAAAGGGAACAGCATAATTGCTAGAATCAAGAGAGAACATGTCTAATACCGCGCTGTTCAGTCAAGTGGGTGAACAAATAAAGAGATATAATGATGAATTAACTCTATTATGGTGCTGAATTTCTTTTAGTCCTTCAGTATTTTGCAAAAGCTTACAATTTTTCACCACCTAGAGACAGAAACTGCAGTATCATAACAAAACAACTGGCATTATCAGATAACAGATCCCAATAGCTAACTCTGGAAATTGCCTATATAGACTGCTCAGCTGAGACAAAAAGCCATGAGAAAAGGAAGGAGTCACGAGGCTCCCCGTCCTGAGACTCGACACAGGAATATTTAGAGTGGCATTGGCAACAGACTAGGAACTGTTGGGTTTGACAGCTTGGAACATGTAGTGCTGCATTGAGATGAGAAAAGTTAAGCTGCTGATTTTCTCCTGTTTGGGAGGCAGAGGAAGATAACAGGCTTCCTGTGTGAATTTTAGGGGACTATTTTGCTGTTTGGATATTGGCTAATATGCAGCAAGTAGTCTTAATTCCTGTTTAGAGCCTCTAGCTACTAGAATAATTTATGCATTAAAAATAGGTATGTTTATTTAGCCAGAATTAGGCTATGTACTTCCTGATTTTTTAAATTTTATATTTCTTTTCCTTAGGCAAAGAAGAAAACAAGAGATAGATAGCACTCACCTTGTTAAAAATCTATATGCAGTAATATACAGATTAACTCACTTATTTGGCTAGGCAACCAAGAAAAGGTGTTTGACTGCAGCAAACGGTACTAAAGGATATGCAATTTCTGCAATGCAGCAAGAAATTCAATTTTTTGGAGGTATCTCATTCACTTACACTAAGGTGGTCAATGTAATAATGGAACATGCAGAGAAATACCTGAGATTATGCAGTCTGTTTTTTCTAGGTAGCTGCAAAACCAAAAAAAAAAAAAGGAAAAGACCTTTTAATAATTAAAGTAGCTGTTGTTGCAGTTGGCAATCTGAAGCGTATCACAAGACTTTGATGACACATGCTTATTGTTATTTATAATGATAGCTTTGTTGCACAGTGCCTCTACCAAAGAAAAAGTTACCTTCATTGCTCTAAGCCAGTTTACAAACACATAAAACAAGAAAGATCCCATTAATACTAGAAGTAGCAGATCGGCACACTCAAACCACTTTTTTTGTCTAGAGTCTTTTCACTGCAGACAGATACAAAGGAGCTGATTGCATTTGCTCAGCTGGAGACTTGACCTTTCTAGTCTAGTTTTGGTACAAGTTATTAAAGATAGAATGAACTGCGCTTCCCACCCTCCAAACTCTTAGTCTAGCCTCTCTTCCTAAAGCGTCCCAGCTGGCACTAGGTCTTCTTGAATTGCTCTAACTCAGGCCCTCCCTCAGCAGAACAACACATGGATCTCGATACGTTTGTCTAACACATGGCTCAGGTGTCTGCTGAGGTTCATTCACTCTCCAAATTTCCCACATGGAAATTACCAAGGTAAAAAGTTCTCTGTTTTTACTAATTAAAATTAAGGTGAAGGATTTGTTTGTTTGTTTTTATGAACTACTGATGCTATCATGCATATTTCTCTGCGAATTTCTTAAGGACCTGGCAAAACATTTACACAAACAACTGTATCTGAGGTTTCTATATACAGTAACTAACCATCAAAGAACCTGGCCCAGGGTCAATGCATCAATTGTAAAAGAATGGGAACAAAATCTTGTACTTTCTTCCTTATTTTCTATTCTAAAAAGCACAATGGGACTTTGCTGTATAAGTCACATTTCAGCACTAGTGGAACTAAAGAACACAGGTTTAATTTAGTAAGCTGTCCACATGAGGAATTACCACAACAGTCAGTACGCCTCACTTCATGAGGGTGTGCAGATCATCTTTCATGATTTTCACTGTCACCATCTAGATACCCATGAGGTCAGATTCTCAGCTACCATCAAAGTTAAAAGCAGCTGCTGATGTAGCTGCTCTACTCTCAAGAAATTCAATCTTGAACGCACTCTCACTAGTGATTCTGAGTTTAACGTATATCATGACTATTAATTCTTTAAGAGCTCAGAAACAGGGTTTCTTTCAAATGTTTGCACAAGGAAATACATAAAAACACCCATGGTAAAAATAACTATAAATCAAAAATTAAATCCAGAAAATCTAACTGCCTAGTGTACCTTCATATGCATCTCCTGAGAATGGTTGTGCAGTAGATTTAACTTCCCATTACTAAACAAGAGGAAATGAAAAAGTCTGCAGGAATAATTGAATTGGCTCAATTATTAGTGAAACAGTCAGCAGATACTAATCTTCCTTAATCTACTGAATTGACTAAATTGGCAAAGGAGCTGCAGAACTGGCAAATTTGAACTGGTTTCAAAAAATCCTCTGTTGCTTGCAGAGTTCAGGATTTATTTGCTTATTTTCAAATATCCTGTAGGTAGATCCAGTAATTACAGGACAGAAACACTCTCAAAATCTTAAGGAAAAACAAAACCCAAAATATCCCTCTCCCTAAAACCTCTCTCAAGAAAGAAAATGAAAGCATCCTTTGATTTAAAAAGTGACTTCACAGCTCTCAAATGTGAACATATTATATTAAACTTTTAGCTGCATGTGTAAGCATCCTAAAAAAAAAATGCAACTTGATTTCAAACATGCCAGGGACTTCCTGCTCGTTTCATAATGTCCAACTCTGATCATTCATGTCAAGTTTCATCTCTCTTTGCAAATGAATAGGCCTAATCACGCAGTTAAATTTTCATCAGCTGAAGTAAGAGTAGCAAAAACAGATCTTTTCTTGTATTTCCTTCCAGAAGAAATAGCTGAATTCAGGAGGGGAACATTTCCAGGCAGAAGTCTCCCTCTTCTGTGGCTGTAAACCACAGTGCTGCAGAATTTGGGCAGTGCTGCCTACAGAGGTCAAAGCTGAACAAAGTCCATCCTCCAATTTTTGGTGCTTTCTGATTATTATTTTATTTTTTAAATAACTGTTCCAGAAAACTTTTCCATTTCCACAGTCCAGAGCTTCAATGCCAGCTGTGCTATGAAACAACCACAAGTCAAGAGAATATTGTGGGTACAGACACACCTGCACCTTCCACATAACAGTATCCGGGGCACGCAACAAGTGTGCTGGGGAGGAAATGGCTTGGTGCTCCCCAGATGTTTGGAACAGAAAACAGATTCATAACTTGCCCAAGAAACCAAGAAGAATGTGCCTGCTCTTCACTACAGTCTGCAGAAAGACATGAGCTTGTCTATTGTAAGAATGAAAATAAAAACTCAGATGTAGTCTTCTATGGCCACCCGCAAAATTATTTGCATGAACTTAACCGTGTATCATCTTCCAACATAAAAAACCACAAACAAACAAAAAATCAAATAAATCCACAGAAATAATAAATAGTAAAGAGTTCATTTTTTCCATTCCATCATAAAACACTAGATTAATGTGTTACATGGGAATCATAGGAGCCAGGTAAACTATAGAATAAGCTGTGATATTAAGAAATTGACAAGGGAGAAAAGTACATCATAAGACAAAGTGAGTGAAATCACTGTTAAATGCTGCCCATGGAATATGGAGGGATGATGAATTACATTTCCTTCATTGCAGCTCTCCTACACTATTCAGATAGGAAATAAAGTTTCCATCTCTAGTAATTGGACTGTTTGTGAGACACTGAAAGAGGATTCCGAGATTTCATTTCATCTTCTGCCTGTACTGCCGTGCTCCAAGGACTCATTCCCAGAGAAATGCAGATAATGTTGACAGCACCCCCTCTAAAAGGGATTTGTAGTCTAACTTGCTTACAAAATAAGAAGAATTGGTGTCTTCAAGTCCTTCCCCACCACAGGCAATATGCAAGTACTTGCCCAGCTGCCCTCACCCTTAGCTGAACTGCTGGCAGCCCTGTCACCAGCAAGAGCAGGTAAAACCCTTGGCTGTACCACTGATGTAAGATCTCTAGTCATATCAATCTCTCTCAGTCATTTTTCCTTACTATCTAAACCTTAGATTAATTGTTTTTAAAATATTATTGTCATTGAGTTGTCATAACAGAACTACATAGTTATAGTTAGCAGTATTTTTCAGTATTTCAGAAGCAGAGGAACTTCCTGAATGCTCTGTAACTTTAGAGCTGGACTGGTTTTAAAGTGGAAGTCAAATTTCAAGCTGTTTATGTGGCACCAAATCTCATCAAAGCCTGACCTCTGAACACATCTCAGAGGAGTTCTTTTTTTTTTTAATTTGGGAAAGAAAGCACAAAAAAATGTACCCACTACCCACTGTAACCACACAGTTTTTGTAGACTTTATACGCCCACACAGAATAGAGAATTAACCATTCTTCATGACATGAACCAAGACAGCTAAAGCTTTCAAGTACATCTATCTATAATTTCCTCTCCATCGCTTAAAAGACCACTACAATAACATCTGTAAAGACAACCAAAAAGATTTTACATTACAAAATATTAAAGTCTTATTGAAAGGTTAATGGGAAATAAGAATAAATTTTCTAAATCAAGAAATCTCAAGTGACTTGTTCAGACAGAATAGAACTACATGGAGCATAACTGTCCCTGCTCTTGCCCACTGAGTCCCTGCTGGTGGGTCCTTGTTTCCTGGCTTGATTTCAGATGAATCAGTGCCTGAGTTGCAGCAAATGCTACACAGTTCTCATACAAAGGACACAAATACACAAGGTTATTTTCCTTGTTTGTGAAAATTGACTCCCTAACTGTCAGCAGCCTCTTTTTCTCAATCTGAGAAGTTTCTTACTCCATAGGTTTCTAGATCCTTCTGAGGAGGCTGTCCTCTACAGCCTGTGGAAGACTCTCCCTCTTCCTTAGCTATTACTTCCACAATTTCTCCAGAAAGAGAAATCTTACCTTCCTTCCAATTCCAGAGACACTGACATGATTGTCTTAATTTTTAATTTTTAATTTAAAGGAGCACATCATACAATGAATAAAGCATGAAAAGTCCATTTTTCAGTTTCCATGAGACAAAAAGACTATATATTCCTATATATTGCTATTACTGGCATCTAAATATTTGGAACTTGTTTTTCTTTTTTTTTTTCTTTTGAGAACTTACAGAATAACCTGTCTTGTCTTTTATCTTCATGACTTCTTGGCCTCTAGAAGCATAAGTGTGTGTTGGGTTTTTTCCCCCTAATTAATCTCTTCTTCAGGCTCAGACTGGTTCATGATATTCACTATAAGAAGTGCTGCAGTCTCCTAAATGCTTGAAACTCTCATTCTGAAATCAAGTTTTGATGGTTGTATCAAACCATTTTTTTCTTTTAATACATAGAAAAAAAAAAGGCACCTTGCAATTTGCTTTTTCAATGAAATTAGTTCTGGGAAGTCATCCTTTGAGAAGTGAGAGATAATGCCTTATAGCTACTACAAAATGAAACTTCCTTCTACATCCTTTTGATTTTCAGACATATATCTATATATTGCAGTAGATGTTTCTGTTAAAAATGAACTTAATGTATTTGTTGACTAAGTGCAAATTCTAGTAATAATAGAAGAGTGTGAACTTTAGGGAAGTTTAAGTTAATGGAGTTGAGGAGTTGGGTATTTCTGTATGCATGGTTGTTTTTTTTTTTAAATTGTCGAGTATATAACTTAAGAAAATAAATATAAATAAATAAATAAATAAATAAATAAATAAATAAATAAATAAATAAATAAATAAAGAGTAGCATGACCATCTCATAGCCTTCCCCGGCCAGTATTTGCATGTCTGTCAATGTTACTGTAGATAGGAATTCAAGGTGGAGATCAGTTCAGATGGCAACAGATCTACTGACTACACATAGATCTCCATATGTCTTTGGTTAGATAAGTGAGCTTCTGAGGCTATTTCTGAGACACCTTACCAGGAAAAGAACTATATGGATTGTTGGAGGCACACATGGAACAGATTACAGCACAGGAAAGTTGAAAAGGAAAGTGTGACCAAGATAGGAATGGACAAAATGCCTTTACAATTTTCATCAGTGATGTGGCATGAACACACAAAAATGGGCAGCAGCATCCAGAGCTTATCTGAATCATTAGGTGACCAGAGATTTATTTAAAGTCATAAATCCTCATACTCCATTAGTTCAGTTTTACAAAGCAATTCCAGCAAAGCCAAGGACTTCTAAGAAGTATCAAGCTGTCATAGCACAGTAGAGAATCAGGCCCTTTATTGTCCCTCACATTCTTACAGTCGGGCAGGTGGGGGAACCACTATGTCGAAGATTGGAGAATGTGTGGTTTGATGTGTGGGCTTTGGCACATGGTGAGCATTTTTGTGAGGAAGTATTTTACTGTAATTTAACATTTATTGTAAGGCATGACACATTCTTTCCAGCTAATTGCTCTATTTCAGCTTTTAAAATGAACAGATCTTTCTCTCTTGTGTTTCAGCTCATATATTGTAATGATATTACTGTTACTGTTAAAGGTGACCTGAAAATGATTTTAAACGATTTGCTTCTTGCTTCTTCATTCATTTACAATGAATAAAAAGGCCTAAGAGATTCGAGACTATTTCTAAAGCATATTTCCCCCCCCCCCAACTCCCCCTTTCTATTTTTACTTTATATGTGTCATCTCTCACACTCTGGCTTTACTCAAGTTAGGACAGCATATGATATATCTCTAACAGCCATTTTAAGTTGAAGAAGTAATAAAGACTCCTGGAACAAGTCTCAGCTCTATTCCATGATCTACTATACAGGATCTATGAGTGTTGTGCTTCTCTGGGGAACTATGTGGCCTTTATCTCCTTCGCATTGGGCTTGAAACTCTACAGTCATTTTACTTACTGGACAGACTCTTCATTTTGTGACTGATGATTTTGGTATGGATAAGCCTTAGAAAGAGGCCAAGAGGCAAGAGACGCTTACAAGATGACCTGCAAGCCTCTGCTGAAGAACAGGCAAGTGGAGCACCCATTTACAAATTTATCAACATTTAAAAAAAAAAAAAAACACAAGCACAAAATCTCACTTTACACCACAAGATAATACCTGTGATCATTTTTAAGATTTTTTCTTTTCTTTTGAGAAAGATTTAGATGCATTTCAAAAAAAGAAGAGGTGGATTCTAACTTTGCAGGGGTAAAAAAAGCACCCAGAACACATAGTTTTGAAAAAAATGTTATGCAAAGACATTCTCTTACCCAAAGCCAGGTCAAAGAAGCAGCTGTGTCTGGGAATGGCGAGTACTCCTTAATCTTTCATTTTATGTGCAGAATAAAGACATCAAACCAACTTCTAAAACACCTGAGCAACAGTTTTGTGATGCAAAGAAGAATAGAGTTCTCTTTTTCATATCTGTTAAACTGAAGCATTTACAAGATGTAAAGTCCCTACTGGGAATGTAATGTGAAAATCCACTCAATGGTACTGGTTTCTTTAGGAAGTTAAAGTGCTAGCAACTTGATTAATTTAACTTTTTTTTTCCCCATCAATGCCAAAAGATGAGAATATTCTGAAATGTACAATGAAAAACCTTTATACAAAAAGTATTTTATTCTATGCAAAACCAAATTAGACTACATTTTTTCAGTAGAGAGATATGCATGCCGTAACCATGGAGTATCACAAGAGTGTGAGGCTGCTACACTTAAGGACTATTTGAAAATCCACAGATGGGCAAACAATGAAATGCACTTTCAGTTGCATAGAGGTGTTGCAGAGGTGAATGGACAAACAGGTCAAACCACTGAAGTCTTGAGGCAATTCATGTATTCAGTATGGTTAGATCCACCAGTACAAACCCATGCAACAGTTGCAAAAAACAGTAAGAAAGGTTTGTCTTCTTCAGAAAAAAATGCCATATCCTGTTCCCAAGGGTCAGACTTGTACCATTTTAAAAAGCTGTCTCTTAATTTTAAAGGAATTATTCAGAGCGGCCCAGCACCCAAAATAAGCAAAACATTGAGCAGCAATATTCACAGCATGGATCAGGATAGATAAAATCTGGGTGCTTGGCTCAAGAACAAGTCCTATTAATTTCTAAAGAGCTCATACAGTCACAACACAATTTAAATTGTGCATCCTCTACAACATCCCTCTTGACATTTTCTAGAAGGAAAGGAAAGCTTTAGTAAGGCTTTTGACACTTTGTCCCATAACATTCTCATGGACTAATTGATGGCCAGATAAGTGGGCAGTGAGACGGACTGAAACTAGCTGAACAACCAGGATCAAAACATTGTCATCAACTGCACCGAGTTAAGCTGGAGGCCAGTCACCAGCTGGGTGTCTCAGAATTCAATGATGAGTTCACTGCTGTTTAAGATTTCATTAATGACCTTGATGACAGGACAGAGCACACCCTCAGCAAGTTCACAAATGATACAAAACTGAGAAGAGTGGCTGGTACACCACGTGGGTGTACATGAGTGCCATTCAGAGGGAATCTCAACATGCTAGATAAAGAGTCTGAAAGGAGCCTCATGGAAGTTTTGCACTTGGAAAGGAGCAACCTCCATAGACAAGAACAGGCTGAGAGCTAACTGGCTGGAAAATAGCTTTGAAGAAAAGAACCTAGAGATCCTGGTGGACAAGTTGAACATGAGCAACCTTGTGGCATGGAGTCAGCCCTTGCCCCAGCACCACAGCAAGGCTGGTCTCCAGCTCCCTACAGCCCTGCATCCAAGGAGCCCTACCGAGCCAGGCACATGGGCTGGCACAGTGGCCCTGTTCAGCCATCGTAGGGCTGTTCCTGATCCCCGTTCCCTTCACTGGGCTTATCCTGACCCTCACAGAAGGCTGATGTCCCAGCTTAGCCTCAGCTGTTCCAGCAGAGGTGTTGGCCTCACTGTGCCCTGACAAAGTAACAGAGAAATAGAGGTTTCCCTTTTAGCTCAGCTTTATGTATCCACTCATAAAGAGTTATCAGCTAGAACATGACTGCTTAAGATTGCCTAGACAAAACGTGAGGGATTTTCCTTCATCCTGAGTAGATTTCTATGAAGCTCAACTTAATCCTCTTTTCCTCCCATTTACACCAGACCATATAGCAAAAAGCCAACACCTCCTTATCTACTACTTCTAATAAATAGGTTATAAATATATTGACTAGGCACAATTAATCCTGAAGTTTTTACCCCAGAAATTAATTTGCCAGCTATACTGGGAGGAGGAGAAGTCAATGAAGCAGTGAATATGGGTGAAGAACAATTAGACTTAGATGAAGAACATGTAGAATGGAAGATGGAGGAGTGTGACATCCTTTAGAAAGTGTGCGAGTTCTTTTTCTTCAAAATCAGTCCTGCTCTTATGTTTCAATATATTTTTACTTTTGTGGATAAGGTAGGAGAGAAAGATTAAGACCACCTGCAGGTGCATTTAGAACTGTATTACACTACTGGAGAGCTCAAAGCATATGACAGAAGGAGGAAAAAATGACTGAATTGTTTAAGTCATGCAATACTCAACAGTTAGAACATGTGCACTCTCAATCCAAAGCATAACATTGTCTTGTGAGGAAATTCCACTGCAAAGTTCTCTTTGAGTGCTCTCTCGCTGTTTGACAATCTACTAACATGCAGCAGCTGAGTATGTCAGACCTCTAATGAAAAGAGATGCTGCAGTTCTCCAAGTCGTTGCACAGCCCCTAATGTTGCACAGCTTCAAAAAAGTCAGCAATAGTGGTATTTGAAGACATTTATTTATTTATTTATTTGAACACTTCATTACTTTGATTGCCCCTCTACTCTGCTCTTGTGAGACCCCATCTGGAATACTGCATTCAGCTCTGGAGTCCCCAACAGAAGGAGGACACGGACCTGTTGGAGTGTGTCCAGAGAAGGGCCACAAAGATGATCCGAAGGCTGGAGCACCTCTCCTATGAAGACAGGCTGAGAGAGTTGGGGCTGTTCAGCCTGGAGAAGAGAAGGCTCCGGGGTGATCTTATTGCAGCCTTCCAGTACTTAAAGGGGGCCTACAGGAAAGCTGGGGAGGGACTTTTTACAAGGGCATGTAGTGATAGGATAAGGGGCAATGGCTTTAAACTGAAAGAGGACAGATTCAGATTAGATCTAAGGAAGAAATTTTTCACTCTGAGGGTGGTGAGGCACTGGAACAGGTTGCCCAGAGAAGTTGTAGATGCCCCATCCCTGGAAGTGTTCAAGGCCAGGTTGGAAGGGGCGTTGAGCAACCTGGTGCAGTGGAGGATTTCCCTGCCCATGGCAGGGTGGTTGGAACTGGATGATCTTTGAGGTTCCTTCCAACCCTAACCATTCTATGATTCCAAGAGTTGAAAACCATTTCCTATAGAGTGAAATTTAAAAGTAAATTGTGGGTCATCAAAATGTTTCATTTCATTACAAAAAGAGAAAAGGCATCCATATTTTTTTGCTAGACTCTTAAAAACCATGCACTTATTTTAAATGAAGCTAAGGTTTAGTTCAAGGAGAGAAAAAGGAAAGTGTGCATCATAAAATAACAAAGTCTGAAGTTTATCAAGTATTTGAATTTTTAATACAATTAAACTTCTAATTTAAAAAATCTGATAAGCTTTGTTCTGTAAATTTTAAATGTGATGCCATGTATCTGTACAAAACATTTCACAATAAATCTAGGAGTCTTCTAGACACTAAAGTACGTTGCAAATTAAAAATAGTAATGATTCAGTACTCTTTAACTAGTTAATGAATTAAAAGCAGAATACACATATCGCTCTCCATAACTGCTGCACCTATTAACTACCACCAGGCAAACTTCCTCTTATCCTTACAAAAGTGAATAAATTTTGTCCTTTTTTTAAAAAAAATATAACCATTAGTAGATATTATTTATTATAAAAATAGTAAAATGGCAGAAAATTCTCCTATGAGATATATTGATAGGATTTACAGGAGATGGTAAATTCTGTTAATCATTTCTACTCCAATATGAACCTTTTATACTTCAGAGCCCCAGGGAAGGGGGATGCAACCATGATAAGGACTAAAAAAACTGAGAAAATATTTTCTTCAACCATTGAGGTTAGTGTTGCCAGTTTCTTGTTTATGCTTAATTAGTTTTCCAAATGTCTTATTCGAAATCTTAGATAGCCTACCATCATTGTTTAAATCTATCGTTTTCTCAAAGTATTTATGGGATTGTATCAATGGCAGAGATCATTTGTCATCAAAGGGATAAGATTAGACATGAAAATACAATGCTGGCAAAACATATTTCAACAGCAATACACAGGAGAGCAAGCACATATTAAAACTTTTAGTACACTTCATTTTTTTTTTTTTAATCTTCCTCTGCTTAGAATATGTTTTCTTACTGACACTGGTAATATGACTTTTAGATGGACCAGCAGTGCATTATACAAATAATGTTTGGAAAGACAGCAAGCTTTTGTTTGTTGGAGTGTTTACACCTATTTATTTTTGACAAGGTCAAAAAACTCTTCTAACCCAACTTTACACTTGGCTGCTGATGAAAAATAGCTATCTACTTTGACATAAAATAACCAACAGACATCAGCATCAACTAATAAACATTTTAAAGCACTCCTACTAATAACTGAATTCAGGACCACAACTGAGCAGAAATATCCATCTCTGTCAAGCACTGTGCTTGTGAAGTTTTCTCCTAATCATTTGTAAGCACTGAGCATACAATTCACCAAAGTCAAATTCTATTGTTTGCATTTCACATGAACAGTAATTCAAACAAAAAGACATTTCAGAAAGTGTTGTAGAACAAATCTTTAGAACACTCCCTTCTACTAAAAAAACCCCACATACCCCCAAACAAGAAATCAATCATGAAAACAAATGCACACAAATTATGAGATCATTTTCTTAATTCCAATCCTTAGCTTCTGTTAAGAAATATTACAAAAGCACTGTATTATGTGGTGGATAAGACATGGAAAGCCATGAGTGAAGAAGTTTAAATTCTTCCAAATCAGCACTTGCAATTCAGAGTGTCCACAAACATGGCTAAACTAAATCATCAGTCTTTGCACTTGCTGACAGAAATTCTCCATTCATTGCAGAAGTGGAAATTTTTGAAGGGACACCCATCTGATTTCTTTGGACTCTCACCTGGGCACATCCACTAATATAATTTCTAGGAGCAAATAGAGCATAAAGTTCCTGACAAGGCAATGTTAGATAGTCAGCAAGCACGTTCAGATCACAAAACATCAGTACTAAATATTTTTTCTTTTCCTGTCTCTGAAAGCAACAGCCATTTGTATGACAATGCAACTTAAATTCTCTATGGACAAACAATAGGTCTGCATATGCTTTACTTTCATATCTGAACTGAAACCAATGCTACTCTATGAATGTGCAGTAAGAATAATCTATCATAACCATGAAAGAGAATGTGCCTTTTGATATTGCTCTATGCCTTCCCTATTTCTCTGATTTAGCAAAGCATTTGGCAGAAGTGATATTTTTTAATTAGAATTCAATAATAAATTACGCAACTGACACCTGAAAGCCCAGCAACAGTCATTTGCATGACAGAATACTTACACAGGCAGCACTTATTTTTCAACAAAGTTAAAAATCTCTGCCAGTTTTGCACCAAGTGTAGCTGGTGATGAATTGAGGCTGTATACTTTCATCATAGAAATCCTTCATTAACAAAAATAAACATTTCATTGTACCTGTAGGAGTGATGCAAAATATACATTGAGGATGACTCCTGAGGAAAAAAAAAAAACCAGCAACAGAAAACTCTTTCCTCTACTGCTTCCAAAAGACTGACTTCACCTATGGCCTCTGAGGCACTGTCATTTCCTTTATATCACAATTCTATTGGGGAAAAAAAACCACAACACTATCTTTACCTTTAATATTATTTTCATAACCATTAAATAAACTGATTTTTCTTAATGAATCTGAATCCAGGTCTTCCAGTCTCAAATTTACTTTTCACTACCAAGATGTCCTTGCAGCTAAGCATGTCCCTTGATGCATATTATATTTTAGCTGTACTGTGATTTAAATTGTTGGCTTGTTTTTAATTTTCCTGACATTTTTTTTTTTTAAAAAAAAGATAATAATACCACAGACGTTATTCTTAGCCTATAAACCAATATTGCATCGAGAAAGCATCTAAGCTGCTATTTCTAAAGAAAAATCATTAGCTTGGTTAGTTATTTTCTTTACCAATGAATAGGATGAGAATAGTCATTCACAAATTACAGTGTGTAGAAAAGAATTCATGAGCTATAAAGAAGTGGGGTTTTCCAATACATTGGTTGCTAGCTCATCTACTTTGTTAAGTTTTTCAAATAATGAAAATAATGCATAGCTCAAAATAAGTTGAACAACTGCAATTAAAGTAGTCCTTAATTTCATTATCAAAATCTTCAACTTTATTAAGACAGTTCAAACTTTGTTCAGATCTACCTTTTTTGTGTTGATGGAGGTCCAAAAGCCTATCCTCTCTGCACATAATCTTTCACTAAATGGAAAATAAATAGCCAGCTCCACGTACTACCTAACCAGAGCAACAGACTTGCTCCCCACAGAGAGGTGGCTGAGAAGTAAAGCTCTGTGTTTCAGTCTGAGCATGGAAAAGGGCTCCGATATATATGAGCACAGCCCCTACATCTCACAACTGGGCTCATACAGCTACCAGTGCCAAAAACGTTTCCAGTAATGGGTCCACCAGCCCCTGGGAATCTTCGTCTTTCTGCTGTTGGAAGTGACCATGAAAAGTAATCTCACAAATGCTACAGAAACTTAACTATATCATGTTTCTTAAAAGGATGCACACACTCTTAAAAAACAAACAAACAAACAAAAAAAAACAACAAACAAAACAACAACAACAAAGCAGCACACCATACAGGCACACAAATTGACAGTTAAAAGCCAAATCAGTGATTCTGATATGCATTAGAGGTGACAAAAATATTGGGAAATATTTGAAATATTTTCATGCATTTTCAAACTAAGCTTTTTCTGAAAGACCTCTTCTGCTTTTATAACACTTTGCTCCCCTAATTCCTCTTCCCCTCCACTTTTCATTTTGCTACTGAAAAGAGGTGCAGTTCAAAGATGGAAAAGATAAAGAAGGGAGAATAATAGGACAAAATCAAAAATTTTTAAATCCTGTAAATTACTTTAGAAATCATATTTATCTAATTCTGAAGTAGTAAAAGGATCAGTAAAGTAGAATTCGATACTAGCCTGTATGCCATGCATTCCAGCCTTCGTATTAGGGTTCTTTCCCTTTAATTGCATTACAAAAGAAGTCTTCTGCTTGATACATTCTTCTCCATACAACAGCGGCACAAGTTTTATACTTCGTGTTCATTTACAGTGTATAACAATCAGATTTTTGTAATGGAAGGGCTGGGAAAAGCAAAAGAGAAAAGTAAAAATGCACTAGTTCTGTAGCTCTTCTCCTATCAGAGCACAGCTAGATCAGTCTTGCGTAGCCTCCTCCCAATTTCATTGATATTAAACGTTTTATTGATGTTCTCCCTTTCCTAGAAAAATGATAAAATAAAGAATTCTTTTCTCTGCTCTTGAAGAAAAATAAATTTTTTTCAACCCCTTCAAAGGGGACCCATAAGTGGCACCTTAACTCTAGCACACACAACCAGAGCTATGATTCCCTAAAATACAAGTAATTCTCTCTTTTATGTTCCACTCACTGTGCAGCAGCTCTACAGCGCATCCCACAGAAGCCTGCATCTAGGTTAACCTACCAACTATTTTCAAGTTTCAAATATTACAAGTATTTGGGTGCATGTAGCGTAAGATCTTAAAAGATTCTACATTATTCATTACATTAGTAACTTTTAAATAAGAAACTCATCAACGAAGTAGAGCAAGACCAAGTCCAGACAACCTGGTGCTGATTATCCCATGAATGTGTTATCATGCACTTTCTCAAGAGGTTTTGTTTGGATTAGAGAGTAAAATTATTCCTAGCATTAAACCACATGCATCCTTTTTTTCCTGTTCAAAGCTCAAGCTAGCAACTGTGATTAGAAAATGAAATGCAAATTCTTCTGAAGAAACAAGATGAGGGGAACAATTTCGTGATTTCTCACTGACATCCGCAGGCCTACACAGAACAGTGCAATTACTGTGGATTAGGTGAGCGAGGCTAGGTACAAGCAGGGGATCTTTGCCAGGCAAAATTCCTGTTCAGATAATTTCATTGTGCATAAGCACAGACACCTTCAAGACCAAAAGAGATTCTCTCACCTCCAGAAGGACAAACTTCTAACATGCTACACGACTGCAGAGAAAAATGAGATAAGATTCTGTCCTCAGATCTCCTAAGCTTTTAATCATCTTGCAGATATTGGCTACATAAAAATAAATTTGAAATTTTAATCATATTTATTGGAATAACCTCTTCAAATCATATCATTATTTAAAAGACAATGCATACAAGAACATTATTAAAGTATCTCATGACCATTCTGCAAAAGAAAGCCTTTCAGCAATATTTAGGAGCATAAAAAGGGTAAGGAAATGGGGAAGGTAATAACCACTGGCTGAAGTAAGGCTTCAGTGTTGTTCTGGCTGTAGCTTAGCAGAGTTCAGACATTATTATTTCACTTACCTACTTGCCACTGCTTCCCCTTCAAGTTACCACTCTACCTTAATAATGTAGCATAAATAGAGGTACAGTTGCTCCCTGACTCCTCCACCAAGTGAGCTGAACATGCACACTTCTAATAACAAGGTGGTCACCAGGCTGCCAGGAAAGAAGTATGCATACAGGTATCTTGATATATCAAGGCAGAGAGCAGTCAGTAACCCACAGCAGGACACCTGACCCCAGTCTTGCAAAAAATAATGAAACTCTCCTCCCAGTCACTTCAGTCTCTGTCATCCAAGGTCTAATTTCAATGCAGCACAGATACGTAACCTTGGTTCAGACTTCTGTGGAAGGCTTCTAAGTTGGAAGCAAGAGTGGTGAGAAAACAAACGCAGCCACAACAAGTAAGAAAGGTAAAATTAAAGACAGATGCAAGAGTGCTGAGAGAGATGTGGTCAGTAGCTCAAGGATTCCAGAGGGAAAACTAACACAAATGGTACAAAATGCTAAGGAAAAAAAGTAGGTGATTGGAAACCTGTTCCTCAGCAGCAGTGAAGTTCAGCCTGTCCCAGGGATCAATGTAGATCAATCTAACCCTCTGACTGATGACTGCCAGGCTAACCAGACTCATCATGTGACTTATTGAAAGGTGGTAAGCAAAGCATATTAATAATTATCCATTGCCTCATAAGTACCTATTAGGTATTAATTAATTAATGCATGAGATCACAATTATTACTTTGTATTCTGAAACTGTGAAGATCTACTTTGAACACAGTAAAATATTTTAAAGAAAGCAAGTAGGAAGGGTAACAATAAGTAAGTTACAGTTGTTATCTGTACCTATCCAGCTGTGAAGCTGCCTAATATAAACTGGGTTAAACATGCCAATATCAATAGCACTTCATGGTTTGAACAATGAGGTTGAAAACTGAGTTTCAATACCATCAAAACTAGCGGCCTTGGTAGGTACAGTGGTAGCTTTACTTGAGAACTTCTTTCCTCTTTCAGACTGCTGGAAATACATTCAATTTTTCAATTACAATATACATGAATGTTCATGATAAGGCAAGAGGCTAAGTACTTGGAGAATCATAAGAAAAATCATTAATACAAAAGAGTCTATTCCCATCTGCAAGTTCTTGCAACTTTCAGACATACTGTAAGAGGGAAAAAAATCCAAACCCACCAAAACAACCCCCACACACTTGGCCACCTTCCCTAATATTTTTTGTATTTCAGAAACATATGCCATCTAGCAAAAACTTTTTCAAATATCAACAATACTTCTTACTGAGTAACTTGGGGGGTGTTGAGAACTGAAATGTTTGGCCCAGAAGCCAGTGTCAGTCATTCAAAGCACAAATCCATTTCAGTAAGCAGAAGAAAATCAAGGAAAACCACAGATTTGTAGAGCTAGTCCAACATCTACTTAATTAGGATTGACCAAAACAGAAAGTTGCACCATATACACATCATCCCTCCTCTTCCTGCCTTCCCTACCCCTTGAATGTTTAAACAGTTGTATGTTCTGCTTAACTCTTTATTGTCTGTGGTCATCTCTGTCTCTTACTGTCAACGACCCTCATATCGGGAAAAAAAATCAGCTTGCAGATATGAAAGACTGATAATATACACGTAGAATTTTTACTTCTGTTTGTTCTACAATATTTCCCTTTTTAGACACATAAAACATACTTCCTTCAAACATAAATCTTAAGATATCAACAGGTCATTTTTTTGCCTTTCAGATAAAGTATCATTAAGTACATTAAAAATATAAGGCCTGTATTCCTCCCCTCTTTTATTTAAGTGGTTTAAGTGTTTCTGAAGATAATGCAATAAAGTTTTATTCTTTTCACAGTTTGTTTTTGGTCTGCTGAGAGGAAATAAAATGTTTGCAATATTTACCCCAAATTAGCTGTAGCAATGCGGTCTAAATAAAGACTGTTTCTCAGCAGTCTATTAGAAATAAGAACTGTTTACAGTATTTTATGTGCTACACTGTTATTCTCAATTCTTCCCATTCTCCAGAAACCCAGCTAACAATCTGCACAGCTTTTTAACTTATAAAACCCTTCTGAAGGAGCACACAGCTAACTGTCGCAGTACCCCACCATAAAGGTCCAAATTGAGCCTAAATAGCTCATGGAATCCACAAAATAGTATGCAAGAAACCAATGAGCTAGGATCACCTCTAGTACATCTGATCACCTGCCCCAAAATAGAACAGATTTACAGCTGGTCTGACAAAGAAATAGCCTTCGGCAAGCATCTAAAGCACCACCTCAAATTGTATTTCCAAATGATCCAAGCTACTCTCAATGTTTTTGGAAGCAAAAGTGATTTATACGTTGTTTTCATTTGAGTTGTCAAACATGAAAACATTATACTTACACAACTTCTAAAAGGATGTGAGACACTAACGTAGTTATTAAGGACACAAAAGTTGATACAAAGATATGTGGAGGAAGAAAGGCATGCCTCCACATCCCTTCCTCTACGCAGACTTCAAACTAGTCACGACAAATTTAGATGTATGGCATCTTATATATCAAGTATGCTGAACCATTTTAAATCCCCGTCCCTTCTGCCTCCCCAACACCATTTTTCTAATGGCATATCCTTCACTTTTGCTTATCCTACCCTCTCATTTTGTACATATGCACCCAATTTCTGAACTGTCATTAAGGTTTTTTATATCAACCTTTAGCTGCTGCCCTGGGTCTCTCAAGTGTAAAAATCCTTACTCTTCATCACAAGCCTCCTAGATATTATACAGTTCTTGCTTGCCTGCATCCATCCCTCTATCCGAAACCAATCCCAGATTTTTATTCCATTTATTCCATATTTATTTGTAGGCTTCTTGCATCAAGACAGAAATGCAACACTGTCCTTGCACACCAAGTGCTCCCCACTGTTCATTTTCACATCCTCTGTGTAGACAGAGACTGTAGAGACTGGGATTCCCCTGGATAAGCTTGTCTTCCAAAACCCAGCTACTCACAGCTGCCTTGCATAACTGGCCCACCTAGACTTCTCCAAAGAACAGAGAGAGCATTTCTCTGCCAAAGATGCTGATGCCACTGCCAAGATGAATGCACAGTTTGGCTCCCACTGAAGAGCTGGAAGACACCCTTTCCCAGCTAGACATCACTCCAGCTGACACCCCCAACAAGTCACAGCTTTTGTTGCTCATCTTCTATTCCCCTGGTATCAAGCTGGCAAAATAGACTGGCTGCAAGAGACATGTTTTTTCCAAGGAGTATGAGCGAAAAGCAACAAATCCAGAAATAGAAGTACTAACATACACTGGTTGGACAGTGGAAGAAACAGAAAGGCCAAAACCAGATTTGTCCTGGAGTTCCTTATGGATCTTCAAGTTATAGTCCACATTTCCTTCCTACAGGGTACCTACAAATTGTTCTTGTTCTCTTCTACTCGGTTGAATATTCTCCAAGATAGCAAGGAGTATGTGCTTATGTCTGCATATACACTCACAAGACGTATTTCAGAATAAAAACTGAAACATGAACTCTCCTTCACAACATGGCAGTTATCCACACAAACTGACTGATTGCCTAGAAATGCAGATGTTCTGTGTATAGCCAATTGATGTAAAAATTAAAGTGCTACGCACAACCCAAAGGGAAATGTCATAACATCACCCATAATCAACAGTCAGAAACATAATGCATTAGTTGTAATGTTTTATGGAAGAAGTGACTGGGAAGATACTCAGGGAGCGCTGTGCATGGCAATGTAAGAATAAGTATTTCAGTGCAATGCTAAGTGCATGAAGGAATAAAAAAAATATGGGCTCAAAGTGGCAACGTGCAGGGTACTCTTGCATCTTTCTCCTTTCTGGAAAATTTCAGTTTTAAACTATATTCTAGGTTGAATCCCAAGTAGCCTATGAACCACAACAAAACAGGCATATTTTGCATAAAAGAGTTCAAAATAAACATATACAGCAATATAGACTTTAGATGTTAATCTGATAATTTGTATTGCCAGGCCCTCTAAAGTCTTTTAATTAGTTTGGTTTTAAAATAAAACTTAAAAGCTACTCTGTGAAACTTTAATTTATACAGTCAGTGAATTCTCCTCCTGAGTTACATCAAATTTCCTCTAGAGTCAGACATGTACTTCCTGCCGATGTGTCTGGGAGCCATCTGTATGCTTTACTAAATAGTATTGGGGATTACCCGATATCTCAAGAGACAAAGCAGCAGAGTTCTAAATCTCTGCAAATGGAGACAGTTGCTCTAGCACAGAAACAAAGGCCACCAAAAATCCAGTCAGTAGGCACATTGTGTTCTATTCTGCCACACCACAGCCTTGCTGTCTTTTCTCCCGAGCATGTAAGACCACTGAAAAGCAGACCAGAAATTTCATGTGTATCATCTTTGCAACCATAACTTATGGATGCAGCAGTCATCTTTCTGACTTTTAATTTACTCACTTGGAAAAAAAATAGGAGAAATAAACACTAGCTAAACAGTCAGTTCATAACAGAAATAGACATTTGTGACATGATTTGCCAACTTGAAACTTAGATGCCAATTTGACCTGAACTAAGCTGAGTTAAAGGCAATGGCATAAACCCACTAATTCAGAATTCCATTGCTGCTAGCATCAGCACAGGTCCAAGGGAAAAGATTTCATTTGTTTCTAAACCAAATAATAATACAAAAAAAACTTAAGTTTCAGAGTGTTTTTTCTTCTGAAGTGGCTCTCAAGAGTAGTTCATATTATACCACAGGTCTTATCAATGATAAAACCAAACTCAGGGCCCACAAATCAGTGAAAACCTCTTTTGCTAAATCTTGAAAGGTAGTAGTAACCCAAAGAAAAGCCTTAGTCATTACTACACAGTAACTTACATCCAGCCAGCCTGAAATAAAATTGCTCTCAACACTCTACTAAGAAACAAGTATTGCATGCAATGGCTTTTTGTTTGAGAAGCATTTACTAAAATTCCTTAGGCATCGTAGTGCATGAACGTCAATTCTCATCTATGCATTGTATTTTGTCTCCTCCTAATAGATGGCTGGTTCTTTCTAGTAGAGGAGCCTTTTTTTTTTTCCTAATTCGGTTATGAACTCTTTGTATTTATTCACATGCAGATTTTTTACATTTCTTGAAAAATGAGCCATGTAATTTTGTTGAAGTATTAATAGTTCACGTAGCCATCTGTGAAATGGATGATCCACATTGAAAACAAGGAGAACTATGGAGAATGGAGGGTTTTATCACCTAGATCAACAGAGGATTAGCAGTGCCATTAAATAATTTTACAGTGTGGCTTTGAGTAAATAGATCTAATTTGGGAATGTTCTTTTATTAAGAGACTACTGAGATGTCCTTTTCAAAAATATTACTTTCAGAGGGGAGTGAAAGATTTTGTAAGCAGATCAAAAGGAAATTATTAAGTATTTAAATCAGTCCTTGAAGTACAATTAAGTTACTAGAGATTCTTTGGGGAGTTCTTCTGAGGATTTTTTTTTTCAATTCATTCCAGCATAAACATGGCATTATGAGTGGATTAGGTGAGTGTTCTTTTGCAGATAAATAAATAAACAGTTGCCCTTAGACAGAATGAAAAAACAACTGTTCCGTATTGAGTTCAAACATAGAATCATAGAATCACAGAATAATAGAATGGTTAGAGTTGGAAGGGATCTCAAAGATCACCTAGTTCCAACTCCCCTGCCATGGGCAGGGTAACCCCTCCACTACACCAGGTTGCCCAAAGCCTCATCCAACCTGGCCTTGAACTGCCCCAACCTGCCCCAACTTCCAGGGATGGGGCATCTACAACTTCTCTGGGCAACCTGTTCCAGTGCCTCACCACCCTCTGAGTGAAAAATTTCTTCCTTTTATCTAATGGAAATCTCCCCTCTTTCAGTTTAAACCCATTGCCCCTTGTCCTATCACTATACGCCCTTGTAAAAAGGGCGTAGTATGCAAACATACTCAGGATTACATCCCACAGAGTTCATGCCATCTACAACATCCTTTCGCTTAAGCTCTAACTACTAGGCTATTCTGAAGGTTGTTTATTGTAGAAAGAGGCAGTGCAGCAAGTATATGATCAACTAGAGCATGACAGATATCATAAGCACCCTTTTAAGTAATATGCTGAAAATCTAAAGGATATTGTCTATTGAAAGAAAATACAGTATATTGAATAAAGATATTTTTATTCCATTCCTTTTGATTTAGAAACTACCAAGATTTCCAAGAACACAAATCCTTTCACAATGACACGTAATGTAAATCTCCTGTAGTAGTCAACAAAAACAAGACCATGTGCAGTTATGTCATTTGTAGCTGGTAGGCCAAGCCACGACTGATAACCTTCTACAGTTATCTAGAGAAAACATTACTTTGATTTCGTGAGGTTCAGGCTTCAGAAAACACCTTGTGAACAGGTCTAATATGCACTAATCTAAGCAACAAGTAATACTCATCTCTAAACAAGTGTCACAACTTTAAACTATCAAATTCTATACCTTACCTATTGACATTATAATTATTATAGACTACGAATCAAATCTTATTTGACCACAGTCATAATGTTTACACAACAGATGAATGAAGGGCTGTGGGATGTCTGGAAATAAGTCTCCTTTTGCAGTTGAAGGGCAAACTCTTTAGAACAGGTGTTGTGGCTATCAATATTGACAAGTGAAATAAAGTAAAAAATATTCCATGCATCAAAATATTTTCAACATCTGTGGCATAACACTAACATAACTGTAACTTAATCCTTCATAGAAAACACTTTCTAAAGATTCACACTATAACCTCTGACAGGTTTAGAATAACAGTTCAGGATCAGCTTGACTGACAACTCCAATTACTTTATAAGCCACTAGGGATACCTTATGTATCTACCAAAGAAAGCTAATGAGATTTCACACATCTCAAATAAGGGTGGTGGTGCTGTGGTATCAGACCATATAAATAGATATCTCTATTAATTCAATCCACTTTAAACAGTATGTCATATGATAGATGGAGTTTGGTTTTTTTTCCCACCTAACTGCATTTATTACTAGATTTTAATAAGTAATTTACTGTTCCTGCTCAGGCATAGCAGTTGTCTTCACTTTTGTATCTGTGTTTATCAAAGATATCTTTGGATGATCTAACCATATTTGTGGGTTGAAAATAAGCAGTTAGGTTTAAAATTTGGATGATGTCCCAAAATGTTGTTCTTTGCTAGTGTCTGTGTCCTTTGTCAGGACTGATGCACATAATTACACATCTTTCTCATGTACTCTTATGCTAACTTGTAATAATTATTTTCTCCTTAGTGAATCCACTGAGGTAACCTGATAAAGCTAACCTTTCTTTCACCCCTTTAAATTGAACAAGAATTTGAAGGAGATGGGGAAACAAACCCCAAACCCATCATTAAAATTATCACTACAACTTCCCACCTACATCTGGTTTTGATCTTGCACTGAAAGAGCTTCCTGTGGGGAGTTAAGGATGACCAAGTTAAGCCTTTTCATGAGCTCCTTTACGTACAAGCTCTAACTATTCATGGATAACATCCTAGAAACCATTCTGGAATACTTCTGTATTCTATAAGTACAAATTCTGAAGTCACACAGCTAAAAAGACAACTAAAAAATTCTATCTTTTCCTCACTAGGCATGTCACATTCACCTCATTGTTCTTTGTTTCCTTTTGAATCCTTCAATCCCAGGATACGTCAGCCCGTGCTACTGAAATCTGGAGTTACTTCTGCTGAGAACAAAGTTAAATGAGACTATTTGCTGGCTGAATGAAAATATGCTTCACATAATAAAACTTTTGGATAAACTGAAATCCCTTGCTACATCTTAATTAAGAAATGTCAAACACCTGGAACTACTGAGCGTACAGATATATATGCTTTCTTGCTAAGTGTGGATTTCAAACTCTAATCAGCTTAATAGAATAATTCCACTTGTCCCAAAAAATAAGAATATGAGTTAAAACAAAGAACAGACCTCAAGGCATTATTCTATATTAGATGTCCAATAGTCATGCAATATTATCAACTTTTCCAATAAAATACACTATTAGTGAAAGGGGGAGATACTACATATTGCTAATGTCCAGGATTAAAGAAGTCCTGCTGTAACAAATGTGTGCCCATATTCAATGAGTAACAAGCACAACAGAGTTAGAACTGCCTTACATTGATTCTACCCTGAAGGTAAACCAACATTGCAATGCTGTAAATTCCTGTCTGGAAAAAATTACTGTCTGGAAGCCAAAGCCACTGCATTCTACTGACTAGAATTCAGTTTAGCTTGAAGAGACAAAGGCTGAATAGAAATTTTACACTGCTGGAGCTCAACACCGAATACAGTCACCCACATACACTTTTGTTAATATGTAAAGAGAAGGGAGGAAGTTTGAAGGCTCATACAAAAATCTTACATCTATTTTAGTGTACACAACACAAAAAACATCCCAAAATTCCACACAATATTTGTCCATCTGAAAATAATAATCCTGGACTTGGCTTGATTTTCGCCCAGAAATGTGAGTTTCCTTACGATTAAATCGTGATTTAAGAATTAGAACCATGCCTAAATGTGTCTTCTTGTGATATTATTTATAACGTATCAACGGTTGCTACAGGGAAGCAGTGGTAGCCAATCTCAGGCTAAGGCATCTGCATCCTCTTACACACGACTGATTTGGGAAGATATTCCATCTTTCTCTGTTCCCAAAGTAGAGGCTATTCCCATCCATATATGTTTATTGCTAGGTGTTCAAAGCCATTGTTGTTTTTTCAAGAGTTTTTGGAACTTTTCTGTTTTTTATTTCTTTCAATTACATGCAGCATTTATCAATGATATATATGAATCACAGAAATGCTTTTAAGTCTGAATGAGAGATTACACACTCATTTCACTGATCAGTTTTCAAGCAAGACTCATCCTTTTACCTAGAAAAGCGTAGTTTGTGAAACAACTGGGTACAAACATACAGATGAGAAACCACAAGAAATATTGTT
This sequence comes from Tauraco erythrolophus, assembly GCF_009769465.1. Classification (NCBI taxonomy): domain Eukaryota; kingdom Metazoa; phylum Chordata; class Aves; order Musophagiformes; family Musophagidae; genus Tauraco; species Tauraco erythrolophus. The sequence goes on from NC_141467.1 coordinate 29,213,904, forward strand.
AACGGGATTGTAGAAACTAGTTAGACATGTAAGCAGTGGTACAATACAGGGCCAAAAGAAGTTGTTTAACTTTCAACAGGAGTAAAATAGGAAAAAAAAACACCCTGTCAAACAAATAAGAAACAACAAATAAAGAAAAAAGTTCATGGTACTACGTAAGTTCTTCACAAGACATACAGAAATGCCTATTTTTAGCAGGGTCACAGTAAGTACTCAGTTTAAGAATTTAAGAATTAAATTTTTAAATTATTTTTTTAATGGGTAACTTTGGAAATTTTATCATGTTTTTATCATGAGATTCTGAAAAGAATTCCCCTTCCTGCTCCCCTAGACCTGAAGGATATTGAAATAAAACATCAAATAGAACAGATAAGTGGATTCTTGTTTGGTCATAACAGATCCCTTGTTAGTCTCCAGAATATGTAGACACCTGTGATTTATTGATAACTGGAAAAAATGGCCTTCGAAATAGACTATTATAAGCAAAATATGTGAGATGTCTTTATCAGAGGTAGGTTTTTGAATAAACTGAGGATTTCCTTAGAAAAATGTAATGCTATTGTAATTAATTTATATGATTGCACTTATAGACTACATATTAGTGTAACTCTCCATACGTGTATCAACATACTTATTCTTAAGTTAAACTAATTTGGCAAGATGCTACCATTTTTTCCAGATTGAATTGCCCACACAACAGCTTTAAGGCCTTAACTGCAGCTGCAGATAAATACCAGCCCCCTTTCAAAAGCAGACAAGCTAACATTTGTAATGCAAAACTAGATCCATGGAATTACTCAAGATAATATACTTTTGTTTCAACTCAATCACAATGAATCTCATCAGGCCTGTTGAAGGTTTATGTAGGGCTTTCCTTCACTGCTGTAAGACTACTGTGAAGCCAATCAAGTTTCTATTTTCTTAATAAGTAAGCAAAAACAGAGGCTACAGGATTTTCTGCATGTGCTTTTCTCTCCATTTAGCTTTCCAAAAAGATAACTGTACCTTTGGGTTACCTTGGAATTGGAATTAAAACAAACATGAAATATTTATACTAGAAGAGCGTCTTTATAAAAATCAGATTTACCGTATCAGTGATACCCTAGCAAAGTTGTATTTTAATGACAGTAAGTTATGTTATAGTTATGATTATTAAGTTAAAATATTATTTAAATAAAGCAAATATATTTTTCATTACACAAAATGCATGCACACTTTTGAATAGCTGTAAGAAACAAATCTTCACTTGGAGAGCTATTCAGTAGATCAGAAAGTTTCAGCTACGTTCACCTTCAGATATTGTACATACACGCATGCCAAAAGGAACTAAATCACAATGGTCAGTTCTTCCAAGGTACAGTTTTTTCTATAAACTGCCTAAATTTTCTAAAAATGCCCATTTGTTTCCATTATTTTGGTAAACCACTTAGTACAAAACCAAGTATTTTGGAACACAAGTCCAAAAATAGAAAGTCAAACATAAAATTTTAAATAATCAGTGTCGTCTGCATTACATGCAGACTTAAACAGCATTAACAGATTTGCAGTCAACCTCTTGTTTGAATTTTTAAAGCAATCTATATCAATAAAAATGAAAGCCAGGAAGCAATTAACCAGTTAAGCAGTGGGTTCTGTCAGAAAGAATAATAGTGCAACAAAAATCCCTTCAACAATAAGTTTAAATATTGAAAACAAGAGCCACTCTAATCACTATATTTTTCCTCATTAGAGTAGAATAAATGTGGCTGCTGAATTCCTAAACTAGAAGCTTCACAGGGCTCTTGACCGGTGAAGGTTGACAGAGAGAATGCCAAGAGGCACATTTTTGGTGCTAATCAATAAACATTTGCTTTCAAATTTCAACATTAAGAACCACTTAAAAGCTTAAGAAGCTTGAAATTAACATTACCAAAGGTCTAGAAGATAGTGAGGTTTAATTTACTACTATAGCATGCTAAACAATGTTAAAAAGGACTCTCATTCAGTAAGAACAAAAAGAATTCAGCAATAAACATTACCAATACAGAAGAAGAAAGACTTCAAAAGTTTAAATAATTTTCTGGTTCTGAGATCCCAAGCAGTGGAGGAAGTGGAGATCAGAATAACTTACTGATCAGAAAAAAAAAAAAAAAATCTGACATAATAAAAAAATAATCTTCCTTCAAAGAGACTGATTCAAAACCAATAGATATCATTGGCATCTTTCTCCTATGATTTTGATGGTCTTTGAAGCAGATCAAAATGTGGCCAATTTCTTCTTCATCTAGCAGAATGTATGAAGACCACCACAACACAAAGCTAACTGGACATAGATGACAATGTGTAAATGCAAATGATGAATACACTAGAGTTTAAAAAAATAATGTTTCAACTTAAATATACAGTTTGCAACAATGTCTCTATAACAGCCCTAAGCAGTCTTGTTTTAAGAAAAGAAGAAAACAGCAATTGCTGTAAAAATAGAAAGGACTAAAATATGAAGAACAGGCACACATTTCTGTTCTGTGAATGTATCTGGGTGAGAGAGGTAGCACTGCACAGTATGTATTTGTAGATTAAATTATTAGAAGCATATGAAATATTTAGAAGCAATGAATTTAAATGCTATTTCTATATTAGAGCAAATTAAATGTAGAATTTTTGAGACAGTTTAATGAATTTATATCTACTTCTTTGTCATACTCATTTTTCAGAATACTTTTTCCTGCTCTCCTCATAATCTTAGATGTTATGCTGAATAAGCACTGTCCTGACCAAAGAAATTAGCTATAAAACTTAATGATTCACAGGTATCAATTATTCCTGGGCTCAAACCCAGCAACCAGCTCTGTTTTATCATATTGCACAAAACCCTTACAGAGCCAAGAAATTGTATGTTTATTATATTAATACTGAACTATTAAGAAGCATATTCACATCACCTAACGTTTTATGTGAGGTACCTAACTTGGCCAAGATACCCATGTAGTCTCCCAAGATTCATTCACTCATTGTTGCAGAAGTAACCTAACTGAGGTGCTCTGGACATGATGATCTCCACTACCAGCAGGAAGTGCCAAGGCAACACATTTAGTTGTTTTGTGTTGGGTAGAGCAAACAACTCCCTGTCTCTAGTTCAGATCTGACACTACATTTATATACTGATGCACAGAAGAGTGAATGAGGCCTGCATATCAGAAACTAAAAGTGAAATCCACCTTGCTCAGCCAGATCAAAGCCTTTAAGAACTTGATTCTCATTCTGAGCAAGTGTTTCATTAACAAGTGAGTGATCTTGGCATCGTGTTTGTCTTCTGCATATCAAGCCAACTTCTTCCTGCTGTGTCCAAAAGTCATTGTAAAAGAGAAACTGCAGGTTCTTACTATTAAGTAGTGCCTTCTGCAGGCTTTCTGGTGAATGTAGTTAACACCTTTTTACTCTAGGGAAGGTTGCTAAATTACTTTTCAGTTAGGAACTATTACTTATCTCCTTATATCAATGACAGTTGGGAGCTCAGAAATCCTGTGCCAGAAATCTTCCACTCGCTTTGCTTGCTAAATGTGTCTCAATTCTTTTTGGAAATATCTGGATGAAGAGTCTTTCTCTCATTCTAGTGAGGATTATTGTATGACTGTATTGACAGTGCTAGTGCTGCCTTGCTCCTTAAAGGCTCATCCTGAAAAGCCCAGGAGTCTCCCCTGCACTGAATGTCAACATAAACCAACAGAGGTGAATTTTGGAGCAGCACATTATAGAAATGAACCTCAAACAATGCCCAAGGTTGGTACTGCATTTGAAAGCACAAGTAACTTTAATACATTATGAAAGTCCATAAAATTATGAAGATAGGGTCATGGGATTAAGTACCTGGAGCAGCTGATTTATAGTCAATGTGATGCTAGCTGGGTAAATCGCTCTTTCATTGTTCAAGCACAAAAACTCTTATGTGTTGAAGAAGTCTCCCGAACTGTTTTGCAGAACAGACTTTTCTCAATTTCATCACTTATACTAGAAAAGTCTATAGCATACAGTACAACATACTTTTATACTATGTATGTCACTTTTCCAGAAGTGATGGAAGTCTCATATACTGTATAAGATTGAACCAACTGTAAAATAACATGTATCAGATATTTTGGTTTTTTTCAGAATGCAAGTTGTTTAACAAATTCTTGAATAAGCATGTATTGCCTCCAAGGACTAGGTGTTTGAAATTATATCAAAGTTTATTTATTTGGGGAAGAAGTGTTAATTGTTCTTTAAAAAGCCCCACAACAAATAACAAAAAAACAATACCAAAAAAAAAAAAGGAGAAAGGAGGACTGTACACTTTATAGCCCTAAGCAATCCTACATCCCGGCTTTCTGAACTTCATGTTTTCCCCTGCTTACATATGTCTTTCATTTTATGTCCCTTGCATTTGGTTTTGAAGAATCCAAAATTTCGGGCCCAGACTTTTCCAATACCAAGAGGGACAGGACTGCTCTCTAATTTCAACTGAATGCAAAACAAAAAAAAAAACACACTAAAGAAATTTATCTTGATTTCTAAAAACAGATAAAATAATTAAGAGGTAGGAAAGCAAGATTAATTTGGACCCATAAGTGAAGGGGTCTGAGCTCTTAAAAAGCTTGCTCAAGTTTAAAAAGACCTCAGATACAGGGATAAGTCATGTCAGGTTTGTTTTTTTTTTTAAATGAACTATCAAATACAGCAATTTTGTCAATCAAATTTAACCTCAACTTTGGTTAAAAAATTACATTTATATACAAGATTACAGCAAAGGTTTTCTTGACCCACTTGCTTGCCTCACCACATAGTCAAAGAACAGCTGAATTTAGCTAAACTATTTCTTTTAAATGTGGTTTGACATTTTCACATAGAAAGTTACATGATTCATCCAAAGCAAGGAGCGAATCCACTGCATGTGCAGTATTACTTTTAAAATGACAAAGTATCATTTGCTTGCTTTGCCAGTAGACAATGTGACTATTTATTAAATTATAAGGATTAACATCTTTCCAGACACCTGCAAAACTTTTATTAAAATAAAGAAGGATCTTAGAATGTATCTGAGTCTAAAATTAGGCCTCCTATCTAGAAATCAGAGACCTTTTTGACCCGAAAACTGTTGTTAACTAAGTTACAGGGAAACACTGTGTTCAAAGAAAGTGAAGGGAATACATAAGCAAAACAAGTACCTCAGTTGCTTCCAATGTAGTATACTATATCATTGTACTCTATTTGATATCAGACTAATATTTGTAGATAATTTTCTGCAAAGTACCAGAAAAAAAAAAAAAAACACACTCATCTTTCATGTGTTTTTCTTCTAGCAGATGTAAAGTGAGAAATGGTAAGTAACGATTTTTCACACATTTATTCTTCCTTCTATAACTTTTCCTTTGCATTTGACATAGTCACAAAATTCGCAACAGCATAATTTTTCTAAAAAATATAACACAACCAGAAATGCAAGTGAGAATGTAAACTTCAGGAGGATAACAAAGAATGTATTTTTCTTGCTTTATCTTTTCATGCCCTTCCTATTTCCGCATTTGCTTTGCACTTTTTAAATAGACTATAGTGTAAGCATTTGTGACAGAGCAGGATTGTTCACCACTTTTGACCAATGTTAAGGCAAGAAGCAAAAGAACAGCACTGAGTTTCCTTCTCCGACAGACTTTCCATGCATTTCAAATACACTAATTAGTGCTTAAGTTATACATGCAAAGTTACAATATTAAAAAGCCCTACTCGAGTGCTTCCAGGTAACTGAAGTCTATATTGTCAATATTGAACATCAGTCATGAAGTAGCAACAACAAGAGTGCAAAGATATGTTTACATTAGCACAGTGCAGTGGGAGTCCACAGAAAATGAAATGTTTGTAGCTGAGGACGTATGATCCACATGATCGGGATTTTGAAGGTTTCGCTTTTCACTAGCGAGTCTAGCTCTGTGGACTGAATCCTCTTTGACAGTTCAAAGTCATCTTTTGATTTAGCATCACTCAAAAGTTACCCAATGTATTCACCCCAGAACTATGTCAGAATGAAAAACAAAAATGCAGTTTAGTGGGGACAATAGGGAAACATTCTTCCAAATAATTCAAACTACTACTCCTAACCACAACGTTAATATGCATACACTCTTCAGATTTAACAGAAGAGAAGCTCAATCCAGTTCTTTAGTATACAAGTTCCTAATGACTCTTTAATATGTGATGCAGGACACAGAGACAAAGATAAATCTAAATATCCAAGACACAAATACTCTGAGATGAGATAGGACAATTTTATTACTAACGAGAAAAGGAAGAGGAGACATTTAAAAAAATCAGATGATGTATAGACTGATATAAAAGAATCTAGATATGTTCTATATAATTTCCATTAGCGTGCCTAGAAAACCAATTTTCTGAATGTTGTAAAGTGATTTTTAGATACGTTTCAGATGAGTTTATCCACATCAAAAGATCACACAGCTGGAACTGAAATACATTTCTGGAAGGTACTGTTTCTAGAAGACAAACTACATTACCAACAACTCAAGACATTTACAGCTAATATCTTTCCCACTGCATAAGCCAAGATAATAGAATTATAAAATTGTTTACACATAGCTGATAACTTGCAAAAGAGGATGCATTAAGTTATATCTTACTTTCAGGAGATGCACTACACAAATTCAAAGGAGTGTCAAAATATGCACATTCAAGAAAAAGCCAGAAGCATATTGCCTTATTTTAGCACATACCTTCTAATTGCCACTTACTACTATTAATAGTGAAGACTCAGGTGCTGGCGAGGATCTTAGAACACAGAATCTATATATAGCATATCATGTTGGACAAGGGTGATACAAGTTAATCAGATGAAAATTCACTAATAAATTGGTTTGTGCTATAACTTACCACATATGATTGAAGTGATTATGGTTGCACTTGACTTCTTAATGATAAATACAAAGAAGCTCTATGATCTATTGGCACAAGCTCTCAGTGAAAAAGGTCTTCATTACTGTTAGGTTTTTAGCACCCAAATTCCCAAGTTCAGAATACCTACAGAAGAGTACTAAGAGATTATTACATCTTCTGTTCAATTATCAACATCTTTATTTATTGCTTTGCTCACTAAACCAACTTCTCCTGCACCTGCTTCACCTCCCCCTTCCGCCCTCCAAGTAGTTCCATAGCGCTGGTGGAGGTGAGATGTGAGTTCAGTTTATTCACAAATTCTCTTTCACTGAAATACAATGTTCCAATTTCTACACATTATTCTAGAGAATAAGTGTGTCCTTGTTCTCTGTTCATTTCATGTATATGCCCATGGACACATATTAAAGGTTAAAAAAACTACCTAAAACACCAGGAAAATTGCATCATGCTTCCAACCTACTGAAATAGGCCACTCATCATCAGAAAGATGTAAGCTCAGCTAGAAATAAATATAGATACTTGTTAGTTGAATGAGTTACCAATTGAGTGCCTCAATTTTGTGCTAAATTTTACTTCTGCAGAATCCTTAAGATCAGCCATGATAAAAGCAAAGCCCAAGTACCCTTGGACTTTCTGGGACCCTCAACATATTCGTAAACACCGTAGATTTTTCTTTTATTGTGCCTTAGCTTTGAAGAACACCTGTTTGATGATTGAGCATTACATGCAGTGCAATGTCTAAGCAGGAAAGGAAGATGGAAGGGAACAGCTTTTAGTGGTCACTGCATCAAGGAACTGCTTCTCACCATCTTCCATGGTGTTGTGGGTTAGGCCGCTCCAGCAACCAAACCCTGCACAGTCACCTTCCCCCACCCCCAGGGATGAGGGAGAGAATCAAAGACAAAAAAGAAAGGAAACCTGTGGGTTGAGATAAGAACAATTTACTACTACTGCTACCAATATATATATGTACGGATATGTACAAGGATAAACATATACAAATGAGTGATGTACAGTGCAATTGTTCACCACTCCTTGACTGAGGCCCATCTCTTCCCAAAGCTGCAATCCCGAAACAGATAAATCCCGACACCGCAATCCTGGATGAACGGGAGGCCCTGAGACAGAGAGCGAGAGAGAAAGAAAGCACTCAGAGTCCGAAAGTGAGAGTCCCAGAAGGCCAAAAGCCCTTCTTTCCAGCTGACCCTCACTTTTATACTGGGCATGACGCTGCATGATATGGAATACTAATTGGCCAGTTTGGCCCTCAATCTTAAATCCAAGTACAAATCGTAAGAAGAGTCGTGGACCCCTTGTCCCGGCTATACTCCCCCCTTATCCTGTTGTGCTCCTGCACACTGGCAAGAACACGGCAGCTGAGAAGTCCTTCAGACCTCAGTGCCAGCTATAAACATCAGCTTGCTATCAACATTCTTCTCAGAGCAAGCCTCTGAGTAAAACCAAAACACGGAGCTCTTCTAGCTGCTAAAAAGAAGAGCTAACTCCATCCCAGCTAAAACCAGGACACATGGACTCCCCCCTTTTGGCCAACAGATATTGATTTTTACTCTCTCCTTCCACTGATAGCAAAACAACAACAGTGTCATTTCAAGAATGAAGCCAACTAGCCAATGAGAATATTTAATTTCTCTAACAAGCTACAGTACACTACTGCAGACATTTCATGTACTTATGTTTCATAAATCAAACTTGCTGGATGTGAAACTTGTCAGTAAGAGCTTTATTTTCATCACAACAGCAGCCTTATATTATGTAAGTTACAATATACCCTTAAAAAATTCATAAAATATAGTTTCTCATTAACATATCTGCAGCTAATGACCAAATCTGCTCTGTTATATTTCCGACTACCTTAGAGATACCATAATAAAGGCAAATATTTCCCACTCAGCCTGTCACCTTTACTTTCTTAAAGCCTACACAGCAAAAAAACATGCTTACCACTTGGTGCAATTTTTGCTCCAATTTACCAATATTTTTTCAGCTTAGCCGTGAAGTGCTTTTTTCTTTTTGACTAATCATCGGATTAACCAATCAATTAAATTGATATTAATTTATCTCAGATATTTTCTTGAATGACCTTTTCTTTTATATCCACTGATTCCCAGTTGACTACCACAGATAATACTAAGCGTTAGTAATTCTGTTACTTGAAATTCAATTTACACTTGGGGATCTATGCCCTCAAGTACCTCCAGTACTTGCTTTCAACTCCAGTAGAGAGAAATTGTTGTTTGGCTGTTTGCCAAACTTTCCCTGTTGGTAAGTAATCCTTCCTATCTATTCCTTCTTATCTATTTCTTGTCTGTTACACTGATAAGTCTTCATCTTGTAACTCTACACCAGCACTTAACTTCACATTACCAATTTGTAATCTCTATTTTGTTCTTGTATAAAAATACTGTTGCGTTTCCTCATTTCTCATCTTATGGCAATACCAAATAGTACCAGACAGAAACACACCATCCAGTTTCAGTCTAGTGCTCATATTGGGCCATTCCTCTCCACAATCCTCTTTCCTTATTTGTTCATGGCCATGATTATTAAAGTCTTAGCTGCAAATCCAGAGACCTGAGACATGATCCTCAATATTGGCTGCAAAAGGCATTTCTAGACTTACAAAGGTGATGAGAGGCAAAACTTCACCTCACCATTTTTCTGTGAAGGTTCTTCAGACAGTTACCTTTTCCATTAAGAAGTCTTTGTCCATAATTTATTCTCTCTTTAAGTTTTGCCCACATTGCACCAGCCCTTCCCATCAGCAAGGAAGAGATAAGCAAAATGGACAGTTTCAGTGCTACAATCCAATATTTCAGCAGTAAAATTTGTTGTCATCCTATTGATGAGATTTCAGGTGAGAGAGCTGGAATGTGAATGTAGAAGTGTGAAGAGAAATACAGCAATGAGTAGGAAGAAAAGTAAATATTTATATTACCACAACAGTTATTTATTTTCCTTCTTTCCCACTCAAGATAGGAAAAAAAATCTACTTTAAAAACTCAAACCTTCAAGTAATGTCACTTGAAAAAGTTGTCAAGAAAAAAAAACAGATCTCATTTGGTTTCAGTCACTGCTCCACTTTGAGAGCTTGTAATAAATCCTGACCCCGAGGTGTCTCGGGCTCACCCATGCTGGTTTTCGGGTGGCGTGTTCTACGCACCTCACGCCCACGCGTGGACTGACTCATTGTCAACATCCCTCTCATCCGTCTGCCCTAAAATGCTGAACTATTCCACACCAGCACCATTTCCCCCATGTGATGATCTGATGTGGGGGAGGGGATTCTGGTGGCAGGAGAGGGGATTTGCTCCCTGTGCCACCAGATCGGACTCTCATCCCCTTCGGGGTTGAGCAGTCGGCGCCTCTGCGAATTGCGCTATTAAGCTGGGATAAAGGAACTGGAGAGGTGTGCCTTTGCCCAGGAGCGAGGAGAGGGGAGGAGGGCGCTGCCCCCGCTCCCTTGCCCCCGGCCGAGCGGCTGCCCGAGCCAGGCCGGTGCCACCCGCTTAAAATGGCAGCGACGGAGCTGCTTGGGGAACTCGGGGAGAGCCCCGCTCCAGGAGAAGGGAAAAAATACAAATGCAATAGTACACACACACAAAAAAACCACTGACAGAGTCCAAATACGACCTGACACCCTGCTGGTCAGGGGGTTGGCAGCAGTCCGATCGAAATGGTGGCTGCGGTCCTCCCGGAACGGCAGCCGTGGCTCCGCGGAAGCAGCGATCCTGCAGGAGGGCACAGGCCTCCTCCGAAGATCCGCCGGTGCCGCAGGTGGGCCCGGTCTTCCTCCGGGAACCCGGCGGGGAAGAAAAGCTGCTCCTCTGCGGTGTCAATGCCGACGGAGCCAGGCCCCCCCGGTCCGAGCGGAAGGCACACAGCGGGCCTCGAGCGGCTGCTCTGTCCCAACCCGGCACCCAGCAGCGAGCAACGCCCGCCCGCCCCGGTCACTGCCAGAGCCCGACCGGCCGCCGCCGCCGCTCGCCCGGGCGGAGTCGCGAGGCGCCCCCTTCCCTCCCGGCTGGAGCATCTCCCAATGGGGCTGGTGTTATCCTGTGAGTCTGGCGGTAGATCCTTGATTGCCCATTAAACAGAGATAGCTCCTGGAGGGAGTTATCCGTGAGTCATGCGGCAAGGCATTGATGGGCCCATTAACAGAAGGTAGTCTGGAAGGAGGAGGCAAGGAAAACATTGCCCCACCTGGTCTCAACAGCTCATGAAGATGGGGATAGAATACATACTTTTGGGCACATCTTACATTGTAACCTAGGACACCCCACAACAGAGACAGCATGTGGAAACTGCTCAGAATGGACACATTTCTCTGGTCTTAGGAATTTTTACATGTTCGACTGTTCAGCTAGCTAGATATCTATCATGTCTTAGGGTCGCCAAATACTGACAAACATGCTGTAGAAGCCTCCCTTCTCTTACAGACAAAGATATGAGTAGAGCAGATAGGTAGGAAAGTAAGAAAGATGAGAGACCAACCTCACAGGTGACAATTTTTCAGCTACACAACTCTGGGTAAAAAGACACACACACAGAAGCAAGAAAACTAGGAACAGTGGATGCATAGGTAATTAGCATGAAAACTGATAGGAAGTTATTCAGTTCTTTATTATATTGGATCTGTAAGGACTAGCTATTGAAAATGATACCTCTTTTTGAGCCTCTGTTCTTGAATGCAGCAGCTGCTGGTTAATGGTCTCTTTCTGACCTTAGAATCTGTAACTCTAAAGCAGGCACTTTTCTGGTATCTGAAAATATGATCTAATATCAAATGTTGAATTAAAAGACACGGCACTCAGAAGATAAAAGAAATTAGGTTTATTACTATTTACCTCACAAGATACACAAGTATTTGTGTTTGAATAATAAAGTTAATATTAGGAAAACTATAGCATAATCAGTCGTGCTTCATTACACAATCTTACTATAGCTGCAGCAGTATTTCCATGTGATACAATTACAGAGACACTTAGCACTTTGAAGCAAAAAACAGTTCTTCAGTTTATGCACAAAGCCATTTTTTACTTCCCTGTTGGCTATGCCATTGGAAATATTATTAAATCTCAAATCAGTCATGTACAATAAGAAATCTCAATATGACAGTTACAAAACCCATTTTAAACATCTTTTTACGGAAAAGTATTCAATCGTTATATTTTATTTTTTTAGTAAATACTCAAGAGTAACAAGTGGGTAATGTTGCAGAGATTAAGCTTCCCTAGAAACACTCTTCATGCAAACATATATTCAAATTCAGTCATGCCTGTGAAAGCGAATTTACAGTCAGTATCGTAACTACTCTCATACTCACTTGGACTTGGAATAAGGCAATACAAGAAGGATTCTCAAAGACTTTCTGGCTTCCCTACGACCACAGAGAAGGGTTTTTTTGAGGTTTTGTTTGTTGACTTTTTCTTTTGTTTAGGGTTTTTTGTTTGGTTTTATTTTTTTTAGTCTAGATGCAATTCAAAAAGAACAACAAAACAAAACCCAAACACAAGTACAAATTTTCCCCTGACACCTACAATACACACCTTCACTTTCTGACTCCCTCTCTACTGAATACTTACAAGATTTGTTCATCAAGCTACAGTTAGCCTCTATGACTACTTTGCAGCTTGTTGTATTTGTTTAGATCTTGTATTTCCCAGATCTGTGTAGGTAAAACAATCTAAACATTTTCAGTAAGAATTTAGGAATTCTTACTGAAAATACAGTAAGAACACATTTTCAAACGGTACAAACTACTCCTGACTTTTATCAGTTAACTAAGAGAAAATGCCTTTTTTGCTAAGTTTTTCCTGACAAGAATATTTTTCTCCCCCTCCCCCATCATTTACCAATGCTCTCAGAATCAGCAGTTTTATGCTGGTGAAAATTACTATATAGGGGGCAAAAAAACATCTGTTCAAGTATAGCTGCAATGGACTTTTGGGAAGCAGCAGGTTTAAGGATATAGAATTGAGAAAAACAGCATTCAGAGTGCAGTGGACAATATGGTTTCCCAAATTAAACTTGATATTGAGAAGCCATTCTGCATATACCAAATGACTGTGTACAGAGAGAATACAGGATCCACTTATACAGCAGAAAGGGGGCCTTCTGTCTTTAATTTTGCATTAGCACAAGCTGCTGCGATGCAGTTGCCACTGAGAAGACTTGGTTCAAAAGCAGGGAAGAGGTAGGAGGTTGGAAGAAAGGCACTTGGTGAATATCTCTCCTACCAGGACCAATCATCCATCCTTTATTTTATAGAACATGTCATACAGTGATGAGAATAGTATGTCCTGTGTCAAATCAATGAAGCAAGCACTTTGTCCTGTGCTTCAGCAACTATCAAGAAAGATTAATCGACACAGCACGTAACCACACTTCAGTCCAATTATATTCCCAGGGAGCAAATTTTTGATTGTGTCTCAACTCCAGGCTACGCAGGCAGAGGGCACCTCCAAGCAGGCTTGGGGCCAGCTGGGATGCTGTAGCCCCAGACAGAGTTCAAATCAAGGCTTACAGACTATCCTACCTACACAGAATGCTACGATGACTTCAGGTTTATCCTTCAAGAACTTGTCCCATTACTTACAGTTTCACAAGTGAGTTAAAATGGATATTATTTCAAGCATTCCTAATTTTTCTTACTACACATACTTACAAAGTATTCATTAGTGAGTGCAGGTAATAACACACAATTATGTCATTTTCAGTCACCGTGGCAGCTGAATGTCTTTTTTTTTTTTCTTAAAATAAAAGGAAAAAATATTCACTAGTCAATTACACATTACCCTTTCCAACGGATATGTCACATGCAAATTCAGACATTGGTAGCACATAAAACTGGTATTTTTGAAGAAGCAGGAAATACAGTTTGATAGTCTAGACGTGGAATCACTGCTTGAAAAAAAAAAAGAAACAGGAAGGATCTTTGGACACTTCTACTTATCTTTTGTGTTTACATATATATTAGTTTCCAAAGTCAAAGACAACTGTCTTGAAAATGGGATATTTCTATTTGTGCTTCAACAGCGAAATCTAGCAAGTTATTTTCCTTCTATTGCTGCATTAAGCACTGGGAACTAGAGGGTACAAAGTTTTAAAAGGTTAATTTAAGTATCAAAAATACTCTTGAACGGAAAAATGACAATTCAGATAAGCAACCTGGAGAGAACATTGCAAAAAAACCCACTACCTTTTACTCTATTTGTATGCCACTTTATAAGATGTGATTCTATATACCCATAGTTGTCTATATACCCATCATCATATCCTCTTTTAATGAGCTACCCATTATTGACAGCTAATGACTGCTACCAAAGCAGTAAAGTATCGTAGTAGAAACCCTGCTTCTGAATTCCAACTACCAGATACTTGCTGATAATGCTGCTAACATATCGTAGTTTGTAGTTCTCCTCTCATAATCTGCCCACCCAGGGTGAACCTGATCTTCATTAATATGAGCTGTCTGCCTCCCGGATTTCTCCATCTGCTCTGCTACTGTCAACTTTGGATTGCTTTTCTAGCACTATAGGGAAAGATAATATGCCAATGCTTTTATAAAACTGATTCAAAGTATTTTAGAAGCAAGAAATCAAAGGTTTGTACAATGGTGTGCTAAAACTAACTCTCAACTTTAAAACATTTAATATGAGATAAGCATGAGATTACCTCTGGTTATTAAATCTTACAAAGGATTTGACCAAATCTTCATTTTTCTGAACATGTTACTTAATATGTTCAGCTACCTTCTCTCTTTGGTTGAATTATTCCCTCATCATCCTCAGAGGGAAGAATTTCTTCCATAGATCTAATCAAAATCTACCCTCTTTCAATTTAAAGCTATTGCCCCTTGTCCTATCCCTACATGTCCTTGTAAAAAGTCCCTCTCCAGCTTACTTATAGGCCCCCTTTAAGTACTGGAAGGCTTCTAGGTCTCCCTGGAGCCTTCTCCAGGCTGAACAAGCCCAACTCTCTCAGCCTGTCCTCATAGCAGAGGTGCTCCAGTCCTTGGGTCATATTGGTGGCCCTTTGGACTTGCTCCAACAGGTCCATGTCCTTCTTCAGTTGAGGTCCCTAGAGCTGAAAGTAGTGCTCCAGATGGGGTCTCACAAGAAGACAGTAGATGGGGGAATCACCTCCCTCAACCTGCTGGCCACACTTCTTTGGATGCAGCCCAGGATATGGTTGGCTTTCTGGGCTGCAGGCACACATTGCTGGCTCATGTTGAGCTTCTCATCAACCAACAACACCCTCAAGTCCTCCTCCTCAGGGCTGCTCTCAATCCATTCTCCGCCCAGCCTGTACTTGTGTTTGGATTGGCCCAACCCAGGTGCATGACCTTGCACTTGGCCTTATTGAACTTCATGAGGTTTGCAGAGGCCCACCTCTCAAGCCTTTCAAGGTCCCTCTGGATGGCACCCCTTCCCTCCAGCATGTCAACCACACAGCTTGACATTGTCAGAAAACTTACACTCAATCGCACTGTCCGTGTCACCAACAAAGATGTTAAACAGCTCTGATCCCAATACCAATCCCTGAGGAACGTCACTCATCACCAGTCTCCACTTGGACATCGAGCGCTCATTCTTCTTGCTATTCCTTTTGCCATGCTATAATCCCAGGTGAAGACTCTTTGAACACTTACTAACATAAGACTCTTGAGATAATCCTTCAGGTTGTCTCTACACTTGTCCCTACACTTTCTTTTCACTGATTGTAAATGAAATGCTGTGCAGAATGGGAGAATCATTTAAAATAAAATAATTTGAGCTGAATCTTTTGTAGCTTTACCACTTTGAGGTGATACTCAAAAAGGTCTTCATTTTAATATACAAATTGTCATTAATAAAGACAAAAATGAAATGTGGACTGCTCATTTACAGAAATTTCTAGTCAATTATATTAATTAAAAAACATCAATAGCAGTCAGTAAGAAAAAAGCATGTAAACTATTATACCTGATTTATCAGTTTGAACTTATTCCTATCCTGTAACTTTAGCCATCAGTTTTGACCAACATTCATTATATTGCAGAAAAAAAAAACAGTAACAACAAAGAAACCCTGTCTTCACAATTTCCTGAGAGAGAAGGTTGTCTTTGGTAAGAGTAATCAAAATGAAAGCCATAACTAGGTTATACACCATTTCTAAGGGAGAAAGAAATTTAAGAGCAAAAAGTTAAGCAGGCATTTTCTCAAGACTTTCGTGTCCATACTAGTGGAACAATTGCCAACTATGGAAATATAGCTTACTAGACTTCTGTCAGGGATATACTGGAAATGATCCACTCCCACTTTCTCTGATATACAGGATTTGTATTAAATCAGAAATGGATCAGTTAGAGTAGGACTTGAATTAACTATTATTTTCACTTAAAAGGAATGTTGGATACTCTCTGCATGTGGATCCATATGCACCACTGTCACTCCTTCCAGGAATAAGACTCTCTCCTGGAGAGGCTCCCATAAGTGGGAATCACCAAACCAGCCGCTTTCCAGAGAGATACAATGATGTCTGTGCATGCAACCATAGCTCTATGTCGTCAGCATTTATATTCTATATACACAACAGTTCTATTTCCACTTCAAAGCATATGTAATTACAGTTCTCTTGACTGGGGCACATGAAGCAAAGATATTGTTGCTCAGTTCCACAAAACCACAAACTCCAGATGGTTGTTCATTAAAGGACTTAAGCCTCTTTGATAAGTGATGACAAAAAAATAAGGCTACAACATGTCTTGAATAATTTGCTGTTCTGAAAGTTGCCCAGGGCACATAACAGCAACGCAAGTAAGAGTTCCTCTTCTACACCTAGAATCTTTTCCTTAAAGCATTTGGTGTCTGGTTGGCACTTCCCATCCCACTGCTTTTCCTCTCATCACCACCTCATAAAAGCCAGTCAACACAGCATACAGGAGCATATAGGCACTCCATAGTGTCAGGAACTTGCCATCACATAGGCCTGTCAACAATCCCTCCAGGCACTCACACAAGTGCAGCCCTGGCCACCTTCTGATCAGTCTCTAGAGATGCTTTCTTGCTAAGGGTTGTCAGCTAACTCGGGCTGAACAACTGCATATTTCCTTAAGACACACAGGGCTCATGAAGTCACAACAAACTCAAACCACCAGCTGAGCACCTACACCACCTCCAAATTCATTCTGAGGTTGCAGTGGTGACTTATATCTAACCGAGCATGTTGCATCAGGCACATCCCACCTACCAAGCCTAATATGACAAAAACAACAAGAGGATATTCTAGAAATTACAGAAAGCCATGAGCACCTAACCTGGGACTTCAACTACTGCTAACAGATCAAGTCTGAAGCAAACTCAGAAACCCTCACACAACTAACTTCTTCTGGAGGCACTTACTCACAGCAAATGCTTTATATTTCCCTCAGTAGCTACCGTTATGCCTCTGAATAAACCAAGTTTTGAGTACCTCATGCTTACTGATAAGCAGCTCAATGCTCAGCTTACATGTAAGTCCAACTTAAAAACCAAAAAATAAGTCCCTTCACTACTTAATTCCTCAAGGGAGTCAAAATAATAATTTTTAGCATCAAAGACACAGAAGAATGGACTCCTCAGCATGTGTACCCACAGCCATGGGGTACACCAGAGAGGAAGTTAAAAACACAACTTCAACACCTACCTCTAACTCCCTTCTTGAGAAAACTCAAATGCAAATCAGACAAAACAAGAAAAGTATTATTTTCTGACACTGTTCTGCAAGCAGTCCCCTGCAAAAGAGGCTTTTAAGTTATAATTTTTAAAAACAACCAAAACCAGGTACTTACCTATAAGCTCTGAGTAAAACATATATAGAAGAGTAATGAAGATTTGCCTCCTGTTGCAGCCCTTGTAATTAGCTAGGTCTGCTCTTCACTGCCAGGTCCTTTCTGTCACTTCTTCACCTTGCTGAGTGAGCAGTTCCTCCTTTAATTTCTGTTAACTCCTTCACCAAAGGGGATCCTTTTCTATTTAGTGCTGCAGCATGGCTGCAATCTTAATATTCCTGGAAAAAACAGCTAGTCTATTCCTGTACTAGCTACCAAATATTTGTTTTTACACCTCTTGGCATTGCTTTCTGGCAGCAATTACTGACTCTAGCAATATGGTCTGAAGCCAGAAGCGGGATTGAAAAAGAGCAAAAATCTAATGTTTCCAATTGTGATGCTAATTGGAAACCAGAAAGAATTGTCTTTCTTTGTAGGCCATCCCATATTTTAGCTGTGAATGCAGCAAGCTGATGGATGTGAGCAGATCCCCTTGTGACTTCCTAGCACTACAGGAAGGAAAGGAAATTGACTGTGCAGAACAGTTTGAGTAATTAGAGGCCTTAATTTGAAAGTAGAACTACGCTTCCGGCATCCATATAATTTTGCCTGGTTTCCATTAGGAATTGTGTCTTCCAGTTTTCCTCCACATTGTCTTCCAACAAAGCTTTCTGCTTTTGAATGTGACTATTAAATTAAATCACTGTGTATTTAAGAATTAAAGCTTAATTCAACACATTATTTAAGTATGTGCTAATTCTAATCACCTGGCTTGTCTCCTTTAATAATGTATTAATGGGCTATTTCACCTGATCACAGTTAAATTCTCTTTAAGTGCTTACCTTAAACTTACAAGTCAGGTATAAGATGAGAATTAATCTTTATATTTTCTTCTCATATTTATATTTCATCTTCTCTCTTTACTTCAGAAGAAAATACAGTAGCAGTAGTTTGTTGGCTGTCTAGAAATTCCCATTTCCTTTCCATTTTAAATCCTATTGATTTCTGTTTCCCACTGCTTACCACTTATATTCTTATTTGAGTTCCCTTATTTTGGATTCAAAACACAGCAATGAGTTATAAACACATATTTTAAAAGAATTTTCTGGGCAAGTAGGATGTTTTTGTGACGCAACAACATAACATCTTAATGTCAAGATAAGATATTTACTAAGGGGAATTGATTTGTGCTAAGATATTGTTGTGCATTTGCCATTGTCCGGATTCTTTAATGTCTGAAAAGCTGAAGAAAATAAAACAAGCACTCTGAGACAACCTCCTGACACAGTGGATCTGATGCGTAGTGGTTATAGTACTCCAGTTCTGGGAATGTCCAGAGTCTGTTCATTAATTGAGATTATTGTAAAAATATTCTGTTTGCTTCCTTATTGATGTAGGACAGTGACATCTATCATTCAAAAAAGTTGCTGGTGGTACATAAGGAAGCTAACTGAAATTTAAGCTAATAAATATTTTATACTGTAGCCTATTTGAGTGCCTTTCAAATTCTCAGACAAGCACAAAATCAAAGTAACAACCTATCCAAATGGGAGCAAAATATGTTTTTAAGCATTGCTCATACTTTCAGAAAGAACATTGCTCAAGGCTGTTTCTGAATCTATGTACGCACATACACACACATATTTCTACCATGGGTCATGCAAGAACTGCAGTTGTAAGGACTTAAAGCAGCTTAAAGTAACCCAGCTAAGAAATTTTATGTGAATAACCAGTGACTTTATTGATGTTTTATTTTAAGTGTAAATATTGACAATACATCTGTGGGATAAGAAAAAAAATAATTCCTTCACGAATACTTTCTCCTCCTCTAGAAAACTATTAAATGTGAAATCTTTCACTGGAATTAGAGCAACGATAAGACGTACGTAGTTGGTGTTGACTAAAAGGATGGTCACCTAAAGCTACAACTTTAAAATATCTAGATGAAATTAAACCAGAATAAGATATGGGTGCCTATCATCTAAAGTATCCTTTGAAAAATCCAGAGTATTTCTTTTTCAAATCATATTCAGGCCTAAATCCTGCTATTCTCTCTCTCATGTTGCTGGGAAGAAAGGATGGAAAATAGACAAAAATATAGGACTTTCAGAAAAGATTCAAGAGTTCCAGCATCTGAAGTGTCCTATTTTTAACTGATGCTGCTCATGGAAAAGGAAAACAAAAATAGAAAAAGAACTATCCATAGTAAACCACCATTAATTAAATAAAGTGAATATTGTACACTTTCGAAAACTTTTTGATTTATAAAAAAGTTTGGTGATTTACTGTACACTGGTAGTCAATATTGCAGCCCAGAAATCTTTTTTCATCTCTGCATGAAAATTGGCCTCTCAAGACAAACTGTGTTTCTCAAAACTGTTAAGTGAAGCAAAGAAACAGATCATAATGAAAGTCAGACTATAATATATACACATGTACTTTATGTGTTGCATCAGAGTAGTCATTATCTTTCCTTCTATTGAAACATTTCTGTTCTGAAATATGCTCACTAAGTTTACAAACATTTTCCCCTTAGGGTACTACTGACACACCACTACTGGTAGTTAATAATAGGCTTTGCGTTGGAAGTAAGACAAATAAAAACCTCAAATGTAGTAATAAACTAGGAAGTGGAGTCTGAGAAATGAATACTTAATATTAGTTTTATTGCTATGGGAATGGAAGAACATATATTGAGACTATGGTGTTTGCTTGCAATATTTCACTATCTCCTTCTAGAATGCTGACAAGTAAAAGCAACTTGTTGCATTTTGTCACCATGTCACCACTAAGGCTTAGTCCTTAGACAGCACGCAACATGGGCCGCTCACAAGTGGCAGTCCTTGCACTCTTCCAAGAGTGTAAATTACCCTGGAGCTGCTAGGAAGAGCAACCCGTGTGTAGTTTTGCACCTTTCTAAGCTAGCAGAGCTCCCCAGCTGTGAAGCAGAAACCTTTATTCTGTCCGGAGTCTTCATTCTGCACTATGGATTCTTCTCGTACACTAAAAGCAGGGGAGAGCTCCGGCCTGAAAAGTAATATGTAATTATACAATTAAGCAATATATCATAATATATGCAAGGGCTCATAGGAAGCAAAATCTTGGCATTCTCTTTCAAGTGCATGTTAACGAAAAATAATGGTTTAGGTACATCTTGAAACTTCCACCAATTAAAAGCTATGGTGTCAGCTAAGCCAGAGAATCTTTTGTTCTTCCACTATGGCAAAGGCATGGTAATGTGACTTAGCTCTGCTGTCTTTTGTCACAGGCTACTGTTAAGTGCCATTACCCTCTATTTCCCTCGAGCTAAGAATCTGGCTGCTGTGGCTCAGCTGATGCATGGTATCCGACTGCAAGCAGCAGCTTGAATGTGAACTTGACCTATCACAACTTTCTTTTAATGCCATTCTTCACAGTTGTTGCTGTGGGATTATTTTAATTTTCTGCAGGGGAGAAGAGTTATGCCATTTTCTGGGGTTTATTTTCACAGGAATACAAATGCACAGCTATTATGTACAGCTGCAGTGACATGTGTGTCATGCTATTTTAGCTAGCAGCAGAAGGACTGCTATTTTAGAGAGTTCATGCTGTGCACTGGATTCAGAGGAAAGGCAGCATGGGCCTCTTGGGTCTGCAGGCTGAGAGAGGGTATGGCCCAGATCTTCTTGGCTGGACACAAAAGTAGGCAGTGCTGGTGACGTGCCACGTGCAGGGCTGTGGTGAGGGAGGCCCTCAGGCCCTCCTTTCTCCTACCTCCTTTCTTCAACCTCAGTCCCATGTCTGATTCTTTGCCATGAAGAAGAGATGGGTCAGCTTGCAGACCTCAGATGCCTGTTCTGCCTTCCCTGTGAGTGCGGCAAAATTTATCAGCCATGAAAGCTGGGCTAGAAAAGGTCATGGCTGTCTGATGTGGAGCCTGACCATTCAGCACTTCTGTGCCTGCTGTTTGCATAATGTTCTTTTCTCAGTAATACACGTGACAGAGGGGGTAACTAAATAGCTCGAATGGAAAAGAATTTCATGTGACAAAGTAAAACCACCCCAAAGGCTTGTGTCCATCACTGGAGAAGCTGGAGTACCTCAGAAATCAAAACAAGAATCTGTAATAATGGAAAATGTCACACAACTTCAATGCATGGTCACCATCCATTATTTCTGCCATTTATGTAACAATTTTCAGTCGATCTCAGATATTTCAGCTTCAAAAGTTCTCGTCTCACCTTACAAGCTAGACGTTATATGTCATTTCCTCCAGTAACACAATGATTTATTTGTCTTCAGTATTGTTCTTCAGGGATTGTTGTCTTTCCTTATCATATTCAAATTTCCTTTAGAAAAAAAAAAGTAATGTTAGGTGGCTGATATGTCTAGAAGTTATTCTTTTCTAAAAATAAAAGGTAATTTCATTTTAAAACTCATTGTGGCATTTACCCCAAAGCTATTGAAATGTGTGGAAGGAGGAGGTGGTAAAATTATCTTTGTAGCTTCATATTTTCATTACTATAAGTTTAAAGAAAAATAAATAAACTTTAACAGCTTTTTACTGTGGAAACAGGACATTTAGTCTCAGTGGGTATCCTGAGTGCTGCATTTTAAATTTGGTTTTTTTTTTTTTCAAAAGGGCCTGTGGGGGAAAATGATTAGGATGAAAGGATAGTCTGGAACTTCAGAATAATTTTAACAGCAGTTGCCAAACTTTGAAGCCTCCATGAAACACAGCCTATTGGGGAGTACTTAAGTGTTGCTGGCTAATATGAAAAGAATTATAGATAAACAGCTAAGATAACTGCAACCTTGAAGAAAATGTGATAATATTGTCAATATAATATACAAAGTGAGGAGAATAAAAAAAAGCTCAAGTATTATGAAAGGCTTGAGGAACAGTTTACACTTTTCTAAAATCTAGAATCCAGGAAGAGGCTTTTGATAAAGCTTCTCTGTGCTTGAAAGAAAAACACTAGGCATATCCTAAGGCTTTTGAGCTAAGAGAAGGGTAGAAGATGCTACAGCAATGGAAAAACTTTTGTGCCATCGGAGTGCAAGCGAGTGATGCAGGAAGCAGTCAATGAAGTCAGCCCTCCAGCAAGGCAAGGGCCATCCAGACGTTACTTAGAGTCTTCTCCTTCTGCCGGTAAACTTTAGTCTACTTGGCAGAAACCACAAGGCTAGAGCTTTGTCTGTCACGGTTTTCAAGTGAAAGGCAAGTTTCTTCTGCAATCCAAAGTATCTGGAACGGGCCTCCAAAGATCATCTGGTTCAACCTTTCATGGGAAAGGGAGCCTAGATGAAGTTATCTGACATCTTGTCCAATCGCATCTTGAAAACCTCCGGCAATGGGGACTTCACTGCATCCCTAGGGAGGTTGTTCTTGTGAATGATTGTTCTCACTGTAAAAAAATTCTAATATACCGAGATGAAACCTCTCCCAGTGCAACTTCTACCTGTTGCCACTTCTCTTCTCCATGAGCTTCCTTTGGAAGAGAGAGCCTCTGTCCTTTTAGTAGCAGCTCTTTAAGTACAGCAATACTGTGATGAGGTCCCCTCTGAGCCTTCACTTCTTCAGAAAGAAAAGACTGTACTGTAAAGTAAGCACGTTACTTTAATGTATAGTATTAAAAAAAAATCCACAAACATGTCCTGGATCAGCTGGCTCCAGCTAGAGGCTGAGTAGTAAATAATAAGGATGACATTTCTACCTGGATGTTTCAGGCAGTTCTTTCTCCACCTCCCCTTCTTCCATCCATCCATCCAGCCTGATGCCACAGCAGTTTACACCAGTCTAACTACTGATTGTCAGAGCCCTGCTTTCCTCTTTGCAGCACAAACCCATCCTTGTCCTTTGCCACAGTTCTGCCATTTATTTTTTTCAGTGTAGCCCCTTCCAGCATGGCACATCATCTCAAAATTTTGTTTTGTCTGGTTGGTTTAATGGATTACTGCACTGATTCAGCTCCAAGTGGGAAAAGGGAGACCCCCAGAGTCCACATAAAACAGGAATCATTACAACTAGCAGCCAAGTGGGTTTGTGCTGCTATTGAACTCCAATCTGATGTTCAGTACTGAAGTGCCGTTGCTGCTACCCACTCCCAAATAATTATTAGTAAAAGGACAGAATCCCTCAACTCTATGACATTGTGAATTCATTCTAAGTTCGCATATTTGTTTCATGACATTCTTGTTTCTTTGTCCTCTATGTTCAAGTGTAGGGGCTAATTTGGTAACACAAGCCATGCCGAAGAATTAGTGCAAAAGTCTAACAGTGAACTTTTGGCTCTCCGAATAAGTTGACGGTAACAAATTTTAATTGCTTCAGAGTGTCAACTGTGTGTCAGCAGTTTCCCCGGGCCATTATTTACGCATCCCGTATTTCAAATAATGGTTTTACAGATAAGAAGAAGGAACACTCATATTGTGGTTTCTGAAATGACAAATGGAGGTATCCTTTTGAGAACAAATATTCTGGAAGTGCTGAATAGCATTATACAGTCTTGAATTCAACAGGGAGAGCACTGGGGCTTTGTATCTGACATTTCATTTAAAAAATAGCCTATGCCTGAGTAGAACAAGAAAGAGGAAGGCTGTGCTTAAAAATGTATGCAATGATTCGGATATTTCTTTCAATTTCTTTTCATCGACTACAATATTAGTACCTGGTAAAGATACATATTTTTTCCCCATTGTGATTTTGTGTCTTTATGAAAACTGAAGCACAAGAAGTTTTAAAGTGACACAAAGAACCCAGTTGTCCCTTTCTATTCAACATTTATATGACTCACATTAAAATAATAGCCTATAGCATTCAATAGAGGTACCTCAGCTAGATCAGATACTGAAGGAAAGGTTAATCTCTCATATCAATACAGAGATCAGGGTGAGATACATTGTGTTGTTCCTGGGGTTAAAACCAGTGATTGTCACATGTCTGAGTAAAGGAGTCATACCTTTAAGTAGACTGCCCAAAGTCACAAAGGGCTGAGGCAGCTACCATGGGAACTGAGCTGATACTTTGCTCACAGTGCTTAGTGGGTCTAAGAGTGATTTCACTGTCCCTTGCTCAGCTCCTTAAGAATGGACCTGAGCTTTCCATGTCTGGTGCAAATGTCATCACCTTCAACAGCGCCCACACTCAATGGCCACACTGAGAAACTGGCATGCTAAAAAAATAATAGCTTCACTCAAAGTCAATGTAATTGTAATGGCTTATATGAGCTGTTCATTATTCTTCATGATTCCTTTTGTACCAACGTTGCTTCATCCTAAGTACTTTCTTCATAACTAACTAATGGTTGCTGGGTTATTTTGCAAATTAAAAATAACACTTTTTGTCTGGGAACAAAAATAGCTACACCAGGTATGTGCATTATTAGTTCCATAAGAAAGATAAGGTTCTTTATTTCTGCTCTTGGTCACCCCTTCCTTTACTTCCTAGATACAGAGGGCAAAAAAAAATACAGCATTTAATAACGGAATAAAGTTCTTAAGGGAGGAAAAATAAAACAGAACACAGTTCACAGACTGAAGAATAACTATTGATCGACAGAGTGAGAAAGATTGTTACTCCAGAAATTGTTTAGTTCTCCTTATGGAGTCCTAATTGAGAAAGGATTGAATAAGATCATTATTGCCACTGCAACTTCTTTAAGGCACAACACTTGCCATTGGGTAAGAAAACTGATTTTTCTGTTTTTCTGCAGAAAGCATTACTATCCTTGTCCAGCCTTCCTATCCATCTAAGGGCCAAATAGAGGTCATCTTTCTACAGGGCACTTTGTTCAAATAACTCTGTGTAGCAAATTGTGTTACAAGATTGACATTCGGGCTTCACTGGGAAACTTGCAGGTTCAGTTCAGAAAAACAACTGATAAACTTGAACAATAATAATAATATTGCTTCTGAGTCCAACTAAAGTCAGAACATTCAGGATAAAGAATAATGAAAAAGGTTTTTCTCTTAGTTATCTAAAGTGTTTTGGTTCAAGTCTGTTTTGAATTTTAGATTTAAAGTTCAGTCTAGTTCTTGTTTTAACAACACTGGTTCTTCTAGCTGTAATCCCTTTGATTCCTGTGTGTCCAGGATGCACAGACAAATCCCAGAAAGCTCACTAAGAGTCAAATTGGCCAAGGGAAAGTTGTTTAGCCTCCTCCCCTCATAAAAAAGATTTTGTTTTCTTCTCCTTGCATCTTACAATATTTTTTTATATACCATATTCACATGTTGTCTTCCTGTGTTATTGTCATCCAGTATTCATATAGCTGCATAATATCTTCCCACTGTGTGCCTTCTACAATGAAGAATGCATTTCAATAAATCAATACCATATTTTAGGCAATTTTCAACTCCCTGGATGAGCCAGAAAGTCCCACTTAGTGTAAGAGCTGATTGAATGCTAATAATGGATGAGAAATTATAAGTGAAATCAGTTTTAATATTACATGAATTAGCAAAACCCATATGCTCCCAATGCACAAGTCTCTCATAGCTCTATTTCCTAAAGACCCTAATATAAACAAACACAAAATATATTTGATACATCAGGCATTTAGGAACACAAATATATTGGAAGACACCAGGTAAATTATTAGATCTATTTTTATCCTATACAATACATCAGGATTATTTCTGCATTCCTATGCTATAAACACAGATGATTTCTCCTTTTATTTTTTTTTCTTTCCAGAGAAAACATCAAAAACATAGGTGATTAGGCCTGGAGGCAGAATTAATCTCAACAGAAAAGCATTTTAAAAATCAGTAATTAGCAAATCAAAAAAGGAACTTTACATAACAGTTCCTTTAATGGGTTAGAAATACTCTTGTGTAGCTTTATATGTAGGTGGCATAAATGTTACAGGAAGCTGAAAAATCAGTTGCATGCATATTTTACTAATGCACTTCTATTTATGTAAGTATTGGCTTAGTATGTCTGTGTCAGTTCTCCAGAGTAAAGCTGCAGTGATGTTTTATATGAACAAAACCAAAGTTATCTGATATTTAAGTCCTGTGTAAATAAATTTTAAAATTGGTCAGATAAGAGAAAATTTCTATTTGGTCATGTTGTTAAAAACACTTGCATTAAATTTAATTCAAACAGTTTAAAAGTGGCTAACAGGACTAACTCACTAAGTAATTTCATAATGGGTTTTATTGTAATATATATGATTTCAATTTCTGTTTTTTTTTTTTAAAAAAAACTATAGCATATAATTCTGTGAGCAAAAGATAATAATTTTTGTAATAGTCTATATACGTCTGTCCATTTGCCTACTGCTGATCGAGGAAGAAATCCATATTTTTGTGAATGTTGAAGTCAGCAGTGAAGGTCTTCTCTTTGTTCCTCCAAAAGTTGCTGACCCATTTTCACACGGGTGAGAATGTACACAGCTTTTCTTCCATCTCCTTTGGTAAAAACACATGCTTTTTTTTCCAGCATTATGTAGGACTGTTGGAAGAGGAACAAATGCTGAAACTGGGAATGGTCAGCCTCACAGAAAACCAGTTTGATTTTCTTCCTCTCTTCCTTTGCCATATATGTGGCGTGCCATTTGCCATGCTTAATATATGTGTCTTTTGCTTTACTGTAGCACACCAATTTAAAATAGATTTCTTGTTTAGGGGTGTCAGTCTGTAAATGACTTCTAGGACACATGAAATCTTCTATCTCAACGTGATGGGAAAGATTTGCTGGGAAGATGACATCTGCTTTGTGGAATACTCCAGATGTAGAGGCAGCAGCTGAGACCTGACTAGTCATACCAAAACAAGTGTTTAGTCCTGTAGTGAACCAGGCCTTTGTGCTGCAATTTCACAATACGGATACAGTTTGAATATACTGCTCTGCTTATACTGGAGTAGAAAAGAGCAATGGGTAGAAAAGAGCAATTATGGAAAGTAACTGTGAAAAGGCTTACCACTTATTCCCACAAATATGACAAGCCATGTTGTAGTTAGACAGTTACAGCGATATTTGTGTTGCAGATGAAGTAAAGCTAGCACATCAGACACCACCAGTAAGTCTTCACTGATTGAATTGTTGTACATATGTTGTTCCAAAACATTGATAAACAAAAGCAAAAGTAGGTCTGCCCAAAACTGCAGGCACTGCCTGTCCGAGGAAGTTTTACAATGTTCTCTGCCATTCTCCAGCTCCTGAATTTTGTGGTAGAAGTCCCTGGGCTGGTCATCACTTCTAATTATAAAACAGGACCTTGATGAAGATATATACCAGCCTCCAGAAAACGTAGAAGAATAAACAGTATGTCTAAAAACCTGTTGCATATCTTCGTTTCTTGCTAGGTCAATCATGTGCTTTTTTTTTTTTCCTTTTTATCTTAGGAACTAGCCAGTACATTTAGCAATATAGTCATAGATCAACAGTTATATTGCAGTATTATTTTGCAAAATCAAGGAAAAATTAATGACAACTTATAAACAGATATATTACATTTGGATGGAGTAATTCAAGGAAGGTAAATTTTTATTTTATTTGTGTCATATAACAATTAATAGACCATATCTGAATTTCCATTGTTTGGGGTTTTTTGCCTCTCTACGTATGATCCGTTCTCTTATATAACATTGGAAAGTACTAAGTGAAGGATTTTAAAAGTCTCATTAAAAATATTTGCCCTGCAAATTGTGTTTGCATTACCCCAGGTATAATCAGAAAAAGAAAGGAATCCAAAAGCACATGGTCCTACCTAGTGCACTCATTGACTGTGCAGCCATATCAAATTAGCATTAGGACCCTGATGCTAGAAAGCAATTGTGTCTTTTCTGAGTATGGTTATAATACCGCCCTTCGCTGCTGCGAACAAAACAAAACAAAACAGAACAAAACAAACAAAAAGCTTGCAATTCAGCTGATTGTTCAGACAGGCTGATTCCTCCTAGCACCTGGCTGAACATGCTGGTTGGAAAGCCATAGTCGCTAGATGTGTTATGCCAAGTGATGCGAGTTTCATACCAACTGTTTTTGCTATGATACACTTTGCTTACCAAGAGTCAGACCAATAGCATTTTTGGGGATGCACTGAGGGCTATCTAGAGGGGGAAAGATTGAGGGAATCCAAAGTTATAACCATGAAAACCTCTGATCAGCTGTTTTCTAAATTCTACACATGCTTTAATTTTTGAGTTTAAAATTCAGGTGACTAGCTAATGTCTTTGCACATGCCCATTCTTGATAGGGCAAAGCATTGAGTTTAACCTTGAAATTCAGTTTTATTCCAGAAATATAACATTCTTCATGATATGTCTTCTTGAGGACATGTACTGCTAGGGCACTCCTGACCATTGGGGGATGCTGAAGTTTTTCACATATTGCATCTGCAGCCACCACTTCCGTGTAAAGCAGGGTTGGAGGTGGTGGAGCTTCATTAATGGAGGTTAGTGGTTCAAACAGTCAGCCAGAGCAGGAAGATTCCCAGAGCCACACATATACCCTTGTGGTCACCCAACCTCCTAAGCCCACACAAGGCATCTCCTGCTCAGGGATGTACAATCTGTTTTAGACCCTTGCCATCAGCTGAGTTCATGGTGCGTGGTAAACCCAAGCCAGAACTAGGATGTCAGCCTAACTTGACTCACAGATTTTTAATATTTTCCCTCAGAACTTGGAATCCCTCAGGGGCCACAGGAGCCTGAACTCAGCAAGACAAGATCAGACACATCTTTTTGGTGGTCTGCTTCAGGGCGCAGGGACAGTAGGGCAGCTCCATGGTGGAAGCTCAGCCAGGAGCACAGGTAGTCCGAGCATGGGCTGTGTCCTCACCCACAGAAGGCCGTTCCCTGGAGCCTGAGCCAGACATGCAGACGTGGGCTGGGTGATGGTCCCTTCAGGAGGCAAGGCTGTGCCCCAGACAATGACAACATAGCTCAGGGCATGAGAGTCTGCCCAAGCCTGAGCTGAAATGGGCACCATGGGCCCCAGGATGGCCATATTAGTGCCTTCAGGGCCAAAAGACAATTTTTGGCAGTTTAGAAGCTGTCTCCAAGCTGTTTGGCATACATGTGTGGATAACACCACATGTAGGCGTGAGGGGGAGCAGGAGGAGGGGGTAGAAGGGGCGGCTTGCTCCCTTTCCCCATATTTTTCTTTATTTCTCAGCTCTGACATTACCCCAGCAACTTGTGGACCAGCAGCAGGGAGTTCAACTGGCTGAGATCAGGCCAGGGCCCATGGGGACATCAGCCACAGCTCAGGAAACTCACCAAGGCAAATCTAGGGCTTCATCGATACTTGGACAACTTATCTGCAGAGTTTGACATCGTGCCCTGGGGCCAGACAGCCAAGAATTAGTCTCTGCAACACTGTGCTCCTAGGCTCTTGAGTCTGTTTTGGAGCTTATCTACAGCTGTTTTCAGAAACATAATTGGTGGGCAGAATAGTCAAGACATTCAGAGATCAGTGATATATGAAAGTGATTTCGATGTCTTTCCTTTTCCCAAATTAAAATAAAAAATGGTTATTATTGCTTGTTTTCACAGACCTTGACTTTCACTTTGCATAACTATTAATTGTGCGTTTTCTGTGCACTGATCACTGCTATTCCTGTAGATGAACTCAAGATGGATAACCAAACTAATGCAAAATGAATCTGTATTGAAGAACTGGAAAGATTGTTTCCTTACACATTGCTGAACAAAGCTTACATTTTGACAAGAGGGTAATTTATCAAGGCTGTTAAATAAGTAAAATTGTTTTTCTCTTTTCCTCAAAAAATTAAACATCCACGAACAGTTAATTGGCTACCTTTGAATATAATTTTAGCTTTTATCTCTAATCGAAATTCGCAGTCTAACAAACTGCATGTAGCAGGAAAATTAGTCACTTATAAATATATTACACTGTTGTTCTCTCTTAGGAAACAGTTTATTTTGGTAGTGTACCATGGACTTTCACTTTATTACTGGTAGCCATTTTCTGGAATTTATTCTGCCAGTAATGCAGTGAGGAAGCCCATCAGCAAAGAAAAGCCTGCTTCATCCTTATACAAAACACAATATGAAAGTCTTCCTCTTCTACAATGTTCTTTGTTAGATCATGCCTAAAGTCAGAGCTATTTTTAAAGTTATACAGGAACCTGATTCTGAGGTCTACTCTCATAAAATTATTAAAAAGAATTTTAACACTGATATAGGTATTTAATCAAAACAGCTTGAGTTTTAAATTGTGACTGTAGAGTACTTAAAGCAATATGCTTAGAAAACAAATTCTCAATAATCTATAGGCTGAAATATATTGACATAAAATAACTGTTAAATAATTCTGAGGAATGAAAATATCCTGGGAAGAAGGAATAATTTGCTTACAATTCACTAACAGTAGAAAGCTCTGTATTTGTGAACAGATTTGTTTGCTGCAAATAATTCTCCTGGATCTAATCAAAAGATACCTATCCATTTTCAGAGTATTTCAGGTGACAGTACACAAAGAGAGCCCACTCTTTTTCCAGGCCCTTTTAAGAAAAATAATAGAGGGTTTTCAATTCAAAATAATAAGGGATTATACTAATTTCAATGCAATCACACTTCAAGTCTAACATGATAAGAAGCTGTTTTAGCTCCTTCTTATGCAGAATGGAGAAAGTACTAACCTCTGTTTCATGGAAGGAAAAGAAAAAGGAAGCAAATTATTTAAGGATGATAAAAAGAAGCAAATCCAGCAATGAGGATTCAATAGCAAGCTTCTTGGTGTGGTGGCCTTTAGCTGTTATAAATTGTTCAGTATGTGTTTTAAATCCATAGACTTCTAAAGAAACAAAGTAAAGTTCTGTCATTCATTTTTTCTGTCCTGCTTTGTTTCCTTTGAGGTCTGCTTAGGGTCCTATGATCTTACATGATGGAATTCAAGTTTATCAATAACCATCTGTAGCTGTCATTCCATTTTATGGTCCAAATCTAGCTTCCTTAATGCTAGTCCCAATGTTTGCTGACAATTTCTTTCATTTGCAGTTCTCACTGGGACTTTCATATTGAAAGATCAGGCAAAAAATAATATCTTTGAAGTTTTCAAAGGTTGGAAAGATATTTCCTCCCCAGCATTCTGCGCTTCATTTGAGTACATGGAAAGAACTCTGAATTTTATAGGAAGGTTATCTAGACAGTGCTAGACATGAATCAAATGGGCCCTAAAATTTTTAGCAACATATTTTCTGTGCATAAAAACACGCTTCCAGTATGTTATGCTGGCACAGGTTACCAAGAGTGATGTTGTTACACCCTTTCCTGTGTCCCCCTTTTCAAGACCACTAACAGCTTTTACAGACACTTCACCCAGTTTAACATGGGTGTGCACAGCTATAGTATGTATTCCCTGCACAGGCTTCACTTAGATTTCTAAAATAGATCACCTTTTCCCCACA
This sequence comes from Tauraco erythrolophus, assembly GCF_009769465.1. Lineage (NCBI taxonomy): Eukaryota > Metazoa > Chordata > Aves > Musophagiformes > Musophagidae > Tauraco > Tauraco erythrolophus. Next base: position 29,245,995 of record NC_141467.1, read on the forward strand.
ACAAAATGTAGTCTCAGCAAAATAACAACTTTGGCCCAATTTCATATGTAACTTTTTCACTTTCTCTGGACTCATGCAGGTTCCAGTTTTCTCTCCTAACCGTGGGGTCACTGTCTGATAGAAGTTAACCTAGTCTTGGTTTATTTGGTTGAAAGGGCAACCTTTACTCCAAAATATTTTCAACTTCTGCATCGGGCCAAAGTCCCATAATCACCAATACCAGATCTCTCCAGTACAAGAGCTGAACAAACGCGATCTGAAGCAGAAGTGGGCACAATGGTCTCATTTTTATCAAATTCACCGATGAACACCATACAAAGGAGTACATTTATACATTATTAAGATGTGGTGGGTTGACCTCAGCCAGCAGCCAATCACTCACACAGCTGCAGAAAATGTCCTAGATACTTTAAAATCAGATTTGCTCTGTTTGCTCAAACCACAGTATTGGGGGTCTTGCTTATGCCTCCAGGAACTTATTATCCTCTCCTCAACCAATGATACCCCAAATTATGTGCATCTTACCTTACTTTACCTTACCTGGTGGCAATGAATGTTTAATGACTGGTGTTGTCCCTGGTCTGCCAGGACTGTTGCTGGTAAAACTGATTGCACTGCATATGGATTCACTGCAGCCAAAGGTCTCCCTTAATATCCTAACAAACTGCAGATCATGAGTTGTAGGTAAGACAGGTACTTGAAGACAAAAAATATCTTGAACTTTAATTGTTGCAAAAGACCAATGCTTGAAACAGTTAAAGAATAAGCAATCATAAAGCATATTGTCTAGGATGGCTGTTCCAGATCTGTATGTCCTTTGTGTGCTATTTTCCAGTCCAAACAGATAAATTTCTTTGGATGTGTATTTGCATGCATGGATTCATTATGATATTTTCTGAACTCTCATCATTTCAGGAGTCTGGGAGTCTCAGAGCAGACCTAAGGTCATAAGTTCTCTGTGAAAGTTTACACCACAAGACTTGAGCAAAGCCTATGACAAAGTTACATGCCCAAGCAAACTTTCTGCTTTTCACACATCTTCATTCTAATTTATGCACTCTTCTATCAATTTATCATAAAAATGTAACACATTCATAGAAATTCCTAAAAGTGAGTCTACTTCCATTTTTGGGTAAAAGGAAAAGGTCCATTCACATGTTATAATAATGAGTTTTGCAGAAGATGTCAAAACTAATAGGAAACTCAGAAAGGACTGATATGCAAATTTGTATTTCCAAAATTACTTAAGTTAGGAAGTGTTGATAGCTTGAAAAATTAACTGTAGCATAAAAAATATTGATTTAAGGTTTGAAGAAGCTGAAGTCTGTGAACATATTTTGTGACAGGTCAGTAAAATTAGTTACAACCGACTAAAAATTTAACTATAAAGTAATCCCCAGCTTTCTACCAGGACTCTAGTTCCAGCTACCACAGTGCAGAAATGTCAATATGTGGTCTTCTAGCTAAGGACCCAGGCCAGGATCCTGACTTCGATCTATGCTGGTGGTATTCCTGGGGCTACATCTCAGGAACGAAACTTGGGCACTTAGTGATGGACACCTTCTGATACTTCACTGCCCAGCCCAGGAGAGCTTCTTGTTAAATCTTATGCACCCACCAGCTGTTGCTATTCAAATTTCCCATGAGCTTTGTTCCTGATACTGCTATGCCAATCCCGGTCCTTATCAGACTGAAATTCTATACCAGTCTGCTCTTACTTCCATCCTAACACCATGGTACTATCTTCCTTCTGCTTTCTGTGGCAAAGTCAAAGTGGTTTTCATTCAAGGTATCCAAGCCTAGTATGGCATCTCCTAAAAAAGCCAGCTGACTTTTATTTTTTTCTCCTCCAGTTTCTTTGTGTATGTTCCAATCAGCTCACAGAAAATATAAATAGCACTCACTTGGGAAATTCTGCCCATCTTTTTCTGTCTTGGACTGGTGCATATGCAGCTACTTCATGGATATAATGCCTGTTCAGAACAGTTGTGTGTAGGTGTCGTATAAGTCTGCATGATACTCAGTGCAGATGGATTAGTTTTTTCATTTGACCAAACTTTTAACAGGCATATAAGATTTATTGAAGATTCAATGTATGGACAGCAGTGATAAAATTCAGAACCCTAATGCATTGCCAAATTTTCAATCCCTCCTTCAAAGAAAAGGACAACGACTTTAAGTGTAAAGCTTATATAGGTTGTTCTTACCATAGTCAAAGAAACATATTTTTTTCCTGATTCCATTTTCAGAACTATCTGAATAATTAGATGATGCTTGGCCCAAAATCATTTTGTGGCAGACCCTCAGCACAGAATATTTCAACCCAAGTATCTTAAGTTTGGAAGTCATAAGGAACTGAGAACTCGATCTTACAAAGAGGAGCATCAGCCAAAGTAAAGACTGGAAAACACCATCAGTTCCGTTTCTAAGAATTACTATAGCAATTCTTTTCACACTCCTCATTCACAGGCTAGTTGTGTGGTACAGAGATTCAAGTCCATTTTGAAATAATTTATATTTAAATAGCTGCCTTCTACTGTTTCAGTCTTGAAAGCAACATTCAGTTTAGTTAGTTGGGAAAAGCTATTGGATTTGTTTACAGTTCAACAACATTTAAATCAAATTATGTCAAATGTTTGGATTCAATCACTTGGATTCAATAACATGATTTAGAATAAAAAACAAAGAGCATGCTTAGAGTGAAGTGAATAATTCAAAATCAATCTAAAAGTAATTTGATTAAGCTAAAACTGTTTAAGGATTAGTGATTGGTATTTACAGAGGAACATTAGATATAGGAATTATTTTTACCACATTTAAATTTAAATTCTATTAGTGGATTTTTTAATCAAGTAGCTGTTACTGAAAAGACTAAACTAGAAAATAAATACATACAATTAGCTTTGTCACTTGCACACCCATTTGTTGCTCTGGACGTCTTATTACAGGTTCAACCATTCTAAGAAATATTAACCTCTGGAAAACACAAAGATAATTTAATACTTCAGCATATATCAAATGCAACACTGAAAATAAAATGTCATTTACATTTCAGTTCCCATTTCACACAAATACAGATATACAAATATAGAAATTCTATATATACATACACACATATACAATGTATATACAAATACAGAAAAGTGAGTTACATTAGATTGTGGCTGAAACACTGAGCTCTGGGTTCACGTTATAAAAATGTGCAAGTTTGACTAGAACTCAGGTCATTTTAGGGAAAAATTCTCACTGACAGCAAATAGTATAAACATGGAAGCTGAATTATTTTAAATCCACTGAATTGCCAGTAGTGGTTCTTTAAACATAGTATTAGTAGCACTGATCCAAAGTAAGATAATTTTCCACATGTAGCCCAAATACACTGCAGTATAGCATCACTAATGCTGTACCTTCAGAATAAATATTAGTGTAAGCTAGGGTGAAGCTTCTAGTTTCCCGAGCTGGCTATAAACTGATGTAAGGTACAAGAGGGGAAAACTGCTAGCCTCCAGTCAAGGTTGGAAGACTCTGTTGCCTTTTGAAGGCAAGAAATCTGAAAATCAATTGAGAGATGAGATAGTGAGACAGGAAAAAAGAGATCAAGAGATGGAGTGAAACAATATAATCCTACAAATCACAAAGCTTTCTTCTTCTTTTAACTGTCATATGGTCTCTGTATTTACTGAGACCAGGGTATAAAATTCTATTTTATAGGTAATGATCCAACCCCATGAAAGCATGAAAATGCATGGCGAAACTGAAAAAAAACCCCAACAAGATTAATAAAGTGATAACTGTAAAGCAGTTTTGACAATAACCCTCAGACTCTCAAGGACAGCAGGTAGAATTCAGGGTGTGTAGGTGTGTAATGAGTTTAGGCAGAAAAGTTTTGGTAGCAGGGGGTGAGCTGGGCTCTATAGGGAATGGCATCCATGGGAAAATGTCAGGGTCTGGCCTGTGCCACACAGGTTGTTCCGACCTGTGGCAATAATACAAAGGGAGGAGAGGTGTTCAAATTGAGACTGAGTCTTGGTAAGTGAATAGGTGTTTTAAATTTTGGGGGGTTTCGCGTTTTTTTTTCCCCCTCAGTACCCTAATCAGTAATTAAATATTTATGCTAAATAGCATTAAATTAAAATAAATTCCCCAGATAAGTCTCTTTTGTCTATGGTAATACTTTTCAAGTGATATCCCTGCCTTTATTTCAACCCACAAGTTTCCTCACTCTTGCTCTTCCAGTTTTCTCCTCCATCCTGCTGGATGGTGGGGGGTGGTGAGCAGCTGGTTGGATGCTTGGCTGACTGCTGGAGCTGTCCCAGCACAGGGTACTATCACAAATATCAGTTCACAGACAGAACAAGCAACACACAGCCATCTTCTCTCGATAAAGAACGTGAGTAGCAGAGTAAATGGCTCCATAAAGCACATTCCTTCACTATTACCCTTCCTCCAAAAACTTGAAACCTGAATTTCCTTACTTTTTATTACTACTGTCACTAATGAATACTTTTACTTTATGCCAAGGCCACTTCTCTCTGCAACTCTAAGGACTAGAATAGGTTTGAGTTTTTTTGAAATACGATCTTTATTAATGAGGAAGCTGGGGAAAAAACAGATTTACATATCTGCTGCACATGATGGGATAAAATAAACACAGATGAACTTTTAATAATTTGCAAAATATAAAGTTTTAACTATTTATTAATAAAAATTATTTTGAATGTAAATATTTACATGGCATTAAAAAGAAAACGTTTTCATGTATAAAATTAAGGTCTGCTTGGCTATTTGAAACTCTTTTTCTATATTGCTTATTACCTTCCGTGTGTAATGACATGTATATATAAGTATATGACATGTATATAGTCATATATATATATGACTAGTTTGTTTACTAATATGTAGAGCATTCATGACCTTGTCTGCACTATGATAAAATAAGGGCTAATATTTGGGACATTTTTACACCATGCAACAGAGACCAGTGCAGAAACTTTAAAGGAAGCTGAGGCCATGCCTGCTTCAGCAGCAGAAGCACTCTTGCTATTTCAGCACAGCTTTGCATCTCAGCAGATAACTAACATTGGAGCAGACATTCAGGCAAATTCTCTGCTATAGGGATCAAAAATACTACTCCCTGCACTTTTGCATGGACTTGCTATCTCCAGTGATTATTTGCTGAGTTATTTCTACATAGTCGTCCGTTTTGCAGTATAAGCAGGACTGAGAATGCCCCTGGTGAGCAACGGACCAGTGGAGCACCCCAAACTCTTCATCAGTACAAAGTGTAGTCTCTCTGCTATCAACAGGAGATGGAAGTTTTCTCAGGTGCTGTTCTCAGCAAAATGCAGAGATGAACTACATAGTAAATCACTCTGTACAGAAGAATTGTCTTGATATATGTTTAGGAGAGCAGTAAAGAAGCCTAAAAATCACACAACCCCATTTCTATCCAGCAGTGAATCAAATATCTCACCTAAGCATATTTAAGTGTTGGGCTGTAAGGAAATAGCTCAGGCTGCATACAGTTCAAATCCAGTGTGATTAATTTACCTGTTTTTTTCTTTTTCAATATGGTAAACAGAGTGACATATCTAGATAATATATGCAGCCACAAGCTGGGTTATAGCCAGAAAACATTAAACAAGAATATTTTTTGTGTTTTGCTTTCATAAAAAATTGCCCTAGTGTCTTGCTGGAGATATGACATTTTATACAGAATAAATAGCTATGATTAAGGAACAAATGGTTTCTGCTTAATTTAGTTCTAAGGCTGATCGCTCTTTTTTTCTTATTACATGAATTTTCCTTAGCTGAAATTTGTAAGAATAATGAATGGGCACTGTACAAAAAAAGATATTTTTCTGTGAGGTTATATTACTATTTAGAATTGTGCATATAAAAGATGAGTAAGAGTTTAACATCAGAAACACTAGAGATCCTCCATCTCCCTCCTTTTTTAGAAAGCTGTCTGCTCTTTGAACAGTTCATATATGATAATATGACATGTAGGCAAAAGTGATGAAACATCCCTGACTCTCAAAGGAAAATCTGCAAGTTTATTCAGCATGATTTGAACTGAGAATGGGCCTTGAGCTTAGCACTGTAACCCAGACTCTGAGCAGAACTTCCCACCGTTTCAGTTCCACTTACACTGAAGTCTTGACTTGGATCATCAGCTCCAGACACAAAGTCTGTGGTGTCTTCTCAGCTGTGCAGATGCTTGGGTTTGACACTTTTTTGAGTGTGTCCTCAGCATCCTCTCCCTCCGGCCTTTCCCATTATCACGGTATCTTTCTCTACCAGAGAGTAGATTGAAGTCAAGTCACATTAATAAAAATATTAGATCAGTTACTATCAGTTTCTAGCTGCTCCAACAGGTTATATCTCTTTTTGGTGATTTCCAGGCTAAGAAACAAATCATGCTACTATGACCAAGCTGCTTTAATAGTTAAGATGAAAGCCATTTTTTTTCTGATACTGCCTGGAAATTTCTAGAGATGAGCATTCAAGACAGAATCATGTGATATTGATTGATATGTAACTCAGTGTCCTTCAGTCATGTAAATCACTTAAATCTTTCATTTATGTAGAGTGGAAGAAAACATAACCCCATGATTTCCTTTCTTCGTTTGCAAGTTCTTCTAAAAGGATCAATACTGAATATAGCTGAAATCCAAAGTTTAGAATAGTTAAAAGCTTTGATTAAGCAATTTTTGCTTGTTTATAAGTAAATAAACAAATTTTTTTTTAGAAAAATAATTCAAGTGTTAACTACAGTGTTATAAACTCTCCTAATGAATAGCAACAAAGTAAAGGAAAGGATTAAATCTTAAAAGCACTACAACAACCAACTGGAAAGAGCAAGCTACAGCAGCAAGGCAAAAAACAACCATACTGAAGTTATGAATTTAGTTGTTATCCAATAGAAAGAATGAATCACCAGAAAGGCACCCTGAGAAAAGAAAAGTTTCTATAAAAAGTAAACTTATATCTAGCAAGTAGGACTTATATTAAAAAAAAAAAAAAAAAAGTACCTTGTTTTTTCCTATTTATCAATCTCTTTTACTCATTATAAATCACATTAAATTACTATGAAAAATCAATCTAAGTCTGTTCCACAGAGATTTGCTACAGCTTCAGAACAAGATCTAGCTAAATTCTTACCTCTTTTGTGTTATTACTGCTCATTTTCTCTGCATTGTCTGATCAGGAACATCAGGTCTTTATAAGGATAATTTCCTCATAGGAGACTTCGAGTGTGTCTCTGAAACACGTATAGAGAATTAGCTATTATTAGAGATAGAAGAAAACCTTAGTTCAAAGTAAATTTGAAGTGATGGGTCCTTCTGCTTTAAAGTCTCCCTCTAACATTCCACAATGCTCTGCTACTCCTCTCTTCTTCCAGGAAGAAGAGTCTAATCATCAGTCCCGTAAATCAGTGTAGTGCTAATGGAGACAATGGAACTCTGCTGATTTATACTGAAGCAAGGTCAGGCCCAAAGCTCTATCATGTTCTGTTCTGGATCGATAGCCAGAGAAACGTAAAGGAGTAGAAAAGTCTTTATAATGTAATTCAGCACAAAGGAGAAGAAAAAACTTTGAAAACTGTTGTGTTTATTCATATACCGTGTTAGCTTTCTTAATATTGGAAACAATCTTTAGGTTTGATATCTCTACGGGTGAAAAAGGAATTTAAAACATCAAGCTCCCACCTAGCACATGATTCAAAAACCTGAGTCATAGATGTACTTTTTGTTAGTCAACGCTACATAAGTCTAAGACGTTTGAGTGACTTGGCTCATGCGCTAGTGTTACACGACTCAGCTGAATATCCATCCTGGCTATAGCCCCTCATCATCAGTTGTCATCACTCACCCATCATCAAAACTGCAGTCAGAACTGACACTGCAATCTGCAGCAACAGAGATGAGAGTCTAAGACAGAGCTATCTGTACTGTAAAGGTCTACCTATTCACCTTTAAAAATGTCAAAACTGGCATACTTACAGTATTTAGCTTTGCCTGGCAGTTCCTGCAGCATAAAGAGAGGGTTTAAACAATTCTAAAAAAGACTGATCATTGACACCCATTCTTTGCACTAAAAACTGAGGCATGTTTGACTGTGTGTCTTTAAAATGTCTTAACTGGAATGCATATTCCTGCATTTTCTGTGATCTGTTAGCATTCAAATTATCTGCTACTAGGGAAGATACTAAGACTCCCATTTTGGACTGACAGTTCTGTTTCCAAATTTTGTCACCTGAATTCCTGACATGAGGAAAGAGAAGAAAATAAATAAAAGGATAACCCACCTTCTTTAAAATTCATTTTAAGGAACTATGTTCTCAATTCTTTTCTTATTATATGCCTATAAATCAAAAGCACTCTAAATTCACTAATGTCAGTGGAACTATGCTAGCAGAAGAAGTGTGAGAGAAGAACCAGCCTCTGTGGATAGCTCTATTTTTTACCTGGTTATTAGCACATATGGACAGTCTAGCACAGAAAAATCAGCAGTGTTATGTGCAAACAATTAGTCCTTCAACACAGACTGAAAAGCAATTAGAGAGATACATAGTGCTAATTATGGAAAGAAGGTTAACTAACATTGGGAGACATATTCTAGATAACTTCCCAAATGTATTAAACTGTTAAATTGTGGCCTCATTAATGCACATACTTTCTGTCTTGTCTGGATTGCTATTGTTTCCATCACAGATGAGGGAAAACAGGATTTCTTTTTTGATGGACCAAATTATGATCTCACTTACATCAGCATAAACCTAGATAAATTCACTGTCAAAACACATTCAAACTGGAATCTGGTTCATTTTCCATTCTTTCATAACTTGGGATGGGAACAGCTTGTTCAGGGTTCTCTCTTGATACTCCTTTGTCATCTTCTCTCATTTTTAGAAGATTCTCGATCTTCTTTTCTTGTTTCTCACATTGATTCTCTCTGCAAGGAATACTTCTCTTTCTGTAGAAGTGCAAACATCTTTCATTTTCTGATATTCCCTCACTTGGTGGTTTTCTGCCACTAGCTTTGTATATTATTTTTGCTAGTAAAATTTTTCATTAGCTGGTAGTGAACTCTTATTTTGGGAAAGATTTTTCAGACCATACTGAAGTCTCTTTGTTGCTAAGTCTCTTTTGAATAATCGCAGTTCAGAGACTTAATATCCTTACAATTTTTTTAAAAAATTTGGCTATTGCTATTTTGAAGGCCTGCTTAAGGTCTGTTCCTGCCATCTTTTTCTGTCTTGAGCTCTGCTGATAAATAACAGAACTGCTAAGGCTTTACCACAATTCATTATCACAATTTTTTTTTTTTCCTGGTTGTAGTACTAGATGGACTTATGTGTGTAAGATATTACCATAATTATCAGGCTTTTCCAGAATATATGCATCTTTTATTTATGCTGAATTAATCACTTGAATTGTTATTATTTTAAATGGCTAAATGGTAAAAGTCATATCCTTTAGTAAACCTCAAATTCCCCTTCATGTCTCCGCCACAACTAGACTAAGCATGAGAGATATATTCTGCATGTTTACTGTGATTAATTGAAATATTCAATTACTCCATCTTGGCTGACTAATTTGTGTGATTTAATTACTTGGTATGTTTTCTTCTTTCCTTTTATGTTATTAAATGCAGTGACAGAGATTACTGTGTGTCAAGGCAAAGAGCATTACCACTCCTGAGGTATTCATATAGTTATAGTGGAAAATATAATTAGATGGTGTCAGCAGAAGAATTAGATAGGCAAAAATATCTTTCTCTCTTGTCTGTATAACTCCATCACACTAAATAATAGCAACTGATCATTATTGGGGTAATTTTTTTCAAAAATTACACTTCTAATTCCTTGGTAAAGAGTGCAATTGTGTCCTCATTTTCAAGAAATCTCTTCCTTTCATATCAATGAGAGCCATTTTGGGTTTTAGTTTGGTTGAAAATTCCTGTTTCCAGTAGCAATCATTGTTTCTTAGCAGCATAAGAAAGAAGAGTTTCTCCCTTTAAGTCCTGCATTGGTTTATTCAAAAGTATGTATTCCTGGAAGTGTGTTGGCTGTCCTGTAGATAGAGCAAATCACGCCTCACTGGCTTAATTTAACAAAAGATTTCACAGAAGAAAAGAACTTATCTTCTTCTTTCTGACTTTTGGGTGATCTGATTAGGGCAGATTTATAAAAAGGAAACATTTTTTGTGCATGTCATGCACTTCATGTTTAAATAATTTTTAAACAGAAGACGTTTTGAGATAACAAGAATCACAGTGAAAATTCAGTGTCCTGACCATATTCTTTCCTTTCTCTCTGTCTTCTACCCTACCTGCAAGGAAAAATTGTTGAAAAAGAAAGAACAAAAGGATATTCAAATGTTATTTTTGTTTAAATAAATTGCATTATTTAAAATTACACAGATATTTCACTAGTCTTGATATTTGTTTTGCAGACAATTTAAATAATTTCAAACAATTCAATATCATTTTAACCCCAAATGAGACATATTTTCTGTCACTTTTTTTAATAGAGCAAACTGAGTGATCAGTGATTAGGAGACTATCTTGTACTCTCCTGCCAGATTTGAGTCTTTTCTAGGTCTGGTATTTGGTCCATGGATTTTGGCATAATCTTATTTCAACTAGTCTCTAGGGTTTTTATGGTATTCATGTTACTGAAGTTATTCTAGAAGGCCATGTCCAAATTTGAATGCAGCTCTATCACACTGTCCTATCTCTTCATGCCTCAGAAAATGGATGAGAAATCAAGATTATAAATGTACATTGTGGAACAGATCATATCTTTTATTAGGATAGGACTCTAACTATAATCTTTAGGAGAAAAATATAAATCAAATAAGTGTGAACTCTTTTTGCATTTAACTAATGCAGAATATTTCAGCTTATGTATAATTCACAGCTTATGCTTTTGTTTTTTTACTCTTCAATGGAAAATTCAATAAAAACTTAATTAAAAATAAAATATGTAGTACCATAAAGCTGAAACAGAAGTGTAATCTCAGAGACTGTCATATTTTGTAAACTTATATTGTGTGATTTATAATTAAGGAAAGTAGTAGAAATATTAGAACTATTATTTTTTTTCTAATGAAAGATTAAGTTACTTGAAGAAAAGATCCTTAACTTGACAAGTGACAATGGTGAATATAAGGACAAATAAGGTAAGATAATAGAAAAGATTTTGAAACAGTAAAAGTGGACCTATCTGGGAAAGAGGGAAAAAAAGAATTATTTGTTAAAAAGAGCAATTGCATAAATTATTCCAATAACACTTCCATAAAAGCCATCAGAGTAGTATCAGTAATATGCACATTTTATGAAGCAGGTGCTACTGAAATGATACTATAAATTGAACAGAAAGAGTCAAATCATTTGCCAAGTGATTAAAGTATTGCAATTTATTATACTTTTAATGTAATATTTTTGTGGGATATGAATAAGTTTTACAACATGTAATATAGCAATTTCACTCCTTGCGATCAATACCAACTTAACTGTAATAGCCTTTTCTAAGATTTATTATCATATTTTGCATCTCATACATAGATAAAGGTAGTTATGAGAAGGAAATGGAATCGACTTGTTTTAAAAAATTTTAAGAGATTCTACTGAGGAAAGAATTCTGTTCCAATATGCTTTATATTTCCTCATAAGGCCTGCCTTTAGTGTTTCCTCTCTTGTTCCACTGAAGTTAATAGCAAAATTAAAACTAACTTGAAAGGAATACTTTATGAATTTATACCCTATGGTCTGATTTGTAACATTCCATGCCCTTAACTCTACAAATATAGATAGGTACATGATATAGATACAGATACAGATACATAGATATAAAAATTTTCAAATGGTCTGTTACATAAACTTTTGTTCTAGATCCAAAATTTTTTGGGTATTCCATATTTTGATTCAACCTTATCTCTTACATTCATCATAAACACTGAAAGTACACTATATACACTATTTGAAAAAAAAGTACAGCCTTGAAAAGAACTAAACATATTTGTCAAAGTATAACGTGCTTTATTATCATCAGTGTCAGTATAATTTGAAGATGTTGAATATCTCACACAATCAAGCTTTAAGTGGGATTGCATTGCCACCTTTACTTGTTGTGATTAATATCATACTCTACAGTGTGTTTTGTTGATTGATATCAGTCAATGTAATCAGAAAATGAGAGTGATATCTCATAGTAATCCATTTCCAAAAGAAAAAACTTTCAGAAGGATGGTCGATAGAGCAAGATCATGGTGCAATGCTTTGTTTCTTTTTTTTTTTTTTTTGTAATGTTACATCTTAAAATGCAACTGTGTTTTTATTAAAGAATCTGCCATACACGTTATATTAAACTCAAGTTCATACTACCCAAGCACCCTTTTTTATTTCACAGAAAAAAAAAATCTCAAGCAATGATGTTGACTCTTATGTGATGACAGTTTTCCAGTGAAGCTCAAAAAGGAGCTTTTTTCAACATGATCAAGTGGATGATCTTTTACATCTATTTTTAAATAATCTTTCTTTTTTCCTCTCTAATAAATACATTGTATCTACGTAAATGTACAAGCCATAGAACAAATTATTTCCATCAGATCTCTTCAGGTTGACCACCTGTTCTCCAAGACAAATAATAAAGCTACTGTTGGTTTTTTTTTTCTTAGGTACCAGTGAACATCTTCAAAAACCTAAAGATACGCCTGACAGTCCCAACTTCTAAGAACAGTCTAAGGTTACATGAGTTTACATATATATATTTTCCTCTGTTATTCAAAAACATACTCAGAAGTGAATTTGTCTCAAAACTATGAAAGATGTTAACGGCATCAACATAACCACACCTAATTTAGGAGGCTAGACTGTCTCCTGTCCTGGTATAGCCTGTGGAGAAAACCTTCAGGAGTCATTCAGAGTATGCACTCTAAGAAGTAATCACTGTATTCAAACCTGGTATTTGCATCAGCCATTTAATTGCCTAGACTCCCTCTGCAGTCATTGAAAAGGAATAAGCACTTCAACAGGGTATATCAAGCATCCTCATGTTAAGTTGCTGCTCCCAATCACTCTCCCTCTCTTTCACAGGCATATTATGAAGAATGGAATCCTATAATTGAGGCATAAACTTCTTCAGAAGAGTAAACTTTCTGCACTTCGTTAACTTCTTAGTCAATTTTTCTCAGCAGCCTGGATCTAGATATCACCAATCTATCACAAAGTTGTTGTACTATCCTTTTATAATGGAAATATATCAATTTTGGAAAAGCAATTTTGTTTTGGAAAATAAACAGAGCTGTCAGATTCTATAGGGTTTAAGTATACATTTGAACGTCCCTGAATATGAACTTTGGAACTGAGCATACAAAGTCAGATTATAGCAATAGGAGATTGAGTACTGAATAGTACAATGTTCTTCTAGTATCCTGTCTTCCTGTGTGTGTTATTTCAAGGATTTTTAAGGCTTCTTCTCTCAAGAAAAGATAAAAAAATCATAGAATCATAGAATCATAGAATCATAGAATGGTTTGGGTTGGAAGGGACTCTAAAGATCATCCAGCTCCAACCCCCCTGCCATGGGCAGAGAAATCCCCCACTACACCAGGCCGCCCAAAGCCCCATCCAACCCGGCCCCGAACACCTCCAGGGACGGGGCATCCACAGCCTCTCTGGGCAACCCGCTCCAGAGAGGAGCTGATTAGCTTCACACTACCAAACCCTAGTCGTGGGTGTTTTCTTTTTTTTTTTAAAGAGACTGTTGCTATTCTAGCAAATGGAACTCAGAAAATACACTAGGCATAATATACAGAAAATATCACTTGCTTGTTATCTTGAACTTTTCAAAACAGAATTCAAAGTGCTTTTTAGAAAAGGGAAGTCTCAAGTCTCATTACTTATATAGAGCGCAGAAATTGAGGTATACAGACTTAACGTGACAACCTCCAAGAAAAACTAAACGTAAATGGTGCTGCAAATGCTATCTCAATTCTTTATACAATGAATTAATGCCTACCTCTTTCCTTGATTTGTACTGCCTTCTTGGTAACAAACATATATATAAAACATGCATATAAACTTTACACTATGTTTTCCCCTTTGCCAGTGGTTTTATTTTCTTTTCTGACTTTATAACTTCTTTGTTTCTGTTAATAAGACCCAGTTAGTATAGCTGACAGGATAAATCACCAGAACAGCTCAAGACCTCCATGAAGCTCTGTAGAACCTAAATCGAAGTCATAGCATCTGAAAAGAAAGAAAACAAGGAAGAAAGAGGAAGAGAAGTAGGGGAGGCAGAGAGAGAGAAAGAAAGCAAGCAAGCCTGAATCTGATGATCTTTTCTTCCATTTCCAATTTCCACACCTTTAACTAGTCTCTAGTCAAATATAACCTGATGTTCCTATTCGTTGCTACAGGCTATATTTAACGAAATCTTTAAATTTTGTAGCTATTTAGGGTTTCTAAGTGCCTCAGTCCTTGAGAAAATAATTTGAACATCTATTAAGGAAAATGGACTTTTAAAAGTACTACACTGGTTGAAATTCTGACTTCTTCTATTTATTGTTCATGTTTTTTCTCATTAGACTTAGGATCAGTTAGATAGTGGTATCTTTTTAAGTTACTAATATAGTGGCATGTCATTAGCATATATAGATTACTTGCGTTTTTATTCTGTATTTAAACTATACTAATTATTTTACACTGCATAGCTGCCTGAGAGGTACACAGAGCAAATGATTGGAATAACATATTTGTAATATATTGATATAAGTAAATATATTCATATTTACAATAAGGCAACTTCCAATATCACAGTATTTCACAACCTTAATGGTTTCTTTGCCAATATGAGGGTAGTATCACATAATTAACACAAATATTTACAAAAGAGAGACTATTGAACAAACATATATATAAAAATACATGTTCCAACTAAATGCCTATTCGGAATAGTAGATTTGCTTGTAAAAACTGCCATTTGACATTTACAAGTCCTACAGTATCTCTCTGTTTAAGTCCTGTGGTATTGTTCCTCTTTAATCAGATGATTGTTATACCTGAATCGCTCATCAGAAGTAGTTATTCACATTACACTCACTTTTCTTCTCAACATCTCTTATGAGGGCTAAAAAGCACATGGCCTTAACCAAAGCACCTCAGCTTCATGGGAGAGGTGAAAAGCATTAAGTTAATTCAAAGCACATGAGACTGCAGAAAGGCTTCCCACCCTATATAGCTGCACTGTTTCTTGGGAGGAAGCACTGCCATGTCAGGAAAGAACAGTATACTGCAGACTTTGGAGCTGTAGCTACTCCAGTCAATATGCACAGTGAAACCTCAGGTTTTTTAATATGATAATGGTACAAGAAAATTCTTTCAGTCTTGATATTCACATCAAAGAAAAGCTTAAAGCTTAATGAGCATATATATTGATTTGCCCTTACAATACTACTTGAAATAAAACTGGCCTTTGGTTTGTGGATTCACAGGTCCAGTGAGGCCAGTTATAAAACCAGAAACTTCTCCTATGGGAATATGTGCAAGAATAAAGCTCATGTGGAACACTCCCATTGGGAAAGTTTGGTTTATTTGTTCAGGATTTTTTCAGTGAGCAAATATGAAATACTAGGAAAGACAGGATGAGAAACAATATTGGTTTTCTTCCTTAGTCATTCTTGATACATATTTCTTCCGTTTGCCTAGCTGGAAAACTATTACAAAAGGTTTTTCTGTGTTTTACTACAAGTTTTCAGCTACAATCAAACCATTATTTGTTTTTTTTTTTAACTTCAGGTGGCAAGAAATTAAAGATAGAAAAAAGGTCCTGTCTCCAGAAGACCTATTCCTTACTCCAGAGGACCTTTTCCATTATTCTTCTGCAGAAGAAAGAAAAAAACCCAACACTTCCACTGCACCCTTTCCATCTGTTTAAAAGCTTGCCAAAAAAAAAATCCTGAAATCCAGAAAAAGTGATATACTTTGTGAGAGAAACTGTCATTTTACATAGGGATGAAAACACTTAATAGAGTACATCTAGATTTTACCAGAGGTGGGCTTTAAACTGAAGGACTTGGAGGATGAGGTCCAAAGTGGCAATGCCATTGCACCCAACTAGGGAATAAGCCAGGCCAATCAGAGTAGTAGCAAATGTTCCTTAGCTGCCTCCTGAAATAAGAATCAGAAGACTAATCACCTCAAGTGTACGTATACCAATGCATGCAGCCTGGGGAACAAACAGTAGGAAGTGGAGGTCCAAGCCCAGTCAGAAAGTTATAATATCATGGAATAACTGAAACATGGTGGGACAACTCACATGACTGGAGGATTGCAATGGAAGGATACGGGCTGTTTCACAAAGATAGGCAGGGAAGAAGAGGACGAATCACCCTCTACGTTAAGGAGAACCTTAACATATTATGGCAATTGTGGAAATCCTGTCAAATGCCTCTGGATAAGATCAGAGGGGTCATCTCCAAGGAGGATCTTACAGTAGGCATCTGCTACTGACCTCCAAACCAAGGCGATAAGGCCAATGAAACAATATTTGTGTCACTTTAGCAAGCTTCGGGCCAACAGAATCTGGTTCTTATGGGTGACTTCAACTACACAGACGTTTGTTGGAAGAATAATACATCAGCTCACATGTCATGCATCAACTTCCTGGAATGCGTAGAGGACTGTTTCCTCCTACAAATGTTAAATGTACCAACCAGGAATGAGGTACTGCTGGACTTGCCACTCACAAAAAAGAAAACCTGCTTTGTAATATCTTGGTTAGTGACAGCCTTTGCTGCAGTGATCACAATATTGTGGAGTTTGGGATCTTGCTGAGCACCCTGAAAGTTAATACTAAGACAAGGTTTTAGATTTCAGAAGAGTAAACTTCAGCACACTCAGAGCTCCGTTGGGAGGGATTCCATGGGAAGTTTCCATGGAGGATAAAGGAGCTAGTGAGTGCTGGGAGTTTTTCAAGAACACTCTCTTGGAAGCACAAAACCAAGTCTTCCCCTTTAAAAGTAAGGGAAGTAGGCAGAGAAAGAGATCTCCTTGGCTTAACTGTGAGCTTCTGAGTCTGCTCAAAACTGAAAGAGAAGTGTACCAGAAATGGAAAGTGGACAAATACACATTGACAACTACAAAGACATTGCTAGGGCATGCAGAGGTGCAGTTAGAAAAGCAAAAGCTCAGCTTGAATTGTCCAGAGATGTCAAAAACTACAAGAAAGAGTTCTTTAGGTATGTAAGTAGCAAGCAGAAATAGAAAGAAAATACTGGCCTGCTGTTAAACAGGAGAGGTGAATTAGTCGGCAACAACACTGAAAGGGCAGAGGCTCTCAGCTCTCAACATTTTCTTCACGTCTGTCTTTACCACCACTGTTGAGCCTCAGGCCACGAGAACAAAAACCCAGGTTTATGCAAACACAGACCCACCGTTGGTGAACGAAGAGTTGGTATGTGAACTATTACAGGAGTTTGACCTCTACAAATCGATGAGCCCTGATAACATCTATCTGAGAGTGTTAAGAAAGCTGGCTGACATCGTTTCAAGGCTGCTCTTCATAATCTTTGAGAAGTCATGGAGATCAGCGGATGTCCCAGAAGACTGGAAGAAGGCTAATGTCATCCCCATCTACAAGAAGGGCTTAAAGAGAATCCAGGAAATTATAGGCCCATTGTGTGGGCTAACAAGAACAAGAACCTTATGAAGTTCAACAAGGACAAGTGTAAGGTGTTACACCTGGGAAAACATAATCCAGGGGAGCAGCACAGGCTGGGATCTACCTGTTTGGAGAGCAACTCTGGGGAAAGGGACCTGGGGTTCCTGGTGGACAAGCTCAGTATGAGTGAACACTGTGCTGCTGCAGGAAAGAAAGTCAACAGGATGTTGAGTTGCATTAACAAGGGCATCACCAGCAGAGATAAAGTCATTATCCTGCTCTGCTCAGTTCTTGTGAGGCCACACCTGGAATACTGTGTTCAGTTTTGGTCCCTGCTATGCAAAACAGATGTGGACAGACTAGAGAGGATCCAGAGAAGGGCCACAAAGATGTTCAAAGGACTGGGAAGGCTGCTATATGAGGAAAGGCTAAGAGAATACAGTTTGTTCTCTTGAGAAAAGAAGACTCAGGGGAGACCTTATCACCATGTTCCAGTATTTACAGAGTGGCTACAAAGAAGATGGAGACTCCCTTTCTATAAGAAGTCACATGGAAAAGATGAGGAGTAATAAGTACATGTTGCTCCTGGGGAGATTCCAATTGGACACGAGGAAAATTTTTCACATTGAGAACAACCAGCCATTGGAATAATCTACCCAGGGAAGTGATGGATTCCTCAACACTGGACACTTTCAAGATTCAGCTGGTCAGAGTGCTGGGCTATCTTATCTAGACCATGCTTTTGCCAAGAAAGGTTAGATCAGATGATCCTTGAGGTCCTTTCCAACCCGGTATTCTATGATTCTATGACTTAGGTTTCTTATTGGCATGAGCAGGATGACAATAATCTGTGGGTTTACTTTAGTCATACTATCGTATGACTCTGTATAAATTTTCCATTTAGAAGGCTATGAATTGTGAACACTGTTCTACCAGCCTTATTCTGGTTATTGGAAAAAAGCTTTTTTTTCTCAAAATTAATACTTTCAATAGCCTGCATTTAAATGGTCACAAGAGCAGCACACTCATGATCTATGGGCTTTATTGTCCAGATGGGATTATTACAATTCTGTATTTATAGGTCTCTCCCAGAATGCTGGCCATAAATCGTAACTCATTTGAAATGCAATGGCTTAGGTACTTACTCAGATAAAAAAAAAAGACTCCTTTTTTCAGCCTAGTTGCATTGCACTGGCTTCTTATTTGACAGCATATTGATTTTTATTTCTTATTAACTGCCTGTTATTGTTTATTGGGTAATGTTCCATCATACCCATCTAGACTGATAAATATTGGTTCTCCTGCCTGTTCATTATGATCCACTTTAGTCTATCAGCTGTTGGCAATGGAATATTAGCATTTTATGGATTAAAATTACTGATGGCAATAACAACTCCCAGTTGTACCAGTTTCAAAAAGCGAAGAGGAAAGTTCATGTCACACTTTATGGTTATGCATTAAGCCAGTCTGTTCTAGGCAGTATTCTATATATTCCTAAACATTCAGTAGTTTGTGTAGTCCTATTCCAGCAAATACAGAAAACTTTGGAAAATATCCCTCTTGTCAAATATTTCTATTTTCTTTTACATGTTATCTACTGAAATTACTGTAGGCCTGTATTGTCCCTTTCTTTTCCCACCATGACAACACAGAATAGAACAGAATCATAGAATAGTTTGGGTTGGAAGGGACCTTTGAAAGTCATCTAGTCCAAACCTCCTGCAGTGAGCAGGGACATCTTCAATCAGATCAGATTGCTCAGAGCCTCATCCAACCTGACCTTGAATGTTTCCAAGGATGGGGCATCTACCACCTCTTTTGGCACCTGTTCATCATCCTCATTGTAGAAAGTTTCTTCTTTCTATCTAGTCTAAATCTGCCCTCTTTTACTTTAAAACCATTACCTCTTACCCTATCGCAGCAGAATCTGCTAAAAAGTTTATCCTCACATTTCTTTTAGGCCCCCTTTAAGTACTGAAAGGCCACAATAAGCTCTCCCCAGAGCCTTCTCTTCTCCAGGCTGAACAGTCCCAACTGTTCTTCATAGGAGAGGTGCTCCATCTCTCTGATCATGTTTCTGGCCCTCCTCTGGACCCACTCCAACAGGTCCATGTCTTTCCTGTGCTGAGAGCTCCAGAGCTGGACACAGTACTCCAGGTGAGGTCTCACAAGAGCAGAGTAGAGGGGCAGAATCACCTCCCTCGACCTGCTGGCCATGCTTCTTTGGATGCAGTCCAGGATACGGTTGGCCTTCTGGGCTGTGAGCCCACACTGATGGCTTACATCCAGTTTTTCATTCAGCAGTAACCCCCAGTCCTTCTCCACATTCTCCAGCTTGTATTGGTATCAAGGATTACCCAGACCCATGTGCAGGACCTTCCCCTTGACGTTGTTGAACTTCATGAGGTTCACACAGGCCCACTTCTTGAGCTTGTCCAGGTCCCTCTGGATGGCATCCTATCCCTCAGGTGTGTCAACTGCACCATACAGCTTGGTGGTGTCTGCAAACTTGCTGAGGGTGCGCTCAATCCCACTGTCTATGTCACTGATGGAGGTACTAAACTGTAATGGTTCCAGTATGGACGCCTGAAGGACACTACTTGTCACCAATCTCCATCTGCACATTGAGCTGTTGACCACTACCCTCTGGATGCGACTACCAAACCAATTCCTCATCCACTGGACAGTCCACCTATCAAATCTATCTCTTTCCAATCTAGAGAGAAGGATTTTGGGGAAGATTGTGTCAAAGGCCTTACAGAAGACGACATCTGTAGCTCTTCCCTTGTCTGCTGATGTAGTCACTCCATCATAGAAGGTCACTAGGTAGATCAGCAGGACTTGCCCTCAGTGAAGCCATGTTGGCTGTCTGGAATCACCTCCCTGTCCCCCATGTGCTTTGCATAGCTTCTAGGACTGTCTATTCCATGATCTTCCCAGGCACAGAGGTGAGGTTGGCAGGTCAGTAGTTTCCAGGGTCCTCCTTTCTACCGTTTTTAAAAATGGGTGTAATGTTTCCACTTTTCCAGTCACCAGGGACTTTTCCTGACTGCCATGACTTTTCAGATATCACGGAGAGTGGCTTGGCAACTGAATCAGCCAGCTCCCTAGGGCTCTGGGATGCATCTCATTGGGTCTCTTATGCATAGTCAGGTTCCTCAGGTGGTCACGAATGCGATCTTCTCTTACAGAGGGAGGAACTTTGCTCCCCCCATTCCTGCCTTGCTGTCCATCCACTCGAGAGGTGTGGGAAGAGGGTTTGCCAGTGAAGACTGAGGCAAAAATGTTGTTGAGTATCTCAGCCTTCTCCTCATCCATTGTTATAATTTTGCCAGTCTTGCTCATCAGTGGGGGTACACTTTCTTTGACCTTCCTTTTCTGGCATACTGACATACCTATAGAAGTTCTTATTATTCTAATTATTCTTTATATCCCTTGCCAAGTTCAGTTCCATCCACACTCTGGCCTTCCTGACCCCATCCCTACACAACTGAGCAGTGTCCCTTTACTCTGCCCGGACACCTGTCCCTGCTTCCATATACATACAAGAATAGAAATCACTGTATGACAACCCAACCATAAGAACACAGATGATATTTCTGTTAATAATGAGAGCTATAGTGCTATTTACCTGGCATTCTATTTCTAGTTATAGTATGAGCTGGTATTAACCTTTGATTTAGCAAACTATTCTGCCAGTGATGTTTTACTGGATGCCGGATACGGTTTACAATGAAATTGCTTAGCTTAGGCACTTTGTTGGAAGGTGAAAGGAAAGCACCTGGTTAGATCTTTAGCCTTAATGTTATACATGAAACAATAACAGATTATAAAACACAACGTACTAGTGCATGGTTTCCTACAGATAACTAGGCTAGAATTGCTCTCAGTGTCATTAAAGATTTGTGTGACTGTCACACCAAGAAAAGGTTTCTAGTCTCTTACTACATATTCTGGTACTTGTATGCAATATATTTACAGGGAAACCTATTTTGATGTCTATCAACATCTTTGATGTAAAATTCTCAAAAAGTTTAAGAAAGCTATGTATTAATTAACCTCCATTATGGAAGGAGAACATGAAGAGACTAGTAAAGATCCATGTGCTGCTCTTCTGAATCACTCAATGAATCATACAAGCTGAGGAGATAGACTACAGAAATGCAGTGAATTTTTCATTGGACGGTAAGAACAGAGACAGAAGATGAATTTTATTCTTGTTATTAAGCACGTAACCACAAGGTTTCCATTTTCCTGCAACAATTCATTTTTGCTGCAGCTGTGCCAATTCCAACTCAAGCATGACCCAAAGTTTTACTCCACTGGCCAGCCTATAAAAGCTGTATCTTAAAATGGCAACTACATCATTTGCCAGCTGCTGCTACGACTGCTGAAAATGAGAAACACCAGCTAGTACCATCGATGTGCTGACAGCCCTCCAAATTCTTCCCTTATTCTAATCCATGTGCCCAGAAAAGACAAATGCAGATTTTTCCATTATTCACAGAGAAAAAGCTTTGTAGACTGGCCTACTTCACTGTAAAGAAGAACGGAAGTCCTAAAGTCCACGCAAGAATTAAAGACCTAAGTTGTCCATGGTTATTGTTTTGCACTCTGGAATGGCCTCTGGACATGCCATTCTGGCACCAGCTGCACTGAGGGAAGAGACTTTCCAGCACTACAGAGAATCCCAGTGCTGCTGATCTTTTGGCAAAGCAGTTCACTCACCTGCTAATTTTGTCAGAGAGAAAGTCTTTCCAGTTGAATGAAATGAAAAGAGCAGAACATGCCACTCTGTGTGAGGTGAAATAGATCATGTTCACATAGCCTTTCTACCAGCTATCTGGACCCTTTGGCAGATATGGGCTCCAGTAAGGACCAGGAGGCTGCAACCACTGCCACAGCTCAGAAAAGCCATTTGTCTATAGTCCAATTTAAGAGCAGCATCTCACATGTGGATAATCGGAACTGTAGTGGAAAAGCATTTCAGACTTCGATAGGCTCTGGCTTACCGCTGTTTTCAGGAGACCAAGTAACTTTTGTGGTTTGTTGGTTTTTTTTCCCCCTTAGAACTATTAATTAATTTATCTTAAGTATTATTTAGAGATTTAAGCTATACCAATACACTATGCCTTTCTTTCAAAACCAGTGTTGCCACACAGACTTGAACTGCAAAAAGCCAGCCCAGTCCAGAAATCCGATTCAGTTATTCCACTTTCCTTTGCTACACTGACAAGGTCATAACCTTTCTGATTTCCTTAGTGCTTATTTCACCCAAATACTTGATATTTAAACATAAACTGATTAATATATTTTTAGAATGTTATTCATTACAGGATGGGAATGAACATATCATGTATTTCAGCTATTTACTTGCTTCAGTGTGACTGATCTGAATGAACTTTTATATATACTAGTTTAAAACTAGTGTATGGTTTCTGAGAGAACATGGGTATTAATAAAACTCCGCTGCTGAAAAATTGTCCTAAACAAAATACAAAGAAAAATGTGTACATATTCACAATAAATTTATTACAAATGAGATCAAATATATACAGAAAGTACTTTGTGTTATTTATTTTATTTTACATCTGTCTCAATGTTGGAAAACCAGCAAAGCCTCGTTTTTCTGTATCTATCTGATTTACACAGGTTTTATACTTACTCTCTTACACCTTGGGAGAGACACAACTGGACTTGAAAAATAAGGAGAGATACTTTTAAAATCTGGACAGTTGTAGCATGTAAATGTATGATGATGTTATGTCTTTGGGAAAAAAAAATGGAAATATGGAAATAACAACACTGAAGGTAGATGATACAACATAGCACACTCAGAAAGACAGGTTTCATATAAAATGGCTATGGTCTCTCTTTAGAGATTAAACCCTCCTCTTTGTGGAAAATCAGATTAAGGACTATGTAAGAATAAAAAAAGAAAATCGAAACATGTCAAAGTAGAATCACTTATAATGAACATCAGCTGGATGAGGCTTTGAGCAACCTGGTCAGGTGGAAGGTGTCCCTGCCCATGGCAGGGGAGCTGGGACTAGATGATCTTTAAGGTCCCTTCTAACCCTAACCATTCTATGATTCTATAATAACTTATTTCTTGACATCCCTTAAAAGTGTAGATATACTGATACCTAATACACTTTATAACTTGCACACAACACAGTACAGCTTGTCTCATCTTTATCTTTCATCTACTTGGAAACTGCTGCTTTGTACTTCCATGAATGAGAAATCAAGGCCTTTAGAGTATGTACATTATCCATTACATATTCCTGGAAACATGAAAGATAATTTTAGACTATATAAATGTTATTCACATGTTTTCTATACAAGCTGATTGTTCTCCTTCTTCTTCTTTCATAAAGAGAAACAAGAAAAAAAAACCAGAAAGCTTTAAATTAACTGCAGATCTAAAGTAAAATGTAGATACAAACATGGTTTTGTTCTTATGGGACAATCTTCTAGAATTTCTTAGAAAGCTGGTATGCTGGAATTAGTTTCTGTAGGAAAGTGATGTCAGGTCCCACCTTTGTGATACTACAAGTATAGTGCACATACTACAAGTATAGTGCACAGTAGCTTGGTCAGGGAAGACAGATAATATACCCTCTTAAAGAGCTTATCAAGATACGTGTATCTAATTATCCTTACCTTAACACTTGAAAGGCAATAGACTGTTGTATTACTTCCTACTGAGTGTAACTACTCATGTGCTGCAGAATTATAGTAATTTGACTTCACCAGGACGGTATGTAAATCTAAATATTCATGAAACTGTAATAATAAATTCTCTGTAAATGCACGCATACACACACATTTTAAAAAAGAGTTAAAGGGCAATGGCATCCTGTAAATGATTTTATTTGTTTTTCCCTCTCATTTCCAAAACACTCAGTGAAGCAAAAAACGTTTTACAGGCATTGTCCCTGATTTTGCCAGGAACAGTTCTGAGATATCAAAAAATACAATAATTAATTTTAAATTTTACTCTATTTAACTGAAAGAACACCTCAATATATGAAATATTAATTCCTTATTTTCATAATAGTTCATCCAAGATATTTGACAATTCCAGTCAATTCCAGGTTAATTTTTGGAGAACTTACCAATTTTTCAAACTGATTTTAAATACATCTGTACTAGAGGTGATAGCTGGGGCCTCTAAACCCATAAACTCAGGCATAAAACTGTATTCATTTTACCTTTTTTAATCACAGAGATTTCACCAAATCCAACTACTTGCAATACCTGAAACAAAATAATTTTATCAATTCAGAAACAGGCTTTTGAGATTTTTAAATGTAAAACATCACTTTCTCTTTGATATAAGTGATTCTTACTGACGTTTTAAAGACTTACAAGCCAGAAAATACCATGGAGAAATCTGCAGCATCTCTGCCTTTGAAGTACATAAGACCTATTCTAAGCAATGAGAAACTGTGGTTAAGGGGGAAAAAAGTTTCTAATACTGCACACAGTCTATTGGATTTTTAGTACTCTTCTGAATCACTCTTCTGAACCTTTGAGGTTTGCCTGACTCTACTAAATATTTTCATTCTTTACTCTTAAGCAGCTAATTTTTCAGTTGTAAATTATTTCAACTGAAGTATTAATTTTATTTTCCTTGAAAGTTAAGAACAGATTAATGTGGTGAGCTAAGGATGGAAATGAATGTGAAAGTAGGACAATAAAAGGAATCGGGTCAGGTAAAAGTGCCATACCACCTTCATCATCTAAGAACTATTTTTAAGCAAATGCCTGGTGGGTAATTATCAAGAAAGCATTTATTTGACTAATTCAGACCCTTCTTCTACCTACAAAAAGCTCATGGGTAGCTCTTGATTTCCAGCAAATAATTGAGTCTGTGAATGCATTCTGTAAGTAACTTTCAGAATGGGTTTATTACAAGCATGTGAATTAAAAGTAGATTACTGCATTGTGAGATAAGTCACGTAATACTGTTTTTTACTTTCTGCTGAATGAAATCCAGAAATTCCCTTTTAAATCCTTCTTTCACCTCGCACTCATGCTCACAGTTAAAATGCATCAGTGGAATAATTCTTGAGAGCAAACATGATAGGGGAAGAAATGTTCTCTGAACAAAAATATTTAAACATTCAAGTCAGTATTTAGAGACAATATTTTCCATTATTCATCCAGGTTTTTTTCAAGTTACTATTTTCCATCCTCCCTTTGAGAAAATATTTGCTGAAGTGTCATTCTCTGATGCTATTAGTAGGAGCCATTAAGCTGTTGTCCTTTTACAAAGGGGCTTTGGTGGGAGTTTGTCTGTGGGATTTTCCTCTCCAGTTTTATGACTTGGGGAAGCTTATTTTACCTTTTTGATATTTGTCTCTATTTTATTCCTACATTATTGGTTGGCTTTTGGTTCAAGGGCCTTATGTCCTCTGCATATGACTGTTTCAGGCAAACATTGGCCTCAATGTCTTAAAATTATTGCCTAGAACTCAGGAACTGCTATAATGGATTAAACTAGTCATTCATCTAAGCAGGTCAGATCTGTTGGTCTCATAATATTGCTGAAAGAACGAGATGTTCAGAATTCAAGCAGGCAGTTATGACTGATGTTTTGCATAATGGGAAAAAAAAAAGATCAAAATAAAGAGCTTAAAACGATTCTCTTTCAGCCACAAGATTAACCATTAATAGCATTTCATTCAAAGTACCTCTGTAAAGCTCCATGGCTTTATGGAACATGCTTTCATTCCTTTAAGGGATACTTCTTTACTATTTGTTCTGGTAATGAAGCTCAAGGCATGACTGCTGTCACATCTTCAAGGAGAACCAGAGTATCCAGGGAATAGCTAGAAGAGGATAAAGCACTTCATTTGTTACATTTAACAAAAGAACAGGAGAAATGAGAGGCAAAGTAACAGAAAAGCAACCTTGTGATGTTCAGTTCCCAACAAATTTGGGACAATAGTTTTGTTCTTATTACCCATGCTACTTTAAAAAAAAAAAAAAAATCAAAAGAGGTGGCATAGTGGCTATCTAAATTAACAACTGATATGTTTGGCATCAAATCAAACAAAAAGTTGAAAAAAAACCCAACACCAAATGCGTTGTCACATTGTACAGAGACACTGCAGTCATGACTCTTGACCTATGTCCAAGACCTTATCATTGGAAACAGTCCAGTGTAACACAATAGAGCATATTGAGAACGTTTTTTTTTTTCATGGATGCCAAACTCATTGTTGAATACCAAGAAACTTTCATCAGTAATTAATAGATGATGCTACTAGTTAAAGTCACTAGAGTGTTTCCTGCACATTTTATTCTTGTATTATCAGTGGATGTGTTTGGACTACAGGTCTTCACATCTAGTGCACACTCTCTGCTCTTTGATGCATGATACATTTTTTTTGGAAATTCTTTTTTAAGTTGTGGTGGTTTATCACCCGTTTTGGAGGAAAAAGGTTCACTGGAAGAAAATATACTTCAAGGTTTACTTCACAGTTGGGAAACATAAACTAAGTCCTACTGCTGTCTGTCTCCCCATATCTCTCTCTCACACACCTTATCCATTTACATTCAGAACATGACAAACAAGCTAGAGATTATATTCTAATAAAGTACTATCATATTCCCATTGAAGCAGTGAAAAGACTCCCACTGGCATCCATAGGAATTGAATTGTATCCCCAGGAACATCCTCTTCCTTTTATGCAGGAAACAGTGAAGCAGGATGTCAGAAGCAAAAAAAAAAAAGAAAAAAAAATACTGTCCCTGGCTCTACCTGCCTGAGATATCAGCAAAACACAGCAGGTTTAGGTCAGCACAACTGTTGAAATCAATGGTTATTGCAACCAGGTTCAGTGTCTGTGAGAAAAATTGAGAAACACAACTGGATTAAAGCAGTAATCCAAATGGGAGGTATATTTTCGCACATTAGGAGGGTAATTCATGTACTGGAAACTTGCAAGGAAGAAATGTAAATCTTAGTAGAATATCTGAGTTCTTTTGGCAATCATATTTGGACCATTTATTTGGAAGGATAACAGATGCCTGATATAGGTTTCATTTCTTAAAGTCTCTGAGCCTCAGCTTTCCTTTAAAAAAAAAAGTTTATTTGTCCTCAAGTTGTGAATAGAATCTTGAAAAAATGATGTACAGTGCAGGTATCTCTGCCTTATATTTATGTTTTTATCAGAGAGCAACTGCACTACCAGGTGAGCAGAGGCAGAGTCAGTAACACGAACAATAAGGTATATAGTAAAGATCCTATTAGTGCATTTAATTCTCTCTTTTTTTTTTTTTTTTGACATGAGAATTAAAATACTTTTCTGATAAATTACACAAACTTATGTTTAACTTCATTGTGATCTCCTGTTATGTTGCCATCACATTACTGTTACTAGTTTGGCCTACCTGATTCTTCTTCCACTGGTTTTACAGAGGTCTTGATGGATATCCAGTGAATTCAGGCACACTGGTTTAGCAACAGGAACTGAGTACATGTTGGAAAGCGAAAGGTATTTACTGTGATATATTTTACAGCAATTTGCAAAGGGCAAGATAATTTTGTTCGTTATTTTTATTCTGAGCTTTCTGAAAATGCTGGGGACTGCTCTGGCGATTTTATTTTTCCACTGTTCTCTCTGTGAGATAGAAGGCCTTCAGGGCGTATTGAGACCAAATAGAGTGTGAGAGAAAACGTCACATTTTAAATTATTTGCCCTTCCAACAACTACTACAGCAAAAGGAAGATACTTTTTAGTCTATTCCTTCATGTTGTTCACTCTCCTTCTTACTTTTTCTCCCCATATTTTTATAGTTTCTCACATTTATTCCTGAAGAGATTATTTTATAAACTCTTTCCCACCTACTTTCTGTAAATATCTGCAAATGTTTGTAAGTCACTTTCTTTCTACGTTCTCACCATTAAATTCAAGAAAACATGTCCTGCAGCTTCACTCTTTGACACAGCTTACAACATTTTTTTTTACAAATCTGGAACAACTTCCAGCAAGTAAAAGTACATACCTCATGAGATATATTAGTCATTACAAAGCATCGTCTGTGAAATACCCCAAACAATTTATCAAGCTATTTATCTAGGTGAAATCAACCAATACAGCATTTCACAGTGACTGATATCATTGCCTGAACTTGAAAGTTAGGATCCACTTTTTTTATTTACAAATGTACTGTACATACAATGTGGAATGAACAACAAAAAAAAATAATACAAAAAATAAGAGGAGGAAACAAGAAAAAATCTGTGGAAAAAATGGGAAAAAATGAGATTAAATAAAATAAGAATCTTTCAGGGTAAATGAAATAAGCCAAGTGTGCCAGAGAAACAGGAGGATAAAAGAAACATATAACTCAGCAAAGAATGTACAAAGATTGGGGATTCAAAACATTCAAAGAGAGGCTCAGCAGCTAAAAAAAGCACCAAGAATGAAAATATTAACACAGTATCAAATTACATTACATGGAAACACAATCTAGGCAGTGATGCAAACATTGCAAAAGGTGAATAAGCAACAAATTGCAATGACAAGATGGATGCACAAAAGGAGCATTTTGAAAATGTGCTAAACCTTGCACTACCATTCAGGTACAAAGATTGCACCCGCCTAAGCGAACCAGGCAGCCTGCAAGAGAAGTTGGGTTCAAGGATGCATCCTCCAACCAGAGAAGAAACAAGATACGCTGCCAAGATTTCATACACTGTGACATATTTTTCACCACAGATGCTTTACAGAGCTGATGAAGTGATCAACATACTATGTGTTAAACAAAAATAGCAACTGTCCTTACTTCAGACCAATTAAGAATATTTATTCCACAACTCTGAAGAAGTTACCAAAGTGAAGCAGATAAAAAAGACCACTGTAACAAAATTTCTTTGACAGGCAGCAGGGGTGGACAGCATTTTAAGACCAAGAAATGCAGAAGGAAGGCAGCATATGAAACCAAGATGACAGATTGGCTCTTAGGGACCATTTTTACTGAGGGTCTGTAGAGCCTCTGTGCCCTTCGACTGTACTTAAGAGTGGTGAGAGTTCCAAGGACAGGAAAGCACATCCACATTTGCTCCATCATCATTTCCCTAAGACCCGTAAATAACTGATCAAAAAAATTATGATGGCATGGGCTGCCTCTTTGTCATTGACAAACAGATGATAGATTGTCAAAGAAAACCATAGAAACTTAGCTATGGTTAATCCAGCCACCAACTGATACACGTGTCCTAGGACATGAGTGCTCTAGGCTTGATGGTGACATAGGACACAGAAACACCAACATCACAGATCTTCTTTTTTCAGATACTTTTGGTAATGTAAACACATACAGCATTTTACTGTTGTTCCCAGCCATATAGTCCATTTTTAGAGGATAGTTGTTAATGACATGCAAATCTTTAACTCCTTCAACTCAATTCTATCAACCACTAATTAAAGAAGCGAGGCTTGCAACAGATAAACACAAAACATGCAAATTACCTCTAGTTTTCTTCATTATAATGGGAAATTAGGAACAGAGCAATTCAGATTCATTTATAGATACAACATCAAAAATATTTCTTCCTTTGATGGTAGCAACAGTAGGCAACTTCACTCCGGGCCTTGATTATAGCTCATCTTATTAAATACAGAATCAGAATACATGAAAAAGCTATTCCAAGGACCTGCTAGTTTCTAAACCAAAGAACAGATCCCCGAGGAAGAAAAAATATACTTCTGCTGAAACACGTGTGACCTGCAGATGCTTCAACAATTTTCTTAAATTACAATGAAAAAAAAATTCCATTAATATGTCTGTGCAGCAACAAAGTGTAAGTTAATTCTGTAAGCAATTATTTTAACCATTTTTGTTACTTACATATAAGGAGACAAATTTTCAACCCATTCCATGCATTTCACCTAGCAGATTGACACTGGCTGTGAATATTATAGTAGCAACATCCGTAGGGTGGGTTTTCCTTGCTGATATCTTCCCCACATCATCAGATGCTTATTATTTTGATCCCATCACATCAGCCACTAACATTTCAGAAATCTGTCATTTAGCAATAGGCTAGGTTAAGGGAAAAACAGAGGTATATTCCCTCTACATCTTCACACATAAGTAGTGTTCAAGTGAAGTAATCCACTACTTACCTAATTAAAAATAACTTTTCATTGTGAAGAACGTTTATTTTCTCACAAATAATAGAGGCAGGCAGAGCTCCTCCATCTGTGTATACATATATGTTCTTACAGTAATCATTACCTTCTGTGCTCTAATGTCAGATAATAGAGTTTATTATTATTTTTTAGCAAACTTTGGATGACAATGCTTGTGTTTGTAAAATTTCTTGGGTTTAATGTATTGGAGACAAACTGGGATATAATATAGTATATTATACTTGTATATACATTGTACTGTAGAGAATACATGAATGCTCATTTTTCCCATGCTGACAGTCTGTCATATCAAGTAAGATCCCACTCAGCCTTGAAGAAGTAACACTGTGTTCTAAAAATCAGTTTGGACAACTTATCCTTTAAATGATCAGACTCATTATATTTAAGTATATTTAACAGTGAAATTTTATGCTAACATACCTGTACAAATGCATAACTCCAATTTTGCTAAAAATTCTAACTGAAATTTAAAAGTCAGAACAGGCTTAATATCACTTGTTTTCCTCACTATTTTATCAGCTGTAGTAATATAGCTTCCATGGATGAAGTGAAACAATGAAAAGATATGAAATCGTGTACAAAAAAAGAAATAAAATCAAAGCATAATTTGTAATTATTTTATTATTTATAATAAAATATAACAAACTACAATCAGCAGGAATTTTATTTTATTATTTTCTGTGGTTTTCCATATAACCGATGTTCACAATGAACAGTGAGCTTTAAACTTCTACTGCAATTCTGCAAAAGAATTCAGTATCTTCTTAAAAACAAGGAATAAAAAGGAAGTTCCAAATTGCACAAAAGAACACTGTTTATCTAACAAAGTTCTGAAATATAAAACTTTTTTTTTTTCTTATTTAAAACATTCTAATATCTTTTGATTGCTGGCTGATAGAGATATGACAATCTTATCTCTTGTTCAGAGGTTAAGTTACCCATCACAACAGTGTAGCTCATACTGGCTTTTCACAAAAGCCTTCAAATATAAAAGCTGGTTGCACCATGGACTACACTGAGCTCATGACAGCAAACGAGCGCAGAATGAGATTGGAAGTTAAGTCATCAAAATTAATCATTCATGAATCAGACTTAAATAAAAGCCAGAATACAGGCAGTACTCCTTTTTAAGATGCTTAGAAATTATTTTTAAAAAATAAGAGTTCTTTGAGAGACCACACTTTTTTGTGACAATAAACGAAAACTAAAATTATTTTTTATTTAAAGTCCAGTACATGACTTATTTGAAAGACCTTGCACAACCTCTTGCAGAACCACATCTTCTCTGGCAATAAGGAAAGTTCAAATAGCAAAAATATCTTGATGTAAACTATGTCATTCCTATGCTGAATTTTTTAGTGAATATTCTCTATTTTCATCTGGTCATGGGTTATATTTACAGTTACAAAATACCATTGTGCCTACAGATACATTAGCTTCAACACTAGGGGAACAGCCATGAGCAAGACCATTTCACTGCATAATAGTTCAGAATTATCTATGTGTCTCAGTCTCACCTTTATTTAGCTAGAGGTGATGCACTTTCGTTTTAACTCATTAATACATTTCACTGAAATATTAAGAATTTAAGTTAAATCTGAAGCTGTAGCCAAAGTGTCTTATTTTTTAAACACAGATTGACAAATGAAAAAGACATAGTTGTTCTCATAGTAGAATATTAAACTGCTACACTTTGATTCAAAGGAAGCCAAATAACTAGTGCCAACAAAGACCTGGCAATACATCTTTTGAAGGTGGTTTGTTTAGTTTGTTCAGGTGTTTTGTTCAGGCTGCCTAAGCTTTTCCAGCTTTGCCACATATAGGTTCTGATTTGGACTGCAGAATTCATTAATAGCACTCGTGATCCTCTGACTCCCTTTCTGGAAACACTGCATTCACAAGGAAGTTCACTACTATCTACTTACAGGTGCATTTATGCTACGTTTCGGTTCAGATCAGAAGTACATTTTCAACATGAATCTCCCAAATGTCCCCAGTTGCCACACTTCAGTTGCCACATTTCAGTGCATGTAACGGATTTATTTCAGGTGAAAATGGTTTACTCAGAGGGCGGTGAGGTACTGGAACAGGTTGCCCAGAGAAGTTGTAGATGCCCCATCCCTGGAAGTGTTCAAGGCCAGGTTGGATGAGGCTTTGGGCAACCTGGTGTAGTGGAGGGTTTCCCTGCCCATGGCAGGGGGGTTGGAACTAGATGATCTTTGAGGTCCCTTCCAACTCTAACCATTCTATGATTCTATGATTCTATGAAACGAAAACTGGAGCTTCTCTCCAGGAGTACAGCTGATGGGCTGTACAGGCATCAGTCTGCAGGATCAGACTAAAGCTAGTTCAAAGTACATCCTCTAGAGGTGTTTGCTGTTAGTATTTCACTTTACACATCTGCCTCTACAGGGCTGCAGTGCTAGATAACATAGATATGGCCTTGAAGAACTAATTCAGGGCCTCCTGTGTCATATTCACTTTTGGGAGAGCGAAAACCAAAATATGGCCAGTTTTCTCTCCTCTTGATCTACAGATTATGAAAATGAGGCTAATGTTCTGGCCGTCCGCCCATCTTCCTAATTACATTTAATATGAATAAAAAAACCCAACCCTAAAGACACTGCAGTTACAATAGTGCAACTATTAGCAGCTCACATTATGCCTGGTATCTCTGACCATGACCTGTTGACACGCAGTCATGATCTGATCATGATCCAAGTTGTTTTACACTGCTTAATTCCAAACAAAAATCACAAAATCCCACCCTCCATAACTAAAATAAAATTTCACACAGACAGATGTAAAGTCCTACTGAATACAGCAACTGTGAGGTTTGTTGGATGCAATGAGAACATGTGTCCCATCTCCATTGTACTGAAAAATCTACAGGTTATCTTGCAGTCACTTTCCACTACTTCATATAACACTGATGCTTTGGAGATAGACAAATGACAAGTGCCAAGAAAACATGTTTCAAAAATAAGGAACAGATATAATATGTTAGACACTAGAAATTGATATATTTAGCATGTTGGTTGCTGGGATGTTTTAATAATTTGTTACAACTGCATTTGTAAACTATTGCAATTAACTGTTCTTTATATCAATGGTAATTAAACTTATGTATGATTTAATGACTCGCCAAATGCAGAATATATTTTTCCACTTGTGTTTTTTACCTACCCTTTAACTTGCTTGCTACCAACTGCAGTGATAAGCTGTTCCCCTGAACGGTCATTCAGCTGCATGAGCTGGATGATTGACTGACTGATGGTGTGTTCAGTTCAAACACAGATGATAATGGCTTGAAAAAATAGTTAATTGATAGAGGCAAAAAAAAAAGTGACAATCAGATGAATGGATTATCATCTCTCTGAGGAGAGAATTTCTTTTTTTCAACAGGTACAAATAATAGAACAAATAATAGAACATCAAACATACCAAACTCATTTTTAAAAACAAAACAAAAAATTAAGTTTCTCTGTTCATCTTTCATATTTTTTACCCACCAGGTTATGTTAAACTATTTCAATTCACAAGTTATTGCTGAGTGAATTTATCAGATGTCTTCACTCCTGGAAATTCTGAAGTCTTTATTCATCATTCACTCACTTCTTAAGACTGAGGTCTCAGTAACATTGTCAAGACTTGGCTCAGTTATAGTGAAAAGAGTGACAATCCCATCTGAAAGATATTGGGATCGACTGAAATAAGCCAAGTATACAATTTCCCTTAAATTTGTTGCCAATTCCTTTGATATCACTTTATGTCCCAAAACTTTATTTTTTTTAATATAGCTGTAGGCAAGAGGAAAAAGATTAAAAGTTACCAAAACTCATAGAATCATAGAATCATAGAATGGTTAGGGTTGGAAGGGACCTCAAAGATCATCTAGTTCCAACCCCCCTGCCATGGGCAGAGAAATCCTCCACTACACCAGGTTGCTCAAAGCCTCATCTAACCTGTCCTTGAACACTTCCAGGGATGGGGCATCCACAGCTTCTCTGGGCAACCTGTTCCAGTGCGTCATGACCCTCAATGTAAAAAATTTCTTCCTTATATCTAATCTAAATCTCCCCTCTTTCAGTTTGAATCCATTGCCCCTTGTCCTATCACTACACGCCCTTGTAAAAAGTCCCTTTCCAGCTTTCCCGTAGGCCCCCTTTAGGTACTAATACTCCTTGCATATTAGTTTGTAACATTCAATGCTAGCTGGAACTAACAATTTTTTTTTTGTTTTATACAGGCAAGATTGCATGACATGTTAAAATGACAATGGCCTTTGAGAGCAGTTTGGACTAACAGAAAGGGAAATGTGTATAAAGTCCTAAAACAAATACAGGGTGGCACAGAAGGCTGTGTATTACATTAGAAGCAGCTATTCTAGTAGCTGAATATCATTCTGACTATATCAAGCCTGGCAAGGCCAAGTATCCCACTCAGTGACCTCTAAATCCTCAGGCAAAGGGATAGAGAGAGGTATCTCCAAGACCAAGGCCAATGGAGTAGACTGGCCTTGTCCACACTGCCTGGTGTTCAGCCTCGTCTCCTCCTGGCTGTATGTGGTACTTCTGAGGTGCTTAAACATAATTACTAATTTTATGTTGTTTTTTTCTCCCAGCTCCCATATGAGGGTTTTGTTTCTGCACTCCAGAGTGGTATGTACAGCCCGATGTGTGTGCTGCATTTCATCTCCACAGTATGGGAACTATGTGCAGGCATTTCAGGGTATGGAAGACTTGGTGAGGCAGAGGGGGCCAAATGTGGTGTAGTCATATGCCTGTTTTTCCTGTAGCGATGAATAAAAATGACCATGGAATATATATTTTAAAAAAATCAAATTAATTTCTAGAGTAATTATCTGATATAAATGATGCGGAAAAGACACTAAATAGATTTTACAATCGAATTTTCAAATGTGTTTAAAAAGAATTATAAGAGTTGTTTGC
This sequence comes from Tauraco erythrolophus, assembly GCF_009769465.1. NCBI lineage: Eukaryota > Metazoa > Chordata > Aves > Musophagiformes > Musophagidae > Tauraco > Tauraco erythrolophus. The sequence goes on from NC_141467.1 coordinate 29,281,793, forward strand.
ATGCAGTGAAAAGAAATTTGAAACTATGGGCCTGGCTGGTCCCTTCCAGCCCCATCTTTCTCTGCTTCTGACAGTTTTTTTCTTTTTCTTCAGGCTATCTTCTTTCATTGTTCATCTGCGCCCTAAGCCTGGCTTCAAAGAGTGTTATTTACTGAGGTGAGTGCAACTAAAAGTTTGAATGCATTTCAAAGGGATTCAAAGCAGTTGCTCTTGAATGGCTCCGGGTGATAGTTTCACCTAGTGAATAGTTTCAAGAACAGTGTTTCTTTTCGCTAACCTTTTTCATTCTTCTCTTTCTCTAACTGATTTTCATTGCCTGCAAAAGTATAAAGTGAAGACCAGGATGGAATGAGCACAGAGGTAAAAGGCAAGTGTGAGGAGACAGGTGGAAAAGTAGGCATTTTTAAGAACTGGAATTAAGTATTGATTACAATAAAATGTCACAACAAGGTCCCTATAGATATCTCTGACCAGAAAACACAAGATTTCAATAAACAGTAACTTTTATGTTACTTAGAAAGTTTTAATCTTCAGCCTTGTAGTAAAAAAAAAAAAAAATATATATTCTCCATGACTATAGTTTTTGTTGAGAAGTCTCTCTTTACTTTTAGTTTCCCAGCTTTGCAACTGAACCTAAACCAACACTAGGTCACAGCAGCCAGAATCATTTTGTACAGCTTTAATCAATGCATGGGTCTGGTCTGTGAAGATGATCATGATACATGCCTGAACTGCCACTGACATTCCAAATTTGTAATGTACTGACTTAATAGTTGCTTGCATGTGTAATGAATCAGCATTAGCAGACACAATAGGTTTCTTACATCTGTTACTACGCATCATTGAACCATTAATGATTAGCATTTGTGTTCAGGATATAGCTGGCTACATAACAGATGTCAATGTCCTTAGTAGGATATTCAAAGTAGTTTGAAATTGAGTTGTCCATTTCCTTTTCAAAGTATATTTTCAGCCTTCTGTTGTAATTGATATTTCAGAGTCAACTACTCTTTTACAAAACATTTTTCAGAGTTTCAAGTTTTCTATTATTTCACAAAACATTCAGCACATTCAGGCCACTGGTTTTAAGTCTGTGTATCTCCTGAGGACAGGAAATACAGTGATATGGAGACAGGTGGTACTAAAGTATCTGACAAGGGGCATACAGGACATTTTTAATAGGTCCAGAAAATCCATGGACAATACTCATGTTATAAAATGTGAGGTTTTTTTTTCCTAAACCACAAACCACACTGTAACAGCAGTACTACATAAATACGTTACTATTGTGTTGCCATTCAGTCAGAAAGATTAGCAAAAGCATAATATTAAGGGCATATTATTACTGCTTCTCAATAGTTAATAATTTGTTTTACACATGAAAAGCAATATATGCCATTTATCTCAAAATGTCAAAATACTTCAGCATATTCTTAACACAGGCTATTGACATATAATCCCATTCTGGGATGTCTCGGCTGTAGATAATGAAGAAGAAAACCTGACTTTTTCACAGAAAACTTCTAAACCTGCCAGGCTGATGCATCCAAAGTTTTCACCCTTCATTCAAAGCCCTTTTGAAGTGTCCAAGCAATGTACAAAACCAAAACCGTTAGCCATTTTTGATAGACCTGATCATAATTTTGATTCATATATTATTTTTTGAGCTCATTTCACAGTAGTCCAGATGCAGCCTTCAAGAACTAATGTTGGCTGCTGTAAAAGGGGCCTGAGAGTGAGCAGGTGACAGGTCTTCCTGCATGGGATGAGCACATAATGCTTCATACAATTTAGATGGTGAACTGAGGGGAAGATGGGGGGCTAGGAGGATTAGGGGTTAACAATCTTATGATATGAAAAGTATAGGTTGCAACACCATAACATGGAAGTGGAATAACAGCACCACCAGCATATGGTATATGCTACACCAGCTACTATTACTGTTCAGAGAAGTCTTTGTTTCTATACCAGGATATAAGAGCAGTACCTTGGATACCAATATATACTCACCATTATGTTCTTCTACAGAGCTCTTAATAAATTTCACTGATGAACGACCTTGGGAAAAAAAAAAAAAGTGTTCACTGCAGTATTTGAAGCTGCCTGTTTCCACCACCTTGTATTCAAATGCTTGGATTAGAGGAGGAGAGCTCAGTAAGAAAATGTGTTCTGCAACTTTGGAATTAACTTAAAGTTTAATGAAAAAATGAACAGAATATTTTTTAATCATGGCAGATAAAGTAATTTTTTAAGTGAATTTTGCACACCAAACATTTCTAAATATGTAGTACTTAACCTAATGTGGTGTTATTTAGGGAAATTCACTGTTCCTTTACATCTTAGGAAGGATACAGTGAGATTTAAAAAATGCTTTGTTAAACAGTTTTCTTTCCTAAAGATTTGTCCTGCTCATCAAATGCTGCATTGTTCCACATCTTCTATATATTTATTCTTTTCTCATTGTTCTTCCAAACAGCTTTTGGACATTGTTTCAAGGCTGTTGTTTTACTGACAGAAATTCTTGAAACACAATTGTTTTTCACTGCACTGCTAAAAGATGTTCATTTAAAGTGAACAACAGCTTGGATAGTTTCCCCTGTTCACTGATTGACAATAATGCTGAAGAAAGGATTTGCTTTTGAGCTTACTGTTTCACAGTCAAAAAGCTTGCCAGATCCAATAAATCTGCATTTACGTTTAACTATTCCTTGCATCTTTGCTTTCTGGGCTACAGAATAAATTTAGGAAAGCAAACTTGAGCTAAAAGCTCCATCAAACTAGTACACAGCCCATTATTTCCAAAGTTGCCTTGTTAGACTTGAAATTTAAAATAATTTGCACACCATCAGCAATGATACTTTGTTCTGCCTTCTAAAGTTGTCTCTCTCCACTCCACATGACCTGTATGTTCATGTGTGATTTATGAATAAATGGTGTGAATCACAAATGCCATACTAGTGAGGGACAGGGGGGGATAACTTCACTTATGTCCTTCTCAGAGTAAATCTCTTTTTTGTACAGATGTACTGGTGAGATAAAAGTCCAGGTCTTTCCTTTCCATTGAGCTGTCAAAGTCTGAACTAAGAAAAGAAAATTTAGAGAATAGTTCAAAGCCCATTGCATTAATGAGAACGTAACCATTGTCTTCAACGTGCTTTGGAGGAAACCTGGAAGTGCTGGGTGTCCAGTATCCTACCCCATCCTAAGTTAAGGTGCTCAGCTGGTCGAGGATGTGATTTAGTTCCTTCGCTTCCTGTCAAAACCCATCACACTTCTGACTGGGAAAAGCCACTGTGGGAAATATTTTCCTATAACTTCCAGTAAGACCCTGTGGAATCCATGTCTGTTTGAAGTGCAGAATTATTGTAAAGCTAATGTTTCACCTTAGGTCAGTCCACAACAATAACTTCATTTGCACAATAAGTCAGACATTTTTCCCCATCAGGAGATGTAAGATGCCAGCCACACAGCAGAATTGTGTAGCCCCACTCCCCTCATGGGGAAACCAGCATTTAGCATAGAAGAGGAGCAAAACAAAAACAGAGTTTGAGATTCTGTTCACAGACAGAAGGGGTAGAGCAACTAGCTTACTCCTTTCCGACTACTTCCACCCCAACTATATCCTAACTTTTAACACAGAAAATCAGGGAGACCCATAGTCCCAGATATTGCACAAATTCTTTGAACAGGGTCGACTGACTGTCCTTAAATTGCTTACAGTCAAACTTACAAAGGTTAAGACAGTAAAAGGGCATAAAACAGGCCACAGAAATCCATACAGCATTACTGAAACTATCATAGAGTGTAAGGGAGGTCAAGAGCCATCCACCTTGTGCTCTCCTCTCCTTCTGCCTGGAAAGCCTTCTACCTCTCTTCCCTAGTTCACAGGTATCAATTTTTACAAGGTCATTTGGGATGTTGAAGGGCAATGGCAGGTGGAGCTCTTTTTATCAGGTTTTTCAGCCTGTAGATAAGCACGTATCAATGTTGTTCTACTAATCAAATCAATGCAGTAACATATCCAGTTCGAGAAACCTAGAAAACACCTGTGTCTCAGTATTTATTTTTTTATTAAATGATGCCTGGCCCTTGGTTCTGGGTTCAGTAAATGTTTCAAACTGAGGTTTTCAGGGTATTTTGAGCAGTGGGACCTCTAAACTGCACAAATTTAATTATTCATTAAACACTTCAGTTTTTTCCTCCCACCTCCGCTGTATGTTGCTTAAAAAATTTTCTATCTTTTGCTAATCCATCAAGCATTTGCTGTATATTCAGCAGCGTGGTCATGTTGTATAAATGCCTTCTTTCTTCACTTTGCGCTATGTCAGTTTGTCTGTACCTCAGAAAACAGCGTTTTCTTCAGAGACAGAAACACTATAGTTGATTTTAAGAAACTCTAGTATATGTGTACACTACCTAGACTAAAAATTGAAGGTGTAAGACTGAAATCTGATAAAAGCAATATCACTAGAGAGAAGCTCAGCTTTTGCAGACAATCTGACTTTAATTTAAACAATTTGCCCTTGGGTTTTGGGACTTTTTTCCGCCTCAAGCAAATAAAGTTGAGAAAAAAACAGAAACAAAAAATGTTGCTTTGATAGATGCACATAGACAAAGTTGTACTGTTTCTCTGTTTTTATATTTTAATGCATAACACATTCTGATAATTATCTCCTGGTTTTCAAATACAGTCCTGTTGTTCCTCAAATTGCATTTTAAATCTGCTTTTCTGCCTTCACTTCACCAACACATCTCCTGTTGTATCTACAACACAGGTAGAAACCTATGGCCACTACTTGTCTGTATGACAGATTGTTAACTGGGGAATAAAAAGCCTGTTTAAAAGTGGGAAATTTAATTAGAGTCAGAAAATTTTTCATAGCTCAAATCCTAACGAGAAGCCAAAATATAAAAAATTTAACAGTATGTTATTTAAATAAATTTAGCATTCCTTTTTTAATTTTGACCAGTTATTTCTTTTATGTTTACGCAATATAGCTGAAATTTTCATCTGGAATCGTATAATATTATCCTATACATTCATTGTTAGAACTGAATGAATTAATTTCTCATTCTAAAAGGATCAAATAAGAAATACAATTAGCTTGAAAAATCTTATAGTTTAAACGATGATTAAAACCCACTCTTTCCTGCAAGATGTTTTAGATTCACATTTACATTTGTTCTTATTAAAAAGAAAGGAATCCTTTAAATAATCCCTTCCTAGTATTTCTGGGCTATTTATTTTTATCCGTTTACCTCCTTAAAAGCAATAATGCATAGCTGTCTTTGCTAATCTGAAGCCAGACCAATCTTTCTGTGCTTGGGTATCTGCTGCAGTGGAATGCCATTTACATGGAACTTGGAATGGAAAAGGCCATATGCTGATTATAAAAGACTCTTGCACCACCTGGATAATAAAAACACAATTAAAACCTTTTCCGTACTTTTCTTGTTTGCTTTGAGCTTTTTGTTTCCCCTCTTTTTTTTTTTTTTTTTTTTCCCGAATGGCAGTCAGAGATTTCAATTTGGGGGGTTGGCCATACAAATATCGGTTTCTTCACTGAGATTCTAACAGCTTTTGTCAGAACTGGAAAACTGTGAACTGCTGGAAAATGTCTGGAACAATGTTTTATTGAACCAAGGCCCAGGGGAAAAATATTTACAATGCTCAAGAACCACTACTTAGTAGTACCTCCAATCAGAGGCTATGCCTTACAAATGCAAGTTTAACATTATGATTACACTAGCTATAACTGAACTACAAAAATATAATCAGGTAATATCATCATATATATTCATTAAGAGACGTTACATTTCACAGTTAATGATTGTTAGAAATGTTGTAGATAGACAGAAAATTACCCTTGATGCTACTTATAGCAATACAGGCAAACGACACAAAGCAGCCATGCCATTTTAAATGAAATTTTGGTCTCTTTTTATCTGCAGTGAGATTTAGTATTTTAAGATACTTCCAGGCATGCAAATTATGTCTTTTATGTAATCAAATTTTTCAAATAAATTTTACTGGCATTGTAGTAGTTTGACAACGAATTCTATTCTTGGTCCTAAAATGGTTCTCTCCCATAAATACCCTGGATGCTGGACAGAAAACGTCACAAACAGCAGTATACATGCTAACATATAAGAAAGAAGAAGTAATGGGAAAGCAATATAGAATCCTTGGCTTTCAAAATAACCATTAAAAAACAATACGTGAACCTTATCCTATAATTATGTCAAAGAAAGATTGTAATGCTAGGCAAACTACTCTTCATTCATTCACTGAACATCTTTCTTTGCTGCTGAAAAATGTGCTGAAAATTGCACAACATTCAGTCCGTACTGTCTGAAATGCAAACATAAACAGGAATTTCATAAGGAGTTGTGTCTTAACCACAACTAAAAAGTCGTTCCAAAACGCCCTATAGATACACTTATTCCACTCTAATGGTTACAGTGGGCCCTTTCAGAGGATAAAAATAAGGTTTATGAGATGACCTACTGAAGATGATACATAAACTGATCTGTATCAAATTTAAGCTTTCAATTATTTTTTCCAGGTATATTCTTTATAAAAAGGCAATTTCTTCAGAAAAGTAAAAACTTTTTACTTAAAAAGAATCATAGTACTTTATGGGGTTTTGACTTCAGTTGTAGTACTGAAGTCAAAGTGAATAACAAGCTTCTCATTTTTTTCACCGACTATGAATACTTTTGGACAATCTGATCATTAGTCTTTCAATCACCTCACACTGTTCAGCTCATTTTGCAAGAACTCCCCTATATTTATATGCCCATGAGGTTTAAACAGTAAATGCTAAATGAACTGCATGAGTCATGCACCTATATGACATTTTGACAGAAACAATTAATAGGAATTTGGAGTGAGTTCTTGTCTGCAATAACAAATGCAGAAATCTTTCAAAGTGCTGGAAAAAATGACAGTTTGTTCTTCCTGCTGGACAATTGCTATTACTTTGCCAATCTTGAATGCAATACACAATTCAAATGGGAATTCGCATGTTAGCATTTTTGTTAGGTATGTTCAGACAATGGATGCATCAAGACAAATGTCAATAAAAAATCTCTAAATGCTTTTAAAAGATTAAAGATGTATGGCACGTAGAGGAGAACAAGGAGATCAAGCCCAGTCAGCATGGGTTTATGAAAGGCAGGTCCTACTTGACTAACCTGATCTCCTTCTACGACAAGGTGACCCGCTTAGTGGATGAGGGAAAGGCTGTGAATGTTGTCTACCTAGATGTTAGTAAAGCTTTTGACATAATTTCTCACAAGATTCTCCTGGAGAAATTGGCTGCTCATGGCTTGGATGGGCGTACTCTTTGCTGGGTAAAAAACTGCCTGGATGGCTTGGCCCAAAGAGTTGTGGTGAATGGAGTTAAATCCAGTTGGCTGCCAGTCACAAGTAGTGTTCCCCAGGGCTCAGTACTGGGGCCAGTTCTGCTTCATCTCTTTATCAATGATCCAGATGAGGGGATGGAGGGCACCCTCAGTAAGTTTGCAGACAACACCAAGTTTGGTGGGAGTGTTGACCTGCTTGAAGGTAGAAAGGCTCTACAGAGGGATCTGGACAGGATGGATGGATCGATCGAGGCCAACTGTACAAGGTTCAACAAGGGTGAGTGTTGGGGCCTGCTCTTGGGTCACAACAACCCCACACGGCTGGGGAAGAGTGGTTGGACAGCTGTCTGGTGGAAGAAAAGGATCTGGGGGTGTTGGGTGATCGCCAGTTGAATATGAGCCAGCAGTGTGCCCAGGTGGCCAATAGCATCCTGGCTTGTTTCAGAAACAGTGTGGCCAGCAGGACTGGGGAAATGATTCTCCCTTCGTACTCAGCTCTGGTGAGGCTGCACCTTGAATACGGCATTCAGTTTTGGGCACCTCACTACAAGAAAGACACTGACATGTGTTGGCACTTGTCCAAGATGGGCTGCGAAACTGGTGAAGCGTCTGGAGCACAACTTCTATGACGAGTGTCTGAGGGAAGTGGGGTCATTTAGCTGGGAGAAAAGGAGGTTGAGGGGAGACCTTATCGCTCTCTACAACCACCTAAAAGGATGTTTTTTGCGAGGTGGGTGTCTGCCTCTCTTCTCAGGTAAGAATTGATAGGACTAGAAGAAAAGACCTCAAGCTGCACCAGAGGGGTTTTAGATTCGATATGAGGAAATATTTCTTCTTGTAAAGGGCTGCAGAGCATTGGAATAGACTATCAAAGAAGTTGTTGGGTCACCATCCCTGGAGGTATTTAAAAGACATGTAGATGTGGTGCTTACGGACATGGTTTAGCGGTGGGCTTGGCAGTGTTAAGTTTACGGTTGAACTTCATGACTTTGAGGGTTCTTTTCCAGCCTAAATGATTCTATGATTCTATGAGTATATGGTGTTTCCATAAACAGGCTACTGAGGTTGGCATAAGCTGTCATGTAATTTTCCCTGGCATACTGTGCTCTCATGCCATGCCTGCTAAAGTCAGAACCACTTCCTGTTTGAAAGAACTGGGGTTGAAGCCTCTCACTCCTTCATATGCAATACTTGGTAAAACAGAGAAATTCAACACAAGGATGAAAGCCGCAAGAGTAAATAAAAAGAACGAGTTTCAGATTAAGGATTATCTCATTTTTACAGGTTTTCCAGGGAATGAAAAAAACCAGAAGAAATGTGGAAGCTTATTTTGCCAGAAAAAAAAATTGATAATAAAATGTCCCCTTCCTTTTTTTTTTTTTTTGTCTTTTTTAGATTTGGAATTTACATTTCTTTCAATTCAGTAACAAGCTGTTCTTCCAAGTCAAGTAGGGATTCAGAACATACAGCTTTAATAGAGGGCCCCTGGCTCTTAACGTGATAAAAATTTATGCAGGCTTAGTCTGTCTTCCTTTCGCACTGGACTACAAACAAACATAAAGGAATATTATGTACTAGAAAGAAAGACAAAAGAACACCATCATTAAAATGGAGTCTCTTTACTTTATATATATATTATATAGAATGGAAAAATGGAAATTAAATGGTGTATTCTTGAGACGCTTATCTAATCTGCTCTGAATCATGCACTGTTGCAGCCTTTCTCTCATGGTTGATTATGTAGACGCCCATAGAGATTAGTCTCTTAACTTAGGCATCCTGAATGACATCCCTAAGTTTGGCAAGTGCAAGTTTATCCTTCTCTTTTTCACACTCTATAAATTTCCTTCTTTTTTAGACATAAAGAATTACTCACCTGACACCAAGAGTCACAACAACGTAACTGCAGTATAAAAGAATAATTTGTTACTGTGCTTTCTTTCTTTAGTAATGTGTTGAATACCTAATTTTAATGAGTCCTTGGTCTGTGTCAGTTATGCTGGTTATTGATACTTTGCAAATGTCAACATAATGTCAAAATACGCGTTCCTGAAAGAATTTGATCATTTATGTGGTTTCCAATGAAAAACTCTAGCTGAATGGTATTAATCTATAACATAAACATGGACGATAACAAAAAAAATAAATTGAATATAAATCAGAAGACATTGCATATCTGTTTTAATAATCTACCTGATTCTTTCATCTGCAGCTTTATCTGGAAAGCAGAATTGTGAAGATATTTCTCTGGCCTGAATGGATTATCGACAAGATATCAATACTTCTTATTTCATACAGAGTAGAAGAGGGGAAAAGAGAACAACAACAAAAAAGAGAGAATCTATCATTTAAAGTAAGTTGGTAAACTAGAGTCTAGATGACTCTTCAGCAATTACATAAAATTATGAGTCCTGTAGTAGAAATAAATACTCCATGAAGCTAGGACAGAAGTAGGCTAGCAGAATAAAAAATAAAAACAAACACAAACAAAAGAATACAGTAAAAGATCTGTCAAAACATCTTACAAATCATTTTCCCAAAAAAGCCCATACAGACACCATTTTTTTCCATACTACACTAGGTATTTCAAGAGAGAAGAGTATAATTTTTGGGAGAGAGCAATGCTGCACACTCGTAGCAGTCATAGCACGAGCACACCAAAGTTACTTGAGGAGCACCACTCCAAGATGCAACGTGTGAACAGCAAAAGTATGTTGCAAGGAATATTTTGATACCTTTTTTTAAAATAAACAAGTTAGAGTAAATTCTGTATGTCTCTGCAGGATGTTCACTTTCTGTCTGTATGAATGGAAATTTTATTGCAACAATTTTTACTGAGCTGTAAACTCAGTATATTACACATAACCTGCTGTTTTAATAAGACATTTTCACCCAAATCCTAACAGAGCTCTTAATTCTACTTCAACTAGAGTCATTATCTCAGAATATAAGGGGCAAAATACCAGGCTTTAGACAGTTGTCTGGAGATGGCTTGCTCATATTTTTTTGGCCCATATTTCTTGTACATATGTTTTTGTTCAGATTAGGAAGTCTGAAATGTCTGACTGGTCTGAATGCCCATAATGGACCTAATCTCTTCAGAGGGGAAAGAAGCTTTGCTGCCAAACTGTGCTTTCCTAGCACAAGAATATTTCCTATTATATTTCCTGAACCGATACTTACTTAAAAATACGGTCGTTTTAATGCTTAGTTGGAGTGCAATTTTCTTCGGCTTGGCTTTTGTCAAGATTATTAGAGCTAGTTTTACTGGTCACTTCAACTGCTTGTTCTTCTCCATGATTCCATTGTACGTTACAGGAGAGAGAACCTGTTCCTTTCAGACCAATGACACAGTCCCTATGTCAGCACAAACTACCTTTGGCATAACTAATTCTTTTCCAGAGTTGCAAGGGTGTATCATTTTGTCTTGCTGTTTCTTGGCTCTGTTTTTCTCATTTAACCTCTTTATGTGCAAACTTTTGGACTGTGAGACTATCCTTGTTATATTTATTTGCAGTGCTTACTACAATGAAAGCCTAAACCTGGAATATCATAGCCGGGCCATAATATACAGACAATAGAAAAGTAACAGGAAATACTTCCAAAGAAGAGTTTAATAAATGCACAGTTGATTTAAGGCAAGGTATTTCTTATTTTGAAACTCCAATTAAAGAATGAATGAATGATGTTTGATGAGTTGTTGGTCCAGTTGTATTTTATTTTGGTGGGATGAGACATTAAGTCTTTCTAGCTGAATATGAGAAGCGAGCCATTTACAATATGAACGCCAAAGTCACATTAAAGGTGAGATAGCAAAGGAAAAAAAAAGTCAAAGTTTTACATGTGGTGTGTTTCAGCACACAATACTTCCATAACAAAGCTCTTCACAAATAATATAGTTTCTTTTTTCATTGGTGTCAAGACACCCTTGGTTACTTTCTTTGAGCTGCTTTATTCAAAAGAAAGGTCAGGCAGTTTACAAAATAATGCTCTTAAAACCAATGCTCAGGGCATCTTATTGTCACCTGCTTAGAACTGTTTGGATTAGGTACTACACCTAGCAAGAGAGCAAAGATCATGCTGCATTTAATGGGGGTCAAAGCTTTCATTATTTGACAACTACAGTAATTTAGAAAGGCATATGACTGAAGCTTCCTCTTACTCTTTAAATGTTTTGCTTCATCTTTTAAAGACAAAGGAGAAGTACTTCTCTCTTCCACATCACTAACCTCAATGATCACTTAAGCATAAAATTAGAGAAAAGAGAAGAAAATCAAGGATGCTGTCAACTCCTAAGCACTATGCTAATGAAATCACTACCTTCTGCATACGCTTTTTGCATAAAATTGTCTCCAAGTCTTAAAATAGCTTTTCCAACACAGTTCTTCTGACATTATTCTTTCATTAAATCATCGCCTGGTTAATTGTATCCTATTGATGATAGTAATCCATTGATGCTCTATTTTCTTTTTATCAAGTAAAAGGTCACATCAACTGAAACCTGCTATTAAGCAAATAGCAAAGAAATTGAAAGCAGTAATAATAGTCTCTGCCTGCATACACAAGGTTGATGATGAAAAGAAGGTGGAAATGTACATTTAAAACTAACTCATGTAAAAATATTACAATATCTGAAGAAAATATTATATGATAAAATACTGTTTATACAAAAAAAGAAGCAGAACTGAATTTATAGCAATAATGAAAACTATATATGATATTTTGGGAGAAAAAAAAATATAGTATTGCTATCTACCATGTTTGCATCTTGATGACAGTTGATAAACTACCTTAGGAACACAGTTACACTTCCAAATAATTCAGTTTATAATTGTCTTAACTTGAGTGCTCCTCAGGGAATTCAACTTGGAGCAGGAATGTAGCATTACCAACTCTCATGAGAAGAGGAGACATTATACTCATCACTTTTTTATTATCTGTCCTTAGCAGTTATCTGCCATTGTCACAAATACACATGCTTGAAAGCAGAAAAAGTAACAGACCTTAAGAATAGCAGCATAACTGTCAGATTAGGTCACTCACAGAGTGGGATTTACTCTACCTTATATATTTTGCTTCCCTAGCAGTTCTGAAAAAAATCGAGTGAAATATCTTTTGCAGATAACCTGAAATGATTACCTTTCTTAGAAAATATGGAAAATTGAGAAGCTGCAGAAAAAAAAATTTCAAATGATGAAGATAGCTTGTTTGTTACCCTTTGTTTTGATTCAAACTGCACTGAAACTTTTGGAAGATTTTAAAAGACTACTTCTCAACTTTAAAGTAAATAGACAGTCCAATTGGAAATGTCAAAATGTAAAGTCTGACTTTTCCTGCTCTGCATTTTTCCACAATACAAACACTTCAATGACTTGAAATTAATTCAGAAAATATTTCAGCATCACCAAAAATGTGTTCATTTATTTTATTACATGAAAAAATGACGGTTAAATTATTTCACCCGGTTCTCCTCTAGATATCCATTCTATTCTGCAGCTCCTATTATTATCTGAGCACTTCAATATTTTGAATGTATTTATAGTCATAATAACTCTCTAAGGTAGGAAAATAGTGTTGGTATGTACAGAGGGACAGCTCTAAAACTGGGTCATAGTCCAGGGATATTCATTACTGAGTGGAATTCATGTGCCTGAGTCAAACATCTCACATCTCTCTACATTGAAAGGCAAGAATTACAAGCCAAGAAAAATATCTGCAGTATCCAGCGTGTTCAAGAGAGAACAACAAAGACAGCCAACAACTAACACTAAAAATTTGCAGAAAACTGTGTCCAACACATTTAAATATCTTTCTGTTATTCCATCTGAAGCCTATTCATATTCACAAAAAACCCAACCCAAACCAAACTTCTTGACTCCAGGTGTTAAGCCCCTATTTACTCAGAAAATGACCTTACCATGGGTCTTGCTGAAGATATGATCCTCCAGCCAGTGGAAGCTATAAGGCAGAAAGCCACTCAAGTTTCAAAATTAAAACAAATGACTGGAGATGGAAAACCTAGATTCTTGTCTTTGTCCCTAAATCTCTCTCTGCTCTTTCTTACAGCCGACGTAAAATGGATAAATAGTTCAGGGAGGTTGGACTGCCACCAGAAATTCTCTCCCTCCCCTGTATGTTCTTATACAGGTTTACCTACAGAGGTACAGTTTGATTAAATGAAGTTATAGGGCTTCCAAACCGGAGCTGGGCAATTCACTCAGGGCTTCTGGGCATCTGTGCAGAATTGTCAGCCCCACTCTGCCAGATCATGCATCTCTGCTCTGTCAGTAATTAAAAAAATCAAATTTAAGAAATAATTGTGACCAATATTTATTACATATGATGATTGTTTAAGTGACACCATACTCTGATCTCCAGATGTTCAACTGATAGGTATTAGATGTAGGCTTATACACTGATATGCATTGAAAAGCAATAATGTTCCTTTCCCTAAAATCTTCCATAGAATTGTCCTTTTTCATTAATCCAAATAAGCTCTGAGACTAGTATCTTGAAAAAAGTTCTTAAGAAAGTAATGGGCTAACTTCCACATCAATGCCAATCATTAAATGTATGGAAAACTGTGCTCTTGAAGACCAGAGCGTGAGGCAGGAGTCATAAGAGTGGCCACACTGGGTGAGTTCAACTGTGGCATATTCTTCACCTCCAGAAGCATAGCAGAAAATTCTTAGGGGTAAGTACATTTCAATCTCATTTTACTCTTCATGAAAAGGAGCATTTTCCCGGCTTGTGATCTAAGAATACATTTTACCATGCTATCCACTGAGCTAACATAGAATCCTAGAATCATCATAGAGCAGTTTGGGTTGGAAGGGACCTTAAAGATCATCTAGTTCCAGCCCCTCTGCCACAGGCAAGGACATCTTCTACTAGGTCAGGTTGCTCAAAGCCTCATCCAACCTGGCCTTGAACACTTCCAGGGATGGGGCAGCCACAACTTCTCTGGGCAAACTTGTTCCAGTGTTTTGCCACCCTCATTGTAAAAAATTTTCTTCCTCAGATCTAATTGAAATCTACCCTCTTTCAGTTTAAAGCCATTGCCCCTTGTCCTGTCACTACATTCCCTTGTAAAAAGTCCCTCTCCAGCTTTCCTGTAGGCCCTCTTTAGGTACTGGAAGGCTGTTGAAGGTGTCCCCAGAGTTTTCTCTTCTCCAGGCTAAACAACCCCAACTCTCTCAGCCTGTCTTCATAGGAGAGGTGCTCCAGTCCTTGGATCATCTTTGTGGCCCTCCTCTGGACTTGCTCCAACAGATCCATGTCTTTCTTCTGTTGGAGGCCCCAGAGCTGAATGCAATACTTCGGGTGGGGTATCACCAGAGCAGGGTAAGTAGAGGGGCAGAATCACCTCCCTTGACCTGCTGGCCACGCTGCTTTGGATACAGCTCAGGATACAGTTGGTTTTCTGGGTTGCCAGCACACATTGCTGGTTCATGTTGAGCTTCTCATCAACCAACAGTCCCAAGTCCTCCTCAGGGCTGCTCTCAAGCCATTCTCAACTCAGCCTGTACTTGTGCTTGGAATTGCCCCGACCCATGTGCAGGACCTTGCACTTGGCCTTGTTGAACTTCATGAGGTTCACTTGGGCCCGCCTCTGAAGCCTGTCAAGGTCCCTCTGGATGGTATCCCTTCCCTCCAGCGTGTAACCACACCACGTATCTTGGTGTCATCAGCAAACTTGCTGAGGGTGCACTCGATCCCACTGTCCATGTTGTCAATGAAGATGTTAAAAAACAGCACTGGCCCCAATACTGACCCCTGAGGAATGCCACTTATCACTGATCTCCACTCGGACATCAAGCTATAGACTGCAACTCTTTGAGTGCAACCATCCTGCCAATTCCTTATCCATCAAATGGTCGATCCGTCAAATCCATGTCTATCCAGTTTACAGACAAGGATGTTGTGCAGAACAGTGTCAAATGCTTTGCACAAGTCCAGGTAGATGATCGCAGTCGCTGTTCCCTTATCCACTAATGCTGTAACCCCCTCATAGAAGGCTACCAAATTAGTCAGGCAAGATTTGCCCTTAGTGAAGCCATGTTGGCTGTCACCAATCACCTCCTTTTTTCCCATGTGCCTTAGTGTAGTTTCCAGGAGGATATACTCCATGATCTTGCTGGGCACAGAGATGACACTGACTGGCCTGTAGGTCCCTGGGTCTTCCTTTTTTCCTTTTTTAAAAATGGGGGCTATGTTTCCCCTTTTCCAGTCGGTGGGAACTTCACTAGACTGCCACGACTTCTCAAATATGATGGATAATGGTTTAGCAACCTCAGCCGCTAGTTGCCTCAGGACCTGCAGATGCACCTCATCAGGTCCCATGGACTTGTGCACTTTTAGATTTCTTAGATGGTCTCAAACCTCATCTTCTCCTACAGTGGGCAGTTCCTCACTCTCACAGTCCCTGCCTTTGCCTTCTGTGACTTGGACAATGTGGCTACAGCACTTGCTAGCAAAGACTGCGGCAAAGAAGTCATTGAGTCCCTCAGCCATCTCCATATCCTGGGTAACCAGGTCTCCTGAAGACACTCAGGATGTTTTAAATCTCTTCCTCCACTCTTCAGCTGGATCCAGTACAGCGACTGAAATGTTCATTTTCTGGTACTGGCACTGACCACTACTGCTCACTGGATGTAGTATCTGGCCAGCAATTTAACCACTGGTAAGGCTATAATCCAACCACACTCTTTACCCTGCTAATGTTAACAATTCTAAGTTTGTTGCTTTTCTTTCAAAATACATTTTGTTGGATCTTTAAGGAGCAGAGGCAATCAAGCAGATAAAAAGGAGTTGTAAGCTCGTTTTACCCTTTTCATTCACAGATTCACTCCTGTGACTTTAGAATCTGATATGGAAGTATGATTGTTGTTGCAAATATATACATCAGAGGGCATTGCTTACATTAACAATAATGGTTAACTAGTACATGAAACTCATTATATAGAATTATTTTTCAGCCTGTTTATCACAAGAACAACTGATGGAACAGATGTGATTATAAAGGATGAGTTCATATTTTCAATAGGTCCCAATTATTAATTTACCAGTGGATCCACTTGTACTGCTTTTAGGTATGCTGACAAATAACTGAAATTAGAGAATCAAAAGAGCTAAGGCATGATCACAGTGAACGGGGCACAGAGAATGAGAAGAAGGTGAAATACAATGGTAGTGAAAGAAAATCACCACAATGACACATTCGTGTCAGAACTTGAGAGAATTAGTGGGCGTAAGCCTCCTAAGATGAGTGGCATATAAACACAAAACCGGACTGTCCTTTATTATAAGGTTACTGAAAACTAAACCAAACAGATTTTTAAGTAGGAAAGGTTATGTATGGCTGCCCCATATTGGCCTCTGGGATATGTAAAACATCTAACTATGGGATTTTCAGTTTTGTGGAGAGTGACGCACAATTCTATACGACTGCCAAAAAAAGCTGAGAATGGCTCTGAATATGTTAATAGCAACCACCAACAGGCCTGCTATTAGTCTGGCCATTATAACAGGTGGCTGTAGTTAGCAAGGGATATTAACAGAGGGTTTTTTCTGTACTTCACCATATGGTTCCCATTAATTTAATACACACAGAAAAAGGAAGAATATTTGTCAGCAAGAAAATCTTCCTCTTTAAGTACCTTGTCCAAACCCCAGGTAGCTGTGAGATAATTTTGCTGAATAAAACATTATGGCCCACATGCTTTTCAATGTAATAAGCCGTAATGGACATTTTTAACAAATCTGTAGCAGCTTCCTCGGGTTGACACAGTGATGTATGCCCTAATGAGAAAGAACTTCACAGTGCAGTAGATGGCAGTAATAGTTATAGAATGTCAAATCCAATAGTACATTACAGAACCACAGCTTATTTTGATGGCTCATAGGACCAAAAAAAATGGAGTCCAGCAGTATGAAATTCTGTCCTGTATTGCTAACCTGCACATAGTGATCTGTTTCCACATTGTTCTGTTACATCCAGACAAAACCATTCAACCTAAGGGAGATGCTCCCTGATTTTGCAATATCAAATACACCTGTAAAGGTCTGTCTAGGAAAGACTAATTGAGGGAAAGAAGATTAAAGAGCTATAAAATTACAAATAGCATAAAGAAAATTAAGAGAAGGTAAGCATTAATCACTGTCCACACAACGCAGGAAGAAGGGGACATTACATGAAGTGATGAGGCAGCAGGTTACAAATGAAGGAAAGGAGTATTTTTTCCTACTATGTTTAAATGTTTCATGAAAACTCACTGCCAAAAGATATTGTGGATTCCAAACTTTTAGATGAGTTTAAATGGAAGTAAGACAAATTCAGGAAAAAAGAAACTATTGAGGGCTCTTATAAGCAAGTACGTTCTTAAAGTGCATATTACTGGCAGGTGGGAATAAGAGGAACTATCACTGGTTTTCCTCTCTTTTACTGGACACTTAGGCAAGTTTTTTTTTGGCTAGACTGTCTCATCTTGAATGGCATTTCCTACATTCTTAAAAGGTGTGCAAATAAATATACATATAAGTCAGTCCTTTGCAATATACATCAGTCTGCTCTCTTGCACGTTTTAGGTATTTGTAAAGACTTCCTTGTAGGGAGGTTGTGGTTTTGTTGGCAATATTGTTAATGAAATACGTAAATTAAAATCCTTTTGGATTAGTTCCATTGGGATCAATGAAGAATGAGCTTCAGATATTGCATTAGAAAAAGGCTTTTCTGGGATTTGAGGTGGGTATGCACAGTGTGAATACACTGGAATTTGGACAGGACTTAGATTGTTCATAACCATAAACAGTGCTATAGAAATCATTGCCATCATCAATTTTCAAGTTTGAGAGACTTGCTGCAATAGGACCAAGTTAACTGCACTCTGACTTTGGCCCACTTAGTTTTTTCCAGTAAAGGTATAAGCTCTAAACTTAAGTCATTAAAATGTTTTATGGTACATACATGCAATGTGAGTAAAAATTACTCCCATGTCAAAAGCTTGCATAAGAGCCTTTCAACCATTATATTTGGACTGAAGTGCCTGTCTAGCCTTAATCTAGTATTATAGGCTATAGACATACACTTGGATGAAAACAAGCGTTGAACTGGTTTGCAAGTATTTGTTCCAAGTTCAAATTCCTGCACTTGAGTGTTTCAAAAGACTTGTGCAAGGAGATGAGCCACCATTTTTATTAAAAGTCTAACTATATCAACAGCAGCAATAGGCCATGTAACTCACCTATCTGTCATGAATCAAACCACACTAAGGTTATAAAATCAAACAGAATTTAGATGTTGCAGATATAATTGAAGAAGGTGTGAATATGAAAGGAAGGACAGAAGAGAAATGCAAATTGAGGAGAGAATTCCTCATAAAGTCAATAGAATACTATTTATTCTTTGTTTGCATACCAATCTTATTGCCTCCCAAATCTGAATTATTTCTATCATACGAGTATGTTGAGGTAAAGTTTTGTAACACTTCCCTTTTGAACTTCAGTATCTTTTCTGTGCTTAGAACAAGAGTTAGAACAATCCTTTGGATGGGGTTCAGAGTAACTGTCACAATTTGCTATATTTTGAATGTTGTGGTGGATTGTTCATAGGGTAGAAGGGTCTTCAGTCAAAGACAGATTTTGGCAATGACTGTTTTGTTATTCTCTAAAAGATTTAGCATGCCAGTCAACGTGAGATGATAAATGATCACTTAAAATTGATCATAATTCATTAAATGTTGATCAGGATGCTGAACTCCAGTAATGAGTTGCAGCTGATGCCAAGTATTTTTGGCTATACTTTCACATGTCATTATTGTGAATGCCTGCAGGACATTTATCAGAATGACAGCTGTTTCTCTGTTAATATATAGAATAATAGATGAGATACAGGAAAATAATTCTGTTGAAGAGCTCTAATGACATCACACTGTGAAAAAAACCCCAACCAATAGAGTTCATATGATTTATTATATTAAGAGTATCCAGGTGGAGCTGTTTTCATGTTTTACTGTAGCCCATTCATTTATTTACATAATATATGGAGGTACGACTTTGAGACTTTTACAGAGGCATGGCAGAACTCTCTGATTTGTCTTTGCATGCAAGTAATGCAAGTAATTGTGGGTGTAAGCAAGAGCTAGGAAGGTACAGGGAGGATTTTTGTAAGGGCTCCAGCATTACTTGTCTGCATTGCCAGTAGCAGTGCATTATGTGACTGAATGAGACGTACAATAGCACTTTTTCCTACAGTACGGCCCGATCATGTAAACTCTAATCATTTCCCTCCTTGTAATGCATTTGTCTGCTATGATTTTGCTGGGGGTTTGAACATATTTGCCATACAGTGTCCTGACCTCAATGAGCAAGACAAAGAATTACGTGCTGAAGGCCCGTATTCTATCAGCTCCATTCTCATCACTCCCATGGTATTCAGACGGAAAGTCCTTATGAAACAGATACAGATGTTTTCTTCATCTTTTCTTCGCTTCTCTTGCCTCTTGCACTTTCCATTGGCAGAAAAGAGCTTTCTTTACATTGCTAATTTCATGTGTGAATTATTCCAGGGTACTTTTCCCCCTTCCTCACTCATAAAAGTTCATTTCTTTAATTTCCATAAACTCAAAAAGAAAGTGAAAGTTGATGAGTTTTAAGGTCTTAAAGAATAGACAGGCTTTCTGCTACCTCATAAAAGTGAGGCCAAATTCCTCCACTGCTAATTTAAAAAAAAAAAAAAAAAGATGCTGATTAATTTTGCAAGCAGATTCAAGGTAATATTAGAAGACCATGCGAAGATCCACTTCACAGGTCTGTGTAGATGCCTTCATTCTATTTCAAGAGAGCATATATATACCTAAATGGGATTAATAAAATTGCAGAAACTTCATATTTGTGAATGGCACTATTACTATAATTTAGAAATGTCCTCAGAATGGTTGCCATGAAGTCTGTAATGTCAGCCCCACAGAGACGTTCAGATACTTCACTGCAAAAAATTCCATCAGCTTCTCCTAGCAAAATCAACGCACCTAACCTAACCCAACTTAACTAACCTTTATCATATATGTTACCTGGGTTGATTACTAGATTAGTGTGCAGGCTAGATTTTCAAGTGCATTCAGATGGCTATATACATATGGCTATATAAAGGTTCTCTCTGTGATTCTTAAAAGTGTTATGAAGGGTGTACACCTACCTCACTCATTACCATTATTTTGGAAATCCTTCTTTATCTTTAACAAGCTTGACTTTTCATTCAATCTAAGCCTTGATAAGCACTTCAAAAAGTGATGAAAAATTATCAGAGTGATTTCTGAAAAATCTATGTCAAACAAGGTTTGTTGAAACAGGCACCACAGGGACAGGTTGCAAGACCTGCAGCAATAATTTGCCTGGGTAGTCATCTTTGCTTATTTAAATATGATGAATCAAGCAAACAATGCCACAATTACACAATGGGGTTAATCATAGATTGATAAAGAAATACAATCATATTTAAGAATCAGGGGACTGGAAAAACACTAAAATTCTGAATCTGTTTACAGCAAATAAGTTAGAAATATGTGTGAGAACTTATGTCATACACCACCTATATGGACAAGCTTAAATAATATGATGACAAAGTTCTTTTAAAAGCAAATGTATTCATTTTCAATGAAATAATGACCTTTTTCTAATGAATTAATTAATGCTTCACATGAAAAGAAAATGTTCATACAGAATCAAGGAGAGAAAATAGCTACAAAGAATTAAGACATTATGAATTTGAAAGCACATTTACCTTCATTTCCATTAATGGACATAAAAATGAGTTTTAAATTTATTACTGTACAAATAAACAAAATTAAGCCATCAACATATTCAATTAAGTTATAGTTCTTTGGTTGTGTAATGAATAAAACTAAAGACTAGTGCTCCTTTAGAAGACATAAATGAATGGACTAGGTTTTCTTCCTGCCAACAGGCTAAAGCAATAACTTAGTTCTCCCTGACAATCAGGATTTTTCCTGACTCTAGCAGTGCACAGATAGAGGGGAAAGTGAATGTTTCATAACAAAACAAAAGCCAAACAAAAAGCGAATAAAACTACCATCCCAATCAGATAAAAGAGGCTTTACTCTACAAGTTAAATAGTGCCAGCCCATCTAATTAAATCGGAGTACAATCTGTCTTGAAGTTTTGTCACCAAACTCAGTAGAATCAGGATTTCATGTGCTCTTTGTAAAGAGAAATGTATGTCCTCTTGCTGGAGTAAGCAAAAAGAAAAAGCTCTGTAGGTTTGAAAAACCAGTCTCTTCAGCCTGCCAATCTAAAAAAGGTAAAAGTAACAACTGATCAGGAGGACCTGTCGTCCCATTTCAACTCACTCTATTTTAACTCATCTTGTTCTTTTTCTGTGATAAGCTTTAAAAAATCAAATTTCATTTGATAAAGTTACATGATAAAATTGAGATATCAAGTAACATTGTAATCTAAGATATGGTTATTCTGTTATTGAAATGCAACACAACACATTGGGTAAAATATTTCGAAGGATAAAGGTAAGGTAGTTAGGACAAAACATTGGTGAACTGTCAGAAGCTATTATTTTTGGTGCCATCCTAAAGAGTCACCTCATCACAGGGAATAAAAACAAGAAGTATTCAAAAAAAAAAAAAAGAGGATGATTCTATCTTGAGGATGAGTCAGGACCATCCATGAAGTTTTTCTGGCAGCTACGTCTTCAATCTGCATGAGAACATCTTTCTTGCTTGTCAGCAGGTGGAGGAGGAGGTTTGTCTGACCCCTCTGCCTCTGGGATGACAAACCCTTGTGTTGAGCAGCTGCCAAGAGAAAAGCAGTGCTATGTCCTACAATCAAAGGAAGATTTTAGCTGTTCAGGTCTCTAGTAAGAACTCTGATCTCTTTTGTACATCTCTGCTACCGCTCTTTCGGACTATTTTATCAGGTAGGCTATTTCCTTTGCTATCACTTGCCCTTGTTATAGCCCAAAGCCTCCTGTTCAGATACTAACTTGGGCTGGAGTTTCCTCTCTGGAACAAAGTGATTCACTGCAAGGGTCGTCACAACCTTCTTCCTATGCTCGTAGGTCCCACTGCTCCTCTCCCTCCTGCATACCAAGCCAGCCTGCCCACAGTTACATAGTCAGAGGCTTCTCTGCCACTCACATCCAGAAAGAAGGGGGGGAATGGTTTCATATCCGCTCTTGACTTCGGTACTTCTAGACATTTGATTGCTTAACTACAAAAAATTAATCCTCTCGATCCTGTCCTTTGTAACGGGTCCAAAAGGAGGCATTTTTCTGATTACATAGGGCAGTCACTGGAAATGAAATTCTGGCCTTGTTGAAATCAATGGCAAACTTCCATTGACTGACTTGTTCATCCTCTTAATCCTCCTTTAATCCTCTCTATGGCTAGATCAAATGCAATCCTTTGAATTGTACCCAGAAAGGAAGGGGAAGCCAGTGCAAGTATTAGAGTGTTGTGTAATGTATTCCCTCTCACTCATCCCACCTAGCAGATGAACAGCCACTATCTGAATGGTTTGTAGATGTGGCTTTCAACTTTTCTTTAAGTGTTACCTTTTTCAAAGTGCATTGCAATCATCTAAATCCCAAGTCAAAAAGGTCTGGTTCATTGTCAAACTATTCTGAAAAGAGAAAAACATGCATATTTATAAGATATTTTATGACAAAAATAAATTTCAACAAAACTTTGCCACTTTTAGCTCCAGCTCAATATGAAGCACATAGAAAATGGTATTCTCTGGCTTTGAGGACAAAGAAATCAGTAAAAAAATGGGACAGAAATACCTTTCTTTACATACCTCCCCGGTGTCACCAGCTTCACTTCTGTCTTGTTTGTGAATTAATCACCCTCCAGTTAATCACAGTCTGAACTTCAGTTGGTCACTGAGAAAAACACTTAAGGTGAATCAACTCAGCCTAAGGAAATATGAATTCAAACCCTGGTGTCACCTGGCCGCCTATGATGCTACAACCCAAGCCACATGTCTGCGTCTCCTGCGACTGTTCATAAAAATAAGAAGTGAGAGATGAACAAGTTTACAGGAAACTTGCTACCGACTGAAACATAACACAAACCTCTATGCCTTGTACTAGATGCAACTAGCCTACACACAGTTTGATGCAACGCTATCTTTGTAGTTTGGCTAAATACACACCACAGCAGGCTGATAATGCTATTAAAGATTAAATGCATCTTTCTCATCTACCCTGCAATATCTGATACGCTTATGTAGTAAGCTGACAGTTTTACATTTAAATCACAGGACAAAAGCTGTCTTTGTAGCACTACCTCAGCATAAGTGACACCACGGTTTAATGCTATGGGCTGATCCTCAAAATGCCTTAGCTTCCTTGATTTTAGGGCTTTCTCTTCTGTATTTTTTTTATATTTTGAGATAGCTCATATTTAAATAATAAATATCAGTAGTCCCTTCCCAGAGACTCGAAACTAAGAGCTATACTGCGTAGCCATTGATGCTTTTCTAAAAGGAAAGAGTACAACTAGCAAGGGTGTTGTTTTCAATAGCGTTTTTTTCTGCCAAGAGCAGAAAGTCACTAAAAAAATCTACTTGTTCTTTTACTTCATATTTATTCTGGCTGTATTATAAATATTTAAGGAGTTGGTTAGTGTTTTCCTGTGCCAAAATCCGGTGTTGAAGCAAGATTTAGAGATCCACCTCTCATTACATCTGGACTGTGGTTGGCTGTACAGTTTCTGACAACTGGAGATCAGAAGCAGAGTTCACCAAGACATAAGGTGAAAAGTCAGGCGGCATCCTCCTGCACCTCACTGTTCAAACTTTAATCAACTCTCAGAGAAATAAATAATAAAGGAAGAGCTGGCTGAATTATCAGGGAGATTTGAATGACAAGGTGCTGCAACTTGAATGCCACAGGGTTGGGAAAATGTCAGATTCCACTCTGCTATCGCTCTGTCAAACAGCCATCTGTCCTTTCCAGTTCAAGCCTTTTGAGTGAAAGCAGATCTGAACCAAAATCTCACAAAGGTCAAGGCTAACCAAAGCAGAGTTCCTTTATTCCAGACAGAGATATTACATGGTTGGTTTCCTGTTGTATGATTGTCTTGACTCTGGCATTAAAGACAAGTGCATTGATTTCAAAATACTTTGATCCACCTGACTTTTGTTAGCAATCCTTCTGAATCACATTGGTAGACTTCACTTCATTTTTAGCTTTTTTTAAACTTTGAGATGACCCCTTGAGGCACTTCAGAACAATCAGGGATATATGTAAATAATTTTTTTTTTTGTAGAAGAATTAATTTCAGGACATAAGATATCGCCAATTTTTCACCAGCAAAGGAACAAAGAATAACATTGTTAATATTAAGTGAGCATCTAAATTTTTGGGGGTTTGTTCAATTTCAAAATCCACTCAGGGCAAAGTAGGAGTTATAGTATTTTTTACTTTTCCTTAAAACTCTTTAAAGGAGCATTTTGCATTTCAAAAAAAGAGAACAAAAGAAAACTGAGGAAAGCTTTATCCCTTTAAAGGAGTGGCTTCCAAAAAGCCATCTCTGGCTTTCACCTCAGATCATTGTGATTACCTTTCAGGCTATGTGGAAGATTGTTTTCCTGTTTTTATACTGACTTCAGACTGTTTCTGTTTGAGCAGAGTGCATGCAAGATCGAGGAAAGCCAAGACCTTGCCTTACAAAATACTCTACAGAGCTGCATCTTGTTCCTTTCATGTGCAAGCAACCAATAAAAATCAGTGGAGTTATGTTGCTATAAAACTGATATAAGGATGAAGAAATCCAACCCTGTGAGTTGTGATCCCAGTATAATAGGAACAGACAGCTCGATTCTTATTTGGGTCTTCTCTTCACTGAGTGTTAACTACATGGCAAGTAAACATCTGCTTCAAAAAACTTTTCAGACTTCTGAAATGAGACTGTGTTGTATATATCGACAAATACTGATGACACCAAGCTGTGTAGTGCTGTGGACACGCTGGAGGGAAGGGATGCCATCCAGAGGGACCTTGACAGGCTGGAGAGGTGGGTCTGTGAGAACCTAATGAAGTTCAACAAGGCCAAGTGTAAGGTCCTGCACACAGAATCATAGAATCGTCTGGTTGGAAGAGACCTTCAAGATCATCAAGTCCAACCATTCACCCTGCACTGTCAGGGTCCCTAAACCATATTGCTCAACACCAAATGTACATGGTTTTTAAACACCTCCAGGGATGGGGACTCCACCACCTCCCTGGGCAGCCTGTTCCAATACTTCACAGCCCTCTTTGTAAAGAAATTTTTCCTGATATCTAACCTAAATTTCCCCTGGTGCAACTTGAGGCCATTCCCTCTCATCCTGTCATTTATAACATGGGAGAAGAGATCGACCCCCACCTCCCTACAACTTCCTTTCAGGTAATTGTAGAGAGTGATAAGGTCCCCCTGAGCCTCCTCTTCTCCAGACTAAACAGTCCCAGCTCCCTCAGCCGCTCCTCATAGGACAAGTTCTCTAAACCCTTCACTAGTTTTGTTGCCCTTCTCTGAACCTGTTCCAGCACCTCAACATCCTTCTTGAAGTGAGGGGCCCACTTGGGGCAATCCCAAGCACAAATATAGGCTGGGTGAAGAATGGATTGAGAGCAGCCCTGAAGAGGATGTGGGGTGCTGGTTGATGAGAAGCTCAACTTGAGCCGGCAGTGTGCGCTTGCAGCTCAGAAAACCAACTGTAGCCTCAGCTGCATCCAAAGAAGCATGGCCAGCAGGTTGAGGGAGGTGATTCTGCCCCTCTACTCAGCCTGCTCTGGTGAGACCTCACCTGAAGTACTGTGTTCAGCTCTGGGGCCTCCAACAGAAGAAAGACATGGATCTGTTGGAGCAAGTCCAGAGGAGGGCCACGAAGATGATCCAAGGACTGGAGCACCTCTCCTATGAAGACAGGCTGAGAGAGTTGGGGCTGTTCAGCCTGGAGAAGACTCCAGAACGATCTCATAGCAGTCGTCCAGTACCTAAAGACCAGGGCCTACAAGAAAGCTGGAGAGGGACTTTTTACAAGGGAGTGTAGTGATAGCACAAGAGGCAATGGCTTTAAACTGAAATAGGGTAGATTTCAATTAGATCTATGGAAGAAATTGTTTTACAATGAGGGTGCTGAAGCACTGGAAGAGTTTGCCTAGAGAAGTTGTGGATGCCTCATCGCTAGAAATGTTCAAGGCCGGGTTGGATGAGGCTTTGAGTAACTCGGTGTAGGGGAAGGTGTCCCTGCCTGTGGCAGGGGGTTTGGGACTAGATGACCTTTAAAGTCCCTTCCCACCTAAACCATTCTATGATTCTATGAAATAGCAATCATATCATTTTAAAACTTTTGTGACCTTTATCAATAAAATCCTAACACAGCCTACAAATCTACAGTGCAATAGATCCTGTCCTTTCTGATTAGTGAAGTTCGGAGATCCTGACTTAAAATGGAGCTCACAATTTTTTCATGTTGCTCATACTCTGTTCTCTTACCAACACATATCAGCAGGGGCTGGAAACTTATTTCTAGGGCCACAGCAGATGAGGCAGTAAAGAGAAGGTGAATAGGACATGCTCATTCAGTTTGAAATAACATGGTTTTATGATGAAAGTACTGTCTTTGGGCACTGGATGCACATAAAGATGTTACTTTGGGTTCAAGTGAAAAATTTGAGCTTGACTGCAAAATATTAAAGTTACATCTGAAAGGTAGGGCCTGGGAACTCTTTTCAATGGCCAGGTTCAGATGCTTACATTGCTTACATGCTAAAGGCACGCTTAGGCATGTACTGCCTCATCTCCTCTATGCCCCTCTATGCTCTCCTCTATGCTCCTCTATGGTATCTGTAAGAAGGAAGCCTGGATGCAGAAGTAAGCTGCAGTATGCTTTCATATGAAATCAGATCCAGAGGCAAGGTGATCAGCATCTTGCAGAATGCCCAAATGTGCCCCTTCTGTGCTGGACTAAATATTGTTGGGCAGAATTAGTTATTCCCTTTCTAATTACAAAACATTACTAGCCTCGGGTGTATTTTAAGCACACTAACCTCCAGAAAACTCGGGTAGTCATGGAATAAAATGTTATCCTGTAGAAGCATAGCATAGCTCATTAGGGAGTGTTTTCTTTGGGGAAGTTTTTGATTTTCTGTTCCTCTTCCTGTCTTGCGCCCAAGACAAGTATATGATAAGAGTGATAGTGCTGGAGATAGAATGCTCCTGGCTCATTGACTGCCTCTCTGGACAAGTGCTCATCATTTTTTATGGTTCGAGGTAACATGAAACAAGGCTGTAAAAAGTGACTTAAAGAACAGTTTTTTAGAAGTTTTACCTTTTGTTAGAATGTGGCTACAAATCTGTTAAGCTTTCTATTAATGCCTTTACATTGAGAAATGATCAGCCTCTACGAACTGCAGTTTGCACGTGTTTTCTCCATGATGTTTAACTGTGTGACTGGAAAAAAAGTTGAAAGGCAAAAGGGCTTAATAAAGAAAATGGTTTTCCACTTGTATTTAAGTTGAAATAAAACTATAGAATACAATAATCTTATTTAATAAGGAAATTAATATATATTAGAATAACGGTATTATGATGTAGAAACTATCCAAACACCTTACAGTGTTAATAATAGAATGTGGAGCAGCCTTCAAATTGCTTTGTGAAGAAGTCTCACTCACTTGATCTCTTCCTTCCTTTCTACAGAAAAATTCTGTGGCTTATCTGAACCATGCAAGAGGAAAGTTGCTGCCTAGCAGAAAGATCAGCCTTCTTATCTACATGCCACACATGTGGCAACCTAGACTTTTGCATAAACATCTGGCATTGCAAGCACCCCGGCCTAGCTCCACAGTCTCTCTTAGGAGGCCAGTGAACCATACCTTTACTTCAAACCTCTGAGAAGCCCAACATGAGCTCCTTTATTTTCATCCAGAGCTGCTCCTCAGGCTAATTAATCTTCTTCAGAACCACTAGCACCTGAGATGTATGCATTTAAATACTTCTACATTCAGCCTTACAATACTGAAGTCATGCAACTTGTTCAGCCCATATCAATATTGTTACATACTTGTATCCTGATTTATGTTTTTCAAAAAAAAAAAAATACTCATGGTTTCAAACACGACAGGCGATTAAAAATAAATAAATAAATAGAACAAGCAGATTGGCTTTTTGGATGCTAAATCCCTGCAATATGAAGGTAATCATTCCAAGCATGTTTCTGAGAACATCAGGTCAGTTCTTACTGGTGATACAGGAAGGGACTGGAGGCATTAGATTTCTCACTTGAGCGGTTCCTAGCTACCCTTTGTTACTGGATTAATAGTGTAGTAGCCACGTACATTAGAAAAATGAGTTTTTGCATTGGTTTTAATGCCAGTGTAAGTATATACAAACAACACAAAAGTTTAAAGAAAACATCTCCAGGAAGATAAGGTCTTACATTAAAGCCATTTTAGATGGTTTAGGAAATTTAAATCCTGTGCATTGCTTCAGTGTTACAGACGACTGAATGCATGTAAACACAAAGTACCTTATCAAAGTAATAGTCTATGTACTTGGGTTCACTGTCTATTGTATCCTGTGCAATCCATTATTAAATTATCCACCTTTCATTCCTTTGCTGAGATGCAGTCTCACAGAAGCCATGCAAGCTGACATTTGGCAAACTCTGTAAGTTACAGGCAGCAACAGTGATCAGATTAATTAAAAACATTTTAACCTCTGAGACACCAGTCTATTTCCAGTGGAGTCACTCTGTGCATGCAGTAGTACAATTGAGATGAGAGGCTTTCTATAAAGCATGAAAGAATTAATTTTGGCTGTTGGCATGCTTAAGCCAGCTTCAAGCAAAGAAATGTCAGTGTCTAATCAGACATAGAGGCAGAGGGTATGGATTCTCCAATTCTCATCTCTGACTCAGTGTTACCCTTTTCACAGAAAGGGCACAAGAACCAAGCCTTTTAATCAGAAAAGGTTGCCTTACTGTTTTGCATCACCCAGAGATTCCAGGAGACAAACATCTCGGTAGATCTTTCCATTTCCCCAGGGACAGAGGAGGTAGACTTGGCAATGCCCTCCTCTTATATCGTGAAGATCAAGGATCTTCATTCCCTCACAAAGACATTTGCAAGAAACCTATATTTTATCCTTTGAAGGGGAATTGGGCAAGCATTTTATCCTTCTGGCAATTTGTTGATTTTTATAGCGTGAAACCCCTAGGAATCCTATAGTAAGGATTTTGAGTCATTGTCTACTGTGTGATCAAAGATTGATACTTGATCAATAGATATTCATTATGGCTTAAACAGATTCATTCCTAACAGCAAACATGCTTCATATTTCTCTCTGTTCTAAATATCTGTATTATATCTGAATTAAAGTCAATTTTTTTAAATTTCAGGAATCTGTAGCATTCATATTTTTTAAATGAGACTGGTCCTCCCACCATTTTTCAGGGCAGGAAGACTATGACCTCCCAAGGACGAAAAAAGATGTGATGTTAAGTGCTACCTTCCTGTCCTGAAGGCAGTTTCAAAAAATCAAAAAAGTCAAAAATCAAAAGTCAATTTCAAAAAATTGACTTTAATTCAGATATAGCACTTGACATCACATCTTTTTTCATCCTTCGGAGGTCATAGTCTTTTTTGTGCGTTGTGTAAGCCGAAAACATGTAAATATGAAATTATGGTATGATCAAATAGGTTCTGATTTATTTGGGTTAAGTTCATGTAGCATAGTCAGTTGAATTTCTCCTTAGATTGCAAAGATTATTACTTAAAACATTACAGCTGAAGCAGTCCTAACTAACTGTTATTTTTTGAGATCTGTCAGTAGTTTAGTAACTCTTATTTCTCAACCATGGGAATATACTGTTTATTAGGTCTAGAAAAATAAATCTCTAGGTCAATTTAAAAACACATATAACTTCAAAACTGAATGTATTTGTTGCTTTAGATGCATTCTACTGCATAATACAAATCTTTCTGAAATATTATTTTGCTCACGAGTTACCATAGATATCAGGCTGTTAGGCAGCTTTAAAAAGCATAAGTAGATAGGAAAACATACCCAAAATACAGCCTGTACAATGTTAAAGCACCCTAGTGGTCCTTTCTCTCTCTGCAATATATTAGAGAACAACCAACAACAGTTGAGCAAGGACTAAAAAAAGCAATAAAGCAAAAACAAATTCACAGTTTCATGCACAAATAAAAGATAAACTCCAGTTACTGGGATCGAAATGCTGCTGGGCAGTACTGTTCTTCATTAGCACTTCGTATGGGGTAGAATTGCTCTAATATTTCTCTGCTCCCAAACACAACTGCTGTGGAATATCATCAATTGTATTTATCAACAGAAAACTAGAGGTTTGTACTGTCATGTTGCCTGAGATGAGTTTCTCCACTCAGTCTGTGGTGAGTTAACCTTGGCTTGGAGAAGGTTAGAGAGACAGCTTGGATGCTGTGCGGGTACTTCTCAGCAGCAGCCAAAATGCTGGTGTGTTATCAACACCATTCTAGTCACAAATACAAAGCACAGTACTATGAGGGCTGCTGTGGGGCAAGTTAACTGCATCTCAGCTAGCCTCAATACGCAGTTCCTCAAAAAACTCATAGTTTTCTTCTTCTGCTACAGAAACATGGATTGGCTGGCAAAGGCAACTGCTACCTACTAATTAAAAATAGCGGGAGAGAGGCAAATATGTTAGCTACATCAGAAAACAGCTGAAGAACCACAAGTCTTTATCTTAGGACATAATGGAATAAAAGGGTCTTGTCTTTCTTGTCAGGCATAACAATTGTGTCTCTTTCAATCAAAACCACCATGAAACATGCACAGGCAACTTGCTATGTCACCTAGAGGTCCAGGAAAGATGAAGGAGAGAGACTTGTGTTTTTTTCCACAACAGAGAAAACTTCAGAGCAGTATTCAGGTGGACTTTATCCTTCTCCCCTCACCTCACTCTTACATCTGCCCATTTCTGAGATCAGCAGGTTACATCGAGGAACAGGTAATCATTCCTATAGCTTGCTACCTTACTTTGTTGTCAAGAATTTTTTCAGAAAGTGTAAGCATAGAAATGACCAGCCAGGAAGAGGAGGAAGCCCAGTGAAGAAGTGCTCAGCTCTTCTTTCAGGGCATCCCGTTCCATTTTAAGGAACTTTGGAACTTCAAGCTCCGATCTGCATACATCTACTTCGGTTTTTTGATTGGTCACTTTTCCGCCTCTGGAGAGAGACTATGATCTTCACTGGTCATATCTATCTCATCCATTCATTGACTAGATGCTCAAACAAACCTCTGTGACTTCTTGTTTTTTGTGACCTTCCTGTGAGTTTCCTTGTTAAAGACCCATTGAACACTAACTCTATAGCAAAGGTGATGTAAAGTCAACCAATTCCATTCTGGGCTAGGTTAAGAGATCGCATCACCTTCCATTGACAGCTGCTGTTCCTGATGATTTATTCTTTCTTTATAAATGGTTTGATATTTTAAATATCTACACAGTATCTCTCTCTCTCTCTCCTGACAGGTACTGTCTTAGTTTCTAAGTACTTGGAACAATATCAGTGTCTGCAGTCACTAGAATAGGAGCCTTCCATTTTAATGGGACCTCATGGCACAATGAGTGGCCTTAAGGTTAATTATCTTATTTCCAAAGAAATGCTCAGCCTTCTAACTACCTCTGTTACCAGCCCTAATGTCTGTCTTCCTGCCCCTTCAGCTCATTATGCTTAGTTAATCTCATTGCCTCTTTCTGGGCAAGACTGTGGACACATATTTGTCATCTTATTTCATGTTCTCCCTTTGCTCACTTCTTCTTTTGATATTTAGCTTAATTGTCTTTGTGTCAGTGAACGTAAACCTTCTGTGCCCTTTTCTATCACATAAAGATAAGAGATATGTACTGTCTCATTAATGGAAGTGAACAAAGAAATTTGACATGTAGATAGGCCCTCAGTCAATGACATCAGCCAAATCAAACATTCACATTGCTGTCTTGAAGACTCACTGGTGAGAAACCAGTGAGCTTTTAAGCCCTTATTCTACAAGACTAAATAGCCATCCAAGTCAGTGTTCAGAAACCTGGCACAAAAATGAACCACCAGTAGCATATAAAATGTATTATCGTGTACACGTTACACTTGCTTCCATCACCGTGGTATGCAAGACAGACCAACTATACACTTTTCCAGAGCAATGATCTATATATATGATTTGGCAAAGTCTAAATGAGACCTTAAATTCATAAGTACTCATAAGTATCAGTCGAAGTATTCCATAGATGGCTATCATTTGTGTTTTGGTCCTCTGATTTCACTTGCTATTTAACGTTACCAAAACCCAAATCTCAGAGAATGTGAAATGGAATCAAGTCTCTTAATACAGCATATCCTTTTTGCCCTAGCTATAAAGAAAAAAAAGAAGAAAAAAAAATTCAGTGGCTCTTCCACTCTTTCCCTTTGAAATGAACTGTTATTTTTACCAGTTAGACTTCTCTTTCATAAAAGGATTTTCTCATATTTTCTCTGAAAACGAGCTGAACAAATGATTGCCTTTCCCGTAGACAATGACAATGAAGTTTAAATTCATTGTTTGACAAGAAAGCATATGAAAGAGACTGTTCATTCTGAGTGGACAATAACAATTGAAATTCTTCTCATAACTCAGTTATAATTTATACTACAAGATGAATCTGTGGTGGTAACATGGGAATAGGAATTAGGACACTTCGATTCCCTTTGTGCTGTGCCACAAAACCCCATCTTAACCCTTAATAAAAATCAAGAATAGTTTTTCAAATAATCAAATATTTGATCTAAAATGTGGGCATCCAGATTGGGTTAGTAAGACATGTAGTTAAACTGACATTTCGGTTGATTTTCATGTTTCTTTTCTCAGTCCAGGCTTTATCCAGTTAGTCCCAGTTTGCTCTTCAGATCCTGCTTCCATCTCCCTTACTATCACTAAATTCTGCTCTTCCTGCTGCCACCTGAAATTCTTCCACACTTACTAGCTTTTTGTTTTTTTTTCTCCAAGTTAACTTCTATGCTGTTGAGAAACTTGTTTATTCCTGTTAATTTTTGCTGCTACTTGAGAAATTGTTGAACCATTTTGACAGTCATATTTTCAAAAATGGCCTCTTGTAAATATCTTGCAATGAACATTTTAATCAAAATAGCTAACTTCTGATAAACTTACCAATAATTAAAAATAGAACCTTTCAATGGGGATCAGGAGACCGGCTCAGAAGATGGTCTTTTTAATTAACTTATGTAATTTGAGATAAAATCCTACTTTTTTCTATACAGAATACTAAGCATATGGTTAAAAAAAGGCAACAGACAGGACAGTGCTTTGTATCCAGTCCTAAGGTTAGTAAGAGTAATTTCTGTAGAACATTATTGGTTTAAGTCCTGTTAAATCCTTTAGGGCTTTTCCCTAAGAGCTCTTCGAGTTGTTTTACCAAACAATTTGGCTTTAGAAAGGTTTCCTCTTAGTAGGCAATTGCTCCTGTATTTTCCTGTTTGCCAGCTGTCCACATCTAATGCCAAGCTGAATGTAAATTTTAACAGCACATAAGACATTGATGGAGTGGTTCCAAATTCAGTAAAGTTTAGTCATCAGATGGCCCAGTAGATTGAGATTCCTCTTGCATTCTATCAAGCTGTATACTAAATTAATTCAAAATAATCACTTTGATAATCAATCCACAAACATTGTTAAAATTAAGTTTCGGGATCATAAACAAACAAATTATTCCATTTTCACCAAAAGCAGGTAAAATTCCTTAAATGCTTTTAACATATTGCATATGGTCAAAGTTTACCCTCCTCACTTCCTTAGAGCTTTGATATAAGAAATAACAAACTTTACCTCTTCCCAGGTCTTTTTATTGTAGATCCTCATTAACCAAACTCAGGTGTATCAGTTTCTTGAACAAGTCTTTCATCTTTTTAGATAATTCTATTGGCCTTAGCACAGATCCAATGGCTAATATAAGTCAATCACTTGATCGCTACCTGCTGTTACTTGTCTGAGAGTAACAATCTAACAGTTTAGGGGGCTGCAGGGTCTGATAACTCACTGTCCAAAACCACACTAGTCTACACAAAAGTATAACCTCATAAACTTTTAAGGAACTTCTATAACTAGTTTAGGTTAAGCTGAACAACTGTTAAAGGTTAAGACACAAAGTAAAAACTGTACAAATTATTGCTGGGGACACTGATTCTGTAAGTGCTTAACATGACCTTATTTGCCTTCTTAAAAGGGCATTTACTGAGGAAGAGAAACCGATTACAAGGCTAGCATAAACTTGCTTTGTAGACAGTGTCGCAGAATGTCACAAAACCAAGCCAGACCGACTAACAAACTAGAAACAGGATTTATTTTTTACAAGATGGTAATTAAAATCTAACACAGTTTTACCCTAACCAAAACCATTTTGAGGCTCCAACAAACATCAACAATCCACAGGTTTGGAATGTCTCTCGGGAGCTAATACTATGCAACTGACTTAAGAATTCTTAAGGGTTATGGCCTATGACCCAAAATGCACAATCACTCACCTGAAAAAAAGAAAAAAGAAAAAAGGGAGGGCTCGCAACCTTAAGAAGTTTCCTTGGGCAGCATCCCAAACGAAGGGGAGAGTCCTTGGCTACAGACCCGCTGCTCTGAGGAAGACCAACTCAAAACAGCTATCTGGCAAGGCTCTGTTTATATTATAGTCGAACCTGATCAGTGGTCAAACATGGTCATTTCCCCCCCCATTGGCTGAAGACTCCAACTTCCTTACCTTTTGAGTGGAATGCAAATGTGCTGACCACCACTGTGTGGGCATAACAAGATCTGTGGTACAAAGTCTTCATGGGCTTTTGTCAGGTCTTTGTCAGGGCGGGTGCATCTGCCACATACAGAAACCAGGATAAAAACGTATGTGAAGGAGCACAGGAGTAAAAATTAGAGAGGTATATAGATCATCCACATTTACTCTTAAAAACCAAAGATATTTTATGTCTTCAGGTTTCATTAACGTGTTTCAAAAAATTTTGCTGAAATTACGTACTGAAAAACTACATTGCCACACATTTATAGAAATGCACAAAGATCTAGTATTTCTGGCTTGAGAAACAACCTAGTTAGTCCTGGACATTCAAATGGGTCTGCTTTAGAGCTGAAGCTTACGAAACTGAGACTACTTTATAGACCACACTATCAAAGAACAGATACAGAGTGTTGTCTTTATTTACAGGGTGATGGGAGCACCTCCTTC
This sequence comes from Tauraco erythrolophus, assembly GCF_009769465.1. Classification (NCBI taxonomy): domain Eukaryota; kingdom Metazoa; phylum Chordata; class Aves; order Musophagiformes; family Musophagidae; genus Tauraco; species Tauraco erythrolophus. Next base: position 29,317,457 of record NC_141467.1, read on the forward strand.
AGAGGCCAGTTTCTTGAGTTTCACTGGAGAATCTCCTTTGTAGAATAAGTTATGTTTAACAATTAGAGATTTCTTTTCTAAATAGGGCAGTGTTTCGAACTGTCTAGAGGATAGAAAAAAAACAAATCGCACTGTTAAGTTATCATACTGAAAATTTATTGTGAAGATACAATACAGGAATGGCCAGTAGAAGGCCAGGCTCTGTCAAGAAGGAACAAACAGCACTCAGCATCTAAGTAACCGGTATTTAAAAGACTTTATCATTTCATAATACAAGTTCAGCAATGCACAGGCTCAGAAACACACAGTATTTTTGTGAAGAAAATAATATGCTTTTTCTAGTTATCTGCCACTCAAATTAATGTAAAACAAATTCTTCAGATCCTTAATCTTATTAATAATCCTTTTGAGTCTACCAGGTATGTGAAAGATAAACCTTGAGAGAGATCTTCAGAAGTAGGCCCTTATTTCCCTTCCAGATGTTGATATGAACAGATTCTAAAAATTAAAATGCTACAGTACTCCCTAAAGTGCTAGTTATTTCTGACAATGCAGTCTATCATTTTTTCACCATTGATATGCAATGCCACCATATCAGACACATGCCAATGAATCTTAACTTCACAGCACACATCATGGATTGCCAAACATATGCCTTATTAGGCAAAATGGGCTCACACGTACTTACCAGATAGACTAAGTTATAAAACAAACATGTAAAAAATAACCTTGAAGCTCCATTTTTTTGTTCCCCAAACAAGGTCATTTAGTGACTTGGGGGAAGAATAAAAATTTCATGGCCATTAGAGGTAAACAGACATGACAATGGGAAGATACTGCGCTTCAAGGAGACATAGTGCCCTTTAGCTTACGCTCACAGTTCATACCAATGATGTAATGACCGAAGCAACACCAAGTGAAGTGAAAAAGATGCATGTTGGCAACAGCAAAAATGAAAACTATGAGGGTGAAACATTTTTCCTAGGTTTTCAGGTATGGAGAGAAATGATTTCACCTGGTCACTGAACATTTAGTTCATGTAAGGCACTATGGGAAAGAATATAACCCAAGAGAAGTTGCTTGCTTTTCCTTCCATGCAGCTGGGAGCAGTATAGCTGGGTTTCTAAATGTACAGAAAAGATGAATTGTGCTGTCCCCACCGACACTTCTTTCTTAGTCATTATAGCCATATCAAAAGGGAAAGCACAGATACAGGTACAAGTGACCTTCTCCCTTGAAATAGCGAGCCACAAAACAGTTTGAAACACTCCTCACAGTCCAGTTGCCTGGAATAGCAAATTCCAGTTCCTAGAATAGCAAATCCCTGTTTCAGCCCAGACATGCAACAGTAAGCAGTCAGCCCTTGGAGCAAGTGGAGGGCTTCACTGCCTGCCCAACTGGCCACAGAGAAAACAGGACGTGCAGCTATTTTTTTGCAGCAGAAGCTGCTGGCAATGGCACCAACTGCTACATGGTTGCCCCCACTGAGGAGCTAAATTTGAACCTGAGAGGGAGAGCACTGCTAAAGAATGTCGCCTCCTTTGTGCACAAGGCTAGACTAAATCATCTTGCTCTTAAGGAGAGATGTGGATCTCCAGCAGTTCACCCCCACATTGGTGGGTCTAAGCCTCCTGAAACTCCCATCCACCTTATTATAGCATTAAAGAAGTCACCCTCCCTATAGAGCAGGACTTCGGGGCCATGAAGCTCAGCACAAAGAATGTTCATTCTTTTTAACCAGTAGTAGTGTACTTAAGATCTCCACGGTACCAACAGTTGTTCTAAATTAAAACAGTTCTCATTCATTTTTATCTGTACCTTTTCCTTTATCTAACTACAAATCAAGTACTTAACCTGACTTAACCTGGATGAATGGCAATTTCTTGTAAATTATAGAAGAGTTGAAGATAATTATGTTTTCCACTGCTTGTTACACAAGGTAGTAGAGATCGACAAGGAGGGCAAGAAAAAAACCTCCTGTATCATTGTTGCAGTAATTGACTCTCACAAATATAATTCTTTACAAAAAATAGAACCATATTTGTGGTTTAAATGGTCCATGCCATTCACGAGATATGGGCTGAAACAAAATGTATGAGAAATGGGTGGCATTTGGCTTTTTGGAAAAAGAAAGAGGGTAAGTATCTTACCATAGGGAAAATAAATTTCAATTATTAATAACTATTTGTATTTTGCTAAGTGTTCCACAGCCAGAAATCTCACCACAATTTTCAGGCAAGTGTCCTTTTTTTAAAAAGTCTCTTTTCATTCCCTTTGAACACTAAGTTATTATTTTAACCATTTATCTAGATTATATTAAGAATCCATCAGCAGTACTGAGTGGCTGAAACAAACTGCTGGTAAAATGGAGGCTGAAAGAGCCCTTCTGAACCTTCATTCTGTATGTGTGATGTCTCTTTATTGCAGCCATTTATCATTTTTTACCTTTCAGACAGTATTATAGAGGATAATTACATGGTAGTTAAATTGGTAGAAATTAATACATTTCTCCTTCCAAGAAAGGTTCTTTTCTATTTTGAATCTACCATACACTGTAAAACACAAGCTTCTATGTGACAAATTGGATACTGTGAAGTAGTATATGCAATAAAAGTGATTAACACCATGAAAATAGGCTGACTTCATTTTTAGACAGATGTAGAAACATTTCATATGTTAGATGTTAAATACTGTAGGATTCTCATATTTGAACGCCTAAAGAGTTTTACTTTGTATTCCAAATTATAGTAATTAAAATGCTCTTGGAATAGTCTCCTTAATATTAACTGAGCATTCTTCATTACATAGCAAGCAAAATGATTGCTTCTGCTGACTTTCTCTTTCATTTTTTCAGCCATCTTTAACATTCAGTAAAGATCTCTGTGAAGCAGACAAAATGCACAATAGTTTCTAAAACACAGAGTTCTACTAGTGTACTAGAACCTAAAATAAGACCATATCTTACACAAATATAGAAGAATGAGTTTTGATTTTACTTCCACTAGTTAAATTCTAGGAAATTTGCAAAGTCAGTATAAACATTGAAATGGCTACTAATTCTGATTTTTAAATACTTCCTCTTACACAGTTCTCCAACATTGGCATAATACAACACCATGTTCTTTAGCTTGGAAGCAAATCATCCCATTTGCAATTCTAATACAATTGGTGAGAAGTTTTGATTCGCAATCTTGAAGATAAAATTAGTTTTCACTTTATTTGAGAAAAATCTATGCATTTTCTAAAAGCAATGTCTAAGAGAACTTTCACGCAAAGACACCATTTTTTCAAGGCCATGGGGTCTTTTGGTATGATATCTAAATATGTGATCTCAATGAGATTATAAACAAATTATTAACAGGACACTTTGATACTGAAAAACAATGACCAGTTAAAGAAAGTAATTCATAGAAAGGTAGGCTTGATTGTATCATGGTTGCTTACTGTAATAGCGGTTAAACATTGCAGCATCAGCAATATACATGGATAAGACTGGAAGAGCTAGAAGATCTTTTCAGTCTTATGTAACAGATAAAGAAGTGAAACTGCTTCCACTCAAACAGAAAAGATTTAAATGTGATCTTATTTATATATTAGTAGGTCACAGATAAATGTATGGAAGTGTAATGCATGTCAGTGCTGCTCTAGGTTCTTCTCACTTTTAGATTTTATAGCCCTAGGCATGAATAGTTACAGCTTTTATTACTAATTTATCTAATACATCCACCAAAATATTTTAACAATTCCATCAGAAACAAAAATCACAAATGCTTCATAAAACATAATCAGAGGAAAATCTAGGGGCATTCGCTTTCTGCCTTTAACATTAAAACTGTTGAAAAAAGTCAATCACTGGTCAGATAGAAGATGTGGAATCTTTAAAGTTCTAGAAAGCCTTACGAAGTTTTTTCCCATTGTTACAAATCAATATCAGTTAGCAAAGCAGTAGACAGAGTAGAGGGGCAGGTTATGAAAATGCCTAGCAATTTAGAAGACTTATCTATAAAGCGAATCAATAGATTCACTAGACTGTGACGTAAAGCCTTAGAAAACAATGAAAATCAATAATGGAATACTGTGCAAGTGTGAACAAAATAACAATAAAAGGAGGACCACGCACAGTAATACCAACATCAGTAGGGCCTCAACTCAGGGAAACCTAGGTGTGTGTCAATGATCATCAAAGGCCTGACATTTGAAGTTCCAAGGGGACCTGTAAGTTTCCCCCATTGTAGTCTACAGTCACTGAACTAAATTTTGCTGATCTTATTGAACATCAGATTCTGCAAAAATTACTCAGGCTACTGGCAGGACTTATCACTTCTTCTTCAAATGTCATTTTGGAGGAGAATTCCACATGCTTCTGCAAGGAAAACCACAGAACTACTAAGCACTTTGTCAGAAAAACTGGCATTATTAAAACCCCACTCTCCACAGTTATGTACAAAAAGCAGAGGTGAAATATGAAGTAACGAATGGACAGACTTGAATTTCCATCTGAAAATTGGCACCTATTAAAGAAATATTCTAGACTGTCAGAATCAACTGGGAAAACAGAAGGCTGTCTAAGCCATATAATTCCTTCTTTATTCTCGGGTAATATAATGAAATGCTTTACTAAACAAGTGTATTAATCTTTGTAAACTTGCTAAAGATTTTTTTTTGGAATGTTTAGTTTAGCAGGATGAAGATTATCAGACTAAAGGACTGCTGATTTCTAGGAAACTACTCACGAGTAAGTGCTAAGCAAATAGATATTCGTAAATTCTTTTTTAAAATTACTGATATTTCAAAGTTGAAGACCTCATTATGCAGAGAGTTATGGTTGTATATACAGGACCATACTTAGCTAGTTTGTAAACTGCTCTGGATTTGCATCCTGTTTCCTTACATTTTTCAGTTATAAATGAACCACTGAGGAAGGGTCAAAGGTAATCTCTAGTAAGACTTCAGATTTAGCTTTTTGTTCTGCTACATTTCTACATTTTAGATCGTGTGTTGGCTGAAAAAAAAACACTTTATGGTATCTTGCTTACTTTATTATGAGCAGTTTGCTAATCTTACAACAAAAGTTAATTTTATTCTCTCTTCTGATTAGTTGAAGGTAGTAGCTATTACTTTGTTGATTAAGTTAATAGAATGTCCTAAGGTCAATTTTTGGTTTGTGATTTGTAGATACTTTTGCTACACCCGTTCATGCTGGATTTTTTTTTTTTTATGTTATACACTTCGTTTTCCCAGCTCTCTCCACAATGTCTATCAGAATTTTTATTTCTGTAAATACAGTTTTGCCTACTGTATTTTTTTTTTTTTGCTGAGAAGTCCGTCCATGTCTTACAATGAACGTGCACTTCTTTATTTTCTTATTTGTGAATGCACATTTTATTTTTACTTTTCTTCTTCTTCCAGAGAAAAGTTATGCATGTAAATGTGTGAGGCCAATGGAGGCAGTCTGCAGATATATAATTCTAGTCTAGATCAATCTATTCCCTAAATTTATTTCTCTCTGATGGATATGCTTAAGACTAGCTAATTAGGGTCACATGTATTAATTTCTTAGTAGTTTCTGCCTGCACTGGAAAATGCAATGAAAAAGGGAGTGCAGGGAGGTGGGATGTGTCACAGGCAAAGAGTTGTTAATCTGGCAACCACAGTATTTAACAAGGCATCTTCTACAGTGAATTTGTCATATCAAATAATTGTTGCAGACTCTTCAGATTACTTATCTTCTAACTCTGAATGTCAATAGATAAATAGAAGCGTGAGCCTACCATAGAAGGAAATAATCCTTCTCTGCCCCAGTATCTACATCTGAAACTGATATTTAACTTCACCTTTGCTTCCCATTCTAATATGCTACATAGTTTAAGAATTTTGGAAACAGTTACTGCTCAAGCTATATAGGCAATATAAATGGAAGAGTTTCCAGCATTTACACATCACTTTTTGAAAAATTGATAAAATAGAAAGAAATAACAATTACTCTAAGATTTATCTGCCTTTTTAATACAGGATTGAGGATGTGCCAAGAGACAATGTTCAGTATTAAAATTATGTAAGTTTTAAGTGTACCTGTGCCCCAGTGGCTGCCTAAGTATTCAGATCTCAAACAAAATTAGCATGGAGCAATTATAGACTTGATTTCATTCCTATTGAGGAGGACAAGATAATTCCCATAGACTCAGGTGACCCCACTTGAACAGGGACCTCTCTGAGGTTCTGTCGTTGTAACTCCTGAGATCTATTTTGGTGGAATAAAATCATGAGCATATCCTTAAAAGGACTAGAGCAGTAGAAGAAAAGTAGCTAGCAACAGCACAGGAGCAGGTCCTCTCTGTGTACCAAAGATGAGTTGGTGGGGAATAAGACTGGCCTGGCTGAACAGAGAGCTTTGGTGCAAACTCAGGAAAAAAGAAGAGTTTATAACCTTTGGAAGAAGGGGCAGGCCACTGAGGAGGTCTACAAGGATGTCATGAGGCTATGCAGGGAGAAAATTAGAAAGGGCAAAGCCCAAATAGAACTCGATCTGGCTACTGCCATAAAAGACAATTAAAAATGTCTCTATAAATACATTAGCAACAAAAGGAGGACTAAGAAGAATCTCCATCCTTTAGTGGATGCAGAGGAGAAACATAGTGACAAAGGATGAGGAAAAGACTGAGGTACTGAATGCCTTTTCTGCCTCAGTCTTTATTAGGAAGACCAGTTATTCTCCAGATACCCAGCCCCTGAGCTGGAAGACAAGGATAGGAGGTAGAATAAAGTCCCCACAATCCAAGCGGAAATGTTTAGTGACCTGTTACACCACTTAGACACACACAGATCTACAGGGCCGGATGGGATCCACCCAAGGGTACTGAGGGAGCTGGCAGAAGTGCTCATCAAGTCACTTTCCACCATTCATCAGCAGTGATGGCTAACCGGGGAGGTCCCAGTTGACTGGAGATTAGCAAATGTGATGCCCATTAACAAGAAGGACAAGAAGGAGGATATGGGGAACTACAGGCCTGTCAGTCTGATCTCGATTCAGGGAAAGGTTATGAAGCAGATCATCTTGAGTGCCATCACATGGCACATACAGGACAACCAGGTGATCAGGTCCAGTCAGCATGGGTTTATGAAAGGCAGGTCCTACTTGACTAACCTGATCATCTTCTACGACAAGGTGCCCGCTTAGTGGATGAGGGAAAGGCTGTGAATGTTGTCCTCCTAGACTTTAGTAAAGCTTTTGACATCATTTCTCACAAGATTCTCCTGGAGAAATTGGCTGCTCATGGCTTGGATGGGCATACTCTTTGCTGGGTAAAAAACTGCCTGGATGGCTTGGCCCAAAGAGTTGTGGTGAATGGAGTTAAATCCAGTTGGCTGCCAGTCACAAGTGGTGTTCCCCAGGGCTCAGTACTGGGGCCAATTCTGCTTCATCTCTTTATCAATGATCCAGATGAGGGGATGGAGGGCACCCTCAGTAAGTTTGCAGACAACACCAAGTTTGGTGGGAGTGTTGACCTGCTTGAAGGTAGAAAGGCTCTACAGAGGGATCTGGACAGGATGGATGGATGGATTGAGGCAACTGTACGAGGTTCAACAAGGGTGAGTGTTGGGGCCTGCTCTTGGGTCACAACAACCCCACACAACACCGCAGGGCTGGGGAAGAGTGGTTGGACAGCTGTCTGGTGGAAGAAAAGGATCTGGGGGTGTTGGGTGACCGCCAGTTGAATATGAGCCAGCAGTGTGCCCAGGTGGCCAATAGCATCCTGGCTTGTTTCAGAAACAGTGTGGCCAGCAGGACTGGGGAAATGATTGTCCCTTCGTACTCAGCTCTGGTGAGGCTGCACCTCGAATACGGCATTCAGTTTTGGGCACCTCACTACAAGAAAGACATTGACATGTGCTGGCGCGTGTCCAAGACGGGCTATGAAACTGGTGAAGGGTCTGGAGCATAAGTTCTATGAGGAGTGTCTGAGGGAAGTGGGGTTGTTTCGCCTGGAGAAAAGGAGGTTGAGGGGACACCTTATTACTCTCTACAGCTACCCAAAAGGGGCTTGTAGCAAGGAGAGCGTCAGACTTTTCTCCCAAGTAACAAGCGATAGGACAAGAGGAAAAGATACCAAGTTGCACAGGAGGTGTTTTAGATTAGATTTTAGGAAAAATTTCTTCCCAAAAAGAATTGTCAAGCATTAGAACAGACCGAACTGACTACCCTGAAAAGTGGTTAAGTCACCATCCCTGGAGGTATTTAAAAGACATATAGATGTGGTGCTTATGGACACGGTTTAGTGGTGGACTTGGCAATGTTAAGTTTATGATTGGACTCGATGATCTTAAAGGTCTTTTCCAACCTAAATGATTGTATGATTCTACACTAGACAGAATTAGTGTATGCATATATGTCCTTATGTATATATTCATCCACTAACATTTTTCCCAAAGGAAGATGATAAGAATAAAAGATTTTGTAGGAGCAAAGAACTGATATGAATGACATAATCTTATTGTCTTCCTCTCTTGCTCTTTGAAAAACCCCAATAAAACCCAAACACAACACAACTCTTTTATTCTACCTTTACAAACAAAGTCTAGACAGGAACTATTTCTCAAGCAAAGTGCTGTGCTTTCCTTCTGTTTCCAAAGTTTGTTTCTTTTATCTCAACAAAACTGTAAACTTACAGGACATTTCAACTCAATAGGCTTTGGAATGATAAGCTTTTTCAATTGCTAGTAATGCCCCCTTTTGACATAGATCAATTCTGCCTCCCACTTCTAAAAGCTGAAGGAACTGCAGCACTTCTCCCTAAAGCCAGCTTTTTACGGCTTCACATGGCAGGTCACTTCCATTTTCACTGAGCAAAATAGAGTAATTGAAAGCTTCACTTTGCCCAACATGCTTCATCTCTAACCTTTCACGTGGGAGCAGCCTAAGGTCTGGCTCAGCACTGAGCAGATGCAGGCAGCCGTATGAGCAGACTGTGAACAAATACGTCTAAGAAGCAAGAGTTGGGAATTATTTGTGCAGAATTATAAGTAAATGACTGTTTGACCTAAACCAGCTAGCATCTTTCTAGATAGATAAAGCAGACAAAAAAAAGTACTCATTACCTACCAGGTAGGTTTGCCTCTCTTTGTAAGCGTAAATGTAAAGGCAACAACTGATAACAACATAGCCAAAGAAAAATGACTAGCAATGAGGATACGAAGGTCAGAACTTGCAGAGAGACTACCAGCTTGAGTAAATAATTCAAAGTTCCCCAGGGCTTTATTCTGGTTGTACATAATAGTCATCACTCTCTGAATTAAGCTAGCACAGAAATGTTACTATACATTAACAGGAACAGAGTTATTTACCAATGCAACAGTCAATTTAATTTGCACTGGAGCTGGATATTTCATTATGCTATTCACTTCCCACTCAACTCCCACTATGACAGAAATTTTTTTATGTTCATAATGGCTATCTGGCAGCATTTTTTCCCATGTTTTCCACATAAAGAACATTAAACAGGAATCTTTGCTCAAAAAAATTTATGTAACATTTTTATCCCCCGAAATCATTCCTAAGGTCATCTTGTTATTTTTGTCCTTTTCTTTTTCAAAATGTCCGTGGTAAATCTTGGGCATGCCTGAAAAGCAGCCAAAGTAAAGATCTCTTCCTAGTCTGTTTTTGGATTAGAGATTCCTGCTTTAACCAGAGTAATTTAAATCAGACGTTTCTATGTGAGGATCTTGCAGGTTAGATAAAAATGCAATCCTGTAAATAACACAAACATATCACCTGTGTCCCTTTGTTCACCTATGGTGATAGGCTATAATTTAATGAAATATTTCATAGATTATTAGAGTATTTATGTATCACCCTTGGTCATATCAGGGTTTGGTTTTCAGTACAGGGAAAAAAGAAAAATGTCAGTCAAAAAAATCCAACACTCCTTCTAAATGATACCGCATTTTTCATCACAAGGATTAACACATTCAATAAACATTAGATTATTAACATTTTCTGTCTACTTTCCTGAAAGAATAGAGACTTCCACTCATATCTAAGTGTGAAGTTCTAGGGAAAAAGTCTTATCCTTGAAGTAAAAACACTTACTTTTGTCTGCAGATGGGTAATTTACTCTCCTATGCTCCCACAACTCACTGACCTACCTGGGCACAACCATTTTAAGGAATGCAAGATTAGTCTATTAAATTTTGTATTGGGTTTGTGTGGCAAGGCTTTGGTAGTGAGGGAGCTACAGAAGTCGCTCCTGTAAGAACCTGCTGAAAGCTTCCCCTACGTCCAATAGAGCCATTACCAACTGCCTCCAAGACGGACTAACCGCTGGCCAAGGCTGAGCCCATCAGTGATGGTGGTAGTGCCTCTGTGATAACACAGTTAAGACAGGAAAAAAACACAATTCTGCAATTGCAGCCAGAGAGAGGAGTGAAACTACATGAGGCAAACAACTCTGCAGACACCAAGGTCAGTGAAGAAGGGGGAGAAGGTGCTCCAAGTACCAGAGTAGATTCCCCTGCAGCTTGTGGTGAAGACCACAGTGAGCCAGGAAGAAAGGAAAGGGGAGAGGAGTTGTTTTTAAGATCTGGCCCTGTTTTCTTTTTATCCTCTTAAGTAACTGGTTTTGCTTGTCTTTATTCTTTTAAGCAACTGTTAATAAATTGTTTTGCTTTAAGAAAGCACAGTCTGTTTTGCCTGGGACCATGGTTGGTGGGTGCTCCCTCTATTCTTGTCTTGACCCTCAGTCCTTTTATTATATTTTTCTCCTCTCCACTTTACTGGAGTGAGAGAGCAGCTGTGTGGAGTTTAGTTGCCGGATCACCCTAAAACCACAACATGGTGGAACAGGGTTCCACCTGCAGCCCATGAAGAATCCCACCCCAGAGCAGGTGGATGCACTTGAAGGAGGTGCTCACCCTGTGGGAAGCCCATGCTGGAGAAGCCTCCTGGTAGGACCTGTGAAAAAGAGGAGCCTACGCTGGAGTGGGTTTCCTGGCAGGACTTGTGACCCTGTGGGGGACTCATGCTGGAGCAGTCTGCTCCTGAAGGACTGCATCCCATGGAAAGGACCCACACTGGAGCAGTTTGCAAAGAACTGCAGCCCACGGGAAGGATCCACACTGGAGAAGTTAATGGAGAACTGTCTTTTGTGGGAGGCACCCCACACTAGAACAGGGGAGGAGTGTGAGGAGTCCTCCTTCCAAGGAGAAAAGAGCACCAGAAATAATGTGTGATGAACTGACTGCAACCCCCATTCCTCATCCCCCTGCGCTGCTGTGGGGGAGGAGGTAGAGAATTCAGGAATGAAGTTAAGCCTGGGAGGAAAAAAGGGGTGGGGGGAAGGTGTTTTTAAGATTGTTTTATTTCTCATTATCCTACTTTGATTTTGATTAGTAATAAATTAAACTAATTTCCCCAAGTTGAGTCTGTTTTGCCTGTGACAATAACTGCTGACTGATCTCCCTGTCCTTATCTCGACCCAAAAGTATTTTGTTATATTTTCTCTCCCTTGTCCAGCTGTGGAAGGGAGAGGCTTTGGTGGGCACCTGGTGTCCAGCTAGGGTCAACCCACCACAAATTTATAGGACAGGTTATAAGCTCTTATCTCATACTTGTTACGTAACATGACTAGGTTAGTCACAACATATCTAAGATACTTCAAAAAATTTACTCTTAACTTTTTCACAGCATGGCTTCTATCTCCATGGAGAATAAAGAAGGTGGTTAGTTGTGGTTTTTTGTTTTTTTTTCTTAACAAAGCATTCAAAGTTGCAGTAAATTAAACTACAGAAAATGTACAGCTTTTTTTTAAATGTAAAACAGATTAGAGAAGAAAAAATAAAAATAGATAACAATGAAATAATATATTGGTAGACATTAAATACTTTAAACATTAGAAAATTATGGAGCTTTTTTGCTTTCTGTCTCTACTGTATTTGCAATATAGAACAATACAATTTATCTTCAGGTAACAGAAAATTTATGCTGCCTTTGTAAATTGGTCATTCAAGTAAAAATTTCAAGTCGTACTGCTCTTTATCAGGCTGTTTCATTGAGATCAGAATTTTCTCTTGCTGACTTCAATTAACTTTGGTTTCCAATCAGGAGAAGCAAAGTTTTATGCCATGTAAAATCAGTATTTCAAGAGAAAGTCACATTTTGTACTTTGATATGGTTTCAACATGTAGTTAAAACATTTTATGAAAGAAAAGTGTCACTTCCATAGATCAGATCATTCTGATAAAAATAGCTAAGCATTTAACTTCAAATTTCTGTTGAGAAACACAAGGTAATTAACATTTTTTCAATTAAAAATTACAATTTTAAATGACAAAAATAGCCTGTCATTTTTTTCACATTTGCAATCCTATTTTTTCACTTGTATTGAATGCATTCATAAAATTAATTCCTCAAACACATTCTTGTTTGTAAGACATCCCCAACTAAGCTACTGAATATGGTGCCTTCAGACTTTCGCATGCAAACAAGCACCTACAGCTTAATGGGTTACTGCTTTATGAGAGAGACTCCATTTCTGGTCATGAGAAATCTTCTATTCCATGACAAGCATGAATAGAAATGTGTTAATACAGACCACAGTAGTTTTTAGGATGCTACAAAATCTCTTCATTTTAAGGTTTTTTTGTTAAAGTGTGAGAGAGGTGTGTGTATATCTATCTATTTATCTATATCTCCAGCCTTTTAAAGAAGTGTTGCAATGGAGCTTCTAAAGCCACAACTGATTGTAAAATCTGGGTAGGATGAAAAAGAGAAAAATACTTTTATGGAAATATGAACAGCTGTTAGAAAATATTCAGTGGACATGGGAATGCAGCTTGAATTGTGTCCTGTAAAGAATGAAATGCAGAATGACACTACATTGCAGGAAAGGTAAAACCATCTATGCTTAATGAGAGAATAAATAGGGGGCCAAACATCATCTCCTTTCTGAAAAATAGACTTTTTTTTTTAGATCACAATGGTAGTTGAGGTTTCATACTGTTAAGAAACTGAACAAACAGCATGTGACTTTTGATTAGAAAAGTATGATTTTTAATCCAAATTTGATTTTAAAAGCCACTACTTTCATCAGTCAATCAATTTAAACTAGAAGATTAAGGCTTGCTTTCAAAGTAATATATCAATATTCAGAGTATTACAAAACCATTCTAATGTAACAATGGATGAAGACTACTAGGCATAAGAAGATCACTTGCTTTTTTTGAATGTGTGTAGTTGACTTTTTTTACCCAAAACATACTCTTCAAAAAAGTAGAATACTGAGTAAAATACTGTCACTTTTGCTTTTACTACTTAACATTTATGTTTCTCACCCTATTAGGTGACTTCTACAAATAACCAGTCCAGAAATAAACCTTAGCATTATTGCATGCTTTTGATAACCCACCAATAAAATAACCAAATAATAGTTGTCGTTCACAATACAACACAAACTAGTTGCAATTCAAGAACTATTCAACTGAAAATTCACTAGAAGTATGGGAACAGCCTTTAAAAATAATAAATGGTATCTTAGTACTGTTCAACACAATTCATTGAAAGTTGATAATTAAAACGTCAGTCCTATATAAAATGGAACTACCTTCCTTAGAGAAAAATCTCTTATAGTTCTTGGGTTTTGGGGAGGGTGTTTTGATTTCGTTTTGGGTGAGACAGGCAAGAGACAGTATGGAAACAGACCTCATCACAGTAGTATATGATGTAACAGTGAAGTTTTCCCAGGTAATGGAAACAATGTGGGAGGTTAAGTTTTACAGTGGATAATCGTAGTTGCCTTTCACCTCTGGGAACCGGTACTCGAGTAAGGTCAAACTGAAAATTAGTTTTGTGATCTCTTCACAGTCCCAAGCTACAGTTGGAAAAAGCTATGAACGGAATAGCAAGAGGCTGGCAGTTAAAGGCTGAGCTGCAGGCACAAGGTTTTCACTCACACACTTCAGCACCCAATGAGACCTCACCCCTGTGCTTAATGTGAGGTTACTGACCTGTGTAAGGTGAAGCACGTCTGTCTTTATGGAATCAGTGTCTTGACCTGTAAGTTACTGTTCTTGATAAGAACAGTCTTTGTCATCCCTTGGTTTCAGAAACGTTAATGGAAAATATAGTCAATTACTTGCCACGCCCTACAACAACACTGAAACTACATAACCTCGATTATATACTATGAAATTACAGGAAGTTATAGCACTTGCTCAAGAAATTACAAGAAGCAGTTGTACATCAGTCATAGAAGCTTTGTAATGGGTTTGTATGAAATAATTTGTAGAAATTAACACAAGGTAAACAACAAAATTAAAGAAAACATTGTGTCTAGGCGATACATAGGATGGATTTTGTGACCTCTTTTCAGACCTGGCAGAAGACAGAGCCAAAAGCATTCTGGCTTTAATTCATTCCCTACCAACACCTTCAGTGAAATCGTCCCCTCTTACATTCTTACACTGCCATGACTACAACAATATTTATTTTAGAACACAATTCAAATGCCTTTTTTATGTTCCCATTTTCTGCAACATTTATAATCTAGAGTAATTCATAATAATGTCAATGTTGAATTCATATTTGAAGGTCTCCATTTACTGGCTACATCTAAAAAAATCATTCTGTATACGCAAAATAGACAGCTATTTGCAAAATTAAGCAACAAAAAATTTCAGTGTTATTTGCCATAACACCCACCTATACAAAATCTGTCTATTTAACAGCTTCAATGAAGTTGAGTTGCACAGTAGTTGAGCAACATTCTAACATTTTAAAATAGAAAAAACTGTATTATCATTTATCTCCTTGCTAAACTCTGAGGAGAAATAGCTTGATTGAATGGGGTTGGGGGGGGTGTTGCGTGAGTGGAGGTGTTCCATGTCTGAGAAATAATTACAGAGAAGAAAATAAATTAATTTTGGTTTTAGTTTTCATCACGGTGAAATCTGTGGTCACTTTCCCTTGTTAAAACTTCCAAAAATAGTATTTCCAACACATGTATGACCTCCAATATTAATCAACAGAAAAGTGCTTAAAAATAGGCTTTTTAAATGAATATTTTTCAAAATCCTGTCCTGTAAATGATTTAGCACTCTATATCACCAGGTAGCAAGCCACACACAGTAATGTTACTTAGCAACTTTTAGAAACAAAGTGTTGAAATATTTAGTATATTCTGCTGTAAACAATGTAATGCCTAAAACAAATATTGTTGCCCTACTAGAAGGCCTAGCATTTGTTACTGCAATTTCTACTTATAAAAAAAGCTCAATCACAGTGAGAAAAAAATATTAGTCATTACTGTTTTAAGATTTTTCTTACTATTTAATTTTTTTAAGCTATTAGCTGTCTCCATACAAAATTATGATGACTTACTTGAAATATCCAGTAGAATATCTGCAATTCAGAGCACCACCACAGCCTTTCCAATGGTCCTTCTAAATCTGTGTTCTCCTTCCAAACACAACTAACAGTTTATGCCTAGGGAAAGAGTAAAAAAAGTAATGTTTCTCCCAGTACTCATTCTCAGCTTTCAGCAGCTGGAAGTTTAGGGACTTAATTAGAGGCCACCTGCACCTCATCCCATTAATAGCTTTTAATATACCTTTCTGTAATGAGTTTACTTAAGAGGTTTTTGAACACAGTTATAGTTTTAGACTCCTCACAATATTTTTCAGGAGTGAGTTAATTGAACTTACGAGTTACTCTCTGTTCACTATATCCTATTGAATACTGAATGGCATGCAAGCTTGACAATTTGTTCTCTTACGAAGTTAAATGCTAACGTATTTCAAAAGGCTTTCTGGCTCCTCAAATGATGTCAAATTTGAGTCCTCTGTGGCTGCTCAATACTTATAACCTTTCTAGTTAAAATGTCAACCAGACTTCAGCAAACATTCAGGAGTAAATCAGTGACTGTTTTTCCTATATGTCTTTAAAAAAATATAATAATCATATCATAAGCTCTCATCTAGTGCAATGGCAATTCAGCATGACAACAAATGGTATTTTGCCTGAATGACTTGTAAAATATAGGAGAGGTTCCATGTGACCCTTTATTGTATTGCACAAAAGCTCTCAGTACAGTTTTCCTCTGAAAAGGGGAAGCAACACACATGTACAACTTCTGCAAGCTGCCCTTTCCCTAAGAAAATAAATGGCACACTGCAGTAAGAGCAAGAAGGGAGCTTGCCTGTATGGAGCTGTAAATGGTCTTTGAGTGGTGTAAGTTAAATTGATTTTGTTTTTTCCCTGCTAAATTTTCCAAGGACAAGTGATTTGGGATCAAGACACTACAATTAACAGCTGTTACCCATATCCTTCACCTAGGTCCCAACTTAATCAGGTGAGACATTTGTCGTGAGGTTTCCTTCTGTACTAAGGAAGGACTCATTAAGGTTCACTGAGACTTTGACAGTTCTGAACAACATGCACTCATTCACATCTGTTACCTTTCCTGAGTCAGGCTTTGAAAATACTAATAAAAGTTTGAAATGCCCGCTGTTCATCTCTCTTCATTACCTCTTTGTTGTTTGGGAAATTTGGTATTATCACAACTATCTCTTCATTGGTAAGATTTATTTTGGACTCTGTATGCAAATACTGCAAATGCTGTATCCTCTGTGACCTTAACCACCATAAAGGCTGTACCGAAGTAAAGAGATCATTTTTCCATGTTGTTTTTTTCATCATTTGCTCCATAAAAGAATCATAATTTGATTGCTACTTTCAAAAGAATCATGAAATATGCAATGGTAACTAATATGGATGAACCATATGTTGGAAGGGAATAAAATGATAATAATTTAAAAAGGAAAAACAATATGTCTAAATTAAAATGCTGGTCAACAGAACACAGAGCTGACATTTACAAAGGTTATGTTTGACTGTAATAAAATAAATGGCAGCTCTTTGTGTACACAGTTGTCAATTAGCATTGCATATGTGTCTCTTGGATACATTTATTTTTGCCTAATGACTCCTTATTCAAGATGCAAAAATCTATTATTAATGTTTGGTAAGTACTCCTGACTGAGGGAAATAGCGAAGAATAATAGCTGCCTCTTTATATTAGCATTTTCTTTTCACTGGAATGTCACTAAAATGAAAAAACAATATAACATCTAAAACTATGAGAACTGCTGGAAACAGAGGAGTCAAAATATAATAGAAATGGAAAAGTTGTAATAAAATCTTATTTACTGTAGATTCAAGCGAGATGAGAATTATTCTTTTTAAGGTTAAATTAAAAGAAACAAATCTGTTATTTATGTTTTTTGAACTTATCTATAATAGGGCTGCTAATGCAGACATGATTAATCTTGAAGTATACTTTCTAGTAATGGAAGACAAAAATAATTTGCAAAAACATTTATACTTATTGCAATGCAACTATGTGTCTCCCTAAATGCCTGAACCTTGTGAGTGATTTATCTATAATGGAATTTTTATTTCCTTTTTGCCCTTAATCAGGAAAACAAGCTCTCCAGTTGAATCTCAGAAGGGATAGACTATTTCCTTCTGGCATCAGCATGGAGTGCTGCTTTGCCTCAAGAGGAAATGCAAAGGAAACGTGATTGCTGCATGACTCATTAAGCCTGAGCTTTGCCAGATGATACACAAACCTTTGGGTAGCACACAAAGGGGCCCACTGCCAGAATCACATCCCAGTGTCAATTTAAGTCAGATTATTTTCATGGTTTTGCAGTAAGCAGCAAAACCCCTTACTCTCCCTCCTAAAGAAGAATCATGATGTAAATAGACTTGAGGGGTTTTTTTTTCAGAAGACAGAGAATAACTTCATACCCTGATGTTCATGACGCTCACCAGAAAGGGCAGCTAAGGGTGTTCTGGTTCTAGCCCTTACTCAGAATAATTTGTACATTTTATATTAAAACAGTCATTTAAAAAAATGAACTAACAATCCTGGCAGAACAGACTTGAAACCAGGTGTGGTGGCTTGACCCCCGCCAACAGTCAAACACCTGCCCAGCCTCTTCCTCAGTCACTTCTCCAATGGGACAGGGACGAAATAGAAGGAAGGCAAGAAGATTTAACAATCTCAATAAAGATAGTTTAATAAGGAAAGAAAAAGCTGTGTGCAGAAGCAAAGCAAAAAGAGGATTTAATTCATTACTTCCCACTGGCAGGCAAATGTTCAGATACTTCCTGGGAAAGCAGGTCCTCAGCACATGTAACAGCTGCTTGGGAAGACCAGCATCATAATCGCAAAGATCTTCTTCTTTCCTTGAGCTTTTATTGCTGAGCACAACATCATATGGTATGGAATATCCCTTTGGTCAGTTTAGGTCAGCTGTCCCACCTGTGTCCTCTCCCAAACTCTTGCTGACCCCCAGCCTAGTTGCAGTTGGAAAAAGTCCCAATGCTGTGCAAACACTCTTCAGTAACAACCAAAATATTGATGTGTTATCAATGCTCTAATTATATGTCTATCATGAGAATGATGCATATCACTGTTTCGCAGACAGCTCCATTATGAATTGTAAAAGGTGATTGTGCTAAATCCTTTGAAATGGAGGGTCCCTACCCATGGGACTCTGGATCCTGCATATATACAGATATCTTAACGTAAAAGACAGGTTTAACTTCAGACTCATTCTAGCTTGCATGTTTCCTACTGGCAAGCCCAAGTCAGCTTTTATGGTGGATACTGACCTTCTGTTACATGAAAATCTCTCCTCAGGACTTAATTCAGTTTCTACTGAAATCAATGGCAGCTTTTTCATTAAAAAAAAAAAAAATAAAACCCAGTAGTTTCTGTATCAATTACTTTATACAACACACTGATTACCTCTGTCTATTGTTTTTCAAATATTAACATCTATGGCTTGTTGAAAAGTTTCTGGAGACAAAAAAATCCCTTAATATTTTTACATTTTTCACAAGTTACAGTTTAAATTATAATCTTTTTTTTTTTTTGTGAGGAAAAGCCTTGATATTCTGCCTATCAATAGATTCAATCCGGTAGCTGAAAAGGGATTTAGAGGTGCTCTATTATTTCTCTGACACCTATTCTGAAATTCTTTATGGTTATTTATATGAAGTACTTTATCTAAGCAAATATAAGTTTCATTTTAATACGTTGAAAATGAGGCAGTTTATATGATAATGATTCAAGCCTTCAGTATCTCCTATCTATAATGAGTATTTCATTTGCCCTTATTTACATCTAGAACATTGACAAAATGTTTTAATTTATTGCCAGATGAACTTGCTGACAATCTAAATGTGATGACATCCATAATAAATAAATATACTGAGACCCAGGGACAATACATAGAAAAGTGTTCAATAACAGTCTAACAAAGATCAAAGACTTTGCCCTTACCTCAGGAAGAAGAGAGTTTGGGATTCATCCATGAAACAAAGCAGACAATAGTGTATTTTCTTTTTATTAAATAAATGAAAACTTAATGTTTGGTGCATGTAACATTTATCCCAGATGTCCTTCTTATGACTGCAGCAGAGCAATCCAACGTGATTTCTGCCTACAATTAGAACCAAGGTAAATGTGATCATCCAACAGAATGGATGATCCAACTATCCCAACAGAATCTTCAACTGTGTAGAAACCCTAGATAAGTAAATATATATTCCAACAAAGTAATATATAAAAAGCAATATCTTCTACAGACATGCAAATCTTTTAAAGGTGATATTTTTAGAAGTGAATGCACAGCCAGATGAGATGCATAATGAGATTTTATGTCGTTAGTTATACCTTAGCAAGAACCATCAAAATGCAGTCCTTCCTGTCAAGATTCAACATCCCTAACATTTAACTGAGAAAATAGTTCTGAAGGTAATTCAAGAACTTCAAAAATATTTAAGCACATCTGAGATACCCTCTACATGAGTGGCATCATCACCACTGTATTCCTCAGTAGCAAGACACTCTCCCTCAAATTGCTTCTATTTCTTCTTTCAAGCTGCAATATTGTAATGTTATGTATAACTGGCAGATAGACAGGGAATTGTATGGCTATATTGATGTACAGCTTGACTGTATAGAAGTACCACTGAAAAAAAGACTTTTTTTTTTTTAGTTTCTTCCAGCACTTCCACATATTCCTACCAGTGAGAGATTAGAAGCACATGAGTCCAGGAGGAACTCTTCAAATTTCTTCTGTGAAAACATGCCATGTTCCACACACGCGCATCATGGCATGCTCTCACTCAGAGGACTGAGTATGTACAAAACTGCTCAGCTGATGTGCACACTGCATACACAGAACCCCTAGCTAGTCACTTTGCATATCTCCTCCAGACAGGTAATTTACCATTGACAGAGTAATGACTACAACAGAGAGGATCTTGAAATCAGGAAACTGGTTTGCTAACCAGATGACAGGTTAAATATTCGTTACCATTCCCATGGACTGCATCACTTTCATGTCATTAGTTTTACCATGAGTAAGTGACTCTGAGTGGGGGGTACAAAGTGGTTCTGCAAGTCAATTAACTCTATGTTTAGCAATATCAAAAGCAAATCTGGAAGCGGCACAACAGGACACATTCCACTGAGCTCTTCTTTACTCTTTCTGCATATAAAGTCCCAGGTCAAACCATAAACTTGTATGTGCACATCTCTTTCTCACATATGGAAAAATTGTGAAAGGAAAGAACTTGATTGTCTGTTCTATGTCTCCACCACCATTGTTTAGTTTGAAGAAAAAACTACTGGCCAGATGTTCCATTTAGCACTAAGTTTTACTTCTGAGACTGGAAGACTGTTTTGAGACTGGGAGCTCTTCTGGATATTTTCCTGGCCAGCAGAGCTGCTCTTAATTTTTCTTGGATCTTTTTCCACCAGGTTTGGTTACACACAATTTATTTGTCAAATCAATGCCTTGTTTGATATGCTTTGAACTCCTTAGTGCTCTCTTTTCTTCCCTGCGCCCTCTGAACTGTTTTCCATCACTGGCACAGGACTGTACGTAATTCTTAAAGCCAAAATCAACAGCCATTCACCCTGTGCTACCTTGTCACTATTATGAAAACAGTCACTTTAGTGACACTGAGTAAAGGAATCTACAGGCAATAAATCTCCCCTTGAGATTTCCTTGGGAGGGAGGAGAAAAAAAAAAAAAAGAAAAACCTTACCATTCCCAAGTTGCTTCCCACAATAAAACTAAAATGAAAAAGAAACAGAAAATGCCTAGAAAACATACGAAATAATTATCGAACACAAAACATAACTTCATTTTTCTACTTCATTGCTTGATGGAAGCATAGCAGAATAATATCAATGCACAAGACAACAACATGACAAATTAGCTAACTTATTCCAGAGTACCATGTATAAATCACAAATTTAAGCTGCATTCTATTTGTCTTTGTTCATATGACAAGTCCTCATCTAGATAACATATGGGAAAATCACAACCCCATGTCACTATCACTCAGGCAAATTCCCCATGCAAAATAACAGCTAGTGCTGAAATATTCCATGTTATTTCCAATCCTGAATTCATGTAACAGGGGAAAATAAAGATACCAAGGAAAATGGAAAGTCACCAGTATCTAGCCATTGAGAAAGCACATTACCGAAAAAAACCAGCTCATCTACAGAATATGTATAAGGTCATGGATCCTCTGGAAGTCTCATACTTACTGCTGTAACCTCATGTTATTTTATTCCTTACTCTTCTCCTTTCCAAAGTCTCTATTAACGCTAGCTACTCTTCTTAACCTGCTCTCCCAAGGAAATGATGTTTAGGACCTTCATCTGTCTGTCTCTCAGATCCTCATTTTCAATCAAAACTGATGAGAAGAACCGAGGTCTCAAAATCATTAAGTTGCTGAAATTTATGTGAAAAAAGCATTTAGGCAGAAGACATTAATGCCTTCCGAGGACGGAAATGTTGCAGAATTAGCTCATCCATGCTATTAGGTACCAGAGAATCAACAGAAGCAGAGCAGTAGGAAATGAACCTTCATAAATTCTGCTTTTCAGAGAGGTGTCTGTTTCACTTCCAAAATAAAAAAGGCCTTAGAGAGAGGAACATGAATTTTCTCCAGGCACTGAACAAATCTGAAGTAACAATAATCTGTATGTATAGTCACAGTAGTATACAATAATTCTTGCAGACAGTTCATCAGAAATCTTTATATTCAGTCTTCTGGGCTATTTCTCCTTTATTAAAATCAATCTAAAGCTTTAGACTCTCATAGTCTTCAAAGATGTTATGCTGCATTTTCAAAAGCTCCCTTAACTCCTTTAAAGAGGACCTTAATTTCCTTTACTCTCGCTGAGAACCGAATGTCTAATTCTCCAGTTCAGTTTGCATTATTTTTCTAATAAAATTTCAAAAGTACTTAAGAGAATTAGGCATTCTCCACTTCATCCCATATTCATAAGTGGCATAATTATATAAGAGTTAAAAGCAGACTAGAAGTTCTTACAGATTTTTCAAATGACAATACGGAGGAAAAATTTACTTCATTTCCCTCAAAACAATGTGAAACCTCTACTTTTCCACAAGTATCATCTCACAATGTGCCAGTCACTTAGAGTTGCCAAATGAAAGTCTCTGAGACAAGGAATGTACTTTCTGGGTGCAAATGTGAAAAAATAGCCAATATTTTTCAGCAGAATACAATTTGGCAGATGCATGGGATATCTTTCCATTGTATATACTTCCAAATAGACTCTTAATACATGAAGAAATGCCATTTTGCCACAGCTACTCAGTAATGAAAATCACAAATCAATTCTATATAAAACTATTTCTGAAATGTCAAAATAAACCAAATCATCAGAGTTATATAGGAGGTTTTCCTTTTCACTCCTCAAGTACATGAAAGATATTACACACAGAAGAGGTGAGGTCCAACACATGGCCCTCACTACAGATTTATGCCCCGATGAAGCAACAAGGCAGAGGCAGTCCTGTGTAAGGAAGAATTTACCTAATTTTTCTCCTCATCAACAGTGACTCAAGTGATTGGCAAAGCCACATCCTGACTTGGATGCTGCTGCTGCCCACAGAAATCACCTGAGATTGCAGTAATTCAGCAGCTGTTTAGTGGCGTGTGCCAACAGGCATCCTACGTGCTGAAAGCAGCACTGGAAAAGTCTTTGTTGGTGCAGAACAATTGTATTGAATTTAGAGACCAGAAAAATTATTATCTACTCCTAGACACCTGATTAGATAATTTTCATATTAACAAACAATGTATACATAGGTGCATATACAGATGCCAATGAATCTTTGTATACAAAACCTTCGAAGCACAGTGAAGATTCAGCCACAACTGTAAAGTCTACTACAGTGAAACAACTGTAAGAGGTTTAAAAAAAAAAAAAAAAAAAAAAGCCAGGGTTGCACTTTCCTGTGGCCATTGCTTATTTTACAGGGATCACTGCAAACGTTGTCATGGTTTGATGTGGAGCGGGGGGTGGTTCTGGTGGCAGGAGAGGGATTTTGCTCCCTGCAACCTCCCCGGTTTTGGAACCGGGTTAGGCTTAGTTCTGGCCACCAGATCAGACTGCCATCCCCCTTGGGATTGAGCCAATAGGGCGCCTCTGCGAATTGCCCTATTTAAGTCAGGACAAAGGAACCGGAAAAGGTGCTTCGCCCAGGATCGAGCAGAGAAGGGAGGAGGGCACTGCCCCCGCTCCCTGGCTCCCGGCCGGGCAGCTGCCTGCGTCGGGCCGGCGCCGCCCACGGAGGATGGTGGCGGCAGAGCCAGCTGGGGAACTCGGGGACACCCCACTCCCGGGGTGCCCACTGGGCTGAGTTCACCTGGAGAGGACTGAGATCTGAGAGAAACAGCCGCATCGACAGCAGGTCAGTGAGGATGGAGCGGGAGGAGGTGTGCCGGAGCCGAGTTTCCCCTGCGGCTGATGGTGAGATAGCAGGCGGCCCCCCTGCAACCAGGACGGCCTCGGTGGAGCAGAGACCCACTCGCAGCCCGTGGGGAGAAGATGCCTGAGCCTGAGGATGGTCGTGTTGGGGTGCACGACGAGGCAGAGAGGCATCTGGAGTCTGCGTGACGACCCACGCCGGAGCGAGGGGCTACAGCTCCCTAAGTACCCGAGACTGTGGTAAAGCCCACACCGGAGCAATCTGTGGGGAGGATTGTTTCCAGTGGGCTGGACTCACGCTGGAGAAGTTTGTGGATTTTTCCTCGTGGGTAGGGGATCCATTGGAGCAGGGGAAAACGGTGTAAGGACTCCTTCTCCTTTAAGAGAAGAGGCAGCAGTAACAGCACGGAATGAACTGACCTGCACTCCCCCAGTCCCTGCCCCCTGTGCTGCTGGGGGGAGGAGGTAGAGCCGGGAGGAAAAGGAAAGGGGGGGGGAAGGTGTCGGTTTTAAGATCTGGTTTTGTTTCTTTCTGTCCTCTCAAGTAATCAGTTTTGTTTCCCTTTGTCCTTCTAAGTAATCATTAATAAACTGTTTTGCTTTGAGAAAGCCCTGTCTGTTTTGCCCAGGACCATGGTTGGTGGGTGCTCCCTCTGTTCTTGTCTCAACCCTCAGTCCCTTTGGTGTTTTTTTTTTCTCTCCTCTCTACTTTACTGGAGAAGGAGAGACTGTGTGAGTTTTAGTTGCTGGATCAGCCTAAAACCACGACAAACGTGCACTGAGCCTGAAACACTGAAGCTGTGTCTGAATTGACATACTTAGATCTAGTTGGGAGGACCTTCTTCGAAATTAACTCTTCCTAATACAGCACATCACCCACCACCATGTTTATGAATCTGACCCTTAGCTTTTACTGCAAATGCTAATAAAACAAAATAAAAAATATTTTCTTATTCTTTTCTTCTGATAGAAAAATCACTTATTCTGTGAGCAGCAGGAGTAAACAAGCAAATTTCTGAGTTTTGTTTTCAGTGTGGGTTCTCTGATGTATAATAAAGAGTACATCGTTTTGCTCAGTGGGACAATTAGTTTATCGGGGCTTCTATTGTAATGAAATCAATGGGAATAAAAAAATCTTGACAATTCCCCCCCCCCCCCAGTCAAATTGGTAATCAGGTTCCACAGTCATTAGGCAGGAGAGAAATGGTGAAGAAAGCCATAGTCACAGAGTATAGACTAAGAGTAAGAAAGAGGGGAGGGGGGCAAAAAACCCACTCCAGATTCCATTAAGCTAATCAATACTAACTGATTTTCTCTGATTTTTATCCAGAACTCCTGTGGGGATTTTTTATTTGATTATACTTCATGTATGTCTCTTAATAGTTTTATAACTATTTAACAAGCCCAAATTGACTGAGCAAAAAAGAGATCAAAAATAAATTAAGTCACTCAAATTCCAGTGGTTAAAAAAGAGCAGTACTTCCACTCTCAAGGGAAATCTTGTGGTATGAGCAGAAGCATACAAGGTATCAGAGACTCTGGAGGGCAAAATCATTATAAATGTCCCAAATGTGGGGAAAATACCAAATGGAATTCAGATCTTCTTAGGGACCAGCACAGCTCAGCCAAGAGTCAGATTTCCAGAAGTCAAACCTTCCTTTGTTCTTACAGAATTGTCTGACATAACGCTAAAACACAGCCCAAGAAAGCAACCATATTGAAGCCTCCGGTATCCCCCTGTGATTTCCAACCAGTGCACTGGGGAAGCTTTCAGACTTCTGTAGCAGCTTTGGAAATCTAATCTACAATGATATATTTTTAAATTTGCAATAGTAAAATTTAAGGCACTCAGATAAAGAAAAAGAAGAGCTTTATTAATCACAGTAAAAAGAGATCAAGCCACCCAAAGTCAGAGATTAAACAAGTCCTTTAATCCTGGCAATCATAACTGGAACATAGTGTGCATCAGATTAATGACTAGTTAGGATATAATTTGCTGGTATTTTGCAAGATTTATGAAGATATGCCATTTTCCCCCTTTGTGATTGTAGAGCACTCAAAATTTAGCCATGTTTCAGGGCCTTTTGATTTTTTTTTTCCCCCTTCTCTCTTATAGCTGCCTTTCAGATGGTCCAAAACTCCACAGATTCCCAGCTGGCCAATTAACTTTCTCAGACTCTCACTAGGATTTTCCTTAATTCAGTAACAACTGAGAAGACTCTTAAGGGTATGTATGGTATCATATATCACACATCATTTTTTTTCTAATCTCAGCAGCTGTTCCAGACTCTCAAAGAAAACGGATTGACTTTTTCCCTATAGCACTGGTGGGGTGGCTGACATCACATTTATTATCAGGCCCATTTCAACTTGAGCCAATTTTTTAATAAGCTTACAGATGACATTATGCTGGGTATTAAAGTGAACCTACGTTATTCAGAAGTATTTGGTAAGTTTCAAACAAAGCAATGCTGGAAGGCCCAGTCCAGCATAGCTATTAATTATTAATTGTGTTATTATTATTGCATGCACTCCTAAGGCATTCTCCACAGTCCATCTGGTATGCCCCTTGCATAATTTAGAATTACAACTGTTCTTTACTGGAGAGAGAAGGAAAGTGAGACTTTCTTTCTCTTTCTTTTTTCTGGAAATGCTTCCCTTGCAAAAATGACAAATCCAAGTGACAAATGCATGTAGTGTCCACGATATAACATCAGGAGCACTCTAGCATCCAGTGACAAGAAGACAATCACAAAGGGAAAAGTTTGACAAAGTGCCACGAGGACTAGCTCTTAGCTTAGCCTTGTGTTTTTCTGGTACGAGCAAATTCTTACAGAAGCAGATATGCTAAAAAATAAAAAGGAGAAAATCTCTCTTCCTGTCCTAAAGAGTCAAAGCACCTCTGTTGATCACAGCTCCTAATCTGGGTTTGGAAAAAGAAGTAAGCTATAAGTAACAGGGTCCCATGCTTCTAAGAGTTTGCAGAGAAGGACTCGTGACTGATTTGGAAGCCACAGAACAGAGCAAGAGCACAGAAAAACATAAATCATCTCCTCTGTGCTACAGGGCCGAATTTTGCATTTTCTTCAGAAATAAGGTAATTATGAACGACAGAAAACACACATCATTTTCCTAAAAATAAACTGTGTTTTTAGAAACTGGAAAAAAAAAAGTATTTATGGAGACTTTTTTTTTTTTAGAAAATGGTAAAAAAAACTCCAACAGATTCTTTGCCAATTTATTAGTGGAACTTTTATACTCTTCCACTTCTTTAGTGCCTACCTCTCATGATAACTCTTGTATCAAGCAGAACTTTAGGCAAGGAGCGGTTAAAATCACTGGCTGATGGAGGAAGCAGACAGGAGGGAAAGAATCAATGGATCACAGGATGCAAAAAGATGGCTGGGACTTCAAGTAAAGGGCAAGAATGGGAGTAAGTCATGACGCACGAGCAAATGCTATGTCTTGTACCTTTGCTGGCACTTTTTGGCTCTCACAGTACAATACTTTTTTCTTGAAATGAAGACTTTCCTTTCTACGTGACTCTCTCACTCTTGCCTGCTCTCCACGATTCCACAAGTTAATATGCATGTTTTCTGGTCTGTAGTAAAACTACACAGGAATAAGGAAGTTATATAGAACATATAGTAACTAACATAGGTAAGGCACCAACAAGAAGGTTCTCCTGCTCCTCATTTAGGAGACAAACTCCAATCGAATATATGTATTTTTAAGGTATGCACAATGTCCTTTTTTGTTATACAGTATGTGAACTTTTTCACACTTTTCCCTCTTTTAGACTTTAAATAATGAAAATTTGCTTCAGACTCAGAAATGAAGCTTCTGCACTTCAACAGCATAATTTTCCTTGTCACGAGATGTCTTGATCTCTGGTCCACAGACAGCTCTTGCCAGGTGGCTCAGGACTTCTGAGAAATTACTGTTGAAACTCCTTAGTCAGATTAAAAATTTGAATTGATTACTTTGCCCCAAACATTAGTATTTAGAATTAGTATTACACACCCTGACAACACATACCTGGAAATCATCATCAACACATAGCAGGGTAGAGATGTAATTTAGAAAACTGACTGGCCTTGATGATTGCAATACACAACATTATATGAAATTAAAAGAGTGGAGTAAAAAGGCAGATTTTTAACAAGAGTTTCCTTTATCACCACACTGCACAAGAAGAGGAATAAGACATATCAGGAAGACTGGGATGAATTAACCAGATGTGGGTTGTAAGTCATCAGTGTGATGCAACTGTAAAAAGTAATGCGTACAATTCTGAAATGAAGAAAGATGAGAAGCTAATAATACCATTGGATAAAACATTGGTTAGACCTCACCTAAAATGCTAGGTGTAAGTCAAGTCACACATATCTAAGAGTAACTCAAACTGAACTAGGAGGAGCAAAAGAAGGGTTAATCAAGGAAGAAAGGTGATGTCTAGGAACAGGTATCAAGAAGTCGGCTGAGTTTTTTGAGCCTAAAAAGAAGATTCAGAGGGAATATGAGGGTCCTGCTCAGGCAGGAGGATTGGACTAGATGATCCTTTGAGATCCCTTCCAATCCCTAACATTCTGTGATTCTGCGATTCTGTGATGATACTCTACTGAGTAGAGATATATCAAGTAGATAAGTATGAGAAAATGGAGAAAGCAGAGTCACTTATATCCAGAGACAGTATTATTATATGAAAAAAATTATAAACCCAGACTACAAATTAATTTAACAAAGGAGTCAAACAAGAGTACCTAACCACCAGGAAACGGAACTTCTCAGAACAGAGATAGTACAGGAGCAATGGAGATAAAAATGGATCCAGATAACTGAGTGAAGGTGTTAAATAATTTTAATAGTTCAGCATTTAGTTGTTTTTATTAGCTTAGCATTAGATCTGGTTTTCACATGGTCTTTTCCAGTTTGATAGCCTTTTTCTGGGAAACTTCTCTTTCATGAATGATCTCTCCTAGCAAAAAAAAGCTATGCTTGTTTCAGTGGGAGAACACCTAAATCAACAACCCTGTATTATTAGCTCTGTGCACTCCTGTAAGAGCAAAGCTATGACACAGGAAGAAAACAAACAAGGGCTACTCAAAGCCCTCACCACGTGGTATGAACATAGATTTTCCATTTCCCACATGGAGCAAGGTATAGCAGCCGAGGTATGATTGATCACAATGAGATCTGTATTTGAAACAAAAAAAAATCAAGTCCAATATTGGTCATATTAGGCTATTCTGAGTGCAGAAGAACATCCAGAACTCCTAGAGCTG
Organism: Tauraco erythrolophus; assembly: GCF_009769465.1. Taxonomy (NCBI): domain Eukaryota; kingdom Metazoa; phylum Chordata; class Aves; order Musophagiformes; family Musophagidae; genus Tauraco; species Tauraco erythrolophus. Next base: position 29,346,567 of record NC_141467.1, read on the forward strand.
TAACAGTCTTTGTGTTTTAAGTCTGCATTGCTGAGACACCACATATGCGGTCACTTAAAATCCATGGAATTGAATCAATGTCTGGATCCATGAAAAAGTCTATGATAGTTCAAAGTTAGAAAAAGATTGTGCAGCTAAAATTATCTGATACGTCGCTTGCAAACATACCATCAAATTCAGCTGGTAGATGTGACTGATGGTTCATTTCATGACTAAAATCTTAAGGCCATCTAACCCTAACTTCTTGAGCATCCTATAGTCATACCTAGCTGCACTTTCAATGTCCCAGCTGTTATTAACTCTGCAGAAAGAGATTTATTGTCCCAGTCACTCTGATTAACAAGCCCAGTGCCATTCAGTTCCAAGCTCTAAGTCAGAGGTTTTCTTTCCAGGATTAGACAAGTTTGTTCTTAACTGCTCAGATTCACTTTGAGTCAGCATAATGGCATATTGTATTGTCTAAATTAATCTCCCTCCTGTTTTTGTTTATCAGTTCTGCCAAGATCTTTAAAAATCTTTTCTGGTATCGTAATGCTATTAAATCAAAAGACTGGTTGGCAGTCTGCTTGGGGCTGGGTTAAAATTAATACTAGTTAAAACTATGTATCAAAGGTACAGGAGTGTTGTGAAGCTACAACATTCTGCAGCATTACTGTCAAGTGCTGTAACTTCTTTTTCCATCAATTGGCCTTAATTAGAGTAGCCTATATCCAATGTGTTTATGCTGGGTGAAAAATATGATGACACTTAAAGCCTACTCTCCTTTTCCTACGGGCCTTTGCTGGACTGTACTAGAGGCAGCACGGAGGCAACACAAGGAACATGAGAAAAAGAAATTGGGAAAGAAGGACAACTACACAGAAGACAGTAGCTGGAAGAATGCATAAGGGATGAACACCAGACACGACAGATCAGGAGTATCTGAGAAACAAACAAAAAAAAAAAAAAAAAAAAAAGAAAGGGTCTTCATAAAGAGAAAGGGAAAATGAAGGCATTTCTAGCCTTTTCTCTCTAGTAGCCAGTCTTCTACATACTAGGAACGCTTTTTTGTTACTTATCTGGTGGAAGTTCAGATACAGAAATAAATAACTGAATTTAGCCACTGGAAGGAAACAATAATTGCAGCCAGTATAGATGAAAAAGAAAAAGCTAAGAAAGCAATACTGAATAATCCATAAAGGAAAGCGAAATCTATTTACATCAGAGAAACCAAAATAAGAAAATACTTAAATAAATTAAAACAAAGTACTACTAAAAACAAATATTCGGCTAACTCTAAACTTTCAGAGAGATGGAATGCTAACAGTGGATTTTCACAAATTCAGTACAATGAAGACATGCTGAACTTGGATACATTGAACCACCTCTTGGGAATAAACTATTCAAAAACATGGGCTTTTCAAAATACCTCTTCGACTTCTTTAGTTTTGATGTACAGCCAAGTATTCCAGACAATATTCAAAACAACAGAACAAATAGGAGACTTCAGTGATAAATTCATCAGAAGCACAATAAATAAAGAAAATGCAAAAAAGGGGTGCTTCTGTACAAGTTTTAGAAATGTCTGCATGTATAGAAATGTAATCTTCAGAGGCACAAGCCTGTATTTGCAGGAAGTGGATTCATGTAGCCAGGTTGTAGCTTTAAGACAGCTCATCAGTTCTAACTGAAAGTAACCCAAGAACATGTTTTTGATGGGTCTCTGATTGTCAGAAGTGCTGACTCATCATGAACTTATTTGATGTGTAAAAATAATTAATTAAGGGAAGTATGCATAAATCGTAAGATAATCGTTCACACTATCCAGAGACAGAGATACCACCTGGAATGAAAAAATAATTAGTAACCTACAGTTTTGATCATGGTTGAATGTTTGCTTAGACAAGGCAAAGTGAACGGATGCCCTTTGAAACAAACGAAAGGTGTTAATTAGACACAGGATCAAAACAACTTTTTTAGAATTTTAGTTCATGAAACCTAGCAATTTGCCTGCAGAAAAGGAGGAGTTAGGATAGAAGAAAATGTTTGTAAGCTAGTGAATACTGAAAATAATTATGTAAAAATGCCCATACCAGAAAGTGGAAATAAAAAGATGAAACAATTCCTAATAAGAGACCTTTCTCAAACTTCAGGGCTGCGGCTTGTCAGATATCTCACGGACCATCTGCCTTCTTAACTCCATGTAATTTGATATGAGTAATGGCAAAATGTCCACAACTATATTTTATGGGGTTTCGTAATTGCTTGCAAACGGGAGCAGCAGCATGATGCTTTATTCTAATTAATTTTCATTAGAGCAGAATTGCTGAAGATATTCAGCAGGTGCATTCACCAGCAAGGTCTTTATGAGTCATAGCTGAAGGAACCTTTGATTCAAAATATCAACCATTAATTAAGAAAAAGAGCTGTACAGAACAAGGTAGCACTTGTCAAACAATTTCTCAGGGACCTGGCTTCTCAGATACTTCTGATCAAATACTACATATACTTCCATCATGTTAGTGGCATCAAACTTAATTCCACTAATTAACAATCCTGCTACTTCTCCTGAAAACACATAAACAAGTGTTTAGTCTAGATGTTGGTTCAAATATATACTGCATTATAACAGTTGGAGTTCATTTGCTCCTGATCCATATTATAAGAAGATTCATTCCAGCTTTGCATATACATATCATGTATTCTAGATTATTCTGTCTATGATTCTCTACTTTGATCAGTTGAAGCTGCTTTTAATATAGGCCAACTTGAAATTGAACCAATAATTCTCATTTAGGAAAAAATCATGGGGGGGACGAAAAAAATATCTATGTTAAGTATTGTTAAATATTTACTTAAGAAAGTTAAGTAAAGCCATTCGGTCTTGATTTTTGGTGCGAACCTCTTCCTGAAAGAGACTGGGAAAAGGGAAACTATGATTATGATCAGAGCAAAGAGTTTTAAACTCTTAAAGTAGCTGAGAATTTCTAACTAATACCTTAACAGGTCTTACACAGCTTGCAGATGACAGCTGTACTGAATGCAAAACACTTACTAAGTACTAAGCAGACAGAAATTGGTAAGAATGTGCTAATCTCTCTTGCATGCAAAACTATAAAAATAGCTTATTTTATTACTCAGATAAGTCCAATCCAGGAAACACATGGAAAACTGCTCTATCCTGGCTTTATAAGTCTTGAACACCAGAAATCTTTTTTTGCTGCATTGTTTCATGAGTTGAGTGTCTTTTGGAACAATCCATCAGCATTTCCTCTCAAGAAGTAACACAGGTTGACACAGGTGACTAACCATAGACATGCAGTGCCTTTCCAGAATCCAAGGGTATCTGAAATACAACAGTAAAGAACTACAGGAGATACACATTCTTCTGGTGAGGTAGCTGAAATCTGAGCAGTTACTGGAACAGCTGAAATGCTACTAGATCTTTAGTTTAGGAATCTGTACCATTCCTTCAGAATCTGACATCCTAAAAACTCAAAACAAAATATATCAAATAATAGCTGCCTCTGAAATTATCTTCCTTCCTGATTAGGATCATTCACGGCACCAATATTCCACTAAAAATTAATGCAATGATCCAGAATTGTTAAATTCAGCAGATACAGATGAAGACACTTCAGAGGGCCTCCCCTACACAAACGATGCATATTTTACCCAGACTATGCTACTAAGATTCTCTATACCCCTTAGCAAACAGGCAGATACTATGAAATACAAATACAAACAACTGACAACTCAATAAAAAGTCCTTAAACTAATTTTCAATTTTTCTTGTAACTGAAAAGAGGAAACAAGATGACCTTGAAAACAGCTACTAAACAGGACATTTAATTCATGTAGACTTCAGCTCTAGACCATTCAGGGTATGACCCATTTCTAACCTTCATAATGCCTCTGATACAATTTAACATATTCAAGTTATTTGACTGAATGGAAAGGACCTCGTTGACAATACAGAAACCAGAGATGATGTTGGCAGTGTTAAATCTGAAATAATATGTTCAGATACTTCACTGCTGAGGGCCATATAAGCAGGTAGACAGATCTACACTTGTTTCTCAGTTTTTATTATTCCCTTGGCTTAAAAAAAGTTACCTACACTCTTATCTTCCTTTTGAGTACTGAGAATTAGTGATCTCTGATTCTTAATGGGCTTTGACTTTTTTGTGTTGTTTTTGAAGACACGTAAGCACAGCAGGGAGCCACATAAAACACTTTACATTTCTGAAAAAAATGCTTCAAGAATCACTTAGGAGTTCACAAGAATTAGCAGAAGTTAGACAGCTTAATTCAATCAAGAGAAGTGGGTTCCTAAATTAAGTGCAGGATTCAATTTCTTCTCTTTCCCTTCATCTTTTAAATTAATGGGAGCCTGTTCCTGTACATCAACAGGTTTTAAATAATTGCCTGAAATCCAAATCTGTGGAGGAACTAACAAACGTGACATGGTAATTTTGAATTAGGTCATCTACCATGGACAAGACATTCTTCCAACAAGTTTCAGGGCAGATCTGGCTGCCTTATTTTCTGATGGACAGTTTTCTACCAAAAAGTGCAGTTTCACTGAAGTAACATCTCACAGGAAAATAAGCTTTTAGATTACATTTTCAGTGAAAAAAAATAAAATATTTTGTCTCAGGCATGACAATATGTTTTATTTTGATGTTCATATGCTAGTAGCTTTATCATAATAGTTTTCTTAATTTTATATTAAGATCATTAATTTAATGCTGAAGCAAAAGAAATTAACAGTAACATGAGTTATTCTTTGTCTAGCCTAGCCTTAATAAAATGCAGTATTATACAAATTTAATAATTTTGTATTTTAATTTCACAATAAGATCTGGTTTAAATTTTTCATTCTTCTATATAGCATAAGAATGAAGAGACAGAGGGGAAGGGCTGTATTCAAACTGTAGTATCAGTTTGACCCAGCAGAAAAAATGGCTGATTACAGGGGCAATGAGATCTGGTCTCAGAATTTCCAATAGGAACGGATCACTGACAGAACCATAGCTCATCTAATGAAACCTAAGTAAAGAAGTAAAAGAAGATTGAGTTCAACAGGCTTTGAAGACCACAGCAAGGAGACAGTGGCCTGTCCAGATGTTTCCAACAGTGAAACGAGAGAAAATCCAAAACTTCCAGTGAAGATTTCCAGCTCTCTCTCCCATAAGATTCTTGACTAAGGGATCTGGTGATTTTTATGGGATTACACATAAACTGGTATGTAGAGATGGAAAAGAGTATGGAAAGGTACAAATAATCAATATTAACTCTGTGTAAAACCTGAAGGAAAAATTTAAATATTTGAAATCTTTTTTTTAAAGACACCTTATTAAAAAAATTTTAAAATCCTGCAGTTTGAGCTCAGAACCTATGCCTAATAAGAGTGCTGGTGGATGAGAAGCTCAACATGAGCCGGCAATGTGCACTGGCAGCCCAGAAAGCCAACTGTATCCTGGGCTGCATCCAAAGAAGCATGGCCAGCAGGTCAAGAGAGGTGATTCTGCCCCTCTACTCAGCTCTCGTGAGACCCCACCTGGAATACCACGTTCATCTCTGGAGTCCCCAGCACAAGAAGGACATGGAGCAGGGGGGTTGGAACTAGATGATCTTTGAGGTCCCTTCCAACCTTAACCATTCTACGATTCTATGATTCTAAGTTTGAAAGATTCTTGTCAACATCTTAACATGAGGAAGAAAGCTGTTTCCAGATTCTCTCTGAATACAATTTACAAATTAATTTTATGCTATACTTGTACAGCAAATGGAATGTGACTGCTATAGATTAATAAATCCATTCTAGCATCAATCTAACCATTAGGGATAATGATAACAGCAAAAAAAAGTGGCAATATGACAGGTAGTACCTCAATGCAAACCCACTAGAGACCTAACAAGCCCCTTTGGGCCCCAAACCCATGCCAAAGATGTTTCATTTGGTGCTTCTTCTTTCTGATAGCTGCGGGGATACTCTTCCATCTGTCATTCTTTCACTTTTCTACTTAAAAAGATAAACAAAGCCTAAAAATTTTGCTTTGATAGTCTTCGATTCAGAGAACACCAGAAGGAGGAAAAACGTTTGGATATGAACTAAAAAGATGTCTTCACAGTGTGGAGCAGTCTTTATATCCTCTGAGTATCTAAGAGCGCTAGGCAAGCTGAAGACCTCATTGTGCAATCCCAGAGCAAAATAGCCATATTTTGCAATATCCTATTAAAAAGTTAGTACCAACTTCAACAACCACAGCATAAAACAAGTACACCTACATTACACACCAATTCAGTGGGCAAAGCAATATCAGGATTGAGCAAGTCCATTTATCTAGCTAAGAAACAGGCTAAAAAGCAGTAGCTGCACCCAATAAGGTGAACTGACTTATCTCACCTATACTAAAACATTTTGCTCCCTGATACAGAATCTGGAGACCTGGTCATAAGATTATTTTGCCTCCCATTTGTCCACTCTGAAGGAGCACAAGGCAACACTTCACTCTGTATTCTTTGCTTCACATAAAATGTCTTCTTGTTTGTTTTTAATGACCTCTAGGAGCTAATCAGATACATTCGTTTCCCTCCTTGACACACATACATGAATCCTACTTTTCTTGCTTCTTTTTCTTAAACAAAAGTTCTGAAAAATCCAAAGAATCCAACTCTGCAAACGTGCATTTGCAACATGGGCTAGCAGGTATGAAATTGCTGATTTGAGTTCCTTACAAACACTGGCAACATGCCAGACTTCTGTACCAGGCCCCATGGCCTTTCTGATAGCTACAACAATCTAATAAATTATACTGGAACAGTGGTACATTTGGCTCCAAGGAGAGATGGATAAAACTTTTTGAGCAATAGCAAATTAATCAAAAAGTTCAGCTTCAGGAAGACTGAGCCTATTTGTGAATTCAGTTTAATATACGAGACTAAGGTTTTGAAGATACAGAAACATTTCATTTTGACAGTTTAGAAAAACAAAATGTATGTTATTAGTCTGTTTCAAACAACACTACAGAAAGAGACTTCTTTTGAATTTCTAACATTAAAGAGCAAAACTTCCCTAAATGTAATTTCAAACAGCAAAAGATCTTCATTTGAGGGAAAAACACTCCACCCTTCCTACCTCAATTTTAAGTAATTCCCTTTAAGATACTCCTGAGCCTTAAAGGTCTCTGATTGGTATCTGACTACAAAACTGAAAAATGCATTACTCACAACTCTCAGAGTGAGCCATTTTGCTCTATGTGGTCAGCGGAGCACTGCTCCACAAAAAAAAATTGCACAAAAAAACCCATTCGACTGAAGGGAAAACTAATACTGGAGATAAAATATTCGAGCACTAAATAGAAGAAAACTGGGATCATTAGCAAGTAAAACTAAATTTTGGAGAGGATTAGGTAAGTATACAGATATTACTACTTTTTTACATTCTTTTATCCTCCCATCCCTCTTTATCAAGTATGCTAACTTATACAGTGATAAAAAGCATACCCGGTTAAAAAAAAAGATGGGCTAGTATATTCCATTTTAAAACTCTAACAGGCTGAGTTATTTTCTCTAAATTCCAGTTGCAACATGCATTAACTAATTTTTACCAAAAACTGCTTATCTTAGACTGAACCTTCAGTTTTTATCTCATAGAGTCCATAATTTTAAGGACAGAAAGGAACATGACGTGTGTCCAGTGTGATCCTCTCACATGGAAGAGGCCAGAATGCTCCAAACAGCTGATACAAGATTCAAATATCAATTTGTAGCTGCCATTCTGAGTGAGCAGAGAAGTGCTTTTGACATACTTCACATTGGCAAAGTTTTAAAATAAATCTCTACTGTCCAAAGCAGTGTCACATAGAAAGATCTTGATCTGGTCTTGGGAGCCGGCCAGATGCATAGGATGCAAAGAATGGGTATGTTCTGCCTCTCTGAACCTGAAAATGCTAGTGTTGTCCTCGGTGTTACACACACAAACCCAGCTGTTGGGATGCACAGCTGTTCATATGGCATTCGAAACACAAATATATAAAAAGTAAACATTTCTCTCAAATGCCTTCTAAAAATTATATACTGAACCCTGCCAATTTCCTCCTGGAAAATGGAGCCTTAAATCTGCCTTGCAGACTTGCATGTCTGTGGCTGCTGTGCCCTCTTAGGGAGCAGAGCAAGACCTGTGCAGAGATGAAAGCAGAAACTTGTCTTGGAAGGAAAAAAAGCAGCTAGCACGAAAATAAGAAAAAAAATCTGTCTGATTAACTAGGTAATTATATTACTTATTTTTAAGAATGCTCTTTGTACAGTACAAGTGCCCAATCTTCCAGCTACTTGAAAAACAATTTAAAGAAAAGTGAGAACAATGAAAGGACTAAAAATTTCCATTCCTGTAGGGAGATTCTGATTCTTTTTGAGAGCGAAGCTCTTATAGGGTATTCAGAGGAAACTAAATCTTACATTTGCTGTAAACACTGATAGCTGCATAGAATCCAGTGGTACTAAAACCAAGCTTTGGGTTCTCAGTGGATTGTACCCGGTTCAAAAAGGTGCCACAGCAGTACTTCATGTTTGTTTGGCTAATAAAATATAAAATGTACCATTGGTTCTCAGTGCTTCTGAACCGATAAATTCAACTGACACTAAAAGTCTGCTCACACAAAACCAGAAAATTTGTTGTATTTCTAAACCGTAAAGGTGTTTATTGTAACTTGGATATTGATCTAAAAATTCAATACTGCTGCCTGTCAAGTTTGTCACTAGATGTGAAGCTTTTTCCTTTGTTTTGGAAAGACTGCAGAATTGCCAGACATTGGGATTGCTATAGACACTAACGTCTTAGATAACTTGTTTTTTATATTTAAAGAGGCAAAAACTACATAATAAATAGTAGAATTGCTCTGTTACTGTCTTTCATTTTGTATAAGAAGTCTCTGTTTATTTTAATCCCTATAGCTTTCTAGAATAAGATTTATGTGTGTTCATGTGTGAAACTCCTGTACACATGAAATTAGGAACAATTAAAAATAGTATCAAACCTCCTCTACAGCTAACTAAAGTATCAGATTTGTGGCTTTTCTTTCCCTCCTTTCTTCTGAAGACAATCAATCAATTACTACTGTAAAGCTTACAAGAGCTGGCAGCTTCTGATAAGAGAATTCTTCAACACAGATATTAAGGATTTTTCCAAACTAAAATCAAACAGATCCAAACTAGAGAAAACCCAACATCGAGCTTAAGAGAACTTCCAACCTCCCATTACAGGTGCACAGGTGCCTACAATGACATAGATCATGCCCACTTGCCACTCTGGCAGATTTATTTACTTCTCTGAATAAAGTGACTCATAGGAAGATTCCAAAGAGACTGCAGTGTAGACAACCAATAACTGGAGGAATCACAAAAAAAATTCAGTTTACCATGTCACTTGTAGACAGAGAAAAGCAGGAGAGTGGAGAATTACTGACTATGTAGAAGCAGTTAACCTATCCAGTCTTTAAAAGGATATAGGAAAAAAAAATAGCATCCACAAGAGGCTTGTAAGAATCAAGTTCATGAAGCAAAACATTCACTCTGCATTTTCTGACAAGGTTAACGGTGCAAAACTGAACCTGCCATCTTGTGCACAAAGAAACTGAGCTATCAATACCAAAACAACGACTATGCACAACCCTCTTTTCAGGCATTAACACTATACTTTGTAATAAGATATGATCTGTTTTTTCATCAGTGAGATGGCTTATGGAAGCAGTCTGTCATTTTAAGAGCACACCCTTCTTCTGTATTTGTGGGACTGCAGACTTATGAAATGTGCAGTATGAAATGCTGTAAATGGAATAAGCCAAAATACAACTTCAGCTTTAGCTCAAAGCATAAAAATAAAAGTTATAGATAACAAATTCTGAGTATGACTGCAAACGTGTATAACACTTGGTGTTATGGTGACAATTCCTGTTGCTCATACCAATAATTGAGTTAGTAGTGAATATGTCTCCAAGTTCCTGAGTGAAGCAAAACAAGATTCTAATCTGCTTTAAAGCATAAAGACTCTAAGGTATTAGCATGCGGAATTGACTTATATACCATAATAATTTTTATATTATCATGGTAAGTGATCATGTTAAGTAGTCTCTCGTGTAATGTGAAAAGGCCGGAAGCTTACCTGATATAGGTCAGAATAAGTATTGACTTGAAATCTACAACACTGAAGCAGTAAGAACATAAAAGATAATCCTATTGTAACCAGATGAATTTTTTTTTTTATTCTTTCTTTTTTAAACAAAAGAAATCTTACTTTATACATCTTTGGAGATCTCGCTCAATTGGTCCAAAGTCACAAAAGCAATTCATTCTTGAGATGCCTGCTGTTTAAAAAATACTCCAAACAGTTTAGAATGTATGTACAGGGCATTTTTTAAAATTCTGAAGATCTGGTGCTTTAAGCAATAAGTAGGAGGCAAAAAACTTTGGATAGGATAAAATAAAACAAAAAAATGGTTTCAGAAATAGCGAACTAAACCAGGAAAATAGCAGTGTGACTTTCCTGTAAGATAATGTGAAACAAGAACTATCTATTTGCTGTACCCATTTTACAATTATGGTAGCCGTTTATAAAAATGTAAAAACTTGTAAATTACTTTTTTTCCCTGGATTTGGTTCAAGTCTCTTTTTTAATCAACACTGAGTGAAGCTCACGGATCTGATACAGCATAGAATTCATACTGTAAAATCTACTGTAAGCCCCAAGAGAGAGCCTTAGCACTGTAAAACCTAGTTTCAAGTGTGCACAATTTCCCCTAATATCCTTTTTCTAGGTGACATGTCTTCAAGGGAAATAAAAATGGCTCAAAAAATGGCAGGGGAGTGCCTAAATCACAGAGCTCCAAAACCAGTCAAAAAAAGGTCCTTAGCTAATTGCCTTGTGAGCCATAAACAAAAATATTCTGTTGAAGTGAACTCCAAAGCCACCTTCACTTAAAGGAAACTCCAATGAAGATGTGTTTTGGTAAGAAATCCCACTTGCTGCAGGAAAGTAGCCAGAAAACAAGGGGCAATGTCACATGAAAGGACTCCACTTCTTTTTTTGTCACACAATATTTGGTTATTTTTTGCATCTAGCAGGAGTCCAGTTGCTGTATTGAGAGTGCTCAGTTTCCAGAACTGCTGCCATTCCCTCATGGCCCCTCTCAGAGACGAGGTCAGCTACAGTTTATCAGTCTGGCCCCAAAAATCATCTGCAATGTTCTTAGGTCTCACCAGTAAGACCTGAGACTAGTAGTTGAAAGCCATAATATAGTAGATGGAGAAAACTAGTAAAGGTCTCTGGAGATCCATGCCCCACTTTCAGCTCAGACGCTAACACAATATAAATAAATAAAGCTGCAGTAAGAGAGTGCAATTTAGGAGTTACATAAATGACCAAACTAAAAGCTGGAAACACAAGTCATTCATTATTCTGCACCATGTTTCCCAGATTTACATGAGCTGCAATGCTGTACTACAGCTAAACTACAATACCCTTCAGGTAATACTACTTATGATAAGTTGAAACCCAAGAAGTAAAGAAACTCTCATTACTTGCAATACACAGTAAGATAAAATTAAAAAAAAAAAAAAGCATGTTGTGAATCATAGAATCATAGAATCATAGAATGGTTAGGGCTGGAAGGGACCTTCAAAGGTCATCTAGTCCAACCCCCCTGCAAGGAACAGGGATATCTCCAACTAGATCAGGTTGCTCAGGACCTCGTCCAACCTGGCCTTGAACGTCTCCAGGGATGGAGCATCCACCACCTCTCTGGGCAACCTGTTCCAGTGTTCTACAACTCTCATGGTAAAAAATTTTTTCCTAATATCCAACCTGAATCTACCTCCCTCTATTTTAAAACCATTACCCCTTGTCCTATCACAACAGGCCCTCCTGAACAGCCTCTGAATATATTATATTCTTCCTTCCTGAACAAACACAGGCTTTTTTTAGGGGTGTCAAATACTCATTCACTCTCTAGGATGTTTGGGAAAACCATGCGTGTGTTAAGAGTATCCAGCCAGAAAACTTAATAACTGTTCTTTTATCACAATACAGTCAGTTTCTTCATATTTCTGATCCTCACTACAGTCCAGAATTGCACTTGTACAGAAAGTTAGCTCAGTCAGACAGCAAGTTTTGCTGCTACAGTAAGTGTATTAACAATATTTATCAAGCTATAATTGGCTTACTTTTTAGGTTAGTGACATTTTCAACTCATATATTCTCTCACATTGATTTTATTGGCTCTAATGATGTGGGTAGAACAAGTGGTATTCAACTCTGCATGCTGTGCTCCCATCTGTAGATACTTAATCTTTTTGCTGAAAAGTGGGTATCAAAAGGATACCCTCAATATTAATAGGATTTAGAGAAATGCAGATGTGTATAGTATTCCTATGCCAGAAAAGAATAGCTTTGGTAAAAGTTTCATTGAAATGCATGTTCCAAGAATGGTGTGTTGTTTTCCTTTATTTATTCAAATTTCCTTTTCATTTATTCAAATCAATAAATTAGTACCATACACAACTGAAACAGGGTACAGAAGATGTTTTGATGTTCATAATTTGAAAACTTTCAAGTGGAAATGCTACATGGGAACTCGAACATGAAGCTTAACATAATTGCTTCTAAATGTAGTTTAGATCTGTTATTCATTTTAATGTTCTTTTTTGAAAAGATGGTAGTACAATTAAACATAGGACTCAGTGTACTGCAGAATAAAACATGCATGCAACTCCCTGTTCATAACAGCAAAGAGGCTTCATGAATTGTTTATGGCAATATAGTATCTGCCACTGCCTCCGTCTGTACATAATGGTGTGTCCCAGATCATTATGATCCTGGAAATGAGACGATGAGGGTTCTGCCCAGTGAGACGTGAGAGTTTTCTGTTCTGATGAACATCAATTTCAGCTAAAGGTGACTAATAACAACCTGTGTCACCCAACAACTCACAGAACTGGACCTCAGATTAGACTTCACACATTTTTAAATTAATTCTGTTCCCGACATCAACATGAATGTCTTCCCAGAAAGCTGCAAATTTTCAGAAATTCTCAGAAGGCAATGGGATTTTCACCTATGTAAATGTGATCGTGTGCTGTAATTTCCTACATCCATATGCTACGGATTCATGACTATGTAAATAGGCTTCACACTTTTGTGCAAGCTGGATAAGGATGTGCAGTTTTTAGGAAGTCCCTGTGTCGCATTTCTTGTGTCAACAACTGCATGATTTTGCACAGTTACTAAGACCTGGGCAGTTTGGGTGTGCACAGCATATGCTAAATGATATTCTCTGTACTAGACAATTCAGACCATGATTCCTGTTGATGTGTCTCAAGATCATGTATGTGCAAGTAAGAAAAGCCTTACACGTTTCGCGTGTTATACGCGGACTGCGAAAGAGCTGCTCACTAACGTTCAGACTGCGGACATGATACACTCAGTGACTGTGTGTCATTGTCGCGGTTTAGCCCAGCCGGCAGCTAAGCTACCACGTGGTCACTCCGGCACCTCCTCCCACTCCATCTCCACTAACCTCGGTGTCTGCATGGCCATTTCTCTCACATCTCAGTCTTCTCTCTGCTGCAGCTGTGCTGGGCCAGACGAACCTTAGCCGCCCGGGCAGGACAACCTCCACCCAGCAGGGCACTTCCAAGCTCTCCAAGCCATGCCACTGTGGCCATCTCCAGTTGGGCAGTGGCAGCCCAGTGCAGGCAGCTGCCCACCCGGGAGGCCGGGGGGAAGCCCCTGCCTCCCCACTTTCTTCAGCGTAGGTCCAGCCCAGTTTGGGCTCCTTTGTCCCCATCTTAAATAGGGCATTCGCAGAAGTGCTGATTGGCTCAACCCTGGCCAGAGTTGATGAGGGGTCCAACCTGGCCAGAGGCTGGTCTGACCAGGTTTGAAGCTGGGGAAGCTTCTCACAGCTACTCACAGGGGCTATTCTCACAGCCCCTCCTGTGTTATCGAAACCCCATCACGTAAACCCAGTACAGTCATCATAAAAGCTTCTCAAAAGTAGATTTTTTTTCACTTTGAAAATGTAATTCTTTTTACTGCACTAGAATGATCACTAATGAAAGCAACCACCACCTCACTGCATTCCCCAACGATCAGTAAACACTTCTTTTTTGTTTGTTTGGTTTTGTTTGGTTTTGTTTTTTAAGTTTGAACACAGAACAAACCTAAACCCAAACAGAGGATCAAGGTAGATTGAAAAAGTATTAGTAATTGGCAAAGGAAATTGGCTGTGTGAGTAGTGTGGGGAAACCCATTTCCTTCAGAAAGTGTAGAGGCATCTTTAAATAAGTGTAATGAAAATAGCTCCAGCTAGGAAACATCCTAGCATCACCTAATGCACCCCACTCTTAATGTCGTACAAAAGCCAAAAAAAGGAAAAGCCTAAAGTAATTCAATAGGTACAGCAGAAACAAGCTGCCTTGACAGTCTTTATATGTATATCTCTGGAACTCTCCAGGTTTCATGTTAACAAAGCCTTTTCTCAACCTGCGAACCTCATGCTTTCTCAACTCATGATGAAATTTTAAGGTTTCCATCCATTCTGTTGAGTTTTGTTTATTTATTTTTGCATATGAGTAGTTGTTCATACACAGGCTCGCTGCTGCTGGTGTTACCAGAAATAACTGTCCCTACTCTTCTCACTAGGCTCTACAATCTCTAGTGCAGATCCACTGCAAGACACCATTCTACATTGTTTTGTGGGTGGCTTTGTGAGAATAAATGAATTCCAAGTCATATAATGACAATGATTCATACCTCCACTTTGGCTCTAAGTCATAGCATCCAACATCATTTGGAGCATGAGATATCTCTATGAGTGGAAATTAATGTGATTTATTTATTCATGAAATGAAATTGCTTTGGCTATAATGTACAGGCTTTAAAGCATCAGTTCTTTCTCATCCCATTATTACACAGTTTCCTAATTACCTCTCTAATCACACTACCTAATATTGTAAAGTGCCTTGGAGTGTGTAGAGAAGTTGTTGTACATTAGGAACCAAATTAGCAGATGTGGAGAGGAAAGAAATTTTTTTTTTAGTATTATTCCCCCAGCTCTGTGGAAAGAAGAGTTGGCTTTTCGTCCTTATGTTGACACTACAACTCTGAAAGTCCAGGTGGCAGAACAAGATCAGTTTATATGCTTCAGAGAAGAGCATTTTTCAGAATATCACTTGGTAATTACAGTTCATTAAACTTTACCTTCCTACCCCATGCCTCCTTTGCATTTGAATGTGATAAGTAAAGTCACCAGAGACAGGATTTGTCCTCGTTGCCTAAATGTTTGTGTTGCCTATACTTTTTATCGTCATCCAGTCTACAACAATATGAACCAGAAAAGGAATGTACGGCAGGTTCCACATCATATTCTTCCATTTTTATGTACATTTTGATGTTCTCTTTCTTTGGTGAGAAATCTCATGCTTAACACAAAGGCTAATTCTACCACCTGACAACTTTAGTGCATGTCAACAACATTTCTTTCTACAGAAGGACTAGTCCATTCCTACTCCATTTTATGCTTGTAAAAAATTGCTTGAATCCACACAGTTCTGCATTTAGATGTGGATCCCTACCTACTCTCTTCAATTCTTTTGTTCTGTTCTTTCTCCCTGTTAAAAACTACCTTGTTTGCTTTGTTTTTTTTAAACACATTACAACCCACAAATGAGAAATACTAAAAGGCTTGAATGTTTCAAATATCCTTATTCTCAGGCCTTCCTCAGTCTGCAGGGAATCAAAAGAGAACAGGTAGTACTACTTTGAGATTCTAATACTAAAAGAGGACAGGTAAATTATACTGTTATGCAACTCAGAATTCAACTTAAAGAATGCAGTTAGGGTTTTTATCAGGTAATCAAACAACCTGTCTATCAAGCCACTTTCTTTACACTTAATAATTTCTTACTGCCCTAATAAAATAAAATTAAAAAAAAAAGATGAAACCAGGAGGAAATAAAGAAAGAAATTCCAGCTATGTCTTTCAACTTTACAAAATTCTGCTTTGTCTGTTATTTATTAATTTCATGAATTTTAAACAGAGGCAGAGATAATTTATTTAATAAAAGAAATCTGTAGTTATCAAGATACCACACGTTTGGCTGCCTGCAGAAATCAACAAAATACCCAGGCTACTGGGATTAATTGGCTGCAAGAGATCTAGTATTTATAAAGCCTAAAAAGAAAGACAAATCTCAGGAGAACTGGACACTTTGATCATTGCAGAAAGCCTTTCTCAGAAAGGTGATAGTGAATCCACACAAATGAACAGAAGTACTCTGTTACATTCAGAGGTAGACTGTCTTTGCCTTCCCCTAAACCAAGTATTCAACATTTTCCCAATCTTACTCAATTAAAAAAATAAAACTTTTGATACAGTTTTTCCTTGTACTCTGTAGTGCCTGTATCCAGATTCTCTTTACACCTTGAATTGTTGGAAAACTACACATTTACATTCAATCTTTTAATGTATGTTCAACTGTCTTGAGTTACAATTCAGGCAATAAGGACTTATTGACATTTTTCACTTAGTCCATATTATTTCCTGGAGAGACAGATTTGTATGGATGTACAGCTCTGTCCTAATTTCAGCTGAGATAGGGTTAATTTTCTTCTTAGTAACTAGAATAGTGCTATGTATTGGATTTAGTACGGGATTTGGTACGATAATAATGTTGATAACATACCGATAGTTTTAGTTGTTGCTAAGAAACGAAGGACTTTTCAACTTTTCATGCTTTGCTAGTGTGCAGGTGCCCAAATTAGCCAATGGGATATTCTGCATCATATGACATCATGCTCAGCATATAAACCTAGGGAAAGAAGAAGGAAGGGAGAGGATGTTCATTGCGATGGTGTCTGTTTTTCCAAGTAACCGTTACACGTGACGGAACTCTGATTTAGAATCATAGAATCATAGAATGGTTAGAGTTGGAAGGGACCTTAAAGATCATCTAGTTCCAACCCCCCTGCCATTTCCCGGAGATGGCTGAATACCTGCCTGCTGATGGGAAGTGACGAATGGATTCCCTGTTCTGCTTTGCTTGCATGGACAGCTTTTGCTTTACCTGTTGAACTGTCTTTATCTCAACCTATGAGTTTTCTCATTTTTACTCTTCCAATTCTCTCCACCATGTCACCAGAAGGGAATGAGTGAGCAGCTGTATGGGGCTTAGTTGCCAGCTGGGGTTAAACCACAACAAGCTCGCACTGTGGTATCTCATGTAAATGTGGATACAGTCAGGGGCAGTCTGATAGCAGACTAGACAGACCAGTGATGAGTTCTGCTTTAGCAGTCCTCAGGTTCTCAAGAGCCATAATTGCCTATATTATCCAGTACTTACTAGTTTTTCTGTATCTGAAAATGGTTATAGAATCATACAATCATAGAATGGTTTGGGTTGGAAGGGACCTCAAAGATCACCTAGTTCCAATCTCTCTGTCACAGGTAGGGACACCCTCCACTACACCAGGTTGCTCAAAGTCTCATCAATTATGACTAATCTTCTTTTGTATGAGATACTGTCTCTATCATTTCACGATTTAATTTTAATTTTTCTAAGTTCTACAGCAAAATGAACATTAATATCCACAAAAACTTTAGCAATTTTCACCCGCATTAATCTACTCAGACTTTCTAAACCAAATAATTGTGGCATTGCCTTCTTTTTTCCCTTTCATTACACTTCCATGGAATTCAGCATTTATTTCCCAAATGTTGTCCTCCTTTTTTTCTTCTCTTGCCTTCTAACTTTAAAAATAATATTGTTCTTCAAACAAAATCTCTTTGGAGATAACATGACATCTACTTATGCCCCCCTGTTGGCAGAAGTGAATGCAACTTTGCTGTTTTAACTGGATGTGCAACGATTTTTAGAAGAGCAATATCTAACTAAGGAATTTTGTGTAATTATCAGCTACAGTAATATACAGCTCTGCAGGTCATTTTCTCTTGTAAATGAGTTCTTCCCTAACTCTAATTCAACGTAAGTTGAATCTGTTCATTCTTTTGCTCTCTTCAGAATCTGCTCTTCAAAGAACAACAAAAAAAAATAATATTTGAGAAGCAGCTCATTTACTTTGCTCTTTAGAGCCCACATTATTCACTATTTATGAGCATTCAGGTGACTGCTAGGCATTCATAGAGATATTTGTGAATCCCAGGAGTTCAATGGATTGTAGCATGAATGATTATTCATCTGAAAGTTTGCATTGCAACTGGATTATTCTGTACTGAACGTACACTATTTATCACTGGCAATTTTTCATCTTAAAAATGCCCATCATGAAAAAAACCAAAGCAATATCATGTAATGCATGCGACCAATATTCACTTTTAACAAACAAATCATAGAATCCTAGAACTATTTAGGTTGGAAGAGACCTTGAAGATCATTGAGTCAAACCATAAACCTAACACTGCCAAGTCCACTACTAAACCACGTCCCTAAGCACCACATCTACACATATTTTAAATACTTCCAGGGATAATGACTTAACCACTTCCCTGGGCAGCCTGTTTCAATGCTTGACAACTCTTTACAAGAACAAAATTTTGCTAATATCCAATCTAAACCTCCCCTTGCGCAACTTAAAACCATTTCCTCTTGTCCTATCACTTGTTACTTGAGAGAAAAGACTGACATGCAGGCAGCATGTTCCCATGGGAGTTCTGTTTGGGAAGCTGTCTCAGACGTGGTGAGTACAGAGCTTAGAGAGGCCACAGCTTTCTGCCGGGTGCATACCATTGCTTCCCGGGTGAGCCGGCAGAGCTTCCCGCCCTTCCTGCACACCCTTCTGCGCAAACTGCTGCGCTATGTCCTTGTTGGCACACAACACTGTTTGCCATGCTCCCTAAGGGCTTCTTTTATGCGATGGGGGAGCTTGGCTGCCATTGCTCCTGGCCCTGCCCAGGTCTCATCAGCCCATCTCATGAGCTGTGGGCCCCTGGCAGCTCTCTTGGATCCCCCTGAGGTTTCCTCGATTTGGGATCACGCTGGCACCAGAGCTGCTTGCCTTGGTTACTGACGTATAAATTTGTATAAATGAGTACTATGTTAAAACGCCAAATGAATTTCAAAGGAATATTTCCCTGACTTCTACAGTCTTTGAAAACAATAGAAGAAATGGATTTTATCTGCTCTAAATACGTGTGGCTTAGAGACTTTGTTTGTTCATTTGTTTCTTTTGGCGTTAGTTCGTTGGTTGGTTGGTTTCTTAACTAAAGAAATTCCCCACTGCAGAAAGCTGGTAGAATCGCAAAGCTGTTGATCTATCTTTGTCACACTTCGATTTTTTTAAAGCTTTAAATTTTCTGTTGGACAGGTTTTAAATGTGTTTTTCTAGTATTTGTAAAGTTGTTTGGGGGCAGGTGATATATGGAAACAACAGCCTATGGCCCCGTTTAGAAGAATCAGCTACAGCATGGCTCTCTGTAATTGCTGGCACTGGGCATAATCATCATAATCATCAACTGTTATCCTACAATGCAAAAGCACATTTGCAGAAAATATTGCTTACATTTTAAACCAAAATTTATCTGAGGCAAATAATCTGACCAGCTCTGCTTCTCATATTCCATATCCCCTGTTCATAGACATACCTTCAAAGATAAACGTGTCTAGCCATAAAAACAGATAAGCCTTAATGTCACATGGACAACACTGGTAAATTCCCCAAGATAGCAGGTTTATTTTGTAGCATTTTGAACCAGGACAGTTAACAGCTACAATCCCTGCTGGCAACTTGTCAGTTTGGCATTTTTATTTCAAAGCCACATATGGTTCCCAAGTACAAAATAAACATTAATTATGTCTTTCTGTGCCTTTTTATTATGTACTTCTCTAGTCTTCTCTGGGGTTTGGGGGGGTGTGTGTGTTTATTTTACTGCAACCAAAGTATCAACTGTTCCCATTTCTGCAGAAGTCTCTTAGTGGCTCCTGTGGTGCTGGGTTTTTCTGTTTGTTTGAGTTTGGGGTGGTTTTTGTTCTGTTTTTTGTTTGTTTATTTTGAGGGGGTGGGAGGGGTGTTGTTTTGGTTTCTTTTTAAGATAAGAAATGACAGGTTTACTTTGCAATACACTCATAGTTGAGAGATATCTATATACATGCACATATATAAAAATACAGGTGTCTTCAGATACTCGGATTGCTTCTTTTGAATTATTAATGCCAGAATGCCATCAAATGTGACATGTGCCAAGATGACACAAGGCTATTATGTAGAGAACTTTAGATTTTTAAAAGTCTGTATGCTTATGTTAACTAATTAATGCTAATTAATACAGCAAGAAAACAATGCAGATATTTTATATTAAAATTTAAACTGAGGTTACAGTTTTCTTGGTTTGCCTCCTCCCTACTGGTAATAACAAAAGCTAGACAGTATCTTTTATAGCCAAAGGTCTGTAGTCTGGAATTCTGTTACATTTGCATTTAGTCTCCTAATATATTTCAAGCATATTTATTCCCTTTGGACTTTGAGGGAGTTTCAGACTGTAAAGTGCATTTCAATCTTTTTTGGTTTTCTGAATATCTTTCAGTTTAGTGATTAAAAAGCTAAAAATACTGTTCCAAGATGGTGCCATTATTATTCAAATGTGGTTAAGTTAAAGACAGAAACAAGAACAGGACTGTTAAATATGTCAATCCCCAATTTTTCCACTTATTTTTGCCTCATTAGAATGCTTCTATTTTTTCTGACTTGATATCTCATGGCCTAGTGACATGAGTGAAAAAAAAAACCTAAAAAACAAACACGAACAGGAAAGATATGTGACCATAGGGGAGAAATTATTCTCCTGTAGAGAGGTAATATGAAATGCTACTGAATACTGCAGTGTGGTGCCATTTTCATTTCACTCTTTTTACTGTTCCACTTTTTAGGAAGCACAGCTGATCTATTGTTTCTGTCTCAAAGGACCTGGTCAAGACAAACTCAGAATATAAATATAACCTCTGTGGTCTAGACAGTGCTTCACCACCTTCTTAGCCCATAACTCAATTCCAGCAATTTGGAATTCTTCCTGGCGTTTTCCCACCTCTTTTATTGCTCGTAAAACCTGGTGAGTACAAGTGCCTTACAGGTTGGGCAGTGCTGCCTTAGCAGGGAGGCCCTGGGCAGAAGGTCAGCAGATAGATTTCCCCAGATGTACCATTTCTTATTATGCAATCTCATGCAACTGAATTCTCTGTTTTTCTATCATCTCCCCTTCTTTCCTCTGTGAGCCCTTTATGTCACAGCTTTTTTACAACATCTCTCTATGCTGCCTAGCAGAACAGCACACTAATTTCTATAAAGACTAGAACATGAAGTAAATAATATAATCAGATATCATTGCTTTATCTGCAGCTCATTATTAATGTCAAGTGTGGCACTCATCATTTGCTCTGTGTTTGAACCGTGATTATCTCATTCAAGTTCCAGTGCTCACAGGAAATCTTCATGTTAGCTCTAGTGAAAAAGGGTCTATAACTTTATTTGTTTACATGACAAAATGGCATAGAGGAAGAGAGTAGAAATAAATCCTGTTTACAAAGGATCAAACAAGACTTCTCTGCAACACTGTACAAGTGACAGTATCGAGAACGCAGGTCCTCCCTACACAAACTATCTTAAAGAAAGGACCCTACGCACAGACTAGTTCTCCAAATGGATGGGAAAACGCAGGTCACTATGGCAGCTTTCTAGCCCTAAAGCCAACAGACATGGTTCTCACCCAAAGATCCAGATCACTCATGCAATCAGACTTGGATTTATGGAGAGCTGATTAATTGAATATTAAACGCTAAACTCTTCTGTGTTAAATTTCGTTTTGCAAACATTGTAAACGCTCTTGTTTCTTTTGATCATTTGCCCTCTAGCTTCCACTTGGTGCTAAAACAGAGGCAACAGCTCTCAACCTCCTAATCTTCTCCGAGGATACAGAGAAGGATACGCTGGAAGGACCCCTCACCATTGCCTTCCCAAAGAAAGGAAGTAAGGCCTGTTAACCTGAATCTAGGTCTCCTAGCTCTAATCCATGGGCCCTGAGATAAAAGTCTGATATATAGAGATATGGATTAGATTTGCACCACCTTAATATGAACGACTCCTAGATCATGGCTCTGGAGAACTAGGACCCACCTTGACAACATCATGTATAATGATTAATGGACAGAACTGAACCTGAAAAGTCACAACAAAATACTTCTCCTTACCTTAGTCTTCAATATGCACTTATATTAAGCTTTCAAGGATTTGTGTTTCTGTATCTTTCTTATGTGATAAAGGATAATAAGCATATCAAAATTCGTATCTTTTCCTATAAGCAGATCTAATCTTCTGCTACAATTTTTGTGAAGTGCCAGGTCAAAATTTTAGTCAGAGAAATGCCCATACAATATACGCTCTTCCCTGTAAGTAGCCAAGTTATGAGAATTATCAGTATACATATTGCAAATAATACATTACAAGAGCATCAACAGTCTTTAAAAAAACACATCCCATTTATACCCACAACCAACACTTAACTACCACACAGTAACAATTTATTGTTTGTTTCTACAGTTTTCCTTCTAGGCTTTCTTTCACCTACTTGAATCAAGGCTAGAACATACCACAAGCTCTACAACAAAACTGTTTTTTCATTTAAACTACTTGTATGAAAAAAGGAAACTAGTTACTAAAGCAATTTGTAACCAACAAAAACACCATTTAAACTGAGAAACACTTGGGAAAGAAAACCGGCTGCTGACGAGATTCAGAAATTTTTCACGTTCTCTTTCTGCCTAGGGTTGATTTCTGGATTTCTCCCCTAGCAATTTAGGGAAAGAGAGGAAAATCTGTCTCACTCTTGGGAAAAAAAAAAAAATCTGTATTTATTAAGAAGTATCATAAATTGAATCCCTGTGTTGATTCATACTCTCAGTCACTACAGACTTAGGGGGACTGATCCTGCATAAGCAATTTCTCTACAAAGTTAATGCTGTCGTCTCATTTGTTACCCTGTTGAAAACAACTCATTATCACTGGATTTGACTTAGTCACTTACAAAACATCTGCCATGTGGAGACGTAACTGGAAAACAAATAGTTTTTTGTTTCTTAAATAGCATTAAAACTACATTATTATAATATTTCCTGTCATCTTCTTTGCTAAAACCTCATTTCTCATGCCTGTATTTAGAATAATTATATCTCCAAAGGTTTAAAAAGGAATCAAAACAAAAAACAACAAACCACAGAACAAAAAAGATATGAGAGCATATATATATATATACAAAAGATATGAGGCTAAAGAGGATACACCACTGCTGTGTATAATGAAGGAACAATTTGTGAGCTTATGTACGCACCTCTAGAATGAGGATGCCAGTTACAGATGTCAGATTAAACTCATGATGCTTCATGACCTCCTCCTCCTCCTCCTCCTCCCATCTCAGCTGCCCCAGACACCACAACTATGCACCCTAAGGTGTAGAGAAATGATCGAGGTCCCCGATGACTGGAAGAGAGGGAACATAACCCCCATTTTTAAAAAGGGGAACAAGGAAGACCCAGGCAACTACAGGCTGGTCAGCCTCACCTCTGTGCCTGGCAAGGTCATGGAGCAGATTCTCCTGGGAACCATGCTAAGGCACATGGAGAGCAAGGAGGTGGTGGGTGACAGCCAACATGGCTTCACCAAAGGCAGATCGTGCCTGACCAACTTGGTGGCCTTTTACGATGGGGTGACAGCATCGGTGGACAAGGGTCGACCAACGGATGTCATCTACCTGGACTTGTGCA
This sequence comes from Tauraco erythrolophus, assembly GCF_009769465.1. Taxonomy (NCBI): domain Eukaryota; kingdom Metazoa; phylum Chordata; class Aves; order Musophagiformes; family Musophagidae; genus Tauraco; species Tauraco erythrolophus. The sequence goes on from NC_141467.1 coordinate 29,370,372, forward strand.
AAGCTTTTGACACTGTCCCGCATGACATTCTTCTCTCTAAACTAGAGAGGCATGGGTTTGATGGATGGACCACTCGGTGGATAAGGAATTGGCTCAATGGCCGCACTCAGAGAGTAGTGGTCAACGGCTCGATGTCCAAGTGGAGACCGGTCACGAGTGGCGTCCCTCAGGGGTCCGTGTTGGGCCCGGCCCTCTTCAACATCTTTGTCGGTGACGTGGACAGTGGCATGGAGTGCACCCTCAGCAAGTTCGCCGATGACACCAAGCTGTGTGGTGCCATCGACACGCTGGAAGGGAGGGATGCCATCCAGAGGGACCTCGACAGGCTGGAGAGGTGGGCCCGTACCAACCTCATGAAGTTTAACCAGGCCAAGTGCAAGGTCCTACATCTGGGTCGTGGCAATCCCAGGCACAAATACAGACTGGGCGGAGAATGGATCGAGAGCAGCCCTGAGGAGAAGGACTTGGGAGTACTGGTGGATGAGAAGCTCAATATGAGCCGGCAATGTGCTCTTGCGGCCCAGAAGGCCAACCGCGTCCTGGGCTGCATCAAGAGGAGCGTGGCCAGCAGGTCGAGGGAGGTGATTCTCCCCCTCTACTCTGCCCTCGTGAGACCTCACTTGGAGTATTGCGTCCAGTTCTGGAGTCCCCAACATAAGAAGGACATGGACCAGTTGGAGAGGGTCCAGAGGAGGGCCACGAAGATGATAAGAGGGCTGGAGCACCTATCCTGAGGACAGGCTGAAAGAGTTGGGGCTGTTCAGCCTGGAGAAGAGGAGGCTCCGGGGTGACCTTATAGGTCTTCCAGTACCTCAAGGGGGCCTACAAGAAAGATGGGGAGAGGCTGTTCAGGAGGGCCAGTTGTGATAGGACAAGGGGTAATGGTTTTAAAATAGAGGGAGGTAGATTCAGGTTGGATATTAGGAAAAAATTTTTTACCATAAGAGTTGTAGAACACTGGAACAGGTTTCCCAGAGAGGTGGTGGATGCTCCATCCCTGGAGACGTTCAAGGCCAGGTTGGACGAGGCCCTGAGCAACCTGATCTAGTTGGAGATATCCCTGTTCCTTGCAGGGGGGTTGGACTAGATGACCTTTGAAGGTCCCTTCCAGCCCTAACCATTCTATGATTCTATGATTCTATGATTAGATATGACCCTCAGGACACAGCCATCCATAAGACAGAACTTGAATCGTCCTGTATCCCCCAGCATATCGTCAGTCTCACAGGAAAGCAATGTCCTCCCCTGTTTTCACCTGCATTTGCCACTGAGAGTTTGTTTGGATTTAACCTATGAAAAAAAATTAATATCCCTACAAATAACCTTGTACATAACTTTGAGAGAACTGGGTTCAGCTGAGACTGAACCAGTCCAAGATCCTACCACAAGCTAAGCAGTGCTCAGTCTGCAGAGCCAAACAGACTGATAGGAGTTAGAAACACCACATGAGGTATGAAGTACCATAACCAGATGTGAATTCTTAAGCAAATTACAGCAGCTATTCCTTCAAAAAATTAATAACAGCTGCGCTAACTCAGTCTCAAAAAGTTTATTTCTGCTGTGAATCTACGCAGACTAGTTCTTTCAGTCTGAAGAGTAAGCTACTCCTCAAATACAGTGACAAAAACAGATTAAGGAGCTTCAATTATCTGTTGCACTTCAAATCTTGTTGAAATGTATGCCTTAGCTTTTCTTCATACATAAGCTCATCTTTTTCTTTCTGTCAGTAATACTGTTCTCTTCTTCCTTCATGTTCTCTGGGTTGTAGCTACAAAAACAAATAATGAACTAACATAGCTGGCATATGTCAAAAAAGATGCAAGTAGCTAGATTCCTTAGAGATATGCAAAGACTGTCTACAGTCTTAATAACAAAGGACCTTCCTGCAATTCCAATACACACTTCTACATCATTTGCATATACTGAATATTCTGGTCGATCTCCAGTAAAAATACAGTTATTTATTTGTGTGCACTAGGCACCTTTTATGTATCCCATAGGAAAATGATGGCAGATGCTTTGATAGAACCATTTGGTTAAACTTCAATAAAAGCAGACCAATACAACACATATGTGTGCATGCTGAAGTAATGCAGTATTTTCTGGATTCATTTTCTGATACACCCACATGTGCTTTATTTTCACTATGTAAAATATAGACATACAAAAAAAAATTGTCTTAAAAAAATTCAATCAATATTTTTCTCAAATTATACATCACCTGAGTGGTACTTTAAAAGATTATTATCCTAAAAGCTGAGATCTTTATTTAGTCCACCTCTCTCAGTTCTACTAACTAGCATGGAAGTTTTAAAGAAATTAAATGTAAAGATTGTTATGAACTTCTTTCCCAGCTATATAGCTCCCTATATGTATATATAGCTTTCCTATACTACCACACATACTTTCCTTCAAATCAGTCTACAGTGTGTCTCCTGAGGAAACTTAACAGAGATTTCAGTCACTACAGGCAAGCACATGAATTTCTGTTCCTATTTAAACCAAATGTTTCTATTTTTTTCCTTCCTTCTATTCAATTTTCTAAACTCCAAATTGTTCAGTACAGATTTGTCCGTAAAGTACCTTGTTCCATAATTATGTTGCATTTTACTATTCAGTAAAATAAAGCATGTGATATTAATGAAAAGCTGCCTCAGGATATTTACTATTTTTTCCAGACTTAAGAATCAATACCAGTTTGTACTCAAGAAGCACAAATCAATGATATCCACAGAACAGGCAATGTTATCCACGAAACTGTGAGAAGACCAAAATTTAAAGGTAGGTCATTCAAAAAAATACTGTTTTTCTCCAGTTTTGTCAGTCTTTTCACAAAATCTAAACAGAAACAAATATATATATAGCAATCGTAGGGAAGACACTATGCAGGTAGAAAATTCTATAAATAGAAAAAAAAAATCACAACAAGGCTCGATTCTTGAGCCCATTTACAAATTAGCAAAGCAACATACATAAAACTCTCCATTGTATAATCAACAATCCTAAGAGGACTGACTACTTAGAGATGCAGTGAAAAAACAGCATCCTAGATTTGATTTTCAGCAGGTGCTGGAGTCAATTTCAGTTTTCTTGGAACAAGCTCAATAAAATAAAACAAGCTTTCTCTTCCCATTCCTCCTAAAATATTTATGTAGCTATTCAAATACTTGATACTGACTCTATTATGCATTATACAGGAGAGTTCCCAAACCATTAAATATGCCTCCATACCTTTGAGTATCCAGAAGTTCTTCATGTATAGCTGTACAGAGTATTATTAAAGTGGCATAAAGGTAGTTTAATACATGTTAAGTTACATAGATGTTCAGGTATTACCACATTGCAATAATACATTCATGGTTTCCATCTGAAACTCATCAGGATTCAAAATATGGGAGAGTAGACAAAAAGAAGGAATGCAGCTTTCCTTGAAACGAAAATTTTGCTATTTTCTGCAAGTTTATACAACATTGCATAAATCAAAACTGAGAAGATCCCTGTGCTTATCTGTCCCAGTTTTAGCTGGGACCGGGTTAGCTCTTCTTTTTAGCAGCTAGAAGAGCTCCGTGTTTTGGTTTTACTCAGAGGCTCGCTCTGAGAAGAATGCTGATAGCAAGTTGATGTTTGTGGTTGGACGTGAGACTCCAAGGACTTTTCAGTGTGCCGGAGTGCAGAAGCACGGTGGGATAAGGGGGGAGCATAGCTGGGACAAGGGGGACACGATTCCCCTTGTGATTTGTGGTGGAACTTAAGATTGAGGGCCCAACTGGCCAATTAGTATTCCATATCATGCAGCGTCATGCCCAGTATAAAACTGAGGGTCAGCCGGACAGAAGGGCTTTTGCGCTTTGGCTCTTTCGCCGCTTTTGCTCTTTTGCGCTTGCTGTGCTTTTGCTCTATTGTTTTGGGTTTTTTTTCTTTCTTTTCTCCCTCTCCCAGTACTCCCACTCTCGGAGCACTATCTCTCTCTCTCTCTGCCCCTCTCTATTTCGGGGCCTCGCGTTCGTCCGGGATTGCAGCTTCGGGACGAGACGGGCTTCGCATAAGAGGGGGTGGTGAGCACCTACACTGTGTATTAAATCATCTGTATTAAATTGTTCTTATCTCAACCCACGGGTTTCCCGTTTATCCTTTAATTCTCTCCCTCATTCCTGGGGGTGGGGGAGGGGGAGTGACTGGCTGTGTGTGGGATTCAGCCTAACCCACAACATCATTCTGGAGAGTTTGGACCCTGGGTCCAATAAAATAGAGCCAAAGAACTACAGAACTATTTCAGTATTTCATCTCTACTGGTAGTTTTACTAGGGTACATCAACGTAGTCTGTATTTTTATAAATAAGCTCATCTTTCCAAGTTTATTTTCTGCAAACATTACATGAAAATATAATTTTGCGCAAATAAGCACAAGCTGAAGCTAAGTTCCAAATTTAGCTGTTGATGATTGCCAGTGACTAGATCCCTTAGTGACAGGCAGAAAGTAGATATAGACAGAATATACAGTTGTCAGTAAGTGCTGAGACAGCCAAATTTACCAACCACAAACTCTGAGTTCCACTTTAATCATTATAAATTTTATTTTTGATCTAAATGGAAGCAGATTTTGGTTAACTTCTTGAGATTCAGCCAGCTGTGAAACATGGCCTGCTGTGTTAAATAGCGTATGAAGCTAGATTGTGCAGTAAAAATTGTATGTGCTGTGCTCAAAGGATTTATTTAAAAGCTCTAAACAACAAAAAAAAATATCTGAAAAAATGAAAACAGCAATAGAAAAAGAATATACAGATGTACACATTTCAGTTGTAAAAACTTGCTCAAAGATTTTGGGATCCTGTAGTTCAAAAGTCATAAAAAACCATTTTTATTAGCATCTTCTAATGGTGTCTCAGGCAGCTTCATCCCAACTGGGACAATCACTTACATTTTTGCTCCCCTTAACTTACACATGTGCATTCAGGCACAAGCTGACTCAGAACAAAATCTATGTGACTTAATTGAAATAAACATTGTACAACCAAGGATATTTTAGACTTAAACCAGCTACATTCATCATTCCTGGCCTTGCTTTCTATGGCCCAGGAGCTGTAAGACGTGTCATACATTCCAAAGAGCTTACTGGCAAGGAGATCTGGATGGGTTCACAGCTACAGATGATGTTGAATTCAGCCTCACAGTGGGATGTGATGCACAGCTGAGTCCCTGCAAAACCCAATGATGAGATCTCTAATGGATGTTACTGCTTCCCTAACTCTCGCAGACAGGTTGCCCACAGCCACAGAGGCAGGGCAGCCCTATCGCGACTGGCATGATGTAGCACCTCCTGACTGTTTGTGACATACGCGTACATCACAACGGACGGGCCACCCATTGCTGCACAGGAGTTTATAGCAAATGGGCTGTTTTGGAAACCAAGTATGATTTTTGAGAAAACAAGATCCAAAACATAACAACTTCAAACCTTTCACTCTCAGCAAGCAATGCCTTTGTGAGAAATGTATAGCTCTCATGACTCTCTTCCTGACTTTATTTCGTGGTTCAGATGCCACACCGAAACTTATTTCCTGTGATGGATCACAGTTTCCAAAGCCACTATAATAAAAAAAGAAATCTATTAGTTTAAAACTCCATTTCCTATCAAAAAACAGCTTTGGTGACTTTTTTTGACCACTGTCCTTTTAGACCTTTTCACCTTGACGTAAAACCAAAACATTTCTCATGCTTACTTCAAAATTTACACTTGACTCTTATCATGAGGAGACATTTACAGTGGGACAAGGTTAATGTTAAAGTACTTTTTTCTCCAAGACTACTACAGTAGTTAAAGCAAATGCCATAGCACCTAATTGCCCTCCTTCAAACGATGGCATTTTATCAAGATCTTCAGCGCACACAGGCCGTGGATATACTAGACAGACTACAGGGGCAGCAGCTCCTTCCTCTCCCATCGAGCACATCACTCAATGTGCATGCACACACATCTTGCCATGCAGCAGAGGAGACGCTTCACCCTCCTAACCACCCTTCAGGTCAGGCATATGGCTGCTGCTACATGTATTACCATTTCTAAGGAGAAGAAGCCACGCATTTCGGCTTCTCTATATAATTCAGCAAAGGCTGCTCGTCATGTAGCTAATGACTTGATTATGGTCTGCCTAATAGTTATTTTACATACCCTCCAGCATACTTGGAGATCTAGATATAAAATTGAGCAATCTACTCATGTATCTAGTCATATTATGAAACATAGCAACACAACCCTAATATTATCACCACACCATAAAATCCTATTCAACACTCAGACTACGGGCTCAGTGAAGTATTCATCACAGACCTCAACTATTTATCTAAACATACAAAAGAAAAAAACAAGAAAAGATAAACTTATCACCCCCCACTCCAAAGAGTAGATTGGTAGATGAGGATGTATAGGAAGTATTTCCTTTGACATTTAAAAGAATTATTCTCGAGTTTCTCAGTAAGTATCAGCTAGCCAGTGTACGTTTGCACTTGAACAGAGATCTAAAAGGTTATGCAGAAATTAGAATAAAACTAAGTCCCCAGTTACACTTTTTAAGGCAAACCACTTTAACAGGCTAGTATAATGTTTCACAATATCTGGTTTAACAAATTCCATCAATTATTCACAGTATGTTTTTAATAGGTATTACTACTTGATTTCTGTATATTTGGATGGGAAACGAAGGTAATCTTTTCCTCATTCACTTCCAATTTTCTAAGTGATAACAGAAAATTTTCTGTACTTGAAATTGATATGCAGGTAAAACAGCTACATCATCTCCAGCATGGTTTAAAACAATCCTGTGGTTTGAGCTCCCTGTTGTTTCAGAGCATACAGAAGCAGCTTTGATAAACAGGAATTCCAATGAGCTGTGCAGGTCAGGCACATTTTCATTTTTCAATTTTTCCCCAAAATGTCATTCAACAAATAGCTCTGACGTTGTCTAAGAAACACTGTTTTCTATTCTGAATAGGACAACACTGTCGTTTCTTCAAAGGAAGGTTAGAAAGGACTGCCAGAATAGCACTAAAATCCTTAGAGAGGGGATTAGTATTTGACAGGGGCAAGGGCCCAAAAAATTATCATTATTTAACATCATTAACATTGTTATTTAGTTTGACATTTTCTAATCTTGTCATGTTTTAGGAATAATTTTCCCTAAATTCTGTTACAACTTGAACAAGTCAAAAAACATTCCCAGAAAACAGATAGCTAATTTCAATAGCATTTTCCTTACAGGTGTTCCTACTTGTCCAGTTGGCATGAGTATAACCCCTTGCACTCCTGACAACCCCAAAGAGAATTTAAATTTCATAGCATTCAATTTCACCCTCTTCCTTTTACCTTCTCCTCTTACAGAGTGTGAAGACGCTTCCTCTAATTTGGTCAAGAAAACACTTTATCAGAAACATGATGCATGACTGTATTAAACAAAACATCCATAAAACAAATGTGAGATGCTGGCGCACAAGGAGAGGTTTCGTTTCTTTTTTCCCAGTGCCTCCAAGAGAAGTAGAATGGGGCAAAAATGAATATTTTTTTCTAATTCTCAAAGTGGCACAGACAGGAATCAAATGAAGTTTCAGCACGACCAGGACTTTATATGTCACAGAATCACAGAATGTTAGGGATTGGAAGGGACCTCAAAGGATCATCTAGTCCAATCCCCCTGCCGGAGCAGGACCACCTAGATCAGATCACACAAGAACGCGTCCAGGCAGGTTTTGAACATCTCCAGAGGAGACTCCACAACCTTCTCTGGGTAGCCTGTTCCAGTGTTCTGTTACCCTTACTGGGAAGAAGTTCTTCCTCATGTTTAAGCGGAACCTCCTGTGTTCCAGCTTATATCCATTTCCCCTCATCCTATCATTGGATGCCAGTGAGAAGAGCCTGGCTCCATCCTCATGACAGTCACCCTTTACATATTTATAAACATTAATGAGGTCCCCCCTCGGTCTCCTCTTCTCCAAGCTAAAGAGACCCAGCTCCCTCAGCCTTTCCTCATAAGGGAGATGCTCCACACCCTTAATTGTCTTTGTGGCCCTGTGCTGGACTCTCTCAAGCAGTTCCTTGTCCTTCTTGAACTCAGGGGCCCAGAACTGGACACAGTATTCCAGAGGTGGCCTCGCCAGGGCAGAGTAGAGGGGGAGAAGAACCTCTCTCGACCTACTAACCACACCCCTTCTAATACACCCCAGGATGTCATTGGCCTTCTTGGCCACAAGGGCACATTGCTGGCTCGTGGTCATCCTGCTGTCCACCAGGACCCCCAGGTCCCTTTCCCCTGTGCTGCTCCCCAACAGTTCAGTCCCCAACTTGTACTGGTACATGGGGTTGTTCTTACCCAAATGCAAGACTCTACACTTGCCCTTGTTGTATTTCATTAAATTTCTCCCTGCCCAACTCTCCAGCCTGTCCAGGTCTCTCTGAATGGCAGCACAGCCTTCAGGTGTGTCAGCCACTCCTCTCAGTTTAGTGTCATCAGCAAACTTGCTGACCGTGCACTCTATTCCCTCATCCAAATCATCAATGAATATGTTGAACAATACAGGTCCCAGTACCAACCATTGAGGAACTCCACTGGACACAGGCCTCCAACTGGACTCTGTCCCATTGACCACTACTCTCTGGCTTCTATCCTTCAGCCAGTTCACAATCCACCTCACTATCCGATCATCCAGACCACATTTCCTCAATTTAGCTGTAAGGATGCTGTGGGAGACTGTGTCAAATGCCTTATATATGCTCTGCACCAAACCTTTCCACGTGTATTTAGCCATCACTCCAGATTTTAATAGTTTCAGATGAAGCACACTTCAGATTTTGTGGGTAGCTGGTTAATGAAGAAAGATCTATTTATAATGAAGATATTTACATGCTCGTAGTACTTACTGGTTGCATATAATACAGCATATATGCAAAAAAGCCTTCAGCTTTTCCTCAAGAAAGGAGGTGTTACAAATGGCCATGATGCTGTACTCTGAATGACAGAAAAGGGAACGACTTGTAACTGTTTAGTTGACCTACTTAACTAAAATTACGATAGCGCTGGTCCTTTTTGTGTGTTCAACCCTTGTGATCACTAAGCAACGTTATGAAATTGCTTTCCCAGTAGCACAAAATTATGAAAATCACCTGGGGGAAAAATTTTTATGGTAGCTGTGTTCCATTTTACCCAAACTCTGTTTCTTCCATGTCTGGGGTGTATCAGCATTAACATGTCCTAGCAAATCAGGCATTGCGCTAGGATTCAGGGAACCTGTACTCTGGTGGCAGGGATCTGCTGCACCGTGCTTCACAAGTCAGTGTGTCACGGTTCCCCCTTCTACTTCCTTCATCTTAACAGTGGCAGATGTTTTGGACTAGGACAATATTATCCTGTATTTCTATTTGCCAAATGCTTCCAGGTCTGACTTCACTTGAAGCCTTCACGTGCTAATGAAGTATAAATGATAATACAGACATGGAGCTTTAAGTGTTTCCTAAAAATGTAGCTAAAGAATACATTTGAAATGATACAAGATTCATTCGCCCTACAAGATTTTTTAAATGTCTTGCACAAATCTCACATTTTTAGATGAGAATGCTTTGAGGTCAGGGCAAGAATTGTTCTCCCATAAGCAACTCAGCTGAAATTAATTTACTTGAGAGGCTTAATCAATTCTCCTTTTGAATGCATCCAACTTTGCAGTAAAGCAGCATTTCAGTGATGGAGTACAGAAAACATACTGGAAACGTTCCTTTCAATTATAGCATTTTAATCTGACGGAACAAAGTTTGTCTTTTGCAGACTGCGGATTGCTAGCTAGAAACACATTAACTTTGGGGAGAAGAAATTTCTGTCACATCATTCTAATGTGTTTGTCAACCACCTGATGTCTCTACTGGGATAATATAAACTTATCTGAATTGTCATACCTTCGCTGAAGTCATTGGTTATTCTTTAGACACTAAAAATACCCAGAGGATCAATTTATAGCAAGGAGGATAGCAGAGTGATAATCATGTCAGACCCCTCAATACTTTGGGCTGCACAGCAGCAGCTGATACAGGTTTGTTCTTTTTCACTTCCACAAAGGAAGCCTGCAGAGCATGGAGGCAAGAACAGGTAGCCTGGGAGGAATACAGAGAAATTGTCCGAGCAGTCAGGGATCAGGTTAGGAAAGATAAAGCCCTGATAGAATTAAATCTGGCCAGCGACATCAAGGCAACTTGATAACCTTCTGTATGTCAGTGATGAAAAGAGAACTAGGGAAAACGTGAGCCTTCTCCAGAAGGAAATGATATACCTGGTTACCCAGGATATAGAAAAGGCTGAGGTACTCAATGACTTCTTTGCCTCAGTCTTCACTAGCAAGTGCTCCAGCCGCACTGCGCAAGTCACAGAAGGCAAAGGCAGGGACTGGAGAATGAAGAACCACCCACTGTAGGAGAAGATCAGGTCTGAGACCATCTAAAGAACCTGAAGGTGCACAAGTCCATGGGACCTGATGAGGTGCATCCGCAGGTCCTGAGGGAACTGGCAGATGAAGTTGCTAAGCCACTGTCCATCGTATTTGAGAAGTTGTGGATATCTGGTGAAGTTCTCACCAACTGGAAAAGTGGAAACATAGCCCCCATTTTTAAAAAGGGAAAAAAAGAAGACCCAGGGAACTACAGGCCGGTCAGTCTCACCTCTGTGCCCAGCAAGATCATGGAGCAGATTCTCCTGGCAACTGTGCTAATGGCAAAAAAGAAGGTGATTGTTGACAGCCAACATGGCTTCACTAAGAGTAAATTATTCTTGACAAATTTGGTGGCCTTCTACAATGGGGTTACAACATTGGTGGATGTGATGGTTTGATGGGAGGGGGGGTTCTGGTGGCAGGAAAGGGGATTTGCTCCCTGTGACTTCCCTGGTTTTGGAACTGGGTCAGACCTGGTTCTGGCCACCAGATTGGACTCCCATCCCCCTCAGGGTTTGAGCCAGTCGGCACCTCTGCGAATTGCCCTATTTAAGCTGGGACAAAGGAACCGGAAATGTGTGCTTTGCCCAGATGTGAGGAGAGGGGAGGAGGGCACTGCCCCTGCTCCCCAGCTCCTGGCCAGGTGGCTGCCCGCGCTGGGCCGGCACCACCCGCTGAGGATGGCGGCGGCGGAGCCACTTGGGGAACTCGGGGAAAGCCCCGCTCCCGGGGTGCCCGCTGGACCGAGTTCACCCAGAGAGGACTGAGATCTGAGAGAAATGGCCACACCGACACCAGGTCAGTGAAGATGGAACAGGACGAGGTGTGCTGGAGCTGAGTTTCCCCTGCAACCGGTGGCAAGATGGCAGGCGGCCCCCCTGCAGTCAGGATGGTCCCCGGGGAGCAGAGACCCACTCGCAGTCCGTGGAGAAGCCCATGTAGGAGAAGAGATGCCTGAGCCTGAGAATGGTCATAAAGCATGGGCACAACAAGGTAGAGACACATCTAGAGTCTGTGGGACGACCCACAATCCACGCCGGAACGAGTGGCAACAGCTCCCTAAGAATCCGAGACTGTGGTAAAGCCCGCACCGGAGCAATCCAATGGGGAAGGATTGCATCCTGCGGGTAGGACTCACACTGGAGAAGTTTGTGGATTTTCCTTGTGAGTAGGGGATCCACTGGAGCAAGGCAAAGTGGTGTAAGGACTCCTCCTCCTTTCAGAAAGGAGCATCAGTAACAACATGGGATGAACTGACCTGCACTCCCCCCCATTCCCTGTCCCCCTGTGCCGCTAGGGGAGGAGGTAGAGCCGGGAAGAAAAGGAAAGGGGGGTGAGGAGGTGTTGTTTTTAAGATCTGGCTTTGTTTTCTTTTTATCCTCTCAAGTAATTGGTTTTGTTTCCCTTTGTTCTTTTAAGCAACTTTTAATAAATTGCTTTGTTTTAAGAAAGATGAATTTGTTTTGCCCGGGACCATGGTTGGTGGGTGCTCCCTCTGTTCTTGTCTCGACCCTCAGTCCTTTTGTTATATTTTTCTCCTCTCCACTTTACTGGAGAAGGAGTGAGAGAGCGGCTGCGTGGAGTTTAGTTGCCGGATCAGCCTAAATCATGACAGCAGACAAGGGAGGATCAACTGATGTCATATACCTGGACTTATCCAAAGCATTTGATACTGTCCCACACAACGTCCTTGTCTCTAAATTGGAGAGACATGGATTTTTACAGATGGACCACTCAGTGAATAAGGAATCAGCTGGATGGTCAGACTCAAAGAGTTGCAGTCAATGGCTCGATATCCAAGTGGAGACCAGTGACAAGTGGTGTTCCTCAGGGGTCGATATTGGGGCTGGCGCTATTTAACATCTCTGTCAGAGGCATGGACAGTGGGATTGAGTGCACACTCAGCAAGTTTGCTAATGACACCAAACTGCATGGTGCAGCCGACATCTGGAGGGAAGGGATGCCATCCAGAGGGACCTTGAAAGGCTTGAGAGGTGGACCTGTGCAAACCTCATGAAGTTCAACAAGGCCAAGTGTAAGGTCCTGCACGTGGGTCAGGGCAATCCCAAGCACATTCTGGGCAGAGAATGGATTGAGAGCAGCCCTGAGGAGAATGACTTGGGAGTGCTGGTTGATGAGGTAGCTCAACATGAGCCAGCAATGTGAACTGGCAGCCCAGAAAGACAACCGTATTCTGGGCTGCATCAAAAGACATGTGGACAGTAGGTCAAGGGAGGTGATTCTGCCTCTCTACTCTGCTCTCGTGAGCCCCCACCTGGAGTACTGTGTTCAGCTCCAGGGTTCCAACATAAGAAGAATGTGGAGCTGTTGGAGCGGGTCCAGAGGAGGGCCACGAAGATGATCCGAGGGCTGGCACACCTGTTCCATGAAGACAGGCTGAGAGAGTTGGAGCTGTTTGGTCTGGAGAAGAGAAGGCTCTGGGGTTACCTTCTAGCAGCCTTCCAGTACCTAAGGGGGGCCTACAGGAAAGCTGGAGAGGGATTTTTCACAAGCACATAAAGTGATAGAACAAGGAGCAATGGCTTTAAAATGAAAGAGGGTAGATTTTGATTAGACCTAAGGAAGAAATTCTTGATTCTGAGGGTGGTGAGGCACTGGAACAGGTTACCCAGAGCAGATGTGGCTGTCTCATCCCTTGAATTGTTCAAGGCCAGGCTGGACGAGGCTTTGAGCAACCTGATCTAGTGGAAGGTGTCCTTGCCCTTGGGAGGGGGGTTGGAACTATATGATCTTTCAGTTCCCTTCCAACTCAAATCATTCTATGATTCTGTAAGTTCTTCAATGCACTAGTTGAGCAATCTCTGGTTGTCCTGCACATTAGGGAAAATACCCCTTCCCAGACAAAGACTAGAATCTGAATTGAATGTTTATCCTTTTACTATCGTTTTCCACATTCCACTAAAATCTGTAGTATTTAGACTCTATGAAGAAGGCAGAACTTTGTCTGCCATATGTGTGAGGTCCACTGGAAGTTCATACTTTGGAATTAAATGCATATTATTGCAGAAGCCAGGAGTTGCCATATGTTCATAATATTCAGTGGTGTTTATCTGTTAATGGCTAGGCTATATCCAAAGCCTTTATATATGTAGATATTATTTGCATATGGCTTTAGGCATTTACATATGAATGTTTACCTATATACATATATATATAAAACCTTAGATAGCTTGATAGCTTTGGCAGAGTATAAAAATGAAGAGTGAATGCTCCAAATTTTTTATGCAAACCAGAGGTTTAGAGAACTTGAACCCAAAGATATATGCATTATAACAGCATAACCAGTCAACTTTAGATACAGCATTTATTTGCAACCCTGAAACAGACTAAAACATGCTGATTAAGACTATATAGAACAGTATAGTAAGAGGCAAATAGAGCTGTCATAAAGTATAGAGAAATGCTGAAAAATAAAAGAAAATTCTTGTCAGAAAGAAAATTCTTTCTGACAGCAGAAAGTGAGAGAGCAGTATAAACTAAGCTAATATTTAATCAATAAAAATAAGGAAGGTCTGACTTCAAGAAGAGAATAACAAAAAATTACGAAGTCAAAAAATATTAGAAACAAATTAAGAGATGCTATAGCTAAATACAAGGTTGCATGGACTTCCTCAGTCCAAAGCAGTACTCATAGGTGAAAACAAAATCAAGAGATAAGTACAGGACCACAAAGGCAAATTAAAAATTATACCTGAACAACTATATTCCTAAAGAATAAAAGTTAACCAGGAGGTAATTGGCAGAATAGCATGGCTAAACTCAGCAAAGGCATTTGGAGGTTAAATCAGATTAGGTAGCAGAAAGGAAGTAGAGTAGACCATCACATGGTTAAAGAGTGAAATTGAACAACTTGAGGAAATATTTCCAATAGCAACCTCTTGGTTACTTCTGAAGGGTACAGTGGACATTTTGATACAATCTTCCGAATTGTATAGGAAGAGGAAAAATATGATATGAGAAGGAAAATTCTCAGATAATAAAGCTGTCAGAGATAAGAGATCTTAACCAACATAATATCTAGATAGAATTTCCATTGATCCCAAGTCAACTATAGTATTTAAATATATTATTTTAGATTACACCTTCAGGTTAAGAAAGAAACAGATACAAATTTATAATAACAGACAAGATTCAGATAGGAAATATAAAGATCAAATACTTACCTCATTGTCAAAACAAAAATGAATGAACAGCATTTATTTCTGTATAGACTTCACAGACTTTCACAAAGACTTTCATAGAGTTTATGGAACAAATTTAGAGGAATTCCTGGGATATTAGGGAATTTGATATAAAATTTTAACATTGCTATGATTATATGGAAGGTTAGGAAATAAGTAATATTTATACATATTTAAGACACCTACAAGTACCAGCAGAGATGCCTTACACTGGGTATTTTGGACTGAAAAATAAATCCAAACATACAAACCAAAAAACTCACAGTCAACCCTCCCCATTCCCATCCAAAATCCACCCCTTAAACATTGAACACTGAAGCAGAACAAGAAATCTAAGCAATAAGAAACGAAATAAAGAAATTCAGTTCTTCAGATGTCTTGGCATCAAAAAGAATAAAATGGATGGAAGGGGCAATGAAATTAAGGTTGGAATAGCAATGAACAAATAAACTTTTGTAACGCAAAATCCAGCTAGACAAAAAGAAACTTCTGGACACTAAAGTCTGCATATTCAGTAAAACCTAAAGACAAATTCACTATGCAGAGCTGCAAACTGGAGACTTAACAAGATCCTCCAAACTGAACTCCAGATATCCACAAACTGCTGTTTTAAAGGCATTTTCAGTATCTGATTGCCAGGATAAATGCTACAAGAAAAGGCAAAACTAAAACCATTTGAGATCAGAAATAACTGTTCAAAACCAGCCATATTTGGGATGCCTACAAGCACTGATAAGACTCATCTGTGACAAAAATAGTCAATGAAGAAAGTTGAAGTGGAAACACTACATTTTGATGATTTAAAATAGATGCTTCTCAGAAAACAATTAAGATTACATGTTAAGAAAGATGAATTTTCACAATAAAAGTTACAAAACTATGTATTTAATTGCTATAATGTAACAACGTGCCTTCATCTTAAAGCCTAGGGATTATTTTTGGTTTGTTTTCACTCTTATTAAATTGATAAACAGTACCCACTAAGAGAAACACAGCAAGGTAAATCCATGATATCTTAATTCTAGTGGAGAGGCACCAGTGGGCTGATGTTTGGCTGGTTTATTTGGAGAGGGTGCAGGAGGGGATCTGTTTGTTGAAAAAAAACCAAACAAAAACCAAACACAAACAAACAAAAAAAGCCCACCACCCCAAAACGCCCAACCATGCCACACACACCCACACTCCAAACTCAGTCTTATACAACTTTAAAATATCTAGCAATTAACAAGTGGTACATTCTTGTCAGTTGATATTAAAACAAATTATTCCTTACGTTGTAAGCATGCTGATTTACAAAGCAGTTTTATAATTTTTCATCAGTAACAAATTCCCTTTGGGAGTCTCCATCCATTTAACCAACTGGAGAATTGAACCCAAACTTCCTGCATGACAGGAACAGCATCAATGGCAGAAGCATTAACTGGTAGGGCCAAAAATAATAACCTTCCATGTTGCATCGTTTTTGTCCCCTTGCTTTGCAGGGCAGTACCTGTGATCCCACATCCCATCTGTCGGCAGCAAGCCACCGATTGTGTCTGGCCCATAGAACAGCTGCCTTGGTACTGCAAGCAAAGGCTCTCAGCAAAGCCTTTGGAAAGTCTCATTCTAATAACTCAAGGAACGTACATTTCAGTATCAAAAAGAGTGGTAAAAATAACTTGATGGCACCCCCACCTACTAGCTCTCCACACTCAGGCAGCATGAATCTAATTCAATCTGATGCTTTGTTTTCAAGATCTTCCTTTGAGTAATCAGTGTCTGTACCCAGCGTATTTATGATTTCAATTTTTTCCTCTGTTCCACTTCCCTAGACGTGTTGCAGGCACATTTCAGTTATTCTGTCATCTTTTAACAGCTACTCTATGTCTCCTGTTCCATTTGTTTTCAAATTAAGTTCCTGCTCATTCTAGCAAAGGGTGAGCTCCTGATATATGACTGTGCTTAACTGAACATGTCATCAGCATCAACTTCTTGAATAGCTATTTCAGAGGAGAAGGAAGACCAGTGTGACACTGGGATTCTGGTTCACTGGAGATCAGGATGATAACAGCGTTACCAACACTATGCTTTTCTGTAATAATTTCTTATTACTGCCCGAGTTATTGATGCATGCAGAACAAAAATAAAAGGATGATGAATTAGTATCACTGACGGTCCTCGTGCAACAGCAAGCAGATTCCACCTGCTAGTCTTAACCAGATATTTTGCAGACATCACGTAATAGAAAAGCACTCAGAAAGTGAGTTTGCTGCCATCATTAGCACCGATTTTTCAATTGTTGAATAAGAAAGGGGAGAGCTAGCTAGTTTTTGGCACTGCTCAATGCAATTCTGCTTCTTCCTTCCCTCTCTCATTTTCCAGCAGCAGTTTAATTTGGTGTGCACAGCGCTATCTACTTTGCATGCATTGTCAGGGAGTAATTCCCACACTGCCCAAAGCATGTTTGGGAAGAAGTGGAAGCCTTCCGCCTCCTGCAGCATGGCCACACCAAGGCTGCGCCCAGGAGCAGCTGTGGAAGTCCAGTCTGCAAGAGCAACTTGCTCCTTTTTCTCACCAGTTCCTGCTGCTTGGCCACACCAGGCAGGACCAGCACGCACCCTGCATTTCCATTTCCTTGCTAATGAATCTTCCCCATGGGAAAAACAGAGGATGTTTCTGCTTGACCACAACCTCTCCTGAAGGGCACTGATGACATGTCCACGGAGTGAGGGCTGGGCTGACAGTGACAATGGCAAACACAGCGGTCCTTTCATATGAACCAAAGAAATCACAATACGGAGATGCCTCGCTCAGTGGCGGAGTAAACCATAGCTTCTAAAGTACATTCCTGTGCAATCATTTCTTTGCAAGAACAACATAAGAGGGAGATTCAGGGGGACCGCTCCTCAGAGCAACCGGTGCCTGGATGTGGGAATCCATCTCTTCACAGCGGGCTGGGTGGGAAGCAAGCAGAGGCCGAGCCAGTCTCTTCAATAAGTAAACAGCGTACACAATGGATAAAGCCAGCAAGCTCCAGCAATGAGCATCTCAAACAAGGTCATGCAGGGAGTCTGCGGTATAATAAGCCACACTAATAAAGAGAGTCTGGCAAGCACTCTATAAATAAAGTTTCTCTAGTGCTAAAGCTTAACTCTTCCCTCAGTTCCAACAAATTTAAAAAAAAGTTTATACCTCACTGTTTATTATTTTCTTTTTCTTATATTTTTTACCACATCATTATGCTGCCTCTAACATGCATAGCAAAACCAGAAAGCTCTTTCTGATTTCATGAATACCAAGAGGAATGTTTTCCTTGGCAATTAGTAATCATTCTAAGACATAGTTCCACTCACAGTTATGCAAAGTTAGGATAAGAAAATATTTTAAATGCAAAGCATATCTACTACTAAATTATCAATAAGACATAATAGCAGGATAGTAAATGTGTGGTATGTATATTTAGTATTTATTATAGAAATTTACTGCATATAAATTATGAGGAAGTGCCAGATGCATCTAATAAATATGAATGAGGAAGGTTTCATAACCCCAGAGCTATGTATGATGCTGTCTTATAGCTCTCTGGTTGAAAACATTGTATGAAAATCACTTCACCTTGTTTAATTGGAATTGGATTCTCTAAATCTATACCTGCATTAATCAACTAGTCCAAAAACAAGCTTCTATGTGCAGTTAAAGTTTCCAGTAGAAAACTTCAGAAAGCAATAGCAAGTTGACTAACAGTTGAGGAAGAAACAAAATTGAAGTACCAACAAATCAGGATATACAGTACAGCCCTAGTAACTCAAGAAACAAAGTATTATGATTATTTACTTTGTGTTTGTGATCATCTGACATCCCTGCATGGTTTAAATGAACATTGGAAAAAAAACAACTCTCCACATAAGAAGAAAAATGCAGACTTTACAGAGCAGTGAGTATTCCAAGAAAAAAAAAAAGCATCTTTTCAGCAGAAGTAGATTCTGCAACGGCAGTTGTTGCACTACAGAAACACTTCTTAATGGATACAATATGTTTTGCCCCTGAATATTATTCATAAATTCTCACTTTACTTTTTTAATATTAAAAAGTATAATGATCATCCTCAGACCACTAGACCTTAGAAATGTAAAAGATGAATGTCGCATAGAAAACAAAATATCTCCCCTAGACATACTATACACATGAGAAATGAAATAAAAATAATATTTTGGTTTTCACCATTATCACACAAACAAATTTTATAAAAGGATAATCTATACTCTTTCACAAAGAGGCAAACAACCTCTATGGAAACGTTCTACAGAATTAGCAGGAAGTTTAGTCTTAGCTGCTGGTGACTGAACCAATGCGAAAAAGGGCAGAGGAAAAAGAAAACAAATCCCAGCAACTTGATAGGGAATTTTCAGGTTAATCCAACTATTTGGGCCAATAAACAACATTGCTGTCATGTTTTTGGTTTATGGGTTTGTTGTTTTTCTTTTTTTTTTTTTAATTTCTTCTGTTTTTTTTCTAACTTTTTAATAAGTAGTTTAATTTCAGTAGGTTTTTCAGTGAAATCAACACTCACCAAAATAAAAACTATTCCCAAATGAACAGAAGTCTTTAAAATGTTTTCTGTTAGTCTACACAATGTATAGAATTTGACTATATTCTCTACTTGGTAAAAAATAGTGCTCAGTAGTGAACTATACTGACCAAACTCAGACTTCAGAGTATCTCCTTAAACGTTTTTTTTTCCCCTGTGGCATACTACAGCCACTCCACTTGCACTGACACTACCAGAATTCAGAACATATTACGTATTGTTTCCTTAACTGAATTTTAGTGTTCTTGGGAAATATGAATTTATACAAACAGTCCATATAGCAGACAATAGCAGCACATCTTCTAGCTGGCCTGTACGTTCTAAATGCAATGACAGCTTACATTATTTTCACAACCAAAATAAAGCCAGCACTACTCACCAATTTATGATGACTTTTAGCAACTCCAACCATTGCTTTGACTGAATTCCATTTGTCACCTATCAAGTGCATGCCTGACATTAACACTTACTTAAAGGGAAAACAAGTTTCCCACTCCCATCTTCCCATCACTTTTCAGGCTGGGTAATAGCTTAGATTACTTGTCAAAATGTAAAGTTCCTTCAGAGCCTCTCTTTGCTTCTGCTGGTAAGAAGATAGCACGAAAGAAGTGACAGAAATCCTAAACCCAGAGTCACTGAACTGTTTTTTTGTTCAGGATACACAAAACAGTTGCACTGCTTATTTTAAGTCAGTTCTATGATGCTGATTTTCAAGTGAACAGTGGTTCAGTGTAAGGCAGTAAATGATTACATAGATGAAAGCTGTCTAATTAAAAAAAATATTGCTGCAAGTCTGCTTATATTTTTACAACGCTGCTGAAAAACCATGTACTGCTTTGTAACTCCCTTCCCTTTAACTCCATGTTGTTGAAAGGTGGAACTTGAGGAGGCCCAAGACCTTCTGGAGTCACTGGCTTCTTTCAACAATTTAAAAGAAAAAAAAAAAAAAAGAAAACAAACTCTCTCTGTATATTTCTCAACATCTAGATTAGTACTTGACTACGGAAACACTCTCTTTGGACACTTAATCTGGACCAACAATAGAAAAACACTGGATGGCTATCATCTCAGCTTTTTTTATAATCTGGAAACTTTTCACTCACAACCACTTTTTTTATTCCGCATGGAAGGACTAAGGGTACTGCCAGGATAACATTTCCAGCCATGCCTGGTCCAGACTGAGAGTGTGCTTTTCAGAAGTCCTCACTGCTGTGAGTGATTAGTTCTCACCACAACATAAGAGGGGACAGCAGGCCTTTTTTGAAGCATCCTCGACCCTGTAGTTGATCTTCTTTGGAACTAAAGGTGCAACTAATATTGTTAGCAAAAGAACTATCTACTGATTGGATCCACCAGGAAAGGGCTTCTAGCAGATACCACAAGGAATGGGGTTTGACATTCATGATATCATGCACAGAGTGGCACTCAGGTATCTTACCTGTTTGTTTTGAATGAACAAAGGACAAATGCAACTACCATGTGAATAATGGGACAGCAAACTCATGCAATTGCTAACACAAGTTTTGGGACAGAGCATGAATACTATGCTAAGCTATGCTCCTGAGAAACTTGCAGACCTTCACAGACCCTCCTCTTCCCTGTCAATTCTTAAATGCCTCACGTATAAAGCCTAACTAAAAAAGAACACTCTGCACATCAAAAATGTGTGCATACTGCAGCTGCATCCCATGCTTCCAAGTTGACCTGGAGTAGTTATCTCTAGCTAATTAACTCTCCAAAAGCCTACTAAGTCCAGAGATACTTAGATGATATTGTTGATAACAGGCCAATTATGATGTAAATTTCAAAGACATGAGGTTAGGAACTGGAAAGAAATGGATTTACTTTGTCCTTATTAGGATGGGTCATTATCAAAGCGCTGGCTTAATTTTGACAGATTGCATTTCACTTCCTACCAGTCTTCCAAGATGAGCATCTTATCTTGAGACGCAATGTCAGGGATGTTAATTGCTGTGAAGTACAGAAGCTGAAATTCACAAGATCTAGGAGCTAAAGGTTCATATTACGGTTTCTCACTTTCTTTGTCATAGCTTATTTTTAAACTCTTTTTAGGAACACAAGTCCTGAAATTATGATTCATACCCCAGCTGGAAAACACGCAGCTCCCTAATGCATTTTCTGTTTCTCCGTACAGATTCTGGTAGCATTGTGGGCAAGCAGCATCAAACATATTTACTGTAAATGGCTGAGCTCAGAGCAGAACAAAAGACTGTGGAATGAAATACTGCACTAGCTATACAAGCGCAATCAATTTGTCATCATTTCACACTCAAATTCTGCTTTGCAAAATACTTCGAAGTAAAAAGGATTAGTTTCTGGGCTAAGGGTTTCTTTTTTTCCCTCTTTACACTAGTAAAACTGCAGCAGGGATAACATTTTCTGCAGCTTAGGAATCTGGAGTTGACAGTTTCCCATACTGTTAGAATTTTAACTCCTTTTTCACATGTCCAGAAGTAGCAAATATCTTGTCCCTTTAAGCTATCATTAGTGGAAAACAAAACAGCCATAAAACACTTAAAACGTGTTTTATTTGAATACCTACTGCTAGTTTTATTGTTGTAGCTGAAACTGGGACCCATTCTGGAAGAACTCAAGAGTGTATATCTATGAAGAGGCAGTTCCTGTCCTGATCGTTTTATCTTTCAGGCAGGCAAGGTGATTAACAGATTAGAATCAGAATTTGTATCCTTATGGTAACAGGCTCAAAGCTGAGATAGTTAGCAATTAAATCATCAGCAAGGATGACTATGTGAAACAGCAGCAGAATTCACTCTCTTTCATCACAGCAAGCATCTTGTATCAAAAAGTTGTGTTTGCTTGAGCCTCTCATGATGCAAGACTCTGGAAAGCAAGATCCATGTTAAAAATATTTATATAGAGAAGCATAAATGGAATAAGAGGTGAGTCCCAGTCTTTGTGGCTCTAGGGAGGACTATCCACTTTCAGAAGTTCTCTCAGACTCCAGTCACTCCCTTCAGCAGAAATCACCCCTCCGTAACAGATGTCATGGTAACAGTGATGTGAACACATATCTTTGCTGAATTTGCAACCTAGATTACTGCAGTGTGGGATTTTTACCAAACTAAACTATAAGTAAGTCTGCCCCCATTTAACAAAACCCATTAATTTTAGGTAACTTGATTTGTAAATTTCACTCCCTGTTCCATGTTTCATATAATTTTCTACATTTCACATTACCAGCGACAATCAAAACCTGCAACATCATTGTAAGTTCAAACATGGGACCTGGGACGAACTCATTGAATTCCGTGTTGTTGCTGTGTAATAAATAAGAAAACTTGGCAGATGAGCTCAAAAAAAGAAGATAGGTTTCTACTGAATCAAATATGAAAAATAACATTACCTCTAACAATATTCATCCTAATATGTGACTTGATATTCAATTTTCCATTTATGATATCCTTTCATTTTTAATTTTCTACAGAACTTCGTACTGAAAATATAACCTAAAAAATGGGTGGAGGACATTCAGAAATTTTAGCAAATGTATAGAGTCAGTTAGGACTTCTCACACAGAAAGACATTGAGAACACTGTAGACTAGCACACTGGTTGCTTGTTTGTGTCGTCAGTGAGCAGTGAAACAGTTCATCACCACTGATTTTAAAATCACTAATGTTTGCTACGGAGCTAATCCTTTTTGGAGTGGGATGGACAATTTGACATCTTTAGAATTGCATTCAGAGTAAGAAAACACTGAATAGCTTTTCACTCTATTCATATTTACAAGAATACCATTTTAATCAGTAGGATTTGCTGCCTTTTTTTTTTTACTTCCCCCCTATTTTTTTTTTAAAGAAAGAGTCCATTTGAACTGTGGTGTTCATTCTAAGGCAAGTTCTACAAATTAAGAGTAATGGGAAGCCAGTTAAAATGTAGTAGAATTGCAATATAATTAAGTTAGACATCAGGAAAGAAATTCCCTAAACAGTGAGGAGACTGAAGCAACAGATTACCAGTGAAGATTTTAAAATCTCTCACTGTAAGTGTTTACAAACACCTGTCCGGTATGATTTAGGTCGTTTTGATACTGAATTGAGGTAAGGAGATGTAGAAGGTACCTATTTGCACTTGTGAACAGTATCTACACAACATTGATACATCGTACTTAGCTAGACCTATGATAAGATACAGCCAAGAGACAGGTCTGATTTTGTTTAGCTATAGGTTTAAGGGTCTTTTTTCTGTTTCTTCCATATAAGTAGAAGACTGGTAAATTACTATCTACTAATTCTCCTTTTCATACCAACTCTTTCCTTTTCCTATCCCCTTAATTCTTTCACTGCTAAAATGATGAAACAACTGTTACAGAAACAAACACATTTTCTCCATTATTCTCCAGTTCTGACTTTTTGAAATAAGATTAAGAACCCCAGATATTCTTAAAAAAAAAAAACACAAAACCAAAAAAAACCACCAACAACAAACAAACACCACACTTTCTACCTAGATCTAGAAGAGGGTGGTATCATCAGAAGAGGACTGTAGGCCATATGAGATCAAGCATCCCATCTTCACCAACAACCAATATCGGGTTTTCCATGCTTTCATAGAATCATACATTTGAAGGCACATCGGTGCCACCATTTCAAGGCCAGGGTGGATGAGGCTTTGGTCAACCTGGTGTAGTGGAGGATTTCCCTGCTCATGGCAGGGGGGTTGGAACTAGATGATCTTTGAGGTCCCTTCCAACCCTAACCATTCTATGATTCTATGATTCCTGTGGTACTTCACCTTAGGGCATGGAGCAATACCTAAGCCAGGGCCTGGAGCATGCTACCTCCATCCTAAGAGAACTACTGGTTGTGCTCAAGGCCAGCTCTCTGGTAGGAGAGAGCTGTTTGACAAACCTTAGAATAGTTTGCGTTGGGAGAAACCTTTAAAGGTCACCTAGTTCAAACGTCTCTCGCAGTGAGTAGGGACATCTTCAACTAGATCAAGTTGCTCAGAGCTTCCTATCCAACCTGACTTTCAATGTTTCCAGGGATGGGACATCTACCACCTCTTTCAGCAACTTGTTCCAGTGTTTTACCACCCTCATTGTAAAAAATTTCTTCCTTATATTTAGTTTAAAGCCATTACCCTTTGTCCTATAGCAACAGGCCCGCTAAAACATTTGTCCCTATCTTTTCTGTAGGTCCCCTTTAAGTACTGAAAGGCTGCTAGAAAGTGTCCCTGGAGCCTTCTCTTCTCCAGTCTGAGCAACACCCAACTCTCTCAGCCTTTCTTCATAGCAGAGGTGCTCCAGCCCTCTGATTATCTTCGTGGCCCTCCTCTGGACCTGCTCCAACAGGTTCATGTCTTTCCTGTGCTGAGGATTCCAGAGCTGGACACAATATAAGCTTCCAGCTTATAGTAAACCACACAAGAACACAGCATGGAATAAACTGTACATAAGGAGACTTCTTAAACACATCACCTAGTGTTCCTCTTGTGTCTCAAAGCAAAACCGTTTCCATCCCCTGAACTATTTTCAGTAATATTTTGAATCCTGGTTGTCCTTATTATCCCCATGAAAGTCTTTTCTTGATTCTAGCTCTACTAAGCTTCTTTCTCCACTAATACATTGTAGCACCAAGTTCCTCAGGTTAATTATACACTGTATAAAATGATTTCTTCTTAAACAGTTTCATGTGTATTTTAATTCAATTGAATTTTGCGTCCTATTAAAGGGGAGCCTGACCTTCTTTTCTGCAGCAGCTACTAATTGTGGCCCCCATCTCCTATCTCCAGCATTCTTTCCTCTGACCTAAATAAAATTTCAAATAATCTCGTCTCATCCAGATTTTAGTTTACATGAGCCCAATTTCTCTGAGAATTACAGTTGACCTTGTGAGTCTTTCCTGGTTTTAGCTGGGACAGAGTTAGCTCTTCTTTTCAGCAGCTAGAAGAGCTCCGTGTTTTGGTTTTACTCAGAGGCTCGCTCTAAGAATGCTGATAGCAAGCTGGTTGTGGTTGGAAGTGAAACTCCAAGGACTTTTCAGTGTGCCGGAGTGCAGAAGCACGGTGGGATAAGGGGGGAGCATAGCCAGGACAAGGGGGCCACGATTCCCCTTGTGATTTGTGGTGGAACTTAAGACTGAGGGCCAAACTGGCCAATTAGTATTCCATATCATGCAGCGTCATGCCCAGTATAAAAGTGAGGGACAGCCGGAAAGAAGGGCTTCTGCGCTTTGGCTCTTTCGCTGCTTTTGCTCTTTTGCTCTGTTGCCTCTTTTCCTCTCTCTCCCAGTACTCCCACTCTTGGAGCACTCTCTCTCTCTCTCTCTCCCCCTCTCTATTTTGAGGCCTCGCATTCGTCCGGGATTGCAGTTTCGGGACGAGACGGGCTGTGGATAAGAGAGGGTGGTGAGCATCTACACTGTGTATTAAATCATCTGTATTAAATTGTTCTTATCTCAACCCACGGGTTTCCCCTTTATCCTTTAATTCTCTCCCTCATCCCTGCGGCTGGGGGAGGGTGAGTGAACGACTGTGGGGGGGTTTGGTTGCCGGAGCAGCCTAACCCACGACAGAGTCTCAACTATAATTATTTTCTTTTGAGGGGAGGAGGAGCAGGAAAGAAATAGTGTGAGCAGAACTGAAGTCAGTATTCCATACAATTTCCTTAATCCAAATGATTTAACCATTTTTTGTTGTCTAACGTGTCCCCTGTATTCTCTTTTTCTAGATGTGATAGCACTTTCCCACACATTGCTAAACACTGCATAGATGTTTTCATTGAGCTGTCCCTAATGACAGCTAGAACTATATGTTCATTTGTTCCACCTTAAATGAAATTAATTTTGAAATAAGATATGTGAACAGTTCATATTTGTTCCATCAATACAGGTGGTAATTCTAGACCTCCTTCTAGTCTTTGCTCTTGTATCTTCTACTATTTTTACATTTCTTAGACCCTTCATCGGGTCATTATCATATTTAAATTATCTACAGAGTCATTCTTTCACTAAAAGCTTTTACAAGAAATGGTAATAATTTAGTAATTCTAAGAATGATTATTTACTTCTACTGCAACAGTACCAAGGGATCCCAGACATTGACTTAACTAGCTGTACAATGAAAACAGAACAGAAAGGGTAGTCCTTACACCAGACAGTTTTTCAGTTCAAAAGAAAATCAATTACTTTTTATAAAATTCTGTATTCTTGAATGTAAATAAATAGACAAATCTACTACAGGTCCAGATTGTTAATGCAGCTGAGGTAAGCTAAAGCACGCTCCCAAAGCCTCTTCATTACAGCCTACTTTCTTCAACTCCCCTTTCTCTACTGTTTGCTGCTTCCTAGAGAACTAACGGTATCTTACCTAAACTAGTACTGTGAATTTTTATATGCAAATAAAAATATTTATTAATTCTTTTTTGTCAAGTTTGGATATTTAAAAAACAGAGGCACATTTGTTCAGGTTCAGGATGTGATTTGAGTGCTTTGGTTTTGATTTAAGTGCATCTTGGTTTTAGGAATCTGAGCTTTTACTAAAAAGGAAAACAAAAGTCTCTACTCCTCATGAACACACGTAAATCCACCAACATATGAAACAAGAAGTTGGTGCAAAGCTGATGTTCATGCCTTTCTGTGTCCAAAGCGAAGAAACATAATTATTCAAACTAAAATTAGTAAGATCACTGATATAAAATCTCAACATTTGCTTGTACTTTCTATTTTTAATTTTTAGGACAAGGTCACTGTTGTACACAGAATTTCAAGAGTGGTCTTCATTTTTTGACACAAACAGTAGAAACTGAAGGTGGTCCTAGAAATCACATTATCTCACAAACTGCTCCAACTCTAACAGACTAGACTACTCTTGAGGCAATGTCATTGCTTAGCAAGAACTGAAGAGTCAGAGACAGGATAAGAAAGATGGAATCCTCACCTCGGCATTTGGTGTACCTTTGGGGGATTAAGTAGTCCTGAACTCTGATCCTTGCTCAAGGCATTGCTTATGAACTTGCATTGAAGAAGCATACTGAGACTAAAAATAAGTAAAATAAAACTTGGAGAATAAAAAACTTCCTTTTCATAGAATCTTTTTAACATGCTTCACTTCTAATGCACTTCTTTTTTATGAAACTGTTGTTTGCCTTGATTTACTATATATTATTTTAAACAAAAATTCACATTAAGACAAAATTTTTGATGGTGGTAGTGAAAGAAATATGATCTGGATTGCCCAAGAAGGAAAACATGGGATTAAAAAATACAATAGATAAAGAGTCTAGACAATTTTTGAATAATGAGCAAAACCTTTCATGGCTGATTAAAATATTTGTGAGTTTTTTTAATAAACCTTAGCAGAAGTTTTGAGAAATCTATCTGGCTGTACTGATGGAAAAATGTTGAATTGCATATAATCCTATCATTTTTTCCCTGAGAGGGAGAGTTCCAGAAGTTTAAAGAAAAACTATATCGTCACTGGAGTAGAGAATATGAATATTTTAATCTGATGCAATGATACTGTTAATTGTTTATAATATCTTTCCTTCATCGCCTTTGACCCATGCAGGAACATCAAAATTGAGATGATCTGCCTTCTTATGAAATTGTATTTGCAGCAGGTTTATGGCTGTAGTAGAAATATTTTTTTAATCTGCCATTGCACTGTCTAGTGCTTGGCATCTTCTGTGTTCACCATATTCTGACCTAAGTGCCACCATATTAACCTGCACTACGTCAAAGGAAAGGAGCTTAACCCACCCCTTCTCAGCAGCACACCAGAAATCTGATTTTTAACTACTGAAAGCATGGCTTGAAATCACTATGTTCACTGCAAATAAAGAGCAGAGACAGTGCTCTCCGGTTTACAGTTGGGTTCAATGTACAAGTGAGTTCACTCACATGTAAATCAGCACACGAGAAAACACAAGAGTACTTCTGTACTTGGACATAGAAGTAAGTTGTGAGCTCATGCCTGTACTGGCCTGAGGCTACTTTCACATGGAAACTTCTCAGAGTGACCTAAATCTTCCCCCTGCTCCCTCTTAGTATTTCCCAAAACAAAATTTGCTTTTACAAAACCTCACCTTTAAATTATTTTTTCTACTGCTGAAAAAGCTTCAATTAGCCACATTGTTTATTATTCTGCTCTTTATAATCTGTTATTTTGAAATGCACCGTGCCATTTTACTTTTCTCAGATAAAAAGCAGAGTTTTCTCTAAATGAAGAAGTGTTCTCAGATATGACATAGCTTTTATTATCAGGGAAATACTAGTATCGCAAAGACTCCAGACCTTATTATATAATATTTATAAAGGAAATTTGAGGCCCATATTGTGAAGGATATTATAGGAAGCCTCTGAGAGTGGTAAAACAGCAAGATCACTCTGGAGCACTATAATCTCTGTTATTTTAAAGCATGGTAAAGATGTAGGGGAAACGCAGTAGCTATAGGCTCATATTTTTAATTAACCTACCCAGTAAAAGCCTTACAAAAGTGTCAACTAAGGTATTACTGTCTAGTTTTCCCAAATTAATTTGTCCAAACCAAGCAGGCTTTATTAAAACAAGACTATCAAACAATAACATCAGTTTTTAATAGACTTAATAAACATTGAAATACATTAGAATAACCATTCAATGCTATTTTACTTAGTGTAGGAATGGAGCCCAGGTGAATACAATGAATTACCCTTTTGAAGTAAGGAAGGAATTTGGAACTAGGAATAACTTCTATACTCAAAGCATCAGTTACTTTCAATATTAGTAGTGAGATTTTTTTTTCTAATCTAAAAAAGTGTTGATAAGTTTGTTGTCGCCTTTTTCTATTTCGTTTTTCCTACCTAGAGAAATACACTACTTTATAAGCATTTCAAACCACTGATTTCATTTACTTCGGAATGATAAAATGTGGTGTCCACCAAGCAAATAATTTGCCATAACATGAAGTATTTCACTATAAGCTCTAGCCATTGGCATGCTGTATCTTTACATCTTTCATTTCTCACGAAGGGGAAATGCCATAATGTCCATTTTCATAAAGATACTGAGTGAGCCAACCCTGTAGAAGGGAAGAAAGAGGCATTTCTGACATCTCATCCCTAGTCCTTATGCAAGCTGGATTTTGAAAACACATAGGAAGGAGATTTAAGGACAGCAGCCTTGAAATACAAAGTTACATTACAAGACTCAGACAAACAGATGCGGCACATGGACCTAACTTAGACGTTACCGTCGGATACGAGCAGGGTACTGGACCGGTCAACCTCCAGAGCCCCTTCCAGACTTGCCTGAATCGTCGTTTCCATGCAGTGTGGCTTAAAGAGCAAACAGAAAATCCACAGCAAAAAGTGAGCAGGCCAGCTAGAAACCTCTAAAGTTACAACTGTTGTGAACTGGGAAAAAAAAATTCAGCAAGCTACCTGCATGCTGGAGTGCGATCTGTCCATCACTGTGACATAGACTGCACGGTTACCAGTTACTACAGTGGTGTGGTTTGTCAGCTGCAGCAGAAGCAGGTCAGCCTTAAAACAAATGTTTGGTCATAAATTGCTGGACTTACAGGTTGGGTAACCAGGCTGCTTGCTTTGATGCTTAGCCTGCTGATTTTAGTCTGAGAAAAGGCCACGCTGCACGTAAACTGCTGTATCTATTAGCCAGAGAGGATGAGCAATCACATCTTTCTGCAAGTCCAAAACTTAGATTGATCGATACGATGCAGACACAGGAATGAGATATTTTGAGGCAAACATTAAGAGATTCAAGCTTATGGATATTAATAATGAACACACACGAGGCACGGGTAGACCAAGCTGCACAAAACAGTACTCTGGTTAGGCTTAAAACTTTCAACCTGGCAGGCAAAGTAAGTGACCACCACTTCCCAGAGCAGACCTCCCTCCAAGGCCTCCTGCTTCTCCATGGTCCAAGACACCTCCAGACAGAGAAACACCCGGGGTTTGCAAGTGAGCTGCTGCCTGAGAGAGGCTAGCAGGAGCTCAGAAGGCAAAAGGAGAGAGGATCATCCTCCAGCTCTGTGAGGATGTGGTGGGACCTTACCAATATCCAACCCTTCCAGCTTTGCTGCGCCTCTGCCCAGACTCCCTGGTGAGAAGGACGCTTTTATAGTTGCAAGTAAGGTAGGAATCTTAAGAAACCTCTCACCTCATTACTGCCCCAGCTTCCACATACATCCTAAGCATACGTGCTCTCATGGGGCACAGACAGCTGCCTCTGTGCTCATTTGGGGCAGGTAATTTCATGGAAAATATCAAAAAAATTCATATCCCAGCTGTCTTTAACAAAGGATCCAACATTTGAGTCAGTAGCATGGGAAACCTCATGTTATACAAGACATCTGGAAACTGCATTAGCTTAGCTCTGCTGACTGCACAGGACTGATTTTCAAGCATGTTGTGCATCATTTATTTGCTTTCTCTCTTGATTGCTAAACAGCGCACATGAAAGGTAAAACAAAGCAATTATCTGAAGACGCACCATTGAATTTGGTGCTACAGGTATCAGCCATCTCTTAGACTCCCATTTTCACTGGTATTGTTGACTTATGCTTTGTCAGCAATGACTTTGCTGCAGTAGAGGAAACTGTTAGAAAAGAAAGAGCTGATGAAAAGTAACTTGAGAATGAAAAGTGCCCTGCACAACTCCCATACATATTCGCATTACCAAGAAGCTTAATGAGTAGGCATTCAGCCTTAATAACCAAATAGTGTCATTTACAAATAAAACATTGCAAAGTAAATTTCTACAGAAATGAAAGTTCCTGTGTGAAGAGAAGCCCTCATAAATGAATATCAAGCAGTACATAAACTGCTGAGTACATTTTCCATGCACTAAGAGTATGCATTTAACAGCTTTCTTCTGTCCTCATACTTGCAGCTGATAGTCATTACAGTAGCATTAGAACTGCAGCAGATTTATCACATTTGCAATGTAAATTTATTACCATTCATGTAATTCTAGCACCTGTGCCTTACCATTAATAGACATTCCTTTACATTTGCAGTTTTCCCCCATCATTCACAGTTGAATGAACCCGTAAGTGAAGCTGAAATGTAAATTTAAATCCACTCTTTCTAAAACGTTGCCCTTAAAGTCCATTCAGGGGAGTCTCTCCTACTGTAATGAAAAATAACCTATTTTGTAATGTTTCTTGCATAGACCAAAAATCGATTCACTGAGATAAAATAGTCGCATGAGCAGTGTTCACATCATATTTTTTCTGCAGATGGCATCAGGCATTTATTTCCACTTACAATACCAGGGAAGTAAGAATTTAAACTACCTGCCTCCTTTGTGTGGAGCACAGCAGGGTAAAGCGTACTCTGCTTAACGGAAGACTTTGGGCTTATAGTCTGGTCATAGTCTGCAATTCCCTGAGAATCCTTAATGGCTCTTCAAAGACTGCCATACTTATGGAGGCACCTATACAGCCAGCTGTTTTTGAAAAAGCTTCAGTGAAGAACTAGCTAGAATGACCAGAAGACCACTTGTCACTCCTGCCTGCAGACAGTAAAAAGCAAAAATGTGTTTCTCTGCCTTGCCCTCAAATGGTGGCTGTGTGAAGTTTAAGACTGGTCTGCCCCACAATGTGGAGAGCCAGTGGCCATTATTCATGGAGCTGTCATCTCCTAAAGTTACTCTATACAGTACTCTAGGTGAGATTCGTAGCTGTGGTACCAAGAACAGTTTAATTTATAATGCCCCCTCCCCTAAATTTACTAGAAGGATTTATTACAAAAAATAATTACATCGCCTTAATATGAGCGACATGGATTAATTTTAATGAAACACTTTGATGACAGCATGGGCATATTTATGTTGCAGATTCATATGCAGATCCTGCATAAGAAACTTACAGCAAATGCTAAAAATTTAAATTCTTTTTAGAATGATGACAGTGAATATTAAAGTAGAAGTCACATTACCAAAAAAAAAACCCAAAAAAATCCTAAAACCACCCTTTATTTTTTTGATTGAAAATATAAACCATTCAAGTGCAAAAAAGAGCATTTAAACTGAAATAAGGCAAAACCACATTACTATTTCATATTTTTTTGTACAAAATGATACTAATTTGTATTTCAACAATTCATACTTCCAGAAAACAATTTATTTTTATTTATATTTTTAAATGTTTTACTACATAATGTTAAGAACTCCTCCTAATTCCTGCGTACTCATAAAGCAATGAGGAAAGGAAAGAATATGCACAACACTGACCAGCTTTTTAACAAAAAACAGGGAGAGGGAGATATTTTCTTCCTTTTTGTGACTTTTTAAAAGTCTGATTCTGTTACCAAGAAAACAGAAACTTTTGATTGTATTAATCTTCTTTATTAATTTCTTATTACAATCAAATCCTTAATCCTGAATTTCACACAAGTTAATTCTTCTTATTCTACACAAAGTTTAGTTTATATAAAGCTTTAATTGCACAGTATGGGATTATACTTTCCTAGACAGACTTTCCATTTTTGTAGGCAAGAGATGAATTTTTGGCTAGATGTACAATCAGAAATCAAGTCTAACAGTAATACAAGCTGATATAGTGCTTCAGAGAAACAATTTAGCTTTGCATAGTCACCTCAGAGAAACACATTATTTATCTCCATAATTTTATGGGGTTTTATTTTAAATTATTTTAAAGTAGTATATTAGTATAAACATTAAAAGTTTCCTCTTCCAAGTTGAAGCAATTTCAGATTTACCTTTGCCTGACTTTGCTTGATGTATACACTTGTTCTTATTGTCTAAATGTCTTTGTCTCTCATAATTGATAGCTTTGATCTTAAAAGAATCCATAAAAACATAAGGGCAATTACACCTTCAGGTATCGTTCTCACACCATTGAAAATAGTATGACACAATGCTTACTAGAGCAGGTTCTAATTATCTATCCCACTACTGCAACATAAAAATTACCTCACAAAAGGGTTTGAAGCCAACGTTATAGATGCTGTGAATAGGTATACTAAATGATTTCCAGAAAATGTAGCTCAGTTGTAATTAGATTAGCTTGGCATTAATGGAATAAAACCTTTAATGAGGCACAGTTGAAAATATCATGGAGTAGACTGCTTTTATGAATGCACCAAAGACTTGGTAACAGATCTGAGAAGGATCATTTCTTCACAAACTAACTAGTTGATTTCTAAGCTAGGAAAATGAACATTTTGTCATTTTTCCCATATATCTTTATTGCTTTTAAATTCTAAGATGAGTTTGGCCAGAAATGGGACATTAACTTTCATGCCATGAAAGCCAGACTGTTTAAATGAAGGCTAGCACAACTAAAGAATGAATTCACCTCTTCTGTATATTAGATATGCAGTAGTGAAATTATATGTAAAGCTAGATGAGAAATATCTTCATTCGGTTGTTCATATTAGTAAATTAAAAAAAATAAATAAGAAATTGGTTAAAAAAAAAACAAACTAGTAGGAGAAATACGTAAGATGTCTTCTTTATTCCCTCCCACACGCACTTTCTGAATGTCACTCACTTTATTATAAAGTGTGAGAGACAGTATAAGCCAATCTCTGTAGTACATTCATACTTTCCCGGTAAGTTTGAGAACACTGATGAACCATAGCCTGAAGTATATTAATATAATAATAAAAATATAAAATTATCAGAGGGAGTTTACAATAGCAAGTGGTCACAATATTGATTTTATTTCTGCTCTGAAAAACTGTGTGTAAAATCCAGCAAACACAGTTTTGTTTTACTTTAAAATATTTGTTGCTGCAATACGTGCTTTCTACAAATTCAAGGAGCTTGAACAGAGAACGCAGAGATACTAATCTTTTACCAAACAAGAAGCAAACTAAAATGTCATTGAAACCATCTGCTGCTTATTCCTATCTCTGTTCCAAAACAGAAAACAGGCCAGTGAAATATTTTAAAATTTCCAAAAGTTTTTGTAAGGAATTGTAGGGGCATTTACAAGACCCAAATGGACAGAAAACCCGCCTTAGTGGCAAAAAAGCTACATGCAATGAATGTTGGCTTAAGGAGCAAATCCCTAACTTGATAAGGGCAGCTGCAGTCTTCCTAGCATGGTCCCCTCAAATGGGCACAGCCTACCGAGGCAGGGCAGACTTGGAGCGGGGGTGGGTGTCTTTTTTATGTTTTATTGATAAGAAATTTTCCTATTGATTCCTTTAAAGGAAAGAAAGCGAGAAAGATTCTGAATTTTTATGCCTGCCCAGTTGCGGTGCACGTTGTCCTGCCAGGCAGTGGGAAGCACAGCAAGGCTGCTGTCTGACTATGACCTGCATTGTCCTCCAAGGTTTTCTGCTCTTTCATTTTCCAGCTTTAGATCAGCTCGAGTTATCACTACTTCAGACTCACTTCTCCGATCATTATTTTCTAGCTAAGCATGAAGGGTAGCAAACGCTCACCCTGGTACAAGAAAGCATATTTACCGTAATTTTAAGACTTTAAACTTTAGCCTACCAAGTGTCGGGATAATCTCAAGGTTAAAACTTTGGAAAATAACTGCTATTTCTTTCATCAGGAGCTGAAGTGCAGAAGTAGTCATAACTTCTGCAAAAGTAAATAACTCGCTCAAGTAATTTGCCAGCTATTGAATACCCTAGAGTACATATGTGGTAATACATACTGCAGGATGTCATGCTGCATAGAGTCATGCAGGGACAGAGACTGATTAGACAGATTTCTCTACAGGAGATCGTTAATTCCATCAAAAAATTGCCCTCTGGGAAACACTGAAATCCCAGACGGCTTTCCAGTATAATTCTTTAAATCTTTTCTGAATATTGTATGCCAGCTTTTAATGGATATATTTAGTGAGAAGTTTGCTAGAGGGCTACTCTCTGGAGATGTAATGTTTTCATTAATCATTGCAATCCTTGGCAAAGGAAGGGGTTTCTATGCTGTATATATCTGCAGCAGACCTGTAGTTTTGCTACTACCATTAGCTTGTGAAAAACAACTAAGTTGAAGTCTTTGAGAACTCTGACAAAAAAAAAAAAAAAAAAGAGCTATTTCACTAGCATTGCAGGCATCAAAACAGACAAAAAACAATGTACTGGGTAATTCAATATGGTTATGATCATGTATATTCACTTCTAGGCACCAATATTGACTGTTATTTCCAGTCTTTCAAATTTTTTAAATCAATCTCTTTGGATATTAAATCTAAAGGATATTTATAGATATTTAGATCTTGTTGAATCCAGTAGATGCAGACATTAAGATTTCGTAACTGAAGTCAGTAACTGGGACTGGATCATTATATATATCTCTATATATCTCATATATGTTCCATATTATATATATATGTATAAAAATGATGTATATAATTCATGTTTATACACACTAGCATTTTTCACCTACTATAATTTTATTACCATTGCCTCTGAAGATCAACCATTACTTTCATCATAAATTACTGAAACCTCGCTGAAGTCACACTTCTCTTTCCGTTTACCCCATCAGAAAATGTGGGGTTTATTTTTCCAAAACTAATGACAAAAGTGAGAGACTTGAAAATAATTACCTAGGGAACTTGAGAAAAATGTACACAAAAATAAAGCTCCTCAGGAAATCTAAAGATCTTAACTTACAGCCGGCGCCGTGTCATTTCACAGCGGAATTCTGCATTCCAGACAAAGTTTTATTTTAGTAAGCAGGGGCTTCCTCAAGAAAAAACAGAATTGGGCAATGTGCTTAGCATACGTCTCATTTTGAGCACTTGCTTTAGGATCATTGGCTTCATTCACGTTCAGAGCCACCAGTACTTAAAGGGGGCCTACAGGAAAGCTGGAGAGGGACTTTTTCCAAGGGCATGTAGTGATAGGACAAGGGGCAATGGCTTTAAACTGAAAGAGGGCAGATTTAGATTAGATATAAGGAAGGAATTTTTCACTCTGAGGGTGGTGAAGCACTGGAACAGGTTGCCCAGAGAAGCTATAGATGCCCCATCCCTGGAAGTGTTCAAGGCCAGGCTGGATGAGGCTTTGAGCAACCTGGTGTAGTGGAGGGTTTCCCTGCCCATGGCAGGGGGTTGGAACTAGATGATCTTTGAGGTCCCTTCCAACCCAAACCATTCTATGATTCTGTGATACAGATGATGCTACAGATTCATAAAAGAGTTCCTCTTAAACTCTACTCTCCTCTCTGCTCTTGTGAGACCCCACCTGGTTTACTGTGTTCAGCTCTGGAGCCCCTAACACAAGAAGGACATGGAGATGTTGGAGTGAGTCCAGAGGAGGGCCACAAAGATGATCCAAGTGCTGGAGCACCTCTCCTATGAAGAAAGGCTGAGAGTTTGGGTTTTTTCAGACTGGAGAAGAGAAGCCTCCAGGGACACCTTCTAGCAGCCTTCCAGTGCCTCAAGGGGGCCTACAAGAAAGCTGGAGAAGGACTTTTTACAAGGGCATGTAGTGACAGGACAAGAGGCAATGGCTTTAAACTGAAAGAGGGTACATTTCAATTAGATCTATGGAAGAAATTTTTTACAATGAGAGTGGTGGAACACTGGAACAGGTTGCCCATTGAAGATGCACCATCACTGGAGGTGTTCAAGGCCAGGTTGGATGAGGCTTTGAGCAACCTGGTGCAGTGGAAGGTGTCAGAACTAGATGATCTTTAAGGTCCCTTCCAACTCAAACCATTCTGTGATTCTATGATTACATCATTCACTGAAGGCTAAAATCCTGATTCCAGGAAAGTCAGCAGATGCTTTGACATCGATGTTAACAAACTTGTAACTTCACTCTTCCTCAGTATGCTCCTAATACTATTAGGAGTTACTAGTTTCCTAGCACATCCACAGGCTATCTTTCCTGCTGGTATTTAGGGAAGAGTATAATGATAGATAAGAAGGTTTATTATTACCGCTCTGAAAATGGGTCTGTTTTATTACTTTTGCTTTTGTCTATTTCTGTATTTTTGAAGTTCAGTAAGTAGACAGACTATCACGACATTTTATGGTAAGTTTAAATTATATACAAATATTCAGGTCCTGTAATGAGAAGTATTTTATGCTCTAAAAATAAAAACATGTTAATTAATGCAATTAATAAAAATTTTATGTAGAGCAAGAGAACTGCATTCACTGTGCTCTAAGGTGCCATTATAATAACCTCCTGCTGAATAAAACATCAAGTACGTATTTTTTCTGTTGCCCCAGATGACACAGTTATCATTGATGATTTACTATTGTTATATAATAGATGGGTTTCACTAATTTATAGATGCCAAATGGTCTGCATGTGGGATATTCAGAGGAACATTTTCCCATCTTTTAAGAGAATGGCAACAGCTAATAAGTAAAGGTCTGGCTATGCTAATTATGTTTCTGAGAAAATCTACCAATAACTACTTTTTTTTTTTTTTGACACTTAAATTCAGATTTGAGAGTCTGCAATACCCAGAAAGAAGTGAGGGAAGATCTATCAAAAGAAAAGCTGCAACTTCTAGCATCTTTCAAACAATTGTCATTCATTCTCCTGCCAGGAAAAAAGCAGCCCTGCTACACTGCTTTGCTTAACCTTTCTGCCAGGTGAGAAACCCAGAAACATTCAGCTCACCCAAAGTACCTTGCTGCAGGTGACAATCACTCGGCTTCAACAGCTGCGTGGACTATGACCGGGGTGGCTGCTGCTGACTGCTGTGTGGAGCCCCTCGGAAGCGAGGGACGAGAAGGGGTCCTTCATGGGAGCCCAGCTCCCAAGGAGGAGTGAGCACACCAGAGTCCCACACTGCAGCCACCATCACCCCATACGCTGCAGTGCAGCTGGGAAATGTGGTTAAGTCTGAACAAATTACAGGAATTTTTTTTTCAGATTACTGTCAGTAAACAGTAGTTGTGAAGTTGTCAAATTTCATCCTGACACAGGTGAAAATACATACTACAAGAGTCATTTTTCAAAAGGATGTAATTAGAAGTTTATTTTCAGGCCTTATGTTTTATATGTTTTTAGTAAAATTATCTGAACCAATATCCCTGGACGCAGGCACTTCTAAATAAGGTTAGAAGTATTCCCAAGTATCACGATCATTCTCTTTTTTTCTTTACTAATATTTTAATCATCACTCAAGTATTTTCCTTTATTCCTGTGCTTTAATTCTTAAGAGCCCTTCTTCAAATCCATTGCAATCAGTGGGAGTCTTTATTTAAAGCACTAGGGATTAAAATGACCCACCTCAGAGGATGTTAACCAGTGTCAGGCTCCTTAGTATTTGATATAGTCCAACAGCTGTCTTTGGTAGATGTTTCATAGATTTCATAGATTTCTAGGTTGGAAAAGACCTTAGAGATCATCGAGTCCAACCATCCCTAATCCCCATTAAACCATATCCTCAAGTAGTTCATCCACCCTATTCTTAAACACATCCAGGGATGGGGACTCAACCACCTCCCTGGGCAGCCTATTCCAGTGGCTGACAACCCTTTCAGAGAAGAAATACTTCGTAACATCCAACCTGAATCTCCCCTGACTAAGCTTATGCCCGTTTCCCCTTGTTCTATCACCCAACACTAATGTAAAGAGCCCTTCCCCCACCTCCCCACCATCTTTTCTCAAGTATTTATAGGCCGTAATCAGGTCTCCCCTCAGCCTCCTCTTCTCCAGGCTAAACAGCCCCAACTCCCTCAGCCGCTCCTCATAAGTTTTATTTTCCAGCCCCTTGACCAGTTTAGTCGCCCTTCTTTGGACTCACTCCAGGAGCTCAATATCTCTCTTAAAGCGAGGGGCCCAAAACTGGACACAATATTCCAGGTGCGGCCTCACCAGTGCCGAGTACAGGGGCAGGATCACTTCCCTGCTCCTGCTGGTCACACTATTCTTGATACACACCAGTATCCCATTGGCCTCTTTGGCCACCTGGGCACACTGCTGGCTCATATCAAGCCGGTACTCAACCAACACCCCCAGGTCCTTCTCCGCCAGGCAGCTCTCCAGCCACTCTTCCCCGAGCCTATAGCGATGCTTGGGGTTTTTATACCCCAAGTGAAGGACTCTGCACTTGGCCTTATTAAAGCAATGGCAATACAAAAGCTACATCTGGAAAATATTCCCAAGCACTCTGAAACACAGTATGCTTTTGCTCACACAGTAAAGTCATTTTCATAAAACACGAGCATGAGGCCGTCACCCCTTTTACGTTTGTCTCTACTCAGGTCCTCCCAGCTTTCACCCCAATCCCATTCTATAGTTTGTTATATCTATTAAATACTTTGTGGAACATGAGCCTTTAAAAGGTATTATCACTGAATCAACAAAATAGTTATTTCTTGGTCTACATGCTAGCAAAGTGGGGTAACATTTGGCAAGGTACTTCCACAGGCAATGTATTTTCAGGGCAATAATGGCAATGCTGGAATCCACTCCTCAGTTCCATCAGGTCAATTTTTTCAATTCAAACGCAAAATTAAAGGCTGGCTACAAAGTAAGCTACAAGGTGCATCGCCAGGATGTGTCTGACTACTGAACTTCTGAACCAGTGAACAGTCACAAGTTTTCCAGAGTCCAGTGTCTTGTTTATGCGTTGTTCAGGAATGCTGACAGCACACAGTTATTCCTATTGGAAAGAGCTACTATTATATCACATTATATCAGGTGCTCCGATTGATTTATTTTCTTTTTCTTTTCTCTTTTTTTTTTTTTTTGCATAGTATAGTTTTATGCCCAATACGTGCAGATGCCAGACAATATGTACTTTGCTTTGGAAATCAACTAGCAAAGAAAACAACAAATAGCCAGCCAAAGTCAGCCACTGTGCCCAGTCCATTTTGAGATTTTGCTGCTCAGATGTGTGAATGATTTCCATCTGTTCCTATGTGAGATAAAGATTTAGAACTGCTGGCGCTGGAGAGCCCTCTTTAAAAAAGCCAGCCTGTGCCAGGGCGACTTGTCAGTGCACACGAATATGAGTGATCCCAAACCTGCATGATGAGCACAGTGGAAGCTGTCCGTTACAAACCAACAAGACTCTCGTTCCTATGGCTACTCATTTTCCAAATAAAAATTTAAGGACTTTTGAATCTTGATGACACAGTGAGATGCACTCGGTCAGAATGCTGGTGTTTGTCAGCTGGGGACTGGACAGCTGTGCCAACATAAGCAATTACAGCAGTTGCCCGATGTCCAGTGTCGCTGTTTGCACACACTGAACATGAGTGTACCTAAGACTCAAGTTCGGATCCCTATGGTGAAACAGCAACAGATCTGTCTGATAACCCAGACAAGATTCTGCTGGTGCCTTAGTGAGGAGATGTCACAGCAAGTTTGTTATAAACCAAACTTGTCTTTTGTTTTGCTTGTACTTAACATACATGCAACTCCACTGGCTGGGTTAACCACATACAGCTGCCTGCAATGAATGAAAATTTTTAAAAATTAATAGCTGTAAGTACTACTGTGAAGGATATTCATTACAACTCTATATTTGTTCTGAACTCCAGTTTCTAAGGATTATTTTCAAAACTCCTCATCTCCTTACTTAGGTTATGGCTTATAGTACAAAGTGTTCAGTGGTAACACTAGTTCAGCCCTGCTCCTCTTCAGCTCTGTGCACCCTCTGCCACCTTTTATTCTCTCAGCCTGTATCAAATAAAGAAATCAGATTGTACACATAGAAACACACACACAGACTCCTCATGTCTCTTTTGTTCAAATTTTAATTCATAGTACCTTTCATAACGCAGCCATGCAGCCAATTGTGTCAGCAAAACTAGGCAAGAGTATCTCAATCTACCATTATCACTGAATTACAACTTAAAAACTGCAGCCTTCGACAAACTAGCAACCTCCAATTTGTAGTACCAGAGAGCAGCCTGCTAGAAAGAGCTCCTGTAGGGAAGTTAGGGAGTAAAACATCCCCCTGTCCTCTCGATGGGCCTTCTGACAGGACTTTGTGTATCTGAGGCACCTGAAGAAGGGACCAGAAGCCCAGAAGATCACTATGCTTTATCAGAGTGTGTGCCAAGAGGCATTATTACTCACAAAATTGACCTATACTCACTTATACCCAGAAGAAGTCAGACGAATTGAAGGCATAGAGCCAGCAACGCTAAGAAAGAAGATCAAGTGGGTGAGTTACTCATGAACGGAGCAAAGCACACCTCTTCATGAGCTGCAGCACTCCTTCTCGGGGCTCTACGGGCTCATGCTGACATCCATCTATAGCTGTGGTGCATTTTGTTTTCCCACTGTTTCACTCAAGTGAAGTAGCAACAATCCACCATACAGATATTATACTATATGTCTAGATCAAATGGTATGTCATTTAATGCTGTATTATAGACCTGGAGATCCCAATTCAATTAGTCAACTCCAGGCAAAATCTACTTTTACTTTACCCATAAGTAAAACAGGCTTTAGAGATCATCTTATGTCATAGGATCTGCTTAAGGGGCTATCAACCAAGTACTGGTAACCCCATACAGACAGGAATCAGACTCTATGAAACCTCTGTATAAGTGTTGTTACTAAGCTATGCTGGGTGGGGGTGGGATCAGTTTCTTGCAGTACCTATAGTTTAAGTGGCTGGACTATTCACACAGTAGGTCTAGAAAAAGTAACTCAGTCTCCTTGATGAAAGAGGTTCTTACCAACCCCAAACTCTTCCTTTAAGCAGCTACATGGATATTCCTGACCCTGAGGTACATGCATAGCTACCTACCCAAGATACAAAGGAGTTCAAATAACTAGGGATTAGAGAAAAAACAGAGGATGTAGAATAGAGTTTGAATGTGTAGAGAGGGCTACTCAGGAAAGCAAAGCTCATATACATGCTTGTTCTAGCTGAAAAGATGTTAACAGAAGATTTTTTTTAAAAAATAAATAATAAAATATGTGCCTAACTAAATTAATAATTTTCACTTGCAATACCATATGTGATATCCTTCCCACTCTCAGACTCTAAACCAACAAAGATTTACCGTAAAGCAACACAATACTGTGTCCAAGCACTGAATCTCACATAACTCAAATCCTCATGGGGCTGGGCTGATGATATTAAAACCCTGTTCAGACCCTCATTCTTGATTCACTCCAGCTTTCTTTGTGGTGCCATGCTTTCTACCAGCGAAAGTGTTTAGCTCAGGTGCCCCCAAAATACTCAAAACAATTTCAACTATTGAGATGTCTAGCTGAAACACACTCTGTCCTTAAATTCTAATCACTGTAATTTAGTTTCTTACTGAGGGACATATGAATGTACAAGCACATGACAAAAGCTTCCTCGACATCCTAGCATGGTCTTGCCATACTTCAAAAAGTCTAAGAGAGAAGATCTACACAAACAAACAAAAATCCAGAGCTCCTCTGACTCAATTTTGACACTCAAGCTACAGTATTCTTCCCCTTAGTATTGACTGGACATGCAGTAATAAGAGGAGTTTCTTCTCTTTCCAAAAGTCTCATTCTTTTCCGCCATCTAACCTTGAAATTTATGTGATTTTCTAACGCCATTGGTCAGACACCAAAGAAGAGAATGTGGACTTATCACAGGAATTTCTTAGT
This sequence comes from Tauraco erythrolophus, assembly GCF_009769465.1. Taxonomy (NCBI): domain Eukaryota; kingdom Metazoa; phylum Chordata; class Aves; order Musophagiformes; family Musophagidae; genus Tauraco; species Tauraco erythrolophus. The sequence continues at coordinate 29,413,099 of NC_141467.1, forward strand.
CATGAAGTTCAGCCCTTAAATAAAAATCCCAGAAGGATACAAATACAAAGATATAGAAAATTCCAAACAAAATCACTGTCATTACTCCTTGAGTCTGTGCATGTGGTCACTGCCTTAAATGAGCCCAAGTGCTTCCCACCTTCCCTGTGCCATTTGGAGTCTGTTTTGGCCATAAAAGGTTTTCACTGCCTTAAAGAACATTTCCAGTTTAAGATGGCCTCTGACTTTACTGCTACACCTGCACATCTGAGTGAATTTCTAGGTATCCCCTTTGTCTTGTGCTTTTGTTGAAACAGTATTAAATACAAGTGTATTAAAAATAGAGCTTGCCTGCACTTAGAAGACAAGAAGTCTTCCAAGTTGTCAGAACCAGCATCATCAAACAGCAGCATCTCCCCAAAACACATTGTGGAATTTAAACTTGCATTACTTTATGATAGCCAAACAGCTGTGAGCATGTAATTGGTGTGCTATCCATGTTATGTTTAAATAAAGTACTAATGATGTTCTCATAAGAACTTAGAGACAAGAAAGAAGCGATCACCTATATACAAAAGTGAAAATTACTTATTTCTTTCACACAAGAAGGTGCTAGCATCCTCTTCCTATAAATTGTCTGCTGGCAATCTTGTAATTGTCATTTAACTCCAGTGGCATGCAGCCATAAGAAAAGGAACATAAATAATTTGGCAAATCACTTGGGAGGGTGAGGGTTCTGGATGGAGTAGTTTGGCCATCTCAGTCCTTTTCAATCTTGCCTTTAGCCCGGGTTGAGCCCAAAGGCAGTTTTTTTCGGTGATCCACAAGTCTCTCCAGGAGAAGGAAGGCTATGTTCTACCTTGGATGTTTATTTCTGACTAGAAGCTCTGGAGTTGCTGGCAGAGAGCTGTTCTTACCCTGCTTGGGACACACTGGTGCAGGAGGAAGGGACTGCTCCATTTCCTCATTATTTCTCAGGCATCTTTAATGAGATGGGGTTGAACTGATGGCTCATCTGTCCTTGTGAGGTACTGAACTACTTCTGTGTCACTCTGTGCTACTACACTGCACCACAGCACAACTTGGCATTGGAGTGTTTCACAGGCTTTCCTGACTTCTTCCTATTCCCAGAAACTAGGAAGGAAAATGAAGGATGAACCCAAGAGAGCAGTTCCACAGTGAGGAAGAGTTCAAGCTTTCCTCATATTTCAGTGCTCCATCAGTGCCCGAAACAGCCAGTACTGCCAGAGTTACCCACCTGCAGCAGGAGGCTGACAAAGCTGAGATTTCTGTTCTGGCTACGCATCACCTTATAGAGTGTGCATATGTTTACTCTGTCATATAGAAAAAAAAACCCCACATTCATAAAATAACACATTCTCCAACTTTAGGCAGCTTCAGACACCAGCGAATCCAGTGGTGTTCTTCACAGTCTGCCTAAACAGTATCCAAATGGTTGTCGTTCCCCTGCTGCACTCAAAATCATTGTCACAGCTGCAACATTAAATAGCCTGAGGGCCTGTAAAATCCCACAAATGTTTCAGGCTCAGGCTAAAAGTTGGAGGTCAGGGAGGTTTGCTGGCAGAGTCCCAAGATTCCCTCAGAGGGGAAAAAAATATAGATATTAAAAAAAAAAAAAAAGAATTAAAGGAGAGGTGCCAAAGGCTTGGAGAACAAATACAAAGGCAGGAAAAGCTCATTCTGAGGAGAACTAAGAGGAGAACTGGTGGGGAAGGAAGAAAAAGAAAGAAACACCATTAAGATTGCTCACTTTGGAGAACTGAACCTCAAGGAAACCATAACACAGCAGCTTTGTCGCCTAGATCCTATAGTAAGAAAAAGACCTGGGTCACCACCTCCAAGGGATAAGAGGAATAAGGAAAACAAATCACTGCAAAAAGACCACTCCATTTTTACAAGCACAGCAGCAGCGGAGAGGGCAGAGGAGGAAGCTGGTAAAAGATCAGAAAGGATCATTTCTCCTATGTGCTTCCCCCTCTCCTCCCAACACTACAGAGAGTTCTCTCCTTCCCTGCCCGCATCCTGACAAACTTCAAGATGGTATCAGATCTGGCAGCACTTATTTGTAGCAGCTTCCTATTTAAAGAGTCAACAGTTCCTAAACAAGAAAGGCAAGTACAAAACATGTGTTTCCTAACTGCACACCTTGGAGATGTGCAAGATCGTACTATGATGATATTAAGCTTAACAACAAGTTGGCAGTACTCACATTCACGCGTGAGTTTTCTTCTGTAAAGTTTCATAGTTTCTAGCCTTCTGTTCATCCTTTAGTTTCCAGAAATAAGAGAATCAAAGTTCCCATTTATTAAAAAGAAACAAAAAACAAAACACCAGTCTCTTCAGTTTCTGAGTAAGCCACAGCCTCCAGGCTAGTAAAATAAACTCTGAGAATCATTAAGATGTTTTTGTAAACCTTCCCCCTGCCCCTGCATTTTATTGCATAAATTGAGTCATAGGTGAAGCAGTTAATCTGTTTTTCTAACCTATCAGTGATCTCAAGTCTTTCACTTCTTCTGACACTCTTTGAAGAAAGCGCATAGCTGAAGCAGTTCAGTAGGAATGTTCATACTTAATGAACCTTGATTCAGCTCTACCACTTCAGGGATTCATACTCTACCCACAACTTCTCACCTGTAGCATCACTGCATTCAAAACTGTTTCCACCTCTGCTGCTTCTGACTGGGCAGAGCTCAACCCTATCAGTCCTCTTACTGATGGTATGGGTTAGCATGGAAAGTATTTTTCCACAGCTACCAGATAATTGCCACTGTAGGTACTCACTTGGAAAACATTATTAAGAGTTGTGATAAATGAATCCTTTATACTGCAGTCCTTTAAAGGTTTGGGTTTATTTGGTTTTGTTGTCAAAGCAGCCAGGCATCTGTTCTAAATACACCTTAATTACTTCAGAAAATAACAACGATGAAAACTAACAGCATTTTAAGTTTCTTATATTTGTGGGAGATATTTGACTTGACACGGACATCAAGGGAAAAGAACTGGAAATCGCACCTATGACAGAAGCCCAGTAGTTTGTTTATTCTTGCCAAATCAGTGAGTTAGTAGCAGGCATTAGCAGCAAGCTCAGGTGCTTAAAGATGTACAGACTGTAAACCCTGGGCTGGCCAAACAATTGATGAGGGACAGAATGGCCTGTAAAAGTTCATTTCAATGAAGATTTGGAGGGGAATTCAGATGAATGGAATTACTCATCTACTGTACCACAAGTACCTTATGATGAATATAATGGTGGGTTTTCTTCAAGGTAAAATGGCACGTTACTTATCATACATTTAAACTGCTATTATAATTTTTATTTGTTTACTTGTATTAAAAATACCTTGTTGACAAATAAACATCCAGTTTGGAACTTGCCACCTAACAGATTCAATAGTAGAAATTTTTGACTATGACTCACTGACTATTTTAATGATGTTTATTTTTCTTCTACCTATGCAACTAGGACAATTTTATAGCATTAATATAGCATAAATCAAGGGTTTTCTAAATGTTCACTACCCTCTATACTGCCTGTCAGAAGCATCTGAATTGCAGTTGCTTAACATGAGCTTTGCTCTTTTCTAAATAGATTAAGACCAAAAGTACTATGGTGGCCAAACCAACCAGTATTTGAAGGTAAATCTTTTCCCCACCATTCTGTATGCTAGCCAATATCTCAGTTTTGATGGTATGCCACGTTTTTCCCTCTCTCTATCATAGTCAATTTTCTTCTGCCTATAAAGGCTGTGAACTCCATCACCCTTCCAATTTTCGATCTTTTTTTTTTTCTCCTCACCACAGTGGATCATGACATACTTTCCCAGCATACCTTTCAGAGCCAGCCTAGCCTTTTTTGTATTCCTGAGAAGCAGATGGTTGATGCTCTTTCCAATCTTGTTTCAAAGTTATCATACAGTCATAATAATAGTGGCTCTGATTTACTGCCAGGTGAAGGCCATGGAAGAGCTCCTATTAGGTTCAGTAAGCATCAATTCTTTTTTCCATACTCCTGAAATTTCACAAGAAGTCTGAAATGCCTAATGTACTTCTAAAGTGTTTTTTTCCTCCCCTTATCCCCACTTGCATTTTTTGTATCACTGAAAATAACAGTACAAGATGTAGATTAGTAACCTGAAATTAGGACTAGCTGGTTCAAGGCCATCTGCCTTTAATTAGTAAGCATAAAAAAGGTTGGTTTATACCTGTTTTCATTAATGCTACTGATCAAGGATAGAGCTGCTCATTGCTGCAAAGAGAATTCCTGATGTTAGCAATTTTTGAGATTGGACAGCTACAGCTCTGTCAACCTGTGGATACATCCTGTCTTTCAAGGAGTAAATAAATAATGTTGATTAGCTAAAATGGTTATACTTAATGTACTATTTCCTAGGGATAGAAAACAACTTAAGTCATAATAATCCAATGAACAAAGATTTTATAATTCAAATAAACACATACATCTCCACCAAAATTTCTGTGGAATGCATAGCAGCATGTATGAGGTTTGAAATATCTAGACATGCATTGTTTTCTTTTCAATTGCATCTTTTCCAAATGCATCAGTGTTGCCGTGTCTCACCAAAAAGATCTTCCACACTAGGACACTTTCATGCCTGAAATTAGACCTCAATACCTGGATGATGTAATTTTATTAAGGTAAATAGATAAATCAACATAGCTTCCCACCTCCTCCAAACAAGAGAAAACAAAAACCCCTATGCATACAATCTGGTACGAAACAGGGAGTGAAACTTGGTCCTAGGCAGAACAGATGCACTTTCAAGAGCCCTTCAGAACTCTTTTTTTCTTGGATGTTTTCTTCCTTTATGTCATGGTTTAGTCTGAAACCAGGACACTTTATTTGAAGCCCCTCTAAATGAAAGAAACATTTCCTGCCAATGCCATCGAAGTGCTAAAAAGCAAGGATAAATGCCCTCAGCTCAAGGGTGGTTTATATTCTGTTCTCCAGTGAAGATGAGAGTGTAAGCCTTGTTCTCGCCAATGCCAAATATTTGGGCCAGGCTCTGAATATAGTGCTAAGATACTAAAAAGTCTGTGTGTTCTTCTGGGAAAAAAAAAACCCAAACAAAGAAAAAACTCAAAACCCATAAGTGTGGTTGTGAATGATATGATTTTAAAAAATAAAATCAGACATAAAAATAAACTTTAACAAAATAAAAGCAGCATTTCAGCTGTTCCAGCTATAATTATCATTGCTTCTGCTCTATTTCATTCTTCCTTTCTCTCACCACCATTATGGTCAGGTTCTGGAAAAAAGAAATTCTATGAAAAAGACTCCCTTAAGTTCAGTGTCTGATGTGGTGCTCATTTAGTCTTATTTTACCATAAACATAAAATTGCTAACTTCAGCAAGCTTTTTTGCAGCTGTAGTAAGAGGTTTGTTGTGTTTGACGCTTTTTTTCAAGAAACAAAAAGGTTATTTCTGAAGTTTCATGCTTCCATGTTTGTGGTCAGAAAAATAATTTTGAATAGACTCCAAACTTAAGACTAGTGAAAGCTAAATTAAGGCTGTAAGATCATCCCTTGTCTACATCCTTGAATATTGCAATCATGTAGCTGTTAGCAGGATCAAGCCCTAAGCTAGTTTGAAGATTGCATCATCATAACGTCAATCAGGAACTCCCAAATTAAGTAATATTGACTTGTCCTGAAAAAGTACTCAGAGTTGACTTTGTCTAACATTTTTATTCTACGCTACAACCATCACTTCCTTGGAACCACATAATAGTTTTTACTGAAATTTAACAGGAGGGAAGGAGGTCTCAGAGATACACATTTCTGTAAATGTCATTAAAATTAATGCTGCTGGACAAAGGAAAAACATATTTGCGCAAGCAAGCCTCCTACCATACAATGTTTAGGGCACAGAAGAGAGTGCAGGGACCTGAAATTCTGCATTAAGGCAAAGATGAAGTAACATAAGCCATTTTTATGCCAATGTACAGCTGCAGGATGCACTTAGCCAATTTTGCATCCTTAGATTTAGTTCAGCTTATAGTTATTCCTCAAACACAGTTTGTGCATTTATTTTTTGTGAAATTGAGAGCTGTTTCTCATCTCTGGCTAATGAATAAATAAAATCCTTAAAATTTTGACCTATGAATATAAAATAGGAGGAACGACCTTTAACACCTCATTCATATTCCTTTGATTTCAATATATAAACTCCATTTCCTTAGTAAGTTATTCTCACTATGTTATTTCTATTGATGGTAACAATTTCATATACGAACAATACTCAGGTTTTCTTGAGCCTTACTAACAATGCTTCTTGTTGGACTAATGTACAACAGCAATGAACAGTAACCTTAGAACCTCCCTTCATAGAGCCTCTTTTCTGTGTAGTATTTCAACAATGAAATACATACTAAGGCATTACTATATGGGGGAGAAAACCAATTCTAAACACTAAGAAAGTGGTTTGCCACAAGTTTTTCTACATTGCAAGACTCCTGGAAGATCTAGGTCTCACAATTCTGAGCAGATTTAGAAAATTTACTGCTCTCTTCTTCACTGTAACCTCCAGGTAAGCCTGTAACTAGGAACTAAATAAAGGATTTAAGTTATATCCACAGTTATCTAAAGAAGGAAGATAGCAAAAAGATTTCCAAGGGGTGGGGGAGGGAATGTAAAAAGGGAACTTTACTGCTACATAGTGAAACTAAGTCAAAAAAACTCTCATTAAGAGCTTGGGAGCTATTATGTATGGATATTTACTTGTCATTTTAGATTTCAAAGAACTTAACACTGGAAGACAGCCCTACATGCAAGACGGTGGGTTTTGGTTTGTTCTGTTTGTTGTTTTTTTTTTTTAAATATATTTTTCAACCTTGGAGTCAGCAACTTTTGAGCTTTAAGAAACATTCTCTAGGTGAAAGGGTAGTGCAGTCCCTGTAGTCCAGAGGACTCTTTGCTTCCACAGTCTTTTTTTAGTGCAAAGCCTGGGGGTAGTATATATGATTTAAAAACTACAATCAAATCCCTAGTAAACCCATCTCACAAGGGCTGCTAAATGTCCCACAAAGCAAACCAAATCGAAGTCAAAATTGGTCTAGATTCAATCAGTGGCACACAAGTAAAAGGCTCTGTAGTTCGCCAGCAACACCTCAAGGTACTGAATCATCTAGTAAGTGCTAATTTATTAGCAGAAGATATCTCTAATAAAAGTAAACAACAGCATGTCAGAAGAACGTTGAGATTGCAAATGAACTTGTAACTCAGCCAAATCTACAGTAAGGCTGCCTTTTTTTAGTTTCAGTATGCTGCTTCTCCTGAGATTTAAGAGGTGAACTTAAAAGTAACATGTTGACAGCAGCTTTTGAATCCAAGACTTTCACATTGGCAATGGAGTCATTTAAGCTAAAGAAATATGTGGCAATGAAGATAACCCTGATGCTGCAGTCAGACTATATGTTAAGAATTAAGTGAATTTTCCGAGAGAAGCTAAAGCGGGTTTTTTTTTAACCTGAAAGATAAGTATGATCATTGCACATGTGGAATCAGAAAGGAAAAGACCAATGATCAATCTGAAAAGAATGCAGTTCTCCATATTGTTTTGCTACATTTTTTTAGAAGAAATTTCAGGTGGAAACTGTAAATATATGATGTTGGCCACCAGTTGACACATACAGTCCCCAGTGCTTGGTGAGACTAGCATCTGTTTCTGGCTGCATGCATGAGTGGACACATTCCTCAAAATGAAAGTGCGTTTTGTAACTGAGGGAATAGCTACTGTTTGGTAGAAAGAAATACAAGAGATTTTTCAAAACGAATACAATTTGAAGCTGTGTTGGTGCCTTCCAACCTGACTGGCTACTCTGACAAGCATCCAGATCTACGTAGAACTGGCTCCGTCTTCCCCTTAATATCTTAGTCAGTAAGGTAGAAGGCATATCTGTTATTCTCTACCCTCCACTTCTCTTTTAACTTAGTTTTGCATGAGCTGCAGCCCTGAAACAAGCTCTAACAAATGGGCTGTCCATCCCTCTATGGAGCATAAGCATGGACCCAAAGCATGTGTCATGTACATGTATATGTAAATGTATCTCTCTCTCCCTCTCTCTCCCTCCACATCTACTGATACACATCGAGTGCCTCCATGCTTATGTCTTCAGTGAGAAAGTGTCTCTTCTAGAAGACAGTCCTTCCAGAAACTGAGTCATACCACTGGAAATATAATTTAATGTACTCTGAGGAACTTTCTCAGAATAACATAATCCAAAAAGCCATACTTCTACGTATGCCAAGATGGAGCAGTGGTTTATTCGCAAACTTTATGCATGCACCTGCAGAGGAAAATCAACAGTGCATATTTTAACATCTGTAAATGTTTAGTCTAAGCCGATTTAATTAGGAATCATTTTTCTTCACTGAATCCTTTTTAACAAGCAATTTGAGACCTAAAGTGTGTTTATTTTTGGAATGTCATGAGCTCTATAATGGTTAAGAGAAACCATTTCCACACTCATTTATATTTAGGGTCAAATTTGAAGTGGCAAGTAAAGTGTTACAAAATAAACCTACTTAAAGGTACAGAGATCAGTCACCTTTATACCCACTTTCATTCTGAAAGTGCTAAAAAAGAAGACTAAAGCAGGAATAGCTTCAGTTGAGGAGGAACTAGAAGTTAATTTCTTCCTTGCTTCTCTCTTTGGGCCCTTCAACACTGGAATTCAACCAAGTAAGAAAGGATGTGCTGAGGAGCATAACTTACAAGTTGACAAACCAAACTGAGTAATAAATACTGTGTTTAAAAGAATCTGCAGAGATTTTACTAAGTGCAGCTGATGTACTGGGACAGCAGAGGAAGTTATAAGTTGCACCAATTTAGAATCCCTCTGGTCTCCAGGGCTGCATTACTCATCTCCAAATATGGCTCAAAGTCTCTGCAGAGTAGCAACATGACTCAGATGACTTCCAGAAGTTCCTCCAAAAAAGGTAAAATTGAGACTGCAAATCAAAGAGAGGTAGGAAGGCAGGAAGGAAAAAAGAAAGACCAAGAAAGTCACACCACTGCACACACTTCTCTTACAGGGAAGGAATGAAAGAACTGCACGATGGATTAGTCATGTTGCTTAACACAACACTAAGAGATGCTCAAACAAAATAAAGTGACAAGAGTGTTACAAAAACTTGAACAAAAGAACAAAATATCAGATATTTACTGTAAGCTAATACTGCCACCTAACTCCCAGCAATTTGGTATTTGATTTCATCAGAATAACCTTTGACTTTAAATTGTTGTCCTTATCTACACAGAAAAGGAAATTATGCTCTGTTCAGCTTGCTTATTGTCTTCAAAATAGGAATTTGTCTTGAATGCAGGTTGAAACCTCCATCTCTGCTCAGCTGCTGAGATCAGTGAGGTGTACTTAATGGCACTAAGAAACAGCTCTGAACTGGTAGATATCTCCAAATTAATGAAAAACTCCAAGGTATTCCTACACAGAGACTTGTGTCAGATACGTGCATTTTTAGATATACATCTGTACATACACAAAATCAGGGTCACTCAGGTTCTCAGTTGATGCATATAGCTTGAAATAACAAAACCTGGAGCTCAGAGTACCTTCAGAAATCATCTTTTTCATCTGGGCTTTCTCAGAGTCATCCATACGCTTCCAAAGTCTCTGTGCAACTGGATGCAATAATCCAAGAAATGGAACTGCTGATTCACCTCTTGGCAGACGCCCTATGCTTTTTCCAAACGATAGTTTCCCAGTCGGAGTCTATGGTAAAGAAATGCTTTAGAATTCCTCAACAGTGCTAACCTTTCACAAAATATCAGCATTCATAGCTAAATCTTTCTACTGCACCAGCTGATAGAGAAATTCAACCTTATCACAGCATTCACTCACTTCAGTTATCTCCTGTGTGCTACCTGGCAGTAGAAAGTAACTGGGCATGAGGCAATATTTCCTCTAGTCCTTGGAAAACTCCTACTAATATTGAAATTTCACATCAATCCAGGTTTTCTGAGCACCACAGACAGACACAGTTCTCATATTTTTCATTTTTGGACTGAGTGATTAACAGATCCCAGGTAAAGTAGGGATCATACTTTACTCGTGACTCAAGCTGGGACTTGAGAAGACTGTATCTCTTTTCAGTTTTCTATACCTAGTCCATGGAGATATTAAAGTCTTTGGAGAGAGAAGCAGTCTCTCAGTGTAAGACACTGTTCCCACCACAATCGAATTGGTGAGCCTACACAGACCAACCAATAATACACAGCTAAAGAAAATGGAATGACTACAAATGTAGTATGGATTCACACCACAGCATGTTTTTAAGAATCTTTTTCCTTCTTAAATGTAATATACACCAGTGATTGAATTGCAGTCAGTCCTGCAACCACAATTCAAAAACACACTAACCTACATATCAGTGCATCTACCCACCTATCTGTCTTTGCAAACAAAGAAGTTAGGAGCATAATCTTTCTGATTTGCAGAACTGCTTGTTCCTACAATTATGAATCAATATTCTGCTTTCAAAATACAAACCATTGTTTATGGCAATCTTATCTGAACTTGAAAATCCATCTGTATGTAAAATATAGTTGAGTCTATAACTTTTTTCAAATCCAAATTAATTCAAATGTCTATATTCAAAAGCTTAGACTGAACACTTAGATAATTACAGCTGTGATTGCAGAACAGGGTAGAGCTAACACTAAATTACACAGCAGAATTCACTGGAGATGCTCACGGTATTCCCCATGGACCTGTTTTGTAGAAGTGTTTCATGAACACAGGAATACAGATAGTTGTCTAGTAAAAGTTTTCAGAAATACAAAAAACCCTTGAAAAAATTCTAGAAGTAAATAAGTGTTTTTTAAAAAACTGCGTCTTGATACTATATTACTATATCAGAACAAAATAGACTATTTTGGTTGTAAGGGACCTACAATGGTCATCTAGTCCAACTATCTGACCAATTCAGGGCTGACCAAAAGTTAAAGCCTGTTATTAAGGGCATTGTCCAAATGCCTCTTAAACACTGACAGGCTTGGGGCATCAACCACCTCTCTAGGAAACCTGTTCCAGTGTTTGACCACCCTCTCAGAAAAGAAATGCTTCCTAATACCCAGTCTAAACCTCCCCTGGCGCAGCTTTGAACCATTCCCAGGCATCCTGTCACTGGATGCCAGGAAGAAGAGATCATCACCTCTCTCTCCACTTCCCCTCCTCAGGAAGCTGTAGAAAGCAATGAGATTGTCTCTCAGTCTCCTTTTCTCCAAACTACACGAGTCCAAAGTGCTTGGCCACTCCTCATAGCAGATGCCTTCCAGCTCTTTTCACCAGCTTTGTTGCCCTCCTCTGGGCACATTGGAGGACCTTCTCATCCTTCTTAAATTGTGGGGCTCAGAATTGCACACAGTACTCAAGGTAAGACTGCACCAATGCTGAATATAGGAGGATCATCACCTTTTGACCAGCTGGCTATGCTGTGTTTGATGCACTCCAGGATGCGGTTTGCCCTCCTGGCTGCCAGGGCACACTGCTGACTCTCACTGAGCCTGCTGCCGACCAGCACCCCCAGATCCCTTTCTGCAGGGCTGCGCTCCAACCACTCCTCTCACAAATTACACTGTGCCCCGCGTTACTCCATCCTAGGTGCAGAATCTGGCATTTCCACTTGTTAAATTTCATCCCATTAATCAATGACCAATGCTCCAATCTATCTAGATCCCTCTGCAAGGCATCTTGTCCTTCAAGAGAGTCAGCAGCATCTCCCAGTTTGGTATCATCAGCAGACTTGCTAGCGATGCGTTCAACTCCTGCATCCAGATCGTTGACAAATACATTGAACAGAACTGGCCCTAGAATTGAACCCTGAGGAATACCACTGGTGACCAATCACCAGACAGATGTAGCCCATTCACTACAACCCTTGAAGCCCTGCCCTTTAGCTGATTCTTCACCCAGCATGCACCGTAAACCTGCTCATCCCACAGCTGGAAAACTTGTCCAAAGGATGATGTGGAACAGTATCAAAAGCCTTACTAAAATCCAGAAAAACTAAATTTACCACCTTTCCCTCATCCACTGGGTGGGTGACCTTATCATAGAAGGATATCAAATTAGTTAGACAGGACTTTCCCTTTGTGAACCCATGCTGATCATGCCTCATAATGGCATTATTCTTTAAATGCCTTTAAAGGTACTCAGAATAATCTTCTCCACGATTTTTCCAGAAACTGAGGTTAGACTAACAGATCTGGGTCTTCCCTCAAGCCCTTTTTGTAAATTGGAATAATATTGGCTAGCTTCCAGTCAGCAGGGACCTCCCCAGACTCCTAAGACCTTTGGTAAGTGATGAAGAGGGATCCTGCCATAACATACACCATGAATCCCATCAGACCCTATGGAGTTGTGAACATTCAGCTGATACAGCTGGTCCCTTACAAATTCAGTGCCCACAAATGTTCCAACATTAATAGTCCTCCAACTCAAGGGACTGGGCAGCTGTGCTGGGTTTATGTGATGGGGTTTTGGTAGCAGGAGAGGGGCTGCAGAGATAGCCCTTGTAAGAAGCTGGAAAAAGTTACCCGGGCTCCAAAACTGGTCGGACCAGTCTCTGGCCAGGTCAGACTCTCCACCTCCTCTGGCCAGGGCCAAGCCAATCAGCACCTCTGTGAATGCCCTATTTAAGAAGAAGACAATGGAGCCCAAACTGAGCTGGACCTAGAGTAAAGAGAGGAGGAAGGCAGGGGGCTGCCTCCAGACTCCCAGGGGGGCGGCTGCTCATGCCGATTCACCACCACCTGAGTGGAGATGGCCGCAGCAGTGCGGCTTGGAGAGCTCTGAAGCGGTCTGCTTCTAGGGTGTCTGCTGGGCAGAGTTCATCCTGCCGGGACTGCCGAGGTTCATTGGGCCGGTCAGGCTCAGCATGGCTGCAGCAGGCAGAAGACTGAGATCTGAGAGAAATGGCTACGCAGACACCAGGGACAGCGAAGACGGAGCGGGAGCAGGTGTGCTGGAGCTAAGATTCCCCTGCAGCCTGTGGAGAACCCCATGCTGGAGCAGAGATGTCTGTGCCTAAGGGAGGTCATTGATTGTCTCCATGGGAAGGACCTCATGCTGTTGGAGACTGACTATGAGGCAGAGATGCATCTGAAGTCCATGGAGGACCCCACACCAGAGCGGATGGCAGCTCCCTAAGAAGCCATGATTCTGTGGCAAAAGCTCGTGCTGGAGCAATCTGATGGGTAAGGATTGCATCCTGTGGGTAGGACTCATGTTGGAGAAGTCTGTGGACTGTTTCCCATGAGGAGGGGATCCATTGGAGCAGGGGAAAGAGTGCAAGGAGCCCTCTCTCTTTAAGAAAGGAGTGGCAGAAACGATGTGTGACGAACTGACCTGTAATGCCTCACACCACTACCTGTCCTCCTGCACTCCTGGGGGAAGGAGGCAGAGCTGGGAAGAAGGGAGGGGTGGGGGAAGGTGTTTTTAAGATCTGGCTTTGTTTCGCGTTGTCCTCTCTGAAGGAATTTTTCATGAATTAAATCAATTTGTGAACAGGGTGATCTCTCCCTGTTCTTATCTTGACCCTCAGGCCTTTTCTTACGTTTTTCTCCTCTTCACCCCACCAAGGTGGAGGAGCAAGCAAGCAACAGCATGGTAACTTAGCTGCCACAATAGTGGCCCAAAGTCTATCAGTATTATTAAAAACTGAGGCAAAAAATGCATTGAATGCCTCTGCTTTTTCTTCATCCTATATCTGAACCCAATAAATTGACATTTATGGTATCCCAGAAATCTAATGTGTGGCTGGTTATTTTTAAGTTAATCTGCACCAGATGCAGACTGGCTTCACAGATGTTTTGTTGAACCATTTGAAGTAACTAAAAACGTATACAGCTGCACATTCAGGTAAGTAACATCACAGTTTGGTATCTTTTAAACAGCTATGTCTCTCTGAAGAGATCAGCAAGGATTGTTAATAATCTGCTTTAACCAAAGACCTTCTTCTCTGCAAGCTTTTAAAGCAGCACCTGTAATATGCACTTACCAGCTCTTAAAAGAGTAAATCCCTCTCAGAGGAAAATAGCATCAGGAAGTTAAACTAACTGAATGCATATTTTTTTCCATCTTGAGATAAATGAAAATGAACTTTGTCAGTGACATGGACAGTGGGATTGAGTGCACCCTCAGCAAGTTTGCTGACAACACTAAGCAGTGTGGTGTGGTTGACACGCTGGAGGGAAGGGATGCGATCCAGAAGGACCTTGACAGCTGGGCCTATGCAAAACTCATAAAGTTCAACAAGGCCAAGTGCAAGGTCCTGAACATGGGTCAAGGCAATCCCAAGAACAATTACAGGCTGGGCAGAGAATGGATTGAGAGCAGCCCTGAGGAAAAGGACTTAGGTGTGTTGGTGGTTGATGAGAAGCTCAACATGAGCCGGCAATGTGCGCATGCAGCCCAGAAAGCCAACCGTATCCTGGACTGCATCAAAAGAAGTGTGGTCAGCAGGTCGAGGGAGGTGATTCTGCCCCTCTACTCTGCTCTTGTGAGACTCTACCTGGAGCACTGCATTCAGCTCTGGGGTCCCCAACATAAGAAGGACATGGATCTATTGGAGCGGGTCCAGAGGAGAGCCATGAAGATGATCCGAGGGCTGGAGCACCTCTCCTACGAAGACAGGCTCAGAGAGTTGGGATTGTTCAGCCTGGAGAAGAGAAGGCTCCAGGAAGACCTTATTGCAACCTTCCAGTACTTAAAGGGGGCCTATGGGAAAGCTGGAGAGACAGTTTTGACAACGGAGTGTAGTGATAGAACAAAGGGAAATGGCTTTAAACTGAAAGAGAGTAGATTCTGATTAGATCTAAGGAAGAAATTCTTCACTCTGAGGATGGTGAGGCACTGAAACACGTTGCCCAGAGAAGTTGTGCCTGAACACATCTCTGGAGGTGTTCAATGCCACGTTGGATGAGCAATCTGATCTAGAGGAAGGTTTCTCTGCCCATGGTAGAGGTGTTTGAACCAGATGATCTTTAAGGTTCCTTCCAACTCAAACCCATCTACGATTCTGTGAACTACCATCTAACATGTATTTAGCTAGCAATTATACTAAACATTACTTGTTTCTCTTCTATTTTATTTCACCATAATATCCTACAGTTGTACGCAGGAAACAGTTTTACCTTTATCTATTCAGTTTTTTGTTATCTAAACTGCACAATATTACACATAAAATATGGTGCATATTGCCAACTTAAGTTAAAGCATACAAGTAGGAAAGAAATAGCCAGCATGTTCTCAGAACCCCATGTCACCGTGTTATATTGAAATATACGAATGAGTTGAGATGCTAGAAAATTAATCAGAAACTGCAAAGGCAGCAGGTGCAGTGCTGGAAGAAGAAAAGCAATCAATGGAAAAGTTGCCAGGTTTCATAAAAAAAGAGAGACGACTATTGATTCTTCAAATTATTACCCAAAGAAGCTATTGTGACAGCACATTTGACAAACAGCTTGGTCTATGAAGCAGTCGAGGGTAGAAATTACCATTCCCAACTTGTTTAGTATATAAAATATTTTTATTTTACTACCAGCAGTCAAAATAAGAACCACTATAGCAAATTACATTGGTATTTTGGGGCTGGGACAAAATGGTTCTGAAACGCCACAATTCTTTTAAAAGAAAAAAAAAGGCTTCCATATTTTTTCAGTATACAAATCAAGTGTCTGGTTCATCCACTTAGGAGGTAAGTTCAAAAATTCTTCCCTGAAACATCCATGCATCATTCTTTTGGTCTGAACCTCAGTAGTTCGGTTGTTAGTTTATTGGTTGATTTAATTTTTATTTTCCTGTTTAGAGAAACAAAAGTAAATTCTGAGTTGATGATTTGCCAATCCATTTATCAATCATCGACTAATCAATTAACTTCTGAAAGATCAAGGCAGGCACTGCCTTGCATTGCCACACCAGGCACTATCATGCTCAGAACTCAGGGTAAACCATGAGCGTCAAAAAGATAATGCTTGATGAGAATCAATGGCAGTGTTCTTTAGAATTTAAGGTTTAGTAGAAATTAACAATCCCAATTACTCAAACATCTGCTCAAAAAAAGATTATACAAAAAAAAAAAAAGAGAGCATGATTCAGCTCACTGAACTTCAGCAATCTAAAAAGTTATTAATCAAAATTTAACCCAAGTAATATAAACCCTGTATCTATGGAGAATGTAACTGAAAAGCTTCTTTCAGAGAATGCTTCATTCCTTATCTTAAAGTTATCATCATGGTCTGCAATGGCCCGTTACTCTTCTTTAATTACAGAAGAAGCCTAGATGACTAGCTTTGACTTAGATGATTCACTTGGCAGGTAAGTTGTCCACCATATTCTTGGAGTGCTGTGTGAAGGTTCCCTGATCTAGAAGTCAGAGAGCATCTAAATGGCTTTCAGATATGATTCTGAATAACAAAGATGAAACAGCTTGGCAAGATGTCATAGTAAGAAACAATTTCAATGAAATCTATAAGTAAACAGAAGAGCTAATAACCTCCAGAAAACAAAGCAGAAACAACAGCATAAACATTCCTGTTTTCACGTAGATATTTCAAGTAAATCATCCTCTGATGGAAGAAAGATGAGAAACATATGAAAAGATCAGTATGGCTAATAAGGAGTTCTGCATTGACCTCAAACATAAGAAGAAAGCATACAAGAAAGAGAAGAAGTCAGATTCTTAAGGACACATACACAAATGGAACATAAGTATGTAGAGACTATTCAGGAAAGGGCAAAGCAAGAAGTTGCTAAATAAGAGTAAAATTAAAAGACATTGCAAACAAGTCTTCCCGTTGGCTCTTGAATCAGCAGGATCAAAGGCTGAACTTGAAGAAACAGAAACATCTAACTGGCCTTGTTGCATCAAAGGAAAGACCAGTTGTGATAAACTGTCTACTCCAACTAACAGAATGGGAATGGAGTAGGAAAGAATAGGATAGCTGAATAAGTCCCTCCATTAGCTCTGCTTGGCGAGATCACTCAAGTAGAGAGTCATACTTGCTGATGAAAATTATGGGTAAAGGGCCATAAAACCAAGAAAAGTCTCATACTCAACTAGAATCTCTGATCCAGATTTGGGTGTTAACTTCAGTAAGAACATGCACTAACCAGAGAACTCAAGAAGCAAATGAATAATCAGAGGTCTACAGAAGCTTACCTAACTGAAAACATTGAATTAATCTAGTTTACCTTAAAGAGAGAAAGGACAGTACAAACATGGAATTATAGAATTACAGAATAATTTGCGTTGGCAGGGACCTTTAAAGGTCACCTGGTCCAAACCCCACTGCAACGAGCAGGGACATCTTCAGCTAGATTGGTTCAGGTCCAATCTGACCTTGAATGTTTCCAGGATAAGACATCTACCATCTCTCTGCGCAACCTGTTCCAGGGTTTCACCACTCTCATTGTAAAAAATGTCATCCTTCTATGTAGTCTAAATCTACCCTCTTGTAGTTTAAAATCATTACTCCACATCCTACCACAACAGGCCCTACTAAAACGTTTGTGTCCACCTTATTTATAGGCCTCCTTTTAGTACTGAAAGGCTGCAACAAGGTCCCCCTGGAGCTCTCTCTTCTTCAGGCTGAACCACCCCATGATTTAAATAAATAAATGGCTTCTGCAAAGGGGGGATTAATCTGTTTTCCTTATCTGTAATGGATAGGACAAGTAATGGGCTTACATTACAGCATAAAATATTCCAGATAAAAATTAAGAAAAAATTCTAGGTAAAGAGAGTGAAGCACAAGAATAGATTGCCTGAAGAGGTCATGGAATTTGTCTATTTAAAGGTCGTTAATAAAAGGCTAAATAAATATTGATCAGAATGACATAGGGAAAAGGATTCATGCTTGGAGGCAGAGGGACAGGTTAGATAAATTTAAGTGGAGGCAGTGGGACAGGTTAGATAAATTTAAGTCGCTTTCTGTTGAAACTTTTCAGGTCTAGGTCACAAACTGAGCTAGTATAATAATCATAAACACTGGAAATTTTCATTACTGAGAAGAAATGCATTATAATCAGCATTCAAGTATCCTAAAAAAGCTGACTGAGGACACCTTCTTGCTGATGTATATTTTGGATAAATCCAAAAACTCTGGGATATTTCAGAAGCAGAATGGCTGAGACAGAATTTGATTTAATTCATTAGAAGTATAAATAATATGAGCCAACTTGAAAATCGACCAAGTAGAAAATGATTCTGCGTTGTAAGTTCATTGAGTCTGTATTGCTATGCCATAGCCTAAGCTCATGCCTACGTAACCAAACACAGCCTTCTCATTGAAACATATACATAGATTTAGTATCTGACTTAGTGCCACAAAATAATCTGATTTTTTTAAAAAGCACTATACAATATCTAAGCTCACAAACCGATAAAAAAATCACAGACTGATTAGAAAAAAAGAGTAAAATAAAACCATCAAATCAAGGAGCCTGCTTTTATTCATTATTTTCACCATTCGTGAAGATTATGATTAATTAAAAAATAATTATGTTATATAACACTTACGTATTAAAATTTACATAATGCAGAGAATCCTAAAATCATCAAGCAACAGAAATCAGAAGACAAGTATAGATAACAATAAAAAAAAGCACTCTAAGAGGGACTCATTGAACAGATCATTTTAATAAAGCAGGTAAATTTAACTATGTACATATAGAACCAAATGAAGTAAAGCTATGAGGAAGAAGAGTGAAAAGCAGTCACTGAGGAAGAAATCTGTGGGTCACAGTGAACACGGCCTCATTTGTGCTACATGTGAGAAAACAAAACCAGACATAAAGCAGGGGACAAATATGTTTCACAAAGTGGAAATTAAGTCCAAAGAGATTAAGGCAGGTGCTTCTACGTGAACAATATTCTCTGTTGACATCAGTCAGTCTTTTTTCCAATAGAATACTGAGATTTCATCCCTTTGATTTCACACCAGAGTTTTACATATTGCTTCACACAGAAAGCCAGAGAGCTTGTAGAGTGGGACGTGAATACCAACCCAATAGCGGTTCAGCAGGAGTTTGCTTCTCTAGACTGAGCTGCTGTCTGGGAACAAGCCGAAGGGAAAAAAACACTAGTTTTTATGTTCAAGATAATGCATCTTCTTTGACAGCTTCTGCAGTAACTTTTAAAGTTCTAACAAAATACCGCACTGGGATTCAGATAGTGGGTGGTAGATAAGAAACTTGCTATCAATGATTATGTACATTTTCAATCTGAAATATTTTGAGACCCTTTCACACACAGATGATTCTGTTAATGTTTTGAGGCATGAAGAGGAACCATCCAAAATTAAGATAACTGACTGATACAGTAAGTGAAAAGTATTCAAAGAAATGGTGGTAGCCTGAGTCAGTGTGGAAACAAATCAATAGATATAGCATACTCATTTTTGCAATCAGCTTGCTGTCCTGGAAACTGAATTTTTAGAAGTAACTAGGTCACAAAAAGAACCGGAATGATTATTTCATTTGAGATAGTATTTATGCAGATGAATAAGCATGAGCTGAAAACAGGACTTTCACTGGCAGTAACATTTTCTGTTCTGGGCATCAGGACTAAATACAAGCCAAAAGCAAAGCTCTCATGACATTTATCACCAAGAATGACCTCTGATAAATACCTTCATAATACATAATAATTCTAAGATCTCACAATGATCTCACCTAAGCACATCATTGTGAATGCCTGAAGACTCCCTTCAGTTTTTCATAACATTTACCATCTTCTGTTTCTTCCCTTTCCCCATTAAAAAATATCTGTAAATTATCCATGTGATTAGTAGCAACATACACTCCTTTGGCATCCAAACACCTTTATATACGAATATGTATCCACTAGTCAATTTTCAAAAGGCATGTCTCTGACACTTCAAAAAACAACTCCTATGTCTTGACCCATTCTTATGTTTCATACGAGTTTCAAATTCTAATCTTATATCCACTTAGTACACTCTGGTACAAGATTCCATTTTTTCTATCACTAGTGCCTTGTTTCCTGTTGTTCAGTGGTGTGATCTCTGCAAGGGCACTCGAACTGCAGCAACCACTCTGCTCATAATTGCTGATGCACTTTGCTTAATCCAGTCATCTCGCTCCCGAGCTGCATCATGAAAGAAATATTAGATGCTGACAAGGAGCAGAGAGTGTTGCAGCAGAACTGAAGAACGTTAGAAATTACTGATACAGAAAGAATAAATTAAATCTACAACTAATGAAAACTTAAAAAGGATTGTATTCAATGTACACTAAACACCATGAAACTAGTGCTGAAAAAATACTATAAAATCTGATTATTTTTTTTTTAGTTTTCTTTAAGCAGCTGTTAGAATTTTTTAGTGTTGGAATACTGCTGCAAGGCTGATGCTGTATTGGCATCTTGGATGCTCTAGCAGTGATCCCGTATCTTTTGACTCCAAAACTGAGGATATAATTTCCATTGCTGTCATAGCTGCAAACCAGGGGCTGGCTCCGACTTGTCAAAGTTTGTCCTTACGCCGACTCAATGACCTCCCACTATGCCTGGGACTGAGTGTATAACTATATTTCCAACTGCTGCATTTTCACTTTAATGGATCAGCAGCCTGAGTAGGGCATTCTAGGTGTATGCTACAAAACCAACAAAGACAAAGGGATTTTGCTTTAAGACAAGTAGAAAGCAACAGAAGTTGGATTATTAAGGAAAATCCATCCTGGAAGGAGAGGTAAGAGTTGAGAATGGCAGGAGAAACATGAAAAGAGAAATTCCACCTTTATTAGAAAGTTAAAAGTTACAGGAAATGACTCAGAACTCCCTTACCTGTATGGGTTTGAAAGATGGAGGATTTTGTTTGAAGTGACGTCACTCAGCCTTTAAATGCATTATGGTTTCAGAAAGAAAATGTCATGTTTAACACAACAGAAAACTTTAGGCAAATGAAGCTGCACGTGGTCAGGAAAGACAATGTGAAGTTTAAAGAGAAGACTGAAAAAATTACTCATTTAATTTCCTGCACCAAGAATAGTATTATGAAAGTATGTAACCATATTCTAGTAACATTAAAGACACTGTTAGATTTTATTTTTTTTAAATAAGTAGTTCAACTTCTAAATCCTGAACAACTATTTTCACAATGCAGTTTTTCTGACCTTGATTAGAGTACTTCTAATGTTAGTGTTATATCCTGCCTGTGGTTTCTTTGGTTGTTACTTTTGCAATATTTTGTGTGGAATCTTTTCTACACTGCTCTTTCCACCATCTAAAGTATTCCTACTCCACAGCTTTTCTTCCTCTCTCCTTTAAAATATGAGAAAAACATACTTAAAATCCACAACTTGTACAAGTGTATACTCTTTTACTTTCAAGACAAACTGCTTGGACACTATAATATGCATCCAGCTGTCACAGGGCCATTTTTCAAGGTCATTTTTCATTTGAAAAAGTTTACCTGCTGAAAAGAGGTCTCATTTCTGCCTCTATGACTTGTCTTGACCCTTAGAGTATGTATTATGGAAACTGTGCCCTTTGAGTTTCACCGGTCACTACCACCACAAGCTTTCTAATTGGAAATACTGCTTGAACTGAGAAACATTTTTTGCCTAGACATCTGAGTCTTCAAATCTTCACTTTTATGGCTGATAAAAAAAAAAAAAGAAAGTCAAACTATGAATTTGAACCAAAGAATGAACCCAAAGAATTTTCCTCCCTCTTCCTCTCTGAACTGACAGGGAATGAAACAGTCAGAAACCGAGATTTTTTCAACTTCTGATACTTTTGATGCTATACTGGACAATTCAGTAGTCTATTTTCATCAATCTTTTACTCTTCTTTCACATGTAATCTTTAAATTTACTCCCTTTTCCCTTCAACATATTCTACTAGTGTACCTGAGACCGTTTCCCTAGCGATGTTGAGTTTTATTGTAGCACACATAAACTGGGTAGTTCTCAACCACAGCAAAGACTCCCTTGAATTTTGAACTAAGGATTGTCTTGATTCATTTATCTATATTGGAATTGTCTTTACATGACTCCTAACAGAAACCTCAGAAATAAACCTGAACAAAAGCATTGAGTAAGTTCTTCTGTAAAGAAGCCTTTTAAAACTTTTTTCTTAGTAGACTTAAAATACTGAAAAAGTTAAATTGCCATTTACAGCTATAACTTCATTTTATTTTTATTTTTTTAATTGTTAACTGGGAGTGGAGGGGTTGCTCAGGTGTTATTTATGGAATGTTTAACGCTACTGCCTCTGGGATTGCTCTCCAGCCGCTGCAGCCCAGCACACCTGTAGACCCAGAGAACTGTTTTTCCATCCCAGGCCAACGGATGCAGCTGCTGCTTTCACATTTGCAAGTTCAGCCAGCAGTGATGCTCATGCGTGACCAGGCATATGCACAGGACAGCAAGCAATACAACCAGCTACAGACTGCTGCAGACTGGGCACTCTCTTTCAACAGCATCCACATATAACACTACCAGGACTCACATAAACATAGCATAGATAGCCAAATCCTCTTCCTCCTTTCCAGTTGGTCACGGTTGAAGTTCAACTAGTGAAAGCAGACACCCTCACACTCCTTTAGTCCACAAGCACATCTTCAGATCCCATGAACATCAGCAAGAGCACTCTTTGCATCCAACATCCCTGCCTGGACGGTGACCTCCACAGGTCTCCACTTGCCAGCTAGTCCAGCTTGATATTTGCTAACAAACAGAGGCACTCCACCGCCACAGGTCACTCGAGTCACAACACAGACCCTCTGCCCATTTGATATACCTAACCCAACCTAGAGCCTCCTGTTCACCAGCTAGTCCAACCTGGCATTTGCTACCAAATTATACACACACAAACCCCAAGCACACCAGGATAGGGGAAAACTATGGACACCCCAGTCCCTCCAGTAGATGCCAGCCAGGTTTTACATTCCATATAGTCCCACACTAGTGGCTGACACTGGGACCCCTACTCACTCTAGTTGAGCAGGACAGGTCCAGAGGCACCTTCATCCCCATCTGCCTCCAGCTGCTGGCCCCAAATTCACTCATGTCAGTTCCCACAGCAGCTGGCAGCCAGTCCTTACAGCACTCACAGACAGGGTAGAGAGTGATAGTACACAGACTCAGTTAAGAAAGCATTTAATAAAACAGGACAAACTGCAGTGACCAGCACAGGTCTTGGTCAGACAGGTGTACGGGCTAGTAACTTTATATATTAGCGGTCCTTTTTATTCCCCTCTCCTATCTAATCCCCTTCTCTCTGTTCCTCCCTGGCCCCCTTCTCCTAAGAATTTCTTAAATTTTGCACAGACCTGTATGCCCCTTACCCCCTCAAATATCCCAAATCCTCATATTCCTTGTCTCCTTCTTATCAATTACAAAATCAATTACAGGCATTCAACAGCATTCAAAGGCACTCATTTGAACTTAAGCTAGTACTTATTCTAAAAGCACTTTTCCTGTCTGGTTCCATTTTGCTAGGAAAAAGTATATGACAACAGGTCAACTGCCTCACCTCTCCCTGTTGTCAAACTTTACAGCCAAATTTGCTTCTGGGCATGTTTCTTCCTAAGGGAACAAACACTACCTGCTTTAGAATTTACACAAACTAGAATTGTTTTTACTTAGATATATTGTTAGATTTCAAGTTACATACTACCCAGTTATCAATCTGCAGCTTCTGTCTTTCCCCATCAGAAGTCATTTGTCCACTTATGCTAAAGACAACACCATCCCAAAATGACCACTTTCATTCCATCAAGCCCCAGAATTTACATAGCTGAATTAGACATATGGTACCTACAGTCAACTGAAACTCAAGAATTCCAAAGATTTCCAGAAATATTTAGTTCATAAAGTGGTTTTGTTCTATTTTTAAAGAAGATTCAATTAATAGAATCTGATTTACCAAACCTTCAGTGGGTTAGTAGTAATAATCAAGAAAGTGCTACAGGAAGGGTGGGGAGGGACTTTTTACAAGAGTGTCCACTGATAGGACAAGGGAAAATGCGTTTAAGTTAAAGGAGAACGGATTTAGATTAGATCTTAGGAAGAAATTCTTCAGTACGAGGGTGGTAAGACTTTGGAATAAATTGCCCAGAGAGGTTGTGGATGCCCCCTCCCTGGAGGTGTTCAAGGTCAGGTTGGGCAGAGCCTTGAGTAGCCTGATCTAGTTGAGAGACGTCCCTGCCCATGACAGGGAGGTTGGATTAGATGATCTCTAAGGTCCCTTCCAGCCTATGCCATTCTATGATTCTACGATTCTATGATAAATATTTTTTTTGCCAAAGAACACGGAGTATTATACGCAGGGACACAGAAGTTGATACTATTGAAAATCTAGTTCTGAAACACCATCTATATCCTAACATTTACACTTTAGGAAAGTGGAACAAATGGCAGAATAGAGGTCATTGGTTTTATGTAGGGTTTTGGGGTTTTTATTTTTTTCCCCCCAATTAAGGAATTTAGTTCTGCCATATAGCCACTTTTTTGGGTTAAAATTATTAAGTTCTCAATTAATCCATAAATAAGCCTCTTTATTACTCAGAAAACAAAGACTCATTCAAAACTAAGTCTGCATTACTCACCAATGTTCCTTCTTTAGCTGTTTGGGGGTTTTTTTAGAAAGGAGTTAATTTTATAATAATTCACTATCCTAACGTCATAGTGAAAAGTCACCTTTCCTAAACAGATGATATAATTGTTGTGACATTTCAGACTTGCTTGAAAGTCGCAAGTAAGGACTGGCAAATAAATCTAAGCCTTTGCAAACGTTAGTCAATAGCCCAAATGTTATGCTTCTGTTTTATCTTCTTCAGAAAAGGATTTTTCAGAGAACATGTTGAGCCTCATCACTTATGTCAATTTTACTGCACTGTTACTTTATTGATTTTCATCAAATTTAATTTTGAGAAGTTGTAAAAGCAGCATCACATCTGTGGTATTCCAGTAGAAGGGTTCCTACTATGAGCCTTTCATATTGGATATACGTGAATCATGAGAAGCCACAACTAAGAAGAAAACAAGTACTTAACTTCCAGCAGGGGGAAAAAAAAAAAAAAAAAAGAAAGAATTTAAGTAAGTTCTTTCAGCTTGTGTTCTTGTTCCGTAAGGGAAGAAAATAATGAAGTACACTGGCAGTAAAAAAAAAAAAAAGTCACAGTAATCAGAATTTTAATAAATCTGTTGATTTAAGGAGTAGTTGCCATATTTCAATTATATTCAGTTTGTCATTAAGGGACTAAAGAGTATCAATTTCCACATAATTCAAGTAGCTAAAAAGGAAAGGTGCTCACACAACACATTTTTTTCTTAATTTCAAGAAAATTAAGCTGGGCAGGAAGGATGTTAACAGTCATTGGCTGTAGTGTGCCAAACTTCTTCCCACAAAGGGCAATATAACGGTTTCATTGATTACAATGTGACTTGCTTCCTTCAAAACAATTTTCAAAAAGGGATATAAGGAGAATAAGCAACAAAGTTAAGATGTGAAATACTGAATTTGAACTTTTACTGTTTGCTTTTCCTCTTATTCTCATTATGCAGCCTACAGACAGGTACCTCCAGAATATGCCACACTAAATAAAATGAATTCATGACATACAAGTCTATCTTAATTCCCCTTTTTGTTTATCCATAACCACACTATAGCTAGCCTTGGCACCCATCTTGTGGTGCATCTCTGTACAGGCAGAAGTATCTGTTCATACAGGGTTCCTTAGAAGATCAAGACTCTACATTGCAAAAAAACCTCCCTTCTTAGTACTAAATATTTTGTTAGATAAGAAAATCACATTCAAACCTTCAATAGATACATTTCAGGATTTTGATACTGAAAATTAAAGTTCCAGAGGCACAGCCGGTAGTAAAAAAAGCTGTATTGATTCATTAAATCTCAGCCATGTTAGAGAAAAGTCCAGTATCTAAACACTCACAGTAAATGAGCAGAAGCACCAGAGCCTGGATTTCAGACTAAAATAAGTTTTGGATTACGTAAGTTGTATTCAAACAATGCCTTATTACTGAACACGATACACAGCTAGGTGACTATATGGTTAGTCTCATCCTTTTATAATTTTTCCTTACATTTCTTTACCTATTCGACTAGAGAACAGAATAAAGCAGTACTATATTCCTCAGGTTTGTGGCATTTAGCTTCTGCAACCATCCACCCCACCCCCCTCTTAGCACTGACAGTATAAAAAAAAAAAAAAAAAAAGAACTAAATTTAGCAAATTCAAAATGAATGGTTTCTATTACGGGCAACAATCTGAGTAATAGAATACAGGAAATCTCTAGCAATTTATTACTTGTCTTTTACCATCACTAAAGTGGAGCGGAGGGGAGCAGGGGGACAGGAATAAAGCTAACCAACGTTTCTATAAAGAAAATAAATCTAGGGAATAGATGAATACAAGTTTCAATTAATTTATTATCTTTTAGGCTTACATGATTGAAATCTCATTGAATCTTACAGGATAGTATCTGATTCCCAAAGTGAACAGAATATGAAGTTGTATAATGGGTATAGGATATATATGAAAATAACATTTAGCATTGTGTTCTAGATTCAATCCCTTCTGCTAGGCTTCTCTTTGGTTCCACAGAACTGCTCCACTGATTTTTACATAGCTGGTGTGGAAATCGGGAGGTTTTTTGTACTTGTACAGAATTTTGGAGGTAGATGAGGAAAACAATTAGGCAAAACGTTAAAAAGTAGAACAAGCTTCAAAAAAAAATCTAAACCTGAAACTGTATCCCCAATCTAACAGCAGTAAATGCCATGTTTTATTTAAGTTCTAGGCAGAACATTAGTTAAGTTTGGTTCTGTATCTCAATCCTGAAATCTTAGGGTATGTTCAGCGTTTGCTCACATGTACTCTCGTCTCACCCATCCTATCTAGACTTCAGGCTGTTGGATTCCTCCTAATGACAGTCTTTGAAAGTGAAATTATTGTGACTGCCTTTTGACACTGACACTGGACATTTTGCACCCAGATCATTCAAATATTTCTTAGTGGTTTAGGCTGATGACATTCACCCAACAAAACTGTAACTCCAGAGCAAAATACCTCTTTTTCCTCAAAGCTATAAGCACAGCTAGACTGATCTGTCCTGATAACTGTGTCTGGAAGATAGCAGGACACTGGTGGAGCAACTCATCATAGCTGCTGCACCAGCAATGATTCGGAGCTTTGGTAAGGTGCATGTGGTCAGAGTTGCTTTTCCAATCTAGAAGCACATCTTCGTTTCAGTCCTCTTAAGTTTTGCTTCTGCAAACCTGAAGAAAGTTGACCAAGTGATCTGTGTGAATTGTTTGACTTGAAAGCAACAGTGCCCAAATAACTGGGGAAGGACAGATTAGACAAGTGAAGCAATGGAAGAAAATAGAAAGAGATAAATTCAGAAGTATTTCTTTTATTGTCTATGGATCTTAATAGGGAAGCTTTGCTCACATGAGCTCTCTCACAAACACAAGGTTTTCCCCTAGTAAAGAAAACTACTAAGCCACAAAGAAAATGAAAAAAATATGTATTTAACTGCATTGCTCAAGGCCCTACTACTGAACTAGTATGGAATTCACCTCCAGACAAGAAAACAAAGTTAGAAGGTATTGACATACTGTAACCCTGTTTATGGAGAACATAAACCAAGCCCTGTTTTCCTGAACAAAAGAAAAAGGGACAGTTCTTGTTTGTTCACTTTCCAAACTTACCTTTTCAGCTAAAGTTTAACTCCAAAGGAACTTCTCCCTTCACTTTCTCCTAGTAATTGCATGCCTTTAGCGATTGCTTCTGCCACATTTGCAAAGCAGTCAAGAGCACAGCACTTGCATTTGCAGCATGTCTTAAAGGAAATTTCTCATGTAATGAACAAAAACCTAGCAGTGTAACTTATCTGTGCTTTGAGCAATAACTTTTATTCTTTTAACAATTACTAAGAAGCAGGACCCTTAATTGCTGCCTTATTTAAATATTAATGGAGACAATTAGTATTATTCAGTAAGATGTGCAATAGCCCACAGATTTAAAAAGCGCTTGCTAGCAGATCCTGATGCTTAGCAACACACACAAAATATAATCACAAGCTAAATCACATTTCAACTATTATTTTCTGTAATTGTAATGGTATTGACTCGAAAGAAAGGAGATCGGTAACAAAAGATTTATAAACATCTATTGTTGAATTAAAACATTCTTTTACATGAGCCTGAGAGTTTGCATGAACAAAGCTTTCTTAGATAAATCAACATTGCAGGTATGAAATGTGTTCAGCTTTACAATATCAATGAAATAATAGAAGCTAAAATGGCTACACAACAACATCAGCCCTCTACATAAGACATACAGCTGGCAACACCCTAAATAAATCTCTCCCTCTTCCATATAGTTTTAATTCAATTCCTTAGAGGAAATTTCATTTCTTCTAAAATTATTTCCCGAACCTTCTCAATGAGTATTATGCCTTGCATTTGTTCATTCACTGCTCAGAGATACCATCTTTAAAGTAGAAAGCATCCATATAAAGCAACAGTTCTAATCCATGATTTAGCCTGTTTCTTCCATGCTTTAAATAAAACTTTAGGAAAAAGAAAAATCAAGTACCCCAAAAGAGAAAACTGCAAAACTTTTTATAAACTTGCAGCAGTACCCAATTATTTCAAAGTCAAAGAGTTTCTGCAGATAACAATCCTGACATGTGGTTCATAAAAGTCTTTAAGATTGAGAACAAGAGCCTCGTGTCTGTTTCCAACTTAGCTAGAAGTTGTAAAGTGTCTGAGGCCACTGAATTTCTACAGACTCCAGACACAATCAAGAATACTGGAGATGTCAGCTCTGCAGCTGGCAGTTCTAACCCCTAAGATCACTTCTCTTTCCCCATCCCTCTTGAAAGGCTACAGTTCAACTATCATGGTTAGTAACCCCTTCTTTCTTCCCTAATGCAACTGCTTCCACAAAATTTTCATGTTCTTATCCAGTCTTACATACATGTAGTAAAATATTTCTGTATCGTACTTGCAGATCTAAAAACACGTATCCCTATCATACTCATATGATTCCATATATGTTTTACATGTGCTGCTATAGAAATTACCCTAAAGACCTATTTTTTTCATCTGTAGTCAATTCAACAGAGCCTGGCTATAAAACTTGGCTTTCTTCTTTTTATTTTTGAACAACACCTTGAAAATAAAAAAAAAAAAAATAAAGAAAAAAAAGATCTAGTTTTCACATATAAGAAATATGAAAAATTACTTAAAGATACTCTGTCTTCTGCATCCTACTGAAAATAATTTCTTCAGCCTAGAAAGAAATTCTAAGAGACTTTTGAAATATGTAATGCTTATCAAGTGCATAATACCCAGGGTTTTAAAGAGGGCAAGAGTTTCTTACTACACAAGTAGCTATCAAAGCAATTTAATTTTAGTTAAACATTACTACATAGCTCACACTCTTCTCAATGTGATCAGAAGTACTATAAATTAAATGTTAATCAATAAGCATAAAAGGAAACCACACACACAATACAAAATAGAACCCTTACAGGTAAAGAAAGGAACACTTCCAGCCAAATCTTATTTGTGCCATGTTCACAAGACATACTAAACAGAATTTGCTTTGCACAGGCACTCATCTTGTGTAAGAGAGTGAACTTCATTCCCCAAGTATAGGACAGAATTCAACCCTTATAGCACAAGCTGCTATAGAAAACTACAGCACAGCCATAGCTTTCAACTGCAGTACCCTATCCTGAACCCCCAGAAAATACATTCGGCTACAGCTGAGTTGATAATTGAGGAGACAGAAGATACTAATCAAAGTGCACAGATATTAAAAATTCCAAGCAGCCTGTATCCAAGATGTTCTTGCTGCATTCATTGGAATGGTAAGAGCCCTCACAATCTGGTCGTTCACTTTATTTGGTTAAAGAGGAGCAGAGTGCTGAGTTCATTGAAAACACAACCACGAAGAAGAAGGCACAGCCCCATGAACTGCAAGAATACATATGATCCTTCACTCATTAACTACATGACTATTGATATCAATATTATCTTCTTGTTTCTTTGTAATCTTTTGTTTGGGGTTTTTTTATTTTTTAAAAAAATCATTACAGGCCACCAATAAAACTAAATAGCAAACACATACTAAAAGCATCTCTTGAAAATTACCAGTTGCATTACAAGGTTTGGAGGGGGAGAGTGGGAATCAGACACCTGTCTGCTGAATTCCATCCCATTCATATGAAACCTAAGCAGACTGGTGTTTCCTTAAATGTAAATGAGGGAACAATGGCAACATCATCTTTCTGTAAAAGCAAAATTGTAAAGGCTTCAGAAACTAATATAGAAAGGTGTGTCTCCGAAGTTTAGTTGCAAGTCAATTTATTTTCTTTAGGTTAATTTCATCCTGACATTCATTTTTATATATTTTTAACATCATAGGACCAAGCAGTAAGTTTGATCCTGCATCACTGATGTCAATAGGAGTTTTTCAACTGAACTGCAGTTATACAGGATCAGAAATTGCTACGAAATTATTTACGTTAGAATAATCCATTATAACAATGTCTCAAAAATTAGTATAGATGATCCAATGGAGAGCAGAACCAAAGATTAGAAGGCTTTCATACCAGGACTGGTAGGGAAATTTTAATATTCTTCTGACTGGTCTGCAGCTACTCTTGGTCTATTAAGAAAGTGACTTAGCAACAGCTTCTCCCTGAGAAAAATCAGAAGGTACCACAGATATCAAGATGAGGGTCAAGGATCACTAGAATATCGTATTTAATACTGGTTCATAGGATATCCACTGTCCTTCTATTTGTCTTGCAGTAAGTGAATGCATTTATAAGTGCACTAAAAGATTAACTAAAGAAAATCATTGATGAAAAAAATAGTAAATTCCCATTTACAGAAACATTTTTATTCACATATGCACTAAGCTTCATTGAGCTTACCCAAATATACGAGATTTCTTTATAAAGATATTTAATGCCTTGGAATCAGAAAACTCTACCAAGTTCAGAAGCAGCTCTAACACAGCACTATTAAAAGGCAATACTCCATGAGGTAGGTTTTTCACTATTTCCATTATTCATCGAAGACAATTGAGCTCTGACCCTCATTCATATTTAAATTAAAGATGGGAAAAAAAAATCTTAAGATCTTGTAAGCATTGCTTTTTCTTTGAGAGAGGGAGTAAGGAATTGAAAACACCTTCCAAACATAAAGAAGAAATGAAAGAACTACAAAAGGTCTAGTAATCTGTTATTATCAGGAAAATCCTCTCAGGACCAAAAATCAGATTACAATTCCCCTTGAAAAGATTCACTGCTTCCTGACATTGTGCTTCCAGATTAATCTGTGATAAATAGCAAATTATGGCAAAACAGTTCCTAACAGCAATGTTCCTGTGAAGCAGCTGCACTCCATTTATCCCTCAGGAATCTTAGAAGTCAACAACGTTGTACAGCAAAATGAATGGGTGAGGTTCATGAAACCTAATTTTCAAAGCTGAACATGTAAGAAACTGCTGTTTTCCTGCTTTCACAGCAGATGGGGAATAATGCAGTAGTATGCAACTATCTCCTTGAAGAAACATGAGGTCCTGAGTTAGTCACACGTGAGGTGCACATCCAACATAATAAGCAGCAACTGCTGCATAATTTACATTAGGTAAAGGTCTTAACATTATTCCAGTGAAGCCAAAATGATTAAGCAAACAATGATTATAAACTCTCTTCCAGAAAGAAGTGTTGCTTGCTTTTTTTTTATTTTAAATAAAAATAATGAAGCATAAGGTGAAGAGGATTTGAAGTGTTTTTTGAGGTTTACCTTGTCCCAGCACAGAGCTCTTAACACAATAAGAGGTTAGAGAAGGCAGTCAACAAGGGTAAAAGACAAGATACATGCTCTCCTGATTATTTTCTATCTTACGGGAAAGTCCAAGCTACTAGATAGTTTTCTCAGAGACTGTTTCCTTTACAACGAACCTCAAGACCCCTTTGCAGCAAGGACCAGAGCTCAGCATTGTCTTTTGGAGGTGTGTCCTAATCCTGTAAAACTTGTTCCTTTCCACATACTGTGTCTTTCTCTGCAGTGATACATTCAGAATTATTTTCTGAATCATAGAACTCGAGGGGCGAGAATAGCAAAGACCTTCCAGTCTCAGGCCACAGAACGCTAACAGGACATGCTCTGGAAGAAGAGATAGAATCATAGCATCGTTAGGGCTGGAAGGGACCTTCAAAGGTCATCTAGTCCAACCCCCCTGCAAGGAACAGGGATATCTCCAACTAGATCAGGTTGCTCAGGGCCTCATCCAACCGGGCCTTGAACGTCTCCAGGGATGGAGCATCCACCACCTCTCTGGGAAACCTGTTCCAGTGTTCTACAACTCTCATGGTAAAAAATTTTTTCCTAATATCCAACCTGAATCTACCTCCCTCTATTTTAAAACCATTACCCCTTGTCCTATCACAACTGGCCCTCCTGAACAGCCTCTCCCCATCTTTCTTGTAGGCCCCCTTGAGGTACTGGAAGACCTATAAGGTCACCCCGGAGCCTCCTCTTCTCCAGGCTGAACAGCCCCAACTCTTTCAGCCTGTCCTCATAGGAAAGGTGCTCCAGCCCTCTTATCATCTTTGTGGCCCTCCTCTGGACCCTCTCCAACTGGTCCATGTCCTTCTTATGTTGGGGACTCCAGAACTGGATGCAATACTCCAAGTGAGGTCTCATGAGGGCAGAGTAGAGGGGGAGAATCACCTCCCTCGACCTGCTGGCCACGCTCCTCTTGATGCAGCCCAGGACACGGTTGGCCTTCTGGGCCGCAAGAGCACATTGCCGGCTCATATTGAGCTTCTCATCCACCAGTACTCCCAAGTCCTTCTCCTCAGGGCTGCTCTCGATCCATTCTCCGCCCAGTCTGTATTTGTGCCTGGGATTTACATTTCAGCCTCTTCACTCAGGGGAGGAAAATTAACCCACAGAAACTGTTTGTTTTCTCAGCTGTTACTTAAAAAAAAAAAAAAAAAAGCATCAGCATCATCCCCTCCCTCCTGTTCTCTTCTAAAGAAAAAACAGTGCTTGATGCACTTTGTACAAAGATTGATCCTGTAGTTTCCAGGTCATAATTATATCTGGATGCACGACACAGCAAGCAACTATCTGGCCAAGACTAGAAGTGCAATGGACAGACACAGAAGCAGAATAATACAATATTTAGAATCTTTAAGGTAAATTGGTTGTGTAGAGAGAGATGAGATCTTCAGAGTTAGACAGGTACTAATAAAGGGACTTTTGGAACTTTAAATTTGGAGGCAAATTCCACTTATTTCCTGCCTCAGTGTTTATACTCTTTTTTAGATCAGGATCTTTCTTCTAACCATTAATGATGTCTATATGAATAGAGAAAATAGTATTTTCAGACACAGTCTCTCGGTTGTGCTGTGGAGCCTTTGTAGACTACCTGCCACACAGCTTCTTGTGTCAATGTAAAGGAATACTTGAAATCCTTGTCTCTCCTGACCTATCACACATTATTTTCTTTCCAGAACAAGCAATATTCAGCAAGAATTATTAATGTTACATTAAGTGGCCAAATGGCTCATCTTCCACTTCTGAGATAGATCCATTCAGTCTCTTTTTTTGGGTCATCAAATTAGTCAACTTCTGTTCAGTAGCTTGAAGCAGATCTTTCAACACGGACTGTACTCCTCATCAGACCATGGCCAGAGTATGACTGCTAATAGGTTCATCACAACACTGTGCTATGAGTGGAATTTATCAAAAAGATACATTTTTTTTCCTGGAATGAATATTTTAAGTTATGACAGGCCTTTCTGAGTGCAGCAATTACAGCAATAGTTATAATCAAACTTTAATTTCTCTGAACATTGGGTGCATTTCCACTGCTAAAGCGAAATCTTTGGTACCTCAGATTTGAAACGTCTTAGATTCAAAACCTCAAACAATACATGTAAAATAAGATGTGCATGCAGAGCTGCAATGTCCAGACTGGCAGAGATGCACACACAGCTACTTGGAATTGCTAATAGGGGCTCTCCTTGGACAAGTTTCTCTGCAAGATGCATGTTAGTTACACCAAACTTCCCCTATATGGAATGAGGGCAATAGCAGTAGCCCTCAAAGACTTCTAAGGTGGAAGACTTATGCTCACTGTTCAGAAAGCAAGAAATAAGACATAGCATTGTAAGCTTAAGCTATTCTTCAAACAAACTAAGTTTATGTTTGCATAATAATTTATGAGCACAGAAAAAGTCTTAAATCTATTTATACTTCTGTTTGAGTAGCTCAACCTGTTCCAAATCACACTTTGTCAGGCAATACAGATTTCAAGCTGTCTGACTAAACCTGGCTCTGTTGAGAAGCAAAAAAATTGACATGAAGGAACTTGTATGTAACATGACTCTATTGCATTAGGGAGGAGCTCACATGCCTCTTTAGAAATACTCCACGTTCTGTGCTATTAAGTAGCCCAAAAGAACCAATCATGCACATGAAAGGAACTTAATGGAAACCCAGCCATTTACAAAAACTCTGTAGGGTCAAGTTCTACCTTAAAAAACAAAAACACAACACAAAACAGGACAAAACCAGTGAAGAAACTGAAAAACGCACTTACCATGTGTGGTGTGTTGGCCTTGCACAGCTGCCAAAGCAGCCACTCTCTCCCTCCTTCCCTCCCCCAACAGGAAAGGGGAGAAAATTAGCTTAAAATGCTCAGGTGTCAAGATAAAGACAAAAAGATCACTCACCAATTACCTTCACAGGCAAAACAGACTCAACTTGAGGAAAATTTAATTTATTGCCAATTAAAATAGAGTTTGGAATGAGTCCTGAGGCCTTCTAGCCCCAGCCACCAGGAAGGAAGACTTGTAGCACCCATTCAAGGTTGTCAAATGTTCCAGGTACTTGGAGCCACTGTCCTACCGTGCCAGAAGGTGTGCAGACCACCGTGCTCTAACTGAGGAGCAGCACTTCCCATGCCTCGCCAATCAATTTCCAAAACAGAAAAAACAAAACAACCATAAGCCTTAATGACTCTTAATTCCATACACAAACATATTATTGAGGATATCAAGTGTAATTATTACAAGTATATAAACAAACGCCTCTGCATGTGCAGTGGGACCACTAAAATCAGTCATTCATTATGCATGCCCCAAATAAAACACATGAACAGTGTGTTCCAACACGATTATCCAAAGCGTGGCTAGGAAAGAGTATTTTAGCTCTTGAGAGGAGTTTCCTCTTTGCAGGCAGTCTTTCGTCCTCAGTGCAACTGTCCACTCTTGAATGATGGCTTCAAATACTCTCTCAACTCCTGCAGGTTGAGACATGGCCAAAAGGGAAGCAGAGACAACAAGGCTTACAGACCTTGTCTAAAACGATACCATCCCTTATCAGACTGACAATGTAGAATCGTGAAATGGGTAACAGGAAATAAATACAAAGCAAAAGAGAAGATACAGGGATATACCTTTAAAAGAGAAAGGGCAACTTTAAGGGAAAAAAACCCCAAAAGCTGTAAAAAAGAGTGAAATACATGAAGTTTAAACACAGTAAAGTTTAAGCACATACAGAGAAACAAATCCATTGCTTGAATACCTGGGCCAAATCCAAGGGAATTACACCCACTTAACACAAGAAGTGATTTGACCTGTGGTCTTTAATTAGCTCAGCAGAAGTAATTTGCCTCATGAAACTGCCACATGTTTTTATTCAACCCGACCTTTAGAGTCACAGGCTAAACGTAACTGCTATTTAACATCCAAAGCTGCTTGGGCCAAAGTGGCACGTTGCCAAGCACAAAGGAACAATTGGAAGTGACAGGCAGAAGAAAAAAGTCACCAAAATTCCCCATCATAGGATTATATACGTCATTTGATGTTGTCTAAAGGAACTGATCTTACTAAGAAGGGGAGAAGGAAAGAAATGGAGGATATAAACTGTTCACATGTACAACACTCCCCGGAGACAAAGGTACTCTACTTATGCATCAAGGACGGGTCACGGCCGTGACTTTCCAACAGTGTAGGAGATGCTGTCAAACTATATCTGCTACAGCATACTCTCTCTGCAGCCTGTTCAAACCATCTTTTCCTGTGAGGCCCTTTGTGATTTCCTTTGGCTTTTACGAGGTCAAAAAAGCTGCCAGCCTCCCTTCTGGGCACAAAGCTGACAGTCCCTTCAAACACGGTCTCTCATGTCACATCGCACGTCACTCCCTAGGACATAAGCAAGTTGTTCAAAACCAGAAGGACATTATTCTAACCACTCTAACCAAATGCTTTATTGCTATTACTTTGAAAATGCTGGCTTACATACTGTTAACAACAAAAATCAGTACGTTGTAATAATGGTATTAAGGAAACTATTGAATATCTTTATGATACCTAAAGGTCATATAGTGGTATTCCATCAATTAATAGGAATGATACCCTATTGATTCCTAAGTGAAAATAAAAAAAATCAATAACGACTAAGAAATGGTGTGCTTAGACAATCTTACTTACTCCAAGGAGAATATATATCGTTTTTTGTTGGAAAACGCTCTGATAACAAAAAAGGGTATAATTTGAAAATACAGGTTAGCACAAACAAGAAAATAGTAAAGATATTTTAGGCCAAGCTTCCAAAATTATTTTTAAAGCCATATTTGTTAGGTTGTCATTAAATAGATAAAGTTACATGAAATCTCTAAGAAATAAACAGAGGACTTGGACAGTTTAAATTGCTTTTGGTTTCCTATTCACAAACCTTGTTTTGTGAGCATTTTAAGACACTAAGAAACAAACTGTATGGCAGGAAACCTTTTTTCTAATGCTCATCTCATTAAAGAGCATTTAGAAGGACCAGTCCTTGGAATTCACTGAGCACAGACAAGGTTACAATCCACTTGAGAGATCCTGGAAATGTCATAAACTAGCAGAGAGCAGATCAAGCAGTTTATGAATGACAAAAAAGCCAAGGGAGATGATTATAACCTTGCACTCGTTCAGCAATCAAGCATCATCATTATCAAATACAGAGAAGCTTATAATACTTATGCATTTTAATGTTGCTCAGGTCTGTCAACTCGTTCAGCAAAATGTCATATGAAAGTAAAACAAGCATGGGGGGGGGGCAGCCTGGAGACTGTGGGTTTTGGCATTGCCCCAGTTACATCATAGTTAAGAGCATTAAATAGATTATTTTGATGAAGACTGGGTCTTACATGAAAGAGTTTCACTTCTGAACACTCCAAAACCAATGAAACATACCTGTAAGTTTTTAAGACTTCTTTTAATAGTTATCGATAGTCTTAATTTAGTGAGCTGAATAGGTCAATTTGATTTTTATGTATTGAGTAGTGCATTTGTGTATGCCATGCGCACACAAACCCAACTGAATTACCTCTGCATGAAGAGCAGATTCCTCAGTATGAAAACAAAAAACCTCATGTCAACAGAAACTTTCCAAATTGCTTATTCCTCTCTATATCTCTAAAGAAGAAAAGTTACCAAAAGAAAAATAAAAGAGAAAGCCATCTTTAAGAACACTGAACTACTAATTTAAATAACTGCTATTATTTTTAGGTTTGCTGTAAGGTCATTTTAGTCAGAGGAGATCATTCAAACTTGGAAATCAGCTGCACACTTTCTTTTCCATAAATAAATATGCTTAGGAATTGAACAACCTCGCAGCAGGTTATAATTACAGCGTTACATTTTCACTGTTCTACCTTGTCCTCCAGGGTGCCCCAGTCCTCTGACAAAGGCCTACGTGATCCGTAGGTGATGTTGCACCCCAACCATGACAGTTTTCAACTTGGTGAAACTTAGCTATGCCAGTTTTCATTTCAGAACAAGTGCTTTTGTTCTACTACATCTTTATTCAAAAGTAGTTAAAATAAATAGGACAGTAGCAAAATCCTCTGCATGAATGCATGACAGCTTCTAGGGACGTGCCCGTGAAGAAGAGGGGACCCAGATGGAAAGGGGACATCCACATCCTTCAGATTTTCAAGGATTACTTAGACCAGTTACAGCTTCTTAAAAAAACACATCTCACTATTTCCTTCTTAAAGATGATGGAAGAGGGATCAAACTACTTATTTACAAAGCAAACAGTAAATGAAAGAAGGAATCTCACAGTTACCCTGTTAGAAGAATATTTTCAACTTGGACTGTTAGCAAGCTTTCTGCAACCTTAAAACATACTGAGTTCATAAATTGCTTCTTACTGTCAAATGGTAAGCATTTCCAAACCTTAATGTTGAAAAGATATTACTCAAGCAACAAAAAAATCACATTTTTGAAACACACTTTAGTGAGCTTTTGGGGTCTGAATTTTAAATTCATGGGGTAGCTAAATTGAGAAGCTTTAGGAAAAATACTTTAAAAATTGCATTTATACCTTCATATAAAGGCTGAGTACTACCCACAGTCTGAAAAATATTGATGTATTATCTCTTAGCATTGAAAAGCAAAGAGATCCAAGTACAGTTTCTACATGAAATACTGGTAAAACGAAACATATAGAAAGCTCATTTATGTAATTTATTTCAGTTTTAGATAGATTTTCCTGGGCTAAAAACCACTCCTGTTAAACTGTATAAACCAAGCACAGCTTCATATTTTCTCTGCAATCAGATATATAACTATAGCCACAGCATAGGCATAAAGCTAAAGTGATGGAAGACTGGTTTTATAAGAGGAATAACTGATTCATTTTCTTTAAGAAAGTTACCCATGCTCAGATTAGAAGACTAGTTGCTGCTGCATCTGTGTAGAACCATGGGTTAAAAATAAATCAATAAGTAAAACCCAGCCATAGAGAATGAAAACAGCTCTCCAGGGAGGATGTGCTTCTAACACGGTCAGCCTAGATGGAACTACCTCAGGTTTTCATCTTTCCCCCTCAGCTGCCAATCTTATACACCAGCCCTGTGTCAGAGCTGTAGAAAGAGCCTGCTCAAAGCAGGGTGAGTGGCAGCACCAGATCCATGGCACTCTCTAACCTGGACCTGCAAAGCTATGGGATGGAAGGATCCTGTTGCCATGCTGCATTATCCTTCCAGTAAAGGAGCTTATCCTAACACCTAATCCAAGCCTGTCTGAACCTTGAAGGCACTGATGGCTTTCATTCTGTAAACCTAATTCATTTTTAGACCACAAACAACAATAGCATCTTGGCTTTACCTGAGACGAATGCTTGTGAGAGAAAGCTCTCAGATCAGCTGGGTAAAGCAAACTGCACAATAATCATTGCCTGTGCCCTCTGTTCTAGCAGGATAGGTCCTCTCCTGCAGTCACAAGCTAATTATAACAGCAAGAATGTGGTGCAATGGCAGCAGATCTGCAGAGTGAAATGGTTGCTTCTGAAGAGCCAGGAATTTCACAGTATGCATTTCAGGAGGTTTTCACTTCTCTACTGGCTCAAATCTTGTGGCATGCACTGAATGTCCAGCAGAAGCAGAACAATACCAAGTTATTCTTGGAGAAAATCTTCCATTTTAGAGTTCTCAAAGAAATTTAGTTCACACAATCTGAGAACACTCCATAACCTGGATTAAATCTCAATACGTGGGGATCAGCAAGAGGTTAACTTCAAAAGCACGCTCCTGATCGGAACTAAAACACATCAGCACAGCATCTTCCTTTCAAATCCAGGCACTCACAGTAGCTCTTAGATTGAATATATTCTCTGCCTTCTCCTCTGGGACCCTAGAAATGATTGCTTTCTATCACATCCACAGCTGGGGTGTCACAAACGACTTCAATTTATACTAACTGCCAAAAAAAGCAATCCTGACCTCTGTCCTGTCCACTCACTCTAACACATAAGAAAATTGGCATGTTTTAACCCATCACCTGGGGAACACTTAGTACATACTGAACACTTGTGCTGCGATGATGGACAGCACACCGACTCCGACATCTTGGAGGATTTCTATTGCCCAGTTGAAAAGTGTAACGTAATTGACTGTTCAGTACCAGGCTGGTTATATTGGAGCCTAAACCCAAGAAAAGTTTAACGTTGTGTTCCTATTTCGAGCTGTAATAACCAGGCACTAAAACCTAGATGGGATGTGACTCATTCCTCTAAGAGGACGGATCCAGGAGGCGTTCTCAGATCACGACTGACACTAGGAAACGACGAGTTCACTGCAGAGAACAGCAGTTTTGCTCCCAGAGACATTCTTCACAAATATGAGTTGCATTTTCAATGGTTTCAGGAAAGAGACGGAACCCAGCCCTTTATTTTCAGGGTGAAACAGTTAACCACTAGTGTAGAATGCCACCAAGAGCACTGCAGAAGAGCGAACGCTGCTGTTTCAGAGAGGGGTTGCTCACCCACTAGACAGGATTGGTGAGTTTTCAGAAAACATGTCAGCCTCGCCATTTCGAGTGCACTAGAAGCACTGTGAGAATTTGACTTTCAGAGAACAGCATCCTCACCACACAGGTACTGAGATGAATTCCCTGTAACATCAGGGAAATACGTGTAGGGAATAAAGACACTACAGCTCATTTTAAACTGTTCTCAACAGGCAAGTCAGAACTATCAGACTGTTTATACACATATATGCTCTGACAATGTATTTCTGTGTGCACATGTAAAAAATGATTTAGTAAGTTGAAAGGGTAGAGCCCACTAAAAAAGATACTTGTACAGATATATCCAGAGCAAACACTTAAAATGCAGTCATATTCAGGATTTCTTTTCATGTCTTCATCTTGGTTTGATCTAGCTTAGAATAAGCTTTTCTGGCTTTTAATTATTCCCCAAGTTCTTTTTTTTTAATTGAAAGTAAGTGACACAAGCATAATTTTTCAAGAGCTTTTTCCTCATTATGTATCTGTTCTCACAATGTCACTAACACCTTAAAAGTAAGTGTTCTCAAAAATAAAGCTTTATGACAACATTATTTAGCAATCCTTCTGTGAAAGATCACCTTGCTAATTGCTAGTTGAAACAGGGAAACAGATTGCCTCAATCATTTTCTTCAGTTTGCAGAACAACCCTCTTCTTCCTGCCCATACAAACAATATAGGCACAGGGAGAGAAAAAGTAAGGGCCTCATTTAAATCCAAACCAGTGAAAAAAACAAGATCCATGTAATTCAATGACTCAGCTGACCTCTGTGGACAGATTTTGACCACAAATTGGTACAACAGATCAAAGTTCAAGACAAATTCCTTTTGTTTTTCTTCAGATATATGAACTGTTTGTGTGGCTAAAACTAATCAGATCTGTGAACATTTTGAAGATCAAAGATTTTGTTTTATTTTAATTTAGTTTCATAAAACCTTCTTTCCTATGCAGACAAGTATTAATCTATTTTTTTTCTGTGAATTTGCCAACTGTGGTTACAATCAGAGACGGTACATGTGTCTCCGTTATGTTTAGAAAACTGGAAGCAAACATTATCACTGTGCCCTAGCATTTAAGTGTAAAGACTAAAAATATTAAATTAGGGCAATGGCAAACTCTCAAATTTCCTCCTCATATCACACTTTTAAAGGTTATCTGGGTACAAAAATTTCCCTAGAATATGAAGTTCACATAAGAGGAGGACATCTCAGGACTGAAGCCTTAGGTCCACATCCACATACTTGTATAGGTGCCATTTAAATCATCCTCGATCTCTTTGAAGATGGAAGCCAAAAATTCCAGGTGGGTCCTGAGGAGGACTTGAAACAAATATCTGGAGAATTGCAGAACCCTTAGGTTCACAACAGAGTTTTCTCCCCCTGCTGTGTAAAGGGTAAGTTAGTGACATTGCCTATGTCCTTCCTGCAAATAACTCATTTCTCTGCTTATGGTCCTTCACCCAGGATCCAAGTTCTGAATAGAAAAGTTAAAAAGTGGAGTCCTTTATGACATAATCATGATTGTCCTGCAGAAAAGCATCTACACTGCTTCCTGTTAAATGTCATGGAAAAGATTTCATTTTTTATGTGTTTTTGTCCAGTCTCCCTATAATTGGAATTGCATTACTAGTTTAGTAGCATGTTTCCCAGTAACATACATTTTTAACAAGTGAATGCATCAGAGCACTGAAGGAAAAGGATTCAGTCTAGAATGATCTTGTTCATATGAGGCTGTTAAGCCACAAAGGCCATAACATATGCAAGCAGGATTTAACTTTCATAAGCATGCTAGTCACAGCTGATCCATAAGGGCAGTTAAAACTAGCCTTATAAACACTAAAGTACTGATGGCAGTGGAGACAAAAATATTTTCATATTCAAGTCATTCTTCTAAAAAAGAATGTATAGAGTGCTTTAAAAAGGGCCACCCTTTGCTTTTATACTTAGTTAAGGAAGGAAACTTCCTATAATATTAGAAAATTATACAGCAAAAGAGAGGACTGATCTCTCAGACTTCACATTCTAAAATCCTTATCAGTTATCTACCAGGTCAGGAACTCTGTGGAAGTTTTGAAGTCTTTTCAGCCTTCCAATTCACCTTGATTTTTTTTAGTGTTTTCTTAAATTAGTCCTACAATATATAAGGGGTTAGGACTCAGGCCAGAGTTGCTAAAGTACACAATCTCTCATTATAAACAGACTTATCCCCAGCCTACCACAAAGATCCCACTGGACAAATGTACAGCTATCCTGTACATAGTGACCTGAAAATTAATACAGCACATCTACAATTCTCATTTTCTGCTTTTGAAATCTAGAAATTTGACCCACACTTAAGTCTATCTACACTACTGTGCCACTGAATGCAGAGTAAATTTCCATAAACTGAATATAACATTTAAAGAGCTTACCACACACTTATCATTGTTCCTTCTATATTTTCACAAAAGTTTTCATTTTCCTGTATGCCAAACTATCATTTTTTTTCCTGATCAGTTGGACTAGAGATGATTAGTTACTTCTTACCCAATGGTCTGTAATTTTTCATACAACTTTATTCTTCTAAAGCAAAAAAGACATGTAGCTACAAATTAGGTATTCTATCAAACTATTTTTGGTGAAGAGCAGGAATGTCAGAAATCAGAAAGGAAGTTTTTGATTTCTCTCCTCATCCACCCACTCCAAATAAACCAAC
This sequence comes from Tauraco erythrolophus, assembly GCF_009769465.1. Classification (NCBI taxonomy): domain Eukaryota; kingdom Metazoa; phylum Chordata; class Aves; order Musophagiformes; family Musophagidae; genus Tauraco; species Tauraco erythrolophus. The sequence continues at coordinate 29,456,200 of NC_141467.1, forward strand.
ACAACCAGCTAGCAACTTCTAATAGTTTTATCTCAGTCAAGTTCAAAAGCAAACTTATTAATTTGGTCTTCATACCTTCTACAGACTTCAATCGGCAGATCTGACCTCTGCCGTTACACAATCTTCTCTCAGTCCAGCACACTGCGATGTAAGAGCTTTACCCACAGACTACCAATTTTGTACTTTGGGGAGTCCTCTCCAATTCAAAATAACCCACACCTGCAACTCCCTTAGTATGAGCAGGAAATAAGAAACATATTGAGAAGTACCTATGTGAAAAATAAAGTGGTTGATGAAAAGATTGCTAAAGCACAGGGAACTACTGAAAAGAACCTGATAATAAGTTTAAAGGGTGAGAAATGTACAATCTACATTCTCGTCCATCATGCTTGATGAGCACATATAGATTTCAGTGTTTTATTACTTTAACTTCAAACAATTAAAATGAAATTGACCTTTTCAGTTAACTTCTTTTAGCTCATTTCTTGTTACCACTAACCTTGGTGCTACCCTAGCAATTATGTCTGTAGATACTAAAACATCTCAATGGCATTCTGGAAATGAAATAATGAAAATATTTTATTAAAAAGCGCATTGATGGAATGAGTGAATTTTATCAACTACCATATCATAATGTTGAACTTGCAAACACAAAACCTGGCATTAGGAAATCTACTATAAGTTTGTGCAGGCTGTTCAAACTTTTTTTAAGAATTCACCTTATCAGATGAAGGTTAGAGAAAGGAAAAAAAGAACAAAAGGGACTTTTCATGCATCTGTAACAGTCATCCAAACAAGAACAGGAGTAACAACATATCAACATAAACAAGTTCCCCTCCATTTATGTACATATTGCTGTCCTATAATGAACTGCTAAGAAGGATGACAAAGAACAATAATTACTTAACTTAGCATACAATTCCGACAACAGAATTAACGAACATAAGTCCGCTACAAGACAAGTTGTGAACAGGAGGTTGAGAGAGAAGTTTCACAGTAATTCATCTCTCTTGAAATATCATTGACCCAATTTTAGACATAACAGCATAAACTACTGTCGCTTTGAATGTTTTATGGTTGTGCTGTATCTACACAAATAAATCACTCTTCTAGATTTTACACAGAATAAATGAAAACGCTAGCATGAGATACTGTACAGACCTAATACTGCTTATTTCTACCTAAGCAAGAGAGGGGGCAGATATCAGAAGCCCAAGCCAATAAGGTACTACTGAGTCTGGCAAAAACAACAAAAAAAGCTGATTTATGAAATAATTCACAGAAATCAAAATTTTACTTTAAATGAACAAATAGACGAATTAGTGGACAAATTTACTGTTTATTTGCACAAACATTGAATAAGGACCATGTTCAACCAATGGTAGACACGGGCACATTTACAAATCCAGTCTGTAGAGTACAAAAGCCATAAATTTCCTAACAACTTTTCACTCAGATAAAGAAATTTTCTATGTAGCTCAAACACATCCCACAGGATTACCTTTTGAGGTCTATCCTCCTCTCCCAGTAAAGCTCATACATAAGTCAAAGCAAAACTGCAGAGTTTTGTTGTAGTACATCAGGCTGAGCTTAAACACCACATTTCTGATTTGAGACCTGAAGTGGAAAAAGTAGAGTAAATATCTCCTTAAGTTCCTCCTTTCTGAAACTTTGCAGTTCTTCCAAATCTCACATTCAAGCAGTAAGTAGAAATAATCTGCAATATGTAGTCTGATCACCACTGCTCATTTTAATTGCCACCATTTATTAATCAATTACTTGTAGCATTAGTAATAATACTATTATTTGCCAACAAGAAATATTAATATGCATTGCAGTGTGATCTTAGGCAAGAATTCCTATGGATATTAAATGACCTAGCTTCAAATTCAACAAAGTATTTTAAAGAACTTACAAATTCAAAGACAGAATTCAACGAATGAAAGAAAAATAGAAATACATAGCCCAACCCAACTATCAACACAGGCCAAGTTCTGCCACACATACTAACACTGAACCTCACTACACAAGCCCTCTTAATCTGCATTAGCAGAACAACTTTTTTTTGAGTTATTCTAATAAAAGCCCACAGAAAGTGGTTCTACATTGCCCAGGAAAATACACAAGAGATCAAAAATACTTTTTGTGTTTATCAGTTACACCACACAGACACAAGAGCACAGCGCTCACATCTCAACCAACACAAAGCCACATAGTCCTACTGCCATCACACAAATACCCCTCGCAGGTGAGAATTTTATACAATCAGCTACACCCTGGCCAGCATCACACCCCATCCCCAATAGTCTGCAGGTTCTCCCTTGACCTAGTATCCAATTACAAGAAGTAAGTTTCCTTCTTGATCACATTAAATTATGTTTCACCTATAAGCTGATTCTCAAAGCACTTCATCAGAAACAGAGTTCTGCTGCTGCAAACACGATTAAATAGCTACTATTAATCCCTCTTGGCAGAAATATTATACATTTGATTCTGTTTCCATACTGTTAATAATTTCCAGTGGTAAATGTAGTACAAGGTCACACTACATATTATCAACAAGATATGTAAGGAGATAGAAGAAGGGACAAGCAAAGTTACTCTATATTGTCTGAAAATCTTCATTCATATCTTTCTGCTTAAAAGTAAGGACCTTCTCTACAGTAATCTACATTGTGGGGTATTGTGCTAAAGGCATTGTATGTAAAGTGAAAAATTCAACAAATGCCTACTGAAATGATATCAGATGATAAATAATTTAATGGATGAGCTTTATAGAATGTAAACATTCTCAAATTACTTTGCCATGAATTAGTAATCAAAAGCTAAATTATTTAAATTTCTACTGCAAAGGGGAAACCTAATGAGATCATAAAAATTCCTTGTAAGAGAATTCCAGACTAAAAGTATGTTTTCCAGGAAGGTAATTTACAGTCCAGTAATTTATAGCTATAAAATCGTGTTTCTGTAGTCAGGATGATTTATTTTCTGCACTTACCATGATGAATGTTTGAAGTATAGTGATAACCTTCTTTTGCCACTGTGCAATATCATAAACACCAGGAAGGTCTTTTCATAAACTGGAATCCAGTCTAATTTTCTAGGAGTTGTCTTCAGGAAATCAGTATGTAAGAATACAGTCATTACTGTATTTTAAAATATTTACCTTGTAATTAATCTTCAAGAGTGATATGCCTAAGAGTGTCAGCACTATACGAGGCAAAAGAGTTAAATATATTAAGATGCAACCATGCAACAGCTTAGTCTCTATGAGAATTTTCCGTAGCAAAGAGACAATTGCAGACTTCTCTTACTCAGTTTTACTCTGAAATTGAAAATTTACAAACTAATTGTAAATGATTTATTTTCTTATGGCAAGTAAGCACTTTTTCTTCCTCTGTTTTTAGTTTAATTCAGATTCTCAGAATGAAGACAACACATTAAGAGAGACCAAACGCAAAAAACGTGATGAAGAGATTCTTGTCAAAGTTCTGATGGCGTAGATATCTGTGCCACATTTCCTATAAACTAAGAACTATGAAAAAGCAGTGAGTTGTCAGTATAACTTCATCATCCTCTTCAGCTAATAAATTAAGCAACAGAAAAGTGATCTTCACCAGCATGAAATCAATGGAAGATCAGTTCGAAGTTAGTCAACATTTTACTTGTTTACAAGTTTGTTTGTGTTAAACAAGATGTAAAAAGAGACAGAGGTACATTCCCAGTCCCAGTCAGGCACACAAACAGGCAGCTGGAGAGAAAGCTACCAACCTGAGACAAGCTGTAGTCATTAACAGGAGGGGAAAACCATGCCTTTGTTGGCAGCGAGTGAGTGCACCTGGGGGAATCTCAGGTTTGCAAGATGAGGCAAGCAGGGGCTCAATTAAGGCTGCTGGCCATTTGACTCAAACTCCTTGGGAATATAGACGGAAACTAAAATTAATTTAAACACTACTTTCTCTTTTATCTACAAAGAATGAGAGCAAGACAGACAGAAGCACTATCCTACTTATTTTTCGTAAAATAAGTTGGCTGCCTGTCTACCCTGAGTAGAACTGGAAATTTTTTATTTTTGTAGTGGCTTATGACAATCATAAAGAGCCTATAAATTACTGAAAATAAAGAGTCATCTTTAGTATTCTGACGCTGTGTCAGGATGCAAGACACGAAAATTTAGAGGAGGACTACGGGGTGAATTTTGATGAAGCAATAAGAATTTTCCTATGAAAGAATATCTATGCAAAAAAACAGTGGAGACAGACAATATAATGCCATGCAAGTAACAAAAGGCACAAAGTCACTCTCTGAAAATCAGGGCCCAGAACATTTGTAAAGAAGACAATGAAAAGGATGATAGTTTTGGAAATTCATATTTTGGAAAATATGCAAGAACAGCAATTGTTCACATCATTCTGTGAAAGTACATGGGTATCAGGACAGGGTTCATAGCAGGAGCAAGAGCACCACTAGCTCAAGTAATTCTTCACAGGGACAACAGACAACATTGCAGATGAAGACGAAGGGGCTATTAGATTGGAAGTACACTCAATATTTATTTTTGAGTTTACACGCTTATCGGCTCCTGTCAATTACATTACCACAGAAATGAAATCAAGAAAACAATAAAACTTGCAGTGCTGATCTCATCTCCTAAACAAGTTCTTGAAGTAAATATGATTCTGAAGTTGGTAAAAACACAATTTGTAATAGTACTGTGGAAAAAACACTTTAAAAAGTTACTAGGTTAAAACTAAGCCCATGTTCTCTCTTTTTCAAGAGGATGTAGTTTTTGAAAAAGGCAAAGGGACAAAAACATCTGAAGGAGAATTTGAGGAGTGACTCTGTAAGAGATGGAACTTATCAAAACAGTCAGAATAAAGCCCAGTGTGGCCAGTTTGCTGCTCTGGGAAGCAAAAAAACAACACAAAAATAATCAGTTACTTAATAATTAAAGCAGAGTTATAACAGGTAGAAGTAGAAAATTCTACATCTGTATACAAATATCTACGATAGCCATCTTTTCTATAAAGAGCCATTTAGGTTGTTCGTTCAGGCACCTGAGAAAATCCACAGAGGAAAAAGATCAAACAAAATACTAACACCTATAAGGACAACAGTCCAATGGTATAAAAGAAAAAAGAGAGCAAGAAAAGAGGAAGAGGAAGAGGAAGAGGGGGGAGGGAGGGAGGGAGGGGAAGAATGAGAAGTAGAATGAGAGGGAGGGAGGGAAGGAGAACAAGAGAAAGGGAGCTATAGCTGCATGGCTTAAGCTGAACAAGGAACAAATTCTTTGCAGAATAAATTGTAGAATACCAACAGGGGGAATACTAGCATTTTGTGTTGTATAGATATAAACCAAAAATCAGATTAAAACCTGCTTAGTCTACCCCAATGGGTAAAGAAGGAAGGAACACGAAAATCAGACACCTGTAGAAGGAAGTCTGTGTCCCAGGCTCTTGTCCAAATAAACCATCTTAAAACACAACACAGACATTTATTTCATAAGAGAGTAATACACAACAGTAGATGTAGCTACAGTCTTCTGGAATTTTCAACTCTAATTCTTACATTGATAAAAGCCACAAAACACTTACTGTATAAACTGCAGAGCAAACTAGAGGAAGAGCTAGAGGCATGATTGCCAGGTGCTGGACATGGCAGCATACTCCAGGCCACTCCAGATATCTGTCCAGCCAGGGAAGCAACACCAGTCCCAGCACGATTCCCACAATGAGTTGCATTGGAATAGTTCCCATTGAACATGGTTCAAGAGGGTCATCATCTTTGTATCACCCTTCCCCTTGATGGCATGTCACAGTCCTGAGGCACGAGAGAGTCATTTTTAAATAACTCTCTCTCCCATTACCACAGCATTAGCAAAACCATATGTAAAAAAAATCCAAAATCTAGAACATATTGAGTTTATAAAAAGAATAAACAAATAATCAGAAACAATTCCCACCACTGAACAGGAGGATACCTGTTCAGGATGCTGTTCCAGAGCTGAACAAATTACAGCATTGCATTCCTCTGAGAGGAAACTGTCAAACTTGAACACTGACTTTTTTTCAAAGAGAAATGCTGAGGAGGATTAAGGCCATAGTTTGAATTCCCATTCTTCCAAGTCTACCATTATTTCAGTATACAAAGAGCTTCAGGTCACTCTCAACTCAAGCTGACCGGCTCTGCTACTTCTAAAGAAGAAAGTAACAGCATTCTTACACAAGCATGAGATGTTTTGGAATTAACTAGATTTGCTTCATCAGCTCTAAGTTAAATTTATTTTTTAATTCTTGTAAGCAGCGTTATATTCTGTAATTTCTCTTCTCATACATTTTAGTGTTGTAATAAAAAAGAAAATAATTCTCAATATTTTCTTCTCATCTAACAGAATTAAGGCAAATTGTGACAACACTTAAGCTCTTTAAATGAGCAAGCTCAGACAGAAGCAGCACTTCAGCCATGGCAGCTCAGGTAGGTTATTACAACACTGCAGAGCTAGGGAACTCCAAAAGATCCATGGAGGAAAACTAGTGCCTCTAGACGACCCGACTCCATGGGAATGAAGTAGAGTTATAACAGAGTAGGATGGAGTGACACAGTAGTGATACCCTTAGTCATTCCCAAACTGACAATCTAAGAGTCAACGAGAACTGCACAGTCACACAGCACACTGGTTACTGACAACCACAGTCAGAGCTACTCTGAGTGCTTGCTGTAGCTTACCACCTGCTGGTTTTCCATTATTTGTCTCCCCTGTTCCTTCTTTTATATTACTCTTATTCTTGCACCTGTCAAAATTCTTTCTCTCTTAAACCTCCTTCAAAATTCCTCTTCTTCTTTCATATTTCTACTCTCCCAAGAGATCCATCTTCCATCTTTTGTACCTTTCCTTATCTCTAATTCCTTCTTGCCTCTCTGCTCCAAAAATCTCCTAGTATTCATCCCTAGAATACTGCTTCCTTTCCAAGTCTCCCCCCCTCTTTCTTTGAAAAAAATTCCTTCTCAGATTCACTCATTCATCCCTTATTCTCCTTCTTCCATTCTCTTTCTCCCAGACATCTTTTCCTCCATTTCTTTCACCTGGTATACACTTTCCCCACGACAAATCCATTTGTTCTTCTCCAGAGTCCTGATTTTGCCTCTGCCTCCCCCTTTCGACACAGACACCGCTATTAGATACCTCCCTCGGTAGAACAGCTTCTGCTTCCTAAGGGTCACACCTACTGCAGATACAGTAAGGAAATACAAGAGCCACATCTTCCCTGTCTTCTCTCCTGCATCGTTCCACCCCTCGCAGAGCTCTGTTCCTTTTTACTGTCTGTAAGCTGGGGTGTCCCATCAAGTTTAAACCTCTTCCCTCCTGCTGCAGCTACTTCTAAAACCCATGCCTTTTTCCCTCATATCACCTATTTTCAGTGCCACACTTTCTTATGTGACCCCCAAAACCCAGGTAAGCTTACTTATATCTTCTGTCACATGCAGTATTATCATTCTCTTACCCAATATAAACAATTATATTGTCCATTTGGATGAATATCAATCAAAACTCTCAAAAGATATTTTCTTTCTAAAAGTTCTGAACATTAAAACATACTTTTGTACAGCTTTATCTAAAAGCCCTTTCACACATTTCCAATAATAGATTAAGTAATAGGATTGTTCAGACTGCTTTTAAAACAAAATGAACCAGTTAGACGTCTTTTGAAAGAGTATGAAGGTACAGGCCAAGGGCAGCTTTACTCTGTTAATCTCTCACAAGGCTTTTGCCAATAATCCTGAGTTAATAAAAATGAGATTGTGAAGGTTAGGATACTGCTTGTGACACAACTTTTCTGAAAAGGGAAAGATACTTCTTGTCTTGATCTCCAAATGTAAGAGTGACAGATGAAAATCACAAATGTAAGAGCGACAGACTAAAATGAGTACACATGCACACACAGCTCTATGTACAGCAACCTAATCTAAAACCCAGAACAGGAAACAGGTCTTCTGGCTAATCTACCTCTCCAGGCATGGATTAGGCCTGAGGTGTACAACAGCAGCCATTGGGTAAAAGGACTCTTGCAAATGTTCAGTCTGTGTTGAACATGTCCAAATTTAAGGCATGCTTAAACATGATGTTTTCATCAGGTTTTACGTGTGCTTCTGGATTTTCTGCATAATTTTGGCTGTAAAAATTTTATTCCTAGTAGTAGCATAGAAGACCAGAAGAGTCCACTTTGCTAAAAGGAAATAAAATATGTCCACATTTGTGATGTGGAAATTATTAAGGGACTAAGTATGAAATTCCACAGTGTCAATTTTTCACAGTAAAATGAAAGGAGTACTTAATGCTGGTAACAGTATGGCTCTTCAGAGACTTGAAATTCGCTGTGTGAGGTTAAAGAATATATTCAGAAAGCACAGCAGTCTAAGGAAAAAGGCTCCTACCAGAGAAGAAGGTATTCTTGAGCACAACATGTTTTTTTTCTAAGAAATGAATTCCCCATTGATTACATTATAAAATAAATGAAAGGTGTGGTGGGACATGGATGTTCTTTAGATTGGTTTCATCAGTGTTGACATTACTTTGTCCCATGTTTAGTTAACATACTGTGTTGAGGCACAGCTGTAAGCTACTTTACCTCCATTGTAGTAGCAGCTATTGAAACCTTTGTTTTCAAAGAAAGTATCACTCAAAGAGACAGTAAAACCATGCAAATGACTGTGTGGAGGGAGAGAGGAGAAAGTATGTAGAGGGGAATATAGGAACTTCCAAAAGCAACAGCAGCACGGAAGTACACTTATCCTTAGTCTATCAATTCATTCCACAAGCATGAGTGTTACAGTTCTATATTATTCCAAATCTGCCTTCTAGGTTGATCAAAATGTCTCTTGCCCTCAAAAAGGTGTGACTAATTTAACAGAAATGTAGTTGATATAACAGAAATGTAGTTTTTCGTAGAGGTAACACTTTTCATTCATATGCCTCCTTCCTTCATACAGTAGAAATCACATTTTCTATTCCATGGCTTTCTTATACCTTTGTGGACAGGGCGATGGTGCGCTTATAATTAATATCACATCACCATGTGCAGTTCCATGCTCGGTACTTCAGCCTTCCCTCAGGCATTTACCCACTCCCACTTAGCCGCAGCACAAAGTTTTGGTGTACGCTAACCTCTTTCTCAAACCTTAACCCTAGGCTTTTATGGAAGGGAGGCAGCTGCCAGACCTTTTTTTACCCTCCAGCACTTCTTCTGGTTTTGTTTGCTTTTTTGCCAGGCACTCCAAATGTGGGCTTGACATTAATTGATCTGCACGTAAACTTTAAGTTTTTCCCTGAACATGACTTAAGTTTTATTAATTGTGCAGAGAAAACTGGTTTTACCTGATGTACCAAGACACAAGCTTCTTACAAACTATGCTCCATCAGCCTTGTTTTAAGAGAAGAAAGAGAATAGTTTCTGTGTAAGGGAAATCAACTCACTGCGTCTGTCAGGCACTTTTCTTTCTTTGAAGAATGGACTTGAACTCTTTTCTGAATCTCATGAGCAAGAACATTTTTTCCTAAGATTATTCAGAGTTACTCCAACAAAACAAGTGCACTACTATATGGCATCAGGTATACACACATGCACATACAACGTAAATCGTTTTGGTTTTGGTTTTTTTTCCTGCTTAGCTGCTTTTTCTACAAGATGGCTCACTAAGGACCAAAACTCTTAGTGAAGATAATATTCAGAAATAGGCCGAGGACTCAACATCATTATTAAAGCATATGAAAACCTGACCATTGCTGTGTTTTGCAGAGGCTTATGTTACGTTGTCCTGATCAAACACTGAGACTCACTTGGAATTACGTGTGCTCAGACACAGAACGAAGCAAACTTCTTCTGGACTCTTTGGCTCCAAGTGACTGATGACCACTATCTAATTCCCAAAGGAAAGCCATTAAAAGACAGGTTAATTGTTGAAACATGAAGCTAAAAGTCTGGTAATGGAACAAACAAAACTCACTCTGTATGTGCAGGGAACAGATGAGCAGAAGCGGAAGACAGTCAGACACAAGCTGTGAAATGGTTTATGTCTTTAACATTCAGAGGAACTTGACAGTGAGACTAAATCGCAGATGTAATATTACATTCCAGATAAAAATGAAATGAATGAGATCTGTTTAATCAGCAAGAAAAAGAAGAAAGCTTGAAGAATACATGATTGATAAGAAGCTGGTGAGCCATTCTCGCAGTTTTCAAAACTAATTGGATTCCTGATAAGCAATCAGATGATTGGTACCTGGAGGTGGAAAAAAGATGTCCTCAGGAGAGTGCTGGATGTCCTGGAATAAACTCTAGGCAAAGCAATAGACCCTGACAAAGAAAAGAAGTAATCATATCCATATGGATGTTTATGGAAGACAGTAGTTGTGGAAAAGTACTAAAGAAACTTGATAGCTTATGGAGCTTGCAATCAAAGTCGCTTCACAAATAGCATATGAAACTATATACATTAGAGGGTAAAGGACAACCATTCTAATCTCATGTAGCAGGCATATCTGGGAAAAAAGTTAATGTAATCAACCTAAAATCTGAACTATTACTAGTGCTAAATGTGTCAGTGTTGTTACATTAGAGAGGTGCATGGGTAGGCTCCAAGGTGTGTTTTCTGACTGGGATTAATGTTTGCAGTTTTGGAATAATGCAGTTGTTGCCATTACAAGCATATTAATCCTCTCTCCCAGGAAATAAGATCTGAAAAGTCATTGAAAAAGCTATCTGCTTTTAAAGCAGGGAAAGCACAGAAGTGAGTATCTCTTTCTTTTGCTCCATGAGGGTTGTTATCAGAGTCAATGCAAAGTATGTCAGCCCTTCTGAAGCATGGGCAGCTGGCTTTCCATTGCAGTTGGTGAGAAAATAAACTCAGAGACCAAACTTGCAACGATAACAGTGCTGCATGACACAGCATCATCTAATATATCCCCCAAAGTTACGTGAGCTTGAGGTTTGCTTATGTTTATGCTGAAAATCAACCATTAGCCAGCTGTTCCGGTGTACTAGATTATTCTTTTTCATGACTTACTCTCCACCAAATATTTGTTCTAGCAATCTGGATTAACCATGAATACAGATGGAGTTATTTCCTACCCATATAACAATAAAATATTACAATGTACAGGTAGATCAACATTATATGAGAAATAGTAGAAACAGACAGCAATGAAACACATGAATAGCAAACCCATTATACGCTAGTCAGAGAGTCAAGGCAGAGGTTCAAACAGTCCATTCAAAGCAATCAGAAGAAAGCAGTAGCAACAAATTTTATTTGTAGCACAGCAGTGAAAATAGACAAGAATGTATGAAAGACGAGAAAATAGACAAGAATTTTATGAAAATATATAAAAAGTGGACCAAAATTTAATGTAGTTAAAATGAAAATGTGAAGAACTTCGCTTTCTTTTCAGAATTTAAAAATTTTATGTTGTGTTAAAAGTTTTTCTTTTTTTATTATTTATTTAAATCCACTACCTAAATTTAGGATGACACTGATTAAAGTAGACTTTCGTTTGTCCATTGGCAACTTGGAGAATATGCCATAAAACACCCCTTTTGCCCTTAAAGTCACATGGGGAGAAGTAAAAATACAATGCTTAAAAAAATTAAAATGCTACCAAAGGTCAAACTTGTGTTTCTAAAAACACAATGCCTAACCTTCAGGCTTTCTAAGATGCTTCACTGTGTACAATGGAATTTTAAAATACTCTGTACTCCTGATCTGTAGATCAGGAGACTATTTTAGGTGCCTAACATTTTGAACATCAGGACTTTTTTTCATTTTTTTCCCTTTTGCCCATACCGCTCTTTTGATCGAAGGAGAAGAGGCAGAGAAAAATCATAATTGTTACTGCTGGTCAAAGAATGATCAAGAAGAGAACATGATTGCTAAAAAGATTCAATAAAAGGTCAAAGACAATAAAAAAGAGAAATATATGTTCAGTACAACAAAGCACAAAAACAAGAAAATTAAGCTCTTCAGCACTAAGCAATCTTTAGCTACAGCTCATTTTACATTTTCTAATTTTAATGCCGCACTGCACAAAGAGCAAGTGATAACAGATAGAGGTTACCTTTAGTGCAAAGAAACTCCCAAATTTGAAAGCAATATGATTTTGTATTTGCACTTCAGTGGAGGAGTTATTTCAACTGGAAGAATTAACTGAGGAAGTAGTAAATACCAAAGAAAAGCAAAAAATTGAAGAACAAAGAGAATTAGAAAAAGAGAACAGAACTAAAAATGTAGGACATTAGATGTGCCAGCAGTCATCTGGTATCTGTCACAACAAAAACTGAAAAGAAAAATCTACCACTCAAAGGAGAAATGAACTTCAGCATCTTTTGAGGAAGCAGGACTAAAACCACTCCACACCAACATGACTCTGCATACTAAGGACAAAAGTTAATCTGTGTCTGAATTTTACTTGATAAAATTCAAAATCTGTATTTTCTTTCATTCCATACACGTGAGGAATTAATAGGGAGCACATGCACAGCCCAGTGAGGATATAATGAAGTCAGTGGAAGAGGTAGCAGCACCCTCACGCAGGAATATTGACATTTCAAGAGAGTAAAACTGAGTCTCTAAAGTGAATTGCAAAAAAAAAAAACCCAACAAACAACAACAAAGCAACAAGAAAAAAAAGTGAGAATTTGGGTTGATGAAATACAGTGTAAGAGCTTTTCCTATGAATTGATAAAGTAATGTCTTTTCTGTGGGCTGGAGCTAAAGATAGTTCTCTGAACAGAAATTTTTCAGTTGTCATTTTTATTTTACAACAATAATGGAAAGAAAAAAATAAAAAACCTGAAGTATCCCATAACCTGTTTACAACAAAAAGCCAATTTCCTTCAGAAAAGTGGTAATTTTTCCAAAAAATGTTTCAATTTCTGAATCTTTACACTATCTGCTTTTTAAAAAAATACTCCTATGCTATGATGTCTGAATTATTATCATTCTGTACAGCAAATATATATTCAAACTTTTTCCTGTATTTTTTATTTAGGAAAAAAACATTGTTAAGCCTGGAGGCTACTTCAAGATTAAGATCTGACATTTTTAGCACTTTAAAACTGTACCACAAATCAAGTCAACACAATGTTCACTTAGTTTTTTAACAGGAATTTAAAAAGCAACAACTACAACAACAACAACAACAAAACAACACAACACACACACACACAAAAACACCACCACGGATTTTCCCAAACATTAAAGACTTCATTTTCTAATTCTTTTCTACAAAAATCTGCAACCATAAAAGTACAATTGCGCTCATGTTTCACAAAAAGCAACATCAATCCTCATTCACCTGTCAGAATAACGCTGCCACAGCAGGTGGCTTTACCCACAACAACAATGAATGACTAATTTTGTCATGAACAGGTGAACTGGATTGACTCAGTTTAGCTATTCTGTCTCTGAAGTTTTCTTCTAATTACCAAGTAGTTCAACAAGCACCAGAACTACAATCTCATTTTCCTGTCCATTTGTGTCTCAGGACTAAGTTTCCATAAGGATTCCCAGTTTTCTGTTAAATAGGTCTTTCTCTGATCCACAGCATTTGTAGGATATCAACATCCCTGACTCTTCTGCCAATTCTGGTTGAAATTGGCCAATAGGTTTAAAAGGTGCCAGGTGAGAATGAACTTCTTGTGATGTGCTGACCTAAAACCCCCGGATTTTCATGGCACTCACCATGCAGGATTACGAGCTATTAAAATGAAGCCATTCAAGATAGAGATGACACTAATTTGATGTGAAGAAATAGGGTCTTTTGAATGTGACAGATGAGATCTAAAACACAGTCATCACAAAGCAATCTAAACATAAAAGATCAATAATCTTTCTATGGTCACGATATGAAGGAAGCAGTCCTCTGTGCTTTGTAACCTTCATGTTTCTCTTATACCACTTGTTATCAGCACCACAGTTTCGGATATAGCTTGCTCCAGTTAGACCAGACAGCCTGGGATACATAACATAGGCTCTCTAAATTTCTCCTGTTGTATGGCCACAGCTGAGAGATTCAAAGAAAAGAGGGAAAAAACACAGTTCTGACAGGATAATTTAGAAACGCTCACATTTGAAGAATTTGGTGTGAATGTTTAGAAACAATTCTTCAACAGACAAAAATGAAAGATGTCTTACTGGGCATTAAAAAGAGCATGGGACAAAGCACCAGCTTTTCAGTGATGAAACTCCACGATTCATGTAAATCAAATAATAATACACAGTAATACAAAGACACACTAGTAATATAGATATTCACATGCAAAAGTGATAACAGCTTGAGAATTAAGAGAATTAAGCTCAACAACTATCAAGACAAAATTTCTTGTAGAATTTACCACTTAACCATTAACCATTTTGTTAGAGGCATTAATTTTAGCACCAGTGTAATTGCCTTGGAAATAACCTTGATAATGGTTGACTTGTTTAAATTTAAAACTGTGAGTCAGTCTGCGATGTAAATCCTGAGGAAGAAAAACAAAACTCTGTGAAGTTTAATGCCTTGTGATTTTGTATGAAGATCAGGGGTCCACAGAAGAGTCAGGTGTACAGAAGACACACACTATAGATCTTATTTATGTAACAAAATACACGATGGGCTGGTATGCATGTAAATGGGACTGAGGTTTCAATTTTTCTAAGCACTAAAGGTGAAAGTTAAAAATTGTTAGCTTAGTAGTATGCTGGCAGACACGGTAGATTACTTAATAGAGATTTGAAAGCTGTAATTAACACTGAAATTCACAAAATGGCACTGCAGTTTTAACAGCTCTTGTAGGTTACAAACAAAAATTAAAGTAAAAAAAACAGCCTAAACAAGCCAATATGAATTTGGCAAGGGTGGTGGTGGTGAGTGAGGATGTTGTTAGTGGATGATGGTGTTGGGTGGTGATTTCTGCCAAATGAGATGGAGAAGATCTGACTGAATTATCTTAATTTTCCACCTTTTTTTGCCTTAAAAATCAATTAGTTTATGAGACTTGTTTGCGAAAGAAGAGCCAACACCTCATATGACCATGCTTCTCTCAGTAGCCTGTGAAATCATGAACAAGGTAGACATTCTGCAATTCTAAGCCTACAATTTCTTTTTCATCATGGCATATTTTTTGTTCTTCCTTTTCTGTGATATTTTTACCTATTGCCTACAGTTTCTTGTGAGTAATTAAGAGTAAACAGAACAGAAACACCATGTGCTTGCCCAGTAAATTTCAAACTCCTTTTTGTTGAGGTTTTTTTTCTGTCGTTTTTTTTTTTAATATAACAATAAAGTCAGATTCACAAAGCTGTTTGAACATCTCACCCAAACAAATGGAAACGGAAAGATGATGTGCAAACACCTTTTTCCTAAAGAAGTCATTATCAACTATTTTTCAATGTTTCTATGTCTGTTGTGGGTTCATCAGGACTGGTAGGCCACGAGTTGCACTTCAGTCTGGTATCATCGT
Source organism: Tauraco erythrolophus (assembly GCF_009769465.1). Taxonomy (NCBI): domain Eukaryota; kingdom Metazoa; phylum Chordata; class Aves; order Musophagiformes; family Musophagidae; genus Tauraco; species Tauraco erythrolophus. The sequence goes on from NC_141467.1 coordinate 29,471,694, forward strand.
CTAAGTAACAATGATTTCAGTTACACTGAGAACAGCTGATTCATATGTATTCCTTAGAGTCCTAATGCTGACAAAGATTTTAAGGGTCACAAGGGATACCACTCTTTTACTTGAACCTGAATTATTTTCCTGATGACTACTCAGCCTGTGAGTGACCACTGCTGCAATTTTGGTGACACACCTCACGGTGAGCTCATTGCAGGTTACAAATCCAATGGAAAGGGCTTTGGTTTGAAACTCTACAGGCTGGAATGCATTGAGAGGGGAAGAGCGCTCTAAATCATCATCAAATTAGCACAAGAGTTTTCTCTCAGTCTTTGTGACATTTGTTCTTCAGGTTCTCAGGCTGGAAGAATCTGTCATAATCTCAATTGCTGCAGAAGAAAAGATGTGCAGTGAACATCTCCTCATGGTCTATATATCAACTTCAGTCTTTTCAAGAACAGATGAATAGGACTTCGAAAGTCAGTGACTCGGCAACTTGGAACATAGTCTAGTGATTGTGATTCATCTTTACAGTTATTACTTGGCCTTCAAAGTTGCTGGTGAAACTCACAGTGGCTGTCTAGAACATCAAAATTGTTCTTATTTGTTTGGCTATGTTTCCGCTACCATTCACTGAGCTAATGTTTTCCATCTCAGTAATCTGACTATGGGTGGCGTCCATATGAATGATTTAATCAAAATACTCAGGATCTTTTCAAAACATTTTGGCTATCTTAGCTTTCTTCATTCTGACTGTGCCATGCACCTCAGTTTCTATAGCTTATACCAAATTCAAGCCCAGTTTCGATGCCCTAGACTCAGTTTCCTATTTACTTTTTGTCATCACCATATAACCCCTAGCTTCTAAGATCTTACAGTTATCAGATTTGGACAAGTAAATAGAAAGCCATATATACACTCTGTTGATAGGCATATTTTCATACATGTTGGACGTTAGATGTTTTGAATCTAAGTCATGTAACTCGTACTCACTACAGCTATTTCTTCATCTTTTCCATCCTTATCAGAGTGCGAGATCATCCATTTTGAACTTACGTGACTTCGTGTTTGTGACTATCCAGATGCTTGTACTTCTCACAGGCATTTTTCAGTATTTTCATTAGCTCCTAAGCAGTTCTGTGCATTCATTCTATTTTATTTTCCTTCTCTAGGGTCAGGCCATCTACAGTTAATAGCTTTTCATCTGTCTCTGAGGTATGATCCCATTAAAATTCTGTTTTAACTTGTCATCTTCATCTACAAATGCACAGTTCTATGAGCAGCAGCCGAGATTCCAATTCATCTTTGGTGTCTAGTGAGCCTTGGGTCCTCTCATGAAATGTCTGAATAGAAGTGCTTTCAGATGGCTCATGCACTTCAAATAAGTTGGAGACTTATGATCATCAAGGGTTATTTGTCCATTCGATTCTCATTCTCTTTCTTTCTGTCCCATGCATATTTGAAAGTGTTCAACCTTTTAAGTTGCTAACCATCTGTCTCCTTCAGGTCCTGCAAACATCAGCATCATGCAGTTCTTTCCATCTGGCTTCACTTTCAGAAATGTTTACATTTCAAAATCTACTGGAGATATTTTTCTAACAACAACTTTATTAGCCATTTGCATTTTCCTTTGACACTTTGCCTTGTAACCAGAACAATTCTTTAATTTAACATCCAAAAATTGAAAGACTCGCTTGGATCCCCAATGTATTTCCTGTCATTTAGATTGTGTACACACACTGTAGAAGGTAGGTCTCTCTTTCAAACAGTGTTTACCACAGTTATAGCAGCAACGTTAGTCAAAATAACTGTCTCGTTACATTAGGCATCTTGTAAACACAGTAAAATGTCAGCTCTTGGACCCAAATTGTTTCCGTCTACATTGTCTTTTTGAGATCACTGACATGTCACCTAAGAATAGAAATCAATACAGAAACAACAGAAAGAGGACCAATACAGGAACCTCTTACATTACAAAGAAGGTGACTAACTGATAGCACATTTGCATAGTTAATTGCTTATTTAATGGTCACATAATAAGCTGGCATTTCTAGCTGTGGTTTAATCTCTTCATTTAGGCATAAAATAGCACCATTAAGCATTTATTTTTACTGCACTCTTCCTGTTATTTCCAAGCCTAAGATATCAAACAAACACCATGGTTGATTCAATTACTGTGAATGGAAAATGTCCAGTTTTTAATGACATCCACTATATATTCCTCCCATCAACAGATCAGAAAGGAAAAAAGTAACTACCCTACTTTGTCTGTTGTTTTGTCCCTCAAAATTTATTACCTCTCAACTTAAAAAATGTAGCAACACCTTTGTGCTTCTTCAAAGTTGAACATATTCCATAAAACACTATGAGGGCATTCAATTTTCCATTTTCCGAACTTTTCTTTCATCTCTGTTATAAAACACTTTTCTCATCCTTAGAACTGCTCTCCTACTTTAAAAACACTGGAAATGAATCTACTTTACTCTTTGCAGAATTGTTTCAATAAATTAAGGGAGAACAGGTGGGAGGTTGAAATGAAAAACCGATTTTCATTTTATGATCTCAATAAAGAAACCTACTGATAGAAAGAAAAATCACACATCAACAAATCACATCGTAATACAATAATTCTTCTCCACCTTTTGAGCTTCAGTGTCATATCAACAGGTTGAAAGTCAACAAACGCCATAAAGCTCAGGTTAGAAGTTTACGAGAGGAGAGGAGAGGAGGAGGCAGAGCATTCTTTCAAGTGTCCAAGTTTCTTTCACTCTGAAAACCAGAAATGCTGGACACACCACACAGGCCAGGTAAGTAACTGTCTGCCACTCAGGGAAAAGCAGCTAAGATAGTACTCAAATATAAACGCGAAAAATCCATGAGTCACACTCTTTCTCTGCCTTCTGTTGTACGCAACTGCTTTATTCCTGGATACTTGGTGAAACACAAACACTTCAAAAACTTTAAAGCTACTATATGTTGACATATTGTATTATGTGAGCACATTCACCTGCTTTCCATATGACTCAACTCTGATTTTCTCACAAGGACCATTACTGTACTATCTCCCTAGAGGCTTAGATTTTAATGTTTTAGTAGAGAATAGGGAGAAGCCAGGAGTAAGGGGGAGGAAGAGAAAGGCATCTTATGTACGAAGTACCAGGTGACTCATAGGGAAAAACAACATTTGAGAATAACTGCAGCAGGCTTCATTTCAGAAATTAATTACTCTGGAAGTCCATTACCCACTCTATACCTCACAGTAAAATTAAAGACAAGGGACACTCTCAGTGCTGAATGGCAAAGCTGCAACAGAAGCCCTTTCACATCAGCTAAGTGAGCATAGGAAGTCTTCTAGCAGGTTTTGCCCATCTGAACGAAAGAGGGACTTTCCAGCCTTCAAACAGGAGGAGGTTATTTCCTTGGAGTGAACAGCTCCTTCCATCTCAACCATCTGACATTTCCTGGACACCTAGCTATGCTAGCGAGGCACACCAAATACCAGCAGTAGCATTTTCAATGACCAAAGAGGAAGAAAGTATCATTTCCTCTATGAGGCTGGGAAATATATCTCTGTTACCACATCCTCATGCCTCAGTTTTTGCAGTAAATGCTGTTAATAGAGGGAAGAGTAAATGAATTTAAGTCAACAGCCAGAGAAATGAAATTAATATCTGCTGTCAAACTGTTACATGTTGATGAGATTGTACAACAAATATATCTCAGCGGGATGACATTTGTATTGACTAATGACAAGCAACATGTAACGAACTGAGTATCAAACAGAGGACATTCTCAAATGTCAAAATCTTGAGATATAGTCTCAAAATATACTTGTGACATTCATCATCATCATGCTGTTAGATTATTTATCAGTCTAAATGTATGAACTCTGTAACTGTTAATGACAAAGCGATATCTGAAACTGGATTATGTTCTCACTGTATATAAAATTTTAACATGTACTACGGTATTTTCTACATCATGAGCCAACTGCACATACCTTAGCCAAAGTTATAGCTTGACTGAAAATCTAAATGTTTTCAGTGGTATCACAACACTGAAAAACTGTCCTTCTGCATATGTTTAAACACACCACAAAATAAGGGAAGAAACGTTGTTATACAAAGAAGTATTTACAGCTGGGCAAAAAATATCAGTTCCTGATGTCCAAGTGACATGTGGCTCCTACATCTCCTTTCACACTTAATCTTTATTATTTGATGTGTGTGTAACTCTCTCTAGTTCTTCAGACTTACTCCCACTTCACAATCCTCTGAGCAAGAGCAGATGAGACCCATCAGGTTAATACATTCTTATTACGTACTCATGGATTTTAGTGCTCTTGCTTTTCAGATATAAGGTTTTATTTATTTAAATGTGGCATTCACCCTTTAGTGCATTTATTACAAGGCTGACATTTGACAATTTTTTTCCATCAGAATCAAACACCAGGAGCATTAACTTTTATTGAGGCCTTTACAAGCATTTAACCGAGTCAGAAGTTTTCAAGGCTACTTATCATTTAGATGTGGTGTTGGCTTGTATAATTTTACTTCATTTTCCTCTTAGAAGTCACACGTGTTATTCAAGGTGTAACAGAAAAGTCTCACAAACAACAGTACTTCTTTCTGACTCAAAAAGTGGAATGGAAAAGATTGCTTTGGGCAAATGTGGGGGGTTTTGTTGGGTTTTTTTTTAAGCTTTCAGAGACAGTAAAGAAAATCCTGATTTCATTCAGACTGAAAAGAAACCAGAAATCCTTCCTATCCCATTTTAATCTATTCAAGAATACCTCTCTGTTCTGCCACACCATGTAGGAAAAGACAAGTTGGAAAGAAGGATTTGAGAGCAAGAGTGAGACAAGGAGTCAGAAAGGGATAAACTGGCTTTGTTTGTTTTTTAAATTGTCCAGCTGCATCTTTCCTGAGAGATCATCTCAGGAGAAAGATTATCATCCATTTGCTTCTTGTGTTGTTGATACCACTAGCTGTCCTGATACTAATGTGCCAGCCTATTATCCTAAGAGCATTTACCAGGAAGACTTTCCTCTTCCTGCTCAGAGCTGTCACCGCTAATGAAACCAGTTCTGCTGTTCCAAACAGTTCAGTCTATATTAGAGAGCAGGAAAACTCTGAACACCTGCTTCTTAGTCTTCCACGGGGAAAAACAGGCAGTTGGTTTTGCATGAGCAAAGGTTTTGTTCCATTGGATTTTTTGCATATAATACCATTTCAACAGAGATGCATAAGATGATACTTGGCTGTCATTGGGTTTCCCTGGTCATAAACTCTTAAGCACTAGAGAAATTATTCATATTTAACAGGAAAGAGCTTAAATAAAGTTACCCATTTTGCAGCAGACTCTAAAGTAACTTAGTCGTGAGACAAAACAACTTGCTGGGGTTACACTGGAATTAAAAGTGCCGAATAATACATAATTCACTTATTTTTCCAGTTACATAAACTCTATAACTTCCTTCCCAGAAGAACCCCCAAACTTTTCTTCATAGAATAAATTCTATGATTCTGTGAAATTGCTGCACAACCCCGAGGTGTACTTGTCATCTGCTTGGCACAGTGAGGAACTCTGCTCAGGAACAAAGTCCCTAAAGAGCAGACAAGATGCAGTACTCAGGAGGAACACAGCAGCTGTCCACGCTGGACACGGGACTGCAGCTTGCTCTCTGGGTGTTAGGAAACACCCTCCTCCCAGTAATTCCCTCTCCCTCTGACTCCCCAGAAGCACAGTCTTTTCTACCCAGGCGAATCCTGTGGCTCTCAAGGGGTGGGGGACAGGGGTTGTGCCTGCAAGGCTCTACCTCATCCTCAAGCACCACAATAATTCCTGTCCTGCTCAACATTCACAGCCCAAGCAGTAGAAAATAACTGGGAAGATTTTTAAGTCATCAGGGACATTTTTAAAGGTCTTTCTTATGGATCTTCTGTTTCAGACTTTTTTTCTTTACTACAGTTTCTATTCTACCGTACTTTCCAGTCCCTCTGCTACCATAATATTGTTAGCAGCCCTGTCACAGCACGAACAGTTTAATTTTAATATTGGCATGTTCCTTTAATCATCTGATCACAAAGCATTTTATGAAAAAGTTAGTGTTATACTTCCCATCTGCTAGATACGAACTGAGGATCCGAACCTGGAATTCAAGTCCTTCAAATCACAGTTCAATGGGAATAGTGTATAGTGTTTCCCTATTTAAGCACAACCATAGCATTCCCTATTTATGCAAAACCAAATACAACCCAAAACCCAAACAAAACAGATATTCCGAGTGGTTTAGGCTTAATAAGAGATTTCTCTTATGTATTTTAAATGTCAGGCCAAGCATCATTTGAAACTGTTCCTTTAAGCTACTTTCACCAGACAGACATTTATGGAGATTCACTGTTATGGAGATAGTTGTCCTTTCTCCACCTCCAGTACATCCCTTCTGGCCCTGGCCCTGTCAATCATTTTCTTGATTCAGAGTGATCTTGGATGAAAATAGAAGAAGATAAAGGTTAAAAAAAATCTCCATAGTCATCTTATTATTCTGGATGTGACAACAGTATTTGGGAGAGACAAACTAAAGGATTTCTAAGTCGATTATAATAAATTTCTGTCTATATATGGGTTTATAGTTACTCTCTGAGGGAGTGCTAGCTGGTGCTAAATTTAATTATAAAATTTCTTTTACAGACATTGCTACTCTGGTTAATAATCCCACGACCGATATTAATCTTTTATGTTCAAGAACTCCATTCTTGGAAACTTCAGTTTGGAGAATAAAAGAGATTCTTCTGTCTGTCATGATTATTTTTTTATAATTTGCATTGATTCCATATTAAATTGTTTCCACAACTAGGAAAAAAAAGCTATATGACCTTCTAATTAGGACTAACAGAAACATGGCACAAAAATTAAGGAACTCTGGCTTTCCAGATAGTGAGGAAATTTCGAAACTGAGTTTTTTCTTTTTTATTTGTTCTGCATTTGGTTGTGGGGGAGTAGGCTCTTTTTTTTTGGAGAAGAATTAATTCACAGTCTGTCAAAAACTATACTTCTACTTTAACCCTCAAGAAACAATGTAGTGCTTCAGAAGTCGATTTCACTTTTATCAGAAAAACTAAAGTGAAGTTCCTGGATTAATGTCCTCAGTTCCACAGCTTGGAAGGCTTGGATGCTCTTACCAAAGCTACTCTTTGTTTTTTAAAACCAGTGGCTGTCAGCTATGGTTTAGTAACATCACACTGTCTTTAGAATACACAAATTTTGCACAGTAAGTGCTATAATGTTTAGCTTCCTAATAGAGTGTTTACAATATAGTAGTATATTGCAATTTTCTTTTAGGGTGTGTTTACATTGGTGGGAAAAAGAAATCAAACTTGATCGTTGCATTTTTTTTTTAAACCTTGATTACCCAATACAATTCAAGGTCCTGCAAGCATTTTATATTAAAATATAACAATAAAGAAGGAAAAATAGGTACAGGGGTAGAATAACAATTATAATGGCAAACCAAAGTCCAGTCTCTCAGCAAATTGACATAGTAAAGGTTGTAGTTAGGACTAGACACTGACAAGATTGAAATGGGACTATATAGCAGGTGGAACACCTGAAATCTTGTGTTATAGAAAACAATAAAACCACAATCAATTATAGCCAGTTTATAACCACAGAATGCCAAAAAAAAAACAAAAACCCTAAGATCATAGAATCATAGAGTCATAGAATGGTTGGGGTTGGAAGGGACCTCAAAGATCATCTAGTTCCAACCCCCCTGCCACGCGCAGGGAAACCCTCCACTACACCAGGTTGCCCAAAGCCTCATCCAACCTGGCCTTGAACGCTTCCAGGGATGGGGCATCTACAACTGCTCTGATAAAATAAAATTCATTTAAAAAATCCAAACATAACACATAGAGAAAATTCAAGTAGTACACACAACTTTTCTAAGCATTAATGAACCTAAATTATAATTTATATTTGATTTAATGAGTTTAACATTTGAAAAACTAAAACAAGCATTACACACAAACAATGAGAGAACATAACCTGACTGGCTTAGATGAAACAAATACTTCTGCAAGCAGCAGAGAAATAACAAACTCACTGTTTCTCTACAGATCTGAGTTTTATAGCTGATCATGAGCTACAACTGAAATTTTCTCCCTGGCATGGGAATTCTTCTCTTCCTTATTTTCCTGACCAAAACACACTATTAAATTGAAACAGGAGAATTAATCTAAAATTACATGAAAATTAAAAACCAACTAAGGCATATTTGCTAGTTTCCAGAATACCCTGACTAAACTCTAAAAAGTAAACCCAGTACAGCAGATGACCTTACTGCAGTTAGTTCATAGATTAATAAAGGCCTTCAGATTATCTCACGTCATTTAAACCAAATGCCTCAGATACATTTTAACACTTTCGATGACTACTGGACCTCGTCTACATCGCATGGGCATAATGACCTGATCATGACTCAGCCACCCTGTAAGCATCAAGGGGTTGATAACCCTCTATCCAATCTAAAAAAGGTTTGGCACGAAAGATGACACAATCACACCTTTTGATGACAAAGAGAGGCTCTGGAACTTTGCTCACAGGACAGGGGCAGGCAGAAGATTTGGCATCAGCATGACTTGAGCAAAGTGGGCCCATTTTGAAAATAAATGTACTGCAATAGTGTTAATCTGTGAAAAGTTTGACTAGGATGCTCAAGGACAGAAAACTACAAATCATAAGCCACTAGTGAGAACTTTTAAAAAATAACTGTCAGTTCTTCCAACGATTTTCGGCACATCAGTGTAGATGTTTGCCATGAGAAAGGGAGCAAGTTGCACAAAAAAGAGCAGCTCCCCAACATGAAAGCAAAGCAGCTGAGTATTGAACCCAACAAAAATAAAGTGTGAATGCATCATGCAAGTCACTCGTGTCAGTTTTCAAGGCAAAGACTAGAAAGAATCTGAAAACAAACTACGAGAGAGAGCTGTATGAGTTCTCACATCAGACAGTCTCTCAGGTAGGTCAGACACCAAGGCTGAAGTCTTCACCTGTCTTCTAAGCACGCTCAAACTATTTCAGTAAGGTAAGTCTCAGAACAGCATTGCACATAAAAAGAACTGACTCTTTAGTATCCAGGCACTGGAAAATGGAAATTCTCTCAAGAATATGTTGAGAATAGAAATAACCATAGACCAAGCGTGACTTAAGACAAATAAGACATCTGAGAAACAGTTGCAATACCAGCAAGAGACAACAAAAGGTAAAGGCAAATTACTGGCTGAAAACTGAGAAAAGTAATGTTCTCTACCTCGTAATCTCTCATCTCAATCTAGGCTAAATTATAGCTCAATTAGCACTCTCTGGGAATGTGAGAAACACAGACTTAACTTCCTTCAGGCAAAGCAGTATTTGAACAGAGGTACCTCATTTCCTGCACAACTGCTCCAGGATTTGTATGAAAACACATATCCCACAGCTGGCTGGGATAGAGAATCGGAAGGGTAAAAGTGAGGAAACTTGTGGGTTGAGGTACAGGCAGTTCAATAGGTAAAGCAAAAGCTGTGCACACAAGGAAAGCAAGGCAAAATAAGGTATTTACTTTCACTACTTCCCATTGTCAGTAGTGAATAAACATCTTTTAGCCACCTCCCAGGATGCAAGGCTTCATCATGTGTAATTGTTACTTGGGAAGACAAATGCCATAACCACAAACGTCCCCCCTTCCTACTCCTTTCCCTGAGCTTTTGTGGCTGAGCATGACATGATGATGATCCTTAGATGATCTCTAAGGTCCCTTCCAGCCTATGCCATTCTATGATTCTACGACATTATATGGTATAGAAGGCCCTTCTGGTCAGTTCGGGTCACCTGTCCCAGCTGTGTCCCCTCCCTACCTCTTGCCCATTCTCAGCCTATTTGCTGGGTGGGAGAGTGGGGAAAAGAGAAAATGTTGTGCATGTACTGCTGGTAACAGTCAAAACGTTGTGTTATCCACATGGCTTTAGTCACAAATCCAAAACACAGTGCCATAGGGGCTGCTATGAAGAAACTTAACCACATCCCAGAGAGAACTAGTACAATTACTTATTTTGGATTGCTGATTGAGCTTCCATACTGTTTCACTACGAAAACAAAATAGCATTACAGATTCCTGTAGGGTGGTTTATATGGTAGGTCCCATTCTGAAAAATATAAAGGTAAATCCACATTTAGAACAGGGTAAGAATGAAGCTAAAACACAGAACATACCCCGGTCTCAAAGAAATGCTCTGATCACGCAAAACAAAAATTCCATTCAATGTGGAACATAACTACACTAGTTCTGAAATACCTGCATGAATGAAAAAGACAAAAAAGGCAATGCTCCAGTAGTTTTCCCACGTGGCAGCAGATGCTTTCAGAGAGGCATAAAATTCAGCATTATTTCATAGAATCATAGAATGACATAGGCTGGAAGGGACCTTAGAGATCATCTAATCCAACCTCCCTGTCATGGGCAGGGACACCTCTCAACTAGACCAGGCTACTCAAGGCTCTGCCCAACTTGGCCTTGAACACCTCCAGGGAAGGGGCATCCACAACTTCTCTGGGCAATTTATTGCAAAGTCTTACCACCCTCGTACTGAAGAATTTCTTCCTAAAATCTAATCTAAATCCATTCTCCTTCAACTTAAACGCATTTCCCCTTGTCCTATCAGTGGACACTCTTGTAAAAAGTCCCTCCCCAGCGTTCCTGTAGGTTCCTTTCAGGTATTGGAAGGCAGCTATTAGGTCCCCCCGAAGTCTTCTCTTTTCAAGGCTGAACAATCCCAGCTCCCGCAACCTGTCCTTGTAGCAGAGGTGCTCCAGCTCCCGGATCATCTTTGTGGCCCTCCTCTGAACACGCTCCAACAAATCTATGTCTCTCTTACGGTGGGGACACCAGAACTGGACGCAGTATTTGAGGTGGGGTCTCACGAGAGCAGAGTAAAGGGGGAGAATCACCTCTCTTGACCTGTTGACCACGCTTCTCTTGATACATCCCAGGATGCGGTTGGCCTCCTGGGCCGCATGAGCGCACTGCCGGCTCATGTTGAGCTTCTCATCTATAAACACCCCCAAATCCTTCTCTTCAGGGCTACTCTCAACCCACTCTGTGCCCAGTTTGTATTTGTGCCTAGGATTGGTCCAACCCAGGTGAAGGACCTTGCATTTTGACTTGTTGAAGCTCATGCAGTTTGCACTGGCCCATTTCTCAAGCCTATCAAGGTCCCTCTGGATGGCATCTCTTCCCTCAAGTGAGTCCATGGCATCACACAGCTTGGTGTCGTCAGCAAACTTACTGAGGGTGCACTCAATGCCATCATCCATGTCACTGACAAAGATGTTGAACAGCACTGGACCCAGAACAGACCCCTGAGGAACACCGCTTGACACTGGTCTCCATGTAGATATTGCGCCATTGACCACAACTCTTTGAGTGTGACCATCCAGCCAGTTCTTTATCCACTGAGTGGTCCATCTGTCAAATCCACGTCTCCCCATTTTAGAGACAAGGATGTCATGTGGGACAGTGTCAAACGCCTTGCACAAATCCAGGAAAATGACATCCGTCGCTTTACCCATGTCAACCAGGGCTGTAGCTTTGTCGTAGAAGGCCACTAAATTAGTCAGGCACGACTTGCCCCTAGTGAAGCCATGTTGGCTGTCACCAACCACTTGCTTATTTTTTATGTGCCTTAGTACAGCTACCAGGAGAATCTGTTCCATGATTTTACCTGGCACAGAGGTAAGGCTGACTGGTCTGTAGTTTCCCAGGTTGTCCTTGGTCCCTTTTTTTAAAAAAAAATTCCTTTGTTTTGTGGTCTCTAGAATTTACCTCGACTGGAGTCAAGGAACTCAAAGGAGTTCAATGCCTGCTTCAGATTAAGAATGAAAATGTATGCCTGCTTTAACCAGGCACAGACGGTGCAAGACTTTGGATTTGGATCTTACAGCTACTCCTATGTGTGTACGTTAGGAGTACCTGCCAGTTCCATTTATGTCATTGGAATTACGTGCTGACTAAGCCACTGTAGTTGATGAGTTCATTATTAATCATAAATACAGAAAACAAGGCAAGAGGAAAATGGACAGATACCAAACATTTGATAACAGGCTAAACATGAAGAAGTCCTGATTCTTGATCCTATATAGGATCCCTATAAAGGTTCACATCTCCTTAAATGTTGACATCTTAAGGGGAGAAGAGAGTGAGAGAGCGCATTTTGATTTAGCTGCCTATGAAAGTACTTAATCAACTGGTGTATTTTAAGGGACAGAATGAGGATTTTCCGTTCCACAATACTACAGACTATCACTGTGATCCTGTGGGTATGGTTTATACTGTAAGAGGACACAAGTAAAGAATACTTTTTTGTAGGCTCTAGAAGAGCCAAGTCTGAAGTAGTATAAGGAGCAAACTGTAACTTTTCTATGTTGCCGCTTTTTATTGTGACCTTGGGGTCACCACAATTCTTTTTCTAATAATAGAAAATTCAGCTGTAAACAGATGGTGGTGTTCCATCTTTTTGGTCCTTCTGGGCATACCATAATGATAACACAGTGAATGTTTATCTCAGCTAGTTTTTATCGCATTGTTTTAGTGGTAAAGTACACTTGACTTATTGGATTCTATACTTTTCATTAAAACTTATTTTATTGTTATCTGTTTTATCTGAGCCTCTAGAGGTAGAAAAGGACAGAAGCTTTTAATTAGAGAACTCTGGATAAAATAATTAACAAACAGTAAATTGCAAGCAATAACCGTATTTCTCAGAGTATCTACAATAAAATCTTTCTTCAGCTATTTGTAATGAGCTAAATACTTTCAGGAAGAGAAATAAAAAGAGTGTTAATTTTATTAAGTGCTTCATTTTCCATCTTGGTGACATTTTCATCTCAATGAGTTAAATGCCCCAAAAGGCAGGAGAACCAGAGCATTGCCTCTGTAGCTCAAGAAGTAAAACCCTACACAGAACCAGGGTGATGATGAGTAAGTAGTAGATCTTTTTAAATATGTGAGATCCCAGCTCCAAACATTTTCCACATCAAAATGCAAAGGAAAATCATGGTCTCTCCTTCAGGGCCGTTACCCCAAACAAAGTTAGAGATCCACTGGGGCCAGCATAATTTAGGTCGCTAACATTAGCTCTCTAAAGAACCAAATTGTTGAACCCACTTCTTCCCTAGTCCCTCACGTTCCAGTCTGCTTGCCTTTAATTGCACACAGCATGTTTCTGACAAGTTTCCCTACAAAGAGGGGGATATTTTTGCTTTTTTCTATGACCACGAAGGTCACCTTTTAGCGAATATAGCCTATACGTAGCTTTTGAGTCATACATAGCTAAAGAAAGATGGAATATAGTCCTGAGGGTAGGACATGAAAAGCTCTGCAGCAGCAAGTAAGAATCTGAAATGTGTCTCCCTGCTCTTACTCACGTGAGTATGCGTGTCAGGAACCTTACACGTGAGCAGGAGCTCCTGAACCAGAATGGACCAGAACAGGGACACGGCTCTTTCCTCCCACAGTCACCACAAGAGAGTGGAAAAGACTGCAGCTTTATTTGTTTCTCTATGCTTTGCATACTTCTGGAAGCTTTTGCATATTTCCTTCCCTTTCTGAATATTCATACACTAGCCCTAGGTAAACACCAAAAGGTATATTTATTCCTTTATAATGTTATTGTCAGCAGTTACTCTTCTAGCAGTTTTCAAAAAGCAAATTTCAGAAAAAAAAGATACCCTAGACCTTGAATACTGCATATTTGACTGTCTTCTCATTTGCTCGCATTAAAAGACGTCCTACTGCACCTTAACCTTAATTACAGTTCACAGAGCTGTAAGTCAGGGGGAAATATTTTGGCTGAGATCATCTAAAAGCCTATGAAGAACTACAGTAGAAGAGAACTCATGACCTTATCTATGCATACACACATTAGCCTTTTTTTGTTCTTACATCTCAAGCATATTGGTTAGATGTCATTTTTATTTTCTTTATCCTTTATAAAGTTCTTCTACTCATATACAGGAAAGCAATCACTCTGAATGGCAGGTCATACATTAGAAAGTACTTTAGAAGCCCTGCCATGCACTCTCACAGTAAAAGCTTTATAAATATTTCTTCTTTTCTCATATTCATTTAAATGCAGCAGGGAGAAAAACACAGGACACAGCTTCATGGACTTATAACAGTTTTTTAAACAAACTGTTGCTAAATGCTTTTTCAGATGTTTAATACGTTAATCACTTTGGAGACAGGTCTTTCAGCTTCCCACTTGCACACTATTCCTCAAGGTGAAGTCAGGGGAACTGTGTTGTTTTGATCCTCAAATTCCATCTCCAACCTCATTTTGTTCAGCCTGGCAATATAGTTAGTAACGATTACGCAGCTCTCCCATTGTGAAGCATGCTGTAAGGTAGGGCATGTTGTCTTTGCCACTCCTTCAGCTTACTACGAGACTTTTTTCCCCCACTGCCAATCAATCATACCTCACTTAAGTGAAATTTAATAATATAGATTCCAGGAGAAAATGGATAAAATTTGTCAATATTTTCAAATCTTTTAATCTGATTGGCAGTTTTAACCATATGTTCTTATTAATTTGCATTTGCTCCCTATGCTGGAGATTTACAAAACAGATTTGCAAGTCTGGCCAGCTCATCTGTGTGCTTCTAATACACAGTGAAGATTAACAATGCAGGGAACATATTTCTACCCCTAAATTTCTACATTTTATAATAATTAATTTCTGGTGCTACACAGCTATTGATGATGATAATATATGCTATTCCTAACTGCAAATACCATACTTAAAATCTTCATGTCACAGAGCACAATGACAGGAGCTCACATTAGTGACATCCTCAAAGATGAGAAGATTTTGAAACTTTAAAAACTCGAGTTTTTATTATAATATGAACTAGAATAGTCAAGTTCTTAAGCAGATAAAATTCAATGCCTAGGAAAGACTGAATAGACGTAAAAGGTGGCTGCACTGCTCCTTTTTTCACTGTCCTTGAAGGCATTGCTTCCACTCTCCATTTCAGTAGCTTCGAACATTTTCGGAGCTGTAGCAAGCTCTGCTCCATCCCCCCAGTCCTCAGATCACTCCTGCCATCAAGACCTCCTTGCACTCCCAGTCTCTGCGCTTGACCTGCAGGTCTCTCTGCTGAGACTTCTAGTGTCTTTCCCTCAGCCTCCAAGAAACAAGCAACTTCTCCTTCCTCACAGCTCCTCCAGACTCCTCCACTCTATTTAAACAAAATAGGTGAAAAACAACAAAATCAAACATAGCGGGTGCCAGGAGGAAAAAGTTACAGGCTGCTGGTGCGCAGCTCCAGGTGAAACCAGGCTACTGAGATATGCAGCAACCAGACAGTAGCTGCCCCAGGTCCTCCCTGGCACTGGAGCCTTTCCTAGGGCCACAGGTGATGGCTCCATGCTCTTCATCTTTTGCTGCTGCACACAGGTACAACAGACAGTGTTTTACTGGAAGGCCACATGCTGCTTTCCATAGGCCACGACTTCACCACAAGGCACTGGAGCTGCTCGCTCCTCCATCACCACGCGAGTGCCTGAACAAATGCACTTCTTCTGTGCACACAAACTCACACCTTGGGTAATGGCCATCTCACAGACAGATGGGAACTTCATTTAGCTGCACACAACCAGAAATCAGGATGAAGATTCAGAGGAGAGAAAGCTGTTTTGGTTTTACATCAGACACACAAAAATACGGTAACTTAAACCCAGTTTGGTTACATTTTTGCAGGCTTCCGCACAGCAGTGCTGCACTCTAGGCATCTCAAGGAGGTGGGTAAAACTCTTTTTTTCCCAGGGGTTTCCTGAAAACAACTTTTACAAAATCTCCTTCAGTACAGCAAAGCTGCCTGGGAGAGAAAACTGACAAGCAGGTCACCTCTCTAGATGTCTGCAAAGGTCCAAGACTTCCAGGGTGTTTCATCTGATGGACTGCGGTGGAAAAGCAGAACCGTGTGTGACAACGTGACAACCCTGGAGAGCGCTGGAGGCAGAGGACTAGCAAAGTGGCTGAATTACAGGGACAAAACGAGGACACCTTCACTGGAGTTCCTGGAAAAGAAGCTTTCTTTGCACCTTCACTGTTTCAGAAATGTTGTTTTGCACCCGCTATGCCAACGTGTGTAATTTACTGTGAAAGAACTGGCTTAATCCTATGGGCATTCAAATGGTTACACGGCTGGCCACAGCTTGGCACAAAATCAGATCTCAGCGCACATGATCTGAGGGATTCACCTTCAGGGTCTCAAGATAACCTTGATTTCTTACAGTGAGCTAATGTCCAGCTCCAAAAGGCCTCACCTTCAGTGCAGAGCTATTTCGTTACATTTTATATGGCTGGGTGAATAGATGGAGCTATCCATTCTTTCTATTATTCCAGGACAACCTAAAATATTTATCTTAGGAGTGAGAAAATGTGTTCTCATTTACTCTTACCTTATCAAAAAGAGTCAAGATAGTAATCAGCAGTCATTAACTCATTTTACTATTAAAAATCCAATCTGTTCAACAAGAATTAAGCCATAAGAATTAATTTGATAATCTATGACCCTTCTTTTCCCTCCCTGGAAGTATTAGTATCATTATTATGGAGATTATTTTCACCATTTGCTGGGGTCAGCATTTTACTGTAAAAATACTCATTTCTCATGCGTGAAAGAATGGTGATTACATCTGACAATGCAGTAAGACTCAAGGCTCAGGATTCCTGTGTGTCATGCTCTTAGCATATTTTGTGATTGGAGAGTAGGATCATCTATGAAAGGATAACATACAGAATCATAACTGCCAACCAAATAAACCTCAGGCATTTATATACAACCATCAATACTATCTCCATGACACTGCTGATGCCTAAACATCGTTTTCTTAATTAAAAACAAAACAAAAAACAGAGTGACAGATGTTAATGAACCAGACCTTCCACACACATAGTTCCTCCAGAAGAAAGTGTCTAAGACCCTTTCAAGAAGGCTTTCCTACTGGGCTGTCTTGCTCACGGCTGGGTTCCTCTAACAATACAAAGCAAAAGGTCACTGAAGCAGCTTTTGCTGACATTTGCAATGTCAGTGTGCTGGTGTGCTAACGCTATGCTAATATTCTCAGCTGGGAAGAGATACATCCCTATGAACAGCTTATGAAGATGTGGAGCTGAGGAGCAACCGCTTTATCTGGCTTGCACTGCTTACTTGAAAGCCTAAATTCTGTGACCAATGCAGATGAAGCTGCCACCAGCATCATGATATTCCAGAAAAGCAGTAGAAATCACATGGCTGTGCGAGCCAGTGAGACCACTTAGGCGGAGAAGAGGACAAATGGAGGCAGGCTGGTCACAGCTCTGAAAGCTTAAATTCTCTTTACCTCATTGACCACACACGCGTTTTTCACAGGGCATGCCAAGTAGATTTTCCCCTCTCCCTGTAGATCACTAAGTAACTAGAAGGAATAATATAGATATGGTTAGACCTGGTTAGAAAGGATTCCCCCCTCCCAAATCTAATTTTTTTTTCTTTTTTTTTTTTAAATAACATTTTTAAAGTAATATTTTATCCTGCACTGTGTGGGTGACATAGCTAGGCATGGTAAGTAACTCGTTCTCTACAAGAAGAGATTAAACATAAACCGAATTTCCTGCATTTAAACCTTTAGCATAAGAGTACTTACAGCACCCTGGTTAAATAAGTTTTGTTGCTTAATAAGTAAAATAAAAAAGAACTTGTAATTCAAGCAAAGCTTTGAGTAGCATAGTTGTTTATCATGGCAAAGTTTCCTGAGCATGCAACTATTTTCAAGGACTGTTACTCATAGTCGACTGAAAGGAAGGAATAGGAATATTCTGCCCTAGAGACATTAAACTGCTTGTTACTTCCCCATTCCTCCACAGAAAGCCCCTCATTTTTGACCAATGAATTGTCTGCACCGGGTATTGCAAAGGGCACTTTTCCATGCTATGGGACTGTGAATGATTGGCCAATTGGCTGTTCCTGCTTCCTGACTGGATGGATTTCTCATTAATATTTCCCAACGTTCAAGTATAGCTCAACAGCAAAAGAGGGAAAGAGTGTCAAGTAATGTCAGGAGTTTTGTTTGATAAACTGCTTAACGATCTTTCTTTTTTTTTCTTTTTTGAAAAACTGTTCATTGACTTTTAACCAAAAAAAGGATTGATTAGTGTATTTGTTAAAGCATACACATCTCATTGACTTTTTTCTTATCCAAAAATCAGCTGTTTCCTGCAATTCTAAGAATTGTTTCTGCTTACACAAATAACTCACAAAATTCTTCTGAGCTGTAGTATTTCTGTAAAGAAATAAAAGGCCTACTTAAACTGTTAACTTTTATGTTTCATCAAGAGTTACAGCAGACATCAAAGTTAAAAGTACTTTACATTATCCCTAGAGTTCTAATGGAACAATTTAGTTTTTATATAATTAAGTTTAATACTGCAAAATGAAGCTTGTCAATCCACATTACCATATTGAATTTTTTAATAGTCATTCTCCAAATAAAGAAACATATCACACCATAAAAAAACAACAAAATAAAATTTACTTATCGCTATAATGGTGATAATAGCTTATGTTTTAGATCATATCATCAAAGAGGCTAGTAAAATTGGACAGCTCTTCCAATCTCAAACGACACAACTTTTATGGTTTTTATTGATTTAAGGTTTAAATACATAAAATGAAAGAAGTGTTCTAAAATATAATAAAATTAAAGAAGTGTACTAAAAATTAATATAAGATAATGAAAACAGTGGCCAACACATTAATAAAGTCTAAATCTAAAAGACAGGTTGGACTTCTTAGAAATGATAGTGCTAAGAGTTACATTATTAGGAAAGTAACAGATATACAGCTGCTACATAAATCCTGACAGATGGGACAGATGTTCTAAAAAAACTCATAAGTTTTATCTCACAGATAAAACCAATTTTTACCAATGAATTATGGTCCTGGAGTTAACAGTGCTCTCAGCCTCTGGAAACTCATAAACTAAAGAGTTCTTGTCCTATGGAAAATCTATTTCTTCATTACATTTCGGGTCTCTGTTCTCCATACCACTGCAGTGCATTCTCACAAAAACTTCTGCTGAAATTTCATACTTTGTGAGTAATCCAGATAAAGAGATTTCTCTAGGCAGAGCAGGAATATCCCTTCATCTCTGGGGATATGGAAAGCACGGTTTGCAGTGATCAGCATGTCCTACAATCACAAACCAAAATAAATTCCAAATACATTGACGAAAAGCACTTCGGACATCAGAGCTATTTCCCCTGAACTGAGCACAGTATTCACCTCATATGGAGTTCAAAGATTACATGTTTAGTCTAAGCTAATTGTCGAGGGCCTTTCTGTAGACGGTGGGAGAAAGAGGCACCTCCATACAGCAGTTTAACCAACTCTGCATAAATGTCTAATATCGGCAGTGTGGAAATAACAGAGATATCCTGTTTACCATTGGGGTAAATAACGTAGATTAGACATCTAACTTCTTAGGTGGATAAAGTGTGATGAATGCTATTGTGAAGAGCTTGCAGTGACACAGAACTTTTGACAACCTTGATCCAAAGCACTGAAAGGGCACTGGTAAGATCCATGCATTGAGCAATGCAAAAATAACCCACAGTCACTATAGAAGGTGCTCTGATTTAATTATGCAAGGCTGCAGTTTTTGGAAAGTGAGTAAGCTAAGAAAACGCTGATGAAATACTTTCTACAACAATGGACTGGAAGTCAGCAGCAGAATCCTGCAGTTCAGCGTTCCTCCTCCAGTGCTCTTACCACAAAGAGCACATATAACAATTCTGCTACTTGTCACTTGCGCCCCTACATTTTTAAATCAGAAAACAGTAGAAATATCTTCATCTGTACTACATCTTAAGCTATACAGGAAACAGGTAAACATCCATTTTTTCTGGAATAATTCCCTGTAAAGTCATTTAAAGTGACACCTTGAGAAATTCTGCTTTCTAGTAGAGCAAGAGGTGGTCTTTCCACTCAAGAAGTTAAAAGGAGCAAGAAGAAACATACAGTAGCAACGACAGTCTGCTAATTAAACAATCTGGGTTTTTTTTCCTTATTAAACTATCTAGTGCTGTTATAAAATAATGCTCTGAACTACTATAAAAAATCAATTAATTTGTCACTGGAAAGTAATGTGGCTGTCCTGTCACTGTTGCTCTTGTTCCTGATAATAACCGCTATTTATTCGTAAGCTCTTATGCTATTTCCAGAAGAGGTTTAATTAATTGCCTGAGTCTCTTCAGCAGCAAAGCTCTTCTTTCTTCATTTTTTTCCCCTTTTTAGAGAATGACTTTCAAATAACACTTTATTTCAATTGCAAATGAGTTCCAACTTACTGGACCTTTAAAGAATTCATAAATCTGAGTGTACATCAGTTGAGTTTAACTTGAATCTACTCACTGAAGAGAGCTTTGCTACATGATTTCTGGGTACGTCAGGACTCTATTGCTGTACTGATATTTGGCAAAGAACTGTATTCATAGCGGGTGTTTTCTGTAGCCCCATAGGGGTTTTTTTTTGTTCTTCGCAGCTCTAAACAACTCCAGTATGCTGCAAAGAGAAATGGTTGACAACTAAACCAGCGGGGACTTAATTACAACAAAGCTAAACTATGCTTCCTATTTTAAAAAAGGGATATGGTTGCGCTTATGCAGTCAGTTATATATCAAACTGACTATGTACATACAAAATATATTGGGTTTTGCATTAAAAACTTCTCTTTTTTCATTGCAGGACAACGATATACGAGTTTATGGTTCCAGCAGTCAATTTCCCATAGCTGAAGTTCCTGAAATATTTCATAAATGTCTCATTGTTAAAAGAGAGCTTTGCACTGGAAAAAAAAAATGAATGAGCAATATTACGTAAATGCCCATAAGCATTCATGTTTTGGTGTGGTGCTGACAGGAGAAGAAAAAAAAAAAACCCACAACAAAAAAACCTGCATTACGTCAGAGACTATATTTCTCTCTCTTCTGTCTCAGAGCAAAAATGTATCTATGATGAATTCCAATCATACATGCCTAAAAGCAGAGACCTTTCCCAACTACCACTGAACCAATGACCTAAGCTACCCCAGTAGAATATCCCAGTCTAGAAATCAGCATACTAAGTAAAGTCTTGAAGGCAGCATGGGCAAAGTGAACCTTAAGTAAGTGAGGTTACCAGGAGCTTTAAGTAGACACTTATTTTCTTACTATATTTTTCTTCTCCTTTATTGCAATATTCCCATCCAGTCAAGACAATGGGAATATAAACAGCTCTCAAGATGGATAGTTGTTTAATTTAAAACTCAGACAAGGTATTGTGGTAAATGTTGCCACATATGCTTTTAGCAATGTAAGACGATTAAACTTCACCCACAGTGAAAGCTACAGCACAGGAAATAAAGACTACTTAGTATAACTAATAGATTGGCTATGAATAATTGAAATGTAATTAGGTTCATTTTCATCATTATTGATATATTTGGTTGGGAAACAAAGACGTAAAGAATTGCACCTTTGAGAGACTAGCATAAACCAGCTGAATTATATGTCACACCCGAAGTTAGAGAGGGGACTGTTTTACGTAGAAAACAAACACTGAATGGAGCAGGCATCTGTCAGGGTCCCGAACAATTCTCTTACAACATAATATTGCTTTCCAGGCTTCCCCAGCAAACAGTAAAACCCCCCCAAAGTCTGCTCATTATTTCTCCTTCCCAGAAGCATGCTACTTAGAAAAGATTCAAATCAGAAACTTAACCCTTCAGAAATCACCTGAAAATTAGAGAGTGTGCCACATTTAAAGATCAATACCTGGTCCTGTCAGCCTCTTCTGCAGAGTTTTTGGCAGTCTCTTCTCCCCCAGGGGCTGACAGGCAAGGAGCTATTACTGGAGCAGGCATTAATGTCATACCAGAGCACCTGCATACAGCTGTCACTACCCCTGTTTTCTTCCTTAGATGTCGTCTGTTTGCAGATGTAAATGGAGAGACTTCATCCACATTGAAAGTTATAGCCAAATACACGGTATATGAAATCAAGGGAAATTTGTAACTCTATGAATCAAGGCCTTATTTATGCCAACCAATTTTGCCAGAATATCTTCACCAAAAAATCATCCTGTTCTGACATCCCATAGCCCAACTGTCAGGACACATTTTTCAGCAGAATTTTCTTCCAGTACGATACAAACCAAACTGACAAACTTCCTACCTGTCTACATAGTTATTAGGTTCACTGACTCTACCAGATATGATGAAGTAAGTGGGGTGAGAATTCTTGCCAGGTTTCTTTTTTTTTAGTGCTGCCAAATGATTTAGTCAGAAATGCTACACCATAAATCACACTGAGATCACATAGCTACATCAAAGATCACACTGAAATCGCTCCTTATCCAACAGAGTACAGACAGCATAGCTGAAAACTTTTCACCTAAAAGTACGAGTTTGTGCTGAGGTCCTGAAGTAGTTATCTTTTGGATCATGGATGCATTATGCTTTTTAATGGGCTGGCTAACTCCAGTTGAGAACCTACTGATGGCTCTCAATATTTTACTCTCTCCATCTTACGTTATTTAATGGAAACTTACTTTTTGTGCATGTCTGTCTTTGTAATTCTTGTCTTTTGAATTCTGTAAGAGTTATGAATCCCATTAAGAAGGCTTCTAAGCTGTCCTACAATATCAGCAGGTCAAGTGCTATCTATCATCTATCTATGTACTTTGTGAATGGAGGAGGAAGGAACAGCAGTGTCTCTGGTTCGCAGTCGCAATGCAAAGAACTGCCGGTTTATAAAGCTCAAGCAAGTCTCTGCAAGAAGTGTATAGCCACATGTATAGATCTGGGACAAGGTCAATTTTCATTTCTAGTTTCAGATCATTTGCACTGGGGAGGATATAATTTACTGTGCTGTAGATCTGTAATTTTCCTCTTCATTTCTTCTCTCACTTTTGTTTCACTTTCCTGGTAACTTTTGACAATTTTTCCCAGAGGTGACAGTGCAGATATGTAGCTGTTGCAAATATTTCATAGTAATTTATATCAGCCTAGCATCTAGTCCAATACAGTATAACAAATAGAATTTCATATATTCCAAGATCAATCTCTTAGTGGTGCAGAGAGGGGCAATTTTGGTTACAATGTTCATTGTTTCCTTTTGTTTGGTTTTAAACCCCAGGATATATTCTTTTAAAAAATTCAAAGCTATTTAATGAGAATTTTTTATTAGGGACCTGCTGGTTAATTTTATCATGTTTTACTGTATGGGAGATTGTGTGTTATGTACTGCCTTCACAGCAAGAGAGATACAGAGATAAACCATTCTGTTTAGAATTCCTCAATAGGATGTGAAGATAAAATATATGCAGGTTCTTTAGATTTTCAGTCAAATCTACTCACAGCCCAGATCTAGAGCAAAATTGGCCATCTGAGGATGGCAAATAAAGGAGTATTCTAGATTTAAACTAAGGCACGGGGTTTTTTTAAAAACTATTTGAGTAAGGGTAAATTGTGAATGAATTTATTCTTTTAAGAATGTTTCTCTAAGCATATTCTGTCCACAGCCTTTTGCGAAATTTTATTTACCATATATTCCAGGCTTGACCAGCCATCTAAAGGAGACATCTTTCTGGAGTTTTTTAGCTGCTTAATTTTGGAAGCCAAATGCAAGAGTTTAGTGTAATTGTTACCAAAAAAACCTGAAGCAAACAGAAAAGCAGGCTATTTGTTACCATATTGCATGGTCCATTCTTCATTTGTGCTTCATTTTCTTTCACCAAATAAAAACATTCATGTAAATTAAGATTTCAAATAGTCCTACAATTCAGCTGTGCATATAAACCACCTCAAAATAATATCTGTAGCAGGCACTGTCACTCCTATACATAAGTCATCTTGCCTGTATCTACCGTTACTAAGAGAAACATAGCTCAGGGACTGCTTAAGCAGTAGGGAACAATGGGCAAGTTGTCCTTTAGTCTAAAGCTTCTTTATTTCTGAAAACCTATTTGATCCAAACAACTTGTAAAATATTCCTTCAGGTATAAAACTAGCAAATCTTTCTACCTTCCTTTAAGGCTGTAAGTTTAAGGTGGGTGGTATTTACATGTTTATAATACAAGAACAGTGTTTAAGCAAAGCCATGGAGTAGCAGTCCATCTTATCTTAAAACAGTAAGATTTACAATATTTCATCTAAGTAAGAACAAGTTTAGTTCTTCACTCTTGTTTTGGAAGAACCTCTTTAATGTTATTTTAATATAACTCTTCGAATGTGACTCTGACACTCAAATTATAGCTAGCAAAAGCCATAATCAACAATAACTGCTTTTTATTAAAGCATCATTCAAATATTCTAAATGGAAAAAGAGAAGTTGATGAAAACATGTTTCCTAGATTATCATACTTTTTTTTTTTTTAGACTAAGCAGAGCCTGAGTGTTGGCACAATAAAATAATGACTTTTTATCTGAAGATAAAAATCTTCCCACACAGGAAAGTTAGATGCAGGAAAGCCTGAATAGTTGCTTCCACCAATGTCCTTTTCTGGTGCTGGAGTTATTGCAAACATTTCAGGGTCAAATTATGGACTACAGTCCAGAATATTGAAAACATGCTAAGAGACGATAAAATCAAAAGGGATGAAGGTCGTGAGGAACAATGTGAAGAAGATTCTTTTGTTTTCTTGTTTTCTCATGCTTGTTCAGCAGCACAGTAAGAGTTCAGAAATGAGAGCTGTTTTTGGAGAAGTGCTAATGAGAGTGATAGAGCCTGGAAGTTCACTGGGAGCTCTGGATAGCTGCTACTGTCAAAGTGAAGGCAGAGGAAGCAATCACAGAAATTTCACCTGTTTTTCTGGTGGGCTGGTTTGTTGTTTGTTTGTTTTTTCCTTATTATATTGCTCTTGTCTCTCGAACTCAAGTATCTGACCCTGAACCATGCTCAACTCCACTCCACCAATACTCACACTGAAGAATCTCAGAAAATAATTTTACATTACAGATAGCAGAAAGGAACAGAGATTTCAAAATCCTCCTTCCCCAGACTTTCACCTCAATGCACTGTTCATGTCCCCAACTTTCAAAGGTGCAGTATCTTCACTTCCTTCATTTCCATGTGGGAACGTACTTCCCATCATCTCATGAGCAATTCATGCATTACTAAGTCTGCCACCTCCTTCAGTTGTTTACAAAAATTGGAAATAGCAGTGATACCAAGAAGTTACACTGTTTGGGTCTGCACATGAGGCATAACTGATTTATTTGCAGTTGCATATGTTTGTGCCATATCTGTCACCTTTTATATCTCTGAAAACTCCTAGCCTAGCAGGCAGCTCTTCACACACTCCTCCAAAGCCTGGCTTTCTGACTACTGCTATCTGACACAAACAAGCTTTGAGGGAAATATGTCGGAGGTGTGTTTCTATAAACTAGATATGACATATGTTCCTGTCAGAAAGATACCACTAGTATAAACAGATCATTTATTTTCCTGCATTCACATAAAACTAGCTACTCTGTCCTAAACGTATCATTCTCCCATCAGGCAGGGCATTCACTTCAGGGACATTCACCTCAACTATTTTTGAACTCTCCACTCACTGCTCTCCCTTTCTTTGCAAGGGTGCCCAATCTGCATGGAAGGTATACAGCATGAAACGGTAATTTGCTGATAAAAAGAAAAAAATTATAATGATGCTCCTATGATACTAGCAACAATGGAATTAACAAGATAGGTGGGGACCTGGTCAGGTTTCATGCTGGGGACTCCAAAGACTGACACTGGAGCTGACCACCATAAGAATATAAACAAGCAAAAAGATTCATTTGTAAAGTACAGATGCCAGTGAACATGCTTAAAAAGTTATAGTATTATCAGGGAAGGGAGACATGCAAGGAGATCAAAAATCTTTTCCAATACATATGTGTGTGTATATATATATATATGTTCTCTCAAATTCTCACAGCACTTTTAATCTGGCCATAGCAAATTATTAAAATTCAATTTTACAAAAGCTGTAACTCAGACTAAGTCAAAAACTGAACACTTATTTCATTTTCCTTCCTCCTCTTATTCCTATCTGAACCTCTGTGCTTTGAATAAAATGAAGACAAGATCCTACTCATCTCTTGTTTTGTTTTTGCAAAACCACACCTAGAACAACAGGGCTTTCCAAAGTACAAACCTAGCCTCCTACATTGAACTGCAGCAATTTCACTTCACTTGAAGTGGATGTAGTGAAAAAGCTTCATAGCTCAGTGCAAGCACCTGGATTGCAATGAGCCTTTACCTCGTTAAGACTCTGTGTGATGCAACAGGTGTTCTGCTACTAAAGGAGCAGGACACTACGTCACAAAAGCAGCAGCACCATAACACTTGAATTCCTCCCAGCAGGCTGGTTTTTGGTCAGACCAGCCTGTCACAATGTGCTAGTGAAGGCTTCTCTCAAGGAAGGACTTGAGGCTGTTAATGAACTGGCAGAGGAAAAAGAGCTTGTCATGGTTTGACGTTGGTACCAAAGATAAATAAAGAACTCAGAATAATCTTTTTGACAAAATCCTCACAGCAGAAGCTAAAGACTGACTTATGTATTATCATTAATGGGCTCAATTTATTTCAAGCATTCTTATAAACTGCCATGAATATTAAATGACAACAAATATTTACCATTAAACCTGTAGAAATTAGTGTTTGTTTTAAAACCAGGAACACTAACCACCAACATACTAATGCAGTCTGCTTGACCTACCTTCTATTGTTACTAGATGACTTTGCATTTTCTCTAGAAACAAAAAAAAATGTTATGCTTATAACCTCCTAAGCCTGATCACCTCTTCATTTATTTTTGTTCTAATTATAGACATTTTCAATGTCAAACAAATTATTGGATTAAAAAATAATTGTCACCAGGGAAAGTAAGGAAATCAAAACAAATTAATGATAACAGACATTTTCATTCGTTCCAACCCCAGAAGCAATAAAGAAAGAATTAATATTGGCGGGTTCTGGCTTTCTCACTTTGCTTTATATTAACTCATTTCAACTTCATTAATGGAAGATAAAACTTGAAACTTTGTTTACACATCACCAAACAGTAATGCTGAACTTCATACCAGAAAGGACAATATGATTGTGAATGACATCCCCTCACAAATTGAAGCTATCAAGATACCAGACAGCCAGAGGCAAAGCCTTCTTATAGAGTAATAAACTCCCCCAGCTGAAAAGAATACATTTAAGGCAATGCAGACCTAAACCATAACTATTAGCCCCATGTATTCATCAAGAAGGATTCAAAAACATGTTTCATTGACCAAGACATTTCAGTGTCCATTTATATGGATCTGTGCATCTGTATAGTTACATATACAAACATACACAGAGAGGTTTTTTTCCAATTTGCCATACAGAAAGACATATTTATAACATACATATACTTGTGTGTATGAGGATGAAATATTTAAAAATATATTCAGCTTGCTGAAGAATCACCAGATTTTAAAGCGTTTGTCAATATGTAACTGTTTTGCAAGGAGCATATATACTAATCCTATCACTGAAAACAATGTGTTCTTGTAGCTTAAGTTGCTTAGGATTGTGGTTTGGGGACAGATGGCATTGTTTTCTTCCCTTGATTCTGCACTTATCTGGTTCATACAGTAGTCACATAAACTAAACATTAAAATCCTGGAGATCCCAAGTGAGATAGCTAGCTAAGTACGTTTGTGTGAGTTTGAAACCCCAGTTTAGTCATTCAGCTTCTACACTTTCCCAGAGGTTAGGTGTGCAGTTAGCTTTCTTTCAAACCACATTTTTGTGGAAAAATAGACTTCCTAAGTTGTTAACAATACTACTACTACTACAAAAGACAGGAGTAATTCATACTTTTTAGACCTTTAAACAAGCACCTCTCAGTGTATGTCTCACGGCTAATGGTTCACCTAATGGTGACTTCTTCACCCGCCTAGGTGTCACAGGGAACCTCTACCCACAGAACTCAGTTCTCCTTGTTTGCACCTTTTGGTTAATTCACTGAAGTGAATCACCTTCTAAATTAACACCGATAGTTTAATTGATGTTTCCTGCCTGCTGCCTGCATATGACACTGAGAGTTGCATATAGAATCCAGAAAACATCTCCATTAGACAACAGAGCAGAGGAAACTTCTGGATGCTCAAACTGACCAGAGGATTTACAGTTACCTTTTGTGTGTGCTCCTGTCTGAAATATCTTATATGAATTTACTTCATGTTTTCTCAGAAATGCAGGGGGAGATAGGATGTGATAAGCAAGGCTTAGTTACACCATAACTTAAGTAAATGTAGTCATCTGGGAGCTATCTGACAATATCTCATTTCATGCAGAAGGAATTCCATTCCTTCTATTGTTACATTTTTAAAGCTATTATCACACACATAAACACACGTACAAACTCTTTCTTCCCAATTGTTACACATATCATCCAATCTAGTGTTTTGATTATGTTCCCTTTCTGGAAAATAAGAGCAAAGGAGCTAAGGGAAAAACACTGGTTTAGACCACAAACCCCAAAAATAAATACTGGACAAAGACACGTGGCTTTCACTCACATGGATATATCAAATGTCAATGTCCTCCTTCTGTTCTAAATAGGTTCATTAAAACGTTTTTGTGTGATCTCTTTAGAAAACTAGTATGGCATTGGAGACCATCAACTGCACAGATGTTATGAAGAATAGATGTTTTCAGCATGTACTATTTTAATATTCTAAACATTAAAAAAAAAAGGAAAGTGGAAGAAAGTACACAAGACCATCTAGGCATAAAAAATATCATTATAAGTTAAAACACAAAGACATTCAGCAAGGCAGGTGTATTGAGAGAGCAGAGTGAACCTGAGAACAGCAAAGGCAACATATCTCCTTCTGGCCATTACCCTTTTACCTCCCCTCTCTCCCAGCCTTCAATATTCCATTTGCAGTGAATCAAGGAGAAACTGAGTGTAGTATATCTAGGCAAGAAAACAGAGAAAAGTTATTCAGTACTCAGAGAACAGAATATATGTGAGAGACCTGGACGGCCAGACCTCCCACTGTTAACCTCCAGAACTGCATTCCCAGTGAAATATGTCAGAACAACTGAGAAGGCATACAAAAAAAAAAAGCACTAAAATTGTTTTATTTGTAACCTTTTGTTTTCAGTCCTTTATATTCATGTAAGCAAAACAATCTACGTGTTTTATTGTTCAAGCTGTCTATTGCCAGAGGATGTGGCGAAATCAGCAAACTTTTGGATGTGCTGTCCCCTTGGCAGCAGGAGATGAGCATAAAGTGATACGTGCAGACAGGCCTCGAGCTGTGCTGCAGGGTGAGCTAAGAGTATACCCTGCTAGGCTAGAAAGAGCAAATGTGGGTCCTTGTGCTTCTAAGGAGTCCTCTCAGGCATACATAAATATGCAGTTCTTGCATGAGAGGGGAAGACAACAAAGATCCGGGTGAGAACTTGCACTAAGATCTCAAAATGGCATTGGAAATCAGCTGTGAGACAGTGCAGAATACAGTCCTGATTGTATCAGGACATGTTGGCAGGCATGGCTCTATGTTTTTGTAAACTTGCATTGCTCTTATGTAGTTATACCTTCTTAAGGACTTCTGGAATTCTTTCTTTGCAGACTAATTCATTATTTGCAATTTATTTCGATTCTCCACAGTATTTTCTGATTTGCTATCAGCAAAATATTATTTTTTTAATCTATTCTGGAGAGAGAAACAAGGGAAATAAACCCTCCAAGTCTCTACCAGTCTACACACATAAAAAAACTATGCACATTTTATGACTTTCCTTGGCACTAAGATTTCATGTTTTAATGTATTCATTAGGATTTGGGCAGGCAGAATCTGACTTTGTTGTGAAGTTTATTGAATAAAGACAACAGAGAGATCTCTTGGTTGGTCTGGATGATTCCATTTCATCCTGTCTCAGGGAAAACATTCTACTCCGGATTTTTTGCCAGTGAGCACAAATTCAATTCAGCATTTCACAAAATATCAATAGCAAAATGTCAGCTCGTGATGATGTAAGAAGTTGGCTCTACTTTGACACAATCAGCTTGCACTTCCGTTTGGAAAAAGGTGCAATGAAATAACTGCATAAATATCTTAATATCTCCTTAATACTTTAATGACATCAGTTTCTGTATGGGTCATTCAGGTGATAAAGATAAGAAACAAGGCTAAGTGGCAGGATAATTTTCAAGCCTGTTAGAGAACAAGCAGCCTTGTCCTATCAGCACCATCTTCTTTGGTTGAAGCTTTTCTCTTGTCTACACTCACCCCTCATCAGAGACACTATCCATTGCAAATACACTCCTGGTTATTTCTTCCTGCTCATAGTGATCTCTCTCAAAATATCAAACTGTAGTTTCCATATTAATGATATTTTATTATTTTCAGCATTTGTCTTTGATATGTCATGTTGCGCCTGAAGTGCAAAACTGACACTGGTCAGATGTGGGCAGGGTTAATGCTGCCTGCCTTGTCCCTCAGTCCATTTATAGAATGCAGAGAGGTGCTTCCCAGGTGATGTCTAGTCAGGCCTCGGTTTTCACTCAAGACCAGCATCCAACTGTAACCTTCACTTACTCATATTTGGAGAACCACTTACAATTATATTTAATAATAGTAAAGAATTCTGCTTAACATTAGCTCTTGATAGAGACTATACACAATGGACAACAAGCTCTAGTGGAAATAGTTATCTGTCAGAATTACTGATTACGCTTCCTCAGATTCAGGGCGTTCCATCACATAAAGCTATTGGATTTGTCCATAAATTGATCGCTAACTTAAGATATTTTTAAAGCCATAGACATTTTCCCCAATAGTCAGGTTATGGCTTTATGGAAGATTTACGTATATTATATAAATAATCCAAAGATATGCAAAGACAGAAAACATCAACCTTTAAAAAGTTATGCTACTAATAATACACTACAGAATACAGTGTACATATAGACAACACGGTTGCCTGCCAGTCCTAAAAAGTTCATACTGTAGTATGCACATGGATGAGCTCCTCTTTTAGATCACATCAGTGCAGTACATTTTACAAATCCAATGAAACTTTCACAAAATAATCAAACCAGAACACAAGTCATTATCCTTGTAGGTCATGCATTCAATTGTTTTTATAAGAATTAATTAAAAAGACGGCTTCCTACAATTTAAAGGCAAGACTCACATAAATATCTAAAAGCCTGATCCAATTTTCAGTAAAGCTGGCAGAAATTCTCAGTGGGAGGTGAGGTGAAGCGAACTCCTAAACACATACGGCTAAACTTTAACTGGCAGAATGCAACAGTTGACAGGACCAGATTCGAAGTACACACAAGTCCACAAAATCATTCCCGTGGATTTCAGTGAGCTGTAGACTTGATACAGACGAGGACGTCCACTTAAGATACAGAGCTTTTCTGATGAGGAAAAGGGATCTTTCAATTGACACCAGACCAGCACCACTGCTAGCTGCCTTCCAGTCTAGGGACTCTGCCTGGGGCCACTGAGGCAGCTCCTGATTCTGTACCAGTCATTCCTAAGATGGAGAAGGTGGTGCACCTCCTCTCCTTCTGAGCCTTGCTTCTCTGTATTTTTATCATATACCTAGAGAAAGGCATGCTGTCCTTGCTCCCAGGAGGATACTGAGCTGTGAACCTCCCTGAGTCTTCTACAGATCAAACAGAGAAAATGGGAAGGCATGGTCGCTACCAAAACAAAGCCGGCATGCAGAATTCACATAGTAATCAAGCGTAAAAGAGGAATATGCGTATACCTGTGCATGCACACACAATACTGAGGATTTTTATCAGCTGCCATTATTCAGCTCTTTCTTCCCATATCTGACTTAGTTGCTGAGTCCTGGGAGAAAAGCACATCCCCCATCCCATGGCATGATTCACTTTCATTGCAGAAGTGAGTGCCAGTCCTCCCTCCAACATCAGTTTTGGTAGGCACACCTCATCTGCCACTCCTCTCAGCCAACTCAGGCCTTGGAGCAACCGGGAGTCAGGAGCACCACCGTGTGGCACTTGGGAAACCAAAAATAAAAAGTGACTGCAACCGGAACAGCAACCGCAGTGACACAGATAAAGATGATGAGGAAAGTTGCTACAAAAAGGCACAAAACTTTTTTTTTTTTTAAGGTAACTACACTTATTTGCCTTGTTCAGTTTTTCTTTTTAAATCTAAATATCTAATAATGCAGGTAGCCAGCTGGTAGATAATATGCTGTGCAGCATGTGTAGGTGTGGGACCAAGAAGGGGATACATTTGCTGGGTTTTTAGGTTGCTTTTAAAACAGAGATTGTGTTATCATCTGGCAGTGAAGATTTAGTTGCTATAGTTACACTTCGTAAAACATTCACTGGAATACTGCTAAATTTGGCTTCCGAAGCTTCCATGACACAATACTGTTTGTCGTAAGAACATGGCAGGTTGTCATCCGGAGGTAACTGTTCATCCCTGTGACATGGCGAATAAGGTTCCGATGCCAGATGAGCCTTGCGTGTAAAGGTGCCTAAGAAAAGACCTAACATACAGCATTGTTATTCCACTTACAAGAACAAGTCCCTCCCTTCAAACTGAATGACTTAATTTTGATTAAGGCAAAAAAAGACAAAAAAGAAAAAGAAAAAACAAAGATGAGGCAAAACTAAACCTTTGTGCCAGAGAGGACAGCACTGGGTGATCCACAAGATGCTGTGTGGCTCCAAAACATCCATTTTCTACAAAACACGGTCAGGGAAGCACTTGATGGTGCAGGAAAAAAATTACGTACATTAATTAAGCTTATTAACTATATACATCACAGGTGCGTAACAATAACTTTCCCTTCTATTTCTGCTGCTTCCCCACTACCTTCTCCCCCTCCCCTCCTCCGATATTTTGAAGAGAAGACAGTATGTTTATTTTCCTTTTACTCTTTATTTCTACCTCTCTTCTGGGCAGAAAGACAGTTTATATGTCCTATAGATATTTGTTACAAAATGGCACAATTTAGACAACATCTGGAGGGTGCACAAGGAGAGCGCGTATCAACTAGTCCTTTGGATAACAAGTTTCTCCCATTTTGCATCATCAAAAATGAATAGGATGGCTGGGCAGTACTGAACTCCTGCCAGTCCCCAATGGACTCTTTTTCAATTTTAAACCAATCGCCCTTGTGCTCCATCCCATTCCCCCTTTCAGCATCTCGGAAACATCTGCAACCTGTTTTATTGCTGTTTTCCAAATCTCCTTAGAGCACTGCCTTTCCTGATGCCTGTATAATACGACAATGGTTAAGCTTCTGCTGTGCTGCGGCTCCTGACTGTCATCTTAATAGCACCACTTGCCTCTCCCATCTGCCTGTATCTGCTAGTTGTAGCTTACACCTCAAATGCAAACTCAGAGGCATGCCCTTTGTTTGTTTGGACAACTTCTCCAGCCAACAATAAGATGCTACAGTGATATAAATGTTGTGGTGCATGAGGTTCATCAGATCCAGCTTGTATGGACAACAAGGAGAGTGACAGCTAAACTATTATTTGTTTTAAATATATGTAGGCAGAAATATAATGTGAGTATTTACTTCCAAAGACATAGGGCTAAAAGAAATCTTGTATTTGTAGAAGAATATTTTACAATAGTGATAAGAAATATTCAGTCTCCCTGTATTTCATAAACTTAAGGAAAACAAATCAAACAACATAACTGAACCCAACGTTTTAATCAATTGCAAGATCCCCATATTTCACGAATCAAGCTTTGTAATATAGAACTGTTCTACTCAAATGCTAAATTCTACCTTTCATTCAGGTTATGAGTAAATTTTACCAAGAACTGGCCCAGGTTCCAGCTATGTGACATATTCTTGTGGGGCCCTGCATCTCCTTCTACCTTTCTCCCAAGTTCCTGAGATGTTAAGGTGAGCTTGGCTGAGGAAAGCAAACCCCAATGCTGAGAAACACCTATGATATGTTACTGCTGGTCCCAGCATTAAGAGGTCAATGCATTTTCCTCCCTTGTGGGCAGCTGGACCCCCTAACAGTCAGGTGGGCTGACCTCCTGCAGGAGACTACCTGTGCATCTCCAAGCAAGAAAAACAACTATCAGACTATAACTGATTTCTCAGTTTGCAACAACAACAATAAAAAGCCTTAGGTACCTTTTACACAGTAAATATCACTGAATTAGTGTAACAAATTCTGATGATTGGGGAAAAAAAAAAAAAAAAGCGCCTACATTAAAACTGCCAAGAAAGAGTTTGAGTGGAAATAAAATATATACTCCTGTAGTACAGAATTGGTGTGAAGGCATGCTTACGTGCACATCTTACTACACTGTAGAAACTACATGTAAATATTGGCTGGTTTTCAAAACGCAATATACAGTGACATAGATTTTGATAAAATTTAAGGAGCCCTATCTAGTTTTCTACCTTCACAAAGTGCAAAAAAGAAATACTATGTACAAAGTATCAGGGTCTGATACTGGTTTACAGCAGTGTAAGTAAGTCACAAAGGATCCCAGACTGAGTCAGAAACTCAAAATAGGAACCACAGATTGTCTCCAGAGAAAAACATCTTATGGTTACAGTTAAAAACAGTTAAATATTAGAGTGATTATTTGAGTTCTGGTCAAGCTTAGACATCAGTTTAGATCTGGGTTCCTTTCTACCATGCAGTCATAAAAATACATGCTCAGAAACAGTCAACTGGTCCAAAAAGAAAAAGGGAGAGTGGCAGCAAAGCGGCTGGCTGAAGGTGCACCAGCACTGCTGGGCACCGTGGAGCTGGGAGTCAATCCCAGGACAGCCCAGGTCCTGGCTGATGTGCCTGCTGGTACAGTCTGCCACCCCCACCTTTGTACCCCGCAGCTTTATACTTATAGCTGGAAATCACAGAAAAACAGTATTTCTCAAGAGGCTTCTAGCTTTTCTGCGGGTATTCCCAGCTGGAAATAGTACTTTGTGGTTTTTTCTTCTCGTCTTTCAAGGATTATTTTGATATTTTTTACTTTCAAGACTAGCTTGCTTTTGCAAGTACAGAGGTTTGATGCAGTAACAAATAACCAGAAGAATATCAGCTAACAGAACACTTCTGACCCTTTAGAAATGTTTGATTCAGGTGTTTAATGCAAGACACAGTGGAAACCCTCCTGCTTGTACACACACGACAAACATTGTGAACACAGCTGGCTGCATGTTCTCCTGCACGGCTGTATTGCCATCACCAAACGTGGCAGGCTGAGGCCTCCCATCAGTCAAACACTTAACTGATGCTCGTTATCCTTTTCACAATATTGCAAGAGACAGGAAGAGAAAGATTGGACGTAACCCTAAAATATAACCTGCTGCATCTACTTTAATGCCTTCAGGGAGAGATTTCTTCAGTGGGCATATGGGAGAGAGGAGCAGTTTCTCTCTCCCACATGGAAGTTCCTTTTCACTTCACCTTTCTCCCTGAACAGTAAATCCTGGCAATACCAATGATTAAAAGACAACATGAACATATGGACTTTCCTAACTGCTGTCCTGCTACAGCTTATTAAAGTAATAATACGCTTTATTTATGTAGCACCTGTCTGCAAAAGCATCTCAGACACTTTAAACACAGAGCAAAACATGCGATAAAACTAAGTATGCACAAGAGGAAAAAATAAATCGTTAAACATAATTCAAAATAATAAATACAACTGGTGTGCCTTGAAAGCTGCATTATGATTAAAATAATCCTATAAAGCTAACTTCCTAAAAGAGCCTTTTCCAGGCGCCTTTTCAAGTCCCAGGAGAAAACCTTGTCCAACACACCAAAGCCACAAGAACGAAGACACAGACACTCTTACAGCTTTTGCAGTGCTAAAGCAACACATTTTAAGCTCTCAGAGGAAAAGACCCTGTGATTGTTATTTACATTACCTTAGTGCCTCGGTGGTAAGAGCAGCTGGGACCAGATTTCCATTAAGCTAACAACTGCACACATGTACCACGCGGCGAGAAGCACAGCACAAGCCCCACGCTGGGAGGGGGCCCTTCCTGCCACCCCACACACACCTTTCACCTGAGCCATGGCATCTCATACCGTCACATCCAGAGGCCCTTCCCTTCAGCCAGTGAGGAGCCTCCTCTTCCAGAAATGGCTATTGGAAAGAGTAGAATTCCATTGTCACAGGCAACTTGCAAGCCACATAAAAATGGGAGGGAAGGGGAACCAGAGAGACAGAGGTTGTATTCTTGTATTTCTCCAAGGCAGAAATACAACAGAGGTCTCATGTCTAAGCTTAATCTCTGTTCCTTGGACTCAACAAGAGCTGTGACAACTGACTGTAAATGTGAGAGCACAATCTGAGAATCGAGCTGCTGCTAAACTGCTTGACCCGAAAGGAAAATCTGATGTGATGCATAATTATACTGATAGCTAAAAAAGTGGACCCAGCAGTGCATCCAGAGCACAATCTCATCTTCCCTTCTCAGGCTGCATAATTGTAGTAATTACTGCATTTTGGACAAGCTGGCCAAATACTCAAGTAGTCCAGCAAAACCATGTTGCTACCATCTGGCCTTGAGCTCAAGCAACTGAGCATCCAATAAATATACAACATGGAAAGTGAGGGCCAAGCAGTCTTCCGGAGAGGGGAAACCTCAGGTGTGGATATAAAGCTCACTGAGATTAAATCTTGGCTCTTTTGAAATCATCATTATTTTTTTTCTCTACATTCACCATAACATCATCTCCCATACAAGAAACAGCCTGGATTTCTCCTGTATGGTAGCTCTCATGCTGTGCAGAAATCACTTGGAGGAGAGGTGTGGGTCGGAGAGGCACCTGCCTCGCTCAGCTCCATTGCCAAGCCACGCAGATGTGCAACAGCACAGGGCACCGAAGCACTCAGACAGGTCCAACCGCCTCTTGTAAAAGCCCCTTAAAACATAGCGGGGTGCATTAAATACTGCAGTTAATTAAATAGAATTAGGCTTCTGAGTACACTGTCACAGACAAACCAAAAAAATTTCTTTTTACATTATGTCTTGATTATGTGTCTTCATATATGTTACTGCCCTATATCAGGCATTGTACCGAAAGCAAATTCCTTCACGTTCCTTCTCCAGCCTTTCCACCTGCCAGACCTGTCACTTCTGAGTGACCTAGTTTTTGACAACACAGCTGAAGAGATCTGTAACACATCACTCCAGCTCCTGTTGCAAAACCAATGAGAGGAACATCGCTGCTTATTATCAGAAGCATCAGGGGCCAAATTTTAGCAAAAAATCTTTAAATGGCAACACTGGGGAAAAAAAAAGTGGAGTGCATTGAGGTTATCAGTGACCTTAAGATTTCTGTCCATAACAGGAGCAGGGCCTTATCAGAGCTCCCTGATAGATCTGGGCAGCTCCAACCTGCTCTGATGAGAAACAGTCCAGAATATCCAAGCTGACAGCAGAACCACCCAGCAAAGGCACTGCTGTCTGGTGACCCACCACAGCAGAGGCTACTGAAATCTAAAAATACTGACGAGGGCTCTTCTGGGCCTCTGCGATAAGAAAGTCATTACTGAGTGACAAGAGTGACATCTATGACCTGACTGAAGCTGGATTGAAATTCTCAGTATAAATCAATGCTCCTCATATACAAACACAAATCTGGAGACACGGCAAGACACTGCTATTTCACCTGCTTTGCAGCTTTCAGATCACTGTCCCTGACCAAAGTGAAGTACATAAAAATGAATAAAATGATCAAGATTTTTGTATTATACCTCTACTGGCCTTTGATTTTGAAAAAAAAAAACCCCAAAAACAAGTTTTTGAGGAATAATGATAACTTTGTAATAACTTTGTAATTTTCAGGGGACAACAGTTCCTTGCTATTTGCAGTATCATAGCAATTATTACGCAAGAGGCATCTCACAGCCTCAGAGAAGTTTGAAAAGATGGTTAAAGAGCCCAAAAAGTAGAAATAAGTATCTTTTTCACCCACACAGGCTATACCTATTTCCAGTTATATTCAGCTCTCCTTATAGCACATTTGCAGAGGTGGTCAGATCATTCAGTCTAAGGCAGTGGATGCCTTGCAGAGGGGTATAGTCTTCCAGAGAATCACTTGCAAGAAGTATGTTCTAGCAGACCATTAATCTAGAGCACTCAGATTGAGGACACCTTTGTAATTAGGCCAAATTCCTGAATTTGATTAACTTGGGCCATCTTCTATAAATTCAACCCAAATCACAGTGCATCTAGGAGGCAAAGACTGTTCAAAGACAAAGCAAAACCAGGACATAAACTATAGCTGCTTTATTAACTTTGTCAGCAATGGCTGAGCCCAGGTCAGAATGACCATTTCCCCATGTCACCTGGAAGTGTGTGTGTGGGGGAAGACAGCATAGGATAGTCACGGTAGATGTGATCTTGCCCCAGAAGAGCTGATCTGAGGGCAGATTATCATCTTTCTAACATCAGAACTGCGGCAGAAGGGAGACACTCTTGTCTCCTGTCTCATTTATCGTGGGAACAAGACATTACAGCAGTGGCAACTTTTAATCAATTCCTCACAAGACTTGTTTCCATCATTTAAAGGTGCTGGTATATATCTCTGCCCTATAGGGATGAGACAAAGATTTGTGCAGCGCTTTCTCCAAACTTAAGTGTGCAATTGCATGAGTCATTTGTTTTCCACAGTCTCCATTGTTCATGTTTCAGAAACTATTCAGTCTGAAGGATTATGTGTCCACGGTTAACAATATACTGATGTTTACTTCACACTTTTCAACCACTCACATTTACCAAAAAGAGTATGTGCTGTGGCAGCTCTGCACAGAGCTGTCGCTCCCATGAGGCAAGTATTATACTGCTTACTCTCAGACAAACAATACAGAATTGAGAAATTAATTTGATTTGATTTAGTCTACACAATTTGCAGGTTTAATGTACAGCAAACCCCTCCCAAACAATAAAACTGATTGTACAGCATGAAAAGAAAATTAATAGAAATTCATACAAGTCTGAAAGTGCAGTTCTCTACTGGATTGTTCTCAAATTCCCAGAAGCCAAACATCTTCTAGCACTCAATACAGTAAAGCCAAATCTCCAGCTATAGTTAGTATAGAGACAAGGCATTTTACAAAGGCTTGCAAACATTTCTGTAGGCAAGGTCCTGAACTGGCTATGCCTCAGGGTATTTTCACGCAGAAGTTCCTAGGTATGAAGAAATCAGGTCTCACTCACTGGACACAGAAATCCCACTCTCATGCCACACAGCATCTGGAACACGGAGGGTACAGATGTCACTAGAGTCACAAAGTGGTTCCCATTCCTTTGCAATGTTTCTCCTCTGTGCTGAACAATGTTTTGGAGATGCTGCATGCTCACGGTCTGGTTCACAGCA
Organism: Tauraco erythrolophus; assembly: GCF_009769465.1. Lineage (NCBI taxonomy): Eukaryota > Metazoa > Chordata > Aves > Musophagiformes > Musophagidae > Tauraco > Tauraco erythrolophus. Next base: position 29,511,147 of record NC_141467.1, read on the forward strand.
GTCATGAATTTAAAACAATAACCCCCAAGATGTATGAGACCCAAACCAATAACTACCCTGAAACGTTTTTAACTTTTGGTTCACTCTTTTACATTCCAACGCAAACAGACCAATGCAAAACAGACACAAAAATAATGCATTTTCATCCAGGAAGAAGTTTCTTCCTTCAAAGGAGAAAACCCCAGTCTCAAAAGCAACCAAAACAACTCCTACATACAGAATTTCAGAACGGGATGACTTGTAAATCAAATTTCCTAAGGAATCCAAAGAAGCCACACTATGACGGCCTTAATCTTTCTGGTCACAAAGCAACACAACGTGCTGTAAATCAATCACGGCTGATTGTTAAAAGCAGCAAAAAGTGGAGACGCTTATTTCTGTACATAATTTATCATTATGAACAAAAGTAAAGACTTACTGTTGCTTTATCTCCAAAAAATAATTCCATCAAAGGGAATAAGGACTCACTTGGAACATATTCGGGATTCAGTGGTCTCAGGGCTGAGGTCAGCATAAACATCTTGTGCAGGGATAAGACAAAGGCCAGTTCTAGAAAGAGAAAATAAGTAAGTGTCCTGGTTTTAGCTGGGACAGTTAGCTCTTCTTTTTAGCAGCTAGAAGAGCTCCATGTTTTGGTTTTACTCAGAGGCTCGCTCTGAGAAGAATGTTGATAGCAAGTTGATGTTTGTGGTTGGACGTGAGACTCCAAGGACTTTTCAGTGTGCTGGAGTGCAGAAGCATAGCTGGGACAAGGGGGCCACGATTCACCTTGTGATTTGTGGTGGAACTTAAGATTGAGGGCCCAACTGGCCGATTAGTATTCCATATCATGCAGCGTCATGCCCAGTATAAAAGCGAGGGTCAGCTGGACAGAAGGGCTTTTGCGCTTTGGCTCTTTCGGCGCTTTTGCTCTTTTGCACTTGATGCGCTTTTGCTCTATTGCCTTTTTTTCCCCCCTCTCTCTCCCAGTACTCCCACTCTCGGAGTACTATCTCTCTCTCTCTCTGCCCCTCTCTATTTCGGGGCCTCGCGTCTGTCCGGGGTTGCAGCTTTGGGACGAGACGGGCTGCTGATAAGAGGGGGTGGTGAGCATCTACACTGTGTATTACTTATCTGTATTAAATTGTTCTTATCTCAACCCACGGGTTTCCCGTTTCTCCTTTAATTCTCTCCCTCATTCCTAGGGGTAGGGGAGGGTGAGTGACTGGCTGTGTGGGGTTCGGTTGCTGGAGCAGCCTAACCCACGACAATTATGTCAACAGATTAACCTTCACTTGTAAAGCAACTATAAAATGATCTCTTCCTCTGGTATGGCTAGCAATCGTAACATTTATAAAGAATGGTTATAGTTTATTTTCTCATCAGAGCTTGAAAGAAACTATTACAAAGTGTAAAGATCAATGGCAGAGAGGCTCTGTGGAATTAGCACAGATGCAGTATAAATTCTCTTTTCAATCTTCAATTTCATCTGTAAATACAAGCACATAATCTAGGTGTGCATCTCATATTTTGCATCTCAGTGTTAATAAAAATATGCCAGACAGCAATGTAATGATAAAAAATTCCCTTCCAAAGGTGCAAAACGACACAGAAGAATCATAATGAGTTTTTACACTGCAGAGTCTTTCTTCAGTTACTCAGGAGATAAGGATGACTTGAGGACTTTGTCATTCAATTGCAAATTAAAGCATCACTTCACATGCAGCAGGATCAGGCACTGAAATCACTTGTCAGGAGTGTGACGCTTATAAGAGTTCCAGTGTCTGAAACTCATCCTGTCTTTTCCTGCTGACTTCTGTGCATGGATGAGGCTGCCCCATGCATTCAGCCATCAGGGCCTCAGCGCAGCTGTTTGTCCAGCCCAAAATACTTTCAATAAAATGGAGGGAGGAGGAAAAAGAAAAGAGAGAGCATAGCTCTATCCTTATTTCCTAGCTTGGGATCAATACTTTTGCACTCAACCAAAACCATTTAAAGAACTACGATTCCTTATGGCTATCAGCTACACTTATTAATGAAATATTTTATGTATGCACGGAGTATTTTTAACATCAAAGATGCTAGTTAAGAAAAGTGTCATCACTCAAGATAAACAAATTGATTCGATTGGTGTGGGTTGTTCTCTGGCATAATGCCCTTGCGGCTAAAGCAATTTCCACAGATCTGAATTACTTTTAAATCTTTCTCTTTCCTGGTGGGTTATTACTCCAACATTCAAGCCCAGTCACATGACTATAGACTCTTTTGGAGATCATGACGCGTTCCTCCATCTCACCAGTTGCCTTCACTACGTTTTACTTTAATGACAAATTAAAAAGATTTAAAATGAACTGAAACAGAAAACAGAAACCAAGTTTTACCTCCATTACTGAATAAGCCTCCGATGTAAACTTTCTACCAAAGTACCCACTCTATTTCGCTCTAAAATAAATATGCAATTTTTATCATGTGACCTGTAATGGCTTCTGCAGGACGGATTGAGAGAATGCCAACCATGAAATACCATGTTACCTGGAATTTAGGACACTATAGTGAAAGACATGACCCAGTCCTCCAGTCTCCTCAAGCACTTGTGGGATTTGATGTTTTGACTTCTCTATTCCAAGTGACCTCTGTAACCATGAGGTTCTTGGAAACTGAAGCAAAGACATGCCCTTCTTTGATGACTTTCCTTTGTTTGAGACCAAATAGATGAAATAGCTATCTCATGAATCTCAGTGAAAGCCTTGAGTCATTCTTAAGTCAGAGACAATACTGTTTTGTTGGTTATTTTTTTTTTACCTTTGACATTTATCTCCAAACATCAAGAGGTCAGGCAGCTTTCAAAGTGTCTGGTTTAGGGTCTGTTTTCTAATTCATCACACATATCTTTCACTTTAAATAGTTTCAGGTATTAAGACCAAAATTACTTTACAGAACTACATTTGAAAAATGGAATGAAATATAGCCATGCATTGGAACACAAACAGGAGCAGAGAAATTGTAGCCATCTGTATCAGGACTACTAGTACAACAACATCTTTCCAACACCAACATTAAAAGGAGGCTTTTAAGATTAGATCTGAAGGCTCTGGCAGAAAAATGTATTACACTAAAAATAGTACCAACTGCTTTGTATAGATTACTTCTGGAAACAGTAACTAGAACTACACCAAAACTGAAGGTATCCGCTTCTAACTCCAGAAATCCTAGGGGTCGCTGATTGCAATCATGAAATGCACGAATGCAAGAAAAAACAGGTTTCAGTTTTAACAATAAACATGGAGTGAATTTCCTGCATATCTGTTCGGGCTCACTGACAGGTGGCTTGAAGCACAGTCCACCATTAAACTAGCAACACACCCCCCACTGGAAGTACTGCAAGAAGAAATACTTTTTAGAAAACAAAATACTTTTCACCCATTAAGCTTCATTGATTATAAAGAAGTCCCATACAACAGCGACAATCTTCTCCTCCACCTCCTAGTCCTAAACACCCATGGCTGCAGCAATCCAGTCATTCCAGTACAGTGGACTGTGGCTCAGGCAAGTGAGGAAGTATAGAGAGTACAGCAATGAGGCATGACCCTCTCCCTCTTCCCAACATCCCATCAGCATTAGCATACAGATTACTCCAGAGCACAGAGCAGGAACGTAACCTCTATGAGGTGAACACAATAGTTCATACAGTTGTTATCAAGAAATAAAAAAAACTGCTCTAAGAAGCATTTAGTTTCTTAAAATGCCAATTGACTTTGCCAAAATATTTTCTGTCTGGCATTTTATGAGGTTTGACATTTTACAATAAGCTGAAATTTATCCATAAATGGTGCAAGCTGATGGCCTAGTCCCTTGGCGCAAGTCATCATATCTCCCTATACTCAGAAGCCTCTGATTTGCAGTAGCCCTCAGGCATCGAAGCAAAGCTCAAAAACGCACTGTACCACTCAAACAGGTCAGACCTTACTGCAAGTGGGAGCTTTTATCAGCAAAGACTTCTAAAACCACTGTGCCTGAACTTTTGACAGTTATCATAAACTATGAGGATTCTTTTCATTGAGACTGATTAAAGCAACACGAAAGGGAGGAGGTGCATATCATGGTGCGAGCAACGAGGGAAAAATAGAACTGAAGAATATACAAGGCAAGAAAACTCAATGTCAACCAAGTGAATAAAAATTTGTGAGATGAATTCAGAATTTTGCTAGAAGGAAAGCAGAACTCCTTTTCTCATTCCTCTTCTGATGTTTGCCTTTCTGAGACTTTTTCAGAGAAGGAGTCGGTGATATTCCTAACAGTGCATAATTTTGGGGAAAAGTAATTACCTGCTTCAGCAGGTAGTGAATTGGCCACTGAGACATCTAGCCCAGAACTGTGAGAAAGAGGCTGCAACTACAACCCTGTACTGTTATTTTTCACTATTTATTCCTGTACTACTTTTGCTCTTGCTGAACACATCATATCAAGCAGGATTCTACTGCAGAAGGATATGCAGCAACCACGGTAAATACATTCACTCATCCACAGGAAAAAGTCTTGCCTCTGCATGATTTCCAGAGGCCTACAAAGAAAACATAGAATCATAGAATGATTTGGGTTGGAAGGGTCCTTAAAGATGATCTAGTTCTAGCATCCCTGCCATGGGCAGGGACACCTTTCCCTACATCACCTTGAATGCTTCCAGGGATGGGGCATCTGAATCTCTTCACAGGTTCTCCTTGAGGATGTAAGAAGAAGGGAGAGAAAAACAAGGAAATGTGCCTGTCATTCAAGGGAAAAATCAAAGCAATGAAAGAAAATGGAGGCATGATCAAGAAGGCTGATGCTTGTTTAGCTTGCTCCTAAGTCTCAGTTCCTGATTGAAGGTGCTGCCTGACAAAATTGCTGAGCTCTTTCCAAACACCTTTCTGCTCTGGTGCTCTACAGAAGAGTATTGCCTGGGTCCAGCCAATGAGAGGAACAAATTTTACAAAAATCAGTTCAAAGGCCACTTGAATCTCAAGAAAGAGAACGGAAACATGGAACAAATGCAGACATCAGATATTACTAGGTTTTTTTGAGGAAACATACTAGATACTGTTCTAAAAGATCAATTCAGAACATCTGTTGACCTGTAGACGTTTAGGATGAGAAGCCTCAATCAGAAATCCAGTGTAAATTTTGAATAACAGAGGCTATAAATTGCAAGTATGACACAGTAGAGATTACATATGACTGGTTCAGTTTCAAAACAGCTTGCATCTTAGACACAGTTATAATCATTCTGCTTCTTAGAAAATATAAAGACGCAATTTTGAGAGCTGTGTGGGATATAAAATCAATACTTTTATTATCAGTTGTGCAAAAAACATTTTCTTATCTTTTGCTTTTTTTTTTATTTTCTTACTGCTAGTTAGTACCTGTGAAACACTTGAAAGCATTAAAGTTAAATTTTTGTATCTATATATGCTGTATATGAGGGTTTTTTCCATTTATATAGATTCATACATTATCTTGTCACAAATACTGTCCAGACTGCTCTATTTGTGTTGGAGCTTCAGTCTGACTAAAGAGAATAATTTACCAATATCTAAAGTGGATCTTCTATTACATAATTAAAAGAATCTACTTTTAAATGAAAACACCACAGCTAGGCAAAGGGCTAAAACAGCCCAAGAATTTCTAAGGCAGGCAGTTAATTGTGGTTAATTGTGGCTGCAGCTGCCTCTTTTGCAGCGGCCCAGGGAGAGTGACAGTAGGTTTGTTTGCAAAGACAGCTGAAGCAGAAGGCAAAAGCAGCAGCTAGAGATGCAGGTAGGTGGTAGGGAAGAGAGGAAGCACAAAAATATCTTGTTCGATTTTGTATTGTATGTGAATAAAATTTTATATGTAAAATGTAATTAAGAAGTAAGGCAACGCATGAAAAAACCTACCTTTAAAAGTCATGAGATATTCTATAAAAAAAACTTTGATTGTACAATTGATCATGCAAGTTCCAAAAATGATAGGTTTGCATAATTCCTTCTGTATCTGTTTTATTGAAAATAAACATGCTTCCAGACTTGCACGATGCTGCAGAGGTCAGCATCAATTGGCAAACTTCTTCCTTATATGTAAACTCTTAATCTTGTTTAGAGATATGTTTCTTCATCAAATGAGTTAGTGTTTTACGTCTTTTTTTGCTACAAAGAATTTCACTCAATTTCTACCCCCTTTTTGCACAAAGCACGAATTAACAACATTTGTTTGAATTAGCTGCTTGGATATGAATGACTGTCTATGAAAAGTCACGAGCATAGCAGAAAGCTTTGTGGAGACTAAACTATTTTTAATATCATTTTAGACAGCTTTAGATTTCAGTTTGATGATGCTAATCAAGGACTGAGTATTAGCATTGTCCTAAAGACAGAAAATAAAAAAGGTCCGAAAACATAAAATAAAACCAAGAAAAGCACCCTTTGGGACAGAAAGCAGTCATTGAAATAGAAAAAATGTAACAAAAGGCTTCTTCAAGAATAAATTGTACTTTCTATAACCAGTTGTGTTTGCTGGAGAATTTAGAGGAAAGGAAGACCTACAGGTGTTGATAACAGCATGAATCTCATCAGGATGGAAGAGTATCTGTCCTCGATTCCTTGCAACAAGGTACAGCTAAATGGTGCAATGATACAAATACATCCCTGCAAGTATTTGACGCAAATATTTTAGCCTAGTTCCAGTGGAGAAACAGTCCGACCTATTTCCCTCAGCACTTCCCTCCCCATCTGCCCCAGTCCTCGAGGCACTGGAATACAAAGCTATTAAAATTAACATGTCTGGTAATCATTGTTTTAATGCAGCCTCAAAGGACTTCAGTGAAACGTTAATGACATCCAGCTCCGTGCAATAAATTTGTTTTCTACCTAGTTTCTTCTCTGATCAGATTTTTGCTCTTTCCCGGCCACAAACATTTTGTTTCAGAGCCATTTTACAAGCCTCAGCAGCAAAGCAGCTGTTGCAGGTGACACACACTCTGGTCTATCCACTTTTCCAGTCTTTCAACCTTACATAATGGTAATGGAGAAAGGGAATGTTCACCCTTTCAGGAACCTGATAAATTCTCCCCAGCGAAGCGAAGAACCGTGAAGAAGCAGAGAATCTAACTCAGCATTATACGACTGGATTTAATTAACCTTTTCAGATTTTCCTGAGAGAATCCTTTGAGTTTACTTCTGGTTTGGCATTTTGTTCATTTTTATTGAGCTGCTGTTTTTCATATACTTTTTAAAAACCCAATTTATTCTGGATGTCTTGGGTCTTTGCCCACTTAGTCACATGAAGATAGATATGTTCAAAGAGAGAAGTTTAACCACAGATACCACACAGGTATTTATAGCTAAGACTAATTACTTCAGTAATTCTTTAATCGCATAAGCAGGTACCTTGTTCTTACCTTTTCCTCCATGAAGGCACAGTTAAAACATTCTCACGAACTGATGGACATTTTTGATTTGTACTATATAAATATACATTATACAAGCACAATCTAATCTTTAATTTATGAAACATTGATTATCCACTGGACATCAAATGACAGTCTGGGAAATGACTGCAAAATACAAAGCAAACCAGGAAAAATCTAGGAAACCAATATTCAAAGTTTAACTTGCTCTGTATTGTATTATCTTGTCCACAGGCTCTTTATTTTTCTTTTCCAGAAAGGTTAGAAAATCTTTTTCAGTTCTTCATAGCTAGGAAACAGTGCTTGAGCTATATATGCCAGATTTTATCATCCCAAATAAATTCTGCAATAGCCACCACTAAAGCTATTCGAACCAGCATTGATTTTCCCATGCTATCCTACAGCTCCACCACAGAGACTCATTATGTGGCCAAGGGAAGGACAAGTGATGGAAGAAGGTGCAAAGGTCTGAATAAAGGGCTGCTCCTGCTTTTCCCTAGAGGCATATGTCAAATTCCTACAAACTCCTCAACAAGCTTTACCAAAATTGCATAGCAGTCTGAAAGGCTCAATACTAAAATATTAACTATTTAATTAAGTGGAGAACTAGTGCTTCCGATGTTTAAAAATTCACTTACATCTTTCACTTGCATCTTCTCCAAACTAAAAAGAAATCTCTCATTTCTATTTCTGCTCCTTCCCCCCTTTATCTATTTCTCTAATGGGGGAAAAAGATCACAGGTATTATAGGCCATTTTTTTTAAGGAAATGTTAGCAAAACAAAAGTTTTCTTTCTTTTTTGATTAGGACTTATTTTTGTTCCACCAAAGTGAAAAATGTTGAGGAAACTGGGTACTTTCTTTAATACTATAACTATCTTTAATAACTATCTTGGTTAATAGACATGTACTATTGAAAATTGCACAGAAAAATACATATGCCATCTACGTCTGTTCACAGCATTTTTTTTTAATTTCATTAAACATATTGTTTAATGTTTAATTTTTTAAATTTCTTTAAACATATAATCTTTAAAACACATTGTGTTCATGTTCTCATCAAAGCTTCGTAAAGACAAAATTTTAGATACCTGTGTATTTCATTGCAAAATAAATTAGCCAGTAATAAGATTGCAACGAACAAAACTGTTCCTGCGTATAAAAGAAGCCAACAATCTCAACAATTAAGGTCATTGCAGTGAATACTGCTGAGGCCACTGAACAATCTCCTACAGTCCTGATCAAAATCCAAGAATTGCACTTACTGGCAGCTAACTGCTATTTTGGAAACTGAAGCCATCCAGCCTTAATAACTCAGAAGCAAACAACATAAATACTTGTTCTTTTTCCACAGTTGTTACACATCAATTCTCTACTCTGGTGTATTTAAGGGAAAATAGTTAATGTGTCCTTGGGAACAGATCCTACATTTGCGTATTTCAATAAGGAAACTAAAATTGTGTCAAAACAGAGAGGGTGCGCTCTGCTTCACACGTGGTGGTGCATGCAATATCCTGAAAACCATGGTAGCTCTGTTAAGGGAGCTTAGGCACCCAACTCCCTAAGCCCCTCTTAAAATACTCAATCTAAAATCTTCCATAGCATAATTGTCTGGCTTATTCCACTTAATTGGGCTTGCTTCCTTATTAGAATTGGAAAATGAGTAAACAGAGCTCTCAGCATGGATATACAGAAATGTTCTAGTTTTGCCCTGGAGCGGAACTTCCCTCAAGGCAGGAGCTACCTTCAACTCTCATTAAACAGCAGCATGAGCTGGGACTGTATGGCATCCTGCATATGGTGTATGTGAGCAACAGCCAGACTGCCATTTATTTTTTTATTTATTACAATTTCACAGTAGCCTGTAAGACTGCTAATAAACACACAGAAAATTCATATTTCTCTTCAGCCAACACTGGAGAGCATCCAAACAATGAAATTAAACAACAGAGACAGAAGAAATTACATCTGAGTGTGGAAAGTTTTGACATCTAGGGAAGACTGAACTATAAAAAAGCATTGTGGATGCAAATACTTTAGAAAATATCCATGGAAGTTGATTTGGTTTGTTTTTGTTTTTTTTTCTCAAAACATAGAAACACTAAGGGTATTTGTATGATCAAAAGTACGTTTAGCCAAAATACAACAGTTTATTCAAGAACTTAGATAGTACTTTTAGAATCATAGAATGGTTAGGGTTGGAAAGGATCTTAAAGATCATCTTGTTCCAATCCCTTGGCCATGGGCAAGGACACCATCCACTGCATCAGGTTGCTAAAAAGCCTCATGCAACCTGGCCTTGAACACTTCCAGGGATGGAGCAGCAACAACTTCTCTGGGCAACCTGTTCCAGTGCCTCAACACTCTCAAGTGCCCCTTGTCCTATCACTACATGCCCTTATCAAAAGTCCTTCTCCAGCTTTCCTGTAGGCCCCCTTTAGGTACTGGAAGGCTGCTAGAAGGTGTACCTTCTCTTCTCCGGGCTGAACAACCCCAACTCTCTCAGCCTGTCTTCATAGGAGAGGTGCTTCAGCCCTTGGATCATCTTTGTGGCCCTCCTCTGGACCTGCTCCAACAGCTCCACGTCCTTCTTATGTTGAGGCCCCAGAGCTGAATGCAGTATTCCAGATGGGGTCTCACGAGAGCAGAGTAGAGGGGCCCGAATCACCTCCCTCAACCTGCTGGCCACATTTCTTTTGATGCAGTCCAGGATACAGTTGGCTTTCTGGGCTGCCAGCACACATTGCCGGCTCATGCTGAACTTCTCATCAACTAACGCCCGCAAGTCCTTCTCCTCAGGGCTGCTCTCAATACGTTCTCCACCCAGCCTATACTTGTTCTTGGGACTGCCCCATGTGCAGGACCTTGCACTTGGCCTTGTTGAACTTCATGAGATTTACACAAGCCCACCTCTCAAGCCTGTCAAGGTCCCTCTAGGTGGCATCCCTTCCCTTCAGCATGTCAACCACACCTTGTGGTCTGCATGCACACAAAAGCTTGCAACAGAAAACATCTAGGGATAAATAATTTTGAATAATTAATGTTTTATAAAGAGTGTTTCCTGTACGTATGACTATTTCTATCAAAACAGAGTAGTTGATGCACAGGCCATCTTGTCCATCAAGAGTCAGTTCTTCAAAGCCCACCAAAGCCTCTCCACAAACATCACCTGTCTATGTACTGGAACTAGTAGCAGTGGCAAACAGGGAAACATCTAGGCTAACTAGTGAGCCCTGCTTATCCCTTCTAATGGAGAGAACCCTCTGCTGAACCTAGGAGTAAAACAAGAATAATATAGTAGATATTTGCCAGAATTTTATACCTCGTGTTGTTTTATTGAGTTAAATATTATGCTGTATGACTGAACTCTCCTGTTCCAGCCAGTGCTATTGGGGGTTATGAGAAAAATATATGCAGAAAATGGTGAGTCTACAGAAGCTTTCTGTAACTGTCAAATCAATAGTTCATGCAAATACATAGGCAGTCTAGGATTTCAGTAACCACAGGCTATATTAGACATTTACTAATTAGCTCTCCTGAGTCAAATGTAGTTACTATGTTTAATATGTAACAGCATCGATTTATAGGGCATTTCAATGATTAACAGCATTTTCTTTGTTTTATTATATCAAGCACTGTGGATTATCAAAAGCAGAAAGCTTGAATTAATTAACAGTTAATGAATTTGAGATACTGAACTGCAGAATGTGAACATTTTTCTAAATCAAGCAAAGTTAATGGCACTCAACCACTTTCAAATGCTTTGAAAATGTTTTGCTTTACCATGCTGCAAATTTTGGCTCCCAGAATTAAACTGATTACACAGAAAGAGGTCCAGACCACGGTACGGGCTGGAGAGCTATGTATGGTGAGCATGGTTTTTGCTGAAACCTCCACATTCAAAGCTGTTTTTTTTTTCCTCCCCATAGGATCTAAATGACTAAAATGTTGACTCAAATGATAAAAGGTAGTCTTGGGAATAAGGTATCTTTAAGACATTAAACACTGAACAGAATGAAGTTCAAGTCCGGACTCAGCTACGATCAATGCAATCTGAAAATTATAAACTAATACGCAGCTAATATCCAGCTTTAAAAATCCTAAGTTTAGTTGAGTAAACAGAACATCCTCTCTCTCAACACAGCTCATGAACAAACCATTGCAATTGTATTTCCAGAGCTGCAAATTAAATTATAAATTATCTTAAAATATAAGATGAATGCATATGTACACTGGTAGTTGCATATGTAACTGGAGCTAGCTGATGATTAACAGTGTAAATTAATTTCTGAGTGGAAATAAGTTACAAAGTAATCATTATAATAGCACAGCCTGGAGAAGGCCAAATCCTTACTGATTTCACAACTCTTCTAGGAAAAGTCTCTCCTCTAGAAGTTTTTATTCCAAGTAATATCTACACATGGTTATATTACACATATTTGATTTTAAAGATATCTGATCAGTCTAGCAAGCGTACAAGACAATTTTCATGCCAATGTCAACCCACAAACACATCTCAAAGAGCCAACAGCACTAAGTGTATTCTTGCTACCCTTAGCCGTCTTTCTCATCTTCAATGGGAAGAAAAAGAATATCCCTTTTCACTACAATTCAAATTTTTCATGAAATTTTTCCTTTAGACTGTGAGACAGTTGCTAAGCATGTAAAGAAAAGATAAATTAATGCCTTTCCCAGTTGTACTTGAAAAGCAGACAAAATGAGCTGCTCCTCCCAAAGGACAATGCTCACAGGTGCTCCACTGACAGAAACAAAAAGAGCTGAAGAACTCAAAGGAAGGGTAAGATGTGGCTGAAGGAGGCAAAGATCGCACTTTACTGTTTACTTTTAGGATCTCCCATTCTCACTTTGAGATCCCCAAGACCTCCTCTAGGTTTCTTAGCTTTCTTCATTGCTCTTTGCTTAACTTCCCAGTGACTGGTACTGACCTAAAGACAGCTCAAAATTAAACAAATATGACTTTTAGAAAGTGGTTTTCAAATAAATCCCTAAGTATCAAGTTTTTCTAAGCTAAAGACCGTAACTGAGAACAATTCGTATTCTGCAGTTTCCAACTGTTGTGTGCAAAAGCAGCTGATGAATAAGATAAAATTCGTAGAACATTTTTTCTTTGCCTTTGAGTTCCACGCTAGAACTCGGTAGAGCACTTTTGCACCCTTAGCAAACACACACAGTGCAGGAAGAATAATAATAGCACCCGCCTTTATAAGCAGGAGAGCATCAGCCTACAGATCTTCCCAGTCCCTGCGCTGTACTGAACTGACCGTGCCGCTCCCCATTCCTCAAAGTGATTCCTGGCTTACTCTAAACATCAGGAGCCACAGCCTCAGCCAGGGTGATGATGGACTTTCATGAAAGCTAATGGCATTAAGGGGCAGACTCAAGACCCCTGTGCACATTCCCTTTTTCTCATTTGCCTTTTTCTTCCCTTTCCTGACTTATGTTGCTTCTGCAATATCTTACCCCTCTGTCTTTTGTTAAAATGCCACAATAAAAATGAAAACCATTCTTTACGCTGCTAGTATCTTGCCAGTTTCCTGGCTGCCCTCAGCCTCTATCTATGCTGACCATGCATTTCTTTAGGAGAGTGGCCTAACGTTAGGAAAAATCCCCACTTCTCTACCCCACAACACTATGGCACCCTAACAGTGCAAAAAAAAAAAAAAACCACACCATCTTTAAGTTTTTTTTTTATTGGAAGAACCATTATGATATGATGTAGGAGGCACATGGCTAACAAAGCTGCTCTTATTCCCTGTCAGTTATAGACTGGAAAAGGACAGAAGGATGAAAATTTCCTTCTATCATAACCATCTCCGCGCTTTCATTTGATTCCTGAACTCTGATGCCCTGAGGACAGAACCATTGCACAGGCTCTGGTGTGGCCTGTATTTACTGTAGTTCAGGAAAAAACTGATGAAGTCATTTGTGTCAAGATCTTTTCTATCCAATTTCTATCAAGAAGAGAATAACAATAGCAGAAAATGCAGTGTTAAGCCTCCTCATCCCCACTCCCACAAAGTAACTCAACTCTTCTGGCTGATACCTAGAACAATTTTCTTCCATATGAAAAAGTCTACTACAGTTACTAATTATTATTAATGTGTGCTTGAACCTGAGACACTTTGAGAGTGTGACAGAAAAAGTCATTGCTTTTCTGCTGACACGTGTCATAACATTTGGGTTATTTTCTGTAAAATAAGTTAAAATGCCTGAATAACACAGAAATAATAATCCTTCTGGAAATATTGATTTTTAAGCAATACTCGATCTTATTATTCAGAAAAATACTGCTGTGCTAAGTACTTTCTAGAGGGAAAGTACATTTATTTCATTCCTTTCTGCTGCTTATCTGCACGTTCACTCTTGGTACTTCTCCATGACTGAGCACTGCGGGGGATTGTCTCTGGAGAAGCTGTTGAGTGGCAAAGGCTTTCCGCAGAGAGGAGGGCAGAGATCTAACAGCTTCTCACACAGCTGCACTCAGGTCAAGCAAGAGCAGTGGAAGCCCTGTGAACGGAATTTTGTACCGAACAGATAAAACCACAGAAAGAAAAGCTACATCTCCTTTCCATTTTGGAATCTATTTAAGAGCATGCTTGGTTAATTGCGTTAGCCCACAACAACAATAAAGATGAGACCACCACTCCCTCAGCCTCCTGAAAGAACTATGCTTGTCACAAGGGAGCAGTGAACCCCCGGTCTCATCTCAGCACAAAGCGGATGCAGGAAGCAGAGGGAAGGGATGTGGCTCCAGCAATGATAATACCTCCATCAGCGTGTTTGCCAGTTGAGCCATGACATTTGAAGAAGTTCAGCCTGAATGGTTCTCATGCAGATTGTTTGCGCCCATAAGCAGAGGCAGCAGAGACGGGCTGAGAGAGACCTTTCAGCTGCAGAACAAATCCTGTCCTTGGACTCATCCGAGTATAACATAGGTAGAAGCCACAAACTAATCCTTATTTTATTACATATTTAAATAAAAAGACAATTATGTTAGTTGATTAAAATTAATTAAGAGAAAAAAATCAGACATTTTTGAGTAGTCAAAATTTCCAGTGCGCGACTTCAGCAATTATTCCCTGTTGATTAATTTGGTTTTCCATCCTATTCTCTAGTCAAAACTAACAAATTTTAACATTCTGCAATGCTAGTGCTCATTATCCTAATCCCTAATCCAATTGCAAAGGAAAAGACTGCAAAGTCTGACCTTTATTTTTCACAGAGAGAGGAGAGTCCACAGATAATTTGAAGCTTTTTCTTAGGATTTGGTTCTCATTTAAAAGTTGGTATTGATTTTAGATGGAATGCATTTTAATACTTCAAGGTAGAGCAAAAAAATGCAATGCAAAGGAATAGCACAGGAAACATTATCCCTGACAGATTTGTGTATATATTGAAGCTGGAGGGAACGGATCTAAAAAGGAATATATCAAATCAACAACAAACATTGCAACACTGGTGTTTCAAAGTTCAGTAGAAACCTTTTACTCCGGTAATCTTATAGATATCATACCATTTTGGAAGAAAAAGGCAATTCATTTTGAAAGTATCTGTTTAGGATTACTCTACTCCTCATTTCTCAACACACAGATCTATTGAGCAAATCTCTTTCTTTATAGTTCAATTTTCTGGATATGTTTATATCATATGTTTGAATAGGACCCAATCCCAAAGAGCTGGTTCAGGCAATGATCTAACCTCCACTGCTATATCCAAACTAGAAAACAGACTAAAACAGAGGTATTACAGCCAAATAGCTTGCTGGAGGAAACTGCCATTTCTTGTCTGACAACAGCTAGGACTAAGTGAAAATTACTTTTTGTTCCAGTTTGCTGGAAAACCAGAGGAGTTGACTTTCACACGGTTGTCTTAAGTGATGAAGACTCATGTTTCTTTGACCATCTAAGGGCGCTAAGTCCCACCAAAGTGCAGCATCTGTGACCTCCAAGCTGAGATTACTGATACAACTCTTCTCCGTTTCAACCTAGTCAGGCCAGAGGTGACTTAAGGTGGCTCGTCTTTCTGTGAACTGGACAAGGGGAGGACACTTGCTTTCCCAGACAAGAACAAGTGGCATCTGAGAGGTATCAGCGTCATGCTGTAACTGCTCGTTTTTCTCTGTGGCTTACTCTGAACATGCTTGCTGGAGGGAGCTGATGCTCCCAAGGAGGTCTCACTCTTTTCTAACCTTTTCTTGCAGACATGATCAGAAAAGTATAGAGAAATGGGCACAAGCAAAGGCTTGAAAATTTCTTAGAACAACCCGCTAGTTAAGATTAACACTCTGGTCTGAAAGGAAAACTAGCAATAATAAACATAATTCTAACGTATGTGTGCGCATGTGGATACACTTGTGTTCTGGCTACCCTCACGGTGAATTTCTGGCTGATGCCATCTACTTCAGAGAGCAAAATACACCTTGAATGTTCATATACGAACTTTCAAAGAACATAGTACAGCTTTTGAAGCACAAATCCTACTGAACTTCAGCTAGGAAATAAGCAAGCCAATCCAAATTTCTCCAAAAATTCTAGTCTTTTTTTCCCAGATCAGATATGTTTGGAGGGTTTACACTCTGACGTATTACACTTGCACATTCTTCTTTCTATTAGGCAAGTATAAATCAGGAGTAAGTCTACTAAAATAAAATTTATACTAAGATATCGTGTAAGGCTGAATAAGCAGTTACATGCAAAGATAGCGTGCTGCAGTGGCACTTCTTAGACAGAAAACTTCTCTAATATCCATCAAATAGTACAAGAACACTTTCCAAATTGAAATAAGACAGCCAGGAGACAACCAATCAGTCAGAAGTATAATACCAAAAAAGATAATAAAATGATTGAAGAGAGACAGTGAAAAGGAAAAATAAATAAATAGTCAAAAATGTACAGGCAGTTCAAACAATGAAAAAGCAGCAGCTATAAAGGACCAGGGAAAAAATATACCAGGTGGCTAATGTCAGGCAGTCACTGTGGAAGGGCTGCATCTTCCATTTCCAAATTGGAGATTCTTTTTTGTTTGCATAAATGTTTGGAGAATGATCGTTTCTCCTGCCACAACGCTGATTTACATGTAATAAGGCTACTTATGCACAGGCAGGTGTATACATTATTTAGAATCCACTGTGAGCCAGGCAACGCTTGCCAGTGATTAGTCTTCTGTTTGAGAGGTTTCTGCCACCAATAAATTTATTGACATGTAAATTAGGGAACCAACCACGGAGCACAATTAAGAAAGAACAAATAGCTTACAGAAGTCAAATAATCCATAGGTAAACTGTACAATCAAATTTGGTCACAATTTTTTCAGTACTTACGTCCACAAAAGTAAGAAACCAATACAAAGGGAAATTGGCTGACCTTCTTAGATATTTTGTTTTAGAAACACAGAATTTCATTAGCCTCCAAACTTCATAACCATGGTCTGTGAAACCAGAAATCATTTCTACTTTAGTTCAGTCAGGATGGACTTCCACGATCACCCACAAAACCATTTAGTTCTTACCAGGGTGGTAACCAGTGGGGGAGCAATTGCTTAAGAGCCCTGGTTCAATGCTGTTATAACGACCTTCACAGAGGTGGGTTCTCACATGCTTGAAATGAATTGTTTGGCTTTACTGAAAAATAATTGTATTTGGTGCAAGAAGATAAAACCCAAATAAGCAAATGGTGCCCCAGCAATACAGACAAAAGACAATTCTGATGTCTAAATATGGATATGTCTCTACAAGAAAGCTGGAGAGGGACTTTTTACAAGGGTATATAGTGATAAGACAAGGGGCAATGGCTTTAAACTGAAAGAGGGTAGATGTTGATTAGATATAAGGAAGAAATTTTTTACATTGACGGTGGTGAGGCACTGGAACAGGTTGCCCAGAGAAGTTGTGGATGCCCCATCCCTGGAAGTGTTCAAGGCCAGGTTGGATGAGGCTTTGAGCAACCCGGTGTAGTGGAGGGTGTCCCTGCCCACAGCAGGGGGTTTGAACTAGATGATCTTTGAGGTCCCTTCCAACTCAAACCATTCTATGTTGAATGAAATTGAAAACATCCTAAAGGCCTTCAAGACTTCCACAAAGGGCTTGCAGTCATCATACAGATAGCTGTATACATACTTGTGCCCTTCACAAAAAAAAAAAGACAGACAAGTCAGGCCATTTAAAATGGTGCTGGAAGCCTGCATTTAGGCATCCAAGAACGCACTTTGATACGATATTTTAGACACAGAAGAATCTCACATGATAAAGCACACTACGCATAGCCTGTGCACCCTGCAGAGATCAGAAGCCATATACACAGAGGTGCAAGACAGAAGCTCCAGTTTCTACTCCCTGCCCTGCTATAGCTTCTCTGTGAACTCGCAAGGAGCACGTGTGAACACAGCCTCTAGCAGATACACCCTGCACTGCAGGTGAATTTGTCTCCTGCAAACAATAACCAGAGAAACTCCAGGGCCTTGAAGTGCTTCCAAGCACCTGCCATCAGCCATGCCTTCCACCAGCACTGCAGCTCTCTGCAGCAGGAGGTCTGGCCACAACAGACAGCTGTCCATCATCCCCTGCCTCCATTCCCGCAGGAGACTTGCGGCTTATTGCAGGAGAGTAGGGGCTGCTAAGGAATGGAGATCGCAGGAAAGGCAGCTATGTTTGCTAACTGCTCAATCTAAATGTGGCTAAAACTACCCACTGAGGATTGTATCCTGGAGCTATTCTACAAGCCAACAGACCTGGGTAGTGACAGAAAAGCTGGATTCCACTTCACATTGGCTGCTTCTGTTTCAGACCCGAAGAAGTCACTGCATGGCATTGAGTTTGTTGCTCCATTGACATCCACTTGTCTAACAGAAGATAATATTTCTTCTCCAGCCTCTGTTATACCTGTTCTCACAGAGTTGTCTCACCACGCCTGCGACATAAAATACCCGCCGTTCCAAGTGACAAAAGAGCCAACTCCACAGCACAGGGAGTTTGTAGAGCCTGTTACTGTGGTCAATGAAAGCAGGTAAAGAGAGCGAATAGAAATCCAAAGGCAGGGTCCTATACTCTGGTTTCTGAGTTTTCAAGTGAACAAAAAGCAGTACAAAGAGCTAAGACTCTCAATTCAATTTTATTTCTGCCTCTGGCCTCCTTGGTGATGTCCTCTTCTCTGTGCTTCACTTGGGGAAAAACAACCCTGATGTCCTTGGTAAAACACTGTCAGTTCTACTGGTGTAGAACCAACCACAGCTGCCTTGATTCTAAAGAAAAACCTCCATTTATGACATTTTCACAGAAATCCAGACCACAGAAAATATTTCCTGACTCAAAACTTCAGACTTTCTTAGTACATGCGTCAGAAGAGAGGCAGAAAGAGACTCCCCAACTCCCCAAACCTTCCTATTGCAAATGCAAAAACGGAGGTAGGTTTTCTAATGAAGGCAAAGCAGTACTTTTTCCCAAAGGTTTTGGAATACTTTCAGGCTGTTTACTTGAAGATAGGAGGCTGCTTTAATAAGATTGTTATTTTTTACAGCTTTCACTACAATGTACTGCAATTTTGCTTTATGTTCTTAAGCCACATATATGCAATTCAAATCAAAGATGATGTTGCCCTGACACCCTCAGTATAATTGTTTCACAAAAGACAAGAATGGATTGTCATCAGACAAAATCAGAAATTCTCATTATGCTGATTAGGTAAGCCATTAAGATAATATATCTATTAACGTCCATATGAAGAAACTAGTGAAGCTTAACTGAATAGTTTCAGCTTTGTTGATTCTTTGTACATACACATCACTATGAAAGTAAGTGTGTGATTTTTTTTAAAGCACACCTTCCAATTTATTATTGGGGATGGGGCAAGGGGAGGCCAACCAGCCTTTAAGCAAATTTATAACCCAATTATACTGTTCTTTTATAGTAGTATTGTTTGTTTCTTTGTAATTCAGCTCTCCTAATTGGATGTGATGTTATAGAAATGTCATCTATGAAACAAAGACATATTTTAAACAGGGCTTGAGGTGGGGTTTTTTTTTAGAATTCAATGGAAGGTATCATCTACTACTATTTCGCTCTATAAATGTATAAAATACTCAATTTTTAACATTTGTAGACTTATAGGGACATTTTAAAGACTGCTTAATTAACTACCATCCCATAAAAAGATGACATAAACTAAGAGTTTAGTGAAAATCATGGTTTTGTAGTATGTATTAATTTTATAACTTCATTTTGTAGAGAGGTTATATCAATATTAAGTAACTATTTATCTCAAAATAAAAATATTATTTATATACTTGTTAATTAATTAAAAAACATAAATCAACTTTTATAATTAGTATTAATCAGGTTCTTCAGGCAATAACATTTACGTAGGTGTTAAACATATGCATCAATCACATCTTAAATTCCTGTGGTTTTTTTGTCTCCCATATCTGTTTACCAACAGAAATTGTGCTTTAGATTATACTTACAAGATAGCCTCAAAACTTTAACATATGAATTCTCGGTAATTTCTTTTTCCTTTATGCAGTCTTTATCTTTTTTTCCTAGCGTTCATCTGCTTCTCAGTTTAGAACTGAAACTTAGAACCTTTATCTTCCATACTGTTTTAAGCTATCATACATATAGCACTACAAAACAAAGCTGCTGGTTTACCTTTAATGACAGAATAGGCAGCGAGCGTCAGAGATGTTGGAAAAAAAGTGAGTAAGAGGAATCAGTGACTAGAAGAAGGAGATTACCTGGTACCTCGTGCATTAGAACATCATGTGTTGATTCTTGGAGGCATACTAATACCGATGTGAGTTCCTCATGTCTCCCTAAGGCTGCTTTTGAAGCACAGTTATTTTGCCCTCTCAGCATATTTGACCTCGCCATATTACAATCTTTTTGGTTTCTGGAAACATTGACACACACGAAAAAATGCCTGGACAAAGACTACCATGAGCTAGTTTCTCACACATCACCAGATAAAACCAGACCTTTCATTTACTTTCAGATTTCTTCCAACTTATGAGGATTGCCAACAGTGAAGTAAGAAAGCACCTTGTACTTATGAGACTAACAAAAACAGTACTTTCTACACTGTTCTGAGCACGATGTATATGCTGCAATGTATTGTACAATCCACCCAGGAGTGTCAGATCTGAATTCGAAGATTTGCCGAGTGGCACTTATAAAATCACTGGAGAAAGATATCGTATACAGCCTTCAGTCATGTTAGGGAGAGAATGCTAGTGTCTTCAAGTGACAGCCTCCTGACATTTAAAATTTTTCAAAGGTGACATTATTGATACAGTAAAAGCAGGTAACACCCAACTTTATCAAGATCATCCCCAATTAGCACGCTGCAAAATTAATATGTCCATTCAGAGAAAAGAAAATCATGTATTTGCCTCCTTGTCCCTGAGATGAGAGGTCACACCTCAGTGCAGAGGTAGAGATGATTCAAACTGCAAATACATCTTCAGTGAACCATTTGTTATTGATTTTACCATAGAGGTGGAATGACCACAGTTGCATTCCTGATGCATTGGGAGGTCTTGGCAGGAGGCAGAACAAAAAGGAGGAAATGGTGGGACTTGATTACCTTTGTGCTTCTTGCAACATAAGGTAATACAGTGTAAAAAGCTATTATTTTTTTCATAGAAGTTTATGACTGAGAAACATATGAGGCAGACTGAGTGAAAGAAGATTTCAAACAAGGAGACTAGAAATAAAAAGCACTAAATTCCTCGGGAGAAAACCAAATAATATGAAAACTTTCAAAACAAGACATAGAAATCAGTTCAAGAAGCTCGACCATAAAACTAAAGCAATGACATGGGTGCCTCTTCCTCTTTCCACATTCACTGCAGAAATTGTCAGACCTCTACTGCACCCAACAAACTTTGTGACCGCCATGCACGTCACCATATACCTCATTTTCAGAAGCAGGAATAACATACTGCTCAGATATGGTCCTATTAGCTAATTTTCATCATAGATTCTCTTTCCTAACCTTTTAAGGTGATAGGGGTGGTGTTAATACATATGGAGAACAGACACAGTGGTAAACTGCCACGGAGGAATCCAGTGTCTCTGGAGAAAAGCTTCTCACAGGTTACTTTCCTCTACACCGTGCAACTACACTGCCTGGTTGTTTGAGGGGAAAACATGGAACAGTGGTATGAAAGCCCTCCTCTGCTCTTACTCTTTCACTTTTCAATTTTGGGTAGGCAAGTAGAGCACTGCACAGGTTCCTCCCCATCACTCTGTGGATCGAAGCAAAAACCTCTCCCAATCAGCAAATATATCAAAAAATTGTGTGCTATGTTAAATACCTGAAACCATTACTGATCTTTTTCAACTCTCGGGTTGCAATAACTGCATTTTTTCCTGTTATCCCTAACTTATATTAACAAATCAAGCATTTTTATTTCTGAGTAGGAGACATTGTAAATTTCAGTAAGTTTTCCTTACTTCCTAGCATCCCATGCACTCTCCTAACTCTGCACTCTTGGCCTTCTTTTTTCACTTAAGGTAACCCGTATGGCAAAGAGATCTGCTAGTCGAGTAATAAGATTTGTGAGATGCAAATCCGTCTAATGTTCATGTCAAGAAATTATATTAATCACCTTTTGTTTATTTGCCAAATCTACTATTTGGCAGAATGGTCAAGAAAATAGTTGGCATTGTTTAAACATTTTACTGAACATTAATACTCACAGTCTATAGCAGTCTAGATACTTTGAAGATAAAACAAACACTAGATTTCTGCCCTGGAAAGGTGTATGACCTAATTTTCCCAAAGATTCTTTGCTTTTAGCAAACTTAGGGTAGTCATAATCTTACCTGAGATGGCACTTGCCAAAGAATTTTCCAGTGCTGGTTTCTGACCAACTCTTTATCTGTCCAAGGGCAGATGGCCCGACCAAATAACTGCATCAGCTTCTTTTGCCAGGTGCAGGCCTACCAAATTTCAGAGCTTCATTTCCTGTGCGTCCTCACTGCTGCCTCTCAACACAAGGGAGGCAACTGTTATTTCTCACCAACCTTGTGCCAGCAGAGAATGCCTGCTCTGGTTTATTCGCACAGCCCTTTTTTCAGACAGCTGCCTAATCTTGCGTGCCACTCAGTAGTCTTTCTATCAGCTATTCGCTGTAGCTCAGAAAGGAAGAGCTCCAAGAAATGCTGAAAAGCAAAACCTTTTCTTTCTGAACTAGATCTTCTTAGCCTCTTGGAATTCCTGAAGCGGTTTATTCTTTACTTGCTCACAGGTCAGTCATTCTTGGTGATCTCTATGGAAAAATGTTTCTCCCCATCTTTCAGAAAATACAGTTATTTTGGGATTCTTGGGGTGAGAAAGCCATATAGCCCTCAGTTTACAGGGACAGCCATTTAACTGCTCCAATAAAGCTGAAGAATATTTATTTCATTAAAGGGATTAATTCAGATCTGACACTAGAGTTATATCACTGATAAAGAGTGACTGAAATCTTGTCCAAGTTCTGGTGACAGTAAGTCAAATTATCTAAGATTGGCAGGACCTTCAAAAAGGAGACTGTCATCAAGTAATTTCACAAAACCACTTCTTTAGAAAACAGGGAGAAGAAAGGTGAGAATGAAGATGAAGCTGATAGTAGAACTGTTCAATGCTGTATATGAATTCAAACACGATTAAGTGGCAGTATTTGCAGAGTCACTGGTCAATTGTGTATTTCGATTTGCAATTTTGCTCTAGATTAATATTTAATAATAAATTAATATTTAAACCAAACATCTAAGGCAACAGGTAGTATGACAAATAGAACCAGGTCCATTTTAAAAAATTACATAATGGTACCAGGACCCTTTCTCCAATATTGCAGATGAGTTCCTGAGTCCCTGTGCCATTTTGTGTTTGTTATTGGTGGAACTACTAATACAAGACAAAGTCATAAATGACCAGGTAGTGCTTCTGTCCTGCCTGAGCATAGTCAAAACTTGATTATGGCCATACATGCTGGTGATATTTTTGAAAGAGGTTGGTTTTTTTCCATTAGTCTGACAAACTCATGAACTGGTAATGTATATGGATGGGATACTGTAAGGTTTCACTAAATATCTACTGCACTTTATTCTTTTATATTCTCTTGGCTTTTTCACAGTAGAAAAGCTTTCCCATTTACCCAGTATACATGAAATTTTCAAATCTGACTGCCAAGACTCTAATTCATTTTTAGATACTCAAAATGGAATGTCATTTTCAAAGATACAAAGCCTCCACAGCTTTATCTGCAAGAAATAATTTTACAATACACAGCAACAAACCCACTGAGGCTCTCCAAAATTTGTATTTTCAAATACATCCTTTTTAAATATCTAAAGATAGATGTATTCAGTGAATTGAAAAAGACATTTTTTGCTGAAGTTCCTGAGTTTAAGCTTTATTTTTCCCTACCATGGAAGGTGACAAAAAAATGAAATATCAAAAGTGACCATGAACCAAAGTTCCAGGTGGGAAGTGACTCAGGGTAATAAAAATATTTACTAGTAGTCATTCTGAAGTGTGTTGTTTCAATTTTTACTGACTGTTCCAAACTGAAAAGAGACTTTAAATGAAATAATGATTTGGTAACAGCTCTACAATTATCAGAACAGTCATGTTTTAAACTGAATACAATTGTTTAAACCAAAATTTCTCAAACAAATTTTTGGTTTCAATGAACTGTTATTTCATTATGCAAACATTTTTTTTCCCCAAAAGGATAAAAAAACCCTCCTGAACGTATTTGGTTTTCAGACCTTTGAAAAGTTCCTCATTTATCTGTGTCCCAGCATGCTACCTCCATCCATTTGTGAAAATGTAGATATTTGTTTCTTTTGCTAAAATAATGCTAGATATTATTCTAGCTATATGAATCTATATAAGACAGCTAGCTTTTTATATTGAAATATGTTTCAGTGTGAAAAAAAATATTTCCTAGAAAACATCCTTTGCAAACTTAAGACCTCTCTGAACTTCACTATGAATAATACAGGGAGATAAGGATGTGACTTCCAAAGAGGTTTAAGCAAGAGACTTACACTGGCTGCTATGCTATAAGAAAAAGATGAAGCAATTAGAGATCATTAGTAGTCCAAGTAACCAAACCAAACTTAGAAATATTTTACATGACTTCCTTTAAAAGGTTGTTGACATATTTCCTGGGGGCGGGGGGGGGGGGGGGGCGCGGGGGGGAGGTGTTCCCTTTATTTTTTACTCTTTATCTGTCTGTATTTCATAGAATCATAGAACAGTTAGGGTTGGAACGGACCTCAAAGATCATCCAGTTCAAACTCCCCTGCCATAGGCAGGGACTCCCTCCACTACACCAGGTTGCTTAAAGCCTCATCCAACCTGGCCTTGAACACCTCCAGGGATGGGGCATCCACAACTTCTCTGGGCAACCTGTTCCAGTGCCTCACCACCCTCAATGTTAAAAATTTCTTCTTTATATCTAATCTAAATCTACCCTCTTTCAGTTTAAAGTATAGTAAAACTCTCCAAGTGTTTACCCTACCTCTTCCAGTAACTGTGCTGCTCAACAGCATTGCACTGGTAGAGCTATCCCATAACCAAAGCCAACATACACAGAAGCAGCAAGAAATTTTTACTTTGGAAACAAAGCTTAGCTCAGTACAGTCATACCAGATTGAATATGCTGTCAGATTAAAATGGAAGCACAGGAGGAGTATTTTACCATTGACACTACTGAAGGGGTAGGTGAGTGAGAAAAGGGCTTTCCTTGTTTCTTTAGCCAAACTACAACAGACATAACGGTGAGACTGCACCTTGAATCCTGTGTTCAGTTTTGGGCCCCTCACTATAAGAAAGACATCGAGGTGCTGGAGCGTGTCCAAAGAAGAGTAACAAAGCTGGTGAAGGGTTAAGAAAATAAGTCTTATGAGGAACGGCTGAAGGAACTGGGGTTGTTTAATTTGGAGAAAAGGAGGCTTGGGGAGACCTTATCACTCTCAATAAGCACCTGAAAAGATGTTGTAGTGAGGTGGGCATTGGTCTCTTTTCCCAAGTAACACTTGACAGGAAATGGCCTCAAGTTATGCCAGGGGAGGTTTAGATTGGATATTAGGAAAAATTTCTTCACTGAAAAAGTTAACACTGGAAGAGGCTGCCCAGGGGAGAGGATGAGTCATCATCCTTGGAGGTATTTAAAAGATGCGTAAACATGGTGCTTAGGGACATGGTTTTGGTGAACTTGGCAGTGTTAGGTTTATGGTTGGACTTAATGATCTTAAGGGTCTTTTCCAACATAAATGATTCTATAATTCTAAATGATTCTATAATTGCTTTGAACATAATTTCATTGCACAGATGTTGCAGCCATCCGTGAAGGCTGATGTCTTGATCTCAATGGAACTATCTATTGAGTTCAGGGGTCACCATTGCATAAGCCTCTGTCTACTAGGAGTTGGCTAAAGGATCTATGTTTTAAGGAAGTCCTCGGAAAAGCTGATATGGCATTCGCTAAATACTCCTTTACATTCCCAATTTATTCCTCTACACAGAAGCCTGCAACATTGTGAATGAACTTTCACTGCATTTTCTCAGGACAGTGCTTACCAAGGTCCTGCTCCTCCACCTGACTGACTCCTTAAGTCTTCATAAGAAGTAATTTGCTCCAGGACTGCCACCTCCCTCTCTCACAAGAGTTTCCAAGGTTATCTGAGGCGGGGATACTCAAAACAACTATATGCAGTGGGTAAGCAACAAGGTCACCAATCAAGAGACCAGACTGATGAATTCAAACCTTGTATGAATGTTGCTGACATTCTTTTCCTTTTTAACAATCTGCTGCTTTCTATGAGTAGTGTTTCCCTCCTATTTCTTTTTACTTTGGTCAGAAGCTATGTAGTTTACCACACATGAGCTTTACCAATGTACAAAAGACTAGAATACAGATAAAGTTGCTTCAGAAATGTTTATCAAGTAATTTTGAAGTAATTAAGTAATTTAAAGTAATATAAAACTGGATAAAATCTATCAATCTTGAGTTCTGCCTTAAGAGTAGGGATATACTGGGGAAATAAATAGTTTAGTGAATAGTGAAATACATCAGAAATCAAGAGATTTGATTTTAGAATCTTTTCATCTAAAGCCGCCCCTCTTCCCCCCAACATTCACATTTTGTGAGACTGCCACTTGATCAATGCCGTGTCTCAAACTCCTATCAGCGGAGTGGGAAAGAGTTCCTTGCTTCTCATGCACATTTTAGTCAAAGTTCATCCACAACTGCAAGACAATTCACTATACAGCAGGGAGAGCAAAACGGGGAACTATCCAGTTTTTCATTCCAGCACTGTAAGACATCAAAGGATATCCAGGCAAAAATGATGACACTGTCATGGATGGGAAAGAGAACAGCATTTCTTCTAACTAGGTGTTAGCATTTCTGTAATTGTTGTACTATTTAGGTACCATTTTTAAAGTTCTTAAACCCCCTTTTCAGAGAAAGGTCTATTAAAACAAAGGTCTCCAACTTGCAAGGCTCTTGTTAGTGTATCAAAAAGTACTCCAGCACAATACTTGTCCTTTAAAAAATACTTTTACAGCAAAAACTGCAAGACAGGAAAAGTGCACAGGAAAACTGTTCTTTTGAAAACACATTCTTGTCCTACTAATCAGACAACCTGACCCTACGAACCACCTAAATCCCTTGCTTCTATTTTTCCAGAAAAATATCCTTACACATTTGCAAGAAAACCAACCAAAACAATCATACTAAAATAAATATCCTGGTGATATTTGTATTCCCTGACTGTAATCTCATGTCTCCCTCTCAGTGGTCCAGAAAATTAAAACCACTTGTCAAGTCTTACATTATCAAATTAATTAGATAGCTGGAAGCTAGGAACAGGGAGCAGTAAAAGAAGCTATAATGTACATCAATGGATCTTCATGAGCATATTAACTACCATCTATCAGAGGGAATGATGTGGGCTCTTTCTGTGAAATACATTAAGATCATTGGATACCATCCTGGATCATAACCAAATGTTTACCTTTTTGACAAGAAGTACAAACTACTTTATCAACATATTTTTAGAAAGAGTAGGAGATGGAAAAAAGCAGAAAGGGAAATATTTTGTTTTTTAAAAATTGGTCTAATTCTTTAAAGCTTCTTATGCCAATCAGGTTTATTCTCTGTCAAGTCAATCGGCTTTTTTTTAAGCTCTGAAAGATTTTTTTAAAAAAAGCTACCATCAAGAGCCAGAAATACTTATTGTTAGCAAAAACAGAGAAAAATCGATGATGATGCTATCAGTTATGGTGCTGTAAATTTTAGTCCAGTGGGACCATTATGACTAGTTAGTATGAACTTCAGCATAAAAAGGAGAACAAATGCAAACAAAAAAAAATTTTTTAACATGTAGCCAGTCAGACTATATGACAAACGGTACACACAGATTAAAACAGTGGGGCATAAAAACATAGAGCGACATTTATGTGAAGCTTTAAATGATCTCATTTAGTACAGTAATTCTAAATTGAGCTCATTTAGTGTCGTAATTCTAAACATTTTCCAAACAAGTACGATTTTATAGCAGAAAGATATTTTGGGGGACCTCTTTCTGGCCATACATGTTGTGATGGGAATGCTTCGCAGCTCCTGAGGAGTGCATTTTCAAAGGGTAGTAATTGCCAGATGTGAACACTGATGTAAAGAATGTTTAAAAGTAAGAGTGAAATAAAAGAGCAGCCTAGCAAGAGTTCATTTCCAGAATCATCAGAAAGTCCCAGAGGCACCAACCAGTGACGGTGAATTTCCACAGTGCCACAAACTTGCATGTAACCAAGAGAAGTTTCTGTAAATTTTAACTGATAATCAGAAATACTTTTTCCTCCAACTCCGTAAAAATTGGAGGAAAATATCCTAAAACTGCCACTTTAGTGCTATTTCAGCCCTTCTATTGCACCACAACAGTGGAAAAAAAAAAATAGACAATCAAGTTTCTTTAAGAATCTTATTTTAGGGGTGGTTAATATTGAAGGTAAAGATAAAGAATGGTTTATATTTTATCTCTGTTACTTCACATTTTAAATACCTGCACATTCTTCTTTATAGAATAAGAAATGTTTCTGTTGTTAACAAACTCCTACAAAACTAGTATCTTCATTATATATATCTACATTTTATTGAGCTATATATTTTAAGAGTATCAACATGCCTCTCAGGGCAAATTACATTAAAATGTGTAATAACTGCAAGGAAGCCTTTGGAAATATCATTCCCTTCCAGGTTTAAAATAATGCAGCTCCTTACTTACATTCTCCCAGTGTGGTATTAACCAAGCCAGTGCCCAGTGGATGCTATTTGTTTTGATCCAAATCCCTTCTTATTCTTCTAGGGTTTTCTGGTCAATCTTATTTTAAACACAAGCTCATTCCAGTGCACTTTTCCTTTCCCAGACAAAAGCAGTATACTCTTCTCTTTCTACTCCTTTTCACAACTCCATTGAGTGAAATTCAGAGAGTTTTCATATACCTCATATTTTCTAGCTGATAATATCCAAGATTCAAAGGTAACTTGGAGCAGAGTGGTCAGAGCAGCAGTCAGACTAGCAGAAGAGAGCACCAAGCAAGGACCAATTAAATTATGTTCTTCTGGTTGCCAATCAGGCAAAATCCTTTCTGTAAGATATGAAATATCTCAAAACATTGTGGCATATACACCCTCTCTAGAGAGCCATTTTAAAAGTTTCCAATCCTAACAGCTACACCATACATATGACTACTTAAATAAAAACTTATCACATTATCAATGACTCGTATGGGATTGAATCAAGATGATGGGACCATTCTATGCTTTGGTTCTCCGGTGAATTTTGCATTACATTCAACGGCACTCTGTAAATGTAAATGTCTTCCTATGGTATTCCCAAACAAAAGCAGTTGTATTTATTCTCTTCTTTATCCATTATCATTTAATAGAAAAATGACTAATTCAGTTCAACTCAAACTCAAAAGTAATTGGTTTTAAGCTAAGACCAATTATATGATAAAGACAATGTTCCAGATGTCCTGTCCAATAAAACGAAAGGCATGGAAAATGGCTTTTACAGAGGTTAGGTTGCATCTGTTTGCAGGTTAACACTCAACCAAAATTTATGAAGTGACCTGCTATGACAAGAAATTCCCTAGTCCCCAGTAGGTATATAATATTTTTACTAAACATATTTCTACTATATTTATTTTTTTAATTACCTGATATTTACAGACTCCAAAGAAACGTTTGACACCGAATTGCTGACTTCACATTTTTCTGAAAAAGGTTTACCATCCTGATACACAAAAGGCAACAGTAATTACTCTGTATTACAGTCTGAAGCGGTAAACTCCATCTGAAATGTTAATATCTAACACATGCCTTCCAAACATGAAGTAGCCCTGCTTCTTGCCAGTGGAGAATTAAGGGCCATTAGTTACTGCTACTGATCAGATGCTGATTTATGAAGCTACTTAAACCTGGAAAACGCCTACGTAACACTGAATTTGTCATAATTCACTTGACAAAAATTGATAGCATTACTGAAATTTATTATATGAAATCACATACTGCACAACTTTTCTTACATTGTACCAGTGTGAAGTGGCATTTTCTGATCCCAGATTTATCAATAACTGTCATGAATAAGGTGTTAACAAGAACAAATAATACGATATGGCTCACTTTCATTCAGTTCTTGTTAACCTTTCCCATTGATGCACATAGCAAGAAGAGGCAGTCAGATCTGTAAAGCAGTTGCTCCCTTCTGCCTTTGGAAAGGCCTAAGGAGTGCTTTCAGAAGAAAGCAGAGGGCTGGTGAAGGTCTAGTGAAGAATAAGGCAAATGACCAGAAGACCACAAAAGTAGGAGAAAATAAAGTAAATAGGATTACTTATCCTACAGGAGGAAGAACTATGGAGAAATGACAGTAGCTTCCAAATTGAAAAAACCCAACATGAATGCATATTAAATTAAGAATGACATGCATGACTAGTTATAATTCAACATTTGACCCAGACTGAAATAGTTTCTTTCTAGCACATATCATAGATAGTCTAACGTGAATAGTACTGCAGACAGTTAAGATGTCTGAATCAGGAAAGATTCCGATTTGTAACTAGATAATACTTCCAAGTGCCAAGAGTAAGCCTTTACTTTAAAATATTAGAATACTGATCGAAAAATTTGCTGACTTTATCTTGGAGGGGTCTTTTAAAACAGACACATTTGTCAGAAATAACATGAGTATAAAACAATATGCCTTAAGCCGGGAAATAGACCAAATGAATTTTCAATGTCCTTTCGTGCCCTTAGTTTTAAGAACAAAGATATTTCAAATTCATATCAGATTTTCCTAAGCCTACTCCGTCTCTCTAATTTAGGCACAACTTAGAGCCAAGTTATCTGACTTCAATGTCTAAAATTAGCTCCTAAATTGATAGTGAGACAACTAAACAAAACGTTTGACTTTAAGTGCTCAAATATCCAAGAACTCCTCTCAGGACTTATGCGGCAATATGCTCTTCCCATGTTCTACAAACATAGCCATGCAAGTAAGGACAGTGCCCCAATGGGCAACTTTAAACCACAGTTCATAATCAGAATTGAATCATATGTCACACAATTGCTATTACTTTCATGTTTTAACATTTGTGAGAGATTATCTTTCTAAAGTGATGAGACTCATTGCCTCCTTCCTTGCACAAAAAAAAGCCAAAAACAAAGCTAAATTCCTCTAGCCTCACACAATTCCTCTATTATCAAATAAGCAAATGTAAGCCTTTTCCAAAATCCATGCGGGCATCAACACTCACTTATTCACAGAAATATGAATGGAAGAACATTCTACAATTTCTCCTGTTTATTGTACAGGTTCTTTAAAGGAAAATAAGTATTAACCTGAGAAATTGCATTTTTAAGAGATGGATTCTGACGCTTCTCCAGTTCCTACCAATTTGTGTCTCCTTACTATATTTTATTTTTATTACTTTACACAGTGGTGACGACCTACTTAAAATGAGTGAGCATTTCTGACCCTCAGGAGAAAGACATGCCTTCAAGAACAATTTGAATTAAGAGAAGGGAAGTGTCTCATACAGGGAAAAGAGAGAATTTTCAAATGTATATGAATTGATGGAAAAATTTCTTAGGCCAGAGTAGAAAAAAAATCCTGCACTAAAGCCTGAGGAGTCAAGCTTAAGCAAAAAAACAGAGAAGGCTCCAGGGTGATCTTATAGCAGCCTTCCAGTACCTAAAGGGGGCCTACAGGAAAGCTGGAGAGGGACTTTTTACAAGGGCATGTAGTGATAGGACAAGGGGCAATGGATTTAAACTGAAAGAGGGTAGATTTGGATTAGATATAAGGAAGAAATTTTTCACTCAGAGGATGGTAAGGCACTGGGACAGGTTGCCCAGAGAAGTTGTGGATGCCCTATCCCTGGAAGTGTTCAAGGCCAGGTTGCATGAGGCTTTGGGCAACCTGGTGTAGTGGAGGGTGTCCCTGCCAATGGCAGGGGCTTGGAACTAGATGAGCTTTGAGGTCTCTTCCAACCCAAACCATTCTACGATTCTATAAAAAAAACTCTAAGTAGTTTTTCCCTTGTTTCAGATAAGGTATCCCTAGGAAACCTGAATCTCAGCCCTATCAGACTTTTAAAACTTCTGGGTTTTAAACAACAATATTCTTTGTTCCTAGTCCAAGCTTTTCCTTACATTTCTAAGAAATTTTTCAGCCACAGATAGTAACAATTGAGGGGGCAGAAGGAGGAAAAAGTGAAGTATGGATTAGCAGCACCCAGGCTTCCTGCTAGCTCAGCATCAAGTGGATTTTGAAGCTGATTTTACAGAGACTAAATATGAGCATGAAGCAGGCAAATATATTCACATTCCAAGTCTGGATGAATTCCTATTTTTAGAACAAAAACCACACAACACTTGAAAAGTTATGTCAATTCTATTATGTTTTAGCAATGGCTTTAAAGGAAGCAGCTAACAATAACGAAGAAACTCTGGCAAAAAACACATTCCCCTCCTGCATGCAAAACAATCCTGGATGAGAACTCATCATTTGAGGGCAGTATCTTCACCAAAACTGACTCACTCCCTTTATATCACTTGTATTTCAGCTAAAACTTCTGCTTTGCTGTGCATGTATTTTTGACTGCATGTGAAAGAGCATGTGTGTACCTGTATGCCAAGTTTATTGCTTACAGAAGACTTGATATTTATATTATAAGACAGATATATTCGTTCATGAGCTTAAAAGGTGACAATTAGATGTCCCCGTAAAGGTCATGTAATGAATGAACAATGTTGACCTAAAAAGATCTTTTCTTGAAAAAAAAATGTTGGTTACTTCAGTACTGGACTTATTCCAACAGCCTATTTTTACCTACCTAATGTACCACTTTGAATGTCATATAATGAATTTCTCAAGAGTAATCATCGTCTTTGAATCTCCTTTACTCACTTCCTTCTAGTAATAAAATTAAGATACAGTACATTAAAAAAACAAACCAACACAACAACCTTATGCAAAAGCAGATTAAGGATTTCAGGGGAAAAAAAATATTCCCGTTCAGCTCAGGATGATCTACGAATGAATCAGCTACAAAGAGAAAGGAAGTTGGCTTTGGATTTGAATCAACAACCTCAAGTTGTCTGCAAAGTAGTATCACCCTGCCATTTGTTAAAAAAAAATCAATGAATATTGACAAAAAGCAATGAAGGAATTTCTTCAGTAAAAGCACTTCTAGCCAGAATGCTTCATTTCTGAATGAATAATACAGAAAAAGCAGCAGCTTTTGGAGACAGTGATAATATTTGCACATAACTTTACATATGAGTGGTACATATTAAAGATATATGGAAATACACAGGGGATGAAAAGTAATTGTTTCTTGCATAACACATCCTAGTGTCTCACATTTGTCACAGTGTGAAATACATTACTAGGTAAGGTACCTCACAGAGATTCAAATTCTTGTTTGATGAACACCAACAGCTCAGTTACAAAAACAGCTCATAGAAATGATGCAAATAAACCTTTATATGTATCCCAATAGTACTCATGAGCCTTCAGAATTCAGTTACATCTTTTTCAGTTAAGACAAGCAGGTTCCCCACAACAGGCATGATAAAAATGCTTAAATAAAAAGGTCTCATGTGATGTAAAGCCCACAGTTTAAAATGAAAAACGGGTGGATGCTGTAAAAAAATGGAAAGAGCTGAATGAAATGGTAATGGTGAGACAATTGAGATTCAAATAATAAACAGGCATAACAGATCAGCTGTCTCTCCTGCGTTTGTAGGCACCCTAACAAACCTGAACACTGAGGAGTAATTTCCAGTTGACAGGCCTATAATGCAATTTATCATCAGGAAACAAAGTGTGATATTTATCTCTGCAAAACACAATAAAGAAATCACTTGGCTACCGTTATAGTAACAACAGTGGGTACCAAAGCCCACCTTGTAGCCATTTTAGGCACAACAAGGCACAGAGATCTTTAGCACTGGCTCACATGACTGTGAAAGCAACCACATCTTGACAGGAAGTGATGAGTAATTAATACTCTGGTGTCAGCAAAAAACACTCTGCATGAAGAAGGCATAGAAATTTGTGTCTCAATAACCTCAGCTGCTTTAGAGGCTGTTTTCTGTTGTCTCTTCTTCTGTATGCATTTAAGTCTTTCCAGGCTTTAGCCTGACTGATTAGAGATCTTGATATACAAAGGCCCATTGATTTCTGTCCATCTCACAGATATTTTTCACACT
This sequence comes from Tauraco erythrolophus, assembly GCF_009769465.1. Classification (NCBI taxonomy): domain Eukaryota; kingdom Metazoa; phylum Chordata; class Aves; order Musophagiformes; family Musophagidae; genus Tauraco; species Tauraco erythrolophus. Next base: position 29,545,332 of record NC_141467.1, read on the forward strand.
TTTCAGGTCCCAGGAGAGACCTCTTTCAAGGGAAGGCCAATGAGCAGTAAGCCACAGCTGGAGTGAAATCAAAGGAAGCGGAGTTAAATAATGCCCTGAGGCTAAGCTGCTAGTTCATGTGTCCTGCATCTACCCCACTCAGAAAAGAAGGAACAAAGAAATCATATAGCATCTCATATAGCACATACCCCACCTCTTTTCTTTTCTCCCACTCTCTTCAATGAAATTCACAATCCTACAAACAGAGCCGTAGGAGTCTTTTTGCCACTTATTCTGAGTGTAAAGCTGTCTGGTATCCCAGCCATCGCTACAACCTAACCTCTCAGAGAATAAAGCACAGGAGACAGCCTTTAGGCCCACACAATAACTATTTTTTCCTATTTAGTCACCATCACTATAGAAAAAATCACACAGCCATGGGGCTTCCCACTGAAGACCTCAAAGCTCTTTACATATAAAAGGGAATTAAATCCTCGTAACTATCTTCCATTTCATCCTCCACTACATAGAACAGGAGATTCATTACGCTTCTCTCTTAGTTTGCTGTTCAAGGATAATGTCTTTTTTGCCCGAGGCAATCTAGCCAGATTAAGAAGTACTAGTCTAAAATTGTTGTGCAGCGCACAGACAAGATTAGTCAGAACAAGACTATAGAAAGGAAGAGTAGGTAGATTCTCCTAATGAAGATACCTGGAAAATGCTATACTGGACAAAGGAACATACTCTGCAGTCCGTTTAGTCTCATTTCTGCAGACTCCCAAGTAAGTTCTGCAAACATCAAGAGTTTGCAGGTTCTTAGCCATGGATATACTATCCCCTTTTTCCACACTGAAACTCTTTTCAATCCAGGGTGATCAGGTATCAAATACCTCCAACATTTCAAGGGTACAGATAAAAGGGAAACTCAATAACCAACTAACTGGTAATGTCAAGAACAGAGTTTTCATGTCAAGAGTCCTGGATCTTTCCACTGTAGATATATATGTACCAAACACATGTCAGACTTTCTCTAAGGTATACTCAGAGTTTTCATCTTCTTTTTGTCCATTCTTGGCTTTCTTTTCCAAACTGGAGGCTTGGCCGGTTCACTGTTATTTCATAAGAAAATTTCCATGAAGTGTAACTTCCTAGAGCATAAGATTGACCACTCCATTCAAAAGGACGAGATTTGAATGGATAAGGACCTTGTGATTTGATAAAGACTTCAATTGTGTAAGTGTTAAGAATCTGCTTCAGACCTCAATTTGTCTTTGCACTTCCATCCCTATACACAACTTCTGAAAAGTCATTCTGGTTACACAGATACGGTTCTACAAGAAGAATGGACATTGCTGGGGCATATGCCGAAGGCTAAAAATTTCTTTTTCAGCAATTGTTCTAAAATATCACTGATGCTGCTGATAGGGTAGAAGATTATAAATGCATGTAACAAGCCATGATATAGATCTTTAGATCACAGTGATTTATGGAGGAAGATGAAGCTTTTCCTGAGAAATCTTTGATTCTGTCCCATCTGTGAAACATGGAGGTCTCTCACACCATAGACACAAGCAAACATAAATTGGGTAAGCTTCAAGAATTTCCATTATTATTCTAATGTATGGCATTAATATTTACTACACATAGGCCATATTTCATCAAGGATCTTATTTCTACTAATAAGACTATCATGAAATTAGTGAAAAAATATTGTCCTTCATGCAGCTGTCTACTTGCTGTTACAACTCCATATTCAGCATTCAACTTCTCAGTGCAAGTAATTTGACAAGCTATAATGAGCCTTTATTGACAGTCTCCATCACTTTTCCTAATGCAAAAACAACTCCTTGGCAATACTTCCAAATCCTCAGATACAGGTGTATGGAAGTAGATTTCAAATGAACATAAAGTTCTTTTTAGCCTGATAAAACAGATTAAACTTCAGGATCACATCCTGCTCTACAATGCAGCACACCAGATACAGTAATGTCTGTTCCACAAGAATAATTGTGAAATGAAAAAGTCATTAGGAAATACCAATTCATTGAGCCTGAAGAGTCCTTTAAACATTCTAGGGTGAGTGAATTTCCTGAGATCTCATAGATTTGGGGGAGAATTTTTCTTGTATTTCTGGCAGACTATGCCTGGATTGTAAAAGCAGAGAAGTTTAATGTTGAAACGTTAAGCCAGGTGAGCCAAGAAGCAACGAGTTCCACAGGGGTTGTTCAATAAATAAGTTTCAGATTTACCTATATCAAGTCAAGACAACACTGATGTCTGAGGGTTATTATTGAATGCCACTGATCAATCTCAGTTTGCTTCTCATAAACATTCATTTATTTTCTCATAAACATTTATATGAATGGAACTTACTGTATGGTAAAAGTGATAAATAAAGTTGAAATAAAAATCACCAATAGCCATTCGTAATCAACCTTTATCACCATTCAGCTCTATCCACCCTCATTTCTCTGTGTATTTCTTCATAATGATGTTTTTAGCAGAGGTCTAGCCCATAAACTCCCCAGTAATTCTAAAACTTATTATGAAAACAGAGAACTGCTTCTTATAAAACATGACATAGTAAAATAAATCGAAGATCCCAATCACGTGTACGTTCTCAGCAAAGTTTTGCTGGCAATGTGAACAAGCATTTTCTGCATTAAGCCTCAGGTTAAGAAAGCACTAAAGCTCTTGCTTATTTTCAGCTATATTCAGGAAAGCATTTATTACGAGTCTAACTTTCAATACCTTAAAGGCCTTAGAGGACATAATTTATTCTAGTGACAGTCTTACATTCTCTTCCTACCAGTTATGTTCTCCTTAATCAGAGCAAGTTAGGTTCCTTGATATAAAAGACCTGACTTGAAAAACTCCTCAGTAGCTTTCCCTGAACTGTTTTCAGCCTAGTTTTTAAAAACTTCTCTAAATTAAGAGAGAGGCTTACTGCAGTTATACTGTCCGCCTGTATACCTACGACAGGTTTTTGGTCCCTCATATATATATATAGGCACAGAGGATATAGCAGTTCTATTTAGTGTGAATTACCATTTGCTCTTCCTTGCTTGTGCAGAAATAATTTATGGCTTGCCCTTTATCTCCTCTCTCCATATACAAAGCAGCATCGAGAGAAATACAGGAAAACTCTATTCATAGGGTAGTGATGATTGTATTGCTTACAATAAAGAAATGAAATTTACTTGCCAGTTGTTGTTCTGTGAACATGCGGTGGGAAGAAAACTGAACCATGAGATGTTTTAGCAGAATTACGTAGTAAACACCGCGCGTGTAGCAAAGGAGACAACGATCTGGCATTGCTGCACATTCATAACCCATGAAAGTGCTGAAAATCAGGTTGCTAGTCCTGGTGCTCACAGGACTGTTGTTTAGTACCGATTCTAAGGCATCTTCCATGTTATTGTCATCACTGCAATACATGCAGTACCTAGCTTGACTACAATTTGTGTGTCAGACCCAACAGAACACTTCAGCACAACCTTCACTTTAAGTATACGTTACTTTAAATGTTTAAATTTGTGCATATGCATTTTTCCTGGAGTGGAAGAATATTTTTTTTTAACATGAGTATACTTAGGTGCCTATAAAGCAGAGAATCTCAGCTTTACTATCGAATTTAAATATTTTGGAAAGCCTATGTGCGTTTTAAAAGTACCCACCCAACATAGCCCTGATAGTGATTTAAACTAGCTATAAATAGATTACACTTAAAAAAAGAAAGGCTATTTGTAAAAATTTGCGTTAAGTGTCTTTCCGTTAAACTTACGTAGGTAGAAAGTTGAAACATAAATAAATTGAAGAGAGAAGTCTTCAGGCTGTATAACTAATCACTCACTTCTAGGATGTTTTAGGAATATTTATTGTAGATGTGTGTGATGGAAGCATATAGATGATATACACATTAAGTGCTTGCCTTTTTAAGACTGCATTTCATCTATTATCTTCTAATGACACATGCTCAACAAAGTCCCTCTATACTCTCCCAAGCTGATGTACTGCAACAGGAGTTTATAATTTCTTCATGCACAACAGGGCCGTACAGCTAGGGGGTCAGGAAGACCAAACTATTTTCAAATGAGAAACAAATACTTTTTTTCCTCTCCTCCTACAAAAGAGTTATAGCTCTCTTATTCACATTTTCTTGTAAAGAAAATACTATTTCTCCTTTTATTCAGGTTTCTTTTCGAAAACCCAAAATTAAAACAGGCTCTAGGCTTCACAACTGGGTTTTATTTAGTGATGCAAACCTCCATAATCAGCTTAAGGTAAGGATCCATGTTATAACTGTTTGGCTGAAGGAATGCTGAAATATGAGTATTTTCTAAACTTGTTCTAAAATCTATTGATCACATTTTCCCTCAAAACACTCAGATTTCATTATATTGCTCCATTCCCTGAATAGCTGTTTTTAACCTACATACTTTTCCTGCCTAGTTGATACACATAAGCATTAATTCCTTGGCTTACTCCTTTAGAATCATTCCCAGTGATTCACCTTCTGCTCATTACAGCCTGCACCTTGCATAGGTGTCTTGTGGTGAAGGAAGACAGAAACCATCCATGCAGGCATGCAGCACCTGCCAGACCCCCATCTTCTGCCCTATTGACTTGTTTCAAGCAATGACACTGACAAGCATTAACAGAGAGAAGAGTCACTTTCAGAGTGAAGGAAAACATGTCGCAACATTAATGCAATGATACAGCAATGTTCATTGCAATCAGTTGTGGGAGGAGAAAACAGTTTCATTTTAAAACAAAACAAGTTTTGCTCACACAGCCAAGCCCTCATACACACCAAGATGCTTACGTCTGAGCAGACTGTTCAGCATTCATGCACAAGACATACATACTCAGTGGTTCGGCCAGAATTTCTTGTAATGACACAGGAGGACAAGGGGCTCTGGCTATTGAGTCTCCATTACAACTCATTTTTTCTTAGGTAGGAGTCCATGTGCTGGTTTTTGATCTAATAATGATTATGGAAATCTACACCTACCCTCTTCAAATTCTGCGAATGTACTTTAGTCTCCTGATTTGGGTGTGTTAGGTCTCCAACTCTATTCTCTATCTTTTTGCTGTTATTTCTTAATGGCTTAAGTCTGTTCTAGTCTGGGTGAGAGCTGTCTCTTGTCTTAGGCTCTTCTGTGCTTTTGCAGGTTGGGTGTCCTGAGAAGTTGCACGCTGATGTGTTGTGACCTTGACAATGTGGGTGACCAGTGTCACCGGCACCTGCCACTCTTGAGAGTTGTTCTTCCCTTCCTTCTCTTGCTTCCGCATCCAGACATTCCCTTTCATTCCCCATTCACACCAATTTTAATGTTTCTACATTTAATGTCACTACAAATCTCTACAACAAGAATTGCCCTTGCAGCTTGAAAGAGGTACTTCAGAGCAACATCACTGTCAGAGAAAGCCCTGAGAGGGGCTGGTGGTTTCTGAAGAATCTGAAAGGGGAACTGGAGTAACAGTATTCCCCAGAAGTGAAGAAATTCTGGGGGAAAAAAGTATGTCTATGCACATAGGACCCTTACTGATCACAGGCATGGATGGAGATTAGAAAAAGCCCATTTAATGCATGTCACTTGTGCTAGGTTTGTTTCTGATCAGTGACACTAATTTGTGTTTGTTTTCTTAATCACAGATTTAGCTGAGCAGAAATTAAGAGGGAAAGCTAACATTCATTATTACTATAATCAAACAAGCATGCGTGCAAAGTAAATGCTTGGTAATAGTTTACTATCCCTTTCATATTTAAAACCTCTTTACCTGGCATAACAAGATGATCAAGAGATATTCAACACGTCATCTTGACTGCTTCTCCGATGTAGCCTTATATAACATATACAATCTCACAAACATTTACTTACAAATAAATGTGGTGCTATTTTCTGCAAAAATTTGTGGTATCTTGTTTCATTCTTTACACATGCACATATTTGCATAAATCCTCCAAGCGTATGAAAATTGTTTGGACCCCAGTGATCTCATAAACAGCATAAAATTTCAAACAGCTAAGTCTCACAAATGGTTTACATTCATCTCCCAATCTAACAAAATCTAACTCCAACCTCAGAAATTGGCATGCCCTCACACTTTACTGTTTTACCACCCAGTGTTTTAAATTAATCTCTATTTTGCACTAAAGGAAAGTCATCACAGATACAATCCTACTCCTTTTCCATTAGGTCACTTAACAAAGGTGTTGATTAGATAGGAATTGCACCTTTGAGAGGTCTTTCTACCTGCTCTGCTACAATTCTAAGAAACTTTAATATTACCAATAAGATTGAACTTCCCTAAATTCTGGATAAGAATCCTGTGACAGTATCAACAATAAGTAGATAATCTATGTATGTGTATTTTCATATAAATAGCCAGCACTCAGTAATCTCTTACATTTTACAGAATGCTCAGGTCAAAAAATATCCTCAAAATAGTCTGTATCACTATAAAAACAGTGACATTTTTCTTCTTTGAGTATCATCAAGTACATGTTCTCTACACAATGTAGCATCTAAAACCTCTGCCTGCAAAAAATACTCTGCTCAGAAGTTTCTCAAAAATCAGTCAAGGGTTGTGGGATCCATGCTATACAAAAAACGTGCTAGTTTGTCTGATAGAATCTTGTGTTTTTACAAGTCTATAGAATGCATAAAGCAAAGACACTTGCATGTTCCTGTAAAAGCACAGATGTGTAGCAGAAGAAACACGTACTGCCATTCACATTGGATATGAATCAGGTAAAGGGTTTCTTGAAGCTGGATCAGGCTATATGTGATTTAACATGTGGCTAACAGACACCTACAGATAATATATTAGCACAACGCAGAGTGAGGTAGGCTTCCTGCAAGATTTGTCTGTGGCATGTACTTTACATGCAATTAGTTTTCCTTTATTATAGTCTCAAAAGAGTCCTTGCCTGACAATTTGATTTATTACTAAGCATTGTCTTTTGATTAGTGGCAGGCATTTGCTCCTTTGTTTTGTTGCCAGGCTTGCAGTCAGGAGGTAGCTATAATCCTAAAATGGAGTGCGGTAGAAAATCAAATAAAAACCAAAAATATCAATTAATGACCCTAACCATTAGGCATTTTACAGAAATCAGTGATAATACAGATGTTCTCATTTGTTATCAATAGAGGGTTTAATAGGATTTTAGTCAGACATGAGATCATATGTTTTTTGACAGGACACAGCAGGCTAAAGCACGATTTAAAAGCCCATTAACTTCACAGTTAATTCATCTATTTTAACTATTAACAGTGCAAAACACACTGTCTTAACAGTCTATGAGATATGCTTTTACAAAACATTTACATTTTCTCACCAAATAGAAGCAGTTCTCCATAAAACAGGTAACTATTTGCAAACTTACATCAACAACTAGTTTACTAGTTGTCATCAACTAATACAAGATTTAAGCCTCTCCTAATTAGAGGCATTTAAATAAAACATAACTAATGTTATAACTAATAAATGACCCCTGGCAATGCACAATGCACTCATTGTTTTGTAAAGATAACAAACTTCACTAAAAACTGGGACAAGCTCATCAGTTCCAATAAAACATCACTTCCCTTGAAATCACCATATCTCCCTGAGCTTCTGAGAATCCCTGCAAAAAGAGCTTCTATATGTCCCTTCCAACCAGAATGGGCTATAGGTGCATTTTGTAGAAGACAACTGGAAATGAGTTAGGATACAAACTTTTTAAACTATGGTCCAACAAATTTTCTGAATGCTGTTAGATATCATGAATAGCTCTAGATTTATTTTTCTAAGAGAAAAGGGAGGGTAAGGTTTCACCTGCTATTCACAGCAGGGATGCCTTAGTACAAGGACAGGCTGCAAAATAGCAAAAGAATAGGCAAGGCAGTAGAAAAGATCTGTGGGTTTGGAAACAGCTATACTACAACTGTACAGAAGCTACACATTTCTTCTATCCCTAAGTGTCCTATCAGTACCCACACAAAACTCCCTCCCCATCTCAGAAGGCCTTTTTATAAAGCCCTCAAGTATTAAGGTGCTAGCAGTTTTGTAACTTTCTAACTGATAAGATTCCCTAGAACTGAAACTCTCTATTTTCTAGAAATCAGACCTTCTTCTTGGTTGCTCACGAAGGAATACTTTATGAGTTATTTTATATAACTCCTTTAAGTGTTTTGCACTGGAATCATGGTATATATTTACTCCACTGATCTTTCTATTTGTTTTGGTTTGATTTATCTTGCCTAAGATACACGTTTTACAGGAATTCAAGGCAAATGTTTCTAGTTTTATGTTGTATTCCAAGGCTGTAGTCCAGATGTTCTGACTGGAATTTAAACATAGCCTGTGCCCATTTTTTTTTTTTAACAGTGTTAATGTGCAGTAGAATAATTTCCTTGTGACAAATCACATAAAACCAGTGAAGGAAGATGAAAGCTGCAAATTTTGATGGCCCTTGATATTTTTTACTGAAATAAAGTATTTTATAAAATCTATGAGATTGCCTGTTCATCCAGTAGTAAGAACTAATAGATGACAGGGTGAAAATAAAGCAGTAAGAACCAGAATTATTCCAAAATTATTTCCTTCTGTTCTATTACAGAACAGAAGAGTGAGAGTTTACACCACCTGGTACTGAGTTTTGTGCTCAAATTGCATAAAAAAAATCCCTTATATGTATGTCTTGTTCAAGGGCTTTGCTTTCAAACACTACAGCAATGCAATGTTCAGGACAGCATGCACATACTGGTTAGCTTCTACCACTACTGTAGAACTGGGGTTACTGCGCTGCCAACTACATGTTCAATTTCTTGTTAAAGTTATATGAACAACTTAATTCTTAGGCTTCTTAGAAAGATAAATATTAACAACTGATATTTTACAGTATCAATCTTGACAAAGAGCATTATGCAGATTTGAATCAATGCAACATCAAGAAATAGAATGTTTTTAAAATCAAAGAGGAAACAAAAAAAAAAGCACACTTCAAGGCAAGGAGTAGGTATCCTGTAAAAAACCTCAGAAATAAAAAACCAACAGTAACAATTTATCATTCTTGCTACTATAATAATCTCAAAGCGGGGGTGGTAGTTTAAACCTTATTCATAATTTTTGAGATGTTGGGTTTGGCAGCTGCAGTACCATATATCTTGGGTTTGAGGAGTAACTTAAATGAAGGTTGCTTACAAATACTTCAATGTATTTCAAAAATGAGTCATATGTGTGAAATAAATCAGTACTCAACCAGTTATAAACCTACAGGTGACAGTTTACAAGAAAAATAAAGCATATATCTCCTTCTATAGACAGACTATATATACTGGCTTGCAATCTATCCCTGAAGCCAGCAAGAGCTACAATTCAACGCTTAGGAAACGCAGGACTTTTCCTCTTCATGCATCTCTGTCACTCACCAGAAGAAGGCTTCAGGCTGCAGCTCCAAAGCAGATTGTCACTTCTCCCATAGCCAGGAGGAAATGGCCCACCTTTTGTAGGAAGGGCCTTAACTTCAAGGTAATTGATTACAAATTCCACAATTCCTAGCAGCTGGATCCACAATTCCCCCTTTCTCATTTACTGATTTTTAGAACTCCATGGTGAGCAGAGACCCAGTTAAGTAGAATTCTCACTTTCCTCTTTCAGGGTAGCTTTACCTTCTTTGTTGAAGGAATTCTCACTCTGGCTGCGGCTCTTCTGGCTCCAGCACTAGCAGGGTCTCTTTCAGAGTCTCTTTATTATCACATCAGGGTCACCAGATGCCACTTATCAGAAGAGGGCTTCAGGCTGCAGCTCCAAAGCAGATTATCACTCCTCCCACAGCCAGAAGAAAATGGCCCACCTTTTGTAGGAAGGGCTTTAACTTCAAGGTAATTGATTACAAATTCCACCATTCCTAGCAGCCACAATTCCTAGCAGCTGGATCCACACATCTCTGCGGTGCCTGCAGCTCCAGAGAAGGCAATACAGCCCAGGCAGGAGGAACCTTCTCCATCTTGGCAAATATACCCCTGCAGAACTGGCAAACTGCAGTTGGCAATGCAGTCACGTACCCACACAGTCAGCAAAATATGTCAGTACCTTCTCTCTTCTTGAATAAGTTCCTTTGGCTTCAGGAGGACCTGAAGCAAAACACTCCCACACCTAGCATGAAGCAGTAGCCCGTCTGCCTTTCTCCAGGCAAACTCTGGTGCTTTCCCACTGTTTTGGTCCCACGCTCTTTGTGCTGTTCCCCCCTTCTACTCTTGTCGTGGAAACTACTAAAGCTTTTCATAAACAAAAGGGCAGGGCCCATTTGCATGGAAGCATAGTTGAATGGAATAAAAATTGTTGAATGATAAATAAGACTCATTCATACTTCTCAAACATATGTTCCTTTCTCTAATAACATACCAAAACGAAAACCCTGTGTGCATTGTTACAACTGGCATAGAGATGGATACGTAGGAAGTTTGGGGTTTTTTTGTGTTCCTGCTTTTAAGCATGCAGAAATACACCCTGGCACAGAGCTTTCAGTTAGCACGGCCTCAACAGGTAGGACTACATGTAAGAAGCCTTTCACTAAGAAACAAAAACAATTCTCATTTTTGTAGCAGGAAAAAGTCCCTTGTCTGAATGTAACTCCATTGTGAGCAATGACAGAGGGAAAAGATGTATTTTCTGGAGATAAGTGTGCATTAACACATCCCTCTGAAACACAGGCATTTACCTTTACCTTCACAGCAGTCTTCCCTGGACCCTAAAAATAGAAGGCTGACCCTGCACATACAGGGCTGAAAACCAGCATAAACAGTATATCTGACAGTTAAAGGGATATGCAGTTTGGGACAAATAAATAGTAATCTGGTCAAATAATAACTTATATTATAACTGGTCAAATAAATAATAACTAGTCAAATAAACTTATATTGGTCAACATCACAGTTGTATAAGATATCAGCATTCTAGCAAAACTACCAGAGATGTGAAAAGCTGGTTACTAGTGTTGAAACACATATTTTGGTTTGTTTCTTTAGAGGTTGGAGTCATTATGTACAAAGGCTGACTTCGAGGGTTTACCACAAATACTGTGAGGTGCCACAGTGGCACCTAAGGTCCTTTGGTAAACAATTAAGATATAAAAGAATGTTGAAAATAGTAATAATTATCTCTCTCTAGAAAATGTACTTTAAATCCTTGTTAATCTCTATGAGAACATGAATCTAGGCTCCCTACTGTCAACGCTATTATATTGGCATTAACACATCACATTAAGAAAACTCAGTTCCCAGCTTCAGAGGATTAGTGTTAGCTACAAAAGACTCAAACACCTAGAGATGAATTAGAAAAGCAATAATAATAAAGTTGATCTTTCTAGTTAAAAGAAATCTAAGGTGCAACAAAATTTATACATGAATGGTATCATTTTAAAAAGCCAAGTAGGAATCAACACTGCAGATCAACACAACAGTGCCTCATTTCTTAGGAGAGGTAGAAGCTTAAAAGAAATGTCTTAAATATTGTATTTACTCTTCCACTCTGACAGTTTAACAAAGGTAGTAACACGTACTTCAGTGACCGTTATGGTTTTAACCCAGCTGGCAACCAAACACCACGCAGCTGCTTGCTCACCATCACTTCTCCCTGGGGGACAGGGGAGAGAATCAGAGGGATAAAGGCAAGAAGACTCATGGGTTGAGATAAGAACAATTTAATAATTGACATAAAATTTTAAAATAATAATGATAACAATAATGGTAATGATAATAGTAGTAATAATAACAGCATATACAAACGAGTGATGCACAGGGCAATTGCTCACCACCTTCTAACCAATGCCCAGCCTATCCCCTGCTAGTGATCCTGCAGTAGAGAATTCCCCAAACCACAATCCCAGAAGAGAGACAGAGCAAACTTCCCAGCAACCCTCATCTATATATTGAGCAGAAAGTCGCAGGGTATAGAATATCTCATTGGCCAATTTGGATCAGTTGCTCCAGCTGTGCTCCCTCCCAGCTTCTTGTGCACCTGCACACTAGAAAAGTGTGGGAAGTTGAAAATTTCTTGATTTCTTAGCAACAACTAAAAACATCAGCGTATTAACAACATTCTTCTCATACCACATCCCATACTAAATCCAAAATACAGCACTATTCTAGCTACTAAGAAGAAAACTAACTCTATCCCAGCCAAAACCAGGACAGTGACCTTCATTACAAACAAATGACAAGAAGTAGAAGACAAATGTGGTAGCTGACAAGGAAATTAGAGAATGTCACCTTAGTTAAACCTGACTAACTTGGGTTAAATGACTTCTAACTTGGGTCTTGCAAAGAATTTCCAGGATATTTTTCCCATGCAACTGTTCATGAAAAGATTTAAATTCTTTTGGGTGTGCAATAAAATTAAACTCTGTCTCAAGAGCTTTACACATTTGCATTACTGAAGAGTTTCAAATCGACAAGTAAGAATAACAACATGAATATTTTTATGAGGGTTATTTAGTAAAGTTGTTAAATAACACACTGGAAAAGGACTATCATTGTAATTAACACTTTCCAGTTACTATGAAATATAGCTGTAATAGCCTTTTCCTCCTTTAATCACTGCAATTATGCCATGTATTTCAATTCCCTGTATTTCAACAAATACTTTTTTAAACCCACTGTTGCCCGCAGGTAAAGAAAGGGACAGTGTGTGTTGCATAAAGTGCATGGCATATACGGAAGGCCTAATACTGCCCTTCCTGAATTTCTGGTATAACTGATGCTTGGTGTTGATGCTATAACCATAATGAGCTGGATCTTGCCTTCTCATGTGGAGTCTGACAGCATCAAAAGATGTTTAACTCATTTTTGGTCATCCATTCAAGAAAATGAGATGACTACTCATTTAAGACTATGTGGAAAAGTTTGTTCCTATTATTTGGAATCGCAGTGGTAACCACTGAAATACCTACTTCATCATTTCTGTGACTGTCAAAAGCCTCTCAGTGTTTGAGTAAGAAATACAGCAGCATCAGCTTTGTCTGAGAGATTAGGAGGGAGGGAAACAGTTTTTAAAAGTATTCTGAAAATGCCTTATTCAAATGCCCACTGAGGTCAAAGAGTGCCAAGGTAACATGCAGCTTCAAAACATGAATATTGTCAGCATAAACATGTTATGGAACAGTACAATTTTCTAACAAAAGTTACACCAACAGAAGGAAAATCTGACCTTAGCACTTGAACTACCTTGTGTTCACAGAGTCAAAGTTGCTGGATGAAACTTAATTTAGTTTTTCAGTTGATCCAGTAGATTTTGAAATTAATGATATATGCTTAATTAATGTGTGTAAATAGGCAAGAAGTAACTGTATGAAAGTCAGACTTGTGTCATCTTAATATTGCATATATTGTTCTGTACTGGTCAAGCTATTCCATCTCAATGACAAGATAGCTAACGTGTCACTGCCCACACAACAAAAATCATCACTTTCTATTCAGCCATTGCATTAAAAATATTCAACCCATTTCTTCCTGAAATTTATTAATATGCCTTGGATATGAAAGAGTGTGTTAACACTAGTATTACGATCTGTTTAACTAGGGCTGTCCTTGTTTGCTGTATTCTTTTCTTCAGAGAAAGTATAAAAGTAGTGCTTTAGCCAGCAAGCAGTATCAAGCATGTAGTTCACTTTACAATGACATAATCTGTTGGGAAATCTCATGCCACATTGAAATATACTATCTTATGTGATGTTTATTTGTTCTGATGGCTAGAGAACTTCTAACTGGGCTATTGCTTACAGTATCATCCAGAAGAAAATGACAAATGTCAACTAGTGGTGTATATTACCTAAAAAAAGGTATTCAGAAAATGCTGAAAAGGAAATTTCCTAATATTAAGGTATAAACAAAACCCTCTCATGGCAAGCAAATGATTTGCATGCAAACATTTGCTTTATAATTTAAAGAATGCAGTAAAAGAAAGAAAGTAATTTGCCTAAAAATCCATGCCAGTGCCAAAATCTTTCTTCACTGAAAAAGCAAAGGGAGAATGCGATACTTTTGCATTTCCTTAAAATGGACCAAATCAGTCCTCCCCCTGCTCCTTTTTCTGTTTTTCTTCTTTTTTCTTTTTGTATCCCTGCTTTGCAGTTCATTTTACAACAGAAATAGCATTGGCTGCACTAAGCAACAAAAAAACATCTCTTTAGAAAAAAATATAAATGAGGATGATGGAGACGCACTGTCACTGACCTAGTAAACGTTTTTTTATTGCTATTCTTGGTTGGCATTCTCATAAGCTAACTACGGAAAAATAATTGTGATGAAACTACTATAGGGTAGGAGCAAAACTCAACGGTAACCATACCGAGGCAGCTGCTTGCCTGTGAAAGTGAAAAGATGCACTGAACAGATTTTCTAAGAGATCTGTTTTAGGATGAGGGAGGATGAGTACTTGACTGAGAGAGGAATAATGAAGCACACAACTGCAGGACTAGCATCAGCTACTTGCATAACAACCCTTCAGAAAAGAGTCAACAATACCATGAAGAAAAGACAAACATTCCACTCAGGTGTATAAACAGGCAGTTAGAAAAAAAACAAACTGAAAGAATGGGGTTAGCCTAAAGAAAAGAAGAGAGGGAGGCAATGATAACAGCTTCAAATACAAAAGGCAGCTGCAAAGAACAGAACAGTCTTTTCTCCATGTCCATGAACAATGAAGTATGGCTTTAAAGCACAGCAAGAATGATTCACGTTAAACATGAGAAAAAAGCTCTGGGGTAAAGACTTGCACAGGAACAGCATGTCCGGGGCTGTTCTTCACGAACAGGACAAACTTTTCTTAGAAATTGTTTTCCTTCAAGAGGGTCTGGACTTGCACACCATGGCTGATCTGAACTTGAGCTTCAGACAAGTGACTAGGAAGGACTCTCAAAGCCCTCTGAAAGCTAAGTGTGGAACGAGCAGATCCTACAGAAGTTTTCCTAACACCAAAAGTGCCTGACAACACATCCCTGGAATTCATGGCTGCCATATACTGCACTGCCATCAGAAAAGAGATTATATTTCAGAGAGACTAGGTCTAAATGGAAACCCAATGCTCAGTAGCTTCCTGAAGGATTAGAAGATTTTGAGTGCACCCACAAGACGCATGGAGGTTTCCTCAATTCAATCCTGTGGCACTAGAGCCATAAAGGTCCCTTGACAGCTTCTGATGAGATTCCTCATCTTCCTTTAAATCATCCATTTAAAGCATCTGGCTGTGCTTTGAGCATTTCCACTCAGCCAGAAACCCTAGATCACACAGGACTAGAGCATAAAGGGATTAACAGATTTATATACCATAAAGACAGAAAGAGACATTATTATAACGTAGTCCGATTCTCACCTACAGGAAGGAATCATACACATAATTATAAAAAGCATATGCCATTAATATGACACAAAACTAAAAGGTATCTGCTACATGATGTGATCAGTAAGTGCCCATTTAGAATTCCACAACCTTGACAATCACACTTTTAATAAGACTTGTTTAGCGTTAGGAAAAGCAGATTGCTGTGCCTCATGGAAGAACAAAAAAGGTACCCTGTTCTTCATCGGCTTTCATTGTGGAACCCCCTTCCCAGTTCCGAGCTGCATACAGATTTTCTGAGATACGTTTGAAATGATCTGCCGATCAACAGTCTTCAGAAGAAGCCTAAATGTATTCAGTTTGCCTTAGGAAGATCGATACTAACAGCAAATGAAATCCAGACTACACGTTCAACATACACAATCTATCCTCACAAGTGCTTGAAGGAGAGGGAGGAAATGAATTTATGGTACTGCGTAGTCCCCTACTTGCCCCCACCAACCTGCAAGGATCCAACACTGACTCAGTAAACAGTACCAGGTAGTTCAATAGAAGACAAAACTTCAAAAACAAATGGCAATCATTGTATTCCTTTCAATTTTAATAACCTTCTAGAGATAAAAGAAAATCATCATAAAATTTTCTGCTTTATTGTATCAAATTCTTACTGGCTTTTCCACAGAGGACCATTTCTTTCAACAGGCCATCATTCCAAAGTACGATATCAAATATGAGGCAAGGTGGAGAAAAAAATCAAAAGATCATTCCAACCAGGGTTGCTCTGTGAGTCTCATTTCCTCATGGAAAATTAAAATTATTGTTTTCACCTGCTATCCCCACAAACATGGACTTTATATGGATTAGTGGTTAGCATAAATTATCCAAAGTCACCAAATTAGCATGAAATTGAGTATATTTGGGAACAAAACCATTACATATTGTAAAATGAGGGACATGTCAGAAACAAGCACAGGGACCCAGCTCCATGTAAAAAGGGATCTCTACTGACTCCTAAATTTCATTAAGACTAAATATTGTCATATGCTTTCATATCCATTCACGATGGTTTAAGCCTGGATCTTTAAAAAGCTTCCTTTATGGTTATATATGTATATTTTTGACACTCTATCTGCCATTACACTAAAGCCTGTTTCTTTTATTAGCTTTTTCATGTTTTGTTTTTTTTTTGTTTCCTCAGTTCAACAAAGCCAGACCATACCAAGTTAGGATTGTCTGGTTATTTCAGAGAAGCTGTAACATTTGTCAGCATGCCTGCTGCCCAGCTGAAATTGCCTTTTTAGCACTATTCACAGCCTCGCTCAGTGGGACACTTGCATCTTTTTCCCCGTTTCTGTCCAAGTGCAGGTATAGGCAATAAGTGCAGTTAAAGCATTCTTCGGATTTTTCCACAGCTTAAAAAATAAAAATTAAAAAAGCAATAAAACTGTAATTTTCATGCAAGCATTCACTTTGAGGATATCAGATTCTGTATTCCTTTTTGTTAGTGGACTACCAGAAAAGTTTCCACTAAAGCAACTGCATTTCTTATAAGAGAAATGGAGCTATAGTTTCTTAGAGCAACTTACTTCTTTTAGGGAGAGTATTTGCTAAATGACAAAACACTGAAACTCAACGATAATATAGAAGAAATTTATAACCAAAACGCAGGCTTTCAGTAATGAAGCGCCAGAATTTTGGACATAATTCTACAAATGAAAAATACAAGAACTTGCAGCTTAGCAAGTGAAATAAAAAACATGTAAAAGTGAATAAAGGCATCTACTGACTTGAGTGGTTTTTAGCTTAATCATCAGTTATTAAAACCACAGGCTTCTAAAATCAATATTCCAGCTAAATTTAAGAATATCTACATGACAGCAAGTCACAGCTTAGAATTCCCTGCAAACTCCATTTCATGCTAATTTCAAACAACATTTTGGCTCTACAAAGAAACCCACATCAATATCACTGTACACTCATTTACATCCGAGACATTGTCAAAGAGTGAGGTGATTCTCCCTGGATTAACTAATTACTCAAGGTGTGTATGGTAACTAGGTTTCTAACTTGGATGTTTCCATCGTGTCAAAAATAAGATGAGGCAAATCTAGAGGTGGGTTGTTGGGGTCTGGCTTTTTTTTTTGCTTTGCCTCGAATGTCAATTTAATGGATAGATTGTCATTTATACTGAAGGTACTATATATCTCTGTGAATTCTTTACTTGTCCACCAGAAGACTCTTGAGATTTCAGGCTTTAAATCAAGATTTAAGAGAAACTTACATAAAGGAAAGGTAGCACCTTTCAACCCCAGCTGTCTCTGAGGAATTGCCACCCCCAAAGGAAAATCCTAGTGCATGAAATAGGCTGAAAGGCTGCAAAACTGACAGTGAAAATAGTAGATGTTGGAATAAACATTGCTGTTTCAGTCACAACAGATCAGGTAAGTTGTGCAACATACTGGAAAAGATACATATTAATCAAAGTGCTTTCTTTAATTAGTAGTTGACTGCCATATGCTTGACACCTTAGCACTGCAGGACAGTTGTGAAGCTTGGTTAAGCAAAAGCTAGTACCAGTTGCGTGCCATGTGTTCTCATCGCATGTTAATCAGCAACAAAGCATCCTACAGAGCAAAAAAATAAATTATTCCTTCCCTAAAAGGTAAGCAGGTGGGAAAGTGTCTGAAGAGGATTCAATTTATATTATGCTTACGTTACTATCATCAAATGCATTGACTAATGCAGTTAAAAATATTGTCGTTATTTGAGTAACCTGATGTTGAGCGATCAGAAACCTCTGGTTGTAAAACATGATCATTTTCAGAAAGCATAAAAAGCTCCAAGAGCTTACTTTCACCAGTGTCTGATCTTGATTTGATCATGCATCAAGCAATACAATCCATCTCTGTCACGTATGCAAAAACACAGTCCTCTGTTATCCCAAGAATATCATACACACAAAAAGCATCCCACATATATATATATAATCTATATATACATCAACAAGTCCTTGGTAACTTTGAACCTGGGCCCCTAGCGCACTGCTCTACTCCAAAAAGCACTGATTTAGAAATGGAACAACTTTTGTTATCCCTCAGTGATCATCTTTCACCTACAAATCAGAAGATGGGCTTTGAGCTTTACTCACAGCAGAACACCACATTATCAACAAACGGGAGAGCAAATTACACCTTTTACCACACTTAAATTAACACAGATGTTCTTCAAACTAAAATCTCAGTTATACCTATATGTACAGCTATTTAGGTACACTAATATACCTAAATTTGTAAGGGGTTGGGTTAGGGACTGATAACTTAATCCTCAGCAATACTTTACAACTGAGATTCTTCCACAAAAGCAGTGTTCCCAAATTCTTCAGGGCGCATGTCCAGGTGCCCAGTATTGGATTCACCAAGCATATTCTAGGTACCCTTCAGAAGTAGGGTGTTGAGAAATCTTCAGTAAGTATCTTTTATAAACAATCAACCAATAGTGTGTACTTGAATTTTCAAAAAGCTTTAAAATTGTAGTCACTAACGTTTCCTTAAAATGTCAGCTGTCTGGAGATAAAGGAAAGGCTTTTCATCATTGAATTTATTAAAATAAAGGAATTGTAGGGTAGATCTATATAACTACTTCTCTCTGTGGAGGAAGAAGGGCAGTTACCAGGAGGACCACATATGAACCTGCTCACTTCAACATCTTTATAAATGATCTGGGAAAGGGCTGACTTGTGAAGTGAAGATACAAATTATTTAAGATCATCAAAATGTAAGTTGAATGCAAAAAGTTGCAAAGGCTCTTGCGATACTGATGGGGTTGAGAGATAATATAGTGATAAAAGCAGGAGCAGATGAAATTCAACACAGAAAGTACACATTAACACACACGGAAAAATAACCTTACCACTGCATCTACAGTGATGGACTCTACTGATTCCAATTCAGAAAGACATCTTGTCATCCTGAGCCCTTTGAAAATTCAAAGCTCCACCAAAGAAGGGCAAATAAAACATTTGCAATTGCTGTAAAAGGAATACTAATCACCAGTGCCATTTTACTACTGCTTAAGCCATGACATACCTAATTCTGATCACCCCATACAAAAAACTATGCAAAAGAACTAGAAGTAGTATGGTAAACAGTAAAGAAATAAGAGCGATCTGGTGTGTGGAAAATCATATTGTTTAGTTTTGAAACAATACAAACAAAGAGAAACATGCTAGAAGTTGATAAACTGTTGAAAGATGTGAAGAAACCAAGCCAGGAATGATTTTCACTGTTTCTTATGAGACAAGAAACTGTGAATGATCAATGGAATCATCACATAGCAAGTTAAAACAAATAAACAGAATCTCTTTTCCATGGAAAGAAAAGGTAACTGCAATGCACACTGCTATGAAATGTGGAGGCTGAACACACAAGTTGTTTAAAAAAGAATCAGACAAATCCCCAGAAGATAAGGTAATTAATGTTTTTAATTTAAGGTGCTCCAGACACACCCCACAGCTCAAGAGAGTCTTTGCTGACTGTGAGAACTGGAGAGGGAATCCCCAAAGAAACATAACTTTTCCTTTTTCCATGACACAGACTTCCTAGTCTGCAACCATACAGGCTACTGAATGAGAGAAAGAAATTCTTTGCTCTTCAGGAGCAAAGAAGGTGGGTCCATACATTGCAAAGGTATAGGTGAAACTTCCCCAAAAATATTAAAGGATCCTGTCAAGAACAGAAATTGTATCATGCAATCTTTTAAACAGTTTTTGAGCCCTCCAGTTATGCTCACTGTGTTTAGAAGCTCCCAGAAATCATTCGGAACAGCAGTATTTAGTTCTTATCCATTATTCTGCATTTGCAGCTACAGGTGATTTCTTCTTTATTGGTTTATTGCATGTACAGAGCAAAGACATAACATAGCCTTCAAGAACTTTTATGCATAGGGTTTGTGTGGCAAGGCTTTGATAGTGGGGGGGCTACAGGGGTGGCTTCTGTGAGAACCTGCTGGAAGCTTCCCCTATGTCCCATACAGCCAATGCCAGCCAGCTCCAAGACTGACTCGCCACTGGCCAAGGACAAGCCAAGCAGTGATGGTGGTAGTGCCTCTGTGATAACATAGTTAAGGGGGGCAGGGAGGGGGGGATACCATCTGCAGAACAGCAGACAGAGGAGAGGAGTGAGAATATGTGAGGGAAATAACTCTGCAGACACCAAGGTCAGTAAAGAAGGAGGGGGAGGAGGTGCTCCAGGCACTGGAGCAGAGATTCCCCTGCAGCTCATGGTGAAGACCATGGTAGGGCAGGCTGTGCCCCTGTAGCTCATGGAGGGTAATGGTGGAGCAGAGATCCATCTGCAGTCTGTGGAGGACCCCATGCCAGAACAGGTGGATGCACCTGAAGGACGTTGTGATCCCATGGGAAGCCCACAATGGAGCAGGCTCCTGGCAGGACCTGTGGGCCTGTGGAGAGAGGAGCCCACACTGGAGCAGGTTTGCTGTCAGGACCTGTGACCCTGTTGGAGGGCCCATGCTGGAGCAGTCTGTTCCTGAAGGACTGCACCCCATGGAAAGGACCCACACTGGAGCAGCTCGTGAAGAACTGCAGCCCATGGGAAGGACCCACATTGGAGAAGTTCATGAAGAACTGTCTCCTGTGGGAGGTATCCCACACTAGAGCAAGGGAAGAGTGTGAGGAGTCCTGTCCCTAAGGAGGAAGGAGCCACAGAGACAACATGTGATGAACTGACCACAATCTCCATTCCCTGTCCCCCTGCACTGCTCAGGAAGAGGAGTAGGGAAAATCAGGAGTGAAGTTGAGCCCAGGAAGAAGGGAGTGGTGGGAGGAAAGTGGTTAAAGATTTAGTTTTTGTTTCTCATTACCCTACTCTGATTTGATTGGTAATAAATTAAATTAATTTCACCAAGTTGAGTCTGTTTTGTCCATGATGGTAATTGCTGAGTGATCTCCCTGTCCTTATCTCAACCCACGAGACTTTCGTTATATTTTTCTCTCCTCTGTCCAGCTGAGGAGAGGAGTGATAGAGTGGCTTGGTGGGCACCTGGCGTCCATCCAGGGTCAACCCACCACAGCTTACAACAACAGGATCACTTCCCCATACCTTAAGATGACTTACTCCCGTAGGTCCATTCTAGGCAGTTGAGTAGAAGCTCACATACATGATGACTAGAATCTGTTTTGCACACACACACACAAATGCACATAATCCTGCAAACACAGGAGAATTCTTGCATACATAAAAATTACAGGGGCATATACAACTGGGACATAAATGCTAAGTTCTCCATAAAAACATCCAAATGAAACACTTCTGAAATGAATGCTGCTATGGGTAGGACCATCAGCAACCCAACCCCTCTCATATGTCTCTCTCTATTATCTCACAAACTCCGCACAGACATGAAAAGTAGCATCATTTGTGTCTAGAAGTGAAAGGAATGTAAGACTTCAAATTGGCATTATTAAAGGCCACTTTTTGCAAATATGGAGATACTTAGGGGAAAGACAGGATCTGCATGGCACAGTCCATCAGGAGTACTCAATAATCAGCAAAGTAACCACAAGCTGACCTACTTATACACCTACACTTACATTTTTGAAGTAACAGCTCTTCCACTCATTTACACATGTGTAAAGTCAGCCAGTACTCAGCTGAACACTGTGTTGGCACGATAATGGAGGTGGAAGGGTGGATGTGTAGAGAAAGAAAGAGTAGAGCTGGGAAGAAAGTTACAATTATTGATTATCATAGAATCATAGAATGGCATAGGCTGGAAGGGACCTTAGAGATCATCTAATCCAACCTCCCTGTCATGGGCAGGGACGCCTCTCAACTAGATCAGGCTACTCAAGGCTCCGTCCAACCTGGCCTTGAACACCTCCAGGGAGGGGGCATCCATATTATAATTGCATATGCTCAAGAAAAAGCCATATAATAGTTTTTAAAGTTTTTTTCTTTTCAATCTCTACTTTCCCTTTGAGGTGGAAGCACCCAAACAGATGTATAATCTAGGCAGGTTTCCAGATCCATCTTAAAAACAAATGTGGTGCTCTCTATGTTAAGAATGGTCATTCTGCCCATGACAACGCAACTATGAGCATTGAGGATGTGCTTTGGGCACCTGTTGGCACTCGGTAAGTCATCTGGAGAACGCGATGACTTGACAGCTACCTCTGTGAATCAAAACAGATGAGGTTCACTGACACCTTGGAAACCCTTAGCAAGCCATTTTATTTATTTAGCTATTTATGCATGGCTGGAGATACAGTTGATGTTTGTTCCCATTCCTTGAGTTGACAATGAATTTGTCTGGCCTAGACACACACAAAGATGTTTCCAGATCGTGTGTCACTTGAAATATATTTTCATTAGTGCAATTCTCACCCAGGAAACTGTCGATTAGTGTATTCAAGCTGTGTGCACAATATAGCATTTTATCTTTCACTGAGTAATGGATGAGAACATTGGAAAGGTTTAGATTAATCCCTAAACTTCCCTGTTAGCTAACTTTGTTCCTCTTACTCTCACATCTTCCCCTGCCAGCTACTGCTAAACCTAATTCGTCTCTCTCCATAGGCATATGCCAGGATTTAAGGTGGCAGGGATTTCAAGTTAAGAAGACGTTCTCACAGTTCTCAAAATTACTGTGCAGCTGGATTAAAATTTCATTGCTCATGAACTGCACAGTTCATGAAATACGCTACTGTAATAATTCTATCTCAACGCAATCAGGTGGTAGAGTTGGCTGAACATTTTTTGCTAGGAGAGTCTTACGCTGGAATGCTGACTCTACAATATCTGAATGCTCTACAGCACAATGCTGACTCCATAAAATGCTCTGATATAAATAAGACAAATGATTTCCTGATGCCTTACATTTCCACAATCCCCTGACTGTGGAGCTAAGCAGCTTTGGCACTGAGCTGAATGAGCTCTCCAGTTACCAAGCTGTCATTGGGGCATATTCTAGGAAAGGACAGAAATTTCCTCCCAGTTTCCTGTCTACAGACCAGAAATTCCAGTGGCACAACTCGGGGGTGATAGCAACTCAGAAAAAAATAATAGGGACCTGAAAGATTAGTGATAGTAACAGTTAACAGCAATAAAAACTGCCCAGCAGTACATAAATGGACATCCAGAAAAGTGAAAGGAAGCAACAGTATTTCTAGTTACTGAAAATAGCTGGTTCCATAAAGGAGAGGAAGAATAGAAAATCTTGGCTACTCTCAGTCCTGTAAGACTTTTGCTATTGCTTTTTAAAATGACAAGGTATGATTTATTTCTTCCACAGTGAAAAAGCTTAGAGGCATAGATCACCACATGCATCAGTAATGCATGTGCTTAGAAAGCAAGTCTCCAGATAGACACAGGTGGTAGGTCTTTGCAGGATCTAAACCCTGATAAACTACCAACATAACAGGGACCAGGGGAGGTAGGGGGGTTCAACTTGGTTCACTTCATACAACAGTTTTAACTATGACTGCTGACTGGCATTTACCTGGACAAGCATCAGAGAACCTATTTTGGCAGGTTACCTTTTCCTCTAACAGCATAGTTTTCTTTCAGAGTTATTCCTTTCATGCTTCCTACCCTTCAAAAGGTAAACAAGACAGGAGAATTATATCACTACAGAAGGATTATCTGAATGTCATTCTTGAAAAACAGCTTGGTATTAGTGTTTCCGTTCTGGTTTTCCTTGAAGTGCACATGAAGTTGACCAGGGACAGTGAAGGGCTTTTGTTTTCAAACTGTACAGGGATGAGTTGCAAGTTGCACAGCTTTAGGTCCACGTGTTCTAGTCAATGTGGCATATCTTCCCTACATGTACTCCATCCACTGCACTGGAGGAGACACAAAGCAGACACAAACGCTCCCTCTGGTGCTAAAGAAAAGGTTCTCATTCCCATTTAGTGAAGGCACCTTGAGCCAAAACAACTTGTACGGCAGAGCTCTAACTTGCCAAGGTAGGCAACCCTAAGTCTTGCAGACCTGCATGAGTGCTGTTGCCAGCTGGTTCCATAGGCACAGGCTGTGGTCTGGTAACGAAAACACACACAGAAAGTGCATGAAGAAAAGAGAACTGGAAGAAAGAATATCACTTAAATAAACAAATCAAGTTCCCAAAAGGGTAAGACTCTTATATTTAAAACATAACCAGCATAGTGCATGCAAAAACCTCAGATGCTAATGCTGAGATTGGCCTCAGTCTTATTCATTTAAAATTGATTATGGGACAGCAGTAACTGTTTGACAAACTTTTTTTAACAAAACATCTCATACTTTAGTATTTCACAGACAATACTGACAAAACTTTTCTCTCTCCAGTAAGATCTGCATAATCTTTCAGACTTACACTTCCAGTTCTGCACTGCCAGAAGGAAGAGAATGAGTTTACACCAGGCCTTTTGCTACCAAAAGTCAGGAGGAAAAAAAAAATGCTTTGTAACATGCAACACACTCCCAGTTGAATTAGGCTGCTAGTGTAACATCAGCAGAAATGAATGTGAGATAAAACACAAGCAAAAAAAGTAGAGAAACTGATGGGTAAGATCTCCATATCAAATTCAGAAATATTATTTGCAAATATACATGAGCAGCAAAAGGATGACAGAGGAAAACCTGGACTTGCTGCTGAATGGGGCAGGAGTGCTGCTGCAAAAAGCCATGGAAAAGTCAAGGTGCTCAATGCCTGCTTTGCCTTGGCCTTTGCTAGAAAGATTTGCCTTCAAGAATCTCAGGTGTCTGAGACCAGTGGAAAAGTCTGCAGTGATGAATACTTACCTATTGTGTAGAAGAAGCATGTTAGGAAAAATGTAAGCCAATCGGACATACGTAAGTCCATAGGACCTGACGGGCAGCACCCACGAGTGTTGAGGAGCTGGTCAATGTCATTGTGAGGCAACTCGATTATCTTTGAAAAGTGGTGGTAACTGGGAGAGGTTCCTAAGACTGGAAGAGAGCATATGTTACTTGTCTTCAGAGAGGGCATGAAGAAGGATCTGGGGAGCTACAGGCTAACCAGCTTCACCTTGATCCCTGGAAAGGTGTTGGGGCAAATGATCCTGGAAGCTATTGCCAAACATAGGAAGGATAAGAAGGTAATTAGGAGTAGTAAGCAAGGCTTTATGAAGGATAAATCATGCTTAAGAAAACCAATACCCTTCTATGATGAGAGGACTGGCTTGGTGGACGAGGGAAGTGCAGTAGATGTAGTTTGTCTCAACTTTAGTAAGTCTTTTGACAATTTCTCCCATCACATCCTTATAGGCAAATTGATGAAGCACAGGCCAGGTAAAGGGCCAGTGAGGTGTACTGAAAAGTGGTTGAACTGCTGGGCTCAGAGGGTTGCGATCAGCATCATCAGCATCACAAAGTCCAGCAGGAGGCCAGTCATCAGTGATGTACCCCAGTAACTGACACTGGGACTAATACCATGTAGTATTTTCTGCAATAACCTAGATGATGGGACAGAATGCAACCTCTCTCAGTAAGTCTGCAAAGGATACGAAACTGGGAGGACTGGCCGATACACCAGATCAGTGTTCTAGACATGCCAGAGAAATGAAAACAGAAAGTAACCTCATTAATTTTAATATGGGGAAATAAAAAGTCACGCACCTGGGGAGGAATAACCTCAGGCACCAGCACAGGCTAGGGGCCAAGCAGCTAGAATGGAAAACAGCTTTGCAGAAAAGGACCCTGTGGTCCTGGTGGAGGGCAAACTGAACACAAACCAGCAAAGTGCCTGTGCAGAAAAGAAGGCCAACAGCACCATGGGCTGCATTAGCGTGTCACCAGCAGGTCAAGAGAGGTAGTCCTTCCCCTCTACTCAGCACTGATGAGGCTGCTCTGTCTAGGTCTGGGCTCCCAAGCACAAGAGAGAGTTGGACATATTGGATTGAATACAGTGAAGGGCCACAAAATATTTAAAGTATCAGAGCATCTGACCCATGGAGAGAGAGTGAGGGAGCTGGGATCACTTAGCCTGGAGAAGAGAAGGCTCACGGAGAATCTTATCAATGTGTCAAAATACCTGATGGTGGGTAGTACAGAAGATGAAGCAAGACACTCTTCTGTGGTACCCAATCACTAACCATAAATTGAAAAAAAAGCCAAGAAATTCCATTTAAACATAAGAAAAATGTTGTTTTCCTGTAAGCATGATTGCACAATGGAACAGGTTGCCCAAAGAGAAATCCTTGGAAATGTTCAAAACCTGACTGGACACAGTCTTGAGCAACCTGGCCTAGCTGACTCTGCTTTGAGCATGTGAGGTGCCAGGGTACAGGGTCCCTTCCAACCTGCAATTCCGTGTTCACTGAATCTGTGAAATAATGCACATATCTTTTTGAAGCAACCTAGACGAAAAATTCTTATCTGATCTACTCAGAAAGGCCCAAACTCCTTAAAGCAGAGAAAAAAGTTGTAGGATAAAAAACAGAGAACACTTCTGATGCTCTATTGGTAGTTTTGATCAGACTGAAAATTGAGTACATTAGTTCTTCTTGAGCATTTAGCTGCTACAGTAGTGAGAGCTCCAGAAATAAATACGACATTTACCCTTACTTAAATTCTTTGCAGCACAGGATTAAAATAGTCCAAAACCCAGCCCAGGAGGTTGCATAAGAATTAAAACTGGGAAGAATAACAGATGAGTTGCAGCTAAATTGATGCAAGAAAGTTTATTCAAATTGCATTTTAAAAGCTGTCAGCATAGCACAAATGTTGCAATTTTAACTAGCATGGGTCTGTTAATTGTTTCTGCAGGTAAAACATGCTCATGTAAAGTCTAGTCTGAGACATCTTCACCTAGATACAGAATAATGAGACAGAATGTCTTCAAGAAGCCAGCTTATTCTGTCCCTGCTAAGTTATTTTATTAAAAAAAAGGAAAATCTTTTCTAGCCTCTGAGTTTTTGCACTTACTATTCATTTACTTCATGTTTTCATAAACTTTTTGCAATTTTATTGCTGTATACAGTGTGAGAAAATAAATAACTCCCTAAAGCGCAGAACTTGCTTCATACCACATTCCGTTATTTTCAGCTTGATTTTTACAAAAAATTTAAAAAAAAAGAAATCCAGCTTTCTCAAGCAGCAACTTCTCCAAAAAAACAAAAACCCCAAATCAACACACAGGTTCAGATAATCTTTTTCTACGAACTTCCAAGCAGGAGAGAATTTTGAAAAACAGCTATAAAGTTCATTTTCACATTATTTTTCCTTCACCTACATTATTTTTCCTTCACTTTATGACCAGTAAGCACACAATACATAATTCACTGATAAGTCATCACATGGCCTAGGCATTGAAAATACAAACAGAAGGGTACACATTGCTGGCTATCAAATACTGACCTCAGTGCGCAATTGAGTTTAAACTCATTAGCCATCTACACCGATTTCACCTAAGTCCATGATGATGGATGAATGAAATGGAAGTATCAAGGGCAAGATGGAAGCCATGGAAGGCAAGCTGATGTGGGTGCCTACACAGCCTTTCGACAAACCCAGGCATACACAAGCAGCAAAGGAATAGTTCAGTTTCAGCTTCTTTCTCACCTGGTGGTGAGCGCCAGACAACAAAAAAAATCCTGGTTCCTTCACTAGCGGGATCCCAGTGGCACTTGCTGCAAAGCCAGATGGCATCTGTGGGCGGCCTAAACTCCAGCTGCCATTACAGCTTGTGGTTGTTCGAAGGCTGAACCTCATGTGCCCCGAGGTATCAAAGCGTATGTGCTGCACCCTGATGCAGGCACACCCATCCCTGACAAGCACAGCCAGGCAGAAGAGCAGTGTTTAATTACTATTTACTGAATGAGTAATAACAAAACACCTGTTTGTTAATGTCAGTGAAGATTGTTGAAGTGTCAGTTTTAAAAATATTGCTCAATAAAATTATTTTGCTATTTTTTCTTTCAATATATCTGCTTAATACCACATAGGTACATCTTCTAGAAGAAGCACAGATCAGCATTTTAGTGAGACAAAAATTGGGAACCTAAAACTCTCACTTCCTAACAATAAGAGAGCGTAAATCAAATGAGCCTGAATTTGGGATGGTTTTGTGCTCCAGTGACTTCAAGCATGGCTCCTCAGCTTTAAAAATCAGGACATTTTTATAGATGTTTAGATATTGCAATGGCTTGATGTGGGGGGGGGTGGTTCTGGTGGCAGGAGAGGGGATTTGCTCCCTGTGGCTTCCCTGGTTTTGGAACTGGGTCAGACCCAGTTCTGGCCACCAGATCAGACTCCCATCCCCCTCAGGGTTGAGCCAATCGGCGCCTCTGTGAATTGCCCTATTTAAGTTGGGACAAAGGAACTGGAAAGGTGTGCTTTGCCCAGATGCGAGGAGAGGGGAGGAGGGCACTGGCCCCACTCCCCGGCGCCCGGCCAGGTGGCTGCCCATGCCGAGCCAGTGCCACCCACTGAGGATCACGGCAGCGGAGCCGCTTGGGGAACTTGGGGAGCGCCCCACTCCCGGGGTGCCCGCTGGGCCGAGTTCACCCAGAGAGGACTGAGATCTGAGAGAAACGGCCACACGGACACCAGGTCAGTGAGGATGGAATGGGACAAGGTGTGCCAGAGCTGAGTTTCCCCTGCAACCGTGGCGAGACGGCAGGCAGCCTCCCTGCAGCCAGGACAGACTCAGTGGAGCAGAGACCCACTCGCAGCCCGTGGAGAAGCCCACATCGGAGAAGAGATGCCTGGGCCTGAGGACGGTTGTGAAGCATGGGCACGACAAGGTAGAGACGCATCTAGAGTCCATGGGACAACCCATGCCGGAGCGAGTGGCAACAGCTCCCTAAGAATCCGTGACTGTGGTAAAGCCCGCACTGGAGCAATCCGATGGGGAAGGATTGCATCCTGCGGGTAGGACTCACGCTGGAGAAGTTTGTGGATTTTCCTCGTGAGTAGGGGATCCACTGGAGCAAGGGAAAAAGGGTGTAAGGACTCCTCCTCCTCCTCCTTTCAGAAAGGAGCGGCAGTAACAACATGGAATGAACTGACCTGCACTCCCCCATTCCCTGTCCCCCTGCGCCGCTGGGGAGGAGGTAGAGCCGGGAAGAAAAGCAAAGGGGGGGGAGGGGTGTTTTGGTTTTAAGATCTGGCTTTGTTTTCTCTTTATCCTCTCAAGTAACCAGTTTTGTTTCCCTTTGTCCTTTTTAAGTAACTGTTAATAAACTGTTTTGCTTTAAGAAAGCCGAGTCTGTTTTGCCCAGGACCATGGTTGGTGGGTGCTCCTTCTCTGTTCTTGTCTCGACCCTCAGTCCTTTTATTATATTTTCCTTCTCTTCATTTCACTGGAGGAGTGAGAGAGCAGCTGTGTGGAGTTTAGTTGCCGGATCACCCTAAACCACGACAGATATAGATTTAGAGGTTTAATTTTAGTCAGTCAGTTTTCAGGTTTTGCCCATTTTCATTTGTTTCCATTGCTTGCAATGGTCATACTGAGGAAATATAATGACTTACACAAGCACCACAGCACAATTACAGTACTTTTCAGCTAATAGAGTCTTTTAATTTTAATAATTTATATACAAGATTTTTTTTTCAACTCTTGTAGTATTATGCATAACAGATTTATAGATGGGCTTAGATGAAGGTTAGCCTGTATAAGAAAAAAATATTAGTGCGTAAGAAGCAACATGAAAATAATGTAAGACCAAGAGAAACAATCTTTAGACCTTCATAATTAGCATAACATGAAAAGAAATTAGGTCAGATAAATACACGGAAATGTTATTACATAAAGGGCATAATGCAAATCTAGGAAGGTCCAGTGTGATGTGGTAAATGATGAAAACAAAACGAAGAACGCTGGAAAAGAGTTCCAAAGAAGAGATGAGGAAGAGTTTTTAGTATGATAAGCACCACCCAAAGCTACTATATGGAGATTTTCTTTCCTCAGATGGGAAGATGATTCATGTTGCCAAGAGGTATTTACAGGGTTAAACTACATAGCACTGTCATCTTTACAAACAGCATTACGCCAGAAGCAGGAAAATGTGCTCTTTGCCTTGTGTCTAATTCAAATCAGTTCTTATGGCAGAGGTTCTTGGAACATGGTCCAATAACCAGCCATACATAAACTTCACTGTTCCAATACATAAAACTTGCTAAACTCAAAAAATAATAAGTCTCAACATCACTGATTTCTCCTATTGTGGGAAGCAGCCTACAACACTGCAGTTACCTGCTACTGCTGGGAAAAGTGAAGCATGGGAATCTCAGAAGCAGGTCACAGTGGACACAGGATAAGTTCCAAAGTACAGGTCTCACATTTGAGATACCCTGGGCTATGGTAGATATCCATATGGGGCCAACCAGTATGTCACAGGACCTATGGAAGCTTTCCAAATTCATGATTGGAGGCCAGTCAGAAAATGTAAAAAAAAAAAAAAAAAAAAAAAGGAAGGCAACAGAACAACAGAAGTTATAGGGGCAGAATGTTGGATGAGACAGACACACTTCTCAGAAGGCAAGCCTATACAAGTAACAGATTACAAAAGGGCTATAGGTGTTTGGTTTACTTCTAGCAACCTCATCTGTGCTTTTGCACCAGTACAAACTGGTGAAGTCACAACAGGCAAGCTTCTTTCTTCCACAAATGTTTTTTTTCAGTAAAGGCATACCTGAAGAAGAACCATGTCCAGGTCACATGTATATAAAATAATCGGGATCCAATTCTCCTAGAGACAAAAAAAAAAAAAAGAGTGAAAATGAGCATTATTTAAAATGTGAGTTTTCGCAGATATGCAAGTTTATTTTAGAAGTCGTTATGGTTAGAAAAGCAATCCAAAGTTTCTACCCTTGAAAGACATGTTTTTGATTATATCAAAAAGCCTCACATCTGGCTAATACTCGGAACAGCTTCTTAATGCAGCTTTTCAAGTGGATATTCTTCTGTCATCTCTCCAAAACTCTGAAGTACTGTACTGACTTCTCAATTGAGTTACAGATCTGACTGTATTTTCATACCTAAACTGGTCTTTAGTGTCGCTTATAAGCATTTCTTTCCGAGCACAAAACACAAATGCTGGTAAGGGGACATGTCACCTAGGCAAGTGGGCTTCAGAAGATAGAGGTTGCTGCTCAACACCGCAAAGCATACACAGATGTTTTCTCACCTCTGTCTCTCCATGATAACAAAGGACAGCTGAGAACAAGGCTTTAGGAAAATCCACACAAATTGAGAGATACTTCTTCCATTAATACTAATGAGATCTGCACGGCTTAAAACTTCTTGCCACATACTGAAAATGGGCTTCCTATTTTCTGTGGATTGTTGTACTGAACAGGGACGATTTTCTAATCTTCCAGACAGGATTGGATCTACCATACAGACATTTAACCCTCTGTCCAGGCTCCTTGTGTGAATCCCTTCTTGTCTGACAGTAATGTCTTTTGCCAGGTCCCAACAGCTGATCAGCCACACCAGGTCAAAAAGTGAAGCAAAGCTAGTGAATACATACGTGCAAGCAGCCTTGGCTCTGCAAGCAGCAAAAAAAAATATTTATCACCTGCTTTTGCTAAAGATTCCTGTAAGAAGTAATCCCTGAAGAAACAGGGAAAATATTTAGGTCTGAGGATGGCCTTGTTCAAGTCTGAAAGAATAAAATGAACTGGTCTGTAAGGTGAAAACAAATTCCCCAGCGTCTCTTCAAGAAGAATATTAATAGGGTAAAGCAAAATAAATCTCTTTTCCTCGTGGTTGTCGAGTAAGTAAAGATGGTTTGCTTAACATACAATAGTATTCCAGAAATGCACCTGCTGTTTTGAAAGTTAAAAATAACTTTTTAATTTGTGTAAATTATTCTGGATTGCAAAAGAAAGAAAATCCATCTTAAAAGAAAGCAATTAAAAAAAAAAAAAATACCTGGCAGATATTTCAAGGAAAACTCCTCACAGGGTGATTACAAAAGACAAGCATTAGAAATGTTGGTGCTAAAATTATTAATGTAGAACATGAAATAATATCTCATCATTATTAAATTGTCAGGCAGTTGCCTGGAGAGAAGTTTAAGAAAATGCAGAACTAAATCCATTATTTTCAATGAACACATTACCTTCTTTAAAGTAGTCCTGAAAGCTTTACTAAAAGCCAACTTTGTTCAGTTACAGACAAATTGATTTCTTAGTAATAACTGTACTGCCATAACTAACTCCCAAGGACAGGAGGATCTAATGTAGAGACTTGCATTCATGTATGTATCATTCACTTCGTATTAAATCTGATATTGAAGCAATTAGCTGCATGTGCTGTTCAAATGAATTAACTAAAGAAGTGAGCAACGGTAGTAAAGTTGGATGGCTTGTATTTTTGCACTATAGCTGTTGATATTTCACTAAATGCATGAGATTTCAAAAAGAATCAGTGGAAATTAAGATAAGGGTACTATCTTAAGAACAAGACTTTTTTTTTTCTGGAATATGAGCTGAATAACTGTATTCCTCACTAAGTATTCTGATTTTGGCCCAGATTTCTCTTTCCTTTCATATGGCATATCTCACTTATAATACTTTATACTTTGCAAGCACAGATGTTAGTCAGCCAGTAGTCATGCACAACACGGACCTCAACGTCCAGTGTATGAGCAAAGATATTAAAAATTGTCCTAAAAGCAACACTGAGAGTCAACTGTAAGATCCACCGATCAAGCCGTAATGATTTATGCATAGTCAGAGAAATTTGCCTAAATTTACCAAACACTCAGACCCACTATCATCGTGCTTATAATGTCACCACACAGAAATGTATGACCAACGTAGAACCAACATCAGTTTTAAAAAAGACAGCGTAAAAATCTGTCAGCTTAGAGAAAAAAGCTTTTGCAGTCTTCATATGTATTTTATGATACTGTCAGTTGTTTCTGTGAGAGGTGTTATCTCATACAAGAGCTTTGAAGCTGATACTTCTAGAAATACGTCGTCCACTGACAGGCACAACTGGCTGTATTCCAAA
This sequence comes from Tauraco erythrolophus, assembly GCF_009769465.1. Taxonomy (NCBI): domain Eukaryota; kingdom Metazoa; phylum Chordata; class Aves; order Musophagiformes; family Musophagidae; genus Tauraco; species Tauraco erythrolophus. Next base: position 29,578,620 of record NC_141467.1, read on the forward strand.
CAGCTACATGATTGGGCTAAGATGGAAATCCATAGCCGGCAACAGAATGCACGAACAGAAAAATACTTGGACAGGCACAGAAAAAATTATCACATAAATAGGCACCTGTGAACAAGTAGACAAACCTTGAAAAAGAAAAAAGTGACTTCTGGTCTGGTCTGAAAACAGCTTTAATACTGGCAAAAAAGAACAGAGAAGAAGAACTAAAGAAGAACGTAATCTTCACTGTGAAATCAAGAAACGAGAGGATCCTTCAGTCAAAAAAGAATATAACAGAAAAGTCCCAGTTTGTACTTTGTCGAATTATTCACTTATTAGTAATGCAATGAGCCATGATAAGCATAAGACAGGAATTTACGCTGAAGATGGTTTGAAAACAGGAAAGGATTTCAAGACTAAGCAGACCCTGGTCCCAGCTAGGTCATCTGTGTAACGCTATTTTCAAACATAACAAAGTCAGTTTACATCTTACCATTAAGTGGTATGGTCAGACTTGGCACTAACATTTTGCACAGTTTCTCACTTTTCATGACACTTTTCCCAGAAGCACTGAAGCTTTCATTGCAATGTAGAATGTTTGCCATTTGTGTCAGTTACAGCATCCTATTGGAGCTTAATTTTCCCAAATTACGTGTTTCCAAGAGGACAATTAAGAATCTAATCAGGGGGAAGATAATGTGCTCAGACATAAAAATTGGTTTTTGTTATTTACATTTTGCAGTTAACAAAAGCCAGGATACCTACACAAAAACCTAAGTATGTTAGAAAAACAGGAAAGTTATCTCCACTTCCCATATTTCAATAATGACAGATGGATTGTTCATCCTTCCCATTCTAGCCAGTTTATCTCATTTTACTCCTTCCCTGCAATGACCTTGAAGGGCTTCACACACCAAGACAAGGAGGCCACATGTTGCTACCGTTACAGTTCAAAAGGCAGTTTTAAATAAAAATATTTAACAAAATATGAAATTTGTGTGATTTTTTTTCTAACTTTCATTACTATCACTCAATTTTCTTTTCCGATTTCCCCTTTTTCCTATTTCTTTTTCTGTTCATTACCATTGGTTTTCAAAAACTGGTAATACTCCTTCTCATCAGCCTTTCCCTCATTGCCAATATTCCGGAAACTCCTTCTTCAAAGCCAGGTAACTGCTCATCCCCACCCTTACTTTGAGATTACAGAGTTCTTGTTTTGAAATTGCGTTGCTTAAAGTTCATAGAAACTTAGCAACATGTCAAGACTAACGTCTAGTTTTAAAATAACCACTTAATAAATGTCAGCATTCAGCTCTTGAGGGATATTGTTCCATTTCAGTCTTAATAAACCTATTACCATCTAACTCAGTTAAAGAAATTGCCAAAGCTCAGGTCCTCAGGTGAAATAAAATGACCAACACAGAAGAGTGACAGATTGCACTAATAGCAAAGTTTAGCTACTTCATTTTCCTTTATTTTACATACCACTGTAAATCTGGAGTAAGCAATTCAGAATTTGCTGTAATCTTGAGTAAAATTGACATGAAAACTAAGCTAGGGACAATCCACTGATTGTTGTATTTTACCTACAGATATTTTGTAACTGTTCCCGGAATATATCGCTAAGCCTAACTTCAGAGGAAATATGAGCATTTCTTCCTTTGTACAGTGTTTATAATATTATAGGAGGGCCTGTCATTAAGAGTTAGAAACAAAGGTTGACAAAACACACACACGTGTATATATATATTTTTTTTTCTTTTTAAGAACAAGCATGCCTATTTCTGCTAGTCATAGATTAGTCTGAAATGTAGGAAGCTTCAGGTTTCAGTTTTGTTCCTTTTCATTTTATTCTGCCTTTCCAGGTGGTACCCAGAAATTAGACAGACAAACCACTGGGAGACAGAAGGCTTTATTTTTAATACTTCAATCTTAAGCAGACACAGACAATTCAAACAGTAACAAAACAAAAAAAACTCAAACGTCTGAGGCCTCAAATATTAATAGACTTCACCTCAGGCTTAAGACCTCATTTTAAATCCACAGCCTCGCAGCTTTTAGTGTAGAATCAGCTTGAATGCATCTGGTGACACAGGAAAATTTGATTCTGTCTACAAAACCCTGCACAGAGACGCCTCTGCATGTCCCCATAGCAGTAATCAGGAGCATAGTTTGGCCTCGTGTGTCTTAATTAATCCCTTAATCATCCTCTGACTCGCCACTCAGGACTTTCTGTCAGGTTGTTCCCAAAATCCTCTGTGTATTTGGAAGCCCGGCAGTAGGCGAGATAAACTAGACAGTGCCTTAATTTCTCAACCACTGAACATGCATTACTCTTCAGGACCAAAACCATTAGTGCCCAGAACCCCATTTATTTCTTACAGACAATCAAATAACTTCAGAGAGGGCTCTAACTGAAAAAACTCAAGCTATACTTTTCCAAATCATCCCTCGGCAGCCTCATACACAGCAGCTTTCATGCTTATGATATATCCATTAAAGGAGACTTTTCCTCTATAGTCTTTACAAACATTCAGTGCTCAATAAAATAATTTATTTCATTTCAAGATATTAGCCTTTAAATACTAGTTAGCTTCACCCATAAAACAATACAAGCAGCTGCAGTAAAATATTTCTTTTTTATTTTCTCAGATTTTCATTTTCTTTTATTTTCATACAATCTACTCATGTCACAAAGCTCTATTCCTGAAAAAAAACAGATGTAAACATACCTTCTAGCTGAATAGAATAATACTATGATCACATTTTCCTGCTTTGCAGTTAAACTATAGGTTTTGTGATGAACTTGTGTTGAGCTTTAGCCCAGTCAGCAACTAAACCCCACACAGCTGGTTGCTCACCCACCTCCATCCCTGGAGAATGAGGAAGAGAATTAAAGGGGAAAAGCGAAAGAGAGTTGCAGATTGAGATAAGAACAACTGAAGCAGAAAAAGAAGAAGAAAAAGGAAAAGAAAAAGAAGAAAGAAAAAAGAAGGAGAAGAAGAAGAAGGAGAAGGAGGAGGAGAAGGAGGAGGAGGAGGGGGAGGAGGAGGGGGAGAAGAAGAAAGAAAAGCGGAAGAAGAAGCACAAGAAGAACACACAGAAGAAGAAGAAGAAGCACAAGAAGAAGACACAGAAGAAGAAGAAGAAGCAAAAGAAGAAGAAATAGTGATAAAATAATAATAATATATTAATAGATATGTATGAAATTATAATAATATATACAAACAAGTGATGCACAGTGTAACTGCTCACCACGCACTGACCAACGCCCATCCTGTCTGGCAAGAGATCCCAAAACACATAAGTCCTGACACTGCAATCCCAGACAAGTGAGAGGCCCGAAAACAGAACGAGAAATAGGGAGAACTCTGAGAGACCAAGAGTCTGGGAAAGTCCTAAGAAAAGGAAAAGCTCCAAACTTCCTGGTCAACTCTCATCTATATACTGGGCATGATGTCGCATGATATGGAATACTCCATCGGCCAATTTAGCCCTCAATTCTACATTCAAATCATAAGGGCAGTTGTGGACCCTTTGTCTTGGCCGTGCTCGTCCCAGCCTCTTGTGCTCCTGCACACTGGCAAAACATGGCAAGCCAAAAGCTCCTTGCTGTTTCAGTACCAACCATAAACATCAGTGCACTATCAACATTCTTCCCATCACAAATCCCATAGTAAATCCAAAACACAGAGCTCTTCTAGCTCCGAAAAAGGAAAATTAACTCTGTTCCCATCAAAGCCAGGACAACATGCAATCCTTCTTTACTGAAAGTACATCAATAGAACATCTTTTGTTCTCAATACAAATTTATTTGCTTATGATGTGACACTCTTCACAGAATCAGAGGCATGATTCAGTACCTACCAAACAAATTATCAGTAGGACATGATTCTAGCAGGAGTAGAGAAGTGATCATCCCCCTGTACTCAGCACTGCTGAGGCTGCACGTCGAATACTGTGTTCTGTTTTGGGCTACAGGAAAGACATTGAGGTGCTGGAGTGTGTTTAAAGAAGGATGAATCTGGTGAAAGGTCTAGAGCACAAGTCTTATGAGGAGCAGCTGAGGGAACTGGGACTGTTTAGCTGGGAGAAAAGGAGGCTGAGGGAGACTTTATCGCTCCCTACAACTACCTGAAAGGAGGTTGTAACCAGGTGGGTGTCAGTCTCGTCTCTCAAGTAACAAGTGACAGGACCACAGGAAATGCGCTCAAGTTTCACCAGGGGAGGTTTAGATTGGATATTAGGAAAAACTTCTTCATGGAATGGGTTATCAAGCATTGGAACAGGCTGCTCAGAGAAGTAGTGGAGTCACCATCTCCGGAGGTACTTAAAATACGCGTAGACGTGGTGCTTAGGGACATGGTTTAGTGATGGACTTGGCAGTGTTAGGTTTATGGTAGAACTGCATGATTTTAAGGGTTTTTTTCCAACCTAAATGATTCTGATTCTATAGTGTATATTTCTGTTATACTTCTTCAAAGTTTCCATTTCCTAATCTTTCCACATTGTCAATCCAAGAAAGAAGAAAGCACTAAAATTTGCATTTAGCTTCAAATCTCTAAGAATAAGCCTTTTCACCCCTGAGTTTCTTCACAAAATGGAGCTGATTCATGACTACTTATGAGAAGCCTCCAGAGCATTTCTGATGTTAATGTGCTCACTAAAATATATTTATACCTAGTGGCAAAACTTCTGATTTTCCCAAGTATCGGTTGGAAAAAAGAAAAACGTCACTCTTCTGAATGAGTACCAAAAAAAAAAAAAATTATAGTAAAAACCAGAAGAGTTAATTATCTGGGTTTATTTTAAATAGTCATTCTACGTTTGTGCAAGTATTTTATTCAGCAACTCCTAGCTCAGATTTTATGATGGACACTAAGAATGCATGCAGCTCTACACATAACTGAAGTAATAAAAAGCAATCATAAAGACTATTCAGACAATTATAAGCAACCTAAAAGAACTATAGCATGTTATTAAATAATGTGAGTCAACAAGATGCAGTGCTCTTGGGATTAAAAACAACAACTAATAACTTCATGTATAATCAACAGAAGGCTCTAGGGATTTCCAGTGTACCATCTAACTTGCTTTATTTTTTCATAAAGTCTACTTAAATACTATTTTATAGAGGATTTACAGAAATTTCACTGTAATTAGTAATTAGATGGCAGTACAAGCCATAGCAGGAGAGGCTTCTGCACATTGCTCTGCTAGCTTAATTCAAAGCTTACCCAGAGAGACCTTCTTTAGGGAATAAAATGCAAATCAGACATTCACTTTTCCCTTGAGACTGTCGACCATTCTAGTCACTGGGGAGATACATTTTCCTTTGGTAACAGACTAAAAGTGCATACACTTTTCATTGGAATTAAATGACCAAATAGCATTATTTCTTCTTGAAGCAACAGAGACAAGGGTATTCCAGAGCAGAAGAAAAATTGGTCAGCCTCAAGCCAGCTTCTTTAGCACAGAAATGGACTAATTCTGGTAGATGAGATTGATAGCACACATAAAATACACTTATATTCTGCCAAGACTAAGCTAAGAATTTTTTTTATAAACTAGTTTACATTACTTGTAAAAAAAAAAAAAAACAAAAAAAAAACAACAAACCCACAAAAAAAACACAGATTACCTTTCTCATACTCCAAATATTTATCCAAATATTTACCAGACTTTAAAATCTGCTTGTTTCTTTTCTTTGATTCTAATCTAGAAGCAGCTCCCTTCTCTTGAATTGGAAGAGGACAACAATTTCAGCAGCAAGTGAGGAGGGAAAAAAGCTATCCTTATTTGACCTGTCCATTTGTGTCCTGTCAAGATGAATTTTATCAATCCTATTATGCTGCTTTCATATCATACACTACATGACAGCCTTTAACGCGATTTGAATTAACTTGACACTTTGAGGCATTGCAACACTGCAAATAAATATTTTTTAAATCCCCACAATAGGCTATATTTTCAAGATAGATGGTAGACAAACACATCACTGCTCAGCAGATCAATACTGCCAGGGAGCTCAGGAGTTCTACCTAAGGTTGGAGATCTGCTCCTTAGCACAAAGATGAACTGGCCTGCACATCAAACTCATCTATTCTCCTCCTAAAGTAACTACAGTGCAAGTCATGGCAGGAGAGGCTTCTGCGTACTCCTCTGGCAGCTTGATATGACTTACCCAGAGAGACCTTCTTCAGGGAAAAAAGTCTCAACCAGACCTTCCTCTTTCTCTTGAGACTGCCAACAACAGTGCTAGTCTCAGGAGAGATGCCTTTTCTTTGGTAGCAGACCAAAATCACACGCACTTTTCAAGGAGGCCATGGTGTTTCCGTCAGCCGCCTTCTCTCACACGACACTGACCTTCAGAGCCTTTGGACTGAAGATGGAACTGTCAAGCTTTGAATGTGAGTAACAATAAAGCTACTGTGAGGATATACTCCATGAGATCTTCAGCTGATAGAAACCTGCACTGCACATTGAGGTAGCTATGCCACTTTCATGACATTTGAATGTATGAATATATTTACAGTTTTGGTTAAAGAAAAATTAGCTTTTACATACCTCTTGAGCAGTACATGTGTACTCCCTGACACAACAGTCTTGAGCAGTCTAGACTGCAAGAGTTCATATCATTGTTACAAACATTTTATTTAAAAGATCGTTATTTCACTGAAATTAATCACAGGAAAATCTGGACAGAGATATACGTTGGATTCTGCCTTCAATTTTCACGCAATTCAAGGAAAAGTCTGGTGACTTCCACTTTCCAAAAGCACTGCAGAAACTGGTGAGGTCTTCAGTAAGCACTTTATTAAGATGCTCCCCTAGGTAAAAATCTACACATTCTATCACATAAGAAATTAGGCAGCTGCAACAGTGCTTCTCTGGCACCAAGAAATCTGCAGATCATATATAAAACTGCATTAAATCAGGATATAAAGACCATACCTCATTGGAAGAAGAAAATAATGTGTCTGATGTTGGAAAAACAGTGAGCAATTGCTTTAGCAAATTCAAAAATTCCAAGCAGACTTCTTCTATGCTACTTGCTTTAGTCCTTTGCTTGATCAGAGTAAGGATAACGTAGCAGGTCTGCTGTGAACGTCAATAAACAACTACAACTTGGTTAATTTTTCAGGGTATCTGTTTGCCTTCACACACAGCACTGTTACTATTAAGCCATGAAACTGAGAGTGATAGTTAAAGGCTGAAGGACTTTAGTGGAAATTGGATCTGGAATCCCTTTTAAGTTAAAGTTGCAGAAGTTCTCAAACTTGAAATCTAAGGAAAAGCAAGAAAAATACCCCTAGAGTTTAAACCCAGTTGAATGAATATCCATCTTATTATCTGAATATCTGGCATTTGTAACATGCAGAACTCCAAATGTAAAAGAATGGAAATAGAATGGAAAATGAGAGACAACACTAAGGGAAGCTTAAGTGATAAGATGTCAGAAAAGGCAAGAACAAAATGAAAACATTCAAAAGCCAAACTGAATTAGCCCATCTCAAGGAAATTAAAATGAACGAACAAAAAGCCATTAGTGGAGCACTAAAAGAATCAATCTTGGTAGAAATTTTGCTCCATACTTTCATTAATGATGTTAGCCCAAAAAGCAAGCATGTGATATCCACTGACACAAAGATATGTGGCATCGCCAGTAAGCAAGGAATATTGTATAAGGCTTAGAAGGATGTCTGCTTCAAATTGGTCACTCATGGAAATGGCAAGAAATAATAAAGAAATATCAAGACATAAATTTATCAGTCCATCAGCCATTATGATTTTGGCCCACTGGTGTGATGCTCAATAAAACAGACAAAGACAACAGTAGTGCCTCCACAGATATTTTCCATAAAAATAGGCAAGTACTGATGCTATGGGTAAGATCTGATCTGAAGTACTGTTCTGGTCACACTTTCCCAAAACAGTGAATCTAAGCCAGACCTCTCTTTAGAAGAGTGAGACTTTATTTCTAATTAGGGTGCAGTAATTGAGTAAGTGTTAACAGAAATGCTGCATTGCTAAGTAATTGGTAGACTCTGTATGGTTTCAAAACTGCTTTTTGGAAAGCAGAGGGAAGAATAAAAATAAAGCATTCAAAGCATTTTAAGCCCTCACAAGAACTTAAACAAATGCTCTTCCCAGCAAGCATGGCAAGATGTTTTACTGAATTCACAGTTGGTTTCTTTGGCCAAAGATGGCTAACATATAATAATTAGAGCAAAACCAGCATGACTGCTGTTTAAGTGAGTCATTAAGGACAACCAATTGATAGGTTTTCTTATACTTTTGTTTTCTATTTTTCTGCTTATGAAGCTGAAGATCTTGGGGTGCCAGAAAGATATCTCTTGAAGCTAAGTATTTTCAAGAGAATGGATATTTCAGAGAAGAAACTCTTAGCATTAACAACAAAATGAGTAGACAATAGATGAAAGAACAAATGGCCCCTAAAGGAAAACTATACAAGCTATTAAACCACTATTTACAGACCTAGATGAAGAACAGCAATGCATCTTTCACAAAATATTTCAAAGTCTAGTTTTCATTCGGATTTTGAAAAAAGACCTGCAGTGTTGCAAAGAAAAAAGAAAAAAAAAAAAAGCCACTATCATTCTCCACAAAGGAAAAACAAAGAAGTTTTGGACAGAATCAAAATGAAGAATTGCAACCATTTCAGAATGTTTTATTTAGCTTGGTAATGCTAAAAAGGGAGATCTAGCATGCATGAGGACAGAATCTAGGATCAGCTTTTTTGGAACTCATCTGTAAAGACACTAAGGAACCAGCTTTGGGTTTTCAGTCCTGTATTCCTTAGTGGTTTATGTTCCAGTGCTACACTTGCTCCCAGGGCCAACCTTCCCACTCTCCATCCAGAGGGATCCTGTCCTGGTGCACTTAAAGTTAGTGTGACTAAGTATGTCAAACAAAGGAAACGGAGGGATGAAGCACTGCTAAGGAGTAACAAGAGGTAAGGGTTCAACCTGGGTTGCTTCATGGACAGGGCATTGCAGAAAAGTACTAATGAGTGCTTTCAGAGTCAGTAGAGCAGCCTGCAGTGACAGGCTCAAGCTACCATCCACGTCCAAAGCTAATTGAGTGTTTGGAGATCAACCTGCTGGCCACTGAGGATGATAAATATTAAAATCCAGTTGTTAATTTTACACGGACAAAAAAGCACGACACAGATATAGTATGATATTAGGAATCTGGAGTTCCTGCTACATCTTGTATGACTGGCATTCACCACCATGACACTTGTTCATGCTGAGCATCTCCTCTTTCTGTTCCCTCCTGTCCAGGGAAAAATTGTTCCTAACTCTTGGTCCTTCCTTGAGTTGATAAAGATGACCAAAAGACACTTCGTTCTAAAGTCATTGTATACCCTAAAGAAAGGGTCTTCCTTTGAAACCGTTCTGGTGATCTCTTGCAATCCTCAGGGTGAATTCCAGGGAAGTCAATACTAATGTGTTGCAATTTAATGCTTTTCACACTCCCTGGCAGTAGGCGCTGCTGCAGGCCAGACCGCAGCCCTCTGTAGTGATTTAATCGACACTCCAAATACACGCTGGTAGGTGGGCAAGAAACATGTGAAAAACCCTCCTGATGCAATGCTGGGAATAGAAACCTTTCCAATACACATCAGCAAACAAGGATTGGCCAATTGAACCTCCGCCCCTGCCCCTACACCATAGTGTCTTTCATTGTTCCTTCCCTATCCATCTCCCATACTGCCGCAGCAACACAGTGTCTCAAAGGTAGGACAAGTACCCACATTGAGTGTCAGAAAGCTTCCACTCTCTACTGCTGCAGCACCTGCAATAATATCAACACCCAGTAACAGTGATATCTTAACTGCCCATGAGCAAAGACTAATATCGAAGCCTCTTCCTCTGCAGAAGTACTCCTGTCTCCTTGCTCCTTGCTATATGAAGAACAGGTACTTAGAGTTAGGGAGTTCACTGACATCGAGTAGCAGTCTTTCCATTGAGGACTCTCATGTGAAAATCTTCAGAAAAGCACTCAGTGAGATTTCCACCAGGAATTCATTTAGTGTTGTTGCTTTCTCAGTACAGTGATGTTGCTAGAAGAGGCTCACTGTGTCTCGGCTTTCTCCTCAAGAGACCACAAAAGAAGGTTACTGAAATGACTTCCATATCAACTTCCCTGACCACCTTTGAATCCTCAGTGTGTCACAGAACATCATTTAATCTGTTAAGAGGAAGTAGAGTGAGAGGACAGCAACAGAAAAGCCACTCTGTAACAGTATATTGATACTTTAATATCCATAGTTCTTTTAAGACATGTATGCAGAATGTCTTCTCAGCACAAGATGCTGCATCTTGCTTGTTAGTTGTTTTAGAGTATGATGTGAGCTCTATTTTCCATGTTTCCTGGCCCATCTTCCAACTATTCCAGCAAGGCCATACTGCTATTCTCAAAGCAGCACAGAGATTGGATATTCTCAAAATAGTAAAGTAAAGCAACAAGCTGCCTGATGTCATTATTTTCCTTATGGCAGAAAGAAAATGCTTCTCAGGAAGGTGGGGACATATAAAGCCTCCATTCTTTTGTACTTCGCAGACAACGTCACAGCCTTAGGCTACATGTGACCATGTTTTTCCCCTCTAGATATGCTCAATAGAGATTGGAAACAAAACCATAGAGCATATGTGGAACTAATTTCTGCTCTTTAGCAGCCTGTAGCAGTTTAGGAGGTTCCCGTCTGTCTCCCTATCTAAAAGTTCTGTTTCATGCAGCTCCTGCCAGTGTTTTCAGTATGGCCCAGTATCCTCTCAAGCCCAGCCTCCTCTTCGTCCTTTCGATTACAACCAGACTCTGACTTCCAGGCTGCAGCAGTCTGTTCATTCACATGTATTGCTGACTCTCGGTGCTGTCCCCATTAAGAAATCAGAAGTGACTCTGTCTCCAGGAGGGATTGTATTCAGGCCCTTCACAGAAAGGAAATAACAGAAGCGATGACCGCCCTGATAGACATGTCCAGCAGACATGGAAGAAGCAAAGTCTGGGAGGTGGCAGGTGCAACCCAAAGGCAGTGTCTACTAAATCCTTTCCAGACTGACAGCAGTAGCAAAACAACACTTTAAGAGAAACTACTCACCAGCGGCCAGTACCCACATTAGCAGTATTCTAATGAGGTACTACAGCAGCTGATGCTGAGTTAAGCAATTCCTCACTTTCCTTCCCACTCCTGCTTCCCCTTCCTGCAGCCCTGGCCAGTTGTACCCTCAGGGCTGCGTTTCTTCAAACAGAACCACTATCTTTAAACACCGATTCTGTTCACTCTTCCTTATTCAGATCTCCCTCACTTCACTTCCTGGCCCTCGTCCTTCAAAGGCTCCACAGCTGCTTCTCTCAAATGTGAACCAGAACTACCTTTTCTCCCTCCCTCTCTAAAGAGGTCCACTGAGGGAACTTGCTTCAGAGTAGCCTGCTGCCTCATCAGCCTTTGTCCACTGCTGGAAGTAGGGCCCATTTGCTGTGGCTTATCCTAGAGTTATCAGTCAGATATTTTCTCTGACATTCTGCTTTAAAGATTCCTTTTTCATCTCACAGAATGAAGGTGGAATGCTTTCTGCAGTGAAATAAATCAATAAATAATTACCGCTTCATGTAACAGTGCACCATGAACCACTAGCACAGCTACTAGGATGAGACAGATAAGTATCAATGACGTTAGAAGAATCCTGCCTTGATAGCCCCCAGCCTGCTAAATATCTGTCATCAAAGAGCAAGAAGCATCTGTCTGCTGCTTCAAGCCAAGACACAGAATAAGGGCATCTTGCAAAACAATATATGCTCAACCAAGAAAGAGATAGAGAAAAAAGACAAAATACGAGTTATATTAATATTTTAAAAAGCTATGTCAACACAAAGGACAGGTCAAATTTAAAATCTGTCTTCAGGTTCTGATTGTTAGCTTTCCATACAAAAAGCCATTAGACCCAAGCCTCAGCCAAAGCCTACTATAACCCCAAAAACTTCTGAAAGGTTGGGTCTGAGACTGATCATTCCATCTGCAGAGGACTTGGAATTCACCCACTTGCTGTAGGACATTAGAAGTCTAAGAAGACAAATCCCTCCACTTCCTATGAGCACATACACATCCAGCATCACAAACCATGGTATTTCCAGTGTCAAATCAAAATAAAGTGAGAAATTTATAAATGAAATTGGATCAAAGCATGAAAGCACAAAGGAAACCGTAAGTACTCCCCGAATAAAGCAGGATCAACAACAACATTCCTCACTGAAGACTGCAGGATCTACTCTTAAGAAACCTCTAGGATAGAAGTTTGATAGCTTACCCACACAAACCACACGAGCGCTGCCTTTCCTATCTGCCAGGTAGTTTGCCCTATATTTAACCTTAATCTCTTTTGCTGCAAGTAGTTGAATCTGAGCAACAGATTATCTTCCTCTCCTATGTATCTCCTCTTGCATACCAAAGTACACTGTCTTCTCCTTTACTTCTCTTTTTACCTAGAAAACTTTCATTTCTTCACAATTCTCATGATTCTCATTGTTTGTCTCTCAGCTTTCTCCAAACAAGGCTGGTGCAGCTCCGTATCCCCATGTCCAGCCAGCAGGGAGGTGGTGCAAATACTCTGACTAGACATGCACGCGATGCATGTATACATGCACATGTGGCTGGCCTGCACACAGTTACATGAACATCAAGCACGACACTCACAGAAACAGAAGAGCACAATGGAGTAATCTTGTTCCCTTCTCTGGATCATATGGATGAAAGCCCATCAGCGAAAAATACATACATATATAGACAGATATGTACTCAAGACATATTTCTCCAGTAACTGGCCTTAGACATTCAGTCTATCTTGCACCTGGGTCTTTGATCCCCTGGCCTCTCAGCTGCCTCACTCAAGGAGACAAACATATGCAAAAAGGTCTCTATGGTTGCTGACCGAGATTTATGACCTTATCAGAAGCCAAAGCCCAAAGGCCAGTCTCCCCCATGGCAGAGGGGTTGGAACTAGATGATCTTTGAGGTCCCTTCCAACTCTAACCATGCTATGATTCTATGATTCACTAGCTGGCTAGGTGTCCTAGTTTTAGCTGGGACAGGGTTTTTAACAGCCAGAAGAGCTCCGTGTTTTGGTTTTACTCAGAGGCTCACTCTGAGAAGAATGCTGATAGCAAGCTGATGTTTGTGGTTGGAAGTGAAACTCCAAGGACTTGTCAGTGTGCGGAGTGCAGAAACACGGCGGGATAAGGGGGGAGCATAGCTGGGACAAGGGGGACACGATTCCTCTTGTAATTTGTGGTGGAACTTAAGATTGAGGGCCAAACTGGCCAGTTAGTATTCCATATCATGAAGCGTCATGCCCAGTATAAAAGCGAGGGTCAGCCGGGAAGAAGGGCTTTTGCGCTTTGGCTCTTTTGCGCTTTTGCTCTTTTGCGCTTGCTGCGCTGTTGCTCTGCTGTTTTTCTTTCCTTTCTCTCTCTCTCTCTCTCTCTCTGCCCCTCTCTATTTCGGGGCCTCGCGTTCGTCCGGTATTGCAGCTTCGGGACGAGACGGGCTTCGCATACGAGGGGGTGGTGAGCACCTACACTGTGTATTAAATCATCTGTATTAAATCACTCTTATCTCAACCCACGGGTTTCCCGTTTATCCTTTAATTCTCTCCCTCATTCCTGGGGGTGGGGGAGAGGGAGTGACCGGCTGTTGGGGGGGTGGGGTTCAACCTAACCCACGACACTAGGACCTCCTGGTCCCTCCAGTAGTCAACTCACAGACCACTCAAGTCTCTCCAGACTCATAGCTACTCCAATACGTGACTCCCAGTCCTCCTCCTACTCATTGGCTAGTCCAGCTTGATGTTTGCTGGTGATTACACACTGATATACACATCCATGCAGTACAGACACACTTCAGTCTCTCCAGTTACTGGCACCAGAAATACACAGGCCCCTATGACCCATGGTCCAACTCTACTCTCTAGCACCTAGACCTCCATAAAGAGAAGTGCACCTCCACAGACAGAAGTGCACTGAAAACAGAGTGCCCTCTTCCCCCAGAGCTGAACAGGAAGATGGTACAGATTGCTCTGATCAGGCTTAGGGCACAGCTAGGCAAGCACACTGATCAGCAACTTGGTTACACAGAACAGGTTCATTTTACTATCCTTTTATCTCTCAATTTACCCGAGCTTCTCCCTCCCAAAACCACCGAGACTCCTCCCTTTCCCCACCTTTGGTTCCTTTCCCAAACATCCCATAATAAGATTTGTTCAATGTCAAGATGCCCTTCCCCTTCATCCCATAACGAAGTCTGTACCTCCTAGGCAATAATCCCCTTCAGTCCAAAAGGTGCTCTGGAGAACCTCTTCCATTGACTCATCTTGATGGGTTTTGCTCCAGGACAAGGGACTCACGGCTCCCCTGTGACAGACCAGGGAAGAGCCAGGCAGGAGCTCATGCCTCTGGCTGGGTCGTTGGGGTTCCCTCACCTGCCATTGTGTTTCTGTACTCCTTTGTGCTCCTCTGTGTATGTGTGGGTGGTGATGAGTCTGTAATTCCATAACATGACAGTATCATGCTTTCCGTGCACAGCAATGCCTAAAACTGGAAGCAGTTCTGCAACTGAAGCTTTACAGACAGCAAAAGCAGTGGGCGGATTAATTCACTTACCTGAAAACAATAGTCTTATTAAGACTTCCCAATACAGTAATGCTTTTTTTCCTTTCCCTTTCTGCAACACCTTAATCACAGTTCAGCTGGTGATTCACTACTTGCTGCATCCACTTTGGAAAAGCTGCTACTTAGCTATCCTGCATTTACACAATTGATTAATCCTTCTTCAGCAGGAAACTTTGTGCTGACCTTAAAGAATTTCATCATATTTTTTGGGCATTTCTGTAAGTTGTCAACATCATCTTGAATTCTAATGCTCCATTCCAGCATCCTTCCTTCTGGGAAGCATAATCGGCGAATTTAATAAACAAACCCTCTTTTCCAATATCCAACTTGTAAATGAAAATATTAAGTAGCATCAGCCCTAGGAAAGGCCTCTGTGGAACGGAATGTACCTCTGCAATTTAGCAGTGAGCCTCCATAATACTCATTGCCCTGATAGCCAGGTTTCCACTTTTGCCTCAGTCTTTCAGGGTTTGTTTCTGTGTTCTTACTTCATGCATGTAGTTTATAATTTGGCCTAGTTTCCCTGCTGTATACTACCTTTTCCTCCCTCTGGAGTGCAAGAGGTTGATTTAGCACTCTTAGTATACTTTAGGGAAGTGTCAGCTACTCTAAACTCCATTTACCCAGGCACTTGTTTCTCAGAGGATTTTTGTTTGTTTGTTTGTTTAAGTCTATTGAGTTTGGCTTTTTTAATGGATTTATTTATTTATTTAATATTCTTTCACCTGCCTTTCTAAGAACAGATTTCTATTGTCCACTTGAAAATGTAAGAGAAATCCTAAAATTAGTAGCTAGCCAATTGCAGAAAGGTCTGGAGACTTTCTCCACCTTCTGTATGAGAAAATTCTCACCAGCAACTTGCAAAAATTTATTGTGTGCTGTACCCTTTCCAAACATATCACTCCAGCTGAAGTCTCCCATCACTATAAATCTCTGTGCTTTGGATGAGTGATCCGAAGTATCACATTCTGATCTCCCTTGCCTAGCACTCCATAAGAAACTCTAAATATGCCTTCTTCCTCCTTTTCCCCATCCCCTTCTCCAGAGTAAGAAAACCTTCCCTCTTCCTGCAACTCAGAGCAATTGGCACAGAAGGCAACACCTCTTCCTGCTATTCCTCTTTCCTGAACAAATAGTAGCCTTTTAAAAGAGCTCTTTTATACCTTACTTAAATCCGAATTTTTGTGATTATCCAAATTACTTTGACAAGTATATAGATTTCTTAAAGGAAATCTTAAAGTAAAAACTATGAGCATTAACTTCACAGCAAATTTCACAGTGCTCCAAGTGCTTTTGCTGCATTAAAAATCTACAGATATACAGAATCAGACAAAGTTGCACTCATCAAAAGTTCAGGGATTTGACAAAAAGGCCAAACTTTTCATTTAAGATTTTTTATCTTAAAATGTTGCATCTTGCCTAGGGATTAGACCTAAACCCAATTAGCTCACAAAATATTTTCCAAAATGAGAGCTGAATACATAGATGTGGCACAATCATCTGTATACATGAAAGTAAAATATTTAGAATACAGAACAGAGAGTGCAGGACAGTAATCCTCAAATGCAACATTTCAAGTGTTGAACTATACCTGCCTGGGATATTTCAAATGGGACACTCAAATTCAGTGTGTCAATTCAGGTGCCCCTGCTAAGAAGTAACAGTCAGGTCTTGTATGGAGCTTTGACACAAAACCCTCTTAAGGCAGGGAGGATTAAGTGAAATTCCAGTTGCCGAAAATGGGACCTCCACTGAAGAGAGGAGAAAAGGGAAGGATGGGAATGAGCCAAGGGTGAACATGGAACTTGCAAGAAGAAAGAAGAATGAATATACAGGATAAAAGCATCCATAATCAAACAAAAATATAAAAATGTATTATCTTGCTAATTATTTAGTATACTACTTCTGTGCTTCTGTAATTTGACAATCTCTGTAAACAGAGACTGAACATAAATAATTAAAAAGGGAAACTTGGCAACTTTGCAACAGATGTTTCAGTATAAACTGTCAGTCATATGACAAAGCAGCTGTTTGAGCAACTTTTAAGTTAGCTTAGTTTATGTAAAATCAGATGTAACCAGAGGCATCGATTAGAATATGATACTGCCATTCAGAATATTTTTTTTAAATCTATAAAATATTTCAGATCTATTTTATTTAGAGGCTTAACTATTCAGAATTAAAAATAAACACTAAGGCTAAAAAATTCTCTATCACTCCATACACGTATGGACCTAGCTGACAATGAGCACAGTCTGTCCTATCAAATAATTGTGCATGTGCATGATGATGAATAATCAGTTTAAGAGTATTTACTAATATGTAACTTTCAATCAGCTGTATTTCACTTTACCAGGACTTCTAAACAGGACCTCCTCTCATGATTCTTCTGTATAAAGCACAGTGAGTCTAATTAAACTAACAACGGTTGAGCAAATACGTAAAATGTAATAGGATTCCAAATGACGCTTGCACTGGTTTTAAAATCCACAATCTGCAAGTCTTTAATGGTGTTGAAACAGACACAACTGAGTCGATGTGACTCAGACTTAGTGCCACCCATCACAAAGCCCGCCTTCTCTGTTTTGTTCCTTCACTAAAGATGGGTAAGAACATCAACTTTTCACAATTAATACAGAAAATGGTGTTTAGCAGTTGGCTCATCTGAGACTAAGTATTAAACATGGATCACACACTGCTTTTGTGACAGATATATGTCTAAATAAAAGTCCATCATTACACTAACAATGCCAACTATTCTGCATTTTACTTTTTTTTGAGAACACTGGTAACTTTGGTTTTTATAGAGGTAGCTATAAACATAACCCTGTGTGGTTCAGGAATATATTAAAGCACAACAGAAAAAGAAAAATCCATTTTCTGTAGTCGTTCAAACAGTACAACTCAAAACAATAACAACCTCAATTAGTATGTTTTGTGGACAGAAAAATCAAGCATCTGGAGTGTAAATTAGCAGGATTCCATGAGATGTAAAGGGACTCAAATATGATCTGATATTCTGGTTACCAAATTAAATATATCAGAATACAGGCAGTCATTTCAATTTACCTGGCTGCATAAACAAAAGTCTCCCTGTCACGGTACTAGCAGTGAGAACTTCCCTGAGCTTTGCTGAGGAAGAGGGAGGCTCATACAATTCCACATCCCAGCTGAAATGGACACAGTTATTTGTACAATACACCACTATTAAGTACACAACAATAAAACAAGACCTCTAAGAATATTTTCAAGACTTTGTGACAAAGAGGTGTTTTCAGTACAAAATCTCTTTGTTAAACTATAATTTCTGCTGATTTACAGTCTCTCAGCTTGTGCACAGGGCAATCTTTCTGTTTCTTTTTTAAAAACACAAAAGGTATAAAATATTTTAAATGTTGCTTGAATTTGGAGACAGGAGTGGAGGACAGTGAGAGAAGCTCACTATCTAAACTACGGTCTGTATCAACACCCTGTCACTGTTGTATTTTTGGTATTTTTCCTTCCACACAGTCACCTATTCCTGCAAATAAAAAAGAACAAGGACAAAGGGTGGGGAGAAAAACGGATGTTCAGAAATCTGGTGTTAAAAATAATAAAAAGGGATGGTATGGGAAATAGAAATCTCTCACCCCTCAAACGCAACTGAATGATGTTAGAACGAGAGTAGGGCATGATGTGTTCCCTCAGCAGACTTGCATACATCTCCAGTCATGAAGTGCTCACTGACCCATGAACATAGCTTAGTAGTTTATGGCTTATGCCATCAACAACCTAGCTAAAAAATCCAGTTTCCTCCAAGTTCCGTGAATAAATCTTTTTCTTTCTTTCTTTCTTTCTTCTCTTTTCAATGAGGAAAAAAAGACTTAAAAAGCATTTGTATTTTATAGAAAGTGGTTTTATATTTTAACAATAGGAGACAGGAGGATATCGTAGCATAGTTTAATAATAATGTCAAGCTTTCCAAAGTTGATCTCTCTGAAAAATAAGAAACTAACTACTAAACAAATTATCTGGTTAGATTTACTGGATGCACACCGGAATCTCTGAGCCAACATATTAGACTCAGGTAGAGATTTAAAAGTCAATTGCTAGCCAACTGCTGTGGTTAAAGGAGATTAATTTTCTTTCCAGATGCCTGAGTTTG
This sequence comes from Tauraco erythrolophus, assembly GCF_009769465.1. Lineage (NCBI taxonomy): Eukaryota > Metazoa > Chordata > Aves > Musophagiformes > Musophagidae > Tauraco > Tauraco erythrolophus. The sequence goes on from NC_141467.1 coordinate 29,597,434, forward strand.
ATATATACATGGCTAAAGCTCTCATGAAGGCAACAGAGCTGCTGCTGACACATCACTTGAAGAATCCGACAAAGATGATGAAAGATGATGACTGGTCTGATCTTTTTGGACTAGACTATGGCTCAATGGATGACTGATTTTTTCAATTCAATGGCCAAAGTAGTGAAAATGTATTTCGGTCAAAGTCAAAAGTAAGATTTGACATAATACTTTGCATTTGAAATCATACATTTTGATAAGTTGAGAGCAAAATTATTTCATTACATTTTTAACTTACTTTGTTGAAGTGGAGGGCTAGATGAACAGAGAGATACACCTGCACGGCTAAGAGCTGTATCTAAAACTTCCAAAGAAGAGAGTTATGTTGTTCTTTCTACTTTATGAATATCTGGTTAGACGATTCCTCTGGAGAGCAGGCTTCAAATTCCCTCTGTGCACCTGCAGAGCATTTCCCCAAACTTTAACATGTAAGCTATTCTGGTGCAGACTTCTCTCCACTTCCTTTTAAACAGTTTCATTTTATGGCATGTACCTAAATAATCACTGCAATAGGAACTGGAACCCAGACCTTCCTGGCTGCACAATCATTCTCACATTATGTCTTGGAGTATAGAATATAATTACTAACATGGAACAGTTTTAGCAGGAAAGAACATGAAAAATCCATTAAAAATTCTCTTTCTTCATTGTTTACCTATCTTCTTAGACACAGAAGACTATTTAGTAAATTTTGTGACTACAACAAACCTCTGAAAAGGATCAGCTACCTCCTCCAAACTGCTTTTATAAGTGCTGCTACATCTCAGATGAATCCAGACTGAGAAACATTTCAGATATGTCTCAGCAAATGCTATTGCGGAACCACTTTTTAAATTAAAGGTTCAAAAGTATTCACCCAATTTTAAAACAGTCACAAAGGTTTCAGGTTGGCTAAAACTGCAGTTTTCACTGAATAAAACTTTTCGCTTGGAAAACAATACTCAACCTTGTTAAGATATCATGAATCAGCAAAAAAAGTAATCCTGCAAAAGAGATGCTATCAGGAGATATCAGGAGCAAAAAAAGAAGCCATCAGGAAGCTTATAAAAGATGAAATAAAAAACAGAGTAGATTGACATCAAAAGGATCAAGATTAAAAATACCAAATTGTATAGCCAGGAGGCCAAGTAGAACAGCTAAGAAAAAAAAAAAACACAACACAAAACCACTGCCACCAAAAAACACCAGTCCATAGCCAGAAGAAAAAAAAATAAAAGAATCTGAAAGCCAAAAGGAGGAAGAGAAGTCTAAGGTGACAGAAGAGAATTAAAGAAACACAGAAGGGAAGCAGTTGAATTTGAAACAAAATCATATTCTCAGCTGATCGAAGGTTTCAAGTCATCTGATCTGCTACCAGTGTAAAGTAAATGGTTGCAACGGGTAGACTGTACCAAAACTAAGTATTTAAAAGGAAAAGCATAAGGAATAAAAAGATGCTGTAGACTTAGCGAAGGACTTATTTATTACTTTTGGCCTTTTTTTATGCTTTTAGTTAAATTAAAAGACTTGTGACAGAAAGTAAGTAGGAATACTTAAGCCTTCAGTAATACATGATGTTAATATCCCTGCTATGTAGCACTATGACCAGCGCTAGCTAACTCCAAGAGCTCATCATGACCAGCAATACCTGTGTATGCACGTACTGTTTTTCAAATTGACAGAACTTGTTAATATTTTGACTAAGAAATTCTATTTTTCTTTATAAATTCTCAACATTTTTGCTAAATCCTTGATTTCACTGATACAGTTGTGTAGGAAGTACTCACTCCTTCAGCAATCAATAAGCCTCACCACAGTCAAAGCTTCTGCTTGTTCCCACACGACAAAATACACAATCATTTTTAAATTACTGGAATACTACATTTAAGAAGAGCTCATTTTCAGTCCGTGCCATTTATCTCACCTAAGACAAACTTCCTTTGCAGAAAGCCACATCAATACTCGGATAAATCCAGGCTGTAAATGTGTTGCTTTGAGAAAAAGCAACTAACCACTGCCTAAACAATGGGACAGGTCTCCTTGAAAACTTTATTTGTGACTTAATAACCTAAATCTCGCACTCACCAGCAAAATCTTTTGCTCATCCATTCATTCAGCTGAATATTCTTTACATGACACTTTGCTCTTTTGTAGGGATTTTTTCATACTATTGGTTATTTATTGCTAAATTTGTTTCTAGATGTTATACGTAAGTTGCTACAAAGTGAGATAAAAGAGGCATTTGATTCACTACTGGAACTGAATATATCATTAGGACTCTGCCCACATTAATATTTGCAGGACCTCTAAGTCTCCAGAGGGACTGGTGTCTTGCTGCGCTATGTTCTGTTCAAGTTCAGGAGAGACACAGAGGAGCTGCTCAGCAAAGTTTAGACACTCAAAATGGAAAGGGGATACCAGAGCCCACTCCAATGCAATTGTAGAAATCATGTCAGATATTCAAGCTTAATTCACTTATCCACAAGTATTATTCTTGTTTCACCACCATATTCCTTTCCTCATTAAAAACTTATCCTAATTTCCAGCTTAAAATCTATTAATGCAAATTTACGTCCATTTATCTCCGAAGTCTGTCATTTTGCTTAAGGAATTTTTCTTCCTCAGTATTTGGTGCAGCATTTTCTTCCTCAGTTTGGTTCTCTGACCAGTTCAGAGAATTCAACATACATCATCTCCATCTGTGTTCCACTAGATGCAAGCCAGGTTTTTCTCATCTCCTTCCATAGCAGGACTGACTTTCCCTTCTGCTCAGCTTAGCACCTATGCCAATTTAAACCCACCATTCTCAAATATGACTGCTCAGGTTTTTACACAGTATTCCTACACTCTACTGGAAATGCACGTGTCCTATACTTCCAAACAAAGATGAAGAGGTTTTCTGGCAACTTAGTGGTCCAGCTAGGAAAAGCATTCAAGCAACCACAGTGATCTGACATCAATAACAAGCCTCCCAACAATATTTTTGAGTAATGAAATGTATAATGTGTCAGTGTGCTACAATTTGACCTCTACAGAACCACTGTAGCAAAGACACTTACGAAGCCACTCAACTAAAAACTGTTAATTTTTTTCCTGTGATAAATCTTTTATCACATCAATTCAGATAAGAAAATAGGCACTAACCTAGGGAACACTGAAATAAATATTTTTAGTAACACTTCCAACTACAATATCTACCCATTTTTCAAACTCAGTATTATATTACAACAGCCCTAATCCACAGCTGAAGAAAAAAGTAATACCAAAGAAAGAGATACAGCTCTAAACACAAAAGATGTATGCACATGCAAACATATCTGATCTGTTAAGAAAGACAGGAATATTTTAGAATCACTTTTTGAAACCAAAATACACTTTAAAGTTGGGTGGAAAGTACCAATACTTGCTAAAACATCACGAGTGTCTGCCACTGTTATCTTCTATTCCAAACAGCTGAAGTAGGATACTCTTATTATTATCATAATAATATTTCAACACTTGAAATAATTCATACTTCCACTATGTAGGAAAGAGAGACCTAGATAAAATCTGTTTCAGCAAAAGTCCTTATTAGAATATGAATACAAATGTAGCATAAAGAGTATTTAAATGGTATGCTATACATTTAATTAGTTCATCACAAAGGGTTTGCTTCATAAAAGAAATTAACTAATTGCTAGATTACATCATACAACCCTTGTAACGGATTCTAGTTACCTAAATGTTTTAACTTATTTAACTGTACATGTGTCACATATATTGCAAGTTCTGCTGGATTCTGGAAATATCCAAGACCAATATAGTTCGAATATTGATTTGGTAATTCCAGCAAACAGTATCGAACCACCATCATAATCCTTTCTGGGCAACCAAGAGAAAGTGGATTACATGAGAGGCAAGCAGGCCAGCACACAGCTGTAACAACAGATGCTCGAGAAGTAAATCACATCATCTCCGTCTCCATATATATCTCTCAAGTGATTTTATCTTTCCAAGTGACTCTAATAAAAAGCAGCCTCCAGAAGAAATCACTGAAAATTTAACACTGGAGTAAGTACGGGCATAGTTTTTTTGATCTTCTGAGGTTTTTTGATATACAATCTCTTTAATTTAAAAGAAGAAAAAACTAGAACAATCTGAAGTCTATAAATCAGGAAGGAACTTCAGATGTTGTCAGCATTATTCCCTTAGATGTTAATAGCAATAGTCTCACTAACTTTACTGATAGATAAATTTTGCATGCTTTTCAAGTGAACCCTTGATTACCTGCAAGGAACAGAAGCCCTATGTTCAAGAATCTGTACTGAAGAAACAGATGAACGCATTCCTCCAATTTGGCTTAGCCCATGGACAGTAAATTTTACCACGAGCTACTTTTGTTAAAAGCTACAAGATTAGATCTAGAGCTCACTAATGCACTACAATTTATTACAATTGCAATTTTAGTGGGTTTATACAGGCTGTACGTCTTGTAAGTCACTCTTGGATTCCACCACCTTGTTTTATTCCACACTGCCTCAACTGGACATTAAGAGCAATATTGTTAAGTGGCCTTCTCACATGAATACAGCAGAGCTTATAGGACCAGGGCTGTATTCTTTTTCCAACGGGCAGGAATCAACAACTTTACTGATTTAACCCTTGACACAGCCAAGCTAACAGGCATCCCAGGATGCTAATTTGCACATGCACAGACCAGAGCTGAATTTGCAGTTGTGAACATCTGTACCGTCAGCCAGCTGGTTATGTCTCTAAGGGGTAAGAACACTCATTAGAGAATCGCAAACTCTGATCAGATGTTTGCTCCCTAACCTAGCATCTAAGGAGGCAAATCTTACACAAACCTATCGCCTGTACGTGTACACATTTATCATCTTGTCTACTGTCAATAATTTGCTTATAAGCAACCAAATAAAAGACATATTCTGATTATGAAGTTCCTGCAGGAACTTCGGGATGAGTTCCTGAATCCAGAAAGACTGGGAAAAAAAAAAAGGAGTAATAGTGCCACAGTAAAAAAAGATCATATAGTGAAGTCTTACAATAAGCAGAAAATTCATCTGAATAAAATCTTCAGCTTGCTTGTACAGCATATCAGACATTAGAGATCCTATCCAGTGGACTGAATACCATAGGAAATCCTATTTCAATTACTCTGCCACTCACAAAAATTTGGGGATCTGAAGAGGCAGGAAGAGGGAAGTATTGTGGTTTGGCCTCTGAGTACTTCTGCCAGCCTCCAGGTTTGCATTTTTTTTCTGAGACTCAGTTCTGAGCTGGCAACCCAATTGCATTTATACACACATAAGGAGTTGTCAGTGAAAATTCACTTGTACGTACCAGTGCAATACCTTTCCAAAATGAAGACGAGTGTTCAGAAGTCCAGAGAAAAAAGCAAAGGGAAGATTAAAAAAAAAAAAAAAGAAACAGCCCCATGTATGCATTACATCCGCAACACTGAAGACATAGTTACAGAACACTCAGTAGCAACAATAGCCGTGGAACTGTATAATTTAAAAGCCTACCAGAATAAATTATATCTTCACCACTCAGTAATTAGCTAAAAATCTGTTGACTAGCAAATACACCCATAGGAGAATTATTAGTCAAAATCCTCAGACATTAAAAATATCTGAATAAAAATTTCCAATGTACATTAAATTATCTTGGAATATTAAGTGCTTGGCATCTCTCAGAGTTTGGCTTCAGCGAGGGGCCGATGCAATACCATTGTCTGCATTGCCAGAAGGATGAAGAAAGTCCCCTTCCTCAATTAGTTTCAAATGCAGGCGTCTGTATTGAGAAATGTATTATATTTTGGTTTTAACTGTAACTTGGAGCTTTGCGCTGTGCTTTGACCTTGTCACAGGCTGGCAGGCAAAACCAGAACAATTAGATGTAATGTGACAAGATTCCCTTACTTCTACAGTCTGAGCACTTGACAAGCAGCTGTAGGACAAGCTTTGGAACCATTTTAATCTAAATCCAAATGTCAGAAGAAGAATGATACTATTAAATGGAACTTAAACATTTAAAATTCAGGGAGCACCTTCTGGAAAACAAGTCTTGGGCATCACCCTCCCAAAGGGAATTTAATAAGCTTTTATTACTTTTTTCCTAAGATAAAGAAAAAAAAGATGAAAATAGTGATTTCTCTAATTCAGACAGAGAAGCTGTTCGTTGACCTTAATTCATGCTTCCACCATCTACCGAATGTCAGTAGCTGGAAGACATTCTTTGTGAGTCTGGGTGCTACCAATCTAAGAATAGCGTATGTCAACACCTTTGGGCTTTATTTTTTAATACTCATAAGGAAGAGATCATATGAGAATAGGGCAGAAAAAAATGCTGATAAAAAATAAACTACTCGATTTAGCACTTGTTTTAATTTTACTTCCCCCCATTCCTGTATCTTTCTATTCCTAAGGGCCACCCACACACTTGGCCTTCACCGCTCCCTGAAACGCTTTAATAGCCACATATTATGCTGTAAAATAAGCCAAAAATTTGCAGTGCATTAATTACATAGTAGAGCTTGTGACCAGAGATATTAATAAATCATAACCACCTGCTTATTGCTCCTCAGAAAGGCATGAAGAAGGTCCCAATGACAAGTTGCCTTACAGAGGGACCTTTGTTTGGAGGCTGAAGTCACAAGTTGTCTGAACTGGGAAAGCTGGGAGTAAAGAAGCCCATGATTCGTCTTCTGCCTGTTGGGGTATTTACGGATAGTCAAATGCTAAGCAAAAGAGGGACTCTGACTCAAGCAGAGATGTGTGTGCAGCACTACTGCAGCAGAAAAAAAAAACGGGAGCGTGGATATCCTTTCAGTAAGACTGGGCTGCGAGAGTTACGGCTCCCAAAACTGTTTTTTGTGTATTTTCCGGCCAGACACTACAGATATTACTTTTAAAGCACTATTAAATACTTTTAAAGGCAAGCCTTTGCTCCCAAACCTAAGTCACTATTACTGAAGTTTGGTTTAGAGGTTGCTTTTAAACATGAGTCTTGTGGGCACATTTTTCCCTCCTTCATTTTTCTATGTTGCAATTTTCACACACATCAAATGAAACCAATAATGCTATCCTACCTCTTTAGAGCATTTTCCTCATTAAATTAAGGTTGCATATAGCTGCAAAGTTTTAATACAAAAATCCCTGTACATAAGCAACAGTTAAGGCCAAAAGTTTTACTTCCCAGCCCCAGAGCTCCTTTGATCATCCCCACTCATCAGTCATCTGCAACCTCAGCATCATTTTTACCTGCTATGAGAAGTTACTCTGAATAAAACTTGTCTGACGGATGGTGAAACTGCCACCCACTGAATTTACTGTATTACAACCTCAGGACTTCAAAGTACTCTGAGTTTCACTTTGTGTGAGGTAACATATTTTTATTTTTCAGTATAGCAAGAAACACTCTTTCAAAAGTATTGAAAAAGCAGAAATTTAAACAGGCTTAATTTTTCATACCTCTCTCACTCACCATACAAAATCAAAAAAAGGAGGACTTGGTAACCATTGCCCATTTCAACATTGCTCGCAATTACACCTGTCAAATATTTTTCTCTGTCAGAACCTATAACCCATCAGAAAATGCAACAAAATCGAAGTTTCATGATAGCGTATTACTTAACTCACACTTTTAGAAAGGACTTACATCTTTTCTCCCTAAAACCTTTATTTATATATAACAGAATGCTGCATAGTGTAACATGTCAAAATGAAGATGGTATTTTAGATTTATAAAAAAAAAAAAAATCCAAGATCTCAACTCAATCTCATATAGCCACAAAACAAGCTTATGAACTGTTAGAAGTCTACAGGGAACAAATATTTTGTTTTCCAGTGAGCTCTGCCACCATCTTCACACTTGGAATATGAAACTGAATGTGAAAAACTGTTCCAGTCCAGCTTTTAAAACACAAAGCTTAACTTGACAATGGTCAAGATTCACCTGGGGTCGACAGATAAGAGAGACTTGCATCCTAAGAACTTCATGCTCTAAAAAGCATCTAATAAATTCTATAAAAATTCTACAAATTCCACAAAACTAGAAAAGCCTTGCTCAATACCTGCAAGGCTGCAAAACAGCTCTGGGCACACTGATACAGAGCACTTTTACCAAGACCTTTCCACCAAGACACAAAGGTGGACTGGGACTTTAGACAGGCCACAAGAACATTCAAGTTTTAATACTTAAACTAAGCATAAAGCATTTGAAGACTGCAAAAAAACTCAACTTCTTTTAGATCTTACACAGCTTTAAAAATCTGGCATTACAATAATGTTTTTACTATTTGAAAATTAACACATACTATTTTACTGCAAAGTTACATTGATCAATTTCTAAACAGCCAGCGCAAGAAGAAACCATAACAAAAGACTGCAGGACCTATCATCTTTACAACTTGTATCAGACTGGATGCTCAAAATCCTCAGACACTTCTGCAATTTTCTGCTTATGAGAAAAAGGTAACAATTTTGGACGAATTTAAGGACCTTCATCTTGAAGAACACAGTAATACTATTAGCTTTGAAAATGCACACCTACACTCTTTTTAATCTAAAACCATTTATAGATCTTTCAGTGTTAACCTAAAATAGAAAACACACATTGCATAATTTTAACCCATTTAATTCTTATTCAATTTAAAACAATGAATTAAGTAGAATTATAAAATAATTTTAAATAAATTATTCCTGAACTTTCTCTATCCTTTTTTTAAGTAAAGAATTGCACTGGACCAACCTACACACAACATTTTAATGTGACTTATGGCACAACCATTCACATATTTATGCATTTAATGGTATTTGACTTCTAGACTTATACTTCATCCCAATAAGTGTTCCATTGCATCATAATTTACACCCTGTCACATCCATAGCAGACTGAGAGAATTTGAATGTAAATACATTAGAAGACTGGGCAAGGAATGACAGCTGAATTGTAACCTTATTGAAATGTGTAATGGAAACCATAAGCTGGTCTTTTTCTAAGATGTTCCTAGGACAGACAACATAGGGTAAATAGAGAAAATACAAATAGCTAGGAACAGCAGATAAAGAAACAGAAAAAAAAGATTTATTTATGAAAAGTATGATAATGCAGGCTCTGAAAAACAAACACAGTCCTACCCATTATACAGCTGTGACAATAATATATTTTCAACTTCTGTTCTGCATTACTTCTATATAAATGCAATATGTACCACACGTCCAGACGCTATGGTCTAACTACACTATGTCTTCATAAAACATATTTGTGTCCTTCCCTTTCCATCCCCTCACCTTTTGGAGCAAAGAACATCTTTTTCTTTAAACAAAATGCAGAGGAATAGTCTGACCAGTTTAACTGACATCTCCATAAATTAAGAAGGCATCACAAAGCGCAAGAACACAAAAGTGCAGTATCGAGTGGGAAGGGAAAAATGGATAGGGATATTTATTACAATCTGATAGACCGAAGCTGCTCTTTATCTTACTGCTAATAAGCTTCAGAGCTCTTCTCATGTTGATAATCAGCAGAGTTTCTCGTGCACCTTGTTTACACGTAACGGTACAAGAATCTGCATCAGTTGTATTTGTATATGGTGGTTGGTTACTGGCATTTGCAAATTCAATCCGTCCTCCGCAAGAATGCCGTGCCCATAACAATAAGGTTATTTATGGCATTAGCAGTAAAAAGCAATTTCATCAGAACGTGGAGCAGAGGGCAAGCACTGAAGATGCTCTATCCACAAAAGAGTTGGTAATTCATAAATCAATTACAGATAAGTATCTATTTCTGAAAACCTCTACGTGGAGGGGACCAAATGTCAACATTTTCTAGGATCAGTGCTTTCTGAAATTAAAGAACTAAAACACAGTTTTGAAAAACTTGGTCAATAAGAGAATTGCTCAGAAAGCACTGGAAAAAATATTACAACAAAAAATACCTTTTTTTTGGTCATAATCAAAACCACAAAGCTTTTCAGTTTGCAGCTGCAAAGTTCAGTATGCCAATGAAGAAATTACCCACCCAGCCACTCCTCTTCCTTCCAATAAAGACCCTGCACTCAAATTTAAGATAAAACTCCATATCAAATGCTTCAGGTATTTTTACAGTCCTGTAGTTTTGGAAATATCTCGCAAGTATCAATGGGCTTATACATGTACTTACTTTATCACACATGAATTGGACGTCCCAAGTTGAAAAGAAAAACACCAGCATCTGAGAAGTTTGGGGGGAAAAAAAAAAAAAAAGCTATACGTATCTTCATATAGGAGAATATTTTCACACTGAGCAATTGTTTACTGCACACATATAATTCTTCTCCTCAAGTATTATAGCAGACTGTTGCGGTGGGTTTGTGTGAAAGTGTTTTGGCAGCAGGAGAGGGGCTTCACCCCCTGTACGTTCCCGGGCTCCAGAACCGGTCGGAGCGGTCTCTGCCCAGGTCGGACCCCCATCCCCTCAGGACCGGGCCGAGCCCATCAGCGCCTCTGCGAATGCGCTGTTATCACCGGGACAAGGGAGCCCGAAACGTGGTTCGGGCCTGCAGTGAGGGGAGGGCGGAGGCGGGAGGCGGGGGCTGCTCCCCCCACAGCCCCCCAGGCGGCGGCTGCCCGCGCCGGGCCGGCGCCAGCGGCTGGAGGTGGGGGCGGCGGCGGCGCCGCTGGGAGAGCGCGGGAGCGCCCCGGGCCGGGGTGCCGCTGGGCAGAGGGATCCGGAGAGGGCTGAGATCTGGGAGAGATGGACACACGGACACCGGGTCAGTGCGGCTGGAGCGGGAGGAGGTGCCGGAGCGGGGATGGCCCTCAGCCCGCCGTGAGGCGGCGGCGGCCCCTCTGCAGCCGTGAGACGCTCGGTGGGGCACAGACCCCCACCCGCAGCCCGGGGAGAAGCCGCCGCTGGAGCAGAGATGCCTGAGCCCTCCTTGACCCACTTGATGGCTCTACTCTGTGCACATGATGCATTTGCAATGTTTGCACTCAGCTGCTGTGTTACCAGGAGAAAAAAAAAAAAAAAAGAAAAAAAAAAGTAGTTGATCTAAAATATTTCTCTGTTCTCCTTAATGTACAAAATCAGGAGTACCGTACCCGTGTCGCACAAGCAGATGCAGGCAGAACTTGGCCTATTAACAGGTGCCAAAAGCAGAAATACCCCCACACAACATGGTGCTGTAGTGCTGCCAGCTGTCCCGTGTGCGGTCTGTCAAACTGAAAGGCAGCCATGCTCCTGCACTAAAAAGCTCAGATAACGGTGAGTAATGTCCTCAATTGCTTTAGGTAGGACTATGCAAATGTATGTGTTTGCACATCTGGAGCTGCCCGTGTCAGAGACCTAGTCCAGTACCTGTTTAAGAAGAAATGTAAGAAATTTCAACAGGTCCAAGATTGGGACTTAACTTATTGTACAAGGCAATACAGTATAAAACATGGTGAGCTACGCTGACAAGAATACAATTCTATAAAACAGTTACTAAATAATTACATAAATCATACATTTTGATTCCCACTTTCTTAAAGGAAAAAACAAGCCTTCTATGAGAAAGAAAGAGGTCAGGGAAGTGTCAATACATCTAAGAGCAATAAAAATGCACGTCGTTTAACTTAAAGTATTACTTCTTTTCTAAAACCTGTCAACCTATTTTTAAATGAATACTGGATCTATTGGGCCAAGAAATCTAAGGCAGTGTAATGAAACTGCTGGTGACAATGTTGAATAAATGCAGAGTCACAAAAGCACTTGTTAAAAAGATCATCTCAGCTTACAAGGCTTTTACAGCCTGGGTTGGGCTCATTTGCTGTTACTAAAGTAGCCCTAAACATTCAGAACCTACATGTTTTCAAAATAATCCAAATACAAAACTTACAAGAGAGTCAGGCAAAAAAAAAAAAAAAAAACAAACATGAAAAGAAGAATATTACCCTTTTCATGACTTCGAAACTCCTGAGGGAATCAAAAACAATGATTTATGAAAAGAAAAGAACAAAGTTAAACTTGCTTATTCCTTTGTAAGTACTATCATTGTTTATTACCATTGAATTGGTGCCTGCTAGAACACTGATGGAACACACTTGAAGTATTAACCATGGTTTCCTTAAACAGAAATGAGATATTGGGATGTTCCTGCAATTCTAATGTACACTCTGTATTCATTATGCAAATCTTATTCTGTGAAAGTACAAAGCACATGAAGTACTTGAAGGGATTTTTAAAGGCACAGAACTCTGAACATACAAGTTCTGATGTCAGTATTTTGAATAAATCTTCCAAGTTCCTAAAATTAATCAGTTGAATTACTTTTTCCTTAAATGAGACACATACTAGTCTCATTCAGTCATATCCTTGGTCACACTTTCTAAAAAAGATGTAGTGGGTTTTAACAAAAAAAGTTAGAACTTCCATCTCGAACACATTCAACAGATGTTTTTTTAGACAACTGTTTTTTTGTAACTACTCTGAGTATTTGACACAATTGGACTAAGCCATAAAGCATTGGGTTTACCTTTGCCTTCAAACAAACAGTTTGAACTTTACAGCCTTCAAACAGTTTCTTTAGAACTACCAAGAAAAAACCCTCCTCTTTATTTCTATGTGAAAGCATGAGGATGGAAGACATAAGCTTTTGAGTTCCCTTCAAAAAACAGGACATGACTGTACTTGATTAGTGGCATATGGCAAGTCATTTAATATTTAAGATTTTTCCAATGGTTAACAAGACAGGTGCATGATTCCAGAAGACAGCCTAAAGAGAGATAATTACACAGAATGGTATCTCCTTGCTAAGCCCCTGCACAATAGGTCTTTAGTTTCTACTTTGTAGATTTCTTCTACTTAAATTGCCTCTCCTCCGTTTTCCCCATACAAATGACATCCTTAATATGGGATGGGTTACAAGACCAAATAATCCTTTTCTTCCTGTTCCTGAAGAGGAAGGGCAGGGTACTCATACCAAAAAAATACCAGAGACGACATCTGTATTTAATACATCTGTATTAAACTTATCAAACCTGTCTCATTCCAAGATCCTATTTTCACTTCATTGTAACACCACTGGCAGTATTTGCTGTAGGTTGAATGACTGGGAGAGCTATCAGGAAAAAAAATAGCTTCTTTTAAAAATCCAATTACTTAAATATAAAAATTCCAACAGTTATTTCATAGGAAAACTCTAATTGTCTATCTGTGTGACAAAGATTAGAAGTTTGTGAAAGACAGCATTCACTTTTTGCCAAGCATGTGCCATCTAACGATGGTTGTCTGTCTCCACATAATAAACCTCAGAAAAACTACATTTTGTATCTACTGAGTGCAGGCTTCTTTTCTGAAGACTTGGGTTTTAGAGTTTGGAAGTTGCCTTCTGCAAAGAACACGTATCAGTCAAGCAGGTCACCCTATGGCTAAGGCCAGCAATTTTGCCCTGCGACTTAAGACCATGAGCCGTTACAGAGACAGGCAAAGGACCAGGGAAATGATGAACCAGTGCTGCTGATGTTCCTCTCCTGCTGATCTCCTCTGGCACATGGGGAAGCAACCTGCCTCCAGAGGGATGAGGCCAGCGAGGGCAAGGCGGCGAACTGAGATGCGCATGTAAGAGGTGAGAACCAGCAGAGCAGCAACACTGGGAAAAAGAGATAGTGAGCAGGAAAAGAACAGGGTCACAGAGGCTTAATGGGGGGAAAAGCAGGTGGCAGAACATACCAACTTAGGAGGGGCTTTCTCTGACACCAGCGTTGACCCTTTTGTTGAGCAGCAACAGATGTTACGAGATGGCTTCTGACTGAAACCACATACATCCTGGTATAGATGGAACTGCACATGTTTCTGATAAAGTACGACGTGTAGGCACAGAATACAAGCAGTCAAGAATGCAAGTCTATTTCTTTCTATCCAGTCTTTAAATCTGAGCCCACTGCAAACAGAAAAGCTCTTTCACTGCTTGCATACTTTCTTCTCTCCAGACAGATTTCCTATGCAGCTTTGCATGACAAACAAAATGAAAAATAAAATGCCGTTTTAGGTGATCAAACTTGTTCGTCTGCTGCTCTCTGTAAGGCCTTACAGCAGCCACTGCCACACCAGCAACCTTCAGCAGCGATGGGAAAGGAAACTGGAATTCAGGTAGCATGGAAGGCTGCTCGTGTTTTTTAATTCCTTCATTAAGAAAGGCTGGGACGCTCCAGATCAATGGACCTAAGAAAACAGATTCTATGGAGGAAAACTTGAAAGATGATCAGTTTCCATTTCTGTTGATTGTACTACAGATTATGTTCTCCATCTATAGACTGGCATGCATGGAAAATAAGGAAAATAAATAGAAACAATACTTCTTGAACAGGTTCTAACACAAAATTGGAGAAGACATATGGGGTATACCTACATCTGTGAGCACACAGTACATTTTCATAACGTCTTAGACAGCTGGTCCTGCATTGCCTTGTATTTTCTTTCAGTTTCTCATTGTGTTGTTGAAACTAAAGTGTATTCTCCAACGCAAGGAGTTGGTGAAATTAGGGGCATCAGAAAGAATGCAGGAGAGAGTAATCCAGTGTATAGCTTTCATTGAATAAAATGAAAATTACAGATCATTTGTTTCCAAGTAATTAAAGGTGTTGCATATTTAAAAAAAAAAAAAAACAAACACAAACCTTTTCTGCAACCTTTAGCCCTTTCAACTTCTTGTTGACAAATAAAATACTTCAAATTTCTTAGCACAAACATTAAATCTGTATTAACTGCCAAAGTATAAGCAATTTTGGTTTGTTACTGTATAGGTTTCACTTTTCATGTCAGATTCCCAGCTTTGTTTTGTTTATATTTTCAAAATATAAACAAAATATGAAGTGCTTTCCACTGAGAAGTCTTCCCATCATTACAATGTCAGCTTTAGTAAACCACAGACTCACAGGCAGGATGCTGAAGCCTTGGCAGGGGGTGGCAGACAATCAGGGACACAAACCAGTCTCAACTTTTCTATAGTTATATACAAAAAAAAATAGCTAAATATCATTTCAGGATTTCCAATAAAACCAATGATGCATCTTTTTAAAGCTAGGCTGTCACTTAGGAATTGCATCTTCCTGTGTTTTTCCTGGATAAATGTGTAAGCCTCCAGTAGTTTCTCATTTTTCTTGTTTATTGTATCATGGGAAATGTTTGTTTCCTTGTTTATTCAGTTTATTCTATATATTTCCTCTCTACTCTCTACTTTATCCCTCCCCTTGTCTTATTTCTCTGGTACTTTTCTTCCTGGCCTCCATGCAAAAGAAGCAGCTTTTTCCTTCTATAGTGGATCTTGTTGTTCAGAGATAAGCACGTGTGTCTATAAGACAAGAAAAATAATTGTTTTAGTGGATGAGTTCCATTATCTGTCAAATGGCCCTTGAAAGTTAATGAGGAGTCTTCAGGCTGGTTCATTCTCCTTAAATGTAAAATCATCTATGGAATTTTTATACCTGTTCAAAAATAAATTCCATTTTATGACCTGCATTCTTTTCAGCTCTTTGAATTAGCTTACAGAGAATTTAATTGCTTCTTTTCCACTGTAGTAAATTGCCACTTTAGCCTTATAAAAATCGTTTTTTTATCTTTATTGCAGTAAACTACCATAAGTTATTTCCTTACATTCTGCTGTACCACGGTAATGAGAGAAGGCATGAATGTGTGTGTATCTTCCTTTGGATCAGAAGAAATGTGAGCACCGTTCCACATAATCACAGCCGACTTATTCTCATTCATAAGCTCTTCTTTTTCACTAGTTAAACATTCTCTGCGCTGCCTCTACGGACTTACAATGAGCCGGTTGCCCAGGACCATGTCCAGACAGCTTTTGAACGTCTCCAAGGATGGTGATTCCACAAACTCCCTGGGCAAGCTGTGCCAGTGCTCAGTTACCCTCTTAGTTAAAAGAGTGTTACCTGATGATGTTCAGAGGGAACCTCCTGTGTTTCAGCCCATTGTCTCTGGTCTTGTCACTGGGCACCCACTGAAAAGAGCCTGGTTCCATTCTCCTTGCAGCCTCCCTTCAGATAGTTATTAATAAAATTCCCCCTGAGCCTTCTCTTATCCAGGCTGAACAGTTCCAGCTCTCTCAGCCTTTCCTCGTATGTGAGATGCTCCAGTCCTTTAATCATCCTTGTGGCATTCCACTGGACTCTCTCCAGTATGTCCATGTCTCTCTCATACCGGGGAAGCCCAGAAGTGGTCCCAGCACTCCCAAGTGTGACCTCACCAGTGCTGAGCAGAGGGGAAAGATCACCTCCCTCGACCTCCTGGCAACCCTTCTCCTCATGCAGCCCAGAATGCCATTCTCCCTGCAAGGGCACGTTGCTGGCTCACGTCTAAGTTGGTGTCCACCAGGACCCCCAGGTCCTTTTCTGCAAAGCTGCTTTCCAGACAGTCAGCCCCAGCACGTACTAATGTATGAGGTTGTTCCTCTCTGAGCGCAGCACTACCCAGAGCAGTAACCTAGTAGGGATACAGGTTGGAAACAACTACCATCTTCTATAAACTAATACAAATATTTTGTGTGTGTGTGTGTGTGTATATGTACATAACATTCATTACTGATTTTATTTATTTAAAAGGTAAGTAATGTGTACATATAAATGTTGCATACTTAAATTACTTCTATTTCTTATAGATTAAAGAACTTATATCTGCACATAAAGATGTGTATAAAAGACAGTGGAAGAATAGATGTGTCTCCACCCAAGGAAATTTATTTTTAATTCCTTACCTTTAATGATATTTGATCCACTCTGACAGCAAAGAGAAATGAACTCCAGAAATATTTTTGACAAAGGCCAAGAAAAAAACTCCATTTCACGACAGTATGATTGACAGTACACATAGAGGAAGCTGAACTCCACTTGATGCAATAGTACCTTGCTTTCCCTTTGGTGGCAGGCAGACCTTAACAGCAGAATCCCAGAAGCCTTCCCACCAGCACATCACAGTTTTATCAGAACTTCAGCTGAGAATAAAAGAGCCACATTAATATTTTTTACACAGCATGCAACACACACTTTGCATGACCACTGGCATAAGTATCCCCTCAGTATCTTGGGTGAGGCTGGTCTGCATTTTTTGTCCTGTACTTATCATTCATGTAGCAAGATGATACAATTTGCCTGAGGCTAGACCAGAGTTAAAATCGCACTTTGGCATTCCTGTTTCTTTGGCCAGTTTCCAAATCGCATCCTCAGGCAGCAAATGTGAAATTGAACTATAAGGAGGCATTTTGCTCATCATAAGGCTGCCTTTTTTTTTGTTTGTTTGTTTTCAGACTTCCATCTCCTCACTACTTTTGCGGAATATAACAAGAATACAAGAATGCCCTTCCTGGGTCATTGCACAAAGTCCCATGCCCTGTCTCAGCAACAGCTAGGACCAAAAACTGCAAGAAAAGTATAGAAAGGCAAGTACACAGCACACAGTGATAGATATTTCTGCACATACTCTCTCAGCTTCCAGAAACACGGTTCTCACAAGCCAGAGGTGACATCTTGAGGTTAATGTCTTCTTTTTGTACTTGTGTCAGTTTACTACTCCTCCTTTGCATCTTTTACATATTCCATTTTTTTCTCCTCTTTTCATTCTTTCCTTCCTTTCCCCCCCTTATTATTATCTCACTTCTCTTTCTTAGACCACTGAGAGTGAAGTATCTGCAGCAGCTTCACTCCTGCCTCCTTTACTATGTCTTTCTTCAGACAAAGCCCTTTCTTCTACCTCATATACCCCATTGTGTCCCATGGTCTACAATCAAGGGGAGCAAGAGCATCAGCACTTTTTCCTTAGTTACTTAAAAGGAACTCTCATTTTACACCAGCTGTCATGCCTCTTGACGGGCCATATGGGGATGGGACAGGTGGTGTCCACTATTTGTTTGCAAATGTGAATGTGTGAAAGTTTTAATAGACGTCAGAGTCATTTCAACATCTCTAGTTCAGCCAAATGCATTCCCGTATTTCTTAACTTCATCCCTTCAGTAAAACAGCTAGCAGCATGTCCAATCCAATCACTCTTTTGACAAAGAGTGGGGCAAAAAGACATTTCTAACAATTTCTAAAAAGCACTTGCCTCTCCTTTTCCTAATAGCCCTGTTCAAGGAATAAGTTCTCAAGTTTTCCTTGGTATTTAGCTCAAAATTTTCCTCGCACTCAGATTAAATATGCCATTTTTAACAAAGAAACACAAAATTTACTAGCAGAAAA
The DNA here is from genome assembly GCF_009769465.1 of Tauraco erythrolophus. NCBI lineage: Eukaryota > Metazoa > Chordata > Aves > Musophagiformes > Musophagidae > Tauraco > Tauraco erythrolophus. The sequence continues at coordinate 29,615,658 of NC_141467.1, forward strand.
TACTTAAAATCGATTCTTTCATGAGAGGGCAGTTGCAGCTTTAACAAGGACTACTGCCTTTCCATTATGTTTTCCTTTCTTTTATAATTTAAAGAAATTTCATTCTTAGCAGAACATTTCCTACCCCAGAGGTTGTAAAGTATCTGTCATGCTCAAACATTCACAAATACTTTCCCAAAATGTGCGACTGTACTAATAGCAAGGTGAATTTCAGTAATAAGGCAAAATTACCCATTTAAACAAAAGTATTTCATTCTGCTTCATTACACAGACACACCAGTTTACTATGCATGAAATGTTCAGCTGATTATCACGTATTGTAAAAGGAAGAGACTACCATATGGTCATAATCCATACAAAAGTGCACAGCAAACCCCCAGTATTTACATATCGGTTTGTCCAATACACTGTATTGGGTGTTATCTTACCTCTTTCGAAGGGGCATTACTGCAAAAGATGACTCATTCTTGCATCAAATGAGGTAATAAGCTTGTAAATGGTTCTTTTTCAAAAGCTAGAATTAGCTAAAACTTATGTATGCATGACTTATTCTTTCACCACTAAATTATGACAGTATTTGTATGTAAAGTACAGCTATAATCATTAGAGTGTAATAGTCTAATGTGGAAAAGCTTTTAGGAATAAGGTATTATTTAGACTGAGCCAGCAACATGTGTCGTTTTTGCATTTTAAAAAACCCCACAAAGTTATTCTAGGACTATATCTTGGATGTTGCTGCAAATTCTGTTTGTGCAGTTGAGCAAACAATAAGAGGATTTACTACATACAAATAAATATGTTTTGCACCTGAAGACAATTACTCGGATCATCCAACTGAAGGCCCTGCAACTGGAGAACATTTTATTCCCCTTAAACTGAACATAAACCCACTGCAAATCATGGATTAAGATCTACGTACCTAGCTTAATTAAATCTAAGGTCAGATCTAGGTCTTTGACTAACCAGTAAAAAAGGTCGTAGCACAGACTCAGAGTAGGATGCATTCTGCAGAGAAAGCTCTAACCTAAAATTTACCAGACATATTTTCCAAGGAAATTCTCAACTCTCCCTGACTTCACTGAGGGTTGAAGGCTTTAATTCATTTTGGCAGTGAAGTGTTTTGTATGAAGTGTTTGGAAGTGTTTTGTGAGATTTATCCTCTCACATGGCTGGTCCTCTGTTAAATCTAGCACTCTCTTATAGCATGAAAAAAAAAATGAAAACAACCACCAAAAGTCAGAATTCACATTTTTTGTACCTAAACCATCTAAGACGACATACAATAGATGATAATATACTGCCGAAGATGTCAAGGAGTAATGTGTCACACAGAAGTCCTTAAATACGCCTCTCAAATCAGCTGTGATTCTCTCAAAATTCAGAATGAAACCCAACTTCATGATCAAAACCAAACAAAACAATCAAGCAACAACAAAATGGAAAAACCCTTCTGAACATGGAATTTTCATCTCTATCTGAATGGCTGACATTTAATCACATACATTACACTTTTTTCAAACCGAAAATACTTAGTTCTGGCTTGAATCCCATGGTGTCTATCGTCTCATTGATGGAGGGCCAACAAATGCCATGACTTTATTTTTTTTTTTTGATGGAGATGAAAATTATTAGCCATCTGCTTCAGCTATGTGATTTTATGTAGAAAGAATACAAAATACATTACTCACAGACTATTCCTATTATATCCAGTTAATTATAACAGGCATTGCTCTCCAGGTTTTCAAAAACTCAGTATGTCTGCAGCTGATTATTTCCGTATTTCCATAATTAAATCTCCTCAGGACGTTACTTCAAAAGGACAAAGATAGCTGGGAAAGACCAAAGAACAAAAGTCACAAGCAAGATTTTTCCCTTTCCAATCTTTTCAGCCACATAAGCACGACACTGACCCTTACAGCGTAATGAGATCCCACAGACTAGTTTCGTACTGCGGTCTCAATGCCTGCCAAAACTCACCAGGAGCCGCTGGCAAAGGCAAGACACAACTGACCAGCTCTTCCTCTCAAAGCAGCGGCATCCGTATTCGTCCTCCAGTGCCACAACCACTGATTATCAGTCCAGTTCCCAAACCAGTCGGCCCTGCAGCACCAGAAGGAAATCCCAACCTCCTCCAAGTGCACAGAAGCCAAAGGAAATTTTCTCTGGTCCTTGTCTCCCCAGCGTTCATGGCCTCAAGCTTTCTTCCTACATTTCAGCGCCTCTGTGAAGGCTCTGCCCCTGTCACTGCCTTACACCGCCTGCCTCAGAAAACAGGAACACTGTTCCATCTAAATGTAAACGAGCTTCAGCAGATCTGTTCTGCGGCACCTGTGTCACTGTTATCAGACTGCTATCTCCGTTATGTGACAGAGATGTAATTCACGAATACAAGCAGAAAACATTCACATCATCATGTTGTTGAATTTGTTCTTGACTTTTCAGTCAGCGATTTTGTTGTACTGAAATCTCTTCTTCTGTGTAGCCAAGCAAAAGGATGGACTTCAGCATGTTAGATACAAACCTGCTCTACAACAATATCCAACGTAGCTGTCATGGTTTAACCCCAGCCAGCAACCAAGCACCATGCAGTTGCTTGCTCACATCTCCCACAGTGGGATGGGGGAGAGAATTGGATGAGTAAAAGCGAGAAAACTTGTGAGTTGAGATAAAGACAGTTTAATAACTAAAGCAAAAGCTGTACACACAAGCAAAGCAAAACAAGAAATTAATTCATTGCTTCCCATCAGCAGGCAGGTGTTCAGCCATCTCCAGGAAAGCAGGGCTCCATCACGCATAACAGTTACTTGGGAAGACAAATGCCATCACTCTGAAAGTCGTCCCCTTTCTTCTTCTTCCCCCAGCTTTATGTGCAGAGCATGACATCATATGGTCTGGAATATCCCTTTGGCCAGTTTGGGCCAGTTGTCCCAGCTGTGGCACCTCCCAGATTGTTGTGCACCCCCAGACTCCTCACTGGTGGGGTGATGTGAGAAGCAGAAAAAGCTTTGACTCTGTGTAGGCACTGCTCAGCAATAACTAAAACATCAGTGTCTTATCAACACTATTTTCAGCACAAATCCAAAACACAGCCCCACACTAGCTACTATGAATAAAATTAACTCTGTCTCAGCCAAAACCAGCACAACAGGTAATTCTCTTATTTCTGCACACATGCCTATTAAACACACACATTAATAACACTAATTAACTAATTACTGGATTTACAGCCTCACATACCAGAAAAGAGTTGCTCAGAAGTAGCAGCTTTTACCAGCAGCACTGCTATACAAGTGGAAAGAAAAATCTGTCTGCAAGAAACCTCAAGACAAAGCTGAACTAAGCTATAGTGATATTTGGGTTCAGAGTACCGGTCTAAATTTGAAATAAATCCCTTGCTGTCCCCATTTGCTGTGCATTGGTTCAGCATGCTGAAGGGATTGGGTGAGTGCAAATTAGGTTCCCTCTACATGAAATCAAACTGGAAGCTCTGCTTCAGGAGTTCACAAACCACTATCTATTCCCTAATACTGAACCGAATACATCATGACTGCATACATGATGGGTATATTCAGTCCAGAAGATGAGATTAAATCTACTCCAAAGAAAAACCCTGAGTAATGTATACCATAGATATCATCAGTTTCAGTTCACTGATCCTCTCCCACAGTGCAGAATTACACACTGATGTAGACACAACCAAAGTCTCTTAACCCTCTGGCCAGCTGCCTGATGAGTCCAAGCTTAGCAGGTGCAATACAGCTGTCAAAGAGTAGCCATACAAAACCCAGCCAAAGATTTGTCTAGCCCTGTACTCAGTCTCCAGCAACAGTCAATAGAAGATGTCTGGAAGAGTTTGGGAACAGAGAAATTAGGCATTTCTACTTCCCATGAATATTTTCCAATTTGCTGTTCAGTGAAGTCGTGAGCCAGAAGCACTGTGTTTGTCAGCATAGGAAGAATTCTTGTAGATTCCTTCTTTTATGAAATTATCTATTTGCTTTTCATAAATCCTAAATATCCACAGTAAGCAAGGAGTTGTAGAGGTTACTTATAAGCTATGTGCAAGTTGAAGAACCACTACTGTTGGTTTGTTACGAACATTACACCTGCATCATCCTGACACTCCCTAGCCTTTCTGTGGGAAGCTATTTTACCTTTCTATAACCTTTATGGTTTTATTAACATTTACTATATAGATTCTTTAGTTTTCTTCAAGAAATAGGTAGCTGGGATTTTTCAAAGCACTGAGCGACACCACAATAAAGAAAAAGGAAGCATACAGAATTGTGAGATACCTGACCTGACGCAGAAGCTGTCAGCTCCCAGACACCTCCTGGGTGTGAGAATGAGTTTTCTGCCATCGGTAAAAGCTGTTATACTGCTCTGTTTTATATCTCCAGAGCAGTTTTTACTTCTTGGTTTCTCAGTCACAAGAGAGATTACAGCATTTCCCAGCTTCAGGTTGAATCCATTGTAATTCACAGGGCAATGTTAACCTGCCACTTTGAGGTAAAACTCCCAGCTCTATCTGCAGATAGCTTTACATATATTTTTCTTTGTCCTGCTATGAGTTCTAATGTATTTACTTCATTAGGACTCTCAACTAGAAAGCTCTGATTTAGAATGATTTTTGAAGTCCATTGCATTAGACAAAAGAACTAGGAAAGCAAGCAGAAGGAAGTGAACATAAAATTTATTTGCAGTTTACACATATATTCAGTTAATAGTTCTAAAATATCTTCCTTATTTTGCCCATTTTTCCATGTCCTAAAGATAACTGCACATTGTCAAGAAATGTTACTTTTGTTATCTGATTCTCTCTCCAAACCATTAATAAAGATATTGAACATCGATGTTCTAATGCTTATCTCAAGGGAACCCACATGGCATATTGTTGCTTTTGCTTTCACTTTGGTGAGAGACGTAAGCAGCCTACTCAGTTTAGATCCCTTTTTACCTATCCAACATCAGGCACTCTTTCTGCTTCTACCTGCCAGGGTACAATTCTTATTAGCAGCTCCTCAATCATTTCTCAAGGTCTGGCAGTGACTGCGAGGCTTTGGAATGCTGCGTAGTCTGGGGGTCTGAAATTTCATCTGGGATATATATGGGAATTCTACTCTACACTCAATTTGCACAGAATAAAGTTCTCTCTTCATTGAAGCGGTGTTTGAACACAGTTATGGAATGTGTCCAAGTGGTCTTTCTCCTTTTTTCTTCCCCTCAAAGTCGAAATTCATTTTTTGATTTCTTTGACCTTGAATTTGATAAGGATCGGAACACTGGGAAAAGGGGAAGTCTATCCAACACATACCAGGCTGGGAACTAGTATATCGTAAAAATAACAGCAACCAACTATATGATGAGATCTGCATAAACCTGAAAGTCCTCAAAAGTTCTGAGATGTTTGAGGGCTGTGGGTTTTTTTCAAGGCTTGTTTATTAGTCTCCAAGCAAGGAGGTATGCTTCCACAGAAATACGTCTCTACTAATGATCAAATCATCGAAGAAAAATTGTACTGGCATCTTACATTTAAAATATGAAAAAGTCATCTCCGTAGATAAAGAGAGCCAGTAACAATAGCTGGAACTGATCCAGTGTTCCCAGAGAAATAAAGTTTTTTACTGGATCTAAAGAATCCTTTGCCATGTTTTAGTTTTGAAAACTGCCATGTTGTCAAACGTAACGGCAAAGTGTTAACTCCACATGAGAGAGGAACTGAGAAACTAGGCACAGGGCAGAAGGTGAAAAGAACCCAGCCTTATCCCCACACCTCTCGTTAAGCTAATAGCCAAGTAAAATAAAATAATATACAATGAAAATAAAATATTTTATTAAGTTGAGCCAATGGAAAAGAACAGAAACAGTCTAGTTTGATTTTTAAAGTCATCTTTAGGGAGCAAAATTAATGGGTGCAAAGGCACTCACTGCTCTTTACAGTTGTGTGATAATATCCCTTTCTCGAGTAACGGGCTAAAACCAACCCTCTGAATACAAATAATTGTAAACTCATGGGGAAAAATTCATGGAAGGGAAAGTTAGGTCCTCAATGCAGGGTCGTCAAGGAATAAATACACACAGGCAATGCTGCCTTGCAGAAAAGCTAAATTTAATATTTATTTATTTTGATAAAGAACTCTTTCAAGAATCAAGCTCTGTGCCAAAGGTCAAAGTTCATAAGCAAGGCAAGAGCGAATTCTCACAATAACCAACAATTTACTTAGTCTGATATAATTTGGTTATTTAGTTATTTATGATCTATGATCTAGCATTTAATCAATTTCTATATTAAAAAGCTAGCTCAAAGGCTGAAAACAAATTCAGCTCTCAAAAGACAACATGTAAAGAAACAGCCTCCGAGAGAGCACTGGGAGTGAAATCTACTTCATAGATCCAGCCACTACCGCAGGCCTGATGCTTCTGGAAGACGGTTTTTCTGTATCCGGTAATCTGGCTCAGATTAGCACTGGTATAAAGCCTGCTTCCCTGGAACTGAGCCAGCAGAAAAGCTCCACTTCTTCCTTACCTGCAACAGGAAATCTGATCAGCATATTGGACATTATGAGTGGAGTTGCTGGTGTTCACACCGGCATTTAGCAAAGCTATCCAGGAAATGTCTTGTGCTATACTCACACTTTGTGGATTTGTATAAATACAGATTACAGTCTGATTCTTATTGGCATTTATTTCACTCACTGTTATTACTAATTAAATTGTTGGACATTTTCTTCCGAGTTTTACCAAACATCACGGAAAATGGTCCCTTTTATTTTACTTGTAGCTAGAGACAGGCTGTATCTCTTGATTGGGGAACATTCAAAGGCTGTCTATCTGGCAATGCACTTTCAATTACCTTTTGTTCATAGCTTTAGCTCAGGCAGACAAAAAGAAAAACACTCCAATATAGTGTTTGGTAGGGAATAATGGATTACCAAATGAGAACTGGGATTCAGAGACTTCAAATCTTAACGCCTTTTACATTACTCACTATAAAATATATTGCTTCTGGAAATGTACTATTTGGAGGTATCTCCTTCCTACCAATTAGTTTTAAACAACATAATAATCCTGCAAATAACTGAAAGGTTCTGTTACTACACAGAAACACACTTGTTAAGACTACATGAACTAAAATTACCAAAATATCACTCAAGAACAACCTCTGGCTTTCCATGACCACCACTACAAAGGCTGAATCAGTCCTGTGAGGTGATAGAATTAAAACAGACTTCCTTAGAAAATAAAATCCTTAGGGAGCATATTATCATCAGCCCTTTACATGAAGAAAAAAAAAAAACAACAAAAAAAAAACAAAAACAAAACCCCCTGCTGCATCACCTAGCATCATCTTCATCATTCTACATCATTCTTAAACATGCACAAACACAGAGGTGAACCTATTTAATCTGACACATACCATACTTTGGCTTTGGGCAACCTGGTGTAGTGGAGGGTTTCCCTGCCCATGGCAGGGGGGCTGGAACTAGATGATCTTTGAGGTCCCTTCCAACTCTAACCATTCTATGATTCTATGATTCATTGATACTTCAATCTCAGGATATCGTCAATTCAGCACACAAAATACTAGGCAGGCTAACAAGATTTTTGAAAAAAGATACGTGGGAGAATGACATATTTCTTACGAGTGAAAACAGCCCCAGTGGTCAATTTGGAAACCTTAGTCAAGCAAGACCTCCAGCGGATTTCAGTGGTGTTTCGCTGCACAAAGACAAAATAGTCTGATCCTAATGCGTGCTGAGCACATCTGCTAAGGTGCTGAGCGCAGCCAATTACAGTCAGCTCGCCTGCCAGAGTCACTCTCACTTGTGATGTGGAAAAGGTTGGCTCAGGTCATGTGCATGCCTACTTCCAGCCCAGCTGGGGAATACTCAAGGTCCCTTCCAACCCAAACCATTCTATGATTCTATGACTACTATACCACAGATGATAGAACAAGTTGTTTCAGCATAGCAGCTTTACCTATATAATGCACAGCTCTACGTGGCAGTTGTGTTTGCCCAGAAGATTAGCATTAATTCCTCACACCTTCATTTTGTACTTAATCATCACATCTTATTTGTAGGATTTAGTCTCTGGATTTATACGTTATCATGCTGTAAGCTTTGAAATAACAATGATCTAATTACTACCTAAATTATATCACCAAATTCTCCTCCATAGTCTTGTTGCCTTTACCAAGACCTGTGATATATGTTGTAACTGCACGACTTCCTGAGGGTTGCGTTTGTTGGTTGGTTTGGTGTTTGGTTTTTTTTTTTCCCCTTCCCAAAGTCACTGTTACTTTGGAAAAGCACAACATAAAACGTAAACAGGTTCGAATACAGTTTTGACAGTGCATGGCATACAACCTGTTCTAGTTAAACTGCGTAGATGTGTGTGTGTGTGTGTAATGTCTCTTCAGGCAGCACTGGGAATCTGACAGATGGTAAGTCTGACACACATGGCTGTGAGTAAAAACTCAGCTTTGCCAAGAGGAGGGAAGGAAGAAGTGAGAGGGGAGTGAACCGAAATGCAACTTGTCAGCTCTGGAAGGCAAGTGATATCTTTTCCCATCTCAAATGAATTGCTTCATTATTAGGAATCTCTGATGAATTGATTTAGAGCTCATACCCCAGGGTATCCATTCATATTTATACGGTTTGATACACATTATTAAAGCTACCTGCTAGCTTTTAATAGCAGTGTTTTATTTTAATACAGACCATGAAAGCCAGTCATATCAGGAACAAAAAACACTTTTTATAAATTGTACAGAAACATTGTAGCCTAATTTTAATAATAAAACAGGACTTGTTTCTCTGTGTCCTCAGAGACCACAGCAATGCTCAGCATACACGTCAGCCTGTACGCAATGTTGGAAGACAACCATCCCTGCATATAATTTCTTCCTCACTGTGTCATCAGACAGACTACAAATTCCACAGCTGCTAACATTCCCAGATGTCTGATGTTAATCTACCATGTACCTCAGAGAGATTTTAACAAAATCAGTACCTACCTCCTCAGCAGATGAACACCTTCAAAGCACTGCCATCATTTCCTATTTAAGTTGCTTGGTATCACAGATAACAGTAAATTTAACTTCCCCAAGAAAGAAAAGTAGTCTTTTCTTCTTTAATGGCACTTATCACACAGCAGAGCACAGGGATTAGTGCAAGTAGCAGCCATGGTACAATCCTAAGGGTTTAAAGAACATTTTTTACATTCAAATGCTTTACAAATCTGATCTAATAAAGTCCCCTGCACAGAAGAAAGGAAGCAGCGTTATAGATACATAGAAAAAGTCAAGAATTGTAAGGCAAACAGATTAAATTATATTGCAGACGCTAGATCAGGACTGCGAGTCAATACTACTGATTTCCAGTCCTGTGATCTACTACTATTTTTCAGTTGGTGGTTTGCAGAATCTAAGGGGTGCTCTGTGAACAAATTCTGACTAATCCATGAAAGAAGACAAATAAAAGCTGGTTAATTTATATTAGTCAGCAATATGGGCAGGTGACAACTCTAGAAGAGGTCTAACTTTTGTGGAAAATGTAGACCACCACAGACTGAAACCAAAAAGGTTGCTCTCATGTTTTGAAAACTAACAGTAGCTGTTTTCTACAACAAAAACATGTAAGAAACACGTGCTTATCTATACAATTCATTATCTTGTATCTTTAAAAATGTTATGTGCTCAAACTGAGCAACCTACATGTTCTAATCACTGCTTACATGACCATAAGGTGTTTTCAGTGACATTGTGAATACATCCTTGATAGTAGTGCAAAAACCCTGTCACAGAATTTACGGTAAGTAATTACCATTTATTAGTCAAATCTCAAGTTAGTTACATGAGCTAGAGACTAACTTATTGTCTAGGTTCATATTTTCCTACTCACTTTCTCAAAGTTGAGGATCATAAACCACACCAAATTTACTTTGAAATATTCTGCCTTATATAATTAACTCTCTGGCTAGATTAATATACAGTAAACATGGGTATAAACCACAACAAAAGTGTAATTGAACTGTACTTGCCAAGTGTTACATTGTAATTAGAGTCATTAAGTGATAAGGTACAATTATTAAATTAAAATATTAGATGGTTTTGTGTACATGATATTAGTGCTTTCTGGAGAAGATGGTACTGTATTTCTGTCATTAAACTTCATTTTTCCAGAAACATCCTTTTTCCAGAGAAAGAGTCTTCAGTCTTTTTTCCATCCTGGTTTCATTGTGGTCCATAAAAACAGACAAACAGCAGTAACAAGAATTATTAGAACTGACCTGTAGATTTTTTTAAGATTGTATTGCAATTCATACATGATAAAAGATGGGAAGAAGGATATTTGCAGTGTTACTTACAATTTGCAGTGTTTGGAAAAGGTCTAGAATGAGGATTTAGAAGGAACTGAAGGAGGACTGCCTATGTGACAGGAATAAGCATCCAAGATTTCAGAAGGAAGCCAGTGACAATTCAATTATACATTCACCTGGTCAAAAACAGTCAATGCAGGAGAGGGGAAAACAGCCCCACATCCTTCATTGTTTATAAGTAAATGAAGAACCATAATCTAGGGGTGAATCAGTACAAGTTTTCAGGAAGCCTGCTTTCCCTTTTCAAGGTAGTAGGCATGGCACTACCATGATACAGGCTCTGCCTAGTTCTGCTTTCTGTTGTGACGCTCCAGTTGGACAAATGAAACACAAATAATAGCATGCAGGTACCTGAATTCCTCCTCTTGGTGAGCTGCTCACAACCTATAGAACAAATGTAGAATGCAAATTAATTCGCAGTAATTCTGTCAGATGCCACACGTCAAATCTCATATAGAGTAGTTATCATCATTCACAATTCAGTCAAAACCAGTCATGATTAGCGTAATCTGTAATCTCTGTAAAGAAAATCTTCAGAACAAATTCAATTTAAGATAAAAAACCCTTCTCTCCTATAGAAAATCACAAGTTTGTATTCTCTTTTTATGCCAGATAATTAACTACTTTGTGAGACATCTAATTCTTCTAAAACTAGGTACAGACACATGATTAATCAGTGCACATTAAATACAAATACTCTTTAAAAAGGAGTACTCTCTAACCTAGATATAACGAGTTACTAGGTACAACTACAGAAACTTCATATAGCCTGAAACAATATACATTATCAGTTATACAGTATGACTATGTGCATTTAAATTCTTTTGATCAGTTTTATGTGGGTGGGTTTCTTGCTTCTGCACATGTGGCTTCGATTTATTTTCTTTTCCAAAGCAGTTATTTTTCAGTTTTTCTTCATGCTTTTCTACTTACCTAGCTAATGGAACACAGGTCTGTTTTGTAAGAATCAGAGTCCTGGAGAATTGTCCAGAGCACGCTTGGTGTCACTGAGACTAACTAGGAGGCATTAAATAAAACTTTTGCAGACCATGGCTTTCAGCCTTGACTACTGGATTTTGGAAAACTCCTGATCTACTCTATCATTATAGACAGAACATAGCTATAACAATGTTTCTTTAAGAGCAATGAAATAACAGAGATTTACTGTCACTGAGCATATTACTTTGTCTGTGTTGAACCTTCCACCCTTTTATCTATCTTATCTATTTCAACTATCAGTTGGGGAGGTAGGATGATTTCATTACTAAAATTTTTTGTATAACAGCCATGCATGAAGAGCTAAAGACTTCTGTGGATCCCAGCTACTAGCACAGCAAATGTAAGTGGTAACACTGTTTGCATGTCTAAAAAGCCTCTATTGCTAGAGGCAATTACAGCTCTCTGTAGAGTTGGCTTCCATACATCTCCTCCCTATAGCGTATCCTACTGTATTGATTCTGGTTTTGTATATGAATACATTACTCGTATAGTATGTGTCATGCGAGGAAATATACTAAGGTGGAGCTGAAGGTTAACCATTTTTTTACTTTTACATTTTTTTCCCATGCCAAAAAGTTCAGCATCTTTTTCCAAAACAAATGTCACAGAAATATAGAATTTATAAAGCATCACTTTGATCACCTACAGCATCACGTTGGTCACCTTCATCCCAGGACAGGACTGCTTTTACAAATGTTATGGATTCTAATTTTAAATACACAAGATATTTTTGTGCCACTGCTTCCCATGGTTAATTCCTCAGCCCAGAATAATCATCTGTTACTTTAGACTGAACAGCTTTTTTAACTTGAATTATTTTAACTAGCAAGACATCTTTTCTTATGTTTAAATAACTGTCTACTTTGTTTGGGATTTAATCTAATATAGGTGCGGGCATCTGATTAGCCAGGGCATGTTTAATTCATCTAATCCTCCTTGTAAACCTGTCTGCCAGTTCTCCCTAATCTAAGTATAATTAGCCACTGATTGCAATTAGATCAAATTAATACATCTATAAGAAACATCATGAATTATGTTCTAGGAAAAGATGTGGTAATATATACTTTAATTGGGTGGATATCTGGATTTCATGTGTGTGGCTGTGTTTTAATTTTATTTTAAAGCAAAGACAGTGCTTATGTAAGTTATCACTTTGAGTTCTGGAGTCTGACGGCTTCTAACATTTGATATGAGAAGTATATATAGAACAATTTCAGACATAAAAATATTCTTGCAAAAAAGCTTTATGAATTCACTTCAGGAGTGAATGTACAAATTCACATCTGCTGTCAATTACGCTGCTGTTATCTGCACGCCAGCAATTGTTTCTAGACACTGGACGCAGACTGCCACCCAACCTAACACAAAATCCCTTCAATCACACTTCAAAAAATTACCTAGGAGTGACAGGCTTTCTAATTTTCTCTGAAAGATTAAATTTATGCTGCTGCCTTTTTTTTTTTTTTTTTTTTTAATACCGGAACTCTATTTTACTCTAAACATTCATTAAAATGTTAAAATAATATATTTCCAATGCGTATTTCTCAAACCTATATTAGATAGAATTAACTCCAAGACTGTTTTTGTTGGTGATTTGTGTTTTGTTTTGTTGTGTGTGGTTTTTTTTTTCCTAAGATCTTTAATTGACAAAGAATATTTTACATTCTTATAGGCCTACAAATATAACTTAAGTAATATTTGGACATTATATGACAAGTTGACAAAACTTCTACTATTCTCTGGCATCTTAGCTTGTTAAACTTTTATTGCTTCCTTCATCACATACACAAAAATTCTGAAAGCCACAGAGAAAAGACACCTTCTAGCATTATCTCTTTAGCCCTTACTGACCAAAAAAGCTCACACTGACCCCATTTCTTTCCATTTGATTTTCAAATTCTAGCAATAAAATGCTTATCATGATAAATAAACAAAAAGAATGGATTCTAATTACGAAAACTATAAGAGGCTATCACATGATTAACAGCAACAGAAGGATTCCAACACCTGTGTTCATCACTTCAATACTGTGATATTAGTCAATTTAATACTATGGCAAGACAGTTTTAGAGATAAGTAATTAAAACCACAGTCTGCATTCAAGCTGAGGAGAAAATACCTTGTCCTCAAAATGAGAAGGGAGCAGATTTGCTTTTAGCAGCAGCCCATGTAAGCAGCATACTAAATCTCTACATTTTTGAAAAAGCTGTTCCCCTAAACAAGACCTACACAATTTTTCCGATTAATTACTATCCTAGTAGTTTTAATATCATCTGCTTATAAGCAAAAATATATATCCCATTCTGCTACATAATTTCCTAGGAAAGAACAGGCATTTTGAAGATACACTTCCAAAGAAAAAACCTGTGCAACTTTTCTTACCAAAACCTGAATCTGGGACACAGAGCCACACAGAGTCAGAGGCAACTTGTTGGCCTGGGCAAGCTCCTAGGATAACACGCACATATCTTCCTAGGTTACTACAGGGCCTTCTTTCCTGTTTGATCCCTTTTGTTTTACTACCAAGAGCAAAGAATAATTTTGACCAAGAGAGTGCATTACAACCTGTGTTTTGCAGTGTGATGAAATTACAACCTTGCCTCACACAATTTTCCAGATGTCATTCTGAATAGCAGAATGGTGTTTGGCAATAGCTACAGATGCTCAGACTACACAAGAGAAGGTTGCGCACGGTACGGACACCAAAACTGTTGCATATACCAAAGCTTCTCTCTCTATGAACCTTTGCACACAACCCCCAAATTCATTGCTTAGGAGAGCAGAACAAAACACATATTAACTTTAACACAAAAGCCTTTTCAGACCTTTAAACTAAAGAAATACATTCACCTTTAATACATACATTTATCTGTGTATACAGTGGCTGTTACATATCACAGAGCTCTGTCCTTCTGCTAAATCCCAAGCAGAAGATTTTCTTCTGTTTTATACCTAAAAATAATAAAATGCTATATTAAACTACAACCACTTCCAAGTAAAATACATTCATGCAAATCACTTAAAGAACCAGATCTGTGTAATTCACATCTGGAGGACCCTTTGCTTCTCCTTTCTGTTCTGTATTTCCTTTCTGTGGTCAAATATCAGTTGAGTCTCTCATTGTCATCTCAGCTCCACAGAAGCTTTCATTATGACCTGATTCTTATCAGCAGATATTCTTCCATTTCTCTACTACTCAAATCCACACCAATATTCATCTCTACTTTCATGACCTGTGTTGTGTGTTTGTCCTTTAATTTTTTTTTAAATTGGAAGATTACGAGATTGCTCTCTCCTTCTCTCAGAGCCAGGCTTTGGAAAACTAGTGTGATAAGAAGGAATTCTCCATCATTCATCACTTTCATAGATTTCATAGATTTCTAGGTTGGAAAAGACCTTAGAGATCATCGAGTCCAACCATCCCTAATCCCCATTAAACCATATCCTCAAGTAGCTCATCCACCCTATTCTTAAACACATCCAGGGATGGGGACTCAACCACCTCCCTGGGCAGCCTATTCCAGTGGCTGACAACCCTTTCAGAGAAGAAATACTTCCTAACATCCAACCTGAATCTCCCCTGACTAAGCTTATGCCCATTTCCTCTTGTTCTATCACCCGTCACTAATGTAAAGAGCCCTTCCCCTACCTCCCCACCATCTTTTCTCAAGTATTTATAGGCCGTAATCAGGTCTCCCCTCAGCCTCCTCTTTTCCAGGCTAAACAGCCCCAACTCCCTCAGCCACTCCTCATAAGTTTTATTTTCCAGCCCCTTGACCAGTTTGGTCGCCCTTCTTTGGACTCGCTCCAGGAGCTCAATATCTCTCTTAAAGCGAGGGGCCCAAAACTGGACACAATATTCCAGGTGCGGCCTCACCAGTGTCGAGTACAGGGGCAGGATCACTTCCCTGCTCCTGCTGGTCACACTATTCTTGATACACGCCAGTATCCCATTGGCCTTCTTGGCCACCTGGGCACACTGCTGGCTCATATCAAGCCGGTAGTCAACCAACACCCCCAGGTCCTTCTCCGCCAGGAAGCTCTCCAGCCACTCTTCCCCGAGCCTATAGCGATGCTTGGGGTTTTTATACCCCAAGTGAAGGACTCTGCACTTGGCCTTATTAAAGCTCATGCCATTGGCCTCAGCCCAACGATCCAGTCTGTTCAAATCCCTCTGAAGGGCCTCCCTACCCTGGAGCAGGGTACCCTACCCTCGAGCAGGGCCTCCCTACCCTCTTCCATCTTTCTCCTACTCCTTCTCTGTGGAAGACGTGCCACTTAAGGTGTTACCATCACAGATGCCACTGCAACAAGAAGATACTGTGAACATGTAAATGAGTGCAGTCAGCCAGTTCTTTAATGCATAAAAATCTTGAGTCACCTCTTATAGGCAGCACATCAGTGATGATAAATTCATTAAGCTAGCTAAGTGTATAAAGTTACGTCCACATACATCATGATTTTTATTCAATTTTTATAAATTTCCCAGAATTAACACTCTAGTGTACTTTTAAATCACAGTAATAACACTGTGTCGTAAGACAAATCCATTTAAACGAAAATGTCCAAATCTGTCTTTATGGAAGGTGGATTTTGTTTAGGGGAGAGGTTTAAACATTTCCATGTAAAGATCTAGCAGATAAAGTCAAAATGATTTTCCTCTTTCAGTCACAGGTCGGAAAACCACCTAAAGTAGATTCGAAAAAGCTAGATTTTATTCTTTAACATGTGATTGGAAAAGGTAATTCTAGCTGAAATGCCAATATGCAGCAACAGGCACAGCAGTATTTAAGAATTATGATGTCTCTAGAACTTTTAATCTGGGAAAAACTTACAGTGTAAGTGAAAGTTGTAATGCAGAATCATTTCCAGTCCAAAGTTTGTAAAAGATGCTCAAAGTCTTTCAAAAGACACAATGCACAATGCTCCACAGATTAATGATGGGTAAGTGAGCCTCTGACCTAGAAATAATTTATGACTTTACAATCAGTCACACAGAATTTCTATTTTCTGTAACATTTATCTCTCTACCAAGACTTGTTGCATGCCTCATATCATAGTGGAATCTCAGAATCAACATATCAACATTGATGCCTTGAAAATGGTTTGGCTTGTCTATCAATAAACTGACCACCACTAACAACAACAATCACACTGGCTATAAGACGAATCCCAAACTAACTAATTTAATTCTGGATTTAAAGATCAGGGGTTCATAGCGTAATTTTCTCTGGGCAGTCAATAAGCAGGTTAATGACTTCAACGCATAGATAGTAATTTCTTAAGTAGTGTAAGATCAGAAACATGAAGAGTCTTTTCATTAATTTGTTCTCTGACTATGGTTTAACAGAATGAAGAGCAAAAAAATTGTGGAATACAATTAAAAAATGAGACCCAGCTCACTGAATTCATGCTGGTCACTTTTCTGCTTGAAAAGAATGTTTACAACCAAGGAGGGACAGGAGCTAAAGATCACAATTACTTCATGAAATTTATACACAATCAAAATAAGCAGCAGCTAGTAGCTGCTCAGACACCATATAAAAAAGACATTAGCAAACATATTAAAAATACATGAACATGAATGTGAAATGTTGAGCAGCAGCAGAACAATGATAAAGTTGAAGTTTTATAGTGCTTTACAGAATTTTTTCCAGGAAATTACTTCTGAAACTTAGCCTTCGTAACTTTGGTATGTGAACTGTGCACTTGTAATTAGGAGATGGCAATAACAAACTGAGGCTTCAAAACACTGGCATCTGAAATTCCAGAAAGTCTCAATAAACAATTTGCAAAACATTCTGTAGACAGTTTACTAAATAATTATTTTTCCAACTAGGCAATAAAACCAGTAAGAGAGTTTCACTGAAATCAGAGAGTACATTTGACGTTTTCACCACCATAGGAAATTGAACTAGTGTAGTCCAAATATAGTGTATGTTCAGTTATGATACAAACTAAGGCTTAAAGGCTGACAAGGTTAAGTATTAAAGGATAAAGTCAGCTTGTCAAAGAGCTGAAATTTAATTTAAGATCATACCATGAATACACTTCTCCTTACT
Source organism: Tauraco erythrolophus (assembly GCF_009769465.1). Lineage (NCBI taxonomy): Eukaryota > Metazoa > Chordata > Aves > Musophagiformes > Musophagidae > Tauraco > Tauraco erythrolophus. The sequence continues at coordinate 29,633,102 of NC_141467.1, forward strand.
CTTACAACTGCATGAAAGAGCATTTTGACAGCCAATAAAAATTGTAAATTCAAAGGAAATAGAATCTAGTTCACAAACAAGGATTCGATACTTGAGAGTCACTGCATGAGAAACAACTCTTCAAAAACAACTAACAGCAGTTCGAGCATCATCCAGGACCAATTTGTACATCTTGAAGTTGTGTGAGAACTAAAGCATTTTCTTCAATAGGAGAAGAGTATCTGTACTCTAGCAAACATATGTAGTTAAACCTGGTGGAATAATGAAATGGATGAACTACAGCCACATGGAGACCAATAAGAAAAATATGTTCTATTAGGCGCTTAGAATGTTGAGCCACTAAAAATGCTAATTACTCCCCAGTGTACGGTAGATTGAAGTGAACTGTTTACCCAAAATTGCCCAGCATCTGTCATGTGCCAATGACAATTTTTATCAACTTTCTTAATTGAGAACAGCATCATCGCTTTCACTAGACTATTTGAAGCAACACAGACTGATTTTAGCCTGCTATACATGGCAAAATTTTCAGTTACGACGTATTAAAAAAACCCAATGTTTGTGGCCCTACTGGAATGAAAGATTTGAACTGCACAGCTTATCCTGATTAAAAATACATTTATCTACAATACATAGAAATAAGAAACAGTAGATAGGTGAAAATGCATCATCATCATCTGCATTTTCATCATTAGTTTTTGAGGAAGTATCAACCTATTCTTTCATAGGCAGTAACTGAGCAACTGTTTATGATACAAGGAAGCTCCTCTATGTTAGGACCACGTTTATGCAAACATTGTCACTGGGAAATGGAGGGGAATTTGGGGGTTGTGGAGAAGGCAGGGAGGAGGAATGTCTTGTAACTCTGCACTTCACTGAGTGAGGAGGGAAGCAAAGGAGAAATCCAGTCAGTGTGGGTTCCTGAATTTTCAAGGCTTGTAGGAAAAGATGGTCTAAATAAAATAATACTAAATAACAATGCCCAAGACATCAAATGGTCATCTACTCCATTCCCCATGCTTCCGTTTCCTTTACAGTGACGAAAAGTCGAGGGAAAGTAAATCTGTGTCACCGTAAGTACATATGCTTCTTATTTTTCAATATCCAACCAACTATACAGACCAGCAAGCTAGTGAAGTCAGTTTCTAGCCATCTGCTCTCTGTACCTGTTTAGTCACAAAAAAATCCTGAGAGGAAGAGGCCAGCAGCCAGCATTCCATAACCTTGTGGCAAGATGTATACAAAGGATAAATTTTGTTTCGTTCACATAAGCCACGTGGGCTATGTTGAATCATAAATCAAATACAGATGAGTTGGTGTAGAAGGGTATGGCTGATCTGAATCAAGGAGCAACTGTTCTTAACTACCTGTAATAAATGGAAAAATAAAAGGAATACAAATAATAGCAAATTACGTCATAATCCAGTAAATTCACAGTTCAAAATGCACATATTCAAAACAATGCAAAGAAGAAAATTTAGAAAAATAACTATATTAAAATTTAGGAATTTATAAATACCAGTCCGATATTATCTAAAGAAACATTTAATTCATTTTTTTGTGGATCTTTTCCTAAAAACAACATAAAAATCAGTCTTAATTTATTCTATTAAAACTAACGAGATTGAATACAGAAAAGATTCATTTTTCTAGTTTCTAGTTAACTCTCAACATTCACTAATTCAAAAGATGCCCTTTCACACACACATATATATGTGGGGTTTATATTCAGTCGATATATTCAAACTGAAGCAGTCCTTTTTCTGTCCTTAGATATCGTAGCGGTAAGCAGCTGCAAAAACTAACAATTTCCTTACACATAAGTATTTATATATTTCTTCTATATTATGTCTCATTGTTTAAACATACAGATTTTAATACATTTTTCTATGCTTAATTTTGTTAGCCCTGTAGTCAAAGAAGCTAGCAAGAGAGAAGAGCTTTAGGACTGTAGAGAAAAACGAAACCAGCAAACTCCTTTTGGAAAAGGCTTTCAGTTAAAGTCAAGACCATAGTAAATAAAAGAAAAGAACCGGATCAGAAATAAAAAGAACAACTGTTGAAGACATTTGAGACTATGTAAGTGTACAACACAAGTTTGTTGTACTACCTTTACCATTTATGAAAGCAGCAGAAAGTAACAAACCTGATCAGAACAAAAAAAAAATAGTGTATTTAGTGTCTGTGAGAGATATGACAAAACAGAGGCTCCCCTGTAAGCCAGAAGGTAAATTCTGTCTTTCATTTTTGATCACAAGCATGTGAGGATTTGCTTCAGGTGACTTGTCTGATAAGAGTTAATTACCTCTGTATTTACATTAATGTGTTTCCAGGCAGATTTAGTAGTGCTTATACAGCATCACCAACTGAATCTGCTTGCTCAGAGACATGAAGAAATCATGACTAATCAAACCCCTGATGTGCATCAGGCACTGCACCTACTGTTTGTTTCCTGGGCTGCCTTACAATGAAATTTTAAGAATCATTACTGATGCTTAAAAATACTAACACTTGTTTTTACGGCCAGCTACCATCTGCTTAAGAATGCACCAATATTCTCTCCGAACTTCGCTGTTTTACACAGGTCAGAGAGTCTCCAAAATTCTGTTTGCTCTACGACAGGTAGCACACAGCACCACTCTAATAGCTGTGAGTGGGCTGCAGGTTAGATGGGTGTGTAGCATCTACTAAATGATGTCTAAGCTCATAGCGTGAGAATTTTCATGTTTCGTATTTACTGAAATACCTGTTAAAGTTGTACAGGATATCCCTACAACAACGGTATCAGAACAGATTTGGACCTCTTTGCATGGTGCATAAAAAGGAAAATGGTATCAAACAAATATAATCCATCAAAATCAAGTACTCCAGCAGAAACACATTAGCAATAATGCAAACGGTAGAATTAGGAATTACAAAATAGTTTAGCCTGTATTGGTGGTAATTCATTAAAAAAAAAAAATATCTTCAAAAGTTTCTATCTAAGAAAGCTAAATATGTATCCAAGCAGAATTAAACAGCCAAGCACAATGGGTTTATGACAGCTGTATCAATGAACTTACATAGCTCATTGTCTTCAGCAAGTGCAAGATGGTTTCCTTAGGTGCATCTTGAGACGTAACAGAGCACCCATTGGAATCTTCTTTCCTTACTATTAGCAACTGAACTACAAACACCAAGTCTCCAACCTACTCCAATCGAGTGTTTGGGACAAGTAGTGTATTCACAAGCCTTTTCATATGATTAAGACTAAAATCGTGGCCTCGGCACACAAAAGATATTTCAACATTTTCTTCTAACGTTTCTTGTTCTGCTCCAGAAGCTGTCCATCTGACTTGTGCATTTCCCAAAGATGACTGAAGTTCCACAGAAATCAGGAAAAAAAATAAACTGTGAGGAAAGGCTTCCTATGGAGGATTCCTTCTGAGAGGGCTTAAGGTGTTGTCAAAAGCCATACTAGTTGACTCCTATCAGTTTTAAAAACAGTATCGCAGGATAAAAAAGAGAGAAGAGACAAATATTACTCTCAAATAGAGGAAAACAAGAATAGGAAGTGCAGAGTTAAATATAAGCCATTGTAAGAGCGCTAGGTGGAATCCAACAGAGGCAACAGGGAGGAGGCAACCAGTAGGGGAAGTTTGGATGTAATTAGACGGTGCAGGGACAAAGTCAAATATATGTAACGAGACCAAACAGAGAGAGGCACATGGCCTGGTTTAACATTAACTGGGACTAAAAGGGTAAACTTCCAGGCCTTACAGTCAAAGATCACAATTTTTGAAAGGAAAAGCCTTCTCAAACTTTTCTTTGTCAAATGAATAAACAAACAAGCAAGGGAGAGATGATGCCGAAATACTGGTTAATGAAATAATTACGGGAAATGTACAGGGCTGGGGCTGGTGACAGAGGAATTTTTTAACTTTCATAGCATGCTTCAAGTCTTTCTTGACTATTTATTTTCCATACTTCTCCAATTAAACATAAATAAAGTTTAATTTCTATTCTGAATACTTAGCAGTATGTAGCAAAGTATTATGATAATTGTATAAAAATGCAATTTATTTTCAATATTTAAATGAGTTACACAGACATCTTCATCTTAATCAGACCTGTAGCTGTTAAAGAAAGTACACTAAATGTAATCTGAGTGTCCAGATTCTAAATACATGCCCAGATATAATCATGATTAGGACTACATAGTTACATAAATAGCAAGTATGATTGCACATAAATGATTATTCTTTCTGAAAATAAATTTTGAGACATCGTTTATTGTTAAGATGTGGAGCAGGAGCTACCATCAAAATTTTACCATCTAAAACTTAATCTTCAGTGGAGTTATCTGAAAATTAAACTAGTGTAACAAGTCATTCAAATTCCCAACCTTAATTTCTTCTATATTTCATTTATCCAAGGATTAAACAATTTCACAACTGAGGGTCCTCTTACTCTCAGGAACCCTACTGGTATGGTATGAAATCCTGATGTATTATTAGTGTTCTTCATCTGCATATTTACTTAATATCATAATTAGTTTCATCCAAGTATTATAATAAAATTTGATTACGACATCAGTTATAGAATTCAGGCAACCCCCTGCAGCTACACTAGGAAATCACTTTTGAAAACACTCACATTCATCTTTTCCATCCCCCTCCATTCTTCAGTTCTATCTTCAACCAGACTAGAATTGCCTTCAGAATTTCTAGTAATCTTCTTGCACACTTATTCCCAATGTGTATCTTCTACCTTCCACCTTTCCTGTTTTTCCTATTAATTGATCTAGTCGTTTCATATTTCCGTTTTCTTATCTATTTCTTCATAATGCCATTTTAGTCAATCTTTCAACATTTCAAGGTCACTTTTTTGATTCAAGGTATAACTGGCTTAATATTTCTTATTTTTAAAGTTTCTTCTGCAAGTTTATTTTACCTTCTTTTTCCTAGGTAATTCATGGTGCTTTCCTGAACCTGCTCCACTCATAAAATGTTTCAATTTACAAGCAATTAATGTTGAAAAATCCATCTCATTTCTTGTTTCTTCTAAATTGTTTTCTGATAAACAGTTTGCTCTTCTTTTCTGTAGCTTGATATCCAGTTCTGACAAAATGGATCAACATCACTCCAAATCTGAACCAGTGTAAAACTAGGTATCTAAAAGGATCAGTAATGGAGGAGAGGAAAAGAGCAAATGTGATTTAAAATAATCCCAACAAACTCATCTGCATGCAGGGATCATTTAAGCGCCATTCAAATCCCATTCAACTTTATTCATTTTCTAACAGGCTGTGTTGAGATAACACTTTGGTCTGCTCATCAATCTCTCACTTATTTTGCAGGCAAACAATCTGCTTCTGATCACAAGTAAGTCCAGACTACTAACCAGACCATACAACCAATTCAGCTGGGGCCAAATTAAAGTTTGTCCCATTCTTCACAGTTGTTCTCCTACCTGCAGGATAAGAGAAGATCTATCTCAAGTATTTATCTCCTAATTTCTTTACACCTTGTGCCAGCAGTCAAAAACGTTGAACATTCTCCATTTAGTATATCTTGCTGTCATTTTTGGGATTTAGTAGATTTTCACATATAAAAATCTACTGGAAAGTCTACTATACAGAGATGCTCTGCTCACATATACATAATTCCATACCTAGTAACTTTCTCTTCCCATGTGAAACTCAAGAGAAAACAAAGTAACTTTTTCATCTTTAATGGTCCTTTTCCAGTTCTACCTCACTCTCACCATTCTTACCAAACACTAGAATGTTTTACAGTGTGGACCTTTCCACTATCTTTTGACTTGACTGCAAGTTACTTCCTTCCTCCTTCCTCTTTTGCTTCAAACACTTGTCTCGAACTTCTGCCATTTAACAATGTTAATTGGTACAAATTTAGGACCTTCGGCAAATAATGACAGAATCCTTCACTGGGTCAGGGATCCAAATGGGAAGAACTAGATTTGACATAACTTTCCTTTGGCTCTCAGAAACTACTTGCTTTCCTCCTTGTACAAGCTCTCCACTGGGGTCAGTTTTTAATTCTTGGAAAAGTTCTTTAAATTTTTATTTTAAAACTTAAATTATATTTTTACTGCTCTTAATTGTTCTTATATTCAGGAAACCCCTTGGGTCCAAGTGAATCGAAATTTTTCTTTTTGCCCCAAGATGTCCAAAACCTCTTAAAAGCTGACAAAACACATGTCCTCTTTTCATTATTTACCAAAACATGATGTAAAATCATAGTTTATTATTTTCCATTTCCAGATACCAATAATATTGTCAACACATAAAAGGAAGCAAGGCATAAAAAGTACAAGGGATTTTCTTCTTCCCTTTCAAAGTCCTGTAGAAACATTTACCATTATTTTTATTAAAATTGGCTTCCTACTATGCACACACACAGAATATTCCAGCAATTTTCATTTCATTTTTTTAAAAATGAAAATCAGAAATATGTAGAGTCCCAAATTGTGAGTAATACAGTTTGCATCCTTGCCTAGGCATTTCTTCCCTTCTTTTTGTTATTCCAAGTGTGTCACTCATAAAATGAAACAATCTAGTTTTTTCCCGTATATCTATCCATCCACCTCTCCTTGGATTACAGAGGGATACAATTTTGCCTCTAAGCAATACAATTAAATATAAAAGTCATTGAAGTGCCCTATGCTACTAGAAGTTATTTGTCTTTGCTAGTAACAGAAAACAATACCATATATTACATTCAGCAGCTGTCCATTTTTTTATTAAGTCTGCCAACTACCAATACATACCCTAAAGTCATTATATGAATATATCTTGTATATTTACCACCTAGGTAAAACATTACATTTAAAAATTCTTTTAACTGACTCCACTTTCAAGATTTAGAAAATATAAGCCAGGTAATCCAAGTGCCTTGTATGATCTCCAATTTTACATTTGAAGAAACATCATACTATTGATAAGTTTAGATCTATTTGTTCCAGGAAAGGCCTAAAAGTTTATAAAACAACATGTGTTTACTGACTGAAATAAAAAAATTCTGCACCCAGTAGGAATCCATACTTCTTAACTTAGAAAAACATTGGTTTAAAACTATCTTTTTCAGACTGACAGTCTACTTAACTCTGATCTAGACTGAAAGTACATTAAAGCACGACTATTTTCCATGTTTAGGCAGTGCGAAAAGTGCCAAGAACATCTCAGCATTTTTATTCAGTTGTTCAGCCCTAATAGTCTCAATCCCAGCTATTCAAGTGAGTGTGGGACAAAAGGGAAATCTCCGAGAGAGAGGATAAGATGGAAAAATATCTAATCAAAACAGCAATCACTGTACTTCCTCTAGGATATGAGCAGGTAAAGATCTCCCTATTCCAACCTAGTATTTCTTAAAAAAATAAAATAAAATAAAATAAAATAAAATAAAATAAAATAAAATAAAATAAAATAAAATAAAATAAAATAAAATAAAATAAAATAAAATAAAATAAAATAAAATAAAAAGCACAAAATTGTTTTAAATTTTATTATTCATACTATATATGTTTTTATAGAACAGAGTAGTCTTCTATCATCACATATGTCTGTGCTCTTGCTCAACATTATGCAGAACTAGTTTTTAGGTCTTTATCACAGAATCATAGAATGGTTAGGTTTGGAAGGGATCTCAGAGATCATCTAGTTCCAACCCCCTGTCATGGGCAGGGACACCCTCCACTATACCAGGTTGCTCAAATGTGAAATCTTGGTTAAATCACACAGGCAACCTACAAAAAATGTTAACTGTCCAGCTCCTGTCTAAACTGTTAATGTCCAACAATTTCAGTGGTATCGGGATTTAAATACCTTTAGGCTGGAACACCTCTGCTATGAAGACAGGCTGAGGGAGTTGGGGCTGTTCAGCCTGGAGAAGAGAAGGCTCCGGGCTGATCTTATTGCAGCCTTCCAGTACTTAAAGGGGGCCTACAGGAAAGCTGGGGAGGGACTTTTTACAAGGGCATGTAGTGATAGGATAGGGGAAATGGAAGAGGGCAGATTTAGATTAGATATAAGGAAGAAATTTTTCACTCAGAGGGTGGTGAGGCAATGGAACAGGTTGCCCAGAGAAGTTGTAGATGCCGCATCCCTGGAAGTGTTCAAGGCCAGGTTGGATGAGGCTTTGGGCAACCTGGTGTAGTGGAGGGTTTCCCTGCCCATGGCAGGGGGGGTTGGAACTAGATGATCTTTGAGGTCCCTTCCAACCCTAACCATTCTATGATTTTGTGATCTGGATCTCAGTCTCTCAGTGCCTCCACTATTTTCCAACTACAGATTAAGAAAGCTGCCCACACCAACAAGAGAGATACAAGAATTACTAGGCACGCACATGATACTTCCTTTGATAAAAGCCTTTTATTCCCCAGATTGTCAAACGAAAGCACAAAGTGCCATGGGAAACCTGTCCCTTTACAACAGTCTCTGGGGAAAACAATATCTCTGTTGGCAGGTAATATTTGTACTTTTCCCTAGGAAGTACACTTAGGCATGAATCTAATTACATCTTTGTCAGTAAACTTGCAGCTGCAGACAAACATACTGACTGCACGGCTCACTGTTCTGGCAAACGCACTGGAAACTCAGCCAATCATTCACAGAATAAAAACTATATGACTAAGGTGGCACGAGTTCCCAAGTCCATTAACAATCCATGTGCGCTACAAAATGGTACGGATGAAGGGGACTGTGCTGTCTGCTCACTCTCAGTAAATACCTTACACGAAATTAAGTTGTTTTGAAATACACAGTGCCACTATTTTGTGTCTTCAAGACAAAGAAGCAGTTCTGTGAGAGTGATGGCAGGAATTTCAGAGCCTTGCAAGACCCAAGCTCTATGACAGCCCCAGAACCATTATAACTTGAACTCCGTGATTGTTCCCTGAAAGAAAGGTAATGATCAGCTACAGCCTGCAATTTTCACATACCTGGAGATTTCAATTATATCCCTCAACACAAACAAGGAAAAAGCAGGGCAGGTGCTAAGGACACCTCTGCTTAAAAGCTTTATTCTGTTTACCACTGGAAGGTTTCACCAGGAGCAGCGACTTTTACCATTTCCATTCAGTCTGATGCTGCATTCATATTGCTTATACTTCAGTTATTTTTTTTACTCAAGTTTTGTACCCACCCTCCTGCTCTGTTCCTGGGCAGCCACTGTGCAGCTCAGACAACTTTAAGCTTTGACTGGTGGTACAATCTTAGGCTGACAGTCCATATTTGCACTTCATATCCCTCCAAGGTCCCTAAAACTCATGTTCTTTTATTTACTTCAGGATAAAACTGAGTCTGGACATGTCCCTTGAAGCTAATCAGCCCTACATTCCATACTGCTTGCAGCCATATAGTGAAAAGCACATTTCCTTTACATTTCTCTGTCCTGTGGCCAGAATGACGAGGATCTCACACTAAGCGTTAGGCTGCGTCAAAGTGAGTAGCGGGACATTTTTGACCTTTTGGCACCGTAAGTCACTGTGGGAAATGCTGAGGCTCAAAGCGACGGGAAAGAGCCTGGACACAGTGCCCTTAAAAATAAAAAACAAGCAATAGATATCAGAGAAGCTCATTTTCCACTGAAGTCGGGAAACAGATTCTGAATCTGGTGAGACAGCAGTATAACCAACTGGTTCAGAAGCATAATGTTTTTTCCTGATTTAAGTACACCGTGAAAACTTTTATCATTAATGTTTAGATTTCATTTAATTCAGATGTAAAATTTCTTTCCTCATTTCTCTATGTAATTGTCAGAACAAAAATAGCAGAAGATATAATTTTAATTATTTCCATGATGGCAGTTTGAGTTAACTAATCCATTAACCAAGAAACGAGGCTGCTTCTTGCCTTGGTACTATCTTTACTGTGAGCTGATAAACTGGAAGAAAAGTCTATGTGGAAGGGCTACAAAACAATCAAGAGCTTTTCATCAATAACTGAAATTATTGTCATATCCAAAATGTGGCAAATATACTAACAGGGCTGGAACCGTATCCTTCTGAAAACACTGAATCATTTACGTTGCAGAGATTCAGGGGCCAAGGATACATGATTCAGTTAGCGTTTGGTATCAGACTGGGAGGAGCATGAAGAAACAGGGGACATCAGTAATTTCCAGGGTATGTTTTTCAATATAATAGTAACAGACTTGAACAGCACAGGATTACTATACTCCAATCTTCTCCAAATTTCTAGAACTCAAAGAATTCCCTTTCCTTATTTTTATGTTTCCTTATTATGACTTTGTCATTGAAACTGTGTTTTACGATCTTACTTTGAATGAAATCAATTGAATACTTCATTCACAGACTCAGAACTCTAACGTATTGGCATCACAGTAGACCTCTTTCTGATTTTAGTTCAGACTAGTTCACCCAGTATGCATCTATATAATTTTAGATTACCAATGCATAAAAAGCTGATTTTTTTTCCTGTTCTTTATAAATGTAACATGAATCAAAAAAAAAAAATTTGCTTTCACATTCAAAGTGCAGGACAGACTAACTCACCAAATGTCATCACCACTGATTTTTCCCCTCACACCTCATTTATACCTGTTTCTTGGATTTTATTCAGGTATAGAATTTGCATTTAGATTGCTCTCCTGGAGGAAAAAAACCCAAACCAAACCACTCTGAAATCCTGTGACTTCTTTTAACCTTAATGCAGCAACAAACACAATGATTGCATGTGGCTGAAAACATTTTAGCATATCAAGCTGCATTTCAGTATTCCCCGTTTAATCAATCCACAGTTGTCACCATCGAGTATTATTTTATCCCTTCCTTATTCAAACTGTAAACAAGATGACAATGGTCAAGATTACACTTTGTGTTATGAAAACTTAGATAATATTTCCTTCTATGATAAAGGTATAGTTAGAAAAACCAAATAAACATATAAAGATGAAAACAAACATGTGACACTTAACAAGAGAACAATCTTGAACTTTTCAAAAATAGTAGTTAACCAAAAAGTCTTAAAAATACTGAAATACAGTTGCAGGAGGAAGCAGTCATCAATCTGGAATTGTGGGATTCATATTGGCAATAAATAGTAGACTTACCATGTTTTGATTTAATTCTTCAAATGCAGACATTTTGAAAGCAAGGCTAATAATGTGATCATATGATATTACAAATACAGTACATAATTTCTGCTAGTATCTGTAAATTCCTTCTAACAACTCTTTATCTCATTTTTAGCAATGGAGGAAATCTGATGACAGATTGTTTATTGGGTCATTAACCCAACATGAAATTTCCATCTATTAATTCTTCCCATTACTTTTTGAAAACATAAATAAACCTCCTCTTAGAATATTCTTCAGGCAACATAAAATATGAATTCATGGCATATGAGACAGCTATATACAAGAGAACATGCAACACCCAAAAAACACAGAACTGCAGCACTTAATTAATAAGCAGTTTGAATTTCTAGTATTGCAAGCAATCCTTTAAGGGAGACTGACTTCTTTAAAAAGAGATAAGCGATTGATAATCTATTAACAGCCTGACCTAGAGCTTCATACAAATTTAAATAAGCACAAATAAAATTCTATGAAGCAATGAAATGAAATTTAAGTACAAGAAAAATTTAAAAAGTGGCAATACTCACATCTGTTTGAGGAAAGAGATAAAAGAGGCCTCCTCCTCCTGCAGAAATGCTGGCTGTTGAAGCTAACAAAGAGATGGGTAGTGAGAGGGATCATGTATTCTTTAAAAGGCCTAAGAGAGCAAGCACAGCCTGTTCACTGCCTTAAAACCTGCCTCAAAATCTATTGAAGTCAAGAGGAAATCTTTGCCCTGAATTCTGTGTGATCTGGATTAACTCCAAAGGCTCTGTCTCGTCTTTGGGGCTCATGTGTGCCAGCAGGCTCCAGTTGCCCTGCCCAGTCTGTAGCCTCCATCTCCGCAATCACGTCCTCCTGCACCATCCTCAAGAGCCAGGCGATTGCTGATGAACAACCAAGTTGTCTTGGGTAGACTTGAGGGTTACAGGCTGGTCGGGACAACTGAAGCCTGCTGGTGAACCCAGGGCCCTGATGGCTACAACCTGCCAACAGTAAGAATGACATGACTGAGTTGTCACCCGAGTGTACGCACCCCTCTTTTATGTCCCACGATTTAAAGCAATGCACTAAACCAACATTTGTAATAGTCATTTACATTTTTTAGCGTATCTACAGTAAGCTTGCTAACCAAAGTCAAGTTTTGAACACATCAACAGAAAATGTTATGAGTAGTGTTGTTTAGTTGTAGAACAAAAGGCCAACAATAAGCAAGAAGCTACCAACCATCACATCCTTAACTTCCACTTAAAAGCGCAACATTTGTTCAGGGCTGTTCACCGTTCATTACTGCTTTTGCTCACCGCCATCAGAGCGTGCTTGTACAAGCCATCATTGCATGCTGGGCACCAAAACGAAAAGGAGAGGTCTGCTGTACCTAATGAGCCCATGCTCTGTGCATATAATTACAAAAGGAATATAACAACACTGGCTGAGTTAAATCTGATGGTAGGCAAAATAGATCTTTTCAGACCGAGATAAAACTGGTTTGAACACATGCCATTTGCTGCATTTGGCACAGAAGCAGCCACAATACAGCTTGCTAAAAGTACTTCTCACTCTCTCAAGAGAAGAGCATTTATGAGAAGTAGCAGTCATAGATTCTCAAAGATATAAAGCTGTCAAGAAAATGCTAATTTAATCAAATGAAGGTTTCCATAGGGTAGAAATTCACCGTGATCTCAATGTGAATTTTCAGCAGAATTCACAACTAGTATAGTATGCTACACATGAGATGATGCTTCACCACAGATTTATCTTGCATATAAAGTAACGTTTAAGTACGAAACAAACAGAGCCATAGATATCAATACAGTGTGCATGATAGCTGATGGGTGACAGTGACAAGGCTGCCCAATATTCTGAAATCTGATCTGTGTTACACAAATTTAAAAAACAAACCTTACAACGTGCCAAGGACTTATCTTCCACAGACATATTCATAAGTAATTTTACTAAATTAATCTTTAATCAGTAGTTTTTAAGTTCTACAGCTGCAGTTTAGCTGTGCTGGGTATCTTATGCACATTGGATACAAAATAATCTCAAGTACAGCAAGGATAACTAAATCTGGCCCATATGAATAAGGGTTGGTACCAACAAGTTCCTCTTGCTTGCTCATGCAACCCTGCCCAGTGAACTAGCCCAGTAGCCAAAGCATCGCTCAAGATCCTACATGCAAGCGCACAGGTCTACCAGAAAATTTTCTGTTGAGACATTCATCCAGCTGAAAAGAATTTGTGCCATCGGTGATACAGAACCTGCTTCTATGTCTCTAGGGTTGAGCCAGACTAAACTGCTCTCTAGGCAGTCCCAATTTTCATGTCTGCATGCATCTCTGCATGGAGTCCTCTCTACAAAACTCTTGCCAACTTGGTACAGTTCATACATTATTTTAAACAACCATTGAAAATTAAAAATATCTTTAGAAACATAGAAATTAAATACTGAATTGAATCAGGAGTCTCTGTAAACACGCGTCTTGCCGTTAACAGTCAACACAAAAGCCTGAAAGAAGGACCACAAAGAAGCAAGTGAAGTGCACAACGTGCACAGATGGGGGAATGGCAATGAGCTTCCATTTCCACCACCTCTCACAGTAACCTCTAGGACTTAGGCAGAGGAACAACTTCAGATTCATTAGTGATAGGACAAGGGGCAATGGCTTTAAACTGAAAGAGGGGAGATTTAGATTAGATATAAGGAAGAAATTTTTTACATTGAGAGCGGTGAAGCACTGGAACAGGTTGTCCAGCGAAGTTGTGAATGCCCCATCCCTGGAAGTTTTCAAGGCCAGGTTGGATGAGGCTTTGAGCAACCTGGTGTAGTGGAGGGTGTCCTTGCCCATGGCACGGGGTTGGAATCAGATGATCTTTGAGGTCCCTTCCAACTCAAACCATTCTATGATTCTACGTACCAACATAATTGTTACAACTATTGATCATTTACATATATACTTTTTTGGACCTTACTAAGTTTTTTGATACCAAATACTAAAATGTACATTTTTCCAGTCTAAATCATCAAAAACTATATGTTAATTATATTTTACTAAATAGTATTCAACAGATACATACTATATTATGTGTTTAAGCATCAATTCACACTAATACCATTAAAGCTGCTAGCTTCCTAAGACAAACTGAACAGACATTTACAGTATCATACATACGCATGCATACATATGATATGATAAAAATAATCTCCTTGTTCCAAACTTTAAATGTAACTAAATTTTTTAGATTAAATTAGATGTTGGAAATAACATGTCAATGAGATACACTCTAACATTTTACAGATTGCAGTTGTGAATATAGAATCTGGTTTTGGGGCTTTTTGAAACATGGTATGAAATTACAAAGAGTCTAATTGAAGATTGAAAGTTTCCTGGGAAATATTTTAAGTGAAACTGTGTTTCTCGATGAAGCAGTAATAGCATTAGGAATTAGTTTAATAAATGCAAGCTGACTGAGACTCCATTTTTAGTGTTTCTCAATGCAAAGCATGACTCAGTGTTTACTGAAGTTAACAGCATTCCTTTCATTGTCATCAACAGATTTCCAATGAGACTCAAAGCACATTCACTTTATTCACATTATTTAACAGTATAAATGTATGTACATCTAAACTGCAACCTAACAGTAAAAACGAAGAGATGCTGAACAACATTGAAATAACAGGAGTTTTTTGCAACATCTGGTCTGCTGTTTGCAATCTGCAGTGTTCCACCAGACGGTGGCAGGTTCTCTAAGACCTCAGCAGACCATGGCTATTGTCAAAGCAAGTATCTAATTTTGCTCGGTATTTCACTGATCATACAACCAAACGCTATGCCACTTCATACACACCCAAAACTCTTAAAAGAACTGGAGTCAATAGTTTTATGAGAGTGCCGCTGGCAACCATTTACACTTATATGGGTCTTAGATTATTTTATATATTTGTAACACAAATAGGTGCATCTGTGTACACAAATGCACATACTTATGCAATACTGATATCTAGTAAACACTGGTATTCATAATTCTTACATTGGCCTATTCTGGTTTTTATTACTTACTTGCTAATTTCAGAGTATTATTTAAAAACGCAGAAAGTGCCCATGCACTGCAGCATAAACCTGCAATCCATGACCTGAGGTTTCTTTTTATGAGTTTCTAACTGTCTCCTATTCATTCCATCCCTTAATCAAATCTGCTACTGCCACCTCCAATTTCTGATTAAATATTCCAATTAGACGAACTTTAAAAAGTGCCCCAAAGAGCAAGTAATTTCTCCAGCTGGTGTTTTATTACTTTTTCTCACTTGAGTCTCGCTCTTAGCTATTAATAAAATAGTTTATCATTTAACTAACTGAACTGATTGGCTGAAGACTTTCTTGCTTAATAAGCAGACAGTGTTCTAGGTGAGCTGACATGAGATCTCTTTCCTAGCAGAAGTACTTCAGCCAGCTCCTATGAACATGTGTGCCAACACAGTCTTTCTCAATACAGAATCTCAACACACCAGGTCAAGTACCACAGAGGCTGAGCTGTTCCTACCTGTGAAACAAAGGCAGCTCTAAACAAACCGTGCTCTGAAACTGTACGCAGGAAATTTTCATCTGACACAGCACTGCTAGTTAGCCTGGCTGAACAAGAAGACTGGGATACTGTTTCTACAGTAGCAGGCTTGGCGTTTTTAAAATACACAATGCTATTGGCATTGGTTTGGCTTTGTTTTTATTTGGATGTCCAGGTACATTACCAATGAGGTGTGCTTGAAGAATTAAGTTTAAATACAAGTTCAGAAAAGCATACAAGTCTTAAGACCTAGCAAGAAACTTCAAACTAACCTGTGAAGTTCAGCATTTTCTTAAAACAACATCAACAAAAAAATTAGGATTTACCTTACCAGATAACATCAAAAATCAGAAGAAAAGGTACAAACAGTTAATTAATACAGAAAGCCATGTCTACATACTCAGCTGGATAAAGGAAACAAGGGAAGATATATGGAGCCTCAGGGTTTTATGCCAAAAAATACTTAATTCCTAATTCTTCTAACAGCGTAATGGACCCAGTTTTCCTTGGAGCAAAACCTTCTATACTTGTTTTTTAAAAAATTCTATGTTCTGCACAATTATTTCCTTTAGAGTCTGTGAGTCTGTTTTTCTTCTTCCTAATATCATAAAGAAAATCTTTACTTTTAACAAAACTTTGATTCAAGAATACAGGACTGATTTGCACATCGTTAATTTTTTTCTGATGTTAAAATAATCAACAGTCTTGGAATGCTTAAAAACTCAGCGTCCTTCAAAGGTTAGCTTCCTAATATACTTAGTAGAATAACACTAAAAGCACAGGTACAATATAAACAAGAAACTGTACTCATTTAGAAAAATATGGGGATGATCATATGCATAATGGTTTGCTGCAAAGCTTTTATGAAAAAATAACGTAAAGAGCATCAACTCACATTTGAATTGGAAACAGCTTTAAATCAATCTTTCAGGAGAATTTATGAGACCCATTATGTCTCAGTGTGGAATCTTCTATACTCTTGAAAATGAGTATGTCTCTTTAAACATATATTTTTATATTTATTGGCTAGTGCAATCCCAAATATTCATAATACATTTTTAAAATTCTTACATTTGTTGACTCTGTTCTGCATTAAAAAGCAAATATTTTAAATGTCTAGGAATGACCACTTTTCATATAATGCTGTTATTCTGATAGAGTATAGCATATGAACTGACAAGCATTTAATATAAAACCAGAACAAACTCTCAGGTATGTTTTATGAATATTTGCTTTTGATTTCTAGTCCCTGTTC
The DNA here is from genome assembly GCF_009769465.1 of Tauraco erythrolophus. NCBI lineage: Eukaryota > Metazoa > Chordata > Aves > Musophagiformes > Musophagidae > Tauraco > Tauraco erythrolophus. The sequence continues at coordinate 29,649,997 of NC_141467.1, forward strand.
CCAAATACAAAACGACCTACCCTTTAGCATCTGCGAAGCCATGTGCATGAGAATTTCTATTGACTTCAACTAGACTTAATTAAATTGTCATTTACTTACTCATGAGGTAATATATTTGCATGTAGAAGTCACTCATGGGATAAAACTTTCCAATAATACAGAAGGTAATGTATTTAGGTGGAAATTCCTAGAGGATCTGAAAACTGGAGGTCAGGACTTCTAACGACCAGAACAGATGACAATTTTTGAAATGCCTCCTTCATCTTTACATAGAGAAGCACGGTATCCTTGAGGGAAAATAGCAGAAGTTCTGTGATGGGCTAGGATCTGATTAGAAGGGAAAGGACTGGGACAGCTCCTTCAAAAACTGGTAAAGCTCAAGAAAAGAATGAGAACATGCATTAACATTCAGTTATCCCAGGTGACAACTGAAAACAGAGGCTTAGTTAAGCCATATTCCTTTTCCCTCATGTCTTTCTTCTGCATTCAGCTCTGGGGCTCCCAACATAAGAAGGACCTGGACCTGTTGGAACGGGTCCAGAGGAGGGCCACAAAGATGATCTGAGGGCTGGAACACCTCTCCTATGACGAAAGGCTGAGAGAGTTGGAGTTGTTCAGCCTGGAGAAGAGAAGGCTCCAGGAAAACCTTATTGCAGCCTTCCAATGCCTAAAGGGGGTCTACAGGAAAGCTGGAGAGGGACTTTTTATAAGGGCGTGTAGTGATAGGACAAGGGGCAATAGCTTTAAAATGAAAGAGAGAAGATTTAGACTAGATCTAAGGAAGAAATTTTTTTACAATGAGGGTGGCAAAACACTGGAACAAGTTGCCCAGAGAAGCTGTGGATGCCCCATCCCTGGAAGTGTTCAAGGCCAGGTTGGATGAGGCTTTGAGCAACCTGATGTAGTGGAAGGTGTCCCTGCCCATGGCAGGGGGGTTGGAACTACATGATCTTTGAGGTCCCTTCCAATCCAAAACATTCTATGATTCTATGAAATTTCCAGGATAAAATGCTCAGAATAAACAGATAAATTCTTGTCTTTGCACATAAAAGTAGTTGGATTTTTAAGAAGTGCTACAGTAGGAATTTTTCTCCCACAACATAAGAAAAACTTATCTCCTTCCAACTCACAGGTTTTTTGAGAACATTCTCTGTGTGTTTTCTCATTAATACAACTATGCACATTAAATACAAATTTACTGCAGCATAGTCTAATCTTCTGTTATTCAACATGACAGTGACAGTTAAAACTCCCTAAAATTATGAAAGAACAATTGCCATTTGAAGGGAAAAAAGATATGATGAATGCAATGTTTTAAGCTCCAGGACAGAAAATTCTAGGGACTTAAAAAGGCCCAGGGGATTAAATCCTTCCTAAAAGACAAACACTTTAAATAACAGCGGAGAAAATGCAGTATTTGGAAAACTTACTTAATTAAACATATAGTATACTTCCCTAAGTTTTAGGTAAAGTTCCATTTCCATTATTCATAGAAATGAGTCGACTGAATTGCATGAAAACTCTGTGTATTACTTACAATTTCTATGGCCTCTAGGGATTTGCTTTGAAAGAGAATCTTAGAGTCAGATTATTTGCAAGAAATCAATAAATAGTTTTTTCTTTCCATTGGAAAAACTGCCAGGAATAGCAGTGAGATCTTAGCTACTCAAAAATGCATAAACATCAGTTCTTGAATGCAGAGCTAGACTCTCTTCAGGCTAATTGAAGCAAGGCTGCCTAATCCTGCCAGACTCCAGGGAAGCCTCCTGAGAAACGAGCATGCTCCAGGTTATATCACAATTGGCTCTGTCTTTGGGGTTACAGTTTAAACCTGATCTTTCTGTGGCCAGAAAGATAGATACTTGTGTGTGCAGGCAAGCATGCGTTGGGGACCACTGAACTGAGGTTTCTGTCGAAATCAGGAATCTCACCAACCTTGTCCCTGTGCTTTTTTTTCCCTCCTTCAGTTCTTAACCCTTTTTTAGGATGAGAAGCTCCTAGCTCCAGCTGCCTACAGACTAAGAAGTTCATTTGAGTCCACCACTTAAAACATTCTGGAAGAAAAAGAAACAAGCACTTCAAAAAGACAACTGGGTCCATTTTAAGAGAGGTGTTTCAAAGACATAGGATGAATTTTTCCATTTTGCCTTGCATGGTGAGAGAGTTCGAGCAAACCATACTAAGCTACATGTGCAACTTCTTGACAGAAAGTGACTCAAGACTAATCTCATCCTTACTAAATTACTCATTCCTTGTACAGTGCCCACCTGCTTTAATCTTTGTTCCTTGCATCCAGCTCATTCAAAACACTGGTGCTAAAGGCCATCTTCCAATTGCACTCTCTCCTGGCTCACTCATTGGCTCCCACAGTAGCTCTTTTGAACTGAGCACTCCAAACTACCTTCTCATCCTCATTTTCCTTACCTACACTGCTTGATATTTAGTTATCTCCCCTGCAAACTCGTTCCACCTTTACACATCCCCTGATCATTCCATTTCTTTGTTTTTGATGGTGTGCCTTTCCAGGACAGTCACCAAGCTATACCGCTTTCTACACATAAACAGCTCTCTGAAATACACCTAGTAAGTAATCTGAGATTAAATCTTTAAATAAAAACCGATGCGGTGGATGACAAACTGTTACTTATCCTCTAACTTTGGATAGAGAAAGGATATCTATGCCAGAGAAATAAGTTTTCATGAAGACTTCAATGTATCTTGGATATCCTTTTGGTCTAACTTTACTTTCAATCAATTACGGGTGCAATTGTCAGTTTGATAGATCGAAATTCAGCTACTGCTAATCATGTTCAAAAACTGTAAGCCTTAAATCCAAGTTGTGTAGCCTAGAGTCTTTTAACTAGTAGCTTCTGTAGAAAAGACTGCCTTGCCTTATAGTGCAGTACTAAGTAGGCTCACACAATTAATTATCATTCATGCTTTCAGAACAAAGTTGTGAGGAAAAATTAAATTAAATCCCAAATCCACCTTCAGTCTTCTGAGCCTGGAAACATATCTAAATTATTCTGTGCACTTTTGCATGGAAGTAGTGGGGGGATTATGGAGGATTAAAACTGAAAGCAAGAATCTCTCCTTTGGCAATGGAAAAATTAATCTCCTCCTATGCCAAAAGAATGGACCTACTGTCTTATCAAATGTAGCTGTATAGAAGAAGCTTGGATTTACAGACAATGCAAGATTTCATTTTATTTAAAAAAAAAAAAAAGAAGAAGAAAAAAAGAGGTGGGGGCTGGGGGAGAGGTGAACAGCTTTTCCAACCAACTTCAAAAACTGTCTTGGAAGTTGTGGATTTTATAGTACCTTGAAAGGCAAATATTCTCCTTCTGCCCTATTCTTTACCACTTTTTTCTTTGTTTTACCTCTCTTTTTTAACTTACAGATTTATTTTTTTAATGTGAAAAACATGTTAGAAATAACATTTTATTAAAAAAAACCCTAACACTAGCTAGTAAGGTCACTCAGAAACTCTCCAGCAAATCAGTCAATTCATATAAGTCACCTTTCTTTTTGTAACCTGTATGTTTGAACCCTCCATTTCATTCCTCCCCTTCACTGCTTTGTGAGACTCCTGCACATTTCTATTATTATGGGGTTATGGAAAGAAAGGAAAGGTCCCTTACATATTACGTATCAGAAAATCAAATGAAATCCCACAGCGGCTTCACATATGCCATCTCTTGATCCACTTCCTGATGGTTCATTTTGGTGGGTTTGTGTTTTTTTTTGTTTGTTTGTTTGTTTTTTTTTGTTTTTTTTTTTTTTAATCAAGGAACTGAATACTTAAGAAAGAAAAAAAAAAGGAAAAAGATCAACAGCAATAGAACACAGTAAGCCCAACATTTTGGGGTTTTTAAAGAATCTGAAACATGTTCCAGTTTAAAAAAAGGTAAATGAAACTCAAAACAGAATACTGCTCATGTGTTTATACAAGGAACAATCATTAACCATTAATGGAGCTGGGTGGAGCCTGTATTTATCCCTTGTATTCCACAAAGATATTTAGCAAATGCAAGAGTTACTTTCACCAATTCGTCACCCATTTCAAAACTGAAGATAGTAGAAAACACTAGTAGTGTGATAAAACATCATTTCATTAAAGTTTCATTAAGCTCTGTAGAGTTTTAACTTATTGAAATTCATAAGGGAAATAACTGTGTACATCATATCGAAAGCAAGTATTGAAAGACCTGAAGTTAATTATACAGTGAATTATTTTAATGCTGTAATGAATTGATTACACTGCTTTCAAAAAGACAGTACAAAATGCTTGAATTATAACAATAGAAAACAGAGAAACAAAAACTAAGCCAAGGAAATAAGATACATTTCGAAAAATAAAAGATTAGAACAAAGAAGCCAAAAAAGTGACATCAAAAGCAAGCTGGAGTTTGAAAAATTTGTAGGCAGCTTAACTCACATCCACAATGAACTAGAGCATTATTCAGATGAGGGATGATTTGAATAAACTGTATGTTACATAAACTTAACAGTATGACTTAAAATTGTTGTGAAAACAAACCTGTGGCTTATATATCTCTTATTACAGAAAAGCACTTCAATCAGGGAGGGTTGAAAGGAGCATTGAGATTTTTTTTATTTTCTTGAAATCAAGCTGTTTTCAGCTTGATTTTCATTCAACCAATTTCAAAGAATGGATGAATCACTACTTACTGAAAGTTACTCTGGCTTTCTCCTACTACAAGAATATACATTTTAATCATGAAGCCCAAGAGAGTTTTACATGATCCAGCCTCAAAGTGAAGGAGGAGTTTACATAGTGATCACTGTTTGCTGTTCATTTTACATTAAAGCCTGATCGTCTGTCTCACTGTATTAAGTCACTTTTTGAATGTGTGAGAATTACCAAGTATTTTGCAGCTACCCAAAATACAAATGATGGCTAGAGAAATATGCTGCACTTCTAAAATGCTGCATCAGACCATAGACCACGGCTAAGCATGTCACTAGCTTATTTTTAAGTGAAAATCATGACTACGTTTTTCCTATTAGATATGAAATGTATGCCTTATGCAAGGTTTTTTTTATACTTTTTTACTTTCACTGTGCATTTAAGTTTACAGAAAGAAAATAACTGATTGTAGACAGTGTGTTCAACAACTGAAAACACTGTGGGTGTTTCAAATTAAAACAGGCAGATTTAAGGAACTACTACAAATATCCTACTTTACTCCCACCCAGTCATGTCTTTCTGTAAACTTTGACCGTTTCTTTTTATGATGATGACAGTAAGTCTGTGCAATGTTTGGTTTACCTAGCTCCCAGCTCCTTCTGTCCATTATTGCTAGCAAATACACGCTAAGGATTACTACAGAAAATTAATATATTATTAAAAATCCAAACTGTTCTGTTCAGTCTGACCGAACATCAATCCAAACCTGCGTGTATGAAAAATCAGTTCACTACATGGCAGATTTGCCCTCAGTTGTCTATTTTTACAGTCTTTTATTAATTGAAAAGATAACTTTGTTCCATTTCAGAGATCAGCTGTTGCTCTTCCTTTACTTTGACTTCTGCTGTCGGTGCCTGCAGGTGCATTTTTGTGAGGCTACCAAGCCCTTGCGGAATGTGGCGGCACTAATTACCTCTCATTTCCCAGAGACCTTGGACCACACTTTTAGCATACACGAGCACGCTTCACCATGATGCTCATACGATGCTTTGTAAGATGTTCTCTCGTTCAGATTGACCTTATGGTGCAGCACTGCGCTCTCCTCTAACTTTTGAATATATTAGCCACGTTCGATTGCGTTTGACAGAAGGGAGCTGCCTTAAACATATAAATTAAATTCTTACGAGTTTCATTAAAGAAATAGGTGGCTAAGTAGATCCTTAGATAATAATTTATAACTTAGGACCGTATGTAATCAAGTGGCAGCACCCAGAATGTAAGTCAGTACGTTGTGCTTAGTTTGTAAGCACACTTATGTGCTGCTGTTTCTCCTCAGCTAAACATATCAGGTAGGGGGGTACAGTGGAGACAAGGAATAAAAACCAGGGATGAGGGACAAATCCATAGAAAACCTAGGAATGTTAATTATGCTGTTCATGAAACAGCTTTGTTTGACTTCTACCAGACAGCTCTAAAAATAACCCAAACCACCAAAATCTATCTTTTGGAGTCCAGACAAGATATGTCATTCTGTGAGTTTTGTGTTGCACTCTCCCTCCTTACTATCTGTGTCCAATGTATCTGCTGTGCTGCACAACTTTTTAGATATTCACTGAAATCCCCATTGGTGGTTGCAACCAGTTTCAGGGTTTGCATCCGTCTGTACATTTGTAACTCTGCTGCTATCAGGGAATCACAGAACGTTAGGGATTGGAAGGGACCTCAAAGGATCATCTAGTCCAATTCCCCTGCCTGAGCAGAACCACCTAGATCAGATCACACAAGAACACGTCCAGGTGGGTTTTGAACATCTCCAGAGAAGGAGACTCCACAACCTCTCTGGGCAGCCTGTTCCCGGCTCCTTGTTCTGTAGCATATTGTTACAATAGGTAGTGCAACAAGTCCTTATCCACAGCTACGTCTTCTAGACATACAAATAAAAAAAACTTTTTGTCTTATTTATAGCAGTGAAACAAATGGGTTTATGATGATTGAATACTTTTAGTTCTTTTTGTTACCAATTTTGCACCCAAACCTTCCAGTTTCAGTTCCTGCTGTCTGCCTTAGCTGTGCTGATGTTATGTTTGCTCATTTGTTTTCAGCAGCAGGAATGCTTAGCCTCTCCAGTTTTGATGAGATGCAGAAGTCGGGTACAGTACTGGATTCCTGCACTTTTGTTTCATTTGAACAAGATACAGTGCTGCTTTTTTTCTCCAAAGATCTGACTACAAGGATTACCCAGAGCTCACTGGCTGACTATGGAATCATGCGTTTAGTGAGACAGACACTGATGTACTGACTGAAGCACAAACCCACGAGGACTTACACTGTTTGAAGGACAAGTGACTGAGAGACACTGATAAGAGCAAACAAAAGGATTATAATCAGCAACCTACTAACTGCAAACAGAGCTGCATGTTAAAAAATGGAAAGCCATTACACATGTCCCAAATCCAACAGAGATGAAACACTGCAGAAGTATCACCTAGTTTGTTTCTCCCAAGGAAAACCTTGTGAACCAAAGTTGTGCTGTGCCATTGCAAATATGACAGTCGTTAGCACCAGTGACTGTAGCAGCAATAAACCTCAGGTCTATTAAAGTGTTTCAGCCCTGCTATTCAGAGTGATTTGTTCTCTGCTGCTTCCTTCAGAGATATGTGTACACATACTCAGGTCTGCCACACAGGTTGGGGAATTCCCTCCACTGGAGCTTTTCAAGACTTGCCATGGTTACACAAAGTCACGGCTGACCTGACCTAGCGCTGGAAATAGTCACGCATTTATTTGTCAAATCTCACAGCAAAGAGCAACATGTAAAACCTCAGCCTGAGTCAGTTCTGGGTTAGCAGCAAAGAAAAACAAAACAAAACAAAAAACCCACAAAAGACCATTTCTGACAGTTAGGTCAACCGGCACTTGTTCCTCCCTAAACAATTTTTTCAAGATTGTCGTATACAGGTCTGACACATTTCATTTGTACAAGGCTTGAGGTGTGTTTTCCCTTGTGTTTTCTTCAAAACATAAAATTTATCTCACTTAACACCTAACTCATGACAGCAAAGAATTGCATTTAATCAAATGATAAATCACTGAACTGAGCAGAAAGCAAGGCTAGAGAGGGCCAGATGAGGGCAAACTTACTGCTAGCAGTCTGGGAGCTGGGCTGCTAGTCCACTGCAGTGGCAGGAAAGAGGTCTCAGGAGGCAGAGAGCAGCATGGCACTCTGAATGCCAGAGTGCTTCACTCCAGTTCTGAAGCTAATGGCCACAGAAGCCATCCCTGACAGGAAAAAGCCTTTAAGAGGAACACAAGCCCGTTGTGAAAGGAAGATGGAATCAGCTGAAGGGCAAAAGTCCCCTTCAACCAGTTAATAGGGCAAACTAAAGAGATCCTAATGAAACAAGAAAGAGTTCCCTTTTTAACCGTAAAGTACTACATTTTCATCAAGGGCATGAGGAACAAATAACAGCAGTGAGCTATGCAAAGGAAGAACAGGAGAGGACAGGTCTGTATACAGTGGTAGACAAATATTAAGAGCGAAATGCAGATTTTAGAAATGCACATTCCAAGGAAAATATATGTATTTTCAGAGTCAAATGAATTACTGTCATACTTATGCATGAATACAATGCACAGGCTTTGTCACTTGATTTTTGTAAATGCTAAGAATGTCAAGACAGGAAGTATGGAATACTGATGCATTATTACATGTAATTCTTTAACAGCAAAACTACTTACCCTCAGCAGATTCATAAACAAGTTTTAAAAATGGTTACTAATGTGTTCTAGAGGAAAGGGGGAGGACTCTGAGAGCTGATCTGGTTTTGGTTGGGAGGTTCAAGCATATGGATCATGAAGCTAACTATAAATCAGCACTGCACATAATAAATGTTTGTTCAATTCAAGTCTTTAAAAAAATATCACCAAAGCGCTGGAGGAATCAATGTCTTAATATTTTGGGCTTGTTAAAACCATCTACTTAATACAAGGGATTTAATTTATTCCAAATTTTAAATCCTCAGAATCCAGAGAAGCTTTAGGGAAAAAGCCAAGCCAGGTGCAGCAAGCTAAGCACAGCACTTAACACCAAGGAAGATCTATTTTCACCTCTCAGATATTGGCCATCATGCTCATTCGTGCAGAAAGGTAAGCACCATAGCAAACAGTAGCAAAGAAGCCCAGGCCTGGACCTCAGAACAGTTGAGGATATTTTCACCCTTGCAAAATGCCTCTCTCACATGTGATTAGGGAAACTATGAGAGAATCAAAAACAGATATTACTTCAGTCACCCAAAACTCTAGAGATTTGGCCTACCACTGTTTTAGCATACAAGCGTGCATGCACACAGACTTTCTCAAGAACCCATCCCTTGTCCTTTCAAGCATGTCTTTGCAGCACTGGTTTCAGCATAATCAGTTTTGTGGAATTCCCTTCATCTCCTCCATCTCCGCAGGGATCTATTTTGTGCATTCGCAAAACACAGTAGCAAAATATATCTGCCACTTCTTGAATATTTTACTGAAGTATGTCCTTTATTCTTCTACACAGACAGAAGAATTTTTTCCAGCAGCCTACGGCTATTGTCGAAGCACCGCATAAATGTTTCACTACTAAAACAGAGCTACCCCATATGAAAATCACTTCAAACATCTAGAATAAAAGAGAAAGGAGTCTCTCAGGCAGTTCACTGATTATTTTTGTTATTTACTGGCATTTCTCTGGTGCTCAGTCTGTACTGTCTGTAAACATAAATACTGTCTAGTATAATATACAACAGCTTTGTAAGAGTAGATGGAAAGATCTTATTTTCTGGTCTTCCTTGGTGAGAGATATACTTATTTTTAGGTTTCTGTGCAAGTTTGTCCTTATTTCACAAATAACACATTGAAAAATTAAGACAAAACACTCTTCTGATGTGCTGTTGATATCAATTCCCCATTCCTGATTATCTGCCCACAGGCCAACCGCCATGCTGCTTCTACAATCAACAGGCAACAGAGAGCAAGTTCTACTACAAGAGACATCTCAATTTCCTACACACAACACAGGCCTACTGAAGCTAGCTGGAAATCTTGTCTATTTTTGAATGCCTGCAATGAGAGTTCAGCAGCTTCTGACCTCTCTCATACTGAGAGCTCAGAACTTTTGAAGAAATCTGGGAAAACTTCTCCTTGTTCATGCAATGAACCTCTCCTCCTGCAACAGAAGTTGGGCTCTCATGTTTGACTGCTGGTTTAGCAGGCTTATTGTCTAGAGGGGAAGGATGCCATTTACACTAACAAGGAAGAAGCTTGCCCTGTAAACCGGGAATGTGTCACACACTTATCCAGTCAGTCCCACAGAGACAGAACTGTGTGGGCTCAGCCCAGTGGTGATAAGCCATCTCTTAGGTAGGATCATGAGTGGTTCCCTTTCGTTATATAACCTGAAACCTCAAAATATCCTCCAGGTAAGCTGTTAAAGCAGCATTTTGTATCCTTTCTGAACTGACCCTTACCTGCCTTTTTCTTACATAGAGAAATAGCTGGGGAAACACACAGCAAACACTAAACACTGATTATTTTCCATGCTTCCCCCTCATTAAGTGGGTAAATAGGAAGACAGTTGGCAGAAGATGGCTCAGATATCTACCGGAGCACCTGCAGAGGCTTGCTGAGAAGGGATTCCCCTTGAAGATAAAATGGCAAAGCTTTTCAATTTAATTAGAATCTGAGTGATTTGATTTAGAGTGTTGTAACCAGGTTGAAATCCATATTTTGACAAAACTTTTGTGCTTACATAGCTATAGACAAAGCCTGACATGAGAACATGAGCAAAATCCTTTCTTAAAGTAATACAGCCAACTCAACCTTCCATGCCTTCTCTTTCCTTTCTTTTCTTACCCTCTTCCAGTATCTGTAGTAAAGTCAAGAACTGTTCTAAAAGAACTCTTCCTTGCCTGGCTACGTACTCAGGATTTATTTCTTACACAGCTCAATCTATATTTATAGCTCTTTTTAGATCATCTGCTTATGTACAAGAGCTTGTTCTCAAGAATAAAAAGGTAAAAATCTGTTGAGAATACACTATTAGGTAATATAACATCAGACGGAGTGAAGGGCAGTCTCACTCTTGTTTTGTTTCGTAATCTATCTCTTATACCTACTCCTCTATTCCACGCCTTCTGGCTGTCCTGCTTCCCCAGTGCCTTATATCCAGGACTGCAGCTCCATATTTCATCAGCTGTCCTGGGATGCTTTCACAGTATGTCCACGTGGCTCACACAACACGTGTTTATATACCTACATCCAAACTCCAATTGTCTTAGTGGTCCAAACTCTTAATTGTCTTGAGCTTGTTCTCAAGAATAAAAAGGTAAAAATCTGTTGAGAATACACTATTAGGTAATATAACATCAGACGGAGTGAAGGGCAAAGCAATGTGTATATTGTTTGCTTCTCAAGCTACAGTGCTTTCTAGGTCTTAGGCATTATCTTTAGCTGACAGGCTGCAGGTTAACACAAGCCCTTGAAATCCAGTGCTGCCCTTCACAGAAGTAAGCAAAATTTCTTTAGCATAAACTAGAATTCACTGGGAATTCTGCATCATTTGTCCTCTGAATTACTTCTTTTTCTCTTCTTTGTGTTTCCCAACCAGTCTCACTCTTGTTTTGTTTCGTAATCTATCTCTTATACCTACTCCTCTATTCCACGCCTTCTGGCTGTCCTGCTTCCCCAGTGCCTTATATCCAGGACTGCAGCTCCATATTTCATCAGCTATCCTGGGATGCTTTCACAGTATGTCCACGTGGCTCACACAACACGTGTTTATATACCTACATTCAAACTCCAATTGTCTTAGTGGTCCAGATCCTCACAAACCTTCAGTTATCCTATGGCGATCAGGCTAGAACTGTGCCGCTGAAATGGTGTATTCAGAGCACAGATGTGTCTTCTACATGTCTCCGACACGCACACACGAACACACACACACAACCCCCCAGAGGTAAGACAAGAGTAAACTTCACAAAAATCAGTCACTTTCATGCCTGAAACCTGTTTGATACTTAAGACCAGAGCCCAGGCTATTCGGACAGTAGAATATGAAGCAGCGTCGCCAAACAGAGCAGCATACAGAGCATTTAATGTCAATAAGGAAAAGTTTTCCAAGCAAACACAATAGTCATCAAGGAAAGCAACAAGCTTCCCAGCAGTTTTTGACATGTGCTTAGAAACAGCTCTCCAGGTACTCTCTGCACAGGTCTACCTCCAAGACAGCCAGCTTTATTCAGGCTACTAGATATAGCCCTAAAACTAAAGCTGCAGATTCAGATAAACAGTCTTGCCCTTTATGTGTCTTTTAAGCATTTTATCTGCTTCCCATTCAAGTAAGTGTTGAGAACAAGCCTCTTGGCACAGAGTGTGTTGATTTGGCATGGTACAAAGAGGGTTCGTGTGAAAGCAATAGGATAAGACCCTCATCTTCCCATACCACAAATACAGACATTTTATTTTATCGAAATCAATAGAAGATTTTTTTTTAAATCTCTTTTTTTTTTTTTTCTTATTGTTGTTTGCCTTGTCCAAATAGTATTTTTAGAGGGGTAGAGGGCAGGAATAGATTTTGTACAAAAATAAACAGTCATCTCCAGCACTAAAATAAATGTTGACATTGGTAAGAAAATTAATAAAACCTGTTTACACATCAGGATCTGAAATATTTTAAAATAACCTGCCTCATTTCTGATCCAGTTTGATTTAAGACATGCTAGATGCAAATATCAATAAATACTGCCTACAGGGGATGTCAGAAAAACACTGGCTTCTAAACTAGACCTTTTATAATAGCAGCACTTCCCATAGGAAACTTCATTTTTATTTTTCCTTATGCACAACTATTTAAATCACAGAATATATTAAAACATACTCAGCATAAATAACTTCTTAGACAAAAAAAAGGCCTATCATAGGAAACATGGATTTTCTGCCTTGCTTCTGGGCATAACATACAGAATATATATGACCAGGATCAATTTCAAATAATGCAATCATTACCAAAATAATATTGCACTTTTCCAGGCTGTACTATGTAAATAAAAACACAAGCTCCTCTTCTTTTTCTACTGCAAATTATAAACAAAAGTTTCATTACCTAGACAGGCCACTGTAAAATTACCTCTGGGGAAAACCACACTACTCTATCATAGAGCCTACTCTTCCCCAGTCCTGTTGTTAGTTCAGTGGAGCAGCTGATTTATGTTCTCCAATCTGCATTTGGAGAAGACTGTCTTCGCTGATTGCAAAAGACCCGGATCGTGTGCCTGACACGGGAACCGGGAGTAGGAGTTTAAAATCAAGGCACTGTGAATATCCTATATTTATGCACGCAGTAAAAAACAAGGTTACCCCATAGCACTGTTCATTTCCATGAACCATGGTAAAAGCCCAGAGCAAACAGTTTTCAAAGGCACATCTCCTACTGACTTCAGCAACAAAATAACCATCTTACCCACAAAATACTAATTTTGGAGTCAACCAGTGGTAGTGATGTTACACTCCAAACCTCCTTTTGTGCACGAGGAAGTTAACGTAATTTATTCTTTTTTTTTTTTACATAAAACAACAAAACCGACAGCATCCCACAGACATTGTCTCACTGACAAAGAAACAAAAGATAAGGATTTAAAATGTCAGTAGAAAAATTCAGCCATGCCCAGTTCCTTGTAAGAGCCTGACTTAACACACTCATGAGTAACCATAGTTGAAAATTTTGTATTAAGTTGATTAATGGACTTTATACAATAAGCAGTATTTATACCACAAAAGCTGCTTACATACTACTAAAAAGTATATATCAAAGGAAATGTGACTGAAAACAAGTACGCAACAACACACTGGTTGCATAATATATTATCAGATTTACTCATCTGGCATACAATTGGTCTGTGGATGTTGTTTCCTGTGCAACTTAGGTTCTCTTAATGAACATCATGTGAAATCCCAACCAGTGATGTTCTCACTCTGTCAGTAATTTTACAGCTAATTTAGAGTTCTCGCCTTCAAAGTAACATTTCTCATCTCAGTTCAGCTGTTTGGTTTGTTCATGAGACCTATTTTAGACTGTTAACAAAAGACAATATTGTTTTTTAAAGGATCATGGAGCACCGACGTGGTCCTATGACTAGTGTGGTTTGCTGATATGGCCAATGAGTTCTAAGTTGATAGTCTACTGCCCTGAACTTTGCTTTCTTGGGAGGGTCCTATTTAGGATAACAATCTTATGGAGAGCAAGTCCACAAAAATCAATAGGGTGACTCACAGAAATAAAACTGTGATGAAATGTCATGATCCTGATCCTGCTCTACTGCACACACAGCCTGGCCCTCAGGCCTGTGCTGTGCTGCACAAATGCCTTGGCTGGAGGATCACCTCAACCATCTCATTGTAACCGAGGAGGCTGCAGGCAGCTCCTGCTCCGTACCTGCGATTACACCATTTGTGTGGCCTTGCCTTTATCTAACAGTGCAGCAAGAAGTTCTAACGAGAACATCATTTCTATTCGACTGTAGACATGATAAACAGAGCTGTTCCCTTGTAAGAAAATCTTATAATAGCTTGAAGGACCAAAAGAGGAGAATCTCTGCTGTGGAGAAGATCTGCATGGCATGCTGTGTGTGACTTGGAGTCCTGTTCAACACTATAATGCTCGGGAGTCCCAGCATCTAAAGAGGCATAAGATTATATATGCTATTTTCTTCTTAGAGTGTTAGTTCTAATAAATAGCTTTTAAAATGATATCTTACCTAAGTGCCTTTGTTACCAGGGTCATAACAGACCAGTACCTTCTGGTACCAAACACCAAACAATTCAAATGTCTGAAAGATCAAAGACTGAGTACAAGATGACAAGGTATCTCGATGGATCATCAAAGAAGTTGAGAAAAAGAGTACAGATGTCTGACACTAAACAAAACTCACTACAGTAAAAGACTAGAAACAAAATTAATTTCTGTAAGTCATTGGCTTTAAGGTTTACTCAGATTCCCCACTTTTAATTGCTGACTTTCATGCCTTAAATGCTCTTCTAAAAACCTCCTCTTCCCAGGCATCTTCCATCAGCTTTATGTTTCTCCAGTCATGTGTCTCCTAAAACTTTACCTTTACATTAACAAAATAAGGCAGGCTTACTTTTTTTTTTTTATTTTAGCCAGTCATTAGGTTTTCCAGCAACGTATCTTTGTAGTAATTTAGCAATAATAACTTGATAAGAAAGTGGCTTTAATAGAGTTTCACCTTTACCACTAAACTGTCCTGAAATTTCACTTTCTCACTGACTGCTTTATGATTTGAGAAATACATTGCAATATGTCACCATTATGCACCTTTACACAGCACTTCTTCTGTTGCTGGTTCAACTGTGAAAAGGCTTGGTTTTCAGATTTCTGAGATAGGGAAGGAGAGGATTAAAACTCCTTTCCTTAAAAAAAAAAAAAAAACCAACCACAGTCTTATCTGACATATAAAATTTCTTCCAAGTGTTCACTTGGATAATTATCTTCAATAAAGGATCATTTCTAGTTAATGAAGTAAACAATAAAGAAACCATCAGAACAAAGCAATGAAGAGTAGCCAAAGTATCCAACTGGTTGATTTTTCAGGTTTTTTTCTTTTAAACCCATAAATATAGGCAACTTTTCCTCTTCCACCTCAAAACGTTATCAACTTTTTGAAGAAATTCTGTGCTTGAAATCCAACAAAGATGTTTTTACTTGAATATCATGCCGTGTGACTCAGGGAGAGAGTGGCCAAGGCCTTACTTAGCACCAAATTCCTAACTGGACTTTGTTGCCCAGGACGTAGCTGAGATGCTCAAGCTGTTCAAAGGCAATGCCAGGGGAAAGTAAGTTGCAGTGTAACAAAGATCTGAGAAAAAGAAAAGAAAAACTAAAGAGCTTGAAACTTTGATGTCACTTTATAACTCCAAGATATAGCTCCTCAAGGCATATATCTGTATTGTCTACATATAATCTCACCTTTTTCTATTTTTCCTGGCACTTGTTTTTATTCATTCTGCCAGATCGAGACCATTTTTGAGCTTTATACCAGATGGTTCTCCTGGTTTTTTTATTGTCCTTGTTATCTGCAGTTTGAAGACATGAAAGAAATGTCCTGTAAAGGCATCTGTCCAAAAAATAAAACCTGAAAAGAACATGATTACATGCATAAAGGCATTACCCGGCCATTAGAGAAAGGAAGCAACGTGCAAGGAATATGCCCTCTTGTGCCTAGACTGTCAGAGTCTTTAAAACGCATGATTTCAGAAAATGGCTGCAAAGTCTTTGGCATGATGCTAGGAAAAGCTTAGAAACAAAAGTATAAAATAAAGCTGCAGAGGAAAAAAAACTACATACAAGAAGCCTGATAACTGCCAATCCTGTATATAGACTTATCCATCACCACCACATCACTTGAACTCCACCTTGTTCATTTTGCCACAGAGATAAAAAAGACAACACCATCAGTCTGTCCAGCTTTTGAAGCTGCAGTGATCAATTACGGTTTCCTACAAACAAATAAAACTTACACTTAATCAGCAGTTCTCCGGTATAAGCACTGGAAACTTCAGTCAAACTTTGCCAAATATAGGTACTGAGGGATAGCTTATCAAGCCCAAAGTACACAAGAGAAAAAACTTGGAGGAAAAAAACCGGTTCATATTCTAGTACTGTGTATAATCCCATTTCATGAAACTACACAGTTTTCTTTTTTTTTTCATTGCTGACTGAAAGGTTTCAAAATCTTCAAATATGTCGCAACAGTGCCATTTTTTCCAGCCACCTCTTGTGTCTGACTTCACCAAACTCTACTGACTCAATGCTCAGCTGACAGTGACATTCCTGTTGTTCCTCCTAACTCTGCAACAGAGTGTATCTGCAAACACGGAAAGTAAATAAGTTCCTATGACAATGAAAGGAATTTAACTTTGGTAAAAAACAAATATAATCAGTGTGGTATTCTAATATTTGTGATCCATACATGTTCACAGACACAGAATTTTCCCAATATATTTAACGATGACTACCAGAAACTTTGAAATCACTAACAATAAAAAGTTTGTGAAAAATCAAACATTATGGAAAACAATCTGTACTGAATTCCCATGTGTAAAATTTTCATTACATTTAATATCACAGTTATATAAAAACAAGTGGGATCAGGTATATCCAGCCTCAACTGTCATGCAATATTTAAAAGTCAGACTTTTGTGCATTTCAGCAAACAAGTATATAAGTGAAGAAACAGAGAAGAATGCATGCAAAAAGCTCTTCAATTTTGACTTTAAATGTAACTGTGTTAAATCAAAATACATCCAGCAAGATACTTTTCCTCGCACATTTTGTTATGGGAAAGCACAAAATCATCTCAAAGGGAATGTTCAATTATTCATGATCATTAAAAAGAGAATGAACTAGCAAGCTCACAACCTGAATACAACTGTCAATGTGAAAAAGGAAATAAAGCACAAATTGGCCAAGTGCAAGTAAGGCACATGTATCTGTTGGAAAGAATTACAAACAGAAGGCAGAAAGACAAAGCCAAATGGGGAATAAATTGCTAAGTCAGTCAGACCCTGTGGGTTTAATAACCTTAAAGAAGTAGAAGCCAGTAAAAGTATCCCTGAAAAAAATATCAACCAGGGTTTCATAAAAACGAAGGAGGGGGAAGGGGAGCAAGAAATAATAGAAGGATACTTCCTAAAGAAAATGGATATGTAACAGTCCATTCTTGTTTGAAGTAGACTAGTAGTTCAAACAACATACATGTGTGGGATCTTAAGAGCATATTGAAGATCAGGAGTATGTACCACAGAGTACACAACCAACATACCAAATATGTAAACACTAAATTTTCACACTTGCACTTCCTGACAGTTACAGAGATGCTAAGAACTGATAAGAGTACTTTGAATAGTTGCAATATATGGGCTTCCTTTACTGAGATGCTTTTCAACTAACTGGTCCTTGTCTCAAAACTCCAAAACTGGATTAAGATTTTAGTTAAGCTTCAACTGATATTCCTATGAATTTGTCAGCCAAATATCCTTCACATGATCCCAAAGCTTTCATGGAATCACATAATACAAAAAAGCACATTAGTTTTGTAATATTTGTGTATTCAGTAAAACAGAGTATGCAGATATACTAAATGGTCTCATTTATGTGAAGGAGCTACTCCTTCCTATTTCTGTTACTGCATCCCCACCAGAGAAAATGCCCTACTCCAGAGGGGAACTAAAAAAGGGTGAATTCAACACAATGTTCAGTATATCATGTTACTACTGAGCATAGCTGTGGTAAGGTTACACATGTAAGAACTACAAAACTAAAACAGTCATGAAGTAGGAAAGGCAGTAAGTATTAAAACCAAATAGGGATTAATATGCAAAACCTTACTTTTGGGAGGAATTAATTGTATTACAGATCCTACAAAATCACATAGAAAAATCATGAAAATCAGATCAGGAAAGTTTTAGTTTTAATAACGTATCACAGAACTGTATGGACATACCACACGACACAATTACATAATACTATACAGCACTGCACAACTATCCCACCCATACGCTGATACACAACAGCACTGAACTTTGGAAACTCCTGGCTAGCTAATATTTTCACAGAAGACTGTTCAGGTTTGTACAATAGAATGGTTAATAGCGAGGGAATATAACACCACTGCTGAAAGTGAGTACAGAATTGTCATAAATTCCGAATGCCAGGTGCTATCACAGACTTGGAAATTGGTTTAGAAGAATGAAAGATTCAGCTGAAGGTAAAGTCCACAGAGTTGCACACAGTTGGGAAACACAAGAGGTCAAGAAGCAGCTTGTCTAATGGAAGTGACTCCTAAAACATCCCCACTGAACACCAGGAAGAAAGGCACTATTTTCATGTTTTCCTGCAACAGCTGCAGAAGTGTATCATGGGTTATGGTGCTTTTAAACATCAGGTAACAAAAACAAAGAAAAATAAAGTTATCTTAACCAATGCAAGCACCACACAATCAACTACAAGCAATCATTTTATATAGAGTAATTTATAAATACTAACAAGTAAAACTCAAGATTAAGCTGTTTTGCAGGGAGGATGATTCACTGCTAAAGCTATTTTAAATAAATGACACACTAAACCACGGGAATGAAGGGGAACTGATTTCAGACACTATTCCTTCCTCTTGCAGAAGATGTATTGCTAATGGAAGCAAGGAAGTTAATAGCAGATCCTATTCTGGTGCACGTATTTCAGTCGAGCTGCTGGGCTCAAAACAGGGATAACTGAAGTTTAACAACCTGTGATCTACAAGAGATTACACTAAATGATCCTTCTGCTCCCAAAATGTATTGAACTCTTATTGTCTGTGTTGTACATACACCTTATTGAATTTCCCCTCTACACAGGTGCAGAATTTGATTTGGTTTGGATTACGGATTGCAATATCATCCTAAATAAGAGAAGTCAGTAACGCACTCCACAGGACCTCCTATACAGTCTCCTGTAAGTGCAGGAAAGTTTCCTGCAAGTGCAGAACAGGAGCTTATTTTACAGATTCTTAGGAACATTTCGATATTGATGGCAACAGAAAGAGTCATCCAACAAATTATTTTCCTATTTCAGAATCAGCATGAGTAAATGCAATCGATTCTATGATCACAGAAAATAAATTTATAAACAGAGAACTAGATCTCCGACTCATAATGTTCACAGTTATCTGATCAAAGAATAATCCCTGAGCTGTTTCCATCAGAGATTTCCGTCAGGCTTTTCAAGTTCACAAATTACCACTCATGCAGGATCCAGGAAAAATGTAACTTCCTCTTCTTCTCTAGGATTCCAGCCTCTCCTCCCCATGCAACTTCAACATAGCCCTAGTCAAAAACATTGTTTTGAAAACTGGTAACCAGTAATTGCTAGAGGAACCTTGCAGAAGAATTCAAGGTCTGGAACAGGCCATGTTTGCTCTATTCATCCTTATACCTTGGGAGAAACCTGTAAGTTAGCATGAGTAGCTGCTGAGAAACTAGCTTGAGAGACCCATGTGTTAGCATGAGTAGCTGCTGTAAGGAAATGTGCTGGAGTGCCCTGCGCCAGCCTGTGCTGCACACTGGTGGATGTTATGAAGAGATAACATCCAACCTCTTGGGAGAAGATGCGTGATCCTGGTTGTTAAATACAATAAAAGGCACAAGGGAATGTGAGGGAGGAGGAACCTCTCCATGAACAGGATCTGCGCAGCACGCAGTGGGAAAGTCCATCCAGGATCTGTCTGACGCTGCATGAAACCAGAGTTCCCAGCATCTGAACTGACCAAGATTTACTTGCTATCTGTGTTCCTCTTTTTATTTTATCTTATTAAAACAGTTATTCTATTACTTCATTTGTTGTCAGGTCTTTCTTATTGAGCTCCAGAAAGAACCTTGCACCACTTCTCTCTCCCTCTCACCTCTGCTTCCTCCTGGTGCAGAATAAGGATGCAGACATTATTCACATAAAGAAGTTCTACAAAAACAAACATCCTATCACTACTCATCCTCTCCGCTCTCAGTACAACAACAAACCTTTTGGTTATCCGTAAAAACTTGGTTAGACAGAACTCCACACAGACTCTGGCATACGTACCTAATTGCAAGGGTTTCAGAAGATATCCCTTCTGTCTGTTACACCCCTCTGCCAGAGTCAATTGCTTTGAGTAAGACTGAGGGAAGTGCTGACTACCCTGAGGATCATAACTTCTAGGAGAAGACTAGGGTAGCATTCACAGTTGCAGTAGCATCCCAAACTACTGTAATATTTTTATTTTAGGGAACGTAAGTCACAGCCCTGAGAGATGGAGCTACTAGGATATCTTTTATTTATTTTAAACAATAATGGAAAGTAAATGGGGACATGCCACCCGCAGATGAGTTTGTCAAATTGTTCATAAAACTCTCTAAGTAATGCCACTGCATTAGCTGTCCAGGAACATGGAAAACATGAGCTGGCAGAGGTAATTGTAGCAGAGAGAAACATGATCATATTTTTTAAGCAACCTGAGGGTTTTATCAATCGCACAACTTCCTTTAAATTTTAAAACTACAATAAATCAATGAGGGCAATGGTATATCAGTTGTTCTAGGTCCTATATCTGTACACAACAACTTAACTTTAGCACCTACTGTACTGCAGTTGTTTTTTCCTATTGTTATTTGGAAAGAGCCACTGACAACATTAAACAGAGTCCATTACATATACAAATACCTATCAGTTTCAGTTACCCATAAGTCCTCTTTTTGATTTCAGGACAAACTATCCCCCCAAACTTCTAAATCTGTGACTGTTCATGTAATCTCAGTGAGAATGCTGCAGCTAGGTTTGAACAGACTGAGCAGAGATATGTGTTGCTTTGGTTAGTTTGAAAGCACACACCACATATTTAAAAAATAATAATAATAATAAAAAAACAAAATAGAAACCAGCTAAAATATACAGCAAAGGTTTTTCAAAATGTGAAAGTTCACCTCTAACAGCTTTCTCTTTTTACAACAGCTGCAGGGTTGTGCCACCCAAGAACCAAAGACATTTTGTCAAAATCACTTTTTTCTCCTGGTTACATAGCCACGTGCTAAATAGAAAACTAAGGGGGAAAAAGGTGGGTCTTTGATACGGAAACTGCAAACCATGACTGAATACAAATAATGAGCACAAATACACAAACAACGTCAGCATCTTGCAACAGAAAAGAGAGTCTGAACATTTCCTTACCATTTAGAGCAAAGACAGAAATTGGGTTAAGGATGGGAGGGAGGATCTACTGATTCAGTCCACCTCTGTATGGGGACAAGTAACAGCTACTTATTTTAGTACGGCTGGCAAAATTGTACCTGGCATTCCTCATACAGAAGCTGCTCATGAACTACTCCTGAGTCAGTGTATTTCCAGGGCTGTGCTTTAAGACTGTAAAACTGCAGGTCAGGAGCGAGGGATGAGTAGCTCAGACATCTGTGCAGTGGGGGCAGAACAGAACGCTGGGGCTGATCCCCTCTCCACCATCCCAGACTAAGCTTTTCCCACTCATCAGCCAGAGTCCCTCCTATGTCAGTTATTTAATCTTTTTTTCTTAATTTTTTTAAATTCATAATTTGAAGTTTGTTTGAAGAGAAGGCTTTGAGCAAGAACAAACATAGGTCTAGATTTCTAAAAAGTGACTTTTTACAGAATTCTATTGAGTGTTTTTATGGGACTGTTCATAAAACTGTCAGTTTCCTATTTCCCTGCTGACACACTGGCTTGTGTGATTTGTCACAAGGGTTATGTCTGTCACATTATGTGACATAATACAAAGAAGCTCAGAAAATGTGATGTGACAAGCCAACTAATGCACTGAACCAGTAGGGAAATTTAAAAGCAGTACATATCTTAAAAGTGAGTTGACTTTTTTCTGCCCTCCTCCATCCCTCGTCTCCCCCAAGCCCAAATGGTTTCCCCTGCAAAATGGTGAGAATCTGCTCCTCATTACCTATATTTAAGCAGCAAATTCTCCTTCCAGCGTTGCCTGTGACCAACAAGTATTTTCTCACAAGACAGAGTACAGGCAAGTGATTGTATTTAGTGCAGTACAGAGGCTGAAACAGCATGTACAAAGGCTCTTTCTGAAGCAGGGAAAGAAGTAAGCTATAAAGAAAAAAAGCAATATTCAGAGAAGATCTATGAATAAAATTGCAGTGTGCAAGCAATCAAACAACAAGGTGAGCCAGAGAAATCTGCAGCATCTGTGGGCAACATAATGCCACGAAATCAAAGATGCATCCTAAGAAACAGCTATTTCTTCTTGATAGAACCTTCGTTTTCCATTTCGTGAACAGTTTCATACGGCAGATGCACGCACCATACCACATGCCCATGGAGCCAACTTGAA
Source organism: Tauraco erythrolophus (assembly GCF_009769465.1). Lineage (NCBI taxonomy): Eukaryota > Metazoa > Chordata > Aves > Musophagiformes > Musophagidae > Tauraco > Tauraco erythrolophus. The sequence goes on from NC_141467.1 coordinate 29,672,578, forward strand.
ACGGAGTAGTCACCAGAAATTTAAGTGCATATTTGAAAGGGAGGATGCCACTTAAAAGCTTTCAAAACAACACATAAGAAAATGTATCTCAATATTGCGATATCCTGTGGTATTACTACTAAGCCTTATGAACAAAACAGGTGTGCACTTTGCATAGACAGTATCTTTCAATAGCAGCAAATAATTTTATTATCAGGTTTATTTAGAATTGCAGCACTACAGTGCAGTGGTGTCTCTGTGTCCCTCCCTTCATTACATTTCTGTTGCCTCCGGCATGCAAAGAAAAAAAAAAAGCCCACAATATATTCCCCATCATCAATTGTGAACATTCCTGGAGTTAGAAACTTATTCTTCCAAAATCTGAACTCAGAGGTTAGTTTGTAGCAACAGTATATTCAGAGATGATGTTCCTTTTTCATATAACATTTTGTATACTGCTGTTACACTGGATAATAATTCTAGGACAGATATTCTAGATTAAAATTATTATTCTAGAGTAAAAATATTCTTAAAGTAGTTTCAACTAAATTTGAAGATTACATTTAAGTGTAGAAAAAACGTGAATTTTAGGTAAGCATTTAAGCAAGCTTCAGAAAGAAATTCTCAAAACATTTGGATGATCAGCTAGAAATTTCAGAGTTATTGTACCTTAATAACTACAATATAGGTAATATTCTATTCAAAATTGAAACATTAGAATTTAGAATTCTAAATTCTTAGAATACAGGAATCTATTTGCTTTCTGACTTTTGAATTCCACTTGTTCAGTATCATTTTGTATTAAATAGATTATATACAGGCTACCTCATAATAATGTCATCACTTTTCTATTTTAACAAGCAGCAAAAACTTCGTATACTTGGGGGACATATGCAGAACATAACATTTTAATCACTTTTACTCTGCAGATTTAATGGGTATAATCAAAAGATCATAGTTAAAAATCTTAAATCCCAAAGCAATGTCTTGATTGAAGCAATTTTAACCTATAATGTAATAAAATCAGATTTAATAGTTTATGTAAAAAGAATTAGGCGGTGCAGAATTTCACTTAATGTACAGTATATTTTAGGACTTTCCACTTAGAAACATATTATGATTCTCCTTCTTTCTTATTGCAACCCTCATAAAGCCCCTTTAAAATAGAACTCATTAATATTTATATAAACATTTCCAGAATCTCATATGGAAACTTCTATAGAGGTGGAAAATAACATTATTGTTTCGCTGATCTGAGAGGTGGCAAACTTCAGTAACACCATGGAAATCATACTTGAACTCAGTACTAGGAGCTCTGTTACTCCAAGCCTGTCCAATGCCACAGGGCTGGACTCCACCTATACATGCTATGTTCACAAATAGAGCACAGGTGGCCAAGCTGGGTACACACACAGAGCTTGGGTACTGAAAATAAAAACATTAGGACCCCTAAGTCTGGAGAGGAGAAGCCTGAGAGAAGGTAGGATCGCAGTTTACAAAGTCACAAAAGCAATAGATAACTGCCATTCAGCAAATCCTGCAATACAAGAATGAGGTGGCCACTTGATGAAACCAGTGGGAGACAGCCCAAAATAGACAAAAGTGCTTCTTCGGACAGCACACAGAGAACTTGTAGACCTTGCTGCCACAGGAGGCTGTGGAAACAGACAATGTTAGCAGGCTTAAAGACAAGTTAGACAAATTCGGGAACCATGCATGGTGTTTACTGAAAGGACTAGGCAAGGATGCACCCTCCAACATGTGGAATACAACTGTAGATCCTGGAAAAGAACAAGGACAAAGGACCAGAGAACACGTAACACATACAACCATACAAGCCCTCCCTAACCCACATCTCACATTGTCACCATTGGAGATGGAGTACAAGGACTGACAGACTGTCACTCTGAGCTAGGAGGGTATGTCTTATACTTTCCCATCATCAACTGGGACCTCTGTCAAAGAGTAAATAATTCTCCTTTTCAATTGCCTGCCTTTCTGACCACTATGGCACTTGACATAGAAATGTCATTGACCTTCCTATCACAAGGGAAAAATAAAAAATAAAAAACCCAGCAGTATCCATAATGATTTCATACAAAAGCTCTAGCAATTACTAGATGTCTGCTTGCTTGCTTACCTTACCCTAGAGGTCAGAGTTGTTTTTAGCTAGAAAAGATATTTACATCAGCAGAGACATTTGAGGCTAGAAATAAGGAGCGCCACTGTAAAAAGGGAGGAAAAAATCTTAAATCATCCTAGAAGAGAAATAAATATTTCCTCACAAGGAAGGTGGCCTGCTTGATGATGGTCTCTTGACCTTATAGCAATTAATTTTCCAAACAGTGACCACAGAAGAACTGTATGAACAACGTGAAAACATATTGCTTTCTGCTCTACGCCAAGCTGGTGTTCTGAAGACACAATTCAAGGTTACTGAAATCCAAATTTCTTCCACTGGCTTTGCATGAGGTAGATAATTCTGCAGTCAGTTATACCATGTTAAACTACACTGAGAGAGTGCAGTCTTACATGAAGAGTAACCACAGAAATGATACTTAAAAGACATGCTGAATACATATTTGCAAGTCAAATTACTTTTGCCATAGCACAATAACAATCTTTCTTTCAAGCTAATCAATGAAAGATGCATGTCACATCAAATTCCTTTCATTTTTATACCCTCATTTCCCTCAAAGGCAAATGTTTGGCATGAAAGGACAAGCATGACTTCACTAATTAGAATAAAAAAATGACTAGTGACTACTTTGTATTTACACCATAAATAATATAAATATAGGAGATTAGAGTCAAGCTCACCAAATGCTTAGAGCTTGTGGCGTTTACAAGGTTAAAGCGTGGAGGGAGTTGTTTCGAATAAAATACATAAAGCATATATTCTAGCACAGCATCAGTTGCAGTAAACGTATTATACACAACACAATATTTGGACACAGGTTTTGCCATTCCAATTCTGACAACCTGTCTTTCATTTCACACTCTTACAATTAAAGCAAGCAGTACTAAATGGAAAATTTTACAACTAAAATAAGAAATACTGAATGGCAAACTTCATGATTAAATTATCAATTTCAATGTGAAGAAAAAAAAAGACAACCAAAATTTTTCACACTTTTCCAATAATACATAAATATTTACAATCACTTCATTATTTCCTGGTTTAAAACCAAAACACTTTCAAAGTTGTTTTTGTCAGCTTATCCACACATGTATGTAACTTACTAAGAAGCTAAAGCATCCAAACATATATTGTTTTGAAATTGTTCAGATTCTATAAAAATTTCTAAAATTTGGCAAAATGAACTGATTCTACTGTACGATACAGCCCAGCGGAGATCAGCATCATGAATGACCTGTTAATCTCTCTCCTTTCCTACAGGTGAAGTATTTAGTAGCCATTCTTCACATGACAGGAGAACAAGAACTCTTTGATAGTGGAGAAGTAGTTAGCAAGGAGGCAGGCAGATGTAGATCTAATAAACTAATAGCGGTGTGCCTGTACCACAGGACTGATGTCCTCACCATCCTCTTTCCTGAGCACACACTTTGCACCACTTAAATGTAGGTGGGACACAGCATAGGTGCACATTTTATATGAGCTGGTTTCCTTTGGGAGGAAATCCAGCTGCATGGACAAAGGAGCAGTCATTTTATAGGTCTCCCAAGCTATGCAACTCGTCAACTATCTGTACAGGACCTCAGGTGGTAAGCACTCACATTACAGAACAGAGGTTGTCTTCACCATGTACAGAAATATACTCATCAAGCTTAGTACTCAGAGCGAATAAACTCTTGCCACCTTGTAGTGTGTTCCCCAAGTGACAGAGAAAAGACTGGTGTACTGCAGGGATCCATCAGTTCTGGCTAAATTACTGGAAGTGTTGTCCCAAATGTGGTTTCTTTCACCCGTTATGCAAAAAGCTGATCCACATGCAGAGTCAAGCTATTTGCTTTATTCCAGTTCTGCGCAGAAAAGGGGTGCCAGGTGGTAATTCCACAAAGCTGGCACACTTAGGTGCTCAAAATAATGCTATTTATACATGCATAATTACCTATGGATAAGCTATAACATTTCTATTGGTAGTCATTCTACTAAAACCTGTTCTGATTGGTACAAGTTTTCTTTGTCTACAATTAAAGGAATAAACCTATAGAAAAATCAATGTGCGTGCTGAGTGGGTGAGGGTCTTCTTCAGGAGGTGGGTAGCTTCAGTGACAGGAGTGTGGTTTTCATATTAAAATGAATAAAGTTCAGCTAAGAACAAGAATTTTGCAACTACTGAAATCAGGCCAAGATCCTGGTACAACAGGATATGTGGTTCCTCATTTCTTAAATTTAAATGCTTGGACAGGTCTTTGTGGCCTGACTTTATCATCAGTTTGCTAATGTGGTGACATATCTTACATCAGAAGCTGCAAGTAATTTCTCAGATTAGGATTGAACCAGAGAACCATACATTCATTCAAGTGGGCCCAAGACATAAACTGAAAGAGATAAACAAGGCAGATAGAGCTCAAAATCTAACAGGCAATCGTTAGAGGAGATATTTAGGAAAACTTCTTCAATCCAGCATTACCTGCAGAAAAAATCAAATAATGACCAGCAATCTTGCAGGTAATCCAGGTGAATGCAGGCAGCAGAATTCAAGTGAAAAACAATTGACTAGATTCAAAATAATTACTTCTGTATTTTAACTTACTTACCAATTGCTAACATCAATAGGAAAAAAAAGGGGGAGGGGGATCTATCTTTCCCTAAAATGATGCACAAAACCTATAATCCAAGGACCCGTAAATGATCTTTTATTACTGAGGCACCTGTAGTAGCTGCAATTCATAATTTCACTATGCTCAGACTTCTCAAAGACCAATAGCACTTCAGTGTATTATTAACATTTACACATTCATCTCTGACTTCTGAAATTTCTCTTCAATTAGAATCATCACCACTAGACTTGGTGCAGCATCCTGAGGCAGAAATTTTTACTGACCTTTCATTTAACACTGGACTCCTGTCTGTCACTGTGACACTGAGTGAATCTACCTGGAAAAGCGCACAGTAGCTTCTCTTTTTTGGTACACGTTTGCCTTGCGCTTACACTACTCCAATATTCCCCTCTTCACACTGCATCAGCTGTTTTCATAGTGTCCTGGTTTCAGCTGGGACAGAGTTTTTCAGGTAGATGAGCTCTGCGTTTTGGATTTAGTCTGGGATTCAGTAAGAGAAGAATGTTGATAACACACTGGTGTTCATAGGCGGCACTGAGACCTCAAGGACTTTTCAGCTTCCCATGGTTTTGCCAGTGTGCGGGAGCACAAAAGGCTGGGACAGAGCATGGCCAGGACAAAGGGTCCACAACTCTGCTTATGATTTGAACTTAGACCTAGGATTGAGGGTCAAATTGGCCAATGGAATATTCCATATCATGCAACGTCTTATCCAGTATACACTGACTAACCACTTCACAAACTCCCCAAAAATAGCTTCATTGGAAAATGCTGTCTGACATCACTTTCCTTTCATTTTGACATTAAAATTATTGTTTAACAAAGAATTGCTTCTGGTAAAAGTTTGCTTTTAAAACCAGCAAACAAAGTCATGAGAGCTGTGAAATTGTTGCACAAAGATTTTAGAAATAGAAATTGTTTTAAGAGTTCAAACAACCTAGCCCCTTCAGGCCTTATAGTTTTTAGCATTATTTGTTAATGCTTTAATTTAATTCCAGTCATAATACAATTGGCAAAGGCTAAAATTATATATACACAAATATAGGCTATAATTGCCAGTACTCATTAATTGTGAAAATAAGGGAGACCAAATGAAATGATAAATGCTATATAATTGGGAAAAAGTAGAAAAATCTGACAGAGTTTTTCTTTAAAGCTCAAAGAACACATCAGGGAATAGTAAATTAATCAGATGCTCTGCCTCAAAGAAAAACCAATCACATATGCAAGTCACATTTGTCAAAGTAGCTTAGCCTTAATGAAAGAGGGAATTTGACAATATTGACAGATTTTACAGCAACATTTTCAAAATAGGACATTTCACTCTGAAAAGTCCAAATGTTTCATTTTTGACATTTTCTGTATAAAACATTTCAACTTTTCAAAAGATATGTCAGCAGGTTGAATTCCTCCCACGAGGTTTTTAGAAGTCAGAGTCATAGAGGAAGGAAAAAATATTATCCAATCTCTCATCCTATATTCAAGTCAAACCCAATGAACACTTATAGAGAGAACAGAACATGAGGAGAATATAACCCTCAGGACATAGTTCTTACATTATTACCAAAAATATCAATTCAGAGACCTGTGGCCTTTTATGGAAGTCAATTCCCACTCTCACAGTGTAGCTCCTACCGAAGCTATCACTTTTGTGATTAAAATCTTCTGGTCTCAGTAAAGAAGTACAGAAATCTCAAATTATAGATTGTAGAGAGGAAAGGAAGAAAGAATGTATATTTTTCTTACTATTTTGACAACATATATGGCCAAGAGCAAAAAAATAACTTTGGATTTTGGTTTGCCTCCTGAACCAAAACATAGATCTTGAATATTGTTTCCCATTGTTTCTCGAAGAAGTTTGCCTCTATTTTGATTCAGACAAAACTAAGCCTAAAACACACTCTACGTTTTGGGAAATGAAAAACCAGCACACTATAACAGAGCTGAAAAGTTTCATTTTCAGAAACTTGTACTAAAAGTCAAAGGAACCCAGAGTTTGGATTAACTAAACTACCAGAGGCAGTGACTGCAGTGGTAATACTCTGTAAAGCCGGATGGTTCACTCTGCATGGATAAGCTAAATACCACCAACAGTAAAACATTGCCAACAGATATTGAGAGCAACACATCCTATGACACCTGTGTTGATCATACCCAAAAAACCCCACACAGCATCTACTGCATGATTAAAATTATGCAGTATCACTCTGAAAGCATAGAACATCTGCTTGAAATTAAGCTTTATCAAGGAAAGGAAATGTAGGACAAAACTACCCATGCATCAGATTCCTTACCAACAGGAATATAATCATTTTCAGCCACGAACACTCCCCTAGTGGAAAAATATACAACAAAATACAAGTTACTGCTAATCACCTGCTAAGCTGATGCTTTAACTGTTGTGTGAGAAAATGAATATGGAAATGTGTGCAAGTCTCATGGAAAACACAGGTTACAATATTTTCTTCAAATATGTTCTGTCTGGAACCAGACCATGTTATTAAAATCTCACTAAAGAGAAGCCACTTTTGATATAAGTGACAGGATATAATCTGATGGAAATGAGATAGAGGAGATCTCACACTGAAGCAAAACACTCTTTAGGAAGAAAGAAATGAATGGGAAAGAGATCATGTTTAGGATTATCCATTCACATCACAAGACAATGAGGCACAAAGTGTACAAAATGCAGTATGAGTGGATGAAATGTTCCTATACATGCCTATTAAATATTTTTACTTATCTTCAGAAAAGCAGAGCAGTACCAGCAAAACATAGGCATGTTAATGTTTTTACACACTCTAGTTAACACTGATTCCTCTAATTTATAAATAGATATTGAGATAGAACACAAATGTCATATTTAGGATTTAGAAAGCCTGAATGAATTTTCTCTTTAAAAATGCGAAGCTCCAATTATCTTCCTGTCATCAAAAGCAATCAAGTCAAAGCCTCCTTACATTAAGAAACTACTACTACTTGGGTGACATGCTGTAGCTGGCATGCTCTAGTTTGCATGCTCATGCACTAATGTCTTTTTGATGGGCAGAGATTTCTTAAAACAGATGGCAATACAGTTTCTTAAGACAGATAGCAATACAGTTACATTTAATCCTGAGAACACAAACTAAAACTAATTTGCTTTGTACACACAGAGTAGATGGGCCAGGACAGACATTAGTGATTCTCACAAACAGTTGCACAAGAAGAGAAACAAAACTCTGATAAAAGAGTTCAAAAGGATGTCCACTGAAAGACGATTTCATCATCCACAACTCAGGTCCAAAATCCTACCACTCCTCTCCCTAAACCCCACTGACAATTGAAAAAAAAGGAGGAAAGCAAAACACTGACCTCACATGGCGAACGGACTACAGGCGATGTGGGGAACAAAGGACAGAATTATTTAAAGACTGCTTATGAGACCATCATTGGTATGGTAGAGGTTGTGTTGATGACATGAAGCAAAACATCACCTTTCCTAGTACAATGCCAAAAATTCTCAAGGGATTCTGATGCATTAAAAAAAAAAAAAAAAATCAAGAAAGAGAAGTGAAATCATCACTTCAGCCTGCATAAAAAAACTGAGCTCACAAAATAAAAAGAATAAAGGCCCAAAAATGATTATTAGCCTGATTAAGACTCAGACCTTCCAGCAATTAGATGGAAAGATGGTGTGGATAAGGAGGCTGCTCCTGTTGATAAGCACTGGTTGCAAAAAATCACACCTAGCCTAGACAAAAACCAAAGAAATGTAACTGTAAAGTTGAATGACTCCATTTGTTCTGGTGTTGGTGGAATAGTGCAGCAGGTGGCCATAATACAGGTGGTTCATTGTACGGCCTTGAGGGTTTTCTTTGGCAGCTTCAGTCAAAGAAACAACCAGTTGCTTATCCTTCTTGGTATCTAAAAAAATCACAGCAGTAATACATGATTAGCAAAGGAAAGCAAAAAGACCTCACAGCTTAATAAACTGTTCTAACAGACAGTAATGCTGGAAACTAATTTTGCATTATCACCTTTATTAAGAACACTAAATAATACATTATTGCCAGACAACAACCAGACTGGAAAATAATGTGAGCTTATCAATGCAGGAAAACTAGAACACATGCTGAATACTGCAGCCTTTACTTAGAAAGATTAACAACTACTATTTGTGGAAACCTCTTCTGAAACAAAAACATAGGTAAATAAATCATGATAGAACTAAACACAAGTCCAATAATGTCACAGCAAGAAGGCTTCAGGCGGCTCCAAGCAGACCGATGTTCTAATGCGAAGGCTTCAGGCTCTACTCTAAGGAAGGCCCACACTCCTCCAAGGCTCAGAAGGAAATGCCTCACCCTTAGGAGTAAACGCCCTGCCTTAAATAGTCAGGAGTCACGTGGTTTGCTAGATGGGTCAAGGTCACTTGACCATCCATCTCCCAGAGTGATTGGCTGAATGCTACAGCACCTGTTTCAAGGTAACTTTCCCAGTGTAACGAGCTACAGGTGTTTCTTAGTTAGTCTGCATAGGGAAAGAACTTTCACAGGATGCTGCAGCAGCCAAAAGGTTTCTCCACACAATAATAGTTTTTGATTGTTGCCAGAGCCTTTACTGCTTTCCCAGGAATTTCCATCTCAAGATAATATTACCAGCTTTTCTCAAAATAAAAGAAAATAGAAAAAAAAAATCAAAACACTCCTACAAGTACCAGAACAACTCACAAAATGTTGTTAATACGCTCATCAACTCTTTAGTACATTGCATTTTCTTACATTTCTTTCTTTCTTCTTTCTTTCTCTGCAAAGAATAATATTCTATGTCCATATCAGTAACATCACTACAATTAGACAGCTATTAAATAAAAAGCAGTTCAGAAAGTACCATATCCACACATGCTTGTTCATGTGTATGTATCTATATCCATACAAATATATATGCTTTTGAACACCACTGTTGTGTAATGTGAACTATATATGACCTTGTAATAGGAATGTATGTAAAAGCAGGTAGATACAAGGCTGCAGCAGGACCCTCCCCAAGAGTATAAGACTGCAGTGGCTTGGAAAGTATTGGAATAGGATGATACCAGAATCGCTGCTTAATGAAACTGCCCATAACTGATAGCACTGGTGGAGCTTCCTTTCAAGAGTATGCAAGTCTGCAGCAGAAACAGCCCATTGCAGCTGTACCACCTTTTGGAATCAAGCAGAACTCTAATAATCTGTTCTGTATTGCTACACGTGTAATGATCGCTGAATTAAGGCAACTGCATTTCACTATTTGCTCTAAGGTTCTGTTGATTGTATTTCTTTGGTCTAGTTAACCTCCACCAAGGACTTGATGTTAAATCTCAATGCAACAATTTCTCCATGTGAAGTCATCACGACCAATAAAGTCTTCTCTAATACACGCTTTGTGATTCGAACTATCTAAATTTGCAGTCTTCAAACACAAAGACTGTAGTGGTTTAGGCCCTCCAGAAACCAAACGCCACACAGCCTCTTGCTAACCCTCTCCCACCCCCAGGGGATGGTGAAGAGAATTAAAGAGGAAACAGGGAAAGAGACTCATGGGTTGAGATAAGAGCAATCTAATAATAACAATATATTAATATATATGTGTATGTATAATTATAATAATACATGCAAACAAGTGATACACAGTGTAATTGCTCACCATCCGGTGACCAAGGCCTATCCTGTCCCAGCTAAAGATGCCAAAAGAGGTAAGTCCCAACACCGCATTAATTCTTTATCAAAGAGCTCTCTAAATATCTCACTTAACAAAACCAATAGAGAGTAGACCTATTAGAAAATCCAACAGTTTTCACTCAAACTATCGTCATAAAACTTTTTCTCTCTAATTACAATATACCAAAAAACTGGTTCTTATAGGAAGAGAAAACAGACATTTCAGTGACTACTTTTAAAAAAAGGAGGAAGGGGAAATCACTGTAAAAGAAATTGAGAAAAATGAATATAGCTGTATTAAATAAATCATCAGAGTTTTATAACTCCTACGTAGGAGGTTTTAAAGGATCCAATAGAAAAAGCATCAGAGCAAACTGAAGATATTTGAAAGTACAAGGAACATCTAAATTATGCAAAACCTCCTTAAACTCACTGGACAAAAAGAGACAAGTTTAAATGAAAGTGCACTGACTTTTCCTCATTATTTTAGAAAAGTAAAGACTTTGCAAGCTACAGAGGAGAAGTAAGAATTTTCCTTCAACTATTTCATGAATTTGTAATATAAAAAGACCAATACGGGGTATTGTAAACCAAGATGAAATGGGTTTGCTGCCAAACACTCAGTGTCAAACAGCGAGGAAAGTCTTTTGACTGTTTTAATAACTGAGCCTGATCTTGAAAAGAACTCCTAATTAAGCAATGATAACAAACCTTAACAAACTCATGTCTCTGCACCTTCCTCATCCGATCTTCCAATTCTTTGTTCTTATTCTACCTCAAGCAGCTACTGAGTGAAAAATAATGGTGTTTCTCTCATCCCTCCCTATTCTCTGGGTGCCCAAAGTCCTGGAAGGGCAGGAACTTCACCCTGAAAACCTGCTTGCAGGTTCCAATTCAGAACCTACTTGTAATTCTTCAAATACACCCAGAGAGCTCTTTTTCTGAACTGGTTAAGCAAAAATCTCGAAAGTGGTGAGAAGGTTTGTCCGTAAAACTAGAGAGCGGAGCAAGAGCTGTGGGGAGAGAGGTGGCAGGAAGAATGGAGGTGGCTGGCATGGAGGATGAGAAGGAGCACCATGTAACTGACTGCACAGGCCAGGGAAAGTCATACTGCAGGTGACCTAGCAGCCAGGATGGTTATGTAGCTGCTCTGGTCAGGGCTGTCTCCTTATGTAAAAGGGCCTGGCACCAAAAAATGGCTTCAGACAGCAGTGACTAGCATCATTCTAGATGATCATCTCCCACCCTCAACTGCAGCAGTCTGATAGTGCAGCAGTCAGCAGTCCCTGATGCATGGAGTTCATTCCATGCAGGCTGTGCACACTGTCACAGCACTATGCAAAAAGCAGAGGCACTCAGTTCTTCCAGTAGCTGGAAGGGGTCATCACAGTGGTCTCCTGATGTCACAAGCCACCTCACTGCCTTCTGTTCCAGGCCCTATAAACACAGGGACATCAGCAACTGGCCCACAAATTGCTGAGCTTTGAGGCCTTCTGATGCCAACTATGATTGGAGAGAGGAGGACCTGGAGCAGAGAGGCAAATGGTTGCCCATTCTTGCATGGCACACCAGAGTGATGGTTCCCAGAACCACAGATGAAGAGGAAGTGATATGGGAGGAAGAATACCATCAACATCATGAGAGCAAAGGCCAGCACTCCTGTGACTGATGATGTGGAGGTGATGGAAGCAGATCCACTCAAAGAAGAAACAGTGGAAGTGGATCCACCTTCAGAATGGCTCATCTGGCACTACCCCACCATGCCAAGGCTCACCTCCATGAGATTGCAGCAATGGCTTCCCCAGGAGCGCCTGGCCAGGACCCTACCATCAGCCCAGCCTCTATGCCTGGCATTGTCCAGGCAAGGATAAGCTCTATGACCATCCTGTGCACTCACCTGTAACACCTCCTGGCAACCAACAATTCTTTTGTTGACTGCCCTGGGTCATGTGAGCCCTTCTTTCCCATCCTGCACCCCTACCCTCACCTCTTGTGAAAGGGTGCCATCTCCTCAGCCCTGAGCCCCTGGGACTGCTGTGCAAGGGCAACAGGAGTCATCCCTCAGAGGGCCACTGAGGTCACTGGAGCCTAGAGGTAGGGTTTCTTCAGCCTGATGTCAAGAAGGCTTCCCAATGGGTGGTTGAAGATGAAGCCAGACCCTTTGCGCTGGTGCACAAAGAATAGCAACAGATCAAGAAGAGAGACAGTTGTTCCTCTGGAGAAGCAGAAGACTGCAGTTCTACCAGGAAAAAGTGCTGGCCCTCAGCATCAAGGTCCCTTCTAGCTGGTTCATTAGGAATTCTTTTCAAGATTAGGCAATAAACTATTAAAAAAACCCCACCAATAGAACAACAGGAAAACTGGTAAAAATCTATCCCTCTCTTATTTGGCTCTTTGGTGACTACATGTGGACTCTTGTGTCACCTCCTGATCTCCCCAGTCCAGGAAAGACACTGATGGGTGGAGTGTGGGCCCAGTCCAGGGCCTTTGGGATGGTAAGGGTCTGGGGCACATGGCACATGAGCGCAGGCTGAGGGAGCTGCCTCTGGTCAACATCAGGAAGCAAAGGCTCAAGCGTGGACTTGACTGGTGACTTCAGCTGCCTACTGGGAAGCTGTAGATAAGATGAAGCCTGACTCTTTTCAGAGGTGTCCCGTGGCAGAAGGATCAGCAGCACCAGGTCCAGGAGAAATCCCAGCTAGATAAAAGGAAAAGATTGTCACCATAAGAGTGCTCAGACATGGAACAGGTGCCCAGAGAGGCTGCAATCTCCATCCTTGATGGTATCCAAACATGACTGAACAAGGTCCCAAGCAAATGGATCTAACTGGGGCTGCTCTGAGTAGAAGATTGGATTGGAGACCTCCATGGGTTTCTCCCAACCTCTATGCTTCTGTGCCCTTCCTGCCTTCCTCATGTTGGAGTCACCCACAACCTTGTGGAAGGTAGCCTCTGTCCCACCTCCATGCAGGTCCTCACTTCAGACAATCACCAGCACGCCTATTTCAGAGGAAATTTTGTGAAAAGCAATTATGACCCATAGTCTGTACTCTCATAGCAATAGGAGGGAGTAGTTGCATATAATTAGAAATTCAAAACACCACTTAAGCCAAGGTGCTAAGAATGCACACACTATTAAGGTCTTTCTCAGGACATCTGTCTCCCCTTTCTTATGTAAAAAAAAAATAAAAATTCAATGGCGAATTTGCTTTGGACAACAGATGCTGACATAGCTTGTTTTATTACTGAGGTGCTCGCTGCTCCTTATGTTCCAAAAACAATGCCAAACCTGCCACTATGAGACTTCTTACTGTATTTTTTTTATATAGTGGTAATTTGTTCCAGGGGGACAGTTACTTCAACTTCAGTTTTTCCTCATTTTTATAGATACTTGTTTTTATGCCAAGGTCACTGCTGTTATCATTACCTGTAGAGACTGGATATTTGGCATAATTATTCCACACTGCTTATTATATAAAGCACAATTATGAGTGACGAGTGAGTACTGCACTAAGAAAAAAGCAAAGCAAATATTTCTGTAATTGTAGCTGCGTTTTCACCTGTGTTAGTTCTGTGAAGGGAGCAGAAGTGGTGGCAAACCCACCATTTTTATAGAAAAACAGTTTGGATTGGCAGAAGTTCAAGCCATGTACAGAAGCGTTCTCCCACCACAGTAATAAGAGCGAATTTGTGACATTGCAAGAAAAGCATTGGTCCTTTTCCCTTCTCTCCATCTATGTCTTCATGAACAACCAGCTCAGAGAAGGTCTTCAAACAAACACTTGATTGATCCCATCTCTCATTTCAGACTTTTCTTCCCCCATCTCAGTTAGAACACAAACAGCTTCTATAGCAAGTTCAATTATCTAACAGCAAGAGCTTGAGGCCCTTCTACAATATCTATGCATGTACAATCCAGAGCACCCATCAAATACTCATCCCTCCAAGCCTCAAACGTCTATTCACAAGCAGTCTGGTCAGTCCATGAGAACATACTCCAAGATCTAAGTCCTTATTTAGAGTTACATGAAAAAATCCCAAAATTAAATTTGTTACTCCTGTCTTTTTCGGAGGATTCCAGAATGTTTTCATATGCGTCCTGCTGTTTTTAGGAAAGACAGCTTCTATAGCAATTTTTGGTTCTCAAGCTTGTTTCTATCGGGCAAATTCATGACATTTCAGGAGTTTCCCGAGTGACTTGTTTTTCTCATTTCCACAACAAATGACATTGTTTTCTGTATTTGGTCTGACTAGGATGGAGTTAACCTCAATAGCAAACCATTCCAGAGGGCTTGGATAGTAATCAGGACAGACGCTTTTCTGCAGCTGTGTAACCTTGCAAACCTGGAGAGGGCATGGTTGAGTCAAACCTGGAGGCCAAGGCCTGTATTTTTTGCCTACAGCAAACACTTACTGAGAGACTTCGTAGTTGTAACTTAATAAGTAAGTGGAAATAGTCCTGTGTATGGTCTGAGAAAAAACAGTATCGGGCTTGTATGTAGCAACCTGACAGCAAGCACATCGGCAGGGAAACAGAAACAAAGAAAAGCAATGCAGTCACTGTCCTTGCTGGTTTCAAATAACTGGCATTTAGATTGTGATGCACAGTTTTCTCTCATTTCAATAACCTTGTCATTACTTGTTTTGCAATGTCTCTTAAGAGAGAGACAAGAATGTGAAGGGACCTCAGCTTTATCTTTCTAGAAGTCCATTTGCTCTTTGGCCTCTCTGCTGACACCACTAAGCCAATTCTCTATGAAGCGTCAAGCAAAGCTGCACTTGGCTTCGCAGTGAGTGTTCCAGCTAAGGAGATGACGATCTGCTGCAGTTGAAGCATCAACGGTCACCCAGAGCAGGGTTAGGCAGGACAGAAGGGCACAACTCCATACAATCTCCATTCTTGCATGCTGTCATGGTCCTACTCTGCTCCCAGGGCCATAGAAGGGGCTGGACCACAGAACTGGCCCTTCCTGCTCTGTTATATACCCCTGAAGATAGAAGACAGAAGCAATGAACAACTGCAAAGCAACCAGAGCAGCTCTGGTGTGGTGCTGCATAGCATCAAAGTGGGAGAAAAGTAAGTGGCAGAGCTAAATATGCAGAAGAATTTGAAATGGAATAGATAAAAAAAAAAAAAAAAAGAAAAAAAAAAAAAGGTTGATAACACACCAGTCTTTTAGTTGCTGTCTAACAGTGCTTGAACAGCACCAAGGCTGCCTCAGTCTCCCACTCTGCCATGCAAGAGGTTATGAGGGGACACAGCCAGGGCAGCTGAGTCAAATTGACCAAAGAGATGTTCCATACCATATAATGTTATGGTGAGATAACAAAACTGGCGGGGCTAGTTTTTCCAAGGTAGCCATTGCTCAGAGACTGACTGGGCAGTGTTCTGCCCACAGGAGGTGGTGAGTGACTGCCTTTGCATCGCTTGGTTTGTTGGTTTTTTTTCCTTCATTTATTAAACTGTCTTTATCTCAACTCTCAAGTTTTTCATGCTTTTGCCCATCCTGCCATGGTGGGGGCTTAGCTGCAAGTCAGGGTCAATCCACCACATTTTCAAATAGAGAGAATGGATGTTTTCCAGAGATTAAACCTTTAAGACTTCATGGAAACACCAGTTTGACAGACACTAATAATTCATCAGTAGGTATTTGTCGGTGTACATTTTTCTGTAACACCGTGGCACAGATTCAGAGTAAAAATACAAATGTTTATTTTAGCAAACATCTGATTCTGATCTGCACATCTGTCAACTGTAAATGACTCAAACTACTGCTTCAACAAAGTCAGCAAATAGACATCAAGCCCTGGAACAAGTGAGGCATAACACCAACTCTAATCTTTAGAGTTTCTCTTGCTTAAACTGAGGTTGAATTTAGCCAATTTCATAAAAGGACTTCTCACCTGAAGTCATGGCATGCAACACTGTCACTGAAACTACTCAAGCTAGATAAGGTTCAAGACTATCTGAGGCTCTGTGATTAATAAAATATTTTCTCTGTTTTCTGTAGTATATCTCCTCATTTTAAATGTTAATATTTGAGAAACATTTGCTGTGCCATTCTTAAAACGTCAAAAACATACACAGCATTAGTGATTATATCAACATTGTTTTCAAGGTAGTATACATTATTCACATAGATTTTACTTCAATAAAAGGATGACTACTACATGCAGTGCTTACTTTACTAATAACATTTCCAGGAAAAGGGATCAAAAGAGCATATCAGCATGTGTTCTGAAAAAAGAGAGACAATCTCATAATTGTCAGGTAAGTCACCATGAATTCTTTTTGACATCATCACCTTTGCATTCTTAATATAAAACTTACCAGGTTTTCCATCAAAAACTGCACTCGTCTGGGCAATGAAGAGTTCAGGAGCTTTTCGGATTTATAGGCATACACACATCAACCCTCACCTGAGCAATCTCTTGTAGCAATATATTGGGGGGGGATTTTTTTTTTTTTGTCTGGATTTTTTTTTTTTTTTAGGAAAAAAAAGAACAAAACAACACACATAAAAATAAATTACAGTCTGCTTTTTACTTATATCATTTTTACAACTCTGTTATTGATGATGGGAAAGATGTTCAAGAATAAACTCACTTTTCTTCATCAAACATCCTGCTTTTAGTCTGCTGCAAAAAGAGAATGCTTGATGGGAATATACGGTTTACTGAATGACACATCTACAGAATGAGGAAAGAAATTATTTGGCAGTTATAGGTATATTTATTCCAGAAAGCCAAATGCCTCTTGCCAGACCATTCATCACCATTTCTACTCTTGTCCACAGCGCAGAGATTGGTCTTCCTATTGCTCCGTCTCTAGGTCAATAAAAACGTCCCTTCCTGTAAAATAACCCAAAAAATCCTAAAGACTGGAAGTCATACTTTAAATGCCATAAATTGCATTATCTCCTTGTCATCTTTTGTGAAGTATGTACTCCCACTCTGTAATAAAAGCTTAAATATTACTGAGCTATGTAAAAAATAATTTTGTATTTTAAAGTCTTTGGTTGAAACAAACATACGTAATAAACCATATTCCATTCTTTATCAGCTGATATAGAACTATTACTGACACTGAGGATAAACAAGCCAAGCAGTACCTGTTTAATTACCTGTAATCCTATTTGGTGCACATACTTCATCCTTTATTTACAAAGAATTCACGCATCAAATTAATTCTGGTTCATGATACACTGCACAAGTTAAATATATAGAATATATACACATATATAGGTTGTTGTTTTGATGTTCCTCTATACATATATTTAACTACTCAGACATGAATGAAATATAAAAACGTAATATAGCTTTAAACTAGCAAATAATTCTGCTTTAATTAGCCTTTCCAGCAACTCCTAGTGGTTAAATATAACATAAATATTGTTCCACAGGGTTGTTTTTGAAAACTGGCAAAGCCTGACTGATTAAATTTCCCATAAAACCTCCCAATATCAATTAAGTACAGAAAAATACATTCAAGTCATTTAAAGTGAGAAAGGACTAGCCTAAGTGTGCTACATCATCTGACCTCCAGTGACTCTAAAAACGTTTGTTTCTTCTGCAAGCATGACATATGGTTTCTTTATGCACGTCAATCATTTCCAACAGCTATGCAGCTTTAAATCATAAAAGTTTCAGAAAAGAAAAATCACACAGGAAGGTCAAAAAGAGCATCTGATCCATAGCATCATTCATACAGGCTACTGATTGAGCGATTTGTAAAAAGGCAACAAGTCTCTCAAGAACAAACAGCCAATGAATTCTACATGAATTTTCACAAAATCACAGAAGGGTTGAGGCTGGAAGGCTCAAACAGGAGCCACCTAGCACAAGTTGCCCAAGACCATGTCCAGATGACTTTGGAATATCTCCAAGGATGGAGACTCCACAACATCGCTAAGCAACCTGTGCCAGTTCTCAGTCACCTTCACACTGAAAAAGCGCTTCCTGATGTTCAGAGGAAATATCCTGTGTTTCAGTTCATACCTGTTGCCTCTGGCCCTGTCACTCAGCACCACTGAAAAGAGCCTGACAGATCTGTAGTTCCCCAAATCCTCCTTCTGCCATTTCTTGTAAACAGGCGTCACACTTGCTAACCTCCAGTCAACTAGGACTTCCTCAGTCAGCCAGAACTGCTGATTAGTGACAGAAAGTGGCTTGGTGAGCACTTCCGTCAGCTCCTTCAGTACCCTTGGGTGGATCCCATCCAGCCCCATAGACTTCTGTATGTCTAAGTGGTGTAGCAGGTCACTAACCATTTCCTGCTGGATTATGGCTCCAGAACTAGACTCAGCACTCCAGGTGTGGTCTCACCAGTGCTGAATAAAGGAGAAGGATCAACTTCCTCAATGTGCTGCAATGGTTTGCCTAAGGCAGCCCAGGATATTATCAGCCTTCCTTGCAGCAAGGGCACATTGCTGGCTCAGCAATATGCTCTTGCTGGTGGACACCATACATGGTGTCCATCAGGACCCCTGGGACCTTTTCTGCAAAGCTGCTTTCCAGCTAGGCAGCTCCCAGCATGTACTAATGCCTGGGGTTGCTCCTCCCCAACTGCAGGACTTTGTACTTTTCCTTGTCAGCCCCTTTCTCCAAAATGTCTTCACGTCTCTCAAAAATTACCCTCACCTGGGGATTTCTTGTTACTTACTGTGGAGAAATCTTTTGGCTGCTGCAGCATCCTGTGAAGGTTCTTTGCCTATGCAGGTTAACTAAAACACCTGTGGCTCGTTACACTGGGAAAGTTACCTTGAAACAGGTGCTGTAGCATTCAGCCAATCACTCTGGGAGATGGATGGTCAAGTGACCAATAGCCTTGACCCATCTAGCAAACCATGTGACTCCTGACTATTTAAGGCAGGGTGTTTACTCCTAAGGGTGAGGCATTTCCTCCTGAGTCTTGGAGGAGTGTTGGCCTTCCTTAGAGTAAGCCTGAAGCCTTCGCATTAGAGCATTGGTCTGCTTGGAGCCACCTGAAGCCTTCCAGCTGCGACAACTGGTGACCCCGACGTGATCCAGCCACAACTAAGATCTGAAGGTACGTGCTTCCGTACACGGGGCTCCAAGGGACGAACTGCAAATTAGAATGATGGGACAAAGCTCCACAAAAGAAAGCATGATGTTCTCCATTCTCAAACCTGCAATGACAATTGCAGGTGCCAAAATAAGTGATGAAGCTCTCTGTGAGCTGTTAGATTGGGCGGCAGAGCATGAATGCCTGACCGACCTCAACACCCCCTTTAGCTCAGAAGCGTGGAAGCAGCTAGGGGATAAGCTAATCTATGAAACAGTATTTGGACGAAAGAACCTGACTGGTCTGCTACGTATTTGGGGAACTGTATATGATGTAATGCAGACATGGATGGTAGAAAGGAAGGAAAAAGTATTGCCAGATTCTGATGAATCCACAAGTGAAGTTTCTGAAGGGGACAATGAATTATCTGAAAGGGGACTGACCACGGGTAGTGCACCAGTTGTGCCCCCGCTGTCCTCAGATATGGAGAAAGTTGTGGGGACTGCACAGAAGCTTTACCCCTCCCTGCGAGATTATGTCCAACCCAAGTGTCCTCCTTGTGATTTTTTGCGGGAATACTCCTCCGGACAAGACAAAGCATCGGAGCGTCCCCCACCCTTCGCCCCAACAGCCTCCCCTTCTTCTGCATCTCAACCGGCTACTTCAGCCATTACAGCAGAACATGTTCTTCCTACTGCTCCGCCATTGACCCCTCAACCAGACCAGGCACCACAAGGACAGTTCCCGGGCATGGCACCCTGGTTTACCACAACTTCATGTCCTGCAGCATCACCCATAGCGCCCGGCTATCTGCCACGGGCACAAATGGAGCAACCCCGAACAACGCATTTCATAATACAGCAGGTTATGGCAGGCTTGCAAGGAATGTCGCAACAACTAACGGCATTGATGGAAATGTTGCGGCAGGTTACTGCTGCCGAATCTGTACCGGGACAACCTGGGCTGGCCGTGCCAACCGGCCCAGCAACGACCCTGGAAGTGGCGCCAAGTATGCCACTGACAACAGCAGTGGCACCTTCACAGACAGTGGTGCCGACACAAGTTTCTGCAACCCAGACTGCATCTCCATGGACTGTTCCACAACCGGCCCCAGCCTCCGCCTTTACACGACCCGTTGGCCCAGCGTCTGCATCCTGTCAGAAGCCATTGGACACACCCCTGCCTGATAATGTTTCATCACTGCAGGAAGCCGTGGCGACAGTCAGACAACAACAAACATGGCCAGCCCACAACCGTCCCTGGACGCTTCCCGAATGCAAGGTGACTGTGCGTCCAAAAAATTCAAAACGGTTCTGGGAAGAAGTCAAGAGGCGGGCTCTGGAAGCTGGCGACTGGGATCTAATAGAAAAAGTTGGGTTGCCTGAAAAGGGGTCTGAGCAGATTGTTCAGGGAAGTAATGAACGAACAGAGGATCTGATCCAAGCCTTTCCAGTACAAAAGGCACTTCCCAACTCAGGTCAAATTGACAAACAAGAAACGATCGCCTGGAAGGTAGTCCAAGACCTGCAAACCAAGGTAGCACAATACGGGTTAGATTCTCCTCAGGTCATGCAGATCATCAGGATATTAAATACTGACCTACTCTCCCCATTCGACATTAAACATCTAGGTCAGGTATTATTTCAACCAGTACAATATACGGTCTTCGAGGCCAATTGGAGAAGAATGGCTGAGAGAGCTGCAGCCGGAAACATGCAATTACCCCCAACTGACCCCAGATACGGAGCTCCAGCAGATGCTCTACTGGGAGCCAATGCTTTCACTGACCCTGATTTTCAAGCTACATGGCAGCCCCAAGTTCTTGAGCAAGCCCAAAAGATCGGCGTGGGAGTTCTATTAAAGGGCATAGATATGGCTGCCCCAAAAACACGGTACGTGAAGATTTATCAGGGGCAGAAAGAACACTTTTTATCTTTTGTAGAGAAAGTTGCTGCAGCCCTCGAAAAACAGGTCGAAGATGAAAACCTGAGACAACTACTATGTAAGCAGCTGGCAAAAGACAATGCCAATGAAGAATGTAGAAAAATCATAAATTCCATGCCAGGGGAGCCTACACTAACAGAAATGATCGAAGCATGCTCTAAGCTAGAATCTGAAAGCTATAAGTCTGCTCTGGCCACAATTCTACGGCCTATGCAACCCAAAAATGCTGACCCGGAACCGAAAAGACAACCTAAGAGGGACAATAGACAAAGACAGACGAGACAAAGAAGAAACAAGGATAACAGGAGACCTGCTCGCTGCATAAGATGCGATAAGCCAGGCCATTCTGCGAGATATTGTGAATCGTTATACCATGCCAATGGCCGACCCCTGACTCGTTCGGGAAACTTCCCCAGGAGCGCAATGGGAATGTGCGCTCAGACAGAAATGTTTCCCCAGGGCATGATACCAACCCAGGCTTACTCAGCCAGCTTTCAGCCAGCACCCAGGGATCAGCCGGGGTGGATGTATGCACCGCAACAACAGTCGTCTTAGAATCCTGTCGGGTCTATAAGGTTCCCTTGGATGCATTTGGGCCTCTAGGACATGGGCTAAGTGCATTATTGGTGGGAAGATCTAGTACCACCATTCAAGGGATCTTTGTTCACCCAGGAGTTATTGACGCTGACTTCACAGGACAAATCTGTGCGATGATTTCCACGCCCACCCCCCCTGTCACAATACCGGAAAAGACTCGGATCGCTCAACTTGTACCCTTCAAATCAAGTGTCCCTAAGGCAAAACGACAGAGTCGTGAAGGTGGTGGTTTTGGTTCCACAGGACTTCCGCAAGTTTACTGGACTGCGGATATCTCCAGCCAAAAGCCACAGATGACTTGCACCTTAATATTGCCAGATGCCCAGCCGTCCAGGATTCAGCTCCGAGGTTTGATTGACACAGGGGCTGATGTGACAATCGTCTCCTTCTCTGCATGGCCTCCTACATGGCCTTTAGCCCCCGCAGGGTCAGCCATTGCAGGACTGGGAGGAACCGCACAGAGTTATCGAAGCGAACGACCTGTGGTGGTAAAAAACGCAGAGGGTCAAACAGCTACAGTTCGGCCCTATGTCACTACAGCTCCACTCAACCTCTGGGGGCGGGATGTCTTGGCGGCCTGGGGAGTACGTATCGGGACAAATTTTTGATGGGGGCCACTGTACTGAAGGGCGCACAATATCCTACGTTGCCTTTGCGATGGTTAGCAAACAAACCCATCTGGCAACCCCAGTGGCCCCTACCAAAAGAAAAATTAGTCGCCCTTCATCAACTAGTTAAGGAACAATTACAACAGGGACACCTTGAACCTTCTACCAGTCCCTGGAATACGCCTGTCTTCGTAATTAAGAAGAAATCAGGAAAATGGAGATTGCTACAAGATCTCCGAAAAATCAAT
The DNA here is from genome assembly GCF_009769465.1 of Tauraco erythrolophus. Lineage (NCBI taxonomy): Eukaryota > Metazoa > Chordata > Aves > Musophagiformes > Musophagidae > Tauraco > Tauraco erythrolophus. Next base: position 29,695,409 of record NC_141467.1, read on the forward strand.
GCAGTAATGGAAAGCATGGGGGCATTGCAGCCTGGTATGCCCTCACCCACCATGATTCCAGCAGGGTGGGAAATCTTGATCATTGACTTGAAGGACTGTTTTTTCACGATCCCCTTACATCCTAATGACAAACCAAAATTTGCCTTTACTGTACCTGCGGTTAACAACGCTGAACCTGCAAAGAGATATCAATGGAAGGTCCTACCTCAGGGCATGAAGAACAGCCCGACTATCTGTCAATGGTACGTTGCTCAAGCTTTGTCCAGAATCCGTAAGCAGTTCCCTGAAGCATACTGCTACCATTACATGGATGATATCCTGGTAGCAGCACCCACCCAGGACGAGCTGCTGAAGATACAGCCTCGGCTACTCGCTGCTCTGCATTCTTATGGATTGCAAGTGGCTCCGGAGAAAGTTCAACAGCATCCTCCTTGGAGATATTTAGGAGTCAAAATTTTGGACCAAACTATACAACACCAAGAGGTGCAATTCTCGAGTTCTATTAAGGCCTTGAATGACGCTCAGAAACTGTTGGGCGTCATCAATTGGTTACGTCCCTATCTAGGGCTAACCACGACGCAACTTGCGCCGCTCTTCAATATTTTAAAGGGGGACCCTGAGTTGAATTCACCTCGAAAATTGACTCCTGAAGCGCGACGGGCACTAGAGGAGGTTCAACAGGCCATTTCTGCTCGTCAGGTTTACCGAATAGATCCCTCCATTGATATTACTGTTTTTATTACCACTCCAGATTCTCATCCAACAGGTATCATTGGCCAATGGAACAAACAGTGGTCTGACCCCTTGCATATTCTGGAATGGGTCTTTTTGCCGCACCAACCAAAAAAGACAGCATCTACGTTATTTGAATTAATTGCTTGTCTGATAATCAAATGCCGTCAGCGCTGTCTACAATTGATGGCAGCAGATCCTGCAATAATTGTTCTGCCAGTACAGCAGGAATACTTTGAGTGGAGCCTTACTAACAGTGCTCCTCTCCAAAGTGCGCTGGAAATTTCTCAGGACAAATTGCATACCATCTGCCTAGCCATAAATTGCTGCAATTGGCAAGATCGACAAGCTTTACCTTGCGGCCAAAAAATAGCCGAGTGCCAGTACAAGGACCCACCGTCTTCACTGATGGGTCTGGGAAAACTGGGAAAGCTATTGTTACCTGGAAGGAGGAATCTGAGTGGCAGGTGCTGGAAGGCCATGAGTCAGGCTCAGCCCAGTTGGTTGAACTGAGGGCTGTTGCTATGGCCTTTCAACGGTTCTCGCAGGTACCTTTGAATTTGGTCACTGATTCTGCTTATGTGGCAGATATAACGCAATGCTTAGATTGTTCACTTCTGAAAGAAGTGAATAATGCGGCTCTGTTTTCTCTGTTAAAAACCTTATGGTGTGCAATTCAAGATCGAGTTCACCCATATTACATCCTGCATATCCATAGTCATACTAATTTGCCAGGCTTTATAACGGAAGGCAACGCCAGGGCTGACATGCTAGCTAACCCCGCATGGGTAGCACCTCAGCCCGATAAAATCGCACAAGCCAAGGCATTGCATAATTTCTTCCATCAAAGTGCACATACCCTGCAGAAACAGTTCCACTTAACGCCCACTGAGGCTCGGGACATTGTCAGCGCTTGTGCTGACTGCCACGGACTTGCGGCACCTCTGCCATCGGGGGTAAACCCCAGGGGCCTAAAGGCCCTGCAGCTTTGGCAGACGGATGTAACGCATGTTCCTGAATTTGGCAGGTTTAAGTATGTGCACGTGTCTATTGACACTTTCTCCTCAGCTATGTGGGCAACTGCTCATACTGGGGAGAAAAGTCGCGATGCCATTGCCCATTGGAAACTTGCTTTTGCGGTCTTGGGCGTGCCTTCTTCTATAAAAACCGATAATGGCCCGGCCTATGTCTCACAGAAGACGCGACAGTTTTTACAACTATGGGGTGTAAATCATACCTTGGGTATTCTGCATTCTCCTACTGGCCAAGCCATTGTTGAACGCGCTCATGGCACCTTGAAGTGTGTTTTAGAAAAACAAAAAGGGGGAATGCATGGAGAAACCCCACAGAGTCGCCTAGAAAAAGCGTTATACACAATTAACCATCTTACGGTGCCATCAAATTCAAATAATCCCATTATTTTGAATCACTTTCTTTCGTTGCAGTCTTCAGGCGAGACGCACCTGCCCCGAGCGAAAGTCTGGATACGGGACCTACTCACTAAGACGTGGGAGGGCCCGTATGAGCTTATTGCTTGGGGTCGAGGGTATGCTTGCGTTTCCACAGATACTGGGATACGATGGCTGCCCGCAAGATGTGTCCGCCCTGACCTGCAACATCAGAAACAGAACAGGCAACATCCGAACGATGGCCAGGACGGAGATCATCCGTCAAATGACCCTCCTAATGGAAATAATGACATTGGCCATCAACCTGTTCCTTCCACCAGCAGAGACTAAATTTCAAGTCTCCGTTGGAGTCAGAATTAATAACTGAATGTACAACTGGTTTGCTAGATGTATCTCCCATGCTATTGCTGAAAAATCTCCCTGCTTGATTCAAATTAATCTTAAAACAAAAAGGGGGAATTGTGGAGAAATCTTTTGGCTGCTGCAGCATCCTGTGAAGGTTCTTTGCCTATGCAGGTTAACTAAAACACCTGTGGCTCGTTACACTGGGAAAGTTACCTTGAAACAGGTGCTGTAGCATTCAGCCAATCACTCTGGGAGATGGATGGTCAAGTGACCAATAGCCTTGACCCATCTAGCAAACCATGTGACTCCTGACTATTTAAGGCAGGGTGTTTACTCCTAAGGGTGAGGCATTTCCTCCTGAGTCTTGGAGGAGTGTTGGCCTTCCTTAGAGTAAGCCTGAAGCCTTCGCATTAGAGCATTGGTCTGCTTGGAGCCACCTGAAGCCTTCCAGCTGTGACAACTTACCACAAAAATGCCTGGCTAACAGAAGTACAGGGGGCAGGGGGAGAGCACACGCTCATGCATACAGCTAATGCACGTGCCAGCTTACCTTTGGAGAATCAGCTCTTCCAAATTTCAAGCTAAATCTTTAAAGGTGTTTTCACATCTAATCATAGATCTCAAGGAAGTTACACACCTACAGATTCAGCAATCTGAGGCCCTAACCAGTTCCGATGTGTTAGATAAGTTAAAGCATGAGTTTCAATTTCCTTCTAAAAACTGCTGGAGTTATTTGCAGTCAGGCTGTTGTATGCTTATTGTAAATTTTATTACAGTCTGATACCTCAGAGCTTCTCACAGATATCCTCTCCTAAAAGCATATCTAAAGCAATAGACTATTCAATAATGGGAACTAGAACAGGACTAAAAAAACTTTTACTATTAACATCACAGTAGAGCACTTGCTAAGGTAATCCTCAGGACGCTATGGGAAGGGGAAAACAATATATTTCTGTACACATAGAAACGCTACAGAAGAGTAGAAAAAAACAAAACGCATTCTCATAAAACACACTAACAAGCCACGTTTAAGAACATTCCCTAATCTGCACCCACAGGCAAAGCGTTCAAGTATTTGAAGCCTGAGAGCTTATTTTAACCTGGCTATCTGGAGCAAGAACACGAAAGTCAGTCCTGAACATGATTGCATGTTCTAATGTCTGGCAACATTTTTATTACTTATATACTCGGTTTTAGATACTTAGTAATTACAATTTTCCTCACTAAACTTAACAGTTACGTTATGTCAAGTAAGTATGAAAATGGTGAAATAAATATTCTGTTCTCTAATACTTTAAGCCATTATCCATGCTAAAAAGACTATAGTATATCAATAATGCAATTAACCAGGATAACCAAAACACTGGGGGTGGGGAACTAACAAAAAAACACCATGTGACTAACTAGTTTGTAATTATTTTGATGTAAATTTTACCTCAATTTCCCTATATTTAGTGATCTACGGGGACATCAGGCATTATGGTGATGCTATATGAACAAAGGGATTCAGAGAAACACATACATGTATGGTGCATCAGAGAACTCAAAATTCTTTCTTGCTGAAGAACAATCAGGAAACTTATATCCAACCTATTACCTCCACAATAGGCTGACACCTTACAATTTGTGCACAAACTCCAGCATCAGTGTCTCAAATATCTTAGGTGTGTTCTTGTAGTTTTAAACTATATATTGTAGATAGATCTCTTCTTTCAAAAGGTACTAAGCATATAAATACATTAAGCAAGCTAGATGCCAGATGCTGATCTCAAATATTATTTCTTTCTTGGGATAATTCAAGGATCTAAAATTCAAAGTGGTTTACTGAGCTGTGCTCCTATTTCCTTCCCAAATCTAAAATAGTACCTGTTTCCAGCAGTTCACATTATCTGCCTTGTTTACACATCCTTTGTAAAGATCCTCCTTTTCATATTTTAAATATGGATGAATATAGTCATGATTCTATATCCTAGATCTATCATAGGCAGCTCTTTCATTATTTCTGAGTCCTGTTTCACCTCAATCTATAACATCTGTCGTTTCCATGTCACATTAAGACTATATACACTTTTGCAAGCAACTAAGTCCATGATGCCCAATCATTTTGTTGGATAAGCACAACAACTTGCAATTTCAGCATTACTAAATTTGAATCAGGCACTAAAACAATCGACCATCCTGAAGTAGGAAATCAAATTCTGATCCTTTAAAATCATTAAGAGCGCAACAGCCAAATCCCCCATTGGACATTTAGCTTAAGTCCTTGTTTTTTTCCCTAAATTCCTTTAAATCTATTACAGGAAATCAGATGAGGTGTCAAAATCTAAGATGTTGATTAAAGAGAAAACAAATAAGGGTAACTATAATATGATGCCAGTTATTTAAGGCTAATATATTTGCTGCACAAAGCCTGGCTCTCTCGAGCTACTTGCCAACAAATAGCACCAACAAAGCAAGATGCTCAGGAAACTGCATCACTCCCAAGCTTCTTTTGCACCACAAGTATTGTCATCCTTTTTACAGCATTGCATTAGGCAGACTATACCACACTCACCAGAGAGTCAGAGCAGTAATGTATTAGCTGAGAAGACTGAGCACAGAGGGAAGAAGTTTTTAACCAGGCAAATCTTTCTTCCAAATCTACTAACAGTTTTCTCAGGCATTTACTTTTGTCTCTGTATCCAGCAAAGTTATAGATTACAAATTAAAGTGATGGCCCAATTCTACCACTCTTCCTCTTGGCACAAAGCAGGGGTATTTCTAGTCTATACAGAAACCGTTGGTCTAAATTTGCAGCATTTTTGCTACTCACTTGCAAAACACAGACCATGTTCTAAATCCCTCTTCTGAAAAGCAGTATCTCATCCTTGAGTGGGCTGAAGATATTAGTTTTCATCTCCTTTGTTAATTAAGCACTAATGAAAGTAAGTACTAAAAAGTCAGACTTTGAGAGCTATTCAGGAGCAATCACGGTTTGAACAGTTGATTAATGAAGCATTAATAATCTCTTTTAACATAAAGTGGTAAGAAAAAAAAACCACACCAGATACTGTTTTCTAAGATGTCACCAGAACCAGCAAATACAACTGTATAGTTGCATATACATACCGAAATCAACAGTTTTGAGCATTTGAAAACCAGGAAAAGCCTTGAAAAGACATCTGAAAATATTTAAATGTAAGGCTGCAAACAAAGATAAAGCTCCAGCGACTCCCTACATGGTAGACTAACAAAGGCACTGGAGAGTTACATGTGGCACAACTGTGAAGCATAAGACATGGAACTTGGTAAGCATAAAGGTTGTACACAGAGAAAGTAATCATGTAGTCTTCCTGTCATGTTGTCCATTAGAGAATTAGCTGCAAGTATTTATCTGCTGCTACAACAGTTTCTCATCTCAATAGTTTCATCTTTCTCCTCTTGATTTCATGCCTGTTAAGTCTGATTAATGTTACTAACTTGTTTTTTTCTGTACATTATCAACTTGCCTTGGAGGTTCACTCAAACATTTATCCATCTTAATCATAGGCATCAAGTATGAGTCCCTGCCATCTCCTGGCAGGGATACTGGCTCAGCCATAAGCACTAAGCAGTGATATGTACCCTGCTCCAGCGATACATGGAGCCACTCCAGCGGTAGCGTGGCAAGTACGTAGCAAGTAGTGGCAAGCCTTTCAAGCTGAAGAAAGAAGCCAAGCCAAGGAAGGGAAAAGAAACGTGGCCATCAAAAGGTGATTGGAGTAGCTCAACATTAGGTAACAAACACAAGCTGGCCAAATAAACCAGGCAGCTTTCACTCACAGCCCACCAGCTACAATGCCCTTATTGAGGATGATGCCAAGGTCTCTATAGAGTTAAGCCTTTAAAGTTGGCGCACTCAAGCCTATCCTGGGCCAAAAAGAGAGGCACGTTTGTAAGACATATTTAAACCATCAGTCAAGCATCAGCAATAGCTCAGTTCGTATAATCAGGTTTTAAGAGTCCTTATACACACAATAGGTGTGCTCCAGATCCCTATAGGTCAATGGGATTATTTCCACCATTATCAAAAACCTGTGAACTATGCCCATTATGGAAAAAGTAGGCTTTCCAGTATAGGCGCTGAAGCTGTTTATTCTGTTAGCTAACAAACTGCCATCAGCGATTACGATGTGGGAACTGCCCATACCAATCTAACTTTTAGCTTAACAACAGACAGGCTCTTATCAACACAATACTGACAGCAGAATACCATAGTATTTTTGTTTGCATTACAAAACACAGTAGAAAATAATTCAGCAGTAAACTGCATAGCTTATTTGTCATTGATAGCCTTATGTCCAGTATGTCCTAGACTAGTGTCAGTGATCAGTGGCAAAAAAAACCTATTTGCTGAACATTTATGTGATAAAAAGCTCATCTGTATACCACAGAGGAGCACAGAAAGACAATGGCAGGTGAGGGAGCCCAGATAATACCCTGTCCTGGCTCCTCCCAGGCCCATCACAGGAGCCATCAGCTCATCAATTGTCCATCTCCACAAGCCCAGATACCTACAGAGGAAAATCAGCAGTCAGTAATCCAAATCAAATGTCCCAGGACAGCCACCAGCATCCAGGCTTGAAATTCAAGATGAACCAAGGAGAGACAGCTCTCTGGATTGCCTTTTGGACTGAGGGGGTCACTGCCTAGGGGTACAGGACACATAAGGAAAGAGCATTACATGCATGTACATAATGTATACATATGTTTGTGTTTGTGCAATACATTCTCAGCCTTGCTACTGGTTGGACCTGGGAACACGGAGCTGCCTTATATCTATCAGGTTGACGGATTAGTCTCCCGCTATCAATTAGCAATTTCCACGTAGGAATTTAGGCTCAGTACACTCCTATCCCTTTCTGCTCCGTTGTCCACAACATCTGTGAAAACATTTTTAGTTCTACAAAACTTGTTGACAAGCTTTTATGATGAGTAGTAGTTCCTCAATACCCTGTATACACAAACCAGTATACTATCAGCTGCTGCTTAGCAAGATTTGTGCTTTTAGAAATGAGCAGCAGTAGCTCAGTGAAGACCAGCACATTTATCTCTTCCAAAAAGCAAAGCTATTCAGAAAGATACTTATGAGGGAAGTGATATACAAACCTCCACCAGGGCCCTAGAACAAAAGAAATTTAAGATAACAAAAACATTGCCATTACCTCAACAATCAAGTATGCGAAGATACTCATGCATCTCGTCATTTTGTGTGAACTGACCACAGAGAATTAAGTGTGATGCCTGCTAAACAGCCTGGATCCTTTTGGCCTAGATGTCTCTGTACACATTGCTAGATATATGTCTGCTTCTGAGAAAAGATTTAGAGTTTACTTAAAATGTTAGAGTTGACTTGGAAAAAAAACAACCAACCAAACAAAAGAACCCAAACCAACAAACTATCACCTTGTACTCTTTTCAGAGTTATGATTTTAATGGCTCTTCTCTGGCATTCCTTCCATTCAGAAACTTTAGGTCATCTAATCACAGACCACAAACATCACCACATTTGCTCTAATCACCAACTACACAACCGAAAGGGCAAAACATAAAATAATTATATCTTAGACTTAATGAAACGAATCCCTGGGTTTAAATTCTTCAAATACCAGGAAAATAATGGTTGAAATAGGAGCAGGACTGTTGTCTGAAAAGCAGATTTGAGCCCAGCATGCAATGAACCAATTCCACACGCTCAGGAGAGATATAGTAATTTATTCAGGCCTGGGTGCTCGGTGGATTTTCCACAGATCAAGCACACCAACCAGGAGAGAAGTTGCAATACTGATACAAGAGTTTTACGCAAATGCCAGCCTACCTAATACATACGTAACAGATTACCTCACTATGATAGGTCATTCATTTGGCTTTGGATCAGAACTTATTGTGCTTACACCAGTTCTTCTGGTGGTTGCCGGTGGTCTTATGAGGGTGTTTTGGGAAGTATCCCCTTCCTCATTTATTCCTTATGAAGTATTGGTTCAACTCAGGACACAATTGTATACTTGTTCCTCAGCCAGGTCCACCGTCCATTAACCAAGAAGAATATACCTCCTTGATTAAATGATATTGGCTATATTTCAGACATTGCTTATTTTTTTACCATATGCTGGAAGAAAGATCAAAGAGAGAACAGACAGGGAGAGGACTGCTTGCGAGGAGGGAGGATGGTTTGTATCGGGACTTCACTGGTTTTGGTTTTGTTTCTAACATCAAACAATATCAGCCAAAAGCATCATAAGAAGACAGGTCATTCACCAGAAGAAAATGGCAATTTGCTACAAAATTTCATGGGAATTGGGCCAACATATGTTTTCATAGCCACAAGGAGTCAAAAAGATGTACATACCACTAAGCATTTGCCCAATAATGCTTTTGGCTAATAATACTTTGGCAAAATAAATTTGGCTGCCTTCAAAGGACTGCAAATGTTTAAGTTCATGTGCAACAGCGCAGCAAGGCACAGTCCAAAAGCCTGTGAAGGATTAAGAAAAATACAAGTGAGAAGCTTTCTAAAAGAAAGAGAGCCTTCCATGAAACAGCCAATCTTTTCCATACAGAAGAACTTTTAAAAAAAACACACAGCACAACACGTGATGGTGTTGCATGGAGTGCTTTGTTTCTCTCTAAAGGTAAAAAGCTTTCAAAGGACAAAAATGACAGAACTGTTCTTTGTTTGCCAGTCAAACACAATACATGCAAAACAAAGGTGTGAAAAACCAAAATCTATATAGAGATCAGGAACTGATGGCAAATCATTCGATGTAATTACACTTCTAAGTTATTGAATTATTCTCTCAATTTTCCCAAAAATCTTTTTCCCTCATTCACTCTTCTATTTTCATTAATAATTTCCATTTTCTAGGACAGAAAGAACAATTCATGTACTGAATACATAGTGCAGATTCTCTCTGTTGTTTAAACCACACTCATTTTACGTTAAAAAACCCTTTTCCAGCGGATTGATAATGTTGCATAGAACAGCATGATCTTTCCCACTGATTCCAATGAACAAAAGTACGGCCCATAAATGATCTAATGATCCTGGAAACTGTATTTTAAGGAGTTTCTCTCAACTGTGAATTAGCCAACAAGCCATAAACAAATCTCTTTCATAAGGTTAAAGCATCATGAATCTGATGAAAGAATTCTCAGCAGGCTATGTGCAAATATCTTCAGCGAGTTTCACATGATATTAAATCCCCAGCATCAGTTATTTCAAGAGACTACACTATTTTACCTTCATGAGAGTGAACAAACCAGCAATAAGCTCTTTTCATATAAAACTTCCACCCAATAGAACTATATTTTTTAAGGAAGTCCACAAAGCCTGAGAGGCGCTTCACAACAACTACTAAAGCACGAATCTGGCATAATTCCTCTTCCAGACTGGGTTTCTTCTTTGTCTCTCTCATTGTCATGGCTATTCTCACGCCCTCCACAGCACATCAACGGACATGACTTATAACCTGTCTTAATTAGTTTCACCACAACACACTTTTACTTATTCTTATCCTCATACTACTTACTAGCCATGAAGAGAGTTGTAAAACTAATTTCTAAGTTTCAGTGTGACTGTGCATTTTGTCTTAAAATGGAATGCTTCAGTGGGTCACACTGCCACCACAGCGGCCTAGGTATCATTATTAATTTTTAGAGGATAGGAAGTTAACAAATCAGGGAAAAAAAAATATCTCCCAATCTACTATAATATTGCTGTAGTGATCAGCCTTCATTACCTTCCCAGTTAATTAAACTATCAAAAATCTCCATTTCCTGTGTGTTTACTCGGTCAAGTACAAGTGACTCTCCAAATCATGAACAACAGAAACAGCCCCAAGGCTACCTCTGGAAACACCATGTATACAAGTTACAGGAAAGAAAACATAGGATTCCATTTTTTTTTACCATCATCAGACATGGCATAGATGACATATAAGGGCATATTTTTTGTTTCATTAGAGAAGTATTGAAACGGTGATGTTGTTATGAAAGAAACAATAGAAGCTTGTCCCACTTCTCAGAAAACTGAGTGTTCTACTACAGCCAGATGGCAAAACCAATAGTAGTCAGCACTAAACCGCTGTTTTACATTTTCAGAACTGGTCATAAATCAACATTTCTGAACAGGGAAATAGCACATTCTCAAGAGTTAGTGATAATTTTTTACAAATCCATAATTTTTTTATAGGTATCCACAAGTAGATAGTCTTAGAACTTCCCAATCTTTTAAAAGCAGCAGTAGAATTACGTTAAAAGATAACAGAGCAGTTTTTAAAGCGATGTACGCTTCACTTGACAATATGAGAGAAAAACAACCACCTAGAATTCACAGGAGTAAGCGGTAGCATTCAGTTCCACGAACAAAAACAATGACAGATCACTGGTTTTCCACGTAACAAGGAAACTAGCCAAGACTGATGTTACTACTGGAAAAAAATACACAACAAACCTTCACACCTACATCTGTTTCCTGGCAAGCTGCTTCTACTTTTTGGCCTTGGATGGTAGGCTTTCAGGTCGGGTTTTCTTCAGAGCTTAGGAAGAAAGCATTTAGGCATAGAGGGTGAAAGGACAGAATACTTCAATATTTAACCATTTCCTTGCTTAAGGCAGGGTTATATCACACCTCCAATTAAATGCTCAAAAAGTATAAATTTATTAGGACCCAATATTTATTTTTCACACTGCAATCAAAAAGGTATTTGCAATAGAAACCTATTCAGATTAAGCATCAGAAACAGAAATGTGGTTATTTATAAATAGCAAGCGGTGTCTATTTTATGTGGAAAACAAGTTCCTACAGCTACAGAAAAGTTACACAAATTGCCATGCATCTCCAGCTTCGAAAATATCTGCTATGTAGGCAACTGCAAACAAAAATTCCCTCTTATTTTGTGTTTAAAGTACAATTAGAGTTTGCAGGAGAATGGCCAAGAGTTGGAAGTTAAATAGGAAAAGGAGCAAAAGTATATAAGGGCCCTAAACCAAAAGTAGTTACGCAAGGATTTCCCTGTTTTTTTTCCCTCTGTCAACTACGGAATAGATAGCGTACAATTTACAGGTTTATTTGTATTAGGACTGACAGAATACTGTTGTTTTCCTAGTCACAGTATCTTCAGCAAAACGTTTGTTTTCTTTAGGAGAAACACACCCCTATGTCCTCACACATTTATATATTTGTAAAGGTCATAAACAACATCAACTTGCTAAAAGCCACTGGTACGTTGACAATATTAGTAATTTCTCTGAATCCCTCAAAATTGTCATCCCAGTCTCCATGATAATCCTGGAAAACTACACTTTATTAAAACAAAAAGTTCTTCCAAGCCATTTGGAATCCAAAACCAGATTTCATCCTTTCTTATTTTTTCTAGGGCCCCGGATACAAGAGTCTGGTTCAGTCCACCGCAAAGACAAGGTGGTGACATAAAATTCAATTCAGAATCCAAACCAAGATTTCTTCTAGCATATTAGTCTCCATAATAATGGAATAAACCCTCACTAATCAGCTATATGTCATTTGAATTCTACAAATGCATGCACATACAAAACTGAAACAGATATGACTGAGAGTTTCTAGTGTAAATTCATGGGAATTCAAGCCTGGCCTTTAAAGACCTGTGATGTAGCCTCACCATCAAGTAGACAGGATTGAGTTTTATGCAGTTAATGAATTTGGACAGCTGGTATATCAAAGCATTCCCTCCTCCCTAAGCCTTCCTTCCTTCAGCAGCTACCGACAAAGTTATTTTAGAGATTAGAGCCATGCATTAATGAAGACATCCTTACCTGATAACACAGTCATTAATACGTCTTAGTGCTAATTATCTTTGTTATTAGAAAACAATGGTCTATGGCTACAAGTTTTAACAGGGAGATATCAGCAAAAATGACTGTTGTTTTGCACTAAGCATGCAATAAATTGAAAAGTTTCACAGAATTTCACAGGGTTTAGAGCCTGTGACAGGATTCCAGCAGTGACTATTTTACAGACTGTAGAGAAGAATTGCAAATAACCTGTCTCCTTGCTATAGATTTTTAAAGACTAGTTCATAAACTTACCTAAAGGAACAGCATACACACTAAGTTTTCTAGGATTTTGTTCGTAATTGTAACTTCACACCATAGAATAAGGACTTCTGAAGGGAAATTATTTTAACAAGCATTTATTTTGTGCTTAATGCACCGACAACTGTGCTGAATGGGAGTCTTTTGGGAGACTTCTATGGACTTTGGAACAGATTCTTAATTGTTTTGCTATTATCGTTGTGACTTTTATTCAACATGGCATTGTTATGGGACATAGAATCATAGAATGGTTAGGGCTGGAAGGGACCTTCGAAGGTCATCTAGTCCAACCCCCCTGCAAGGAACAGGGATATCTCCAACTAGATCAGGTTGCTCAGGGCCTTGTCCAACCTGGCCTTGAACGTCTCCAGGGATGGAGCATCCACCACCTCTCTGGGCAACCTGTTCCAGTGTTCTACCACTCTCATAGTAAAAAATTTTTTCCTAATATCCAACCTGAACCTACCTCCCTCTATTTTAAAACCATTACCCCTTGTCCTATCATAACTGGCCCTCCTGAACAGCCTCTCCCCATCTTTCTTGTAGGCCCCCTTGAGGTACTGGAAGACCGCTATAAGGTCACCCCGGAGCCTCCTCTTCTCCAGGCTGAAGAGCCCCAACTCTTTCAGCCTGTCCTCATAGGAAAGGTGCTCCAGCCCTCTTATCATCTTCGTGGCCCTCCTCTGGACCCTCTCCAACTGGTCCATGTCCTTCTTATGTTGGGGGCTCCAGAACTGGACGCAGTACTCCAAGTGAGGTCTCACAAGGGCAGAGTAGAGGGGGAGAATCACCTCCCTCGACCTGCTGGCCACACTCCTCTTGATGCAGCCCAGACATTCCATTAAAAGTGTACACATGGAACTATAACACGATGCAAATGGACGCGAACAATAACCACAGTTAAGTGTTCATTTCAAAACACGTCAAGCAAGTAACAGAATCTCACCTTCTCAAGAAGCAGTACTGACAAACTACAATACTCAATAATTAGAGATTGAGAGGGTAAAAAACCCCTTCAATTTCTGTTTCTACAACATGGTCAATACTATATAGTCAAAACCATATTCTTTAAGCTTACCCTTACATTAAGTCTGCAGAATATCACCGGCATGTCACTTAGCTGAATTTGTTCAAAAAAGTAATTGAAAAAGACAAACTGGCTATACTGTGTAGCCTTGGGGTTCATAACTACTTTTGGGGAAAAACATTCAGAATGAAGATTCCTATAACCACTCTATCACATACTCTGAAACTCAGGGAACGTTCCTTTGAAAGCAAGAAAATCTCCAATATGCTTTTAATAAATCTTCATTAATTTTAATTTTTTTGCCGTCTGATTTGCATGTTTAGTTTCCAGGATAACTCCACACTTTTTTTTTTTGTGTATGGGTTTTTTTTTTGTTTTGTTTGTGGTTTTTTCCCCCCTTTTGATTTTATGGCAGGTCTGGAGCTCCTGTTCTTTTCCTACAAATTATCCATATATCAATACATCCATTGCCCAAAGTGCCTCAGAAATATCCATTCTGCAGGGGAAAAGTAAAATTGGCATTTTAACAGTCTAGCATCAGTCCCAGAAGACAGATTTGACATGGCTTTACACCCAGAGCATTCGTTTGCTTCGAGGCATTATCAGCATGAAACACACTGGCATGATCTATTTGCCTGTCCCAGCCCTTTTGAAAAGCTACAAATGAACGTGAACAGATTAGAACAGACCTGATCAGACTCTAGGATTTTAACACAGGTCACAAATCCCCAATATCCATATCTTCAATGTAAGACACAGACCAAAATTAAGAATTTGGTGGAGTAGACAGACTAGGTAAATCGTGTATCTAGAGGGCAGCAGGATTTTGACAACAAACATGAGGCTTTGCAGCCTGAACTTTACACAGAGGAAAAAGAAGATAGAATCAGCCAACCTGTGGTCCAGAGATGGTAAAAGGGAAGATACTGTATCTTCTGCCTATAAGTACAAGGAGCCTTGTTTTTTATTTCCTTCTGAACTGGAGCACGGTACAAGAGAACTCCTTAAAAGGTAAGAACAGGGTAAGAAAAAAAGGGAGAAGAGAAGAGAAGAGAAGAGAAGAGAAGAGAAGAGAAGAGAAGAGAAGAGAAGAGAAGAGAAGAGAAGAGAAGAGAAGAGAAGAGAAGAGAAGAGAAGAGAAGAGAAGAGAAGAGAAGAGAAGAGAAGAGAAGAGAAGAGAAGAGAAGAGAACTGAGATGGCAAGCATTACTCCTAGTCTTCATGCTAGTACCAGAACTGTTTTGGCCAAAACCCTCCCTAAAATTACAGCCTTGGGCAGACACATATCATGGAAAGTTTTTGTCTATGTCAATTCAACATGAAATACACATTTCTGTGCATTTTTTAAATATCAAGTACCAAAAAAAAACATAAAATGAAAAAAAAAAACCAACACATTAGTGGCGTCAGGGTGTCATTTTTTTTCCTTAAAGTCAAAACCATGTCAGTAACAAGTCTGCATACCTGTGAAAACAAATATCACACTGCATTTCAGCTATGTGATCAAGCTGTCATTTGTTAGCTGGGAAAAGCCATTCCCTCATACTCTTACTATCTCATGTTTTCCCATCTTTTCTCAAAACCAGACCAGCCACTAATTTCCTAAGAAGGTGTTTGGGTTTTTTTGCTCACTACACCATCAATTTATGTCATATTGACATTCAGGAAATTTTAGTGCCCTTCAGAACTTTAAACAGCAAGAGGTCTTTGTCATCTTTCTAGCAGGGTTATATGCTCTGTTTCAGATGTTCAAAAGACTGGAACAACCACTGTAAACAAAACTGTAATGATAGAGTAATATTTGGGGTTTTTTTTGTATCATCTGACAACATCTTACCCATCTTTCCTCTGCTTGAAAAGTCAAGTCCTCAATTGCCTTTCCAGTCTCTCAACATTTAAAGCTCTTAATCTTTCCTCATATATTTTGTTAGTCATCTCCACAATATCCAAGGCAACTCTACAATTTCTGCAAACAATCTGAAGCAATTTGCCTGACTTCAGGACAGATGCAGGGGCTTGGGAAAGTTTATTAAAGAGTCCTAATCCACAAGGTAGGGGTTGAAACTTATCACAAAGGATTATGATTAAACTTTACACATTTAGCTCACATATAGAGGCAAGACACATGACAGAACAAGAATAGTTGTGGGTTTTTTTAATTTCAGTCATTATACTCCTTCCTAATTGATGAAAGCTGAAATTGAACAATTTCATTGTCTAAATAAATAAAAATGGTTCATAGGCAACAGTTAACAGTTATGATCTGTATGCTTAGTACTTTAAACAGAAAAAAAAAAATTCTACCAAGATTATCAGTACTAATGGCTCTCTTAGCATTCTTATTGTTTATCGTCCAAATGTCTAATGGTCATATTATATACATATCACAGAACAAAACCTACTTTACTTGCTAATCTACTTTGGCCCTGCAAAATAAGACAAACTTTTCTTCCTAGATGTCCTGGAGCTTTGTCTTTTTCCACTTCTCCCTTCATTTGCAGCTATTCTGGCCTTTATCCTATCTCTCTCAGTTACCACTTTGATTACGCTTTTTCTATTATTAGCTCATTATTTTTCAAGTTAGCCCTTCTTTGCACATGGCTAAGCCCAGTGGATAGCTTCCTTTTCTTCCAAAAAATCTTTGTTTCAGACACACAAGTGGTCCTCCAACCCAGATAAATGCAGTATCATATATTGCAAGGACATTTCTATAAGGAATTAAACAAAACAGATCGTGAGAAGAATGCACTTCTTTGACAGCATAATTCACTCAATGAACAATATCAACGTACTATATAAAAAGTATTGCAAAATGAAACCTGAGTGCTTCAAAATACATCCTCTGTCTGTTCTTAAAAAATTCATTTGTCCCAAAATAAATTGTTCTGGTTTATAGTATAACATGTAAATGGACTGACAGTACATTAAAGGAGACAATAACGCATTTTCCTGCACAGTGCCTACACCGTCAAACCTATATCTGGGATATTCTGTTGGTCTGGCTTCACAAATACCAGTGAATTACTCATCTCCATCCTTCCAAGAACAATAGCAGCTACTTTTCACCATTACTCTTCCAGAGAGGAATGGATAAAGTCAGTATGGAGAGGGGATGCAGCATTTGCGTCTTTATATTTGAATGGAAAAAATGACGTCACTGGAAAACACACAAGGCAAAATCATAGTTCTTTCAGTAACACCCTTTAGGAAGAGAGACTTCTTTTTATTTCCTCTGCTCAAACAACAACCACGAAGAAAAAGGCCATGGAAGCATTCAGTGAACACCTGCAACACACATAGGTGAGGAATTATCTGAAAACTCACGTTATGGCCCAAATCCACCTTTCTCAGCATAACAATATTCCAACTCTCCCAGTCCCCACAGAAAGAAATAATTGAGCTGAACATGAGAATGGCTAATAATAGCCATTCTATTACATGGTTGCTCTAGGTCTTCTCATGGCAGCATTCAAATCCCTCCATTAAACCTGAGGTAGTTCACAATGCTCACTGGGACAGTGGTGATTCTGAAATTACTTTCTGCTGAACGATGGGCTATGATGCAAAGGGCGGATCCAGTTTTGATGTCTGTGACATCTATAATATTTCACAGCAGAAAAATCAGATCAGTTCCGTAGGCAAAAACAGATCCCAGACACATCTTTTTATCAGGAAGCATGTTTAATACACTAAACATTCATAATAGCCATTAAAAAGAAGGAAAAATATATTTTTTTTATTATCTTTTCTTGACAAAGATTTAAAATTTTATAAGGCTAAATAAGGTGCCTGAACAGGAAGAAATTGCTTCTACTGAGATGATTGAGCAACTAAAGGAAACAAACAATATGATTTTTTTAACCATAAAACTGCTATCAGTTCTCATTATTTCGAAAACTGAAAGCATTCTGTTATAAAATTTTAAGCATCTTCTTCTGTAAAATTTTACAATTTGGATATTGTATTTAGAAATGGTCTTTAAGGTTTTCATTTCGGTTTGCTTGTCCTTTAACACTAGTTCATCTGTATTAGTAGAAGTTTGAGCATGAGTTTGGAGCTCCACCTACAGGTACAAATACAAAGTTCTCCTTGAGAAATGTGACAGGCCGACTAACCAAAGTCTTCCTTTAAGCGAAAAAAAGAAAGTGGGCAAATTTATTGATTTCAGTCAGGACAGAGCAAAGGGAGAGAAAAATGACAGTAACTCCAGAGCCAGCAGCAGTATAGCTTTACCTCTAACACACCGTACTTGAGCTAATTACACCCCCAGGGTTATTATCTTGGGTTGGGTGCTACACTAACACGGCTATGGAGCTGTAGCTGGGTGGCATGGCTTTGTGTACTAGAACACTTGATGGGATGAACATACCTTGAGTACCTTTCTATGGAATCCCACCGCAGCACAGCAGCAGTCTCAGATGTTTCCGAAAAGCAGGAGCACAAATATGACTTAATTCTTCCTCTACGCTGCAGTTGTCTTTTGAGCTCTTAGAACCCAGTAAGTCCAAAGAGTCACAATTAAATGGTGTAACGCTCAACATCTTTTACCCTAGATGTTGAGCCTAGATCTTTTCAGTGGAGAACAGCAACATCAATGCTTCTGTTCAGCTCGCATTCTGCAAACATCAACATTACAGTTTTTCCATTTGATCAAATGCTTGCTTTGTAATTCCTCAAATTGAATCTATTTGTATTCATTTAATTTATATTCTTATTACTTGTGCAGCAAACCTGCTTCAGTCATTTCGTTAATAAAGATGATTAAACAAAGAGCTAAGAAATAATTTGATACATAACACCAGCTCTGTTGGAAAGAAACAATAAAACCAAACTGGGGTCTTATACTGTTGGATACAGTTGGTGCATGTTTCACAGTTGTGCTGCCTGAAAACAGATCTCACATCTCCTGTTACCCATTTTTTTTTGAACTGTCTGATGCTGTGCTCTTGGCAGGATAATACTCCAGGTGCAAGACTCTCTTCACTCATGCAGCTGACTACTGCATGGACTTGAGTAGTTGTTGCAGCTTCAGAGTTCTGAGACTCAGTATTCATTATGACTGAGATCGCTATTAGCAAAGGTATTAACCCTGCTCATGGGTTTGCTAATGAAATGCAATTAGTGAGAAAGGACACGCAGCAGCTAGCTGCTGCCTTGTTTTGTGGCATTTAGCAAAACTGGCATGACATTTTATTATTTCACCCTTTTATTATGCTACCAGTAGAACAGAAAAACAAATTTGGGCCCTTGGCCAAGACTGACTAGGCCTTAGCATGGTTTTTAAGGTGCTAGAATCTGTGTGCAGAACCTCTTTACCCTCCCAACATTTGCTCTACTCTCTTGTACCATTTCAGGAAGAAGTCAACATGTACATGAAAAATACTCCGGTGAAAAGAAAGGCATCTTGCTAGTTTTTCTCTCTCAACGCATTTTATATACAATTCACAGATGTTAAGTTCAAAAGGGTCATCTAGTTCTTGATGTTATGCTCTTTCTTCTGTTAACATCTTATGCTTTAGAATAGGGAGTTTCTAAACTTACAGACTTCAAAAAGGACAGAAAAGTGAACTGATGCAGAGAAGACAAAAGGAAGGATGCAGTCAAACACCCAACAAAGCAGTAACAAACCAACAGAAAGAGACTTCAACTAGCTACAGATTGAGGCTGGACAGATGAATTTTTAAAAGGTATAATTTCAAATTGCAGTGGCAGCTCATGAGAGCAGAGGAAAGACACCTCTTTACCACACTGAAAATGATGACACCCATAATCAATGCTGGCTTTTCCATTCTATACACCGCTACTCAACTGGCAAAGGAAGGAAAAAAAATTAGGTACTCCTCACCATTCCCAAAGGAAACATATTTTTGAGTAAAAAATGTGAAACAGGAGATGACTTCTCAGCTAACTCATCTTACCTCTACAGGGCTACTTTAATTTACTTAAGCCAATTAATTAGTGAGGTATTCAAAGATATGTCATTGAGCTGCAGCATCCTAGGGATACACCTGTGGACTTTCAATGTCAAATAATTTTAACACCTGAGCATTGTTACTTACTAAATATCATAAAAGGAATGAACAACAGAAATTGAAGAAAATGACATGAACTATAAGACATGATGAAAGATGCTGGAATCTGTGCAGGAAGAGTAAATTTAGAGTCAGAGAAGCGCTCCAAACATCAAGTCAGAAAAGCAACAAACACATTGAACAGAAAAATAGCCTAAAGTGAGGAAAGACCACACCAGCTGTGACAACTTAAAGTAAAAATGCAAAATTGTTAAGGGGCTAACAAAGAACAAAAGGAAATTAGACTGAAGTGCTAAGAAGATCAGTGAAAACTCTTGTACTGACACAACCCAATGACCATCAAAGAAAATTACACCCCAAAATTAAAGAGTTAGTCATGAGATTAAGGTAACGACAAAGAAAAAGGAAGGATAGGCAATTGACAGCCAACTGAGAGTGCAGTAGGCATTCAGTATGGGAGCAGGAAAAGCAGGCAGCTGGGACAGGGTGGCAAAGGCACAATAGAAAACAAGGCAGCAGGGGAAACAGATCATTCTGTAAGTAGGACTTAGAGCTGTAGTTATTTCTAATTTCTAAATTGTATATTAAATATTTTACCAATTTGGAGACAAAATTTCTGTCAGTTACAGAATATAACCTTTGAGGAAGCTGATCTTTTTTACTTTTATCAAGTGATGGATACAAACTGTAGCACTAGAAGCAGAATACTGCACATTGATGTAATGCCTTCTTTCCAATCTTTCCTTCTTTTTCACATTTAGTATACGGTACAAGTCCTCCTATTTAATTACAAATTGCTTCTTACGTTACTGCAGGCATACTTTGCTGACAGATAAAAGTAAGTATTAAGATATTTAACTGATGTGCAAAAAAGAAACCCTTACATATCTTGGAATCATAGCTCTTTCTCTCATGTACTAAAATACAAACTCTTTCCAGTTTAGTGCAGAAACAGATTCAGTGTTCTGAAAACAAAATGGAAGACTTAGCCCCAGCTGAACTAGAATTATAGATAATATTCATCTCCCATGTCAGCAAATGCCTGAAATCATAATCAAACAGCTTTCCTACTGCAACTATGAAACATCATTCAAATATCCTGAAGAATCAACAAACAGACCGTAACAATTCTGGAGACAAATTGGGATATCGATGCACAGATTTCTCTATTGTTTCATTTCGTCTTACAAGTTTCTTTAAATATTGTTATTTAGACCTTGAGGGGAAATACACATGCATGCCACCTTGCTATATATGGTCTTCTGCAAACGGACTTTTAATTGACAAGCATATCTCGTTCAACCTCTTTCAAAGTTGAATGACTTCCAAAATAGGCATTCAGCAGAGTTTTATTTATGAAGGTAATCACATTATAAAAAGCATAATTGCTTAAAAATATGCTTTATTGTACAGATGAACATTTTCTTTTGAAGTCTGTTCAGAATCTTCCTACTGCTGTGCTTCATTACAGAATCCAAGATTATCCTGGAAACAAACAAAAACCAAGTTGCGTTTTCAACTGCGCAGAAGTTTTCATCAAAAATTGCAAAGGTTTTGTTGGGGAATATTGCTCACTCCCCTTTTCTCCTCCCTTTGCACATTTCTGATCGGTTTACATATTGATCCTGAATCATCAGTGTGACACTAAAGGAGTATGTAATGTCTGTACAGTATGAAAACTCTGCAGCGTACCAACATATGTAACAGAACTGTAGCGAATCATCACATGCCATACTGAATAAACACTGCAAATCATGCCAAACCATCAACTACTCCATCTGAGCACAACGTAGCAGTCCAGCTGGGTCTACCAGATGCTCTCTGCTGGATTCATTGGAAGCAGTATCACTACTCTTCTACTGGTCAAAGCCAGTGCCTCCTTCTTATCTTACCCCTCTTCATTGCTAATAAAAATACTGAAATCATCTGAGACACTTCCATGCGAAGCATCTATTCTGTTCAGGTAGAACGTTCTCCAAGACTAGTAGGTCTGGGAGAAACAGATTTGTCCTGAGTGAAGACCAGATGCATCAAATTGGCAATCACCAAGTTACCATTTCATACAGAGAAGAACTGTAAACAAGGAACGATGAAGGATAATGGCCATCAGATTTGATGCCAAAACAACATTTGACAGGGCCTTTGTTCATGGACTTGTCAATAATTTAAGACACCTCTCATCCCAACAGAACTTTATGCCTCACTATGTTTTTGCATGTGTAGTTACTGAATGTGTTACACTGAAACACCAGCACAGCTGCTTTCCCCTAGAAAGAGAAAACTCTCTCCCTGCCAGTACTGTCTGAGAGCTGGTGGTTGGAAATGACTTCCAGACAGCTCACTGCAACGAGAGAAGATTTGGTTTAGATGTCAGAAGAAACAGCAGACAGGCCCTTAAAGCAATTGTCAGTTATAATATACACAGGAAGAAAAACAGTTTACAGTTTTCATTTGTATTTCGACTGGTCCGTGTTTAAGTGGTACATCCTAGTCGTATAGCCTATTCGAGTACCAAACACTTGGTGGAAGCAGTCAACATCAGCCACGTTCACCTTCCATAACCTACTTATTCACATACTTCACTAAGCAGCACAAAACCTATAGTCCTATATGGGTAAAAGCAGTGAAAACTCCTGTCAGGAGGCTAACTCCAAAACAGGAACATTATGTAGACATAAGCAATATATTGGGAGACTTGCAAGAGATGTATTTGACAAGTTAGCTACTTTGAGCAAGCTTTGTTAGCCATATCGGGCCTTGTGCCTAAGGCCTGAGATACCAGTATGTTAGCATGAATGACTGCTGTATAACCCCAAGGCATTTAAAAATGTAAGGGAAGATGCTGGAAAGTTATGGATACGTACTGATCCTGGTTATAGTTCCTAGATACATGTAGCTAGTGCTCTGGTGGGCACTTAAAAGAGAGAGTGTTCCTACATGTTCAAAACTAGATATATAGTTTCGGGTTTTTTACACCAGATATAAGGAGCCATAGCACTGGGGTGAAAGTGAACCTCTCCACAGATGGCATCTGAGCAGGATGCTGTGCTTGTCCTACAGGGGTCCATCTGATGCTGCACAAAAGCAAGGTTCCCATCATCTGAAAAGATGTAAGATTTACTCACTATCTACATTTCTCTTCCTATTTCTATCTTATTATTAGAGCAATTTTATTTTTATACTATTTGCTGTTGTGCCTTTCTTTTTGAGATCCAGAAAGATCCCTGCACCTCTCCCATGAAGAGCAGCAAGCCGCTAAGAAACACCAGAACTGTGCGTAGAACATCAAGTCCATGATTCAACTTGTTCCAGAGCTTTCTGCTGAATAACCTGTTGTCAACGTAAGAAATCCTGTACTAGATACTTGTGGGAACACTACAAATCTATCTCTTCCTAAGCATTCCCAGAAATCTCTTTCCAGAAATCACTGATCAGAGACTTCCTGTTTCAGGCTGTTGATGCCTTCTGACACTTCCGAGGTGGGGAAATAAAGTATCCTACTAGCCTCCTGGAGATCAGCGAGTTGCCATCAATCCCCACAGGGCAGCCTGCTCCTCTCAGGCAAGAAAGACATCATTAAAAGTTTGGCATTTTCCTCCAGCACTTTTCTACCACTTGACCAGAGAAGAAAGCATCATTCCCCAGGAGGGCTGGCTCTACCAAGGTAGACTTAATCAGGTTGCACTGTTCAGAATACAGCCATTTAACTTAAAGACTGTTGACAAACAGCTGTACTAGATCTAAAAGTGGTCTCGAACCATGTTTTCAAATATTGCTTTTTTTTTTTGGCTCCTGTCTTTTGATATTCAGGTTCGCTCCTCCTTTATTTTTCTTTTGTGGGGGAGGAGGCCTCCTATCTGTACAAACATTTTTCAAGATCTAATTTGAATCTTGCTAGCTTCTTGGCTTTAGAAGCAGCCCACTGCAATGAATTTGATTGTACAAAGTTACTTAAAGCCTTACAACATGAGCAGTATTTCCTTTTAACATTTTAAACATCATCCTCTGATGTTTCACTAGAAAAGCATCAACAAAGCTTCTTTTTCTTGTTTATTATTGGATTTGGTCTCTCACTTTCTGTTCTCAGGGGGTCCAAATGAGCTTTAAGAGTGATTAACTTCATTCTCCTGCCTATGCTGTATTCCTTTTATCCTTTTCAATTGATATCATGGGTCCTCTTTCCACTTTCAAGGGGTGGAAATTAAACCATATTTGGATCTGCAGGTGGTTTCTTACTAGACTTCCTCTGAACAGTCTGAAACCCTCTCAACTTCTCTTGACCTTCACACATCATGCTCTTCTAGCTACAGCTGGACAAACAGCTCCTCTAGTCAGTCCAGAACAGAAAGTTATTCCAGCACGGGGTTTAAATTTTTCATTGCCTGCATAATCCTTAATGCCTCCCCTTTCATTAATCTCTCTTCTAAAATAGGTGAGTCTATTCTCATTTGCATACTTTAATAAGGATAATTAAGTCTTAAACGATTTGCATCGCTTTCTCCAAAACTCAATCAGCAGCATCAGAGGAGGTAGCTGCCAGTGCAAAGAGTATTCCAGATGACACTTCATTTATACTTTTAGAAATTCGTAATATTTTCTTTCTTGGCTTATCCACTGTGCTTGTTGCCTTTGTTGTATTCTACCTCCTTCTTCAGACAAGTTGGGACTCTGTTTACTTTTTTTGACTACATGTGAGCAACTAGCAGAAGTCCTTTGCTAAATGCCTGCATTGATGTTCAGGTCTATCAGCTGACACTGTTCATTTACTACAGCACAGGAAAGCATATGGTCATTCCTGCCTTTTTTTTTTCCTCCTTCCAGAATATATTATTTTGTCTTTATCAGTATTTTAAGCTAACATTCCTGTGGCACCTCTACTTCAACACCTTCTACATACACATAACAACACAGTAGACAAAGTCACTATGTGACCACAGGGCAAAGAAACATGTTGGTAAGTACACATTTGCTTTACAATTATGAGCTAACTATACGGAGACTGAAGTATTTCACATGCTAATTGTACTAAATTATCATATGATTACACAGGTAAATTGACATCTGCAAAGTTGTCTGAATGCCAGGCAAGCCCAGCAGCAACATATTGTATAAATTCACATTTTAACAGCATGAAGTTTACTCCCACAGGTCTGCTATTCAGTTATTGCTCCCAGTCAAGCTCTCAGTATTATTTGGTATGATTTAGGTGCTTATATCTATCAACATTGCTATATTGTCTCGCTCTGAAAGCCAAAAAGATAAGTATACACCTAAACATGTAAAATAGGATTATAAATTCAAGTAACTATACTCTAGTTATACATCACCAGTAAACTATTTAACTCAAATTCTCATCCTCATATTCACCTCCTTATTCGCTTTGACTTGTCCCTTCTACATCCCATTACTTATCACTTTCTCTTTGCAAATTAAAACAATATCATTTTACATATATCTTAAATGTTACAAAAACTATGTATAACATATAAGCATTATGTATAACGCTTTTATCTGCGATATATTGAATCACAATATTTTGCTCCTGGCATAATACTATTTGTGCCTGAGTTTCAGAGAACTTTAGAGATATCAGCAATTATTTCTAGCCTTTCTCCCTCACCAAACTTGAAAAATGCAAGAAAATAATGAAGTTAAAAATTATACTATCAGGCTTCAGTCCTGCCCAAGGGTCCATGAGCTCGGACTTCATTCAGCTGTCCATGGAATTCAAAGGGACTTTCTGTGGGAGCAGGACAAAATGCCAGAATATCCTGAAGGAGTAAAGAAGCTTCCAAGGGAGATAATCAAGATAATCATATTTCTCATTCAAGAACTATCCCAGAAGGCCTTAAACTCTTCATGTTCACTCCGTAAGCAACTCCTTACACCATTCTCTTTACATACAGTGAAGAGCCTCCTTGCAAGCTGGAAGTCATTGCTCTCAGTTCTTCAGTTCACCACTAAAGAGAGGCAACGTATGTACTAGCGAAGAGGCACAGTCATGTCTGTAACGTTGAGGCCTCAATTTAAATAAGATACAGGCAAAAATGAGGATAACAAAATTAGTCTACATGCTGGTTGCACAGTTTGTTAAAAAAATACCTTGGTAGTGATTGTTGGGCTTGGAGATTTATTTTAATTTAAAATAATGCAATATTACAGAAAACGCTGAAACTTCAGAAAACAGTTGCCAGCCTCCTCATGTAATGCTCTGATTTTTGCACGGTGAGTGATTAACTTAAATAGTTAATTCTCTTTGGTAGGAGGGTAAGCATTAAAAAAACCCAGTCTAATTAGCTTTATTCACAATCTTTACAAGGTTGTGTTTAGTCCTCATCAAAGTAATACAATAACATTGAAGAGGAACGAAGTTGATACATTCTTGATAATTGATAAAATAGATTGAATTAAAAAAAAAATTTCTTGGCAAACATGCATTCACCCATGTCCTCTACCCTCCCAAACTCCCACCCTCTAGGATAATTCTCAGTATATAACTTGTATCTCAGCTCCACCCTTAAATCTTCCACTTGCTCTTGACCTTTCTTACAAAAGTTTTCCCAGAGGTGCCCACCCATGGCTGATGGGCTCAGCCATGTCCTGCAGTGCTCTATTGCAGAGATGCCTGGAACCATCTGTGTTCAGCACAGAGCAGCTTCTGATATTTTCCCACAGAGGCCATCCCTGCAGCCATCACCACTACCAAAATGTTACCACCTACACCCAATACAGCAAGATACATTTCATTCTGAAACCAGTAGTTTCAATCTCCCGGTAATTTGTGCCAAGTACTTCTATTAAAACTCATATACAAACATACATACACAAAGGAAGTACAATCCTTTAAGTGAACACATAAGGAGAAGTTTTCCTGTTTTCCCCGAAGAGAAACACAAGCATTAAACAGTTTTAAATTGGACCAAATAGCTTAGTTTGGAGAGTTTGTTTTTCAAAGTAGATCTAACTTGCTGTAGTTTTGCAGCAACTCCATGGCAGTAAGGTATCTTTTCACCTGTCTACAAGTAAGAAAGGTAGAAAAATTAAGTCTGCTCCAGCCACTGAAATATGCCTGCCACCACTAAGCCAAATGGCACTCCCAGGGAGTCTTCGTTCATACTGCCAGCACAAAACCCTTCCTGCCACAGAGAAATTCAAAGTGATGCTAATCTGCTTTCAGCACAGCAACCTTTAATCACCAACGACGTATTCTGCAGTGCTTCCGAATTCACTGCAAAACTGAGACTGTTCTTAACTTAGTTTATGGGAGCTGAAAGTGTGCTATGACCTTAGTTTCAGAAGAAAGAATAAAGTTACACCATATCTACCAACAATAAGCAATTAGTTGTGAGGTGTGAGATTGCAAAATTAGGATAATAGAAAAGTTTAGTTAGCTGTGGCCCCTCTGTAACCCGAGTGTATTGGGTCAAGTAAACCAAAGGAAATAAAAGTTATTTTCTGTCAGATTCTGCACTCACGGCTGTTGGGAACCCAGAAATACATCTCAGATGCTAACTCTTTGGAAGTTGGCATTATTAAGAAGGACATTTTCAGGTTAGGCATCTGTCATGAAGCAGCCCACTGCTGAGACATCCAGAACATCAGTGGGTTTATACTTCCTGCTGTGTAAGCAACAAACCCTAAATAGCACCTGACTGGCCTAAATCACCTCAGAAGTTCTCCATCTGTAGTTCCTTTTCTGTGAATAGATGCTGCAGATGAAAGCAGCTGAGAGAGGAATAAAATGTATTTATTTTCCGGTGATAATCTTTACAAAATCACCTATGGTCCGAGAAGCTCAATATGAGCCGGCAATGTGCTCTTGCGGCCCAGAAGGCCAACCGCATCCTGGGCTGCATCAAGAGGAGCGTGGCCAGCAGGTCGAGAGAGGTGATTCTTCCCCTCTACTCTGCCCTCGTGAGACCTCACCTGGAGTATTGTGTCCAGTTCTGGAGCCCCCAACATAAGAAGGACATGGACCAGTTGGAGAGGGTCCAGAGGAGGGCCACGAAGATGATAAGAGGGCTGGAGCACCTTTCCTATGAGGACAGGCTGAAAGAGTTGGGGCTGTTCAGCCTGGAGAAGAGGAGGCTCCGGGGTGACCTTATAGCGGTCTTCCAGTACCTCAAGGGGGCCTACAAGAAAGATGGGGAGAGGCTGTTCAGGAGGGCCTGTTGTGATAGGACAAGGGGTAATGGTTTTAAAATAGAGGGAGGTAGATTCAGATTGGATATTAGGAAAAAAATTTTTACCGTAAGAGTTGTAGAACTCTGGAACAGGTTGCCCAGAGAGGTGGTGGATGCTCCATCCCTGGAGACGTTCAAGGCCAGGTTGGACGAGGCCCTGAGCAACCTGATCTAGTTGGAGATATCCCTGTTCCTTGCAGGGGGGTTGAACTAGATGACCTTTGAAGGTCCCTTCCAGCCCTAACCATTCTATGATTCTATGGTCGTACATGATAAAAAAGTTTGATTTGTCAACTATTGAACAGGCATTTGTTGAGAAAGTTCCATAAACAGTTCAAAAGATCGCATAGATACCTGCCTTTGTGCGGTTTTCTGCATCCCTCTGTTGGCCAGTATTTGCAATAAATAAAGCAACACATGCTATGGCATTCCTAGCTTGTCTTTTTGTCTCTTTCTTGATATGCTTCCACATGATTTTTGTCCTTCACCTTCAGTAGCACTGAGACATTTTAATATTCGATTACCTTAATGGACATTTTGCCTTTACTATTTTTAATACAATATATTATTTTAACAGACCAATCTGCCATCTAATGCTAAAATATCATTCTCTTTAGTACTGTATTGCTGTGAATTTATTCGACCGGGAGTTAAGTCTGAGTTTCCATGTGTTAGGGAGGATTATTCTGTTACTTCTTCCTTTTGGTAAATGGAGCTCATTTAATGTCATCTACCTATACAGAAGTGTATAGAGAACTAGATAATGTCTTACAGCTTACACTGTACTGCTGTACTATGCTAGAGGAATTCAACAGGAACGTAGAGACTGAATATTACTTTTTATGTGTCAAGCTTTAAATTAGAGGTCTTCATCTTCCATAATACATATGTTTTACTTATGAGACATGGACGAAACTAAATTTCACTCATTTCAAACAAGTGACTCAATTACATTCTCAGGAAAGGTGCCATCTTAAAAAGTAAATAAATCCCATTTATGGGGTAACTGTAAAATGACAACTCAATGTGTAGCAAAATTATTTATTGCCAGGATAATAGAAGATGTATAACTTATCTTGTGAAAGAAAACCTGAAAAATATTCTTGGTATTATTCAAACAAAACTGATATTCAGTATCAATTGCTAAACATTCAAATATCATGTATGGATTGCTAATACAACTCCCAGTCCCTGTTCAAATCCTAGTAGGGGACATAGCTTAACATCATGAGAGTGTTCACAGAACACAGCCATGCACAATGGCTTTCTTCTATTTTCTTCTCCTCTTGCTTCTATTTTTCACTTTTTTTTAAAGAAACAAAAAGGCATCAACAACTTGATTCCATTTGCAGACTTCAGTGTCAGTGCATAGGGCCACTTACAGCTGTTTCATGCCTCTGGGAAAAAAATGTTCAGAGAGATTTCTGGGACACTGCTGCTGCACCATGTGAGCAGACAGCAGCAAAACAGCCAAAGGAAGCTGGTATAATGGTTATTTCTGAATTTCTTGAGGCTCCCTTGCATCCTTACTTTTGCAGGAACACAGCAAAACTGCCCACAAATAGTCCTTCTTTCCTCTCCATGCAACACATGTCCCCTCACAGTGGCCTTACTATCAGCAGACTACAAAATAGTCCTTTGCGCAGTGCTCCCTGACTGCAACATCTCTTTTTGATAAGACGTAGCAGGGGGAGGAAGGCAGTTTGTAAACATAAAGGAAGAATATTGTTCCCACGGACACCAGGATGGAGAATAGTCCAGAGTCTTATCTCCAATTCCCTGGACAGACAAGTGATAAACTTCTTGCTGTTTACTTCCTGTACCCACAAAACAGTAAAATCCCAACTCCTTTTGCTGTCAGAGGCACAATGCTCATCAGCTTCCAGAGGCAGGCATTTACCCAGCAGCAATGGTCACCACCAACCTGTTCAGCACACACAGTAGAAATAATTCTGATTTAGATGTTTCAGTGTGCTACTTGAGTTTTAGGATCCCTGTTGATCTACTGCTTTGGTTTTAGAATCACATCTTCAGGAAAGCTCATTGTTTTAAACAAATTGAATTTTATGATTCAGGTCTTTTAAAAAAGTTTGCTCCAATCGGTCTTAACCTTTAAACGTTGATTGCACATACTTTTTTGTTCCACTCTCACACCTCTCTAAAAATCAGTTTGTTATATGGGCAATGCACAGAGGAAATATGCAATACATATACAGGAAAAAAATGACAAGGACAGAGATAGATGGGGACTTCGGATGCCATGTCCCCATTCAAAATATTTGCAATTCAAAACCAATCAAATCTGCCTCACTTAGAAAAGAGCACACACATCCTAGGCTTTGAAAGAACAAAGCGATGACAAAGCAATGAGCGTCGAATGATACTACAATAAGAAATGCTCAAAATAGTCTTCTGTAGCAATCACAGCAAGACAAAAGCAAGATGTTATCTTTACCCTCAACAGCTGGAAAAAGTCCTCTGCCTCCACATCACCACAGTGCACAATATGCAAACCCCTGAAGAAACAAGCAGATATTAATCTCTGTTATGTACTGTTGCGATAATAAGAAGAGAAGCCCAAACCACAAAATTCAAGTTTAACTTTGTGAACAACCTATAACTTAAAGGCTGGCATGGAGTGAGAAGGGAGGAAGAGAAGGAGGAAGGGAAAGAAGCATGGAAGAGAAGAGAGAAGAAAAAGTGAACGAACCAGTACTATACATATCAGAGTTTGTGGGAAGCTTTCGGTTCAAACATTGTTAGAGTAGTCACAGGTTCATTTAAAAATTATGAATGAAAACTCAAGAACAGAGAAACAGCAGAAGAGCCATTTCCACACACAGGGGTGAAATGATACTTGATAGCATTATTCATCAGTAGAACTGGTTTTAAACTGGAAGTTTAAGCTAGTACTTTGCTTTAAACCCAAACTATACACTACAGCACCACACAGACATAAGCCTTCCATACTTTTCTGAACAGTTGTAGCTTCAATTTTTTTAGAATTGTTACTTAGACTTATTTAGTATCACAGTTAACAAGGAGGTAAGTTAAAAAAAAAAAAACACTTTCATTTGCAATTAGTAAGAAGATTTCTACATCAGAACAGCATGAGTTGTCAGCAGTAGAAACACACATCTGTTTAGGAAAGCATCCCCTTGGCAAGGATAGCACAAAAGAACATTTTTAATTTTATGTTTAAACTTATAGTTAGGCATGTGTGTGGTACTGCCTCAACAAAAGGCAGATATAAGCCCCTTATTTAAGTGGTTTCCCACATCAGTGTCTAAGGCTACAATATACCTTCCTTATTAAACACAGGTGAGGAATGTGAAAATTTTGAGTTACTGGTATCATGCAAACTGGAGAAATGCATCAAAAATATACTGGTATTTATCAGCAACTTCACAAAATTATTCTGTTTTTTTTCTCCTTCCAATGGCTGGCAATATGTGGGGCATTTTATTTTGAGGCCCAGGGTGAGAGGGTGAAAGAGGGAGGAAAAAAATAAGAAGGGGTGCCATATTTCTGGAAGTCCATAGATTCATCACAAAAAAAAAAAATCCCAGAAGGCGTTCTGGTACCCATAGTTTCGTTGTAGTGCTTGCATACCCTCATGAGCAAGCTACAAGTAAGGTTCCCTCTGGTCCATAAACCTTAATTTCATGGTTGAAAAACAGCACAGTTTTAACAGGAGAGACAGATTCTTCCCCAAACTAGTTTATAGCTATGTTTTCAAGCATTTTATTCAGACTGAAGTCAAAGGGCTGGAGAGTACAGGCTGCCAATTCATTTTGTATGCGGTGCAGGAACAAAACAAGCAAAGCTTAGACTCTCGCATCTTGAACTAGTGCTCCATGCACTAGAGAGAGGAAGAGAGCCACGGCCATCACACTGCTGCATCCTTCAAATAGGCTTCACAAGGCAGGGATAAACTAGCTGCCTATCCCCAAAGGCACGACTGAGATACTCACTGAAAGTAGTTTGGGGCTGTAAATGCCTCAGCATAGGCAACTTCATTGCCCACTGGCTCAGAGTTCTCCTCTCATTAGAGGAAAACTGAAGTTCAGACATCTTTCTGTCATATTTTCCCCTGGCTGACTTAGTACCTTATCTCTCTGCTTGACTCTCTCTCTACATTCCCTTTTAATAACTGACTATTGTAAATCCTGAATCTTCCCCGTTCCTTGAAAAGTGATTTAAATCCTGTACTCGGGTATATAACTGTCATTCTTTCTTTCAATTTTATTTAGGTTGTTTTGTTTTCACATTACAGCAAATTAAAATAAACACAATAATGTAACCCAAATAAATAACTTATAATTAACATTAGGAGAAATATTACTTCCACATCAGACTTTTCAATCTGTTGGCCTTACTTACATTGCTACCAAGGGAGAGTGGTATAGAAGACAGTTATACGCCTACAGAGTACTGAAATGGCTGGCTGGCTTCTGTTGCGTTGTCTTGCTAACTCAAGGTCATGTGCCTGTTCAGTCACTGCTAAAATACCCAGTAACTCCCAAATATCTTTGTCCTTTGTTGCTGCATGACTTGATGATAACTATTGAGTGCCTTACACACACTCAGCATTCCACATCCTGTCACAGACAGTTACAGAAATCACTGCTCTGTGCGTGTGTGCTTGGTGTACTTCTACAAAGATACATCAAACCTGAGAGATGGTTTCAGACCAATCCATGATACTCTATCCTATTTCTCTTCACAGATTTTTCTGAAAACAACTAGAAAAATCCAGATCTAACATTAAGGTTTGCTTGCAGTGACTATTTTGAATCTCGTTACAATTTTAAACTTTGACATTGTTGTTTATTTTTAGTCTAGCACTCTCTCTACAGGCAGATCAAGTCCTGAGTCTCACCTTGCCCCCGTTACATACCATGTCATAGAATCATAGAATGGTTAGGGTTGGAAGGGACCTCAAAGATCATCTAGTTCCAACCCCCCTGCCACAGGCAGGGAAACCTTCCACTACAACAGGTTGCCCAAAGCCTCATCCAACCTGGCCGTGAACACTTCCAGGGATGGGGCAGCCACAACTTCTCTGGGCAACCTGTTCCAGTGCCTCACCACCTTCTGAGTGAAAAATTTCTTCCTTATATCTAATTGAAATCTCCCCTCTTTCAGTTTAAATCCATTGCCCCTTGTCCTATCACTACATGCCCTTATAAAAAGTCCCTCTCCAGCTTTCCTGTAGGCCCCCTTTAAGTACTGGGAGGCTGCAATAAGATCACCCCGGAACCTTCTCTTCTCCAGGCTGAACAGCCCCAACTCTCTCAGCCTGTCTTCATAGCAGAGGTGTTCCAGCCCTCGGATCATCTTCGTGGCCCTCCTCTGGACCTGCTCCAGCAGCTCCATGTCATGTGCCCTCCTAATAAATAGTTTATCTTTTTCAAAACAAGACACAAGTACAAGCCTTGAAAACTACCATGTCAAATCTGACTTGTCTTTATTATTACAATAGATTCCATACTATTGACATGTGGTAATGTGAAGTGGTTAATACAATTATGAATGTCTGGATAAGCTCTCTCTGTCAGCAATAAAGTAAATCAGCAGATTTTCTACCCCTCCACCAGCTCATAACTTAAATATTGTGCAAATCCAGGATCATCAATAAAATACGCACTCAGCTGTATTGCAGAAGTACTGCTGGCTGAAATGCACTTCAGACACCGAAAGCGTACAAGGAAATTAATACTGAGCATTCCAATGAGGCAAACAAAATGCTTTGGCAATAATAGATTTTGCCAATTCAGAGACTGAGGCCTGCAAATAAAATTATTACAGAGGAGAGACTGATACTCTCTCGATCTTATTATCTGATCTCCCAGGAGCAAACAATATAACTTGGTTTATGTCACATGGCCCAAACAGCATTCTCCGTGCCTGTTGGACTGCTTTATAATACCACTGATGTCTCATCATTTTACCTGGATTAATTGTGCTCCCCTTGGAGACTGCAGGACAAAGACAAAGGCATTTGAATCTAATGAACTTAATACTGCACTACATTCTCTATCAATAAACCATCTCAACTAACACTAATGGCTAATGGCTAAGTGACAAGTTTCTGAAGCTACTCTACAAAGTCTCAAAATTCACAAAACCTAGTTTAATAAGTGAATATTAGCTCCTTGGGTCCATTTGCATATTACTGGCCCCCTTGGTAGGGATTAAATAGATGCAGCTCTATTATGGCTTAAACTAAGACATTAAACTATCTATGCTGTCCAGATAGCCCGTAACACTTACTTATCTCTACTACAGGGAGTAAGAACTGCAGAGTAAATTCAGCAGCAACATCAATTCAATCCATACAAATGCTAGCAGAGGAACAGAGTACAAACTGAACTTCTGCATTTCAAGCTCCAGCTTGCAAGTTTTACACTGTATTAATTTAAAATCCTACTGGCCCACTGACTTCAAATTTCTCTGTAACATCAGAACTGTCTTCTTGATAAGTTAAAAAAAATAAAAAACAAACCATTGAGTCGAAAAATTTTTTTTTTTTTAACTTCTCCTCTGCAACTGTTTCTCAATTTTATTACAATCATGCAGAAAGATCAAACATGCCGCGCACTGGGCAAGCAAAAACATAAGGAATGCGCTCACAATTCATTCAATTCTTCTGATTCAAATTTTTTTTTTTAAAAAAGGAAGCTTACCTGCAAACATTGAGATGCACAGGCAATGCAAGTGGAAAAACATCTTCTCACTACTTATCTCTTTCCAGCTACATTACACAGAGCATAGTGAGCTTTGTGTCTAATGATGATAATGTCTCCAAATCAAGGTCTGTGTATCAAAATTATCTCTCTCTTCCATTTCTTCCAATGTTGTGGGATCAGAACAAAAGGCAAAGCTAAGCACTAATATCACTAGTTTATTTTAGGCAGGACTAAAAACAGGAATTTATCTCAGCTTTTCCTGATCATGCATCGCGTCCATTACAGATGAGAACTTAAATTAAGGTAAATCAGGCTAAAGATGTTAAATTGCAAGTGACTTATAGAAATTCCGTACTTGCATCATCACAGTAGTTTTAAAGGACAAGATATAGTTTTCTTTAAGTCAGTAAGTCATAAGAAAAGACAGCACCATATCAGAGTAAAAAGCAGGAGCGTTTTAATCACTGGAGCTAATGCCACAGCTTTACAGATCCTAAAGATTTTTCCGAGGACAGATTTGGAACTGGTTGCTGTCTAGACCAAAGGTATACCTTATTTCAGGAAACTAGGGAGTTTTTACGAGCATTTTTAGGATTTTCGAAATGGCTTAGTCTGTTCAAATATAAGAGCCTGAAATTCTAGAGATCTAATGATGAATACTATGCTTACCATATGAACAGGTATTTTTATATACATACACATACATGCGCATCTGGATGGCCAGAACATTTTTTGGGAAAAAAAAAAGCAAAAATGCAAGCATCAATAAAGCTTTTTACAACTATTCAAACACTCTTCTGAAAGATTAAACAGAGATAATAATCATGCCAAAATAGTTTTAGGTTCATTATTGACTTATCAAGAGCAAGGCAGCCATTACATACTTCAGTAAAAAGCAATGCACACAACTATTAATGGTAACAGATTTTAGTATATTATATATATGCAGTACAACAAGAAAAGAAAAATTACTCTGCTAATAACCTGATGGTAAATGCATTTTACCTTTCAAACTTTTTCGAAAAATTTGAGATTATCTCCTAGTGAATTATTATTTCCCCAAGGCTTTGCTTTTTTATCCATTTCTGGTTTTTGTTTGTTTTCTTTGGTTTATATTTTACCTCTGAAAAGGCAGGAGTTTTGTGCAAAATTTATTTTCACCATTTTGCTTAAACCATGTAAATACCAAGAAACTTATTTCCATTTAGAGAGAACAGTCAAACACAACAGTATAATAGTTCATTTCATATAGCTGGAAAGAGGCACTTAATGCTAATCTCTACTCAGTGATTGTCCTGTTGATCAACTTACTTGATATAAAGATGTCTACGTTGAAACCTTCAGCTCAAATCACTTTCAAGAACTCTCCTATTCATTATAACTGTAAGTTAAATTGGACTCTGGAACAAGTGCCATATCTTTTAGCTATTAATACAACCAATTAAAACATCAGTATTAACTGCAATACCAGTAAGGAGGTATCACATTCTTCATGTGCTTCTCACTGTGTAGTTAGTTTTTCCACAAAAGACTCCTGTCCCTTCAGACATTCTCCTTCTATCTTTTTTTTGGCTAGTTTTATTGTCCAATTAGTTGGTAATTTGGTCAAAGTAATGCTGTTTATGACTCACAAAAGTAGAATATAGTGATCTAATACTAAAACACAGTTGGAAAAGCTATAATCACAGTAAGTCCATTTTAACTAAGATAAATCTTAGAAAATAACATGGATGCTTGATCAATAGGTTCTTCTTGACCAATAAATTTCTTACAAAATATTCCAGTTTCTTCTCATTCTTTTAAAACAATACAGTATTTCTATGATTTATGTTTGTCCTCTAAAAACACCTGCTCTCAATTCAGCATTAAAAACATCTGACATCTTGCAAATTACCACCTGGCTTTCTGAGTAATCCATAGTGAAAGATTTTTTTTGCAGCTTCACAGAACAGACAGCTGCACAGAGTTGAGAAGGACTGCTAGGAGTAAGGATACGAAAATATAAGATATTGGTACTCAGAAAGGAAAAGTAAAATTTCCTTCTCTTCCTAAGAGAAGGAAGACCTGATTACGGCCTACAAATACTTGAGAAGGGATGGTGGGGAGGTGGGGGAAGGGCTCTTTACATTAGTGATGGGTGATAGGAGAAGAGGAAATGGGTATAAGCTTAGTCAGGGGAGATTCAGGTTGGATGTTAGGAAGTATTTCTTCTCTGAAAGGGTTGTCAGCCACTGAAATAGGCTGCCCAGGGAGGTGGTTGAGTCCCCATCCTTGGATGTGTTTAAGAAAAGGGTGGATGAACTACTTAGGGATACGGTTTAATGGGAGATTAGGGACGGTTGGACTGGATGATCTCTAAGGTCTTTTCCAACCTAGAAAATCTATGAAATCTATGAAATCTAAGAGGCAGATCCAGTGGCTGTGAACTACTGAAGTTCTTCTTAAAGCTTAACTTTTAGTATCAGTACTTTCTCAGCTCCTTGTGCACATATTCCAAAGAGGCCACATCTCTCAATTTTGAATGCCACACATGGCAGGGGACTGACACATCATAAAAAAAAAAAAAGGGTTACAGATGACATCTTGCCTTAAAGGGAATGATGCTGGTATGTTACTCGCACTATTTCATCTCAATCATGAGAACAAAGGAAGAGAAAATTAGCACAGTACTCCGAAAGATCACCAACTCTAATGATTTAAGTGTTATCAAAACTTTGTACTGGCTGCTGAAGGGAAGAAAGTTTCATCCATAATCCATGCCCTTGACCGCAAACAGTTATTCCCATAAAAATATTACAAAGCTTTTAATAAAATAATAGCAATAGCAGCTTTTCATTCTTGGAAAAAATCAAGCAGTTCTAGAAGCTCCTTGGAAAAGATTTCATTATTTTAAATATTTCATTATTTGAAAGTATGTCACATTTTTCCTCATTAAGTCTTACCTAAAGCCTATACAGCATTCACAGTCATTTATTTCACAAGTCTAGAAATTTTGGAAAGTTTACATTCCTGATTGTTTTTTCAACATTTTTACATATCAGAGTATGCTAGTCCATCCTAAATCAAGAATATGAATTAATTCCTTGATTTTGGTGCTCATCTTACCTCTCAACAAACTTATGTATTATTTAGCAACTCATGAAATACACCCATTGCTTGAGAGGTGGCTAGATATGAATGTTCGCAGCAAACCTGCTTGTGTATACTCAGCAGCCAAGGCTTAACATGGTTTCATTTTCTGCAGATGACACTATGCCCACTCACCCCTGCTATGCACCATCATTCTTTCTGCAGATGCATTAACAGCAGTCCTGTATCCTTCTCTCCTTCACCCAACCTATGTTTTGATCTCAATACACTCATACTCTGTTTGTCCAAGATAAAATAACAAATGTTTTGACATATAGCTAATTGTTAAAACCGTTTTGGTCGTACAGCAGCATGATGCGTGTAGTTACTACACTGGTATTACCTGTTTTTCCACAAAGCATGTTCTTTGGCCCTGTATTATCATCAGTGAACATACTTCAAACATTGTTCACACCTATCAGTGATTTCACAATTCTTCAACTCATTTTCAGTCCAGAAATAAGAAATCTTCTGCACAGAGAGTCACTGAAAGAAAAGTTCCTTTTTGGCTCTACAGTAGATCAATATGCTTCTTATCTGCTTACAATAAACATAAGTAAAGCAGTAAAGGCTACAGTAGCCTTCCTAGCTGCATTCACACAGTAACCTGGAACACATTAGTGCTGTGCCAAGAATAAAGTCCCTCTTCCTGTTTCAGCAACGTTGTTAAGAAAAGTGTCAGGCCACAAAACAACAACACAGGAGAGGGATTACAAGCACAGCCTTGGACTTGTCTTGCTAATTTGCAATATTCCAAAACCATTACAAATAATTAGGTTCATACCACTAAGTACAGAAGGGCTCTGAATGTCTTGCAGAAAAGGCTAGAATTGAAATCTAATCCTACCATATGATCTTCCCAGGCAACTTTGACAGTTGCTTTACAAACATGCATCTAAGAGGTGTTTACATCTCACCAGTGAACCTGCCATAAACAGCCTTTGCTCTCTTTCCCCTCTCAAAGTTCTACTTAGCATTTCAGGAGAATAACAGAGTTGATATTTACTGTAGATTAATTTTAATTTTTGATTGCCTTCATACTGGCAAGAAAAAAAAAGTGGCATAAACAGTGTGAAGAACGGGAATAAGTAGAGCACTGAGGTTAACATCTCTACAGTAATAATTATGAGCTGCCAGAAAGAAATCATCTCTTTGACACAGCTAAATACATAAATAATAAAGCTATTATTAAGTCAATTTTCTACCTTTTGGCTAAAATGCACTGTTTTAGCCCATCCTATCTACATCAAGAAAATAATCCTCTGACTTTAAAATATAGAAGAAATAAGAGTTATTCCCCATCTTTGTAGAAGTGTTTTGCACTTTGCACCATTTTGCTTACTGTTGTTTCTTCTGAAGAAGGAATATGAGGTATTGTCATCTTTTTTTTATTTTTTTTTTTTTTCCATGCAAGACAACACTAAAATCAGAAAAATGTTCAAGCTACTGCAGGTATTTCGCGTGTAGGTACCCAGCTACATTTTGATGTGTAAATAAGCTAACAAATTCAGAGATCGAATGCACCTTAATTTTTCTAGCTAGCTTACTCTAGTAGACAAAAACATCTTGACTAGTCCTAGAAAGAAAAGATTGTAGAAACACTGTATTTACATTTTCAGAACACTGCCTGTAGCCAGTAAAAAAAGGATATGCATTTCTCTTGCAAATTGGTCTGTAGGTTCCAGAGGACTTCTACTGCTTAATAATAAAATCTTTCTCATCAAGTAAAAAAAAAATTATTGCCTTTAAACGCACGTGTTAGTTGAACTATAATTTAAGATGTACTAGGTAAAACACAAATGAAAATAATTGTGATGGCTATGATCAGGGATCTCACACTCACAGAATCACTGAGGTTAGAAAACAACCTCTCAAGATAGTATAGTCCCAGCCCTATGCTCAAGAAGAGTCAGTGAGGATAGGTTGCCCAGGATTGGGTCCAGCTGAGTTTTTAATATCTCCAAGGATAGATACGTCACAACCTCTCTGCTTGACACCACCACTCCCCACCCTCTCACAGTAAGACAGCATTAATGTATTCAGACAGAACTTCACAAGTGAATTTATGCCTATTGCCTTTTGTCCTGTCACTGGCACCACTGAAAAGAGCCTGGCTCCATCTTCTTCGTTCTGTTCCATTGGGTATTTACACATGTTAAGATCCCCCCTGAGACTTCTCAGGCTGAAGAGAGAAGAAGGATCACCTCCCTTGACCTGCTGTCCATGCTTTTTCTAATGCAGCCCAAGATGCTGTTGGCCACCTTTGCTGCAAGGGTGCATTACTGGGTTATATTCAGCTTCCTGTCCACTAAGACCCCAAGGTCTTTCTCTGCAGAGCTGCTTTGCCACCAGCTGGCTCCCAATCTGTAAGTCATCTCTGAATATCTTTGCCAGAATATCTATTTGTTTGATCCTATCCATGCAGAAAGTGTCTGTTAAGACATATTCTTCTTTTACACGACGTCTTCAATACACCATATCATGGATCTTCTGTTGGGCCAAGAAATTACTGCAGAAAGAACGCAGAAAGTATGGAAGCGGAAGACACCAATAGCCAACACTGCATGAGTTTTCTGTGAGGAAAGAGCACATTAAAAGTCATTCTTTACATGCAGAAAGCAGCAAGGGTGCTTCTGGTCCTGTATGAGTAATGAGATCAGATAATCAAGGGAGCAGGAGGAAATCCGGAAACTACACCTTCTCTATAAACAGGCTGTATGCAGTAAGAGAAGACCAGTCTTGCACAAGAACCTATACTATAATCACAGGAACTCAAGAACTGTGGAACAATAGGAGAAACAAATGATGGAGAGTGCAAATCTAGAGCCCTAAGGTGCAAAGGAGCCCAAGGAACACCAGTCTGATGCACCATTTGGAAAAGAAACTGGTCCACTAAACTGTTCCAAAGCGCACAGTATCAAAGCCATCAGAAACTATTTCTTGGAAAGCTAAAGGACAACAAAAGGTTTTGACATCCAGATGTGGGTACAGAGAATATGCATCTTCTAGCTCTTCCTCCTCTAGGATGGAGGAAATCTGACAGTTATGTTATGAAAGAAACCCAGCAGAAAGTATCTCTCACCTGAAGATATTTCTTACAGTTCCTTTGCTTATAATACTTTCCAGAATTACACTTACCCTACTTAAAAGTGCAAATGGAAATCTTAGTTTATTCATTAGTGGCTGCACCTCCACAAATACACTTACGCTCATTGCAGAAGTATTTTTAATGGGTAGGTCTCTCAAAAATATATGTCCTGAAAAAACTGATCAAGAATATGTCTTGAACTACACAGTGATGTAACTCAGACTTCTCCATAATGCAATGAACATTCTTTTCCTGAATAATGAATATTCCCATGTATTATACATTCCCGACCACTGAGAACTACAGTGCTCCCTGTGGGATGAGAAAGATTGAAATGTTCATTCTGAATGAAGTAGTAGGTTCATATTGCAGTATTTCATCCATGACCCATAGGGACCTAGCACTTTTTAGTGGTCAGCTTGCATTGACTTGATGGAGAGTGGACGTTGCAAACTGGATCCTTTCATCTAAATATTCATAGAATCATTTAATGAATTATTTACCTCTCTCATAGCAGAAATTTTCTCAAGCTTATCAAAATTAACTCTTGTTCATGCTAAAAAGCAACGTATTTCTGTAAAACATATGTTCTCTTTTTCTGGATCCTCCCTAATCTTGTGTGGCATTAGCAAATAGATATAGTGTCTATTAAAAAAAACCAAACTACAAAACACAGTTTAGAGCTGCTAGGTAATATTTTAACCAATGCAGTAATTAATCTGTACTTACAAAAAACCTCCAGAACTAAATCAATTTTTTTTTTTTACATCTGTAGAATCAAATTGTATTTTACTGCTTAGAAGTAGACAGTCAAAGCTACTTTAAATGAGTGCTTAGTT
This sequence comes from Tauraco erythrolophus, assembly GCF_009769465.1. Classification (NCBI taxonomy): domain Eukaryota; kingdom Metazoa; phylum Chordata; class Aves; order Musophagiformes; family Musophagidae; genus Tauraco; species Tauraco erythrolophus. Next base: position 29,736,974 of record NC_141467.1, read on the forward strand.
TTAATATTTATATTTATTTAATATTTAAGATCTATCATTATTACATCTTTTACTCAGCATTCTCAAGTTGACAATATTCCAAAAAGACCACAAAGTGGAAGCAAAGTCTTAAGAGAACTGACATATTTGAATTGAAATAATGAAAGAGTTGAAAACTTCAGTATGAGAAATATAAAATTAGTCAATAAGTATGCACATGTAATTTTTGTTAGCTCATTAAGAGTGAAAAAAAAATTGATTATTGATTTTCTGTAAATGAAAAATTTGAAGGGAAATGCCCTATGAAGCAGCTGTTTCTGCCAGAAACTGGGTCACGTCTAACTTAGGTTCATAGCTGATAGCTACGTACTTGTTCTACTCAGCCCAAGCCAGTTTAAGGTAGTTAAGCAACTCTAGATTAAACCAAACTCAGAGAAGATTTTGCCCCATTCCATCTTGCTGCTGCAAAGCTGTTTTTAAACAGTACTACCTTCTTTTGTCTTTCTAGTAGTTTCAGATACTTGAATTTAAAGAAGTGGAAAAGAGAAAGAGAGCGCGAGCGCGCACCTGTTCCTCAGTAGATATACATGGAAATGCATAGCCATACTGAAAAATTAGTGCTCTTTTCAAAATCTGAGGAAGCTGTGTATTCTCCATTAAGCTCAGCATTTGTACATCGTGGTTTTTTATTCCATCTACATATACCCAGTAATACATCAGCAGGATTTTTCTGTAGTCAAGATCCAGAATAAACAAACAAAAAAAAACAACAAAGAAAACAAACAAACAAAAAAGAGGCAAAACTGGATGTTCGGAAACAGTTTCTGTCATCTGATACATAAAGCTTACGTGAAGATAAATAAGGTCATTAAAAAGATCACAAGAATATGGTAAGTTTTACAAATAAACTGCAAAATTTCTCTAAACAAGCAAGGAAGTAGAAATCTCAATAATAATTACAGGAAGATATAGAATGCCAAGCAATATCATACAATGCTATACAATTTAGATGAAGAGCATCTTCACATCTGTTGAAAGAAATTTGCTTACTTACCAAATACGATGTAGATTTTTCATATTTTTAGAATAAATACATAATTATGTACTATTTTTAAACAAAATACTGATTTTTGACTATTTACTCTAATTGTCCTCTCTCCATCCTCCCTCCTAAGCCTTCCCTTTGTAATCAAAAAAATTATAAAAAAAAAATCATGATTTTCTCTGACACTCATTTTCTTAAATTGTGTTCAGCCCAGGCTAATTTTGTGATAAAGGAAACAGAACACTTTTAAGGCCTACGTAGTACAATAATTCTCTGAAATCCAGATCTCATAAACTGAAGTTAAAATATCAGTATTGGACACTATACTAAGAAATATAATCCAGAGAATCTGTTTGAATGCTACTGCTATAGCTAAGCTGACAAACAAAAAGGGAGTAGGGAATGGGAAGAGTTCAGAAGAGTTAAGACCAGCAGTTTGTCAATAAAACAGGTACTATACCTGGTTACAATGATCCGTTCAATGATTCACAGTTGGTCTTCATCACCTTTGTAATCATGATGCTCTTTCACATCCAGTTAAATGCTTCATTTAAGAGCGACAGGCAGCCTGAAACCATAAATCTCATATGTGTACATGAAATAATTAAATATAACAAAAATTTGAGAGTAATGCTCATGGTATTTACTTGATATATAATAGTGCAGATCAGATAGCCTTACCTAGGAGATGTTCCTCAACAACTGCCTGGAATTAAGACCTTTAGTTTCATATCTAAAAGAGAGCACAAAAAAAAAGGGGAAAAAAAAATTGTTATGGTTGCAGGCAGATGACTAGTCCCTGTCCCAAGCATTAGCTAACTGAACAGTACATGGGAAAATACTGGAGAGGACATAAGAAATTGCTGGACATAAACAACATAGGCAGCTAACACATGTTACTGAAAGCACCATAAGGGACAGACAGATTTCACAGATACATAAGGGGATGTTATGTGAGAAACGGCCAAAATTCAGTTGGCAATTGAAGGGGAGAGTAAGGGATCTTTTGGGAGGCAGATCTTCCAAGACCAGCAGTACTCAGGTAATCCCATTAGTAATACCATGCTTATGAGCTGAGTAGGAAATCTTTGTGTATTCCATGAGCATATGTTAAACCAAATCAGCTAGATGGGAGGATCAGGTCAGGCCATTAGTTTTGTTCATGTTTTATGTGGATGCTGTTTGCGTTTCGGTGGATGTCCCTAAAAGTGTTTTTCTCCTGTTTGTTTTAATCTTTGTACAACCAGTTGTATCTGTATCATGTGGGTGCACCAGTTGGAAGCACATTCTCAGCCTCACAGGATCTGGAAACAGCCAGCAGACAACGAAGGGAGGAATACCTCTGGGTCTTGAAGCCAAGTTATTTAGCTACCCTTAGCAATATATACGGAGATTTGAGAATGACACAAAGAAAATGGTTTTCTATTTGAGAGAGGAAAGGAGAATGTCAATAATAAACAGATGCCTTGAGTTCCTGATTTATCAGATGCCCTTTCCAATCAGTTATTGCCTGCTCTTATGATGCCACTTTCACAAAAAGGTACTGCTCACCAGTGAGTGAATTATAGCAATATAAAGCCAAAGCTATCATCTTTTATGGCACATGTTGTATTGGTGTACGTACTTGATTAAAGTTCTGCTTTTTTACTTTAATACTTTTGTGAGCAGATTCATCCTGTCAAATTACTTTGGAAAACCTATTTTGCAGAAGCATCTGCTGTCATGTTTTGGCAAGTGCCTCCACAATCCCTTCCCCTTGGACAGCACAGATGTGCTGGGTTTATGTGGTGAGGTTTTGGTCTCAGGAGAGGGGCTGCAGAAATAGTCCTGGTAAGAAGCTGCAAAAAGCCTCCCTGGCTCCAAAACTGATTGGGCCAGTCTCTGGCCAGGTTGGACCCCCTACCCTCTGGCCAGGGCTGAGCCAATCAGTGCCTCTGCAAATGCCATATTTAAGAAAGGGATAAAGGAAACCAAACAGGGCTGGATCTACAGTGAAGAGAGGGGAGAGGAGGAGGGCTGGTTGCCTCCCAGCCTCCTAGGCAGGTGGTTGCCCACACTGAGTTGGTACCACTCAACCAGAGATGGCCACAGCAGTGCGACTTGGAGAGCTCTGAAGTGCCCCGCTCCAGGGGTGCCTGCTGGGCAGAGTTCATTGTCATGGTTTGATGGGGGGAGGGAGAGGTTCTGGTGGCAGGAGCTGCCCACCAGATGGGACTTCCATCCCCCTCGGCGTTGAGCCAATCGGCACCTCTGTGAATTGCCCTATTTAAGTCAGGACAAAGGAACTGGAAAGGTGTGCCCTTTGCCCAGGAGCAAGGATAAGGGAGGAGGGCACTGCCCCCGCTGCCTGGTGCCCGACCGGGCAGCTGCCCATACCGGGCCAGTGCCACCTGCTGAGAATGGTCACGGTGGAGCCGCTTGAGGGACTCGGGGAAAGCCCCGCTCCTGGGGCGCCCACTAGGCAGAGTTCACCCAGAGAGGACTGAGATCTGAGAGAAACAGCCACACTGACACCAGGTCAGTGAAGATGGAACGGGACAGGGTGTGCTGCAGCTGAGTTTCCCCTGCAACCGGTGGCGAGACAGCAGGCGGCCCCCTTGCAGCCAAGGTGGTCCTGGGGGAGCAGAGACCCACTCGCAGCCCGTGGAGAACCCACGTCGGAGAAGAGATGCCTGAGCCTGACGACTATTGTGAAGCATGGGCACAGGTAGAGACGCATTTACGCATTTAAAGTCTGTATGGAGACGCATTTAAAGTCTATATGGAGACCCATGCCTGAGCAAGTGGCAACAACTGCCTAAGAATCTGAGACTGTGGCAAAGTCCGCACTGGAGCAATCCGATGGGGAAGGATTGCATCCTGCGGGCAGGACTCACACTGGAGAAGTTTGTGGATTTTACTTGTGAGTAGGGGATCCACTGGAGCACAGGAAAATGGTGTAAGGACTCCTTCTCCTTTAAGAGAGGAGTGACAATAACAACATGGGATGAACTGACCTGCACTCCCCCATTCCCTGTCCCCCTGTGCCACTGGGGTGAGAAGGCAGAGCCGGGAAGAAAAGGAAAGGGGAGTGGAGACGTGTTGTTTTTAAGATCTGGCCTTGTTTTCTTTTTATCCTCTCAAGTAACTGGTTTTCCTTGTCTTTATTCTTTTAAGTAACTGTTAATAAATTGTTTTGCTTTGAGAAAGCTGAGTCATTTTGCCTGGGACCATGGATGGTGGGTGCTCCCTCTGTTCTTGTCTCGACCCTCAGTCCTTTTACTATATTTTTCTCCTCTCCACTTTACTGGAGTGAGAGAGCAGCTGCGTGGAGTTTAGTTGCTGGATTGGCCTAAACCACGACATTCATCCTGCCAAGGTTCATCAGGTCAGTCAGGCTCGGCACAGCTGCAGCAGAGAGAGGACCGAGACCTGAGAGAAACGGCCACACAGACACTAGGTCAGTGAAGATGGAGCAGGAGGAGGTGCCAGAGCTGAGATTCCCCTGCAGCTCGTGGTGAGATGGCAGCAGTCCCCTGCAGTCCGTGGAGATTAACGGTGGAGCAGAGACCCACCTGAAGCCTGTGGCAAACCCCACGCTGAAATGGAGATGTGTGTGCCTAAGGGAATTCATAGGTTGTCTCCATGGGAAGGACTTCACACTGCTGGAGACTGACGAGACTGAGATGCATCTGAAGTCCTTGGAGGATCTCACGCCAGAGTGGGTGGCAGCTTCCTAAGAAGCCATGACTCTGTGGGGAAAAAGCCCATGCTAGAGCAATCTGATGGGTAAGGATTGCATCCTGCAGGAATGACTCCCATTAGATAAAGTCCATGGACTATTTTTCTCGTGAAGAGGGAATCCTTTGGAGCAGGGGGAAAGAGTGTAAGAAGTTCTCCCCCTTTATGAAAGGAGTGGCAGAAACAACATGTGACTTGCTGACCAGCAACCTCATCCCATTCTCTGCCCCCCTGCACCACTAGGAGAAAGAGGTAGAGCCACGAAGAAGGGAAGGGTGAGAGCAAGGTGTTTTAAGATCTGGCTTTGTGTCTCACTATCCTCTCTGAATGAGCTGGTAATTAATTGAATCAATTTGTCCTCAAGCTGAGGCTGTTTGCCCAGGGCCATGGTTGGTGGGTGATCCCTCCCTGTTCTTATATCAACCCTCAGGCCTTTTGTTGCACTTTCCTCCTCTCCACCCCACCGAGGTGGAGGAGTAAGCAAGCAACTGCGTGGTAGCTTAGTGTCTGGCTGGGCTAAACCACGACAACAGATAATACTGACAAAAGCAAAAGGCAAGGATCTGAGGAAAGCTGTTTGTCTCAAACCAAATAACCTTCCTTATCTATAATAAGAAAGGTTTACTAGTACTGAGTCTATAACTGCACATTGCTGAAAATAAACATTCTGTTCTCTAAAATATGAACACAATGTGTTGATAAAACTCCTTGATATCCAGCTTCTCTTATCCAACACGGAGGAGAAGGACTTGTATTTCCAGAGGCATTGGTTTCCTAAATACTTAAAATTTGAGGCAATCACATCTTTTGAAAACTAAAATACTTGTTCTCAAAAGTATCTCAAGGAGCATAAATTGGACAGTCAATCTTTTGCAGGGAGAATTAGCACAGAATGAAAAGGAAGGGAAAGATTAACCTACTTGCAACTTTGCTGTGTCGGGAGTCACCACAGTAAAGCGTAAGCTGAGTTCTTATGCTTTCAAATCTTCAGTAAATTACCACATGTAAGCATCTAACAAGATCTGATCAGCTACTGACAGAGCAGTTATCTTGTCCAGACACCTCTTGCTCTGCAGCTCACATCAACTACAGCATTTTTCTGGTCCTTAAGAGACAGTGGGCTCCAGTGTATTTGCGTATTAAATATCTACTCTTATGTTCTGTGCTCTTCTCTCACCGTGCCTCTGCCCAGCTTCCAAAATAAATTGATTAAAATAGACACCATGTTTAAACAGGTAATTATATTCTACCACAAAAAAAAACAAAAAAAAAAAAATCACCTTTCAAATGTCAAGTTGTCCCATTGCCAAGTAGAGAAAATTTATTCCATTCTTTTTAAGATGGAAAAGTGCCATTAGATTTATTCAAACATTTTAGAGGTAAATTCTATAGAAATGCACTCCTTATTGCCAACATCTGTATGTTTTAGTGATCTACACACAGAATAGCTGTAATACAGAAAACCATGACCCAAACAGTAGCTACCTAAACCAGAATGACACAGAACTGGCCCTCAGGAGAGCTACCTGCAAGAACTACTTTAACATTCTGCAGAATAATGTCTCGGGGGGAAAAAAAAGTGATCAAATACAGTCAGTTGCAGCTATTTACAAGTGCCTTAAACACTCTTTAAAGGGGTTGCAGATGCAGCTGTGCCAATGGGAAGAGTACTTTTAAAACAAATTAAATTTTATACAAGTAGTTAGAGAACTGTCATTGATCGTATGATCATAGGGCTATTAAGTTCAAAAACACATAAATTAATTTTACCCAAGGAACAGTCCAGTCTGCTTCAGAATCACTTACCACCATCAAAGCATTTAAGTTGTCAAGGAGGGAAAAAACCTGCCGCAATCCAAAACAGAACCAAACTGCCACACCCAAATAAAAGCAAAATGGATGCACTGTTGTCTCTGATTTTTAGTAAATGAGTACACATTACTGCAAGCTTCATAAAATTTGAAGGAAAACCTTCAGAGAAGCCTGTAGTGCCTGTGTTTGCTAGGCACTCATTGCACCTACTCTACATTTTGTTACTTGAAATGCACCCTTAAAAAGCACTCTACTTCAACAGCTAAATTTAAAATGCTTTCAATGCAGGATACACATGAAAAAGGCCTGTTCGCAGGCTGTATATAATGAAAAATTCTCCCAGAACTGCTTACTGCAGGAGAAGCTGCACCTTTCCAAGATGAACGTGAATCAGCCCAGTGTAAGAGTGCCTTTCTTGACTAAGCTTACTGCTGCACTTGCTGGGGTAGTAACAATGCAGAGCGCAGCTGGCTGCGCTGCAGCCCTATTGCATGACTGGTGCAGAGAGCAGAGGCAGCCTCAGTTGGGCTAGAACAGCAAATTAAACACTCCATGATTGCTCTGACATGAATGGTCTTCTGAGTTCCACACTCTAATCTGGGCCTTGACCTGCTATGGGACTGAGAGTAATGCTTATATATGCTTGGAACAATTATGTCACGTAGACAAAAAGGAGAAATCTTTTTTTTTAACCAAATTATCTCACAATGGTAACAGTTGACTTACTGCCACCTACATGGGATACAATCTTGTTTGCTGTGCCTGAGGCAGAGATTGACCTTGAGCAGGGCCAGATTAGCAGTTGATTATTACCTTGAGGAGAGCTTTTTTTCCAAAGCTATGCAGATATCAATATTGCCAACAGGACGAGGGAGGTGATTCTCCTCTCTACTCTACTCTTGTGAGACCCAACCTGCATTACTGCCTTCAGCTCTGGGGCCCCCAACATAAGACAGACATGGAGCTGTTGGAGCAGGTCCAGAGGAGGGCCATGAAGATGCTCCAAGGGCTGGAGCACCTCTCCTATGACGACAAGCTGAGACAGTTGGGGTTGTTCAGCCTGGAGAAGAGAAGGCTTCAGGGAGACCTGAAAAGTAGTGGCTGCCCCCTTGCTGGAAGTGTTCAAGACCAGGTTGGATGAGGCTTTAAGCAACCTAGTCTAGTGGAAGTTGTCCATGTCCATGGCAGGGGAGTGGAACTAGATGATCTTTAAGATTCCTTCCAACAAAAACCATTCCATAATTCCGTTGCAGGGTGACAGAGGACAGTGTTTCCTGAAGATAACCCTACAACAAGCTTTCCCCAAAGAAAGTAAGAAATTCCTTCTTTCTCTCCACTGTAAGGCACATCCAAGGCAAGTATTTTTCTCCCTAGCATGAACTCATTTACACCCTATAGTCCCCCAGTTCTCAAATACAAACAAAAGCAGGTAGGAGGAACTGCTTACCTCTCCCTATCTAGGAGCAGAGTTACCAATCAGAGTGATTTTCAGTGTTTGGGGAAGAACGCCTAAGATGGCCAACTATGGTATTAAAACAGGATTCAGAATCATGTGCATGGGTTGAAATATGTACGGTTAGTGAAGAGAGTTGGGCAGGGGTAAAGAGGAAGCTGTCTGAAAGCCTGCAAGGTCCAACACACTCACAGATTACATATTTCACAGTTATTTAGTGATGGACTAGTGGGAAGATACAAAGATGTTTAAGTTTCAAGTTAAAATATGCTACAGTACTTCTGAATAAGCTTTCTGGAAACTTCTGTGTTACATAGGAATGTTTAACTAAGACTTTTGGCAGCACTGATACAATACAAGCAGCTGCTGTTCTAAAAAAACATCCATGGATACAAAGCAATAGAGAAGCCCTGGTGAGTGCAAAAAACATTGCCTGGATGCATTGCCAGAAATATATTTTGGAAGTAAACCGCCACTTTCCCTTAAGGTGTTTCAATGTCTTGTCCTTGCAGGAGACAGCTAAGTTACAACTGTTCAAAAGAGTCAAAGTGAGCTGTCCAACAAAGCTATGGACCTTGGAACAGAGTTCCAAGCCACAAAATATTACCTGGCATTTTTATTGTGCGATTCATGGAGCTGTTTGTTTTTTGTTATTTAGGAGCATCGTAGTAGCATGTTGTATATAAACAACACTTGCAAATCCCAAAAGTCTTACGCATTTTTAGAATGAATGCTTATTCACTCTTGTCAGTAGGACAGCATAGCATTCTTTTCTGCAAGAGAAAAAACGACAACGTAACAACAAAAATAGCACAGAGAATCAGAAAAACACACCATCAACCAAACCAGAGACCGATAGTGACTCACACAGATTATGCTGGAGATAACTACCAATAACTGCATACACTGAAATCAAGACTAAGTTTTAGAAAGACTATATGAATCATGATATAGGATTATTCACTGTGCAAAATAAATGAATTCATCCCTATTTGTCTTCACAAGACAGAGAACCAAGTGGTAAGTTCTGTAACCAGTTGTAAAATATAATATAAGCTAGTTTTTGAAAGTGCCTTCTCAGCTAAACTATACAGAAGATAAAAAGCACACCCTAACAATAACTTGGAAGTACACACAAAAGCTAGTATTTATCTGACTTACGCAGCTACAACTTCGGCAGTAAAAAAAAAAAAAAACACACCATCACAGAAAAACTCCACCAAACTTAAATTAAGATGTTGTATATTTAATCAGGAGCAAAGTACAGCTCAAAGGACCAGTGACTCTACTCAATACTTCTAATTAACCCTTGCATTTTGCATGGCCTTAGGGTAAATCTTCTACTGGTTAAAGTCCTAAGACACATTCTTCTTCGTAGCAAGAAAGGATTTGTTCTTTGGAGATGGTCAAGCAGAGTATTAAGATACTGAAGTGCTATTCAGCTGTTTCATACTGCATTCTGAAGGCAAGAAACATGTCCAAGCTCTTCATAGAGCTATCTTACTTATATTCCACATTTTTCTCCTTACAAAAGTCAAAGAAATAATGGCACATAAAAAAAGAGGACACAGGAAAAAAAAGGGACAGTTTTCGTTTAAATAATTGTGCCAATTGACTGAAACATCTCCAACATTTATACTTATAAATACAACTGAGTCTGAAAAAAGGTAAAATTCACAAATATGATCTACAAGTTACTTGCATTCTCTCCCAGGTTAACCCACAGACCCTTAGTAATAAGTCTTGCTCCTTTGCAAAAAGATAGTAAGATCACCACTAGAATAACACAGAAATTATTGCCGCCTCTTACCTCAAATTTGGAACACACTTATATTTAATTCTTTCTAAAGCCTCACTTAATAGTATTCTGATTCTTGTTTTTCATGTTCATTTGCTTTATCTTAAAAAACTGCTCAGCCATACATGACTCTTCTGTTTTCGTAAGATCATTGGGCATGTACTCTCAGAGGACTACAGATCACAATTAAGAGCGCTGTGCTGACAGCTTTTACAACACTCCTTCCTCTTTAACTACTTTCCAGTTTTCAGTCATTCAGGGTGAATTTAAGGAGAAACATACACATGGCCAAAACACTGTTTTCAGACTCATCAACTTGAAGTTGATCATCCTCATTAAAAAAAAAAAAAGGAAAAGAATATAAGGGTCCACAAATCAAGAGAAGCTGAAAACCACAGCTCCAGACACTACAAAACCTTAGTTACAGATATGGCAGTTAAAAATAAATTCTCCTGGAATGGCTTATAATTCCACCTCTCCTTCCTGAATCAAGCTATTCTTTTAATAAAGACTTTTGTAAGTTTGGCTTTTCACATATCATCTTCCCAACAATCTAGCATAAACGGAAGACAGCACCAACATACTGTAACAATAAGTAAGGAAAGTTCAGATGGAGTTTTATTAACTCCTGAAGAGAAAGTTGAGCGCTTTTTTTTGTTCTCCCCATCAACTACCATATAACATGATCCACTTCAAAACAAAAAGAACAGAGCACCAGTGGATTTCTTGTGCTTGACCATAATATGACAGATAATAGGACATACATTCTACTTGCACCACTCAGGAACAGCTCTGCCCAAGCATCTCCTCACATTTGGAAGTGATTTTTTTTCTTATCAAAATCTTCCCCACCAACCAGACACATTTAACACACCAATCATCATTTCCACTTAGATATCATATTTGAAAAATTGATCTCTCAGCAAGAGGTAGGTGCACTAAAAACAGAAGAATAATGAGTTATTGATTCCATCCAACAGCACCAATGATTTGAGCAGTAACACTGAATTCGGGGAGTGAGGAGAACGACTTAGAAATTCAGAGTGCACCGAAACAAGATGGGGAGAAAAAAAATAAGGTCCAGTTAAGTGGTATTAAATTTTTATTGCCTATCATTTTATTAAAAAAAAAAGGGCAGAACTGATCAAGTACCCATTTTCTTACATCAAGACACAAAAAACAACAAAGTGGTAAAACAATCCTTTTCCTTCAGATAACAAAAAAAAAGTTGTGCTCATTTTAAATCTCCCAGTGAAAATGTACTTCTTCCCTCACTTAAAATTGTAAGTGACAAATAGATTAAAGGACCAGCTAAACTTCACCATTAGTACATTTATTGTGAACTCATTTGTCCAAATCTCTTCCAAGAATAACCGCTATTATTGATTCCAGTTACGGTATTGAGAACTCCTGAAAGTACTAAATGACATTGCTGTCGTACGTAATGTCATTGTACCCAGAGTTTATATAACCACTAAAGAAGTGATAGTGCTTTATCCAAAACCACAGTTAGAATTGGACAATAGACTAAGAGTCAAACATGGTTCACAACCTTCCCAGTGCTTTTTCCTCTAGTAAAGCTGGCCAAGAGCGCAAGCACTTTCGCCTTTTGAGTCAACCGGTAAGACTAATGGGACTAATATGTCACAGACATGTGGCAAAGACAACATAAGTATTCATGAAGCAGAAAGCAAATGAACAACAAATAACTAGCTCACTCTTAAAATTCTACAAGAAGCCACCTTGATACAAAATGTTGTATAATATACGATGAGCACAGAAAGGACTTAAAGCTTATGTGACCTGAGACATTGAATAGAGAATAGCTTGGCTTAATGATTTCTTACCAGCCAGAGATCATGACTGGATGTGAAACCACAGAACAAAAGAGAGGTGAAATTGATTAATTTTGGGGCCGTTTGAAGCCAGTCTCGTGGATAGGAACAAGGCCAATTGAGCAAAAGTGAAAAGTGCACAGCGAAGACTACAAGCCTTCCTCCAACAGACCCCAATAGACGACCACCAGATGGCAGTGTGCATGCAATGAAGGGAAGACCAGATGATAATGAGTTCTTGGAATTAATCTCCATAAGCAATGCCTATTCTTAGAATTAATTATCATAATCCAGCCTATACTAATGATTATATATAATTATACACAATAAATAATTACCTGTTTCACGGCCCAGTATACAAGCTTGTGGTGGAGAGATCCCCCTTACATCTGGCGCCGCAATAAACACACCTATTTTATAACTCTCCAGGAGTTATAAAGTTTGTTTCCGCGTGCCAACCTGTTATTTGCTTCTTTTCTTTAAGAATAGCCTGCACTACCACATGTCATCTTTAAAGGCCCATGCTTGCTTACAGATTAGTTCAATTCCTTTGAAGAATTCACCATGTTCTAAATATACATACAAGAAATAGTGGGTTTAGTTAGGATTTAATATTGACAAGGGCATCCATGACATTCAGTTCTACTATAGAAATATTTGCAGCAATTCAGGCTGCTGAGTCAGAAATTCATTTCTCTATATCACATCTAATTCATAAACATTCCTCACTTCATTTACTTGTACTATTCTTTTCTTTACCTGGAAAAAATGCTGAATTTTTAAGTAAAGGTTCTTTGCCATGCCTCAATAATTACCTCTGTCACCAAGCATAAATCCTTCTACTACACATCAGAGTTGGATATTCCAAAACCAAGGTTTCTCAAGCAGAAAAGTGACATTTCCAGGCTAAGCCTTCAAAAGTTTTATTACACAAGTTAGAAAGTTACAGAAGTAGGATTTCAGCCTTCAAAGTGTCTAGAAGAAAACTTAACTGCATAGGTTAAAGAAGACAGCTAGAGTAGGTAAGAATTAGGCAAACTAGTATCAAAAAAATGCCCCCGGGTTCTGCCCCTCTCTACAGCCAACTGGACTCCCAAAGTGCCACCAAATGGCTTTGAGTGGTACAGACAGTAGCAATGTCACCACCTTATTCAGCCATACCTACACATTTTGAGAGATGGAGCACAGTGTTCATGTTGTTCCTAACCAGATCTCAGTTCTGTCTCTTGTGCCAATACGAAATGTCACCACAATCTACAGACCTGAGATTCATCTCTCTAGCAAATGTCACAACCAGATTTACAATTTTCCAGGTGGCAGCAATGAATTTGAAGATCAGACATATGTATATGTCATATTCATATACCTTTTTTGTTCATACTCACAGTAGGTAAGATGTGTCATCTTACTCCCCTCCCCAGGTACTACCAAACACATCAAAATCTACTTCTGCACTTTGGAATGAACCCAACCAGCAGGTGTTTGCACACTTATTTAAAATTCTGATTATAGCGTGGGATTTTCATGGGATTTTTTTTTCCTACACAAGTGAAATACTCTCAGGCTTCTGAAGTCTGAAAGCAAGGGTTAGTACAGATGGGGACAGATGCAAGAAAAAAAAATCATCAGATGGCCTTAACACAACATCTGTTAAATGCTTTGAGAGCAGTTATTCTGAAGACAAAGATTAGCAAATAAAAGATTAAGTGATTTTTAATAATAAATTCCAGGCTGACTACAGAACATCTTTCAGAATAAGCGCAGCAGCAGCTAGAATACTTTATGTTTAGCCTGCTATTTATGACTGGCTGGTTACAAAGTCAATTAACATTCAGGTAGACTGGGTGAGTACCTTTTAACTGCAGATTCACATGCCTCTTTTTTCAAATCATTAAAATGAATCATTTTCACATAAGACCTCAAGAAAGGTACTCAGTTCCTTTGGCATAAATGTGATTGGAAGGCCTGAGACAAGACCATATGACAAAAAGACCACTACTACTTTCCTGATGGTATACATACAAGTCCCTTTTAAAACATACACGAATATAAAATGATCTTTAAATCATTAGCTCTCTAGCCACTAAGGAACGCGTCCAGACTACAAAGTAAGCTACCACAACATAAGTAATAGTACCACTTTCAGAAGGACATAAGTAATAGTACCACTTTCAGAAGGTAATACAATGTCATAACATAGCTCCCACAGTCATCCAATACAGCTCCCCATAAAATTGTTAGCAGACAATATACAGCAAACTGTTCTGCCTATGAAACTGATATGCAGGGCATTAAAAAACGGGAACGTTATTGCATGTATACTCTAGCACAGACACTTTTAAGTCCACATCCAAAAGTCTTGCTCCATTTTCATCCACTGCCTAAGAAGGGATATTGCATCCACTTTATTAAAATAAAAGCTGAAATAAAAATAATGATGCTTGTGCTGGACCTTGTAACCTGTTCACTTGAAAGAAACTTACACAAGAGAGGAAGATGAAACCCTCAAGAACACATTGGCTCATGTTGGGGTTCTTGTTCACATTGCTAGACAGACGCCCATAGAAAACCGTATTTATAGCACTGCCAGTGCAGGTCAGTCAGACCCATTTTAAGGATTTGCCACTGTCGTGGTTTAACCCTGGTGGGCAGCTAAGTACCACACAGTACTCAGCTCACTCCCCCTGACCAGTGGGACGGGGGAGAGAATCAGAAGGGTAAAAATGAGAAAACTCATGGATTGAGATAAAGACAGTTTAAAAACTAAAGCAAAAGCTGTGCATGCAAGCAAAGTAAACCACGAAATTCATTCCCTATGTCTCATTGGCAAAGCAGGTGTTCAGCCGTCTCCAGGAAAGCAGGGCTCCATCACGCATACCAGTGACTTGGGAAGACAAACAGCATCACTCCAAACATCCCCCTTCCTCCTTCTTCCCCCAGCTTTATACGCTGAGCATGACATCTTATGGTCTGGAACATCCCTTTGGTCAGTTCAGGTCAGCTGTCCCAGTGGTGTCCCCTCTCAACTTCTTGTGCAATCCCAGCCTACTTGCTGGTGGGGTGGGGTGAGAAGCAGAAAAGGCCTTGACACTGTGTAAGTGCTGCTCAGAAATAAGTAAAACACCCAAAGCATAGCACCATGCTAGCTACTAGGTAGAAAATTAACTCTGTCCTAGCCAAAACCAGTAGAGCCACATTCCTTAAATACTCTGAGACAACTATAAAAAAAATAGATAAGGAAAGTAAATTTTTATACAAGAGTGAAAGATCAGTTGAGCTCCGTCAAAACATAGATCTTCCTGTCAAAGCCTTCAGAGCAGTGGCAAAGATGCAACTCACTTCAGCAGAGTTCACTCACTCTTTTAGAGGTGACAGCAACACATGTGGCCTACTGCTCTTGAGAAAAGTATGTCTGAAACAGAGACCTGCCCATGAAAGCATCTTGTTAGTCACTAATTTCAGTTTGATCTGAATTTTTACCTGGCACAACCTCACTAAATATTCCTCACTAGGTATACATTTATGAGCACCTAAGTACATGCTAACTACACAAACTAAGTGCAGTTAAGTGAAGGAGACTCCTCAAGTTTCCTTCAAAGCTGAAGAGATTTTGATAAAAAAGGAAAAGGTTTCCTGAGATACTATAGGTTTTTATCACTTCCACAGCATTCATGAGAGATAATCCCAGTTGCGGCTATTGAACTGAAGGATCTGCTTCAGTCCTCATCTGTCTCAGCAAACCACTGTTACTAAGACTGCACTCTTCCATTATGCATTTAACAGAAAGTGTATTTCTTCTGTGACATTATTTACATGTCCCTACAGAGCAAGTGCTAAGACAAGGAGAACGCCATAATATAGATCTGAAGACCTAGTGGAAATTTATGTCTGTTTCAAAGGTTTATAATGGCTTTATGCTGAATCTCCTCATAATACCACAAAGTCTAGAATTGTTTCATATTAGATTCCAGATTGACTTTACAGTATTGATTTTTGACCTACAAAATCCTGAATGCTTTGCCATTTTATGAAATAACGGCACAGCACAAGTAGGACATGTCCTGGTACAAAGGCTTTAAATGAAGTGCCCTATCGGAATGATTACCACTTTTCTGCCATGGTCTTGATCCCTCTAGACTACAGGCTTGTGTTGTCACATCAATCTCTTCACAAGATCACCGAAGTGATGATGCAATGTAGGACTTACTGACATCGTAATACTACAAATGAAAAAGCTGATGTAGAAAGAGCCTTTGATTTTGAAATTCATTTTAGAAGTTGGCATAGCTTCCTGGGGCATTATAACTGTTAAACTTCTGCCACACAAATGTTTGAGGTTTTTTTCAACTGTTCAACACATGGCAGATGCGTATCTCAATTCCAAAAAAGCTCTAACGTTAAGATAGTTTTGGAATTAAGATGACATATCAACAGAGTATGAAGTTTCCTAATTGCATGTTTCTGAGGTTAGCTGTCAAGAAGGGAACTGTTACTCCTGTTCAGGGCAAGTTCCAAAGCGGCCTACAAAGCTGCTGCACTGAAGTTCGTTTCCATAGGGAGACACCTGAGTCCAAAGGAGAAGGTCAGGACCTGAGTACAGGTGAGTATGCAACAAAAGATGAAAACAAAGAGACCCATGATGCCTCCTGGCATCCTAAATTTGTGAACTGAGCATTCAGAGGGAAAAAGACTTAATAAGAAATAACCTTTTGGTAGGAATCAGCTAATATTTGGCTTTTTTTCTCCAGTACGAGTGACCCATCTGTATTGGATGTTAGAGACCACCTATACTGGGTGAATTGTTACCGCACACTTCGTATTTCAGGGAAGAAAAGTTAGCATAAGTAAGTGGGAAGTGTTATTAATATACCAAATAAATCCCAAAAGCATCTGATGAGAAGCGGACTAAGGAAAAATACCATGGTGCAGGAAATAAGTACTCTTACCAGATCTTACTAGATACAACAAGAGAGAACAGAGACTAAAGGAAAAGAGGTGACTGGCAAATGTTGGGCTGTTGTAAACTTCTATGCTGATGCCCGAATGCAAAAATCTTATTATGCCAAAACCGAACGTACAAGAAGTCTGGTCTCAAACTTGTGAATTAAATATTAATATTAGGTTTGTAAAGACAAACACTAAGCTTAGTTTATTATATATGCTATAACTAGATGAATCACTATCCATATACATTTGGATAATTCAAACTTCAGTGAAATTTTACCATTCATGAAGGTTATAAAAAGTAATACCAGAACTAATGGCAGCACCAAAAACTCATAGCAGGATTTGATCTGAGAGGAGAGAGAAAGAAGGGACAAAATTCACAGTTCAAGTCAGAACATGCGACCTGTTATCACCTCACTCCCAAACAGCAGGGTCATACGTCAGTTGCAGAACTTCAGAGACGAAAAAGTCATTATTTTCTTATATCCTTGAAGATCTCACGCCACAGCCCTGAACTACCTGAATATTAGTGCTGTAGATAAGATGGTATTGTTTCCAGATAAATATTCCTTTATACTTGGATGAACATTAACAGTAGTTTTCCATAACTAAAAGTCTCAAATACTCATTGTTAACTTGATTTTAGGTTAGCACGTCCTACCAACTGATGTACTAAACAAAAACGGAGAAGTAAAGGTAGAAATAAAAAAACCTCCAAACTTCCCCAAGTCGTATGAAGGATCTTAATATTTCAAGCACAAAGCATTCAGCAATCTAAACATAGCTATTGCGTTTAAATTTGTGTTGTTTCGACTCCAATGACAACAACACAGTTGCATTATTTTAGCCACATATTGCATTAAATCAGTATTTATTATGGATGAAACATAATCCCTTCTCCCTCCATCCACCACCCCCCCCCCCCCAAAAAAAAAAAAGTGTTTTGTTTGAATCTACAGCTCAACAGAACTGCAGAAGAACAGTGTTTATAGTGCTTCTTGCGGGAAGGGGGAAGCAGCTAAGACTTCATTCCAGCCACAACATTTAATAACAACCTGTGGGCAGAGGTGATCACTCTTAACCTAGCAATGACAGCAAACATCACTGAAGAAATACAGCAATATAAAACAGTAGCCCAAGGGGTGGCTTCGGCCACCCTGAGTTACCATCTTTCTTCTGTGAGCTAAAGGTTAAAAAGTAGGATCTCTGTCAACCATGACAGAAATTCACTCTGTTTTTCCTTCTCACCCTCACCATGCTTTGCATGTGTTAGGGCTAGGAATACGGTCAGTTTTCTAAATCTCAAATATAATCACTGGGATAGATTTCTTCCCATCCAGCTAGGAGGATACACACATATCCTGCACAGCTAGGTGAAAAGATTCCCCTGAATTAGTTTTTTATTCTAATCAGTACCTTGTTCTTGTTTCTTAGTTTAGGAAATCATAGTAAATCAGCATAACATGAAACTTTCATAACTCTCCCTACTTTCTTCAAGAGTTTACTGGTTTGTTGTTTATTTGCTTTTTGCCCGATTGGTTTTTTTTTGTTTCAATGGTGAGACACTGGCTCTTGTTATACTTCCAAGAGCTTACTGAAATACTCTTCTGTTACCGAGGTTTCCTTCCCTGGGCAAATACTTTAAAACTGATCTTATCCTTCTCCTTTTTACAGCAAAAATAGCAGATGATAATAAAATGCTGCAGGCAATATAACCACAGGGATGCAAACACAAAACTTTAAGTATTTTCTATGTAAGCAGATCACAAGGTTATTCAACTGTCAAAATCTGGAGGTTAGGAAGTATTTCTTCAGCTTTAAATTAGGATGAAATAAAGTTTGACAGAACTTCTAAAATCCTATCCTAGGGAATCTAAACATATTTCTGCTGTGGGAATTTAGTTCACTTTCAAGTATTAAATAATGTAATGTCATTCAGATAGACCGATGTTTCCACAAGGTCTACTAATACTACTTGGGATATTTTAATTTTTATCTGTTCTAAATACATTTATTTGTTGTCTCCAGATTAGCAGGAGACATCATCTTCCTTGTGATATTTCACATGCAGTGTTATATAACAATAAAGATAATTTATTTTACTGTGTTTTTACCCGATTTGAATTTTGAGTTTTTTCCCAGCTTAAGTATATCTATCTTTGTTCTCCCTCACATCCTCCTCAGACATCCTACCACCTTTGTTACTTCTCTGTAGACCTTCACAATCATCCTGCATTCCTCAAGCTGCAGTTCAACAAGTACTTAAAAGTGTCATACTACACACCTTCAACCTGTGCTACTACTTCACTGTACCTAAAATAAGCATAAGTGTTCTAGTTAAGCTATCTGAATCTGCTTTGGAATTAAGAACAGTTCTAGAGTTGGAAAATACAATTTGTTTAGGGATATTCTTATGGCAAAGAGGTGCATTGCTGGTGAAAATCTTGCCCTTATCCCTGTTGTACTACCACATTCAAACAGTCAGATATACCAGCTTCGCTCCTTGAACATCACGTTACTGTTCAGTTACTTCTGTATGTCTCCTTTCCAGTAAAATTATGACTTGATTTAACAGCTTTCTCCAAGATCTAGAAAGCCCCTGAGGAAATAGAGCAACCTCTCACCCCAGAGAATCCATGGGAATGAACAGGTCCCTGAAACCCAGCTCTCTCCCAGCATCACCCTTAATTAGGTTGATAATGCCTTTGGTCACCAGAGGAACTCCGTTGAGCAGCTAGAGTAGTTTATGTTCTTCAGAGCCTGGGCTCTCCAGGTCTGCTGAATCCTGAAATATTTCCAACAAATTTACACTGACCTTGCATATTAATTGTTCACAACTACAGCATTTTGAAAGGCTGTAAGTGAAAGCACAGTAGCTGTTTATTTTACCAGCTACTGCCCCAGGGCAAAGTGAGGAATACCTGTTTGAGTATTTCAGTGCCTCCTGGAAGCCAAGGGGCTTCTGCAGTCCTGTGAATTATCTTGAAAACAAAGAGAAAGGCTCTCACATTAGAAAAATGGTAGCAACAGACTTGACAGAAAACAGCATCTATTTTCTAGGTCAACACTCACAATGCAATAAATGCTTTTCAGTCTGAAAATACAACAAGCTCTGAATGCTCACATGAGCAGCCTCAATTGTCCAGTGTGTCCATAACAATGAACCCTGAGACACACAGTGCAGTTTATACTTATTATCCCAACATGAAGCAATGCTGATCACTTCTTATAATCCAGAGCAATCTAGCTGATCAGTTCACAAAGTACTACTGGATGACAGTGGTTTAATGTTGATAGCACTTTCTGTCTTAGAAATTTGGATTAAGCATCTAGGATACCAGAGCTAGAATTAGAAATATGTTTCTATTCTTTGGAACAGGAACTGTGTGAGCTTACAGCTATATCATTCCGTTTTATTTTAAGAGAAACCTTTGCTTTGACAGAAAGGAAAGGGAAGGGAAAAAGAAAGAAAAAAGAAAAGAATCCATCTCTCTAGCATCACAACACAGTGCTAGGAAGTGGAGCTCTGCAGATGAACTGCAGATCACAAATCCATCAGTCATCTGCTCACCTGGTTCTTCACAATCCTTTAAAGCAGTAACAAATCATCTCTGGAAGTAAAGAGAAATCTAAAAGCCTCAAAGAAGCAATTCAAACTAAGGAAAAGCAGTCTGAAGACAAAACCTTGGTTCACTTTTTACTGTAGCCAACATACCAAGCATTATAACCTAGGGACGCTGAGAAAACACAACTTTTTTTTGCCTGGAAAAAGGTCAGACAAAGCTTTCCACAAATCATTTTAGAGTGAGTGAGAAAGGAAAGTCTCAAAAAAACCAAACAGGTAACCATGCAAGAAACACATATAGATGCCTGACACAGCCTCATGTCTGAAATACCCTCCGCAATGGAAAGTTTTTTTATCAGCTGCACATAGAGAAGACACATGCCTGAATGTAATCATCTAAGAAGTGGATATAAAGGCATAACCTAGGAATACATACAAATTATTCTGTTCAAAAAATACAGTTTCATATTCAAAAAATACGGTTGTTGAGACAACAACTAAAAACTATTAGCAAGAGAGAAGGTAGTTTGTGTAAAGGAATACAACAGGATGAGAGAAGATTCTTTCCTCATCACAGGAACATCTCAAGAAAGAAAGATGACAAAACTTCACCTGTGTCCTTAAAGGAATATGCTTTGATAATTTCTTCCCAAACAAAAATACAGAGCAAATATATATTGATAGTAAAAAAAACCAACCTTCTATAATCCGGAAGGGAATAGATTTGTAAATCAGGAAAGCAGCTAAACAGTCAGAAATGCTACCAAGGACACCTAGAAAAGAAAAAATTTAAAATTAAAGTGACTTCCAAAGCTCATGAAGCATCCAGTCATACTGTTATAGGCAACATAGAATCGTAGAATGGTTAGGGTTGGAAGTGACCTCAAAGATCATCTAGTTCCAACCCCCTGACATGGACAGGGATACTCTCCATTACACCAGGTTGCTCAAAGCCTCATCCAACCTGGCCTTGAACGCTTCCAGGGATGGGGCATCTACAACTTCTCTGGGCAACCTGTTCCAGTGCCTCACTACCCTCTGAGTGAAAAATTTCTTCCTTATATCCAATCTAAATCTACCCTCTTTCAATTTAAAGCCATTTCCCCTTGTCCTGTCACTACACACCCTTGTAAAAACTCCCTCTCCAGCTTTCCTGAAGGCCCCCTTTAAGTACTGGAAGGCTTCTATAAGATCACCCCGGAGCCTTCTCTTCTCCAGGCTGAACAGCCCCAATTCCCTCAGCCTGTCTTCAAAGGAGAGGTGCTCCAGCCTTTGGATCATCTTCGTGGCCCTCCTCTGGACTCACTCTATCAGCTCCATATCCCTCTTGTGTTGGGGACTCCAGAGCTGAACGCAGTATTCCAGATGGGGTCTCACGAGAGCAGAGTAGAGGGGCAGAATCACCTCCCTCGACCTGCTGGCCACACTTCTTTTGATGCAGTCCAGGATACAGCTGGCTTTCTGGGCTGCCAGTGCACATTGCCGGCTCATGTTGAGCTTCTCATCCACCAGCACTCCCAAGTCCTTTTCCTCCGTGCTGCTCTCAATCCATTCTCCGCCCAGCCTGTACTTATGCTTTGTATTGCCCCGACCCACGTGCAGGACCTTGCACTTGGCCTTGTTGAACTTCATGAGGTTCTCACAGGCCCATCTCTCCAGCCTGTCAAGGTCCCTCTGGATGGCATCCCTTCCCTCCAGCGTGTCCACAACACCACACAGCTTGATGTTGTCAGCAAACTTGCTGAGGGTGCACTCGATCCCACTGTCCATGTCGCCGACAAAGATGTTAAATAGCACTGGCTATTTAAACATGTATTGTTTATATAAATACGTATTGTTTATTCTACAATAGGTTCACTGAATTGGTCAGTTGGTCTGAAATTATTTGAACAAGTTTTGGAGAAAATAAACTTTTTTAGTTCCTGTTAGAGGCAAGAGCAAAGCTCTGCTTGGTCCATGATGTTATCTGCTGTACTACTTGTGAAGATAGACACAGGCTTATTCCAGCAGAGGTGGCTGGCAAAGGAAATCCAAGAGCAGGTAAACCTTGCAGCCTAGAGATCATAATTCCTATGCATCTTGGAGAAGAATTCTGTCATAGCAGGAAGCCTCAAAACTCCTTCCCAGAAGGAATTTCAGCTTGCACTCCTACTGAAATGCTGACAATTCTAGAGGTACAGAGAGCCTACTCAGTCCATACACCAAGTTTTTCAGCAGGAAGAAAGGAGAACTTCACAAATAAACTAAATAACTGTTTGTTGATTAACTTACAGACTGAAAGGATTTAACTGATTCTCACTTCAGAAGCTTCTGGTGTGAAAGCAGCTCAAGGAGTTAACTACAGTTTAATCACAGTTAGGTATCCATAAACCATAAATACTGACAAAAATTCCCTTGTAATCTTTCCCTGCATCAACTTTAGTTACTTTTCATTACCTTACTGTATAGTGCACAAACGTATTTCTGCAATTACCTACCTTGAGCTTCAACTGTTTTTCCAGAAACCAATGTGACTAAGCATCGAAGACATTCATGAACTACTAATCCAGCCTCATTTAAGAATGAAAACTGTTCAAACTGAGAAGCCAACTTTCCTTGTGCATTCTCAGGATTCAGATACATTCACATTACATCATCCTGAATCACACTGTCGGGCTCAACTGCAGGCATTTACATTAACATGATTGCACTTCCCTGACTCTTCTTGAAAATGAAGAAGCCTCATGAAAAATCAGAAGAATTTCTAGTGAATTACAAAAGAAATCACTCACATGCATTCACAACAGATTCACTGGAAGGAAGAGACCATCATAAAGTTTCTTCCAGTCTACAGAAAAACGAGTTGCAGAGCTGAATGCAAATTCCAACAGCAATCTTAAGTATACAGTTCCATTGCACTGTTTTAAAGTAATTTTTCCTAAAATAACATCCTCATGAAAGTGCTCTTGTTGAATAACAGAGAAGTGTTTAAAGAGGCTTTTTTATTATTACAGATGTAGTACTTAGCAGTTCATCTCAATTTGAAATAACAGTCTGCTTTTATCACAAAGACAAGCTTCAGACACATTTACATCTTTGTGTATTTTTGGATATAATCATGACCCATTACTTACAAGGAAAAAAAAATCATCCCAGGACATTTCAGGTTTAAATTCTGATTTTATAGCCACAATAAAATACCATCTGTTTCATCAAACTAGAGAGACTACTAAAAAAAGTGAAGATCAGCACTCCCACTGTAACAGGACAATAGAAAAAGCATGCTTTCTTAACTAGATTTGGGCTCTGTCCCTCAAACACTTAGTCCTGCCAGCACTATCAATAACTGAGCATAGCCTCAGCTATGATTTCAAAGGTACAATATGCTGCTGCCTCTGCTGCAAGCAAAGAAATCCAAAGCAGAGGAATCTTCATCCTTATTTATTTGACAGCAGCCATACTTTTCTTCATTTAAAAAGAAGAGGTGAGGGTGACAAAAACTTGAGAGTTAACTGATTTTACTTCTACAAAAACATAAAATAGAGATTCTTGTTTATCCTTCACATGCCTGCTGAACTCTTAAGAACAAAAAGAAACGCAGGTTAGATGAAGCCACAAGAAGTCCTTTTAAGGTAAATCGTTCAGACCCACCATTCATTCTCAGTACTCAGTGCAGATCTGCCTTCAGCCATGAATCACCTCCATTAAGGAAACGAGTGGACAAAAAAATACGGTATTCCTACAAAGCAAGGAGCAGTACCCATACCCGAACTACTAGGAACAGCGATTCCTAATGATCAGAGCCATCACATTGATTTCCACAGGCTCACATGCCCCAAATTTCAGCAGGATTAATTGATATACTCCATCTATTGTGTTGTCTCTACTATCTTGCTTCATCTTCCACATTAAACAAGTCAGAGCTATCAATGAGGATGCTTAAGGTGCTTAAGTGTGTTATGTAGGCATAATAGTGGACATAAAATGTATGTATGTCAACACCATGCAGAAGGCAAAGTGATGATGTTCTGTTGAAGAAGTGTCTTTTTCAGTCTTCCAGTAAAATAGATACCTCTGAAGATGGTAGGCATCCATTTTCACAGCCCCAGTCAGCTACTTGTTAAATTTGAGACTAGTTGTGGAACTCCTTGCCAAGGATATAGTCTATATCAAAACTGCACACAAGCTCAAGAAGAGGCTGGACGCATTCACACAAGGAAATACACTAAGGGTTACCTAAGTATGGAGAAACCACAGGTGGCTCTGGAATTCCCTGGGAAAAGACCAGTCAAAACCTCACAAGAATTAGAAATATATATTGTAGATATTTGCCTTGCTCTTTTACTCTTTTTAGCCACCCACTCTTAGCTTATTTATAGCCTCCTAGCCATTCATCAGAGATAGGATATGAGTACACAATGATTTGGTTTGACCCAGTACATATGGTTCTGTAGCATAGATTTTCCGGTGCTCTTGACATAGAAAAATCTTATCTCTTTGCAATTGGCCAGTTCAAATAACTAGGATCTTTGTAATGGCTAAGAATTAGGCTTCTAGACATCAGCATCAGCTCTTGGTTAGTAAAGATACCAGCCAGCAAAATTTGATGTTTGTTTTTTTTAAAATAAATAAATAGTGCCACTGCAATTCATAAAGTATTTAAAAAGCAATGTTCCCTGTTGCTTTAAGAGTACAGTTTTACTTTCTCAATTAATCCAACAAACGAATGCCTTTTCCCAAAGACAGCATCCAGAAAGTTTCTGCTCACTTCATCTGAAATCAATGGAATTAAATTTGCACATCGCTTCTCCAAACATACACCTGTGAGTTCCTGTTTTTCCTTCAGCTCTAATGATCACCGAAACTGATACCATGGTCAGCTGTGGTTCACATACTGTCTACACTACTGTTCCACTCATATCTGAGTAAGTCCATTGGTAAGACGTGTCCCTAGCTTGTTTGTGAAGGACAGTCTCTGTACATAAGACCTTATAGTTCTCTAATCCCTTCTGAGAGCACAGCCTTTCTGACTTCATGCCTCTGAAATACAGCACCTACAACCAATATATTCACACTGCTGTTGGAACCACAGAGACCTTTATGAACTTACCTGTAATAAATCTGCCCATCATCATTTCTAACCATTCAGCTGTCCACAATACCTGCTCTCTCTAGCTCGCTCATGTTTCTGCTAAGCCTGAAAACGTTGCCCTGTGGTTCATCATTTGTATAATTGCAAAATTACCCTTGGATTAGATGCTATGGAGGCAATATATAGAACCAGAGGAAACATTTTTCTACATTAACTCTCAGATTACAACAGAAAAGATTAAGGAAATTGTGTTTTCAATGTACATCAATAGTTAAAATTTACAAGGACAACTAGATTCATACCCTATTTTTGACCTATTCTACCTTCACCACACCGTTATCTTAAACCAGGTTAAGATCACTGGTTTGTTCACATATCCATTCAAAAATAGAGACAAAGTCAGTCAGTCCATTCCAAAGCATGTTTCTGTGCAGCATGTGTTCAGATACCTGCAACCAGATGCAAGCATTCACACAAAGACAATTAAACTACTTCTAAGATATCCTTATCTGCATTCAGTTTACTGCCTAAACATTTGCGATGGTTTTATGCAGGGGGGGGGAGGTTCTGGTGGCAGGAGCTGACCACCAGATTGGATTCCCATCTCCCTTGGGGTTGAGCCAATTGGCATCTCTGCGAATTGCCCTATTTACATTGGGAAAAAGGAAGCGGAAAGGTGTGCCCTTTGCCCAGAAGGGAAGGAGAGGGGAGGGGGTTGCTGCCCCCCCCCTCCCCAGCTCCCGGCCGAGCAGTTGCCCATACCGGGCCTGCGCCACCTGCTGAGGATGGCGGCGGCAGAGCCACTTGGGGAACTCAGGGAGAGCCCTGCTCCCAGGGTGCCCACCGGGCCGAGTTCACCCAGAGAGGACTGAGATCTGAGAAAAATGGCCACACTGACACCAAGTCAGTGAGGATGGAATGGGACAAGGTGTGCCAGAGCTGAGTTTCCCCTGCAACTGGTGGTGAGACAGCAAGCGGCCCCAGTGCAGCCAGGACGACCTTTGGTGGAGCAGAGACCCACTTGCAGCCTGTGAAGAACCCACGTTGGAGAAGAGATGCCTGAGCCTGAGAACAGTCCTGAAGCATGGGCACAGGTAGAGACGCATGTAAAGCCTGTATGACGACCCATGCCTGAGCGAGTGGCAACAACTCCCTAAGAATCTGAGACTGTGGTAAAGCCCGCACTGGAGCAATCCTATGGGGAAGGATTGCATCCTGCAGGTAGGACTCACGCTGGAGAAGTTTGTGGATTTTCCTCGTGAGTAGGGGCTCCACTGGAACAAGGCAAAATGGTGTAAGGACTCCTTCTCCTTTAAGAAAGGAGCAGCAGGAACAACATGGAATGAACTGATCTGCACTCCCTCATTCCCTGTCCCCCTGTGCCACTGGGAGGGAGGTAGAGCCAGGAAGAAAATAGGAAAGGAGGGGGTGAAGAGGTGTTGTTTTTAAGATCTGGCCTTGTTTTTTTTTTATCCTCTCAAGTAACTGGTTTTGCTTCCCTTCATCCTTTTAAGTAACTGTTAATAAATTGTTGTGCTGTAAGAAAGCCGAGTCTGTTTTGCCCGGGACCATGGTTGGTGGGTGCTCCCTCTATTCTTGTCTTGACCCTCAGTTCTTTTATTATATTTTTCTCCTCTCCACTTTACTGGAGAAGGAGTGAGAGAGCAGCTGTGTGGAGTTTAGTTGCCGGATCAGCCTAAAACCACAACAACATTCTTTAAGCTTATTCCCACTAAGTCTACTTCGACACTTGTGCTTAGAATTCCAATAAGCTGCAAGTTGCTCAAACAGTGTCCTCCCTCAATTTTCATGGTAATAAAAAGGGGTGAGGGACAGAGGGGTGCACATGTCTGCACACGCATGTCCAAAACATAGCTTTTAGTAGCAGACAGTGACACATTTGTAGCTTGACAGATGCTTCCTCATGGAAAGGGGCAGTCCTGCAGAACAGCTGCAATGCTCCACAGAACACTTGTCCACAGACGGGAACACTGGAGATCGTACCATCTGAAAATGTCTCATACAAATAACTTCAGCCAAAAGCATAACATAATTACTCTGTCCTGCTACGTATAATACAACTGATAAATTGAGAGTTTGACATTGGAAGTCTTGATCTCAAAAATCTCCTTGTAGTTATAGATTAAATGGCTCTCCTGGGTGTGTTGAAGACTTACCTATTTGTGTGCAGCCAAAGCATTCCTTTGCTTGCAATATAATCCTGAAATGTCAGTGTCCAAGTGTCAGCAATTATTTTATATAATGCAGCTTTTAAGGGATTTAACTATTCAGAATACTGCAAAAATGAATTCAAATGACATTCTATTTCCAAGTATAAAACTCCTGTGTTCTTCCTGCAGTGAAGAGTGATACTATTGAGAGAAGATAATGTATTGCCATTGGCTTCCAACCCAATTTTCCTTAAGCTAGATAGTTTACAGAAGAGAGCAGAGGGAGTTGTTAGGGTGTGGGGATTGGGATTCTGGTTTTGTGGGCTGGAGGGCAGGGTCTTAAATGCACTCACACAAGATTATCCATTAGTCTACTGAGCTTATGGATTTCTAATTTCATGTGTAAAACTACGCCTAGTCCATATTTTTGTTATTATCTCATGTAAACCATTATGTCTACTACTTTTAAACATCAGAAGGTCAAAGTTAAGAACTGAGCAAAGCAAGTTTACAATGACCGATTTCATGCTTAGCTTCTGCACTAGAAAACAAACAGTAGGGAAGACTCCCAGTTGGACATAGAAAAGAGCAAGTCTTGGAGATCATAATAAACAGTCTTATTTCTAGAATCCTGCCAAGAACTTTGATTTCTCTGATTTTGACATAATTGTTCTGTAGCTCTTTCAGACTCTCTGCTTCATCCATGTTAATATTTTGACTGTTCAGTAAGCCTCAGAGTACAACTTCCATTTTTGATAAGGACAAGCATTACAAAAATCACAGAATGGTTGAGGTTGGAAGAGGTACCTCTGGAGGTAATCTGGTCCAACACCCTGCTTCTGAATATCTCTAAGGATGAACACCCCCTGGGCCTGGCCACTCAAACAGTTTTCAGGCCACCTCACTGTCTGCTTATCCATCCCACGCATTAACAGCTTGTCTATAAGGATCTTAGGGAGACAGTGTCAAAGGCCCTGCTGAAGTTCAGGTAGGCATTATTCACTGCTCTCGCCTCATCAATGAAATGAGGCTACTCATTTCATTGTAGAAGATTATCAAGTTGGGCAAGCACAACTTTTCCTTGGTGAAGCCATGCTGACTACTACTCATTATTTTCTTGTCCTTAATGTGCCCGGAAATGGTTTCCAAGAATAGCTGGTCCATCACCTTCTCAAGGATCAAAGTAAGGCTGACCAGCCCATGGTTCCCAGGGTTCTCCTTCTTGAAGCCACGGGTGATATCTGCTTTCCTCCAGTCTTCAGGCATTTCTCCCATTTGCCATGATCAAAGATTATTGAGTGGCCTCACAATGACACATGCCAACTCCCTCAGCAATCATGAGTGCATCCCATCAGGGACCATGGACTTATGCATGTCCAGTTTGGTAAAGTTCTGTGACCTGATCCTTTTCCACCAAGGGTGTGTCTTTCTCCAGACTTTCCTCCTGGACTCTATGACCCCTGAAGGCTAGTCTCGCTAGTAAAGACTGAGGTAAAAAGGAATGCAGTACCTGTCTTTTCTATGCCCTGTGTAACCAGGTCCCCCATTTCTTTAAGCAATGGGCCTACATTTTCCCTAGTCTTCCTTTTGCTGCCTATGTACTTATAGAAGCCCTTCTTGTTGTCTTTCACATCCCTGGCCAGATCAAATTCCATTTGGGCATTAGCTTTCCTAACTTCATCCCTGGATGCTTGGATAGGGTCTCTGTATTAAGGCTACCCGTTCCTTGCTTCCATCCTCTGTATGATTCCTTTTTGTGCTTGAGTTTGGCTAGGAGCTCCATGTTCACCCATGCAGGCCTCCTGGCATTTTTGCCTGACTCTGTATGCACTGAGATGGAACTCTTGACCTTGGAGGAGGTGATCCTTGAATATCAACCTGCTTTCTTGGCTCTCCCTTCCATCTAGTACATTATCCTATGGGACTCTTCCAAGCAGATCTTTGAAGAGGCCAAAGCCTGCTCTCCTTAAATCCAGAGTTGGGAGCTTTTTACCCTCCTCCCTATCCTCAGGATCCTGAGCTCCACCATTGCACAGCCACTGCAGCCACTGTTTTCTTCCTGGTAGTCTTGCATAGTTTAGGGTTAGGTGGACGAGGTTCTTTGCTTATAGGCGCTTCTGGCTCCTCTTGAACTTTGAGACTGGTGAACCATTTTGCAATTGTAAATCATTAGGTTGGGCAGGAGACTTTCTTTCGGTGCCAGAAATTACCAGGTTCCATCCTTCCCCTTCTGCAGCGTTTTTGCTCACTTTGAAAGTGGGAATAGACACTTCCTGCCTCTCTATTGCAGATGATCCCATCTATCTCCCTTTCACCTTCTCTGATGCTGTGCAGCCTGCTCACTTCCTCCTGCAACTCCCCCCCTCAGTAGCACAGCTTTTCCAAGACAGCATACCTCCTGCAGGACATGGCTATCTCTCTTGGTATCAGAGGCAGGCCCCAGGTGCTCCCTGCAGCCTGCGACTTGGAGAGCTGCATCCACCATCTGAAGCTCAGTCCATGTCAAAGCCTCTACCCTAGCAGGGACAGTTGCTCCAACATCTACTGGGGAAACTGCTCTGTGGTGTGTTATCATCACATCCAAGACTATTACTGTGGCACTATTTCAGCTGAGTCCCCCTTACTTTGCCCCCTTCTTCGCAAACCACTGCGTCTGTTGGCTGTCTTATGACACTGACATTGCCTCCTCAGACTGCAGACCTTTCGTTGGCCAAATCTTGCAAATTTTTCTCCATGGGCCTTCTGGACTTAGGTAATCTAGGCAAAAGTCTTAGCCTCATTGGACTGAATAGGACCCTTGTAATAGATTCCATCTGGATCGGTTCCAACATCCATTTAAGTGTACGATAAGTGTAAGGTGAGCTGTCCAGTATATTTTAAGAGCTTGGTCTCATTTTCTAAAATAAACTGCCCTAAAGCAGTATTGCTCTGGAAGAAACACACTAAGCAATCACATGCACAGAATCTCATGGAGGGGGGGGAAAAAAAAACCACAACACAAAACCCCTAAAAAACCCCCCACCAAATCGGTTTTTGACAATATTTGTGGATTTGCCAATAAAAAAAACCCAAACAAACTACAGTTTAGAAAAGTGAGGACCTTCAATTCTGTGAGTTCATAGGCAATACTGCCATAACTTTTCCTTTGGAAGTTTCCACATACACTCTTTCCTCTGCTTTCAAAAACATGAAATCTAACTGTAAGGAGGCGTTTAACCAGGTTTTCCTCCCTTCTGGCATCACATTAACAATATGGCAGCCATAGCAAGCCACCAGAAAGGGAAGCAAGAAAAGTAAGTAGATTTTATATGGAGACATAGAAAACCGTAATGCAAAAGTAATTTCAGAGATGCACTTAAGATTAAATCTTAGAGGGCCAAGATATTGCCCTTGGCAAAACCAAAACAAAACAAACAACAACAAACCCAAAAAGAACCCACATTTCCTCTTCCTCCCAAATTTCCTCAAACACAGGTTTGAGGCTCCTGATCTTTTCAACCCTCCAATCTTTTTAAAATATTTGCACAGACACGACAGCCCCACTATTGGTGGAACAGAAAAGCCTCTTTCATTTTTGTAACATTTTCAGTAGCACTCTACGTTTTCCTCCTTAATGGCAGAGCATCGGTGTATGCTTTTAACTTTTATTTCTTGCCCATAGGTTCCCTTAGGGTTTCTGCAAGAAGACAGTCATTTTACTTGTGCAGTAACCTTTCAAGATGTAATCGCACAGAAGTCAACATGAAACATTTGGACAAAGTAATCAGAGAACAAAGTAGACTTTTTTCCATAGTAAAAAGAGTGGTCTGACTATCATTTTAATCTTAAAAAAAACAAAGGAGTATTAGCTGTAACCTTTTTGTCATACATTAGCCTTGCCTCTTTTCCATTCAAAATACAAAAAGGAGCTTCCTATATAAGCTAGTTAAACAAGAGAAAAATGTTATCCCCTATTACACCTCATAAAAAGTGCTTTTCTTTTTTTAAAGTTTGGTGACAGACAGTAAAAACACTTTCATGACATCATGACTGTAAAATGCATGCTAAATGATAGAGAGGAAAGGAGAAGGAAAGCAAAAAGCTTCCCAACACAGTTGTTAGGTACTGAGACATTCTGCAGAAAGTTACACAAGTCTGCATATTTAGGAAGACAGCACTTCCACTCATTGCCCAAGTCCATAGTTTCTAAAAAGTCTCTAAAGAAGGTGCTGCTTTTATACATGCATGTAAGTACAGTTATTTTATGCACACATATAGTTGTTCCAGCTTAGCTTTGGCATCTCTTCCACAAGATTTATGTAGCAGAGATGCTGCTTTCCACCTTCCCACTTCTTTCACAATGAAAATCTGCAACTACGCATCATCTGTGTTCAATTACATTGATTTACATCAGGTGTCAAGAAATTTAGGACCATAACTTTATGTTCAAAAGCATCCGAATGCCTTAGAAGGCTTATTTTACATTAAAAAAAAAGCGAGGGTTTGGGACTCATTCACTGACTACGGCACTTTAGATAATACCTGCTTTTAATGACAAAAGCTTCTTTTCAGAGTTTTACTAAACAGATTAGACTACCAGTCCCACACTTCCAATCCTCCCTGTTTCTCCACGTTCTCTGCTACAGTTCTACTTTTAAATGTCTTCCAAGCTGAGTAGGAACAAAGCTTAAAACAGAAGATTTTCAAAAAATGTAAAACTGAGAACAAGCGCTCTGTGAACAAGCCACTATTCAGCTTTTAAATGTAGTCACTGTTGCTGCTTGGACTCCATTTTCCTTTACAGCATTCTTAAATATAAACAAGTAGAGATTACAAATGAATCTGTTGTGGTGTAGACAAGAAGAAATGTGTACAATTGTATTGGCCAGAGTTGTAATATTAGTAAAGCTGTAGTATCACATGATTCAGTTTAGGGTAAGACACTTTGGGAGACATGAAGGACAAAGATACTTCTAAGTCACAGCACATAGTCTGACTTGTTATTAGAAGCTAATTTGTGCTATAGGAGACATGCTTCTTATAATGACATACATACCTGAAAACCTGTCTTTCAAGTTTCCTCATGTTTCCTGTATCAAAACTTAATACTGTTTTGTTTTTTTTTTTTTTTCCTCTATGATAGAGCCAACAGCACTTCCTAGATGCTTGAATATCATAGACTTCGGAAAAACGTCTGGGTTTGTTGTTATACAAAAAGAAGTATTTTGGTCCTTTGCCTACAAAACTCAGAAGTGAGAAGAGCCAATAAATTATTTGCCCCTCTGTACCTCAGAGCACTCAGGAAGCTTCTCCATCCACAACAGGAAATACAAAGTATGAGGTGGTTATATATTGTGAAATTCATCAGCCACAAAACATTTATGAACCGTGACAGTCCAGAAATACACTCACCACTCTGCAAAACCATTTTCATAGAAGTTGGTCTAGACTATTCATGCTCTATACTTACGTATGTTAAAACATTAGAACTCCTAAAAATGCAAAAACAAGTAGTGATTTTTTTTTTCCTTGAGCTATAGTTCATATGGTGCTTTTCCATACACCAAGGATAAAGTAAAGAACTATGGGAAAGATCCTACTTACAGCCACTCAGTTACAACATGGCTCAAACTGTGTCACTGGAGTAGGAGGAAGGCAGAAATTTGGCATCTAGTTGACAGAAGAATTTTTCCTTCACAGCTAAGAGTGGTCAACTGAAAAGCTTGATACATGAAGTTGTCCACAGCTAATCACAAAATCAGACCTTTTGTTCAATTCAGGCATTCTTTATTTATGTGTAATATTTAATTAACTCTTCAGAGAAAGGCTAATCAAAAAGCTTCTCAAGAAGCAGCCTGGAATCTTGACTGCTGAAGAGAGTTTCAGTGATATCAATGCAAGCTTTGGAATATTAATCCTTGAGGCAGAACCTCCTCCTGTTTGACCAGGCAAGACAGAAAGACAATGGAAGAAGGGAGTTACTAAATCCAGATTTCAAAAGAAATCTGTGTCAAGATGGTTTCCTACCCAATTTTTATTTTGTTTGTCATTACTGAGGAAGCTCTGTTTCACTAAACCAAAACCTAGAGAAAAACAGAATTTTCTTCACAAGGTACCACTTCTCCCATTCCAATTTCTGTATTATTTCAGTCCAAGAGTCACACCAGCAGACTGGGGCCTAAGAAATGAAAGATAAACTGCACTTATTGCTCAAACAATTTACAAAGACACACCCAGTTACTACAGAACAGGAGAAGGAATGGCAGGAAAAAAGGCTGAGAGTAAGAGCAAGAGTGAAGGACTCAGTACTATAGTTCAGTGGCACTTTATTTTGAATGGAAAATAGGGCTCACAAGATTAGGATGAAATACAGGACGGGCCCTAGACTTGTTTAGCTTTTAAACACAAAGTTAAATCCCCATGCTTTTAAAAACTGAATTTGAAATTGAAAAGCAGAACCAGACACTCTCCTCTCCCTTAAAAGCTGAGCACTACATGTTACTTAAATAATAAACACATTTTACTCATAATTTATGTTCATGTTTCTGCACTTCCAACATAGCTGTGGGAATTCACCGAAGCAGATGGAAAAAGGAGTTTAATTTCCTTCCTCAACATTCAATATTTTAACATTTACCTGTAAACTAAAATCTGTTTCTAACAAATACTCTGTCACCACTGTAATTTTATGTTAACTAACTACTGATAAATTACATGATTATACACGGATGCAGAAATGAAATTGATCACTCTTTCACATTAAACATCTGACATTCATGGCGTCTTCAGGGTACCATTGGGTAACAATAACTGGTTCTGGCTTTGTCTGTTTCTCCCACTATTTCCCTTTATTAGATATAAATATGTAACGCAACAAAACAAAGAAAAACTCCACTCAGAATTGCAATTAAATTTGAAGTAGATGAGGCTTCAGGAACTGAAGCAAACCAGAAGAAAACATAGAAGTGTAAAAAAAGTTGTTGGAAAGTTACCCCACAAGACAGTACCTTCAAACTTTCTTAATAAAACTAAGACATTATGAGATAAGAATGAGTCTTGAAATAAAAAATGGATACAATTTCTTCCATACAACAACAGAAAAAAATTAACTACAGTAGAGCTTTGAAAAATATACAACTATTTTTAAAAACCTGGAAACAGTGGCTTTTGTAACAAGAAGGTAGAAAAACTTCAAGTAGTTTGACACAATCGCTGTTTGAGTGGCAAGTAAATAACCTTCCAGGTTTCTGCTGAACTACATCCTCTAAGACTTGTACCCACTCTCTTTCCACTACCCAGTTGTTTTTTATGAAGATTTTGGCAGTGCATTTTCTAGAAAACAGAATCAGCAGTGGCACATCAGTTACCTCCACGATATGTGAGTAAACTACAGTGTCCCCTCCTGCTTTCAGAAAAAGACCTGAATTCTTTTTACGACAAGCTGAGTCCAGCAATGCAACGTTTCCAAGACACACACCCACTACCACCACCCATGCTGCATCACTGAAGGTGAGCATTAGACAGGTCACCTGCATGAAAAAAATGAATACAGCCCATCCTAGAGGTTCCATTTTGTGCTCAGCACCAGCACAATGTTTTTAATCAGTGCAGGGGGTGGTGGATCCACAGGAGGAGAGGCTTGGTCTGTATGATCCTTACAGTCGTTTTGCAGGGCAAAGTAATTGGCTAAGCATAGAAAAATGGCACACAGATACAGGTTGTCTGGTTAAGCCCAGCTCGCAGCTAGGCTACCAAGCAGCTGCACACTCACTCCTCCCTCCTGGTGTAGGGGAGAGGAGAAAAACGTAACAAAAGGCCTGAGGGTCCAGATAACAACAGGGAGAGATCACCCACGGACCATGGCCCCGGGTGAAACAGACAAATCAGTTTAATTCATTAACAGTTACTTCAGAGAGGATAAGGAGAAAGAAAGCCAGATCTTAAAGACCTTCCCTCCCTTCTTTCTGGCTTTACCTTCTCCCCTCAGCTCTGCAAGGGAACAGGGAATGGGTGGGGGGCATCACAGGTCAGTTTGTCACATGCTGTTTCTGCTGCTCCTTCCTTAAGGGGGAGAACTCCTCACACTTTTCCTCTGCTCCAACGTGGGGCCCCTACTACTCATGGGAAACAGTACTCCACAGACTTCTCCAACATGAGTCCTTCCTGCAGGATGCAATCCTTACCCATCAGATTGCTCCAGTATGGGCTTTTCCCGCTGAGTCACAGCTTCTTAGGGCACAGCCACCCACTCTGGCATAGAGTCCTCCACGGATTTCAGATGCATCTTTGCTTCATCAGTCTCCAGCAGCGTGGGGGGTCCTCCTCACAAAGACAATTCTCTATGACCTCCTTCAGGCACAGGCATCACTGCTCCAGTGTACGGTTTTCCACAGGCTGCGGGTAGATATTTGCTCCACCGTTAATCCCTACAGGCTGCAGGGGAATCTCAGCTCTGGCACCTCCTCCCGCTCCATCTTCACTGACCTTGGTGTCTGTGTGGCCATTTCTCTCAGATTTCAGTCCTCTCTCTGCTGCAGCCATGCCAGGCCCGACAAACTTGAGTGTCCCGGCAGGAATGAACTCTGTCCAGCAGGCACCCTGGGAGTGGGGCACTTTGGGGTGCTGCAAGCTGCACTGCTGCAGCCATCTCCAGTTGAGAGGCAGTGGCCCAGCACAGGCAGTCACCCACCTGGGAGTCAGGATGGGGAGGCCAGCCCCCCTCATCTCCCCACCTTCCTCACTACAAGTGCCCCATGGCTAGGGTTCTTTTGTTCCCTTCTTAAAGATGACATTCACAGAGGTGCTGATTGGCTCAGCCCTGGCCACAGGTGGCTCCAACCTGGCTGGAGACCAGCCTGACTGGTTTTGGAGCTGGGGAAGCTTCTCACAGCTTCTTACAGGGGCTATCTCTGCAGCCCCTCCCCTGCAACCAAAACTTTATCACATAAACCAGCTCACAGATAAAGGTGATATAGGGAAAGTTATTCCAGGTTTATAACTAACTAAGTGGAAAGGGGCTGCCTTTACAGTGAACCAGAGGAAAAACGCAGAGGAATTAACAAAGATGAAACTCCAAATAAAGAAAAGTAACTCCAGAAGTTACAAAGTGTCTTTCATCCACAGAGGGATAAAAGATGGAGAACTTGATGTATAGAACAGTTTTTGCATAATTCTGCCTGGGTCTATTACCCCAATTTCAGTTAATGTTAATTAGAGAAAGCTCCTTTGAAGCACTGGTTGTCTACGTATACAAGTATGAGTTATGCGCACATTTCCACTTCCTCTGAATAGAGCATACCAAGTATGATAGAAACTATTAGAAAAAGCATTTTAGGAAAAAAAAAGAACACACACCCCCCCCCTCCCCCCGCAACCACTAAATACAGTATTTTCTACTCTCATTGTTATAATTCATGGTAAAAGCATTTCGTTGCCCAGAAATTGTAATCAAATCAAGGAAATCTAGCATCTCAGGGCCTGACTTGCACACCTGTAGTTCAAATTTGAGAACTAGTCTGAGTGCATGCAAAGTTATGCCCTTAATAAAAGTGGGTTTAGATTTACTTCATGCACACACAAAAATAGCATTAGACTTTCATAGAGCAAAAAAAGACAGAAATAAGACTGTAAAGACAGGGACATTAACTGAAATGAACATGAAATGTCCGATTACATTGTTCTGTGCAACGCTTTCAAAATATAATGTGCTAACTCATTATCACAGAGTAGTGTTTGATATTCACATTTAAATACATGATTATATATTATTCATGTAGAATCAACATAAAAAGCACCATGCTATACATTCAGAGTTGGCAAAATTTTGAATCTCCCACATGCTTCCTCAGGTCATTAGTCTTTTACCATTGGTTCAAAAATTGCTCTATAATCAAAAATACATGAGCACGTATATAGCTCTCTAGAAACAATAAATCTTCATTATATACCTTGTATTAATAAATATCTATCATTGGGGGGAAAAAAGAAGCTCTTAATAGAAGGACGTTACAGACTAATCAAGGTGTCCTTGGCCGACTTACAGTGGTATTTCACATAATGAGGACCATGACAAAGTTTGTGTTCCAAAACATTTTATGTCATTTTAACCTTGCCACAGGCACCAAGGTTAGTGCTAATCACTCCAGTCAAAGTCATTAACTTTGAAAAGCTAAAACCTAAAAAAAGGACGTTAATGAACTCAAAATACCAGCAGTTAATACATAGGCTCTTCAGCCAAATTCATTACTCGGACACTGCACAACATGTGCCTCGGAGTAACGGCAGCCTCACAGGACACTGTGTTCTGTACATGACAGAACTGATTCAACCCTGAAACATCCCATGTGAAACAAACTGGTCAACCATAGGAAAATTTCAATTACCCCACCAACACCAAGAGTCTAGAGCGTTGTAGGACACCAAATGAATGAAGGCAAATGATATTATCTGTTATTTACTGTTTAAGTGTCTAATCTCTAGATCCATGGCCTCCAGAGTTTTCAGTCATACATGCTTATCATTTAAAAAGTCGAGCATGCACCACCAATATATGTACCTTTATCTCTTTTAAAATTGCATACGCATACTACTGTACTAATATGTTATGTAAGTTTTAAAACATACACACAAAATATAAATTAAAAAGATGAAATCAACAATATTTTTAATTTTTATTTTACTTATTAACAGTACAAAAAACCTTTTTCTTCTCCCCTGAAACATTATTTTTTTTAATTTAATTTTTTTTTAGGGGGAGTTATGTGATCAAATACTCTCCATTATTTTAGACAATGTTGGTTTAACACTTTGTGACACAGTAATCAAAGGTCTGGATCAAAGCTCAGTATTTCTCTACTGATAATTTGAATTTTCTTTTGCTAAGTTCTTATCAGATCCGATTAGGACATCATTGTTTTTACCTCATAATGTGGCTGATAAAAAGCTTCTACTAGAAGAAGGAGAAGCATCAGCTCTCTCATTTTCTTGTTGTTCACTTGTGCTCACATTATTAGTATTACATTCAATTCAGAGTTTCTTTGCAGGAATCTTTTTAAGACATTTGTCTATTTTGTGAGAGTTGGTTTAGTTAAAACTAGATAATATAATGTTTAAATCCACTTAACCAGACACAAACTGTAATACATCACAATATGCTTACAGTAAACGAATGAGTGAAGAGGCCACTGTCAAGCTCTCTGCATTTTGGAGCATCCAGCATTTACTCTTCCCTCAGGATACCTTGTGTACCATACCTTACATGTGGCTGTCTGACATATAGACCAAGTGAACGCACTAGTGTGAAGCCATATGTTAAATATTGGTAAAGCTTAATTTTGTTCTTATTTTTTCATCTAAAAAACCCCACAACATAAATAGAAGTGACTAATGCTGACTCCTTTGTAAAGTGTTTCCAGGCCTGTTGATAACAGGTGTTGGGGAAGAGCTATGTGCAGCTAATGTCCCCATCAAGCATGAAGCAGAGAATTAAGGTCCAAGGAGGCAAAGTTAATTGCACTATCTTACCATTTATGCTGCCAACAGGACCACAAACAACCAATGCAGACTTTTGGACTGGGCACTGCTGGAGACACACACCAGGCTACTTTCCACTCTTCTCACCTCAAAGGTTGTGGAGGGTTAATCCTGGGGAAAGCAGCATTTTGCAAACCCCAAAAAATCTGGGCAGCTCCACATAGCTGTTTCTTGAAACGGTTCCAAATTAAAGAAGTTGTCTAAGAATCTCAATCTACATTATACCAGGTGCTCCTCTAGCCAAGCTCGGACAACACAAAGGTGACACACACAATATTCAGCAGACTCTTCTGCAGCAATTAACACTAAGTTCTGTTAAAGGGAATTGCCACAAGGGCTGGCTGTCAGCAGCCTAACATAACTCTCCTGCATCTATTTGAACTCTATGAATCCTCATATAACAAAAAACAGATCACATCAATTTTATCAAATGCAAGCCACAGAGTGAGGGAGCAAACAAACAGTGATAATTACTGCATTGTAACCCTTGAGCTGCCTCAATGTGGAAGGATGTGATTTATCTGCAAGCTACAAGTAAGTAAAGGGAGGTGAAGGGCAGTGTGTCACCACACTTTTGAAGCTAGCACTTTTATCAAAAACTTGATTCCACAAAGTCATCAAGGACAGCAAAAGGTGTCAAAAAGTCTCCATGCACTGATACTTCAGTCATACATCAGCTTCAGAGTGCAAAGTCAGCCGTGAAAAGCGCCTTTGGCAAAGCATTTTATGAACTAACATGCAGTATGGCAAGAGTTTCTATAATCTGAAAAAAAGCAAACAAACAAAACGCCCCAAAAAAACAACCAACCAAAACAAAAAAAAACACCCGAGTTGGGTCTGGTTTCTTTTAAAATAAGCTGCATGTGGTTATCCCAGAGTAAAACATATCTGGGAAAGATATGTTTCCAGATATCAATGGGGTTTCAAACTCTCCCTGTGCCTTATAGCTCTTTTCTTTCTCTTCACTGATTTCTCTGATACTCCTCAAGCCAGTCTTTTCCTGCTGGGAGCACTGTGCCTTGCAGCATTCCCCCAAATGTAACTGCAACACAGATTATTTATTGCTAGAGCAATGGGTTAGACTCAGAAGACAGCCAAGGTGTGCAGAACAGGGACATCTCCTGCTCAGGGTACAGACCTTCATAATCTACTATCTCCTTCCATCCCTCATCTACACTGGTACATAAATGGCAAAACCTATAGAAAAAACTACCTCCTGAGGAGGACTGAAAGGTTTGCAACTCCTTAGGAATGCACTGGTACCTTACAGTCACTTCACAAAAAAATAACAGAGGGGAAAAAAAACCCAATCAGATAAAAAAGGGCTAACCACAGCCATGTTGAAGGAATCTGTATTGCATTAAAAGCAGGCATTGAAAATATCCAAGTGTATCCCAGAGCTCTCCCTCAACTTCTTAAAGCGTTTGTTCTATTTAATGCATCTACATCACTAAACAACCTCAAATCTTTCTGCAGCACTAAATATCTGTAACTGCTTTCTATCTCATTCATTATATCACATCCCTTGTCATATTCTGCTTAATTTCTTTCTCCAGCTGAACTCTCTTATTAGGAATCAGTCCATTCGCTCCTTTTATCCTGCAAGCTTCTGTAACTCTGGCACAGGCATCTTCATTCATGGTGACCTCACTCTAAAGTGTCATTAAGTGGTAAAGAGAACAGCTTATCTTGCTGGTTACTGTCACAATTAAGCCAACACCATTTTAAATAAAAGAGCATCTGAAGAAGGAATATCTTGTCAATCTAGGAATGCTTTTGTAGGATAGGAAAGAAAGAAAAGTCGCACCCAGAACTGGTTTGTTTTAACTGCTATCATAAACTGAACTTGAAACTTTCCTCATTCCTATGCCAGAAATACACACTTCTTGATTCCCAGTCTTAAAGAAACATACAAACAGTAAAACCTCTCTGCCCATGCAGAGCGTTGCCAAAATTAGCCATTAGTAGTAGATGTCAGAACAGTTTTGTATGAACTCAGCATTCACTTACAGTAAGCTCTTTACAACATTGGGGTCTTCAACGGTGTCACGCACTTAGCTAAGCTTGTAACAAACACGACCTTCTTGCTGGATACACACTATGACCTTTCTACAAACACTCCAGAAGGTTTTGATGTCTTATATTCTTTAGGGTACATGTAACAAGTCATAACTAAGGAAAACTTGTACATTTCTACTTGGTAAAGCCTACTGCATCAGGCACCCTTCCTTTCCACTCTACAGTTGAGAAGTTTGTCCCTGTGTCTCTCTAATAGTATATATTAGCTCTAAACATATAGTGAAAGCGAGGGAGAGCTGGACAGCTTGGAGGAGACAGGAAGGATTTTTTCTTCTTTATTTACTCCTAAGAAACAGATGATTTCACTGTCATCTCAAAATAACTGCCACTTGCTCAATTACTTAATAGCTCATCTCTGATATGTGTGACTACTCTGGCTATGAAACACCTTGGAAGAATGCAGAATTATTTTAGTCACAGCTTTGAAAGCTGCAGACAACACAACAAACACAAGGCCAGAAGACAACCTCATCTCAAACAATTGGACACAGTAACTAGAAGCCTAATCAAACATGTAATATTTAAAGTCTGCATATTAACAAATGGATGTACAAGAAATCTTACTAGATATATATAGAAAAGCAATGATTAAAGAAAGCAAATACTGGTCTGATTTCAGTTGAAAAAACAAAACCATACAGAATCGGCAGACAGGGATTTTTTTTGTGTGTGAATAAGTCTTCGTCCTGCTCAGGATGATGTGTTCTCTTATGCCTCCATCCAAACTATTCAAAGTGTCTCTATAAACTTCAAAGGAAGGAGGTTGAGTGCATAACAGCTACAGAGAAAGGGATTATTTAATGTTGGATGTTACATTGCTTTCATCATGACATTTCCTGTATTTGGTGGTATGTGTATATTTTTTGAAAACTCCGGATTTTGAAGGCTAACTTTTGCTTTTGAAGGTAAGCAACTCTTCTTTCAGTATGAAGTTTCCAATTGAAAATCTTCAAAATATTCCATATAGAGTGCTTGCTCTTCCTCTCTCTCATAAAAAAAAATCCAATTTTTAAAAAAAAAAAATTCCTTACCATCACTATTTGGGAAGGGAAGAAATCTGAGTTAATAAATACATACGATCGTCCAACTCATCTCTGAAAATTCATGTTTAATTCGAGCCTGAAAGACAAGACTGCAATCTCAGCTAAATTTCATGTCTTTTTAGTCTCCAAAAGTATTGTTTGTCTTCAGTATCTAAACTGCTGCACCACACAGGTTATCTGTTCCATAGCATAATGAGAGTAAAGTCTCAGAGTTACAATTGCCTGTATCTTCAAAATATCATCAAGCAAAATACATATTAACAGCAGAAACATTCTTTAGTTATTCATACAGCTATCAAGTTCAAACAGTGAGAATCTTGCTTCCTTACTTACTAAATAAAATACAACATTTGGATGGGATCCAAAGCCTTCTCATTACAGGCAACGACTTCAGAAATTTGACAAGCATGCCCTTGAAAAACATTAACAGAATAGAAAAAAAAGGAAAAAAAGCCTAGACAGAAGTTTTTGATAGTGGCATTCATGCTTCACAGAGGCTGTGTCATCAAGATGACTCTTTAGTAGCCGCTGGTATTCACTCTTTTGTTCATTAGTCTCTCTTGAGACCTGTTCAGAAGTTTTGTTCTACAATATTACAGATTTCCTGCCTGTTGTACTGCTGAGCTCTTAAACTTTCTTCTATACAGACCATCTCCAAGCAAAGTATGCTGCTTCAGCATACAAACTAGTGGGACAATTTTCTTTAAATGTTTTAGATGATCATGTGTTCACTCCATCTCAAACATGCATAACAGTAGAATAAAACTGGTGACAATTTATGAATGTCACTGATAATTTTTCTTTCCTTCCAACTCACAGACACATAGAAAGTGCTAATTTCTTAGAAAAGTCCTGTGTACCTCTTGGATACATAAGCTTTCTCTTTTGCAAGAGGATTATTTCAGGTACAAACGCAGACCAGTCATAATACTCATGAAACAATTATATACAGCTCCATAGTTCCTGAATATCAGAAAAAAGTAAAAGTCTAATGTGTTTGGTGTCATCTACACGGCTTGTATACCATCATTCTTTCAACAGTAGCTGATATAAAACTCTAGTTGTAACATATATATTTGATCATGTAGGGTTCAGGTAGTTAGCATAAATGAAGATGTATGCAGCACAGAAAGAACAAAAACTCCTAGTTTTCTCTCCTTCTCTTAAAAGGAGGAGGTAGAACTTAGAAAAGAGGCAACTTTTTAAGAAGCAATTAGCAATCAATTTGCAAATCCCATACATTTACCAGTCTGGTTTGAGGGAACAGTGACATTACTGCCACAACCAAAAGACTCTAGGAGTATTTGCATAATTACAAGAGTAGGATAAAAGTAGCTCCCAACTTGGAAGACGATTCCTGTCCTGATGTTTACTTGCCTCTATCTTTGTAATCTACATTCCTTGAAAACTCACTCTCCACAGCCAAACAGTGCTTTGAGAGAGATGCCCGTGCATGGCTGCCACAGGCCCAGTTACAAGGCACTCCCTCACCTCAGCAACCTTCTGTATA
Source organism: Tauraco erythrolophus (assembly GCF_009769465.1). NCBI lineage: Eukaryota > Metazoa > Chordata > Aves > Musophagiformes > Musophagidae > Tauraco > Tauraco erythrolophus. Next base: position 29,780,513 of record NC_141467.1, read on the forward strand.
TGAGCTACTTTAAGCAGTTTGCCCTTATGGTGGTCAACAGCTCTACAGTCTAACTTCAGCAAAACCTCTCTGCACCTAAAGGTCTGTTCAATAAGGTTTTTCCAGAGTGTTTCTGTTTTCTACATGTATCTAATAAATAATCACTTTTGCAAAGTAGCCGTTAAACACATGGCCATGAATTATTGAGGATGAAGAACTAATTAAGGATGCACTTGCAAAAGAAAAGCTTCCTGTTTCAGTCTTGCTTGGTTTAAGAAGCAGTAAACAGCGAAAGTTCTAGGAACAGCAACCAGATGTCAGAGAAAAAAAAACAAAAAGCTACAGACATGAAGAGATCTCCCCTCGCTAAATTTGGGCTACATGCTATTATCCTTTAATCTCAGGCATTTAGCCAGATTCTTGAAAGTGCAATTTGACAAACCAGCTTAGGCACAGAGCACAGTAACAACAATCCTACTGAGTTTCACAAAAGCTATACGCCAACACATTTATTCAGACACCAAAATAAGTCTATAATCTCGTAGTTAAATTGTTAGCTATATGCAGGCTCATTAATTTAAACCTATCACACATGTGCACAGCATCAGAGATGGAAAAAAAAACCAAACTTCAGACTAATTTTAACTCAGGCCCAGTACAACAAAATTCAAGGGAGTATAGTACGCAGGAGCACCGACTACGTCAAACATTGACAAGTGCTGAGGGTTCATACAAAATAACTCTATCAGAGTTTTGCAGAATATAAACTTAGATGTGTTTTGTCTGCGCTCAGTAATGCATGTAATGCTGTTTACATTAACCTCTAAATTCAACATGCTTACATTCATTTATCATTCATCTACACTGAAGTCAGCAGTTCAGGAGTACTTACATGCAGCAGGACTCTGCATTAGCTAACATCAGGCATGTTTGCTCTGCAAGACCAATTTCCATTTAAGCTAGAAGTTGAGCCTTAATTTTCAAGCCATTCCTCCCAGCCTTTCTAGAGTTTTTGTTCTCTTCCTACAATATCTGGAAAGCTTCTTTAAACAGAACGCCAAGGGTGTGCAGGTTGCCAGGGAAGACTGAGCCCTTCCTTTATGCAGCAGGAGCTGTAAACTGTACAGATACGCCAGCAGCATACTCGGTGAGTTGCTCTCTGTGCCTGCCTGAGCACTCCTCTGCTGTTTCAGAGCAAAAGAAAACAAGTGAGCTTCAGTATAGACTGAGAGGAGACAGCTACACACCAATTCATTGAAAACACACAGAAATTATCAGCAGTAGCCTGAAACCAATGTGACACTAGTTTACAGAGATCTGACTCATTGACAAGCTTTACAGGTGGCCTTGTGTGAACCTCATGAAGTTCAACAAGGCCAAGTGCAAGGTCCTGCACATGGGTCAGGGCAATACCAAACATGAATACAGGCTGAATGGAGCATGGATTGAGAGCAGCCCTGAAGAGAAGGACTTGGGGATGTTGGTTGATGAGAAGCTCAACATGAGCCAGCAATGTGCACTTGCAGCCCAGAAAGCCAACTGTATCCTGGGCTGCATTCAAACAAGTGTGGTCAGCAGGTCCGAGGAAGTGATTCTGCCCCTCTACTCGGCTCTTGGGAGACCTCTCCTGGAGTACTGCATTCAGCTCTGAGACCCCAACATAAGAAGGACATGGAGCTGTTGGAGCAGGTCCAGAGGACGACACCACTCCTATGAAGACAGCCTGGGAGTCATTCAGCCTGGAAAAGAGAAGGCTTCAGGGAGACCTTCTAGAAACCTTACAGTACCACCGACAAGAAAGCTGAAGAGGGACTTTTACAAGGGCACATAGTGACAGGACAAGGAGTAATGGCTTTAAACTGAAAGAGGGTAGATTTCGGTTAGATATAAGGAAGAAATTCTTCACTCAGAGGGTGATGAGGCACTAAAACAGATTGCCCAGAGAAGCTGTGGCTGCCCCATCCCTGGAGGTGTTCAAGGCCAGGTTGGATGAGCAACCAATCTTTAAGGTCCCTTCCAATCCAAACCATTCTATCATTCTATAACTCAATAAAAACAAGTCTGAAGTTTAACTACAGCAAATCTGTTTTCCTCTGCACATTTTGTACAATTAGTAAGCAACGTATATTCTCCTTTAATACAGGAAATAGTATGATTCATTATGAGACCAGAAAGTCAATCAGCTCTACAAATTCTGATCTATGCCATTTAAACAAGGGGACCTCTCAAGCTCCCAAATGTCACACACTCGTTTTCGTTCTTCCAAGTGAACACCCCAACTATTAGGCTACCAAGTCAGTCTCACCATCAACGTCTTGAAGGGCGATACATCCCAAGCCAGTACAATCCTCCTTTTCCATTTCCAACTAGCCAGCATGATCCTCAGAGCCAGAGGAATACCTTCCACTGCAGACATACCGGGACTTTGACAGAGAGGGGCTTCTCTTACCATTGCTTCTTTCACCTAGTACACCAGTCACAAAGTGGTTATTATTTCTGGTGCCAGATCTACCAGGTAGGCCCAGTGACTCTGCTCTCCCATAGTTTCTCACTCTAAAGTTTATTACTTAACTGAAGAAAGAAAAAAGGAATCATTATTTCACTTTTGATGTTTTTGGAGTGTTTTAGAGTGAACAGAGTATTTGTGAGATAACATTCTTAAAGAAAGGCAAAAAACTGTCCCTATTCTATTTTTCCCCTCAAAATACCACTCCGCTTATACTACAAAAATCACTGTTAGCAGACCACATACTCTCATCTCTACAGCCATCGACTGTTCTACCATCTCTAGCAGAGAACAGTCTTTCTTGCTACAATGACAGCTTTCAAGAAATAGCAACACAGAGAGCTACAGTAAAATGGATTCTGCATTGTCGTGGGTTAGGCCGCTCCAGCAACCGAACCCCACACAGCTGCTCACTCACCCTCCCCCACCCCCAGGAATGAGGGAGAGAATTAAAGGAGAAACAGGAAACCCGTGGGTTGAGATAAGAAAAAATTAATACACATAGGTAATACACGGTGTAGATGCTCACCACCCCCTCTTATCCGCAGCCCGTCTTGTCCCGAAGCTGCAACCCCAGATGAACGCAAGGCCCCGAAATAGAGAGGTAGAGAGACAGAGAGAGATAGTACTCCAAGAGTGGGAGTACTGGAAGAAAGAGAGGGGAAAAAAGGCAATAGAGTAAAAGCGCAGAAGCGGCAAGAGAGCAAAAGCACAAAAAGCCCTTCTTTCCGGCTGTCCCTCACTTCTATACTGGGCATGACGCTGCATGATATGGAATACTAATTGGCCAGTTTGGCCCTCAATCTTAAGTTCCACCACAAATCACAAGGGGAATCGTGGCCCCCTCGCCCCGGCTACGCTCCCCCCCTTATCCCGTTGTGCTTCTGCACTCCGGCACGCTGAAAAGTCCTTGGAGTTTCACGTCCAACCACAAACATCAGCTTGCTACCAACATTCTTCTCAGAGCGAGCCTCTGAGTAAAACCAAAACACGGAGCTCTTCTAGCTGCTAAAAAGAAGAGCTAACTCTGTCCCAGCTAAATCCAGGACATGCATCAAGATAGCTGGTAAGACTTTCATTCAAAAGAGAGATCAAAAAAGTGAGTGAAATTCCTGATTACAAACATAAAAAACATCAAGTAAGTTATGTTACATGCTTATGTTTTCAGATATAGTAGTTTAAAGACTTTGCAACAGCAAGAAATTATTTGCTTTCTACTGCAAACCATCATTTTAACCTTTATTTATTAATGTCTTCCTCATGAAAATAGGTCAAAAATGTCAGCCTCCTGCCTTCTCCAAAGCAAACTCCCAAACAGTCCTTCCAGCCAGATTTCATTCTAAACTCACCTTGGATCTCTAGCCAAAAGAACTCTTAATTTTAATAAATTAAGCACAAACACATTACCTGCCCTTCTGCAATCACAACAGGCAATGCCACACTTCTCTCAACTAATCCACCTCCAGATACATAAGCACTAAGACTCAGAGTATGTAGTGTTAAATGAATGGGACTCACCACCATCTTGAAGGACCAGCAGGCTGCACATTCCCACGCCTGCAGCTGCAAACACAGCATAGGTACAAATGCTGAAGCAGTCTGAACATCTAGCTATGTCTTCTTCAGCAAACCTACCCTTCAGTCTTCACGCAAGACAATTATACAATGAAAAGATGGCAACTGCTCACTGTGCATACCTGCTTTCCAAGAACGTTCAGAATCATCTTTGCTGAACTGACTCATTGAAGTGCAAAGCCAACATAGCTACAGGTGAGGGAAGTATGGTTTGTTTGAATAAATAAATTCTGTCACATCACTGCATTGCCTCAATTTCACCTGCTGAGCTAAATTACTCTCCACAAACCCCAGTCCCACTGAAGACAATTAAGTGCATCTGTGCAGATTCACAGTCATAGTCACAGGTGTAAAAGGGCACAATTTCAAAACAGGTTATTCCACCCTGCCAGGCCTTCACATGTGTGAACAGTCAACAGCTGCTGTTCACAAGATGTCTTTCACAGCTAGAGACCACTTAGGTATTTTTAAGGCCTTACTCTAAGCTCTAGCTCAAATAAATTCTGCTAAAATAAAAAGTTCTTCTGTCTCCTCTGGACTGGTACAGGACATAATGCAGGTCACAGGAGCTGAAATCATCCACCTTGGTGCCACACAACAAAACCCATAATCCATTAGTGTATTTTAATGACACCCCAGCTGCATCCAAGTGAGCCTTTCAGCAGTAATTTAAACCTGGTAAGTACCCACAGCAGCTACTGAAGGCATCAGAATTCCCAGTTCAGGAACAGTGTGCCTCTGATACTCTTTGATCTCTGTCTTTCTTTGCTCAGGGCTATAGGTAGCCAATTCTTCAAAACATAAAACCATAGTACACAGAATAAATAAACATCATGGATAAAGCCACACAGATGATGTTTTCATTTGTATAATCAGGTTGGTATAGGTGGAAGACATAGGATAACTATATAACTTTGCCAGTGGAAATTTCTAATGTAGGCAATAATACATAAATTAATGCACCAGTTTGACCTCTGGGTCCCAAAGCGGGTTCTTGGGATGACTGATTCACACATTCCCTTTGTCTCTACTTTAAAACTGAGCACACTTTGTCAAAAGTTAAACCCAATAAATAAAAAATGCACAATCAGTTTTACTACTTTCTTTGTAAAGCTTCACTGTAAACCACTTTGCACAGTCTAAGGCAGTGTAGATTTCTTGAATTTCAGTCTAGTGCTCCAGCCATTAGCTAATTATTGCTCTCTAAAAATATTGCTACATCAGCTTGTATATATTCAAAAACTACTTCTCTAGACATAGAAGACAGATGCAAAGATGTACACAAACCGTATAGAAAAAAGGCTGCAGTGAAGGAAGGGAGGAAGGGTGGGTCATGAGGACAAGGGTGCCTTTTCACCAGCTACACTACCAAGCCTTGTTTCTACCATCACCTGTGAAGTCTGAAGCACTTAAAAGCATTATAACATTCTAAAACTTAGACTGGGGATCGGGGGAACCAGCAACCTCCTGGCCTTAAAAGAAAATTCATCTTTTCCAGGGTTTATATTAACAAAATAGTGAGTAAAACATTACACATTAACTGTGTTATCCTATTAAAAGCTCAAATTACGCAATAATGACTAGACTCCATAATGGGATAGTTGTGCTGTGAAAGGTGTAATAAATTGTTTCAGAAGGAGACAAAAATGAAGGAATTACAAAAAATACTCGATATCTTAAGGTGTCTAAGGGGACTGCTTCATGACAGATATGGCTCCCATTAAGGTGCAATCCATCATTACCTTAATTATTCCTGGTAATAGTCAGGTGAAAGTATAAGCTTCCCTAGGAAAGAATGGTTTACATCTCCTCAAGATGCTCCCTAAGAGCAAAACTAATATCTCCAATAGATTATGGTCCTGTCCATGCATAGCATGTTTTTAGGATAAACTACATTGGCTAATGTTGCTCACCAGCCTAGGCTGCAGCTCCAAGGATGTCGTTGCATCTTCCACAGCCAGGAGGAAATGGCCCACCTTTTGTAGGCAGGGCCTAAATCTTAATGAGATAATTTTTACAGTTTTTTTTTATTTTGTTGTTTTCAGGAAGGCTTTACAGTGAGCAGAGACCCAACTCATTCATTCCAGCTCACTTACCTCTTTTGGGGTAGCAGCTTTACCTTCTTTATCAAAGGACTTCTCACTCCGGCTCTTTTGGCTCTGGCTTGGGGTCTTCAGGGTCTCTCATGAGGGTATCACATCGGGGGTCACCAGATGTTGCTCATCAGCCTAGGCTGCAGCTCTAAGGATGTCATTGCATCTTCCATAGCCAGGAGGAAATGGCCCGCCTCTTGTAGGCAGGGCCTAAACCTTAATTAGATAATTATCAATTCAAGCCAGCTGGGGAATATATCCATAGGCTAATTGTTTTCCAACAGGCTGTTTTCTCACAAAGAGAACGAGCCCGAAGAGCTGAAGGAACAGGGATATCAACCAACTTGCCATCATCAAGGACAACCCTTGCTAAGAATATCCTGAAGCTTCTAGTCTAATTGACAGGAGATACTAAATCCTCCCAATAGAAGCAAAAGGTCCTTGATTCTCTTCAAAGCCTCACAGAATTGCTGGCCATTTTAAAGCTTTTTCCTCAGACTGAAATCTCTGGACTTCCTCTGTCAGAGAGAGAAAATCTATCTACATTCCATGACCAAAACAGTCTGAAAATGGGAGAAGATGAGAGAGAATGGAAAACCTGGAAGAAACAATGTCAGACACTTATATTTACAACCCTGCTTCCAAAATAAAGAACATCAGCTGACATTACAGTGCCTTCCAAAAAATCAGAATCACACAGGACAGACTTGAAACACTGTCAAGAAACATATCACATCCTTCATGCTCTGCACGGGATCATATGACCATGGTCTGCAGTACACCAAGGTACCTTGAGCTTGTGCCAGTCTGTATTATCCTCCATGATGTAATTCTTCAAGCCTCTCCTCCTTCTGTGATGGTTTGATGTGGGGGGGGAATTCTGGTGGCAGGAGAGGGGATTTGCTCCCTGTGACTTCCCTGGTTTTGAAACCAGGTCAGACCCAGTTCTGGCCACCAGAGCGGACTCCCATCCCCCTCGGGGCTGAGCCAATTGGCGCCTCTGTGAATTGCCCTATTTAAGTCGGGACAAAGGAAGCAAAAATAGTGCTTTGCCCGGAAGCAAGGAGAGAAGGGAGGGGGGTGCTGCCCCCGCTCGCCGGCTCCTGGCCAGGGGCTGCCCACGCCAGGCCGGTGCCACCCGCTGAGGATGGCCGTGGCGGAGCCGCCGGGGAACTCGGGGAGCACCCCACTCCCGGGGTGCCCACTGGGACGAGTTCACCCAGAGAGGACTGAGATCTGAGAGAAACGGCCACACTGACACCAGGTCAGTGAAGATGGAACGGGACGAGGTGTGCCGGAGCTGAGTTTTCCCTGCAACCGGTGGCGAGACGGCAGGCAGGCCCCCTGCAGCCAGGACGGACTCGGTGGAAGAGAGATCCACTCGCAGCCCGTGGAGAACCCACGTCGAGAAGAGATGCCTGGGCCTGAGGATGGTCGTGGAGCATGGATGCACGACAAGGTAGAGAGGCATCTAGAGTCTGTATGACGACCCACGCCGGAGCGAGTGGCAACAGCTCCCTAAGAATCTGAGACTGTGGTAAAGCCCGCACTGGAGCAATCCGATGGGGAAGGATTGCATCCTGCGGGTAGGACTCACTGTGGAGAGGTCTGTGGATTTTTTTCTTGTGGGTAGGGGATCCACTGGAGCAAGGGAAAAGGGTGTAAGGACTCCTCCTCCTTTAAGAAAGCAGCGGCAGTAAGAACATGGGATGAACTGACCTGAACTCCCCCATTCCCTGTCCCCCTGTGCTGCTGGGGGAGGAGATAGAGACAGGAAGAAAAAAGGAAGGGAGGGGGGGAGAGGTGTTGTTTTTTTAAGATCTGGTTTTGTTTCTTTTTATCCTCTCAAGTAACCGGGTTTGTTTCCCTTTGTCCTTTTAAGTAACTGTTAATAAATTGCTTTGCTTTAAGAAAGCCGAGTCTGTTTTGCCCGGGCCCATGGTTGGTGGGTGCTCCTTCTCTGTTCTTGTCTTGACCCTCAGTAATTTAATTATATTTTTCTCCTCTCCACTTTACTGGAGGAGTAAGGAGAGTGGCTGCGTGGAGTTTAGTTGCCGGGTCGGCCTAAACCACACCTTCCCATTACTCTCCATACACTCTACCTTTAAGGAAATTTAAATTCAAACATCTACATAGAAGAACACCTAGATTATAACATCAGGTATATAAGCAAATTGCTCAAGTAGGTAAGGTAAGGAGCACAGCACTGAGAAAAACAGTGGTTCTCAAGACTGCATTAAAAACAGCAATGTCTGGAGAAAGAAATCTATAATAAACAAACCAGAGTAGGTAGACCACATTATGCAGCTATACATCATACAGTCTACAACAAGAGGACGAGACTTTCAGGCAACTCTCACTCCAGAATCTCCATCTGCCTGAAAGAGCTACAACATTTTTGAAAACTTTATATAATTTTATGCTATTAGCACATCACTTAACTGTTTTGACTTGTCCACTATCACACTGTTGGAAATCATCAGTTAAGTTACACTGGCATAAGACTGGAGCTATAGTTGTGAACTTAGCCCAAAAACTGTCAGAAAATATGATTTTGCTGTGCTGTATTTAGTTTTGCCAGGCAAATTGAAACAAACAAGCTATCTTAAGTGCAGTGCCAAAGCTCTCTTTGTCTAACCACAGTGCTCTTCTCTGCTGCCTCAATCCATTTCCCAATACAGGGAAAAGGAGGACTTCACCTGCTCTGTGTTCCAGCTGGCAAGGCTTCCTAGCTGCTTCATCTCTAAGATCAAAGAGTGTGACTGATACTGCTCAGAGAGCCCAGCTAGCCAAAAGTTTTCACAGAAGCCTCATTTTTCATAAAATGGATCATTTTGTACATCTAATTTAAGAATCCCTGCCAGACACTTCTTCAAGAAACCTAATTAGTTCTAAGCCCTCTTTCCCCTCCTGCAATCCGATTTTCCTCCCATCATATATCTGAGTCCAAAAACTCACGGCAATGTATCTTCCTTTAGGCTTTTTGGAATTAAGCAGTGACTGCCATTCCTGGGAGAAAAAAACTCTCTAAGTCATTGTAGAAGAAGAGTGAAACACACGTAAGTACATACACTGAAAAAGGAAAGGAAGAAGGTCAAAGTCTGTCTAAAGGAGCTTGCATTAAAAGATCAGAGGCCAAATGGAGCACTTATGTCATCACTTCCTTAAATAACTCTAGCAACTGATAGACTGTCTATGGTATGACTTTGAAATAGCTTTCTACTGCTTTTCCTCACACCATTTCACCCATATGCCCTTTTGTGAATATATGTGTGGGTGAGGGGAGAAACCACATTACGCTTTCACGTCCTCACTGTACTGACAGGTTAGGAGCAAGCTACCATCTGACAACCCAGACACACTTAGCTACTAAAATTCTTCCTTCAGACAAATTTCTCCATATCTCCCCTGCTAAAAGTGCAAAATCCTTTTTGAATTAATATTGAAGTAGGCTTACTGTGAAAGTGGCGGAAGTTCCAGCTGCCACTAATGAAAGTGACAGCTTCAATGTTCCTCAGGGAGATTCGCAGGTTCCAAATACATAATTAAGAATAGGTGCAAAGGCAATAATGACTTAAAAAGGGGCAAATTGATTAGCATTACCTACTTGCTACAAAAGAAGTAAGAGTAACATTGGATTGTTTCCAGCAATCCTTTCACTGCAAAATGACAGCTTTTGTTTTCCTGCCTGTGATGTGCTTTTCTGCACTATGCTGACAAAAAGTCTTTTCTCTTCTTAGGTTAATAGTCCCATTATTTCTCATCTTAATATCAAAACAGTGTTGCAGTATCTCAGACAATAGTGCATGCAAACTACTATCTATCAGGGCCGAAAAGTCTTCCAGATTTTTCATCTGTTGTGATGTAGTAGATTATTTTAACAGGCAGCACCACACTCTCTGCTACAGTCCATAGGAAAGTCATCCTATAACATCTGTGACAGGACAAGTGAAAAATATTTCAATGCCTGGACCTGGGTTCTCATTAAGACTCATACACTGTAACCTTGGAAAGGGTGAGATTAAAATTTACTTCCAATAACACTGAGGTAAAAGTAAGTGAAATAAATTGAACAAGTCAAATCAATTGAATTTTCATGTTTTTCTATTCCCTTTTGAACTGATCTGCAGTGCCTGCTGCTTTTCTTTCAGAACATCAACACACACCATCACATACTGTTTTTTCCTTGTCCCTGACTAATGCTTTCTCCAGCCTCTGTGCTGAGTTCTCTTCTGTTAGCCTGGCCTCTCCTAAACCTTCTACATAGTTATATAGAGATTTTGCAAAATTTAATTTTAACGGACAGACTTTGTCTGATAAATAACCAGCCATCTTAGGGCTTGCAAGCTTGGGTTCCTGGAAAGAGGTGTGTGTCTGTTTCTTCCTCCCCCCTGCCCCCTTCCTCTTTGGATAACCATTTCACAGTTCCACCCCTGAAGATCACTTTTAACTTGTGAACCACAGACTAGACAAACACTCGCAAAATGTCCTGCATTTTAGGATTTCACTCCTCTTATGGAGCAGGACAATGACAGAGTTTGTGAGTTTGCTGAGAAATGATCACCACAGCAGTCCCCATATCTTACCCTTCCCTCCCTGTTAGTCTTCATCCCATTATTTCCTTCATTTCTGCAAAGGCAGATTCTGAGTAGCCAGAACATTGCTGTTTTAATTTTTCTAATCAGAAGTCTTTACTAGTAAAGACCCACAAGCAAGCCTCCACGGAATCACTGCCATGGCTCAGCAGAGAACAGAGCTCAAAGCAACATTTGTTGTGTCAGATATCCACTTACGCAGTCAGCTGTGAAACTGCTGCAGTAGCAGGCTAGTTTCTGTGGGTTGCATTCCCAGCTATTCCTCCTTTTTAATTGTGTAGTTTTAATTGCTTCAGCTCAGCTCAGCCCCAGTAGTTAAGCAGAAGATTCCGGCATCAAACGAAAACCTCCAAAGTACAACTCATAAGGCAATGACTCAGCAGCATCTGCGGCAGAAACCTGTCTGTGAGAGCACATCCCAGCAAAAACTACTGATGGGAGAGGTGTTCAGGTAGACATAAGGGCATGTCTAACAGCAGAAAGGCCACTACAGTGCAGATGCCGGGAAATGCTGTGGCAATTTTTGCAGTATATAGGTGGAGTGGTATCTTCAGCACCAGAAATGACATCCGTGACATGGCTTGAAGCCTGTTTGAAACACTTCACGCGCTTCGGCCCGCAGCTCACATGGATGAGACGTTACTTTATTTCCTAAAGCTGCATGCAAATCAAGCAAGCTATTGACAGTGAGAAGGGTATATTAATCCAAGGGATGCATATAGGGGGAACCCTTCTGTTTAGTGCTGATGATTTAAACTCCAAAACGCATACGGATGAGGAGTGTACAAGAATGGTTTAGTGTCACATCCACAAACCTTGCCCTCACTCAACTATGTGACATTTGCTCACGTGCTTAAGGAACTAACTCCCAATTTGGATATTGCCATGAGATTTCAAACAACTGAAACCCTTCTCAAAAAAAGATACCAGGATTAAAGAAGCAATCTATTCCAACAGTAGCAAAAAACAGCTGCAGGCCTAAAACTCATTCTATTTCCAATCCTTGGAAACTCCCTACAGGACAGCATAGAGTTTTTCATTAAGAAAATCAGGATTTGACTAAGGATCAGACCACAGCAAGTCCACTTCTTGGCAACCCACTCAACTGAAAACAGAAAGGGGAAGATGCTAACCACTTGTGTGTTTACTTGGAGACTTATTCAGCATAAATACACGAGGTTAAAAACATGCCATATTTGATGCCTGCAAACCACTGAACTATGTCCAATTTAATGCAACTTTCTCTCCGAGGGAACTGAGTGAACTGTGTAGCTTGTATGTAGGTATAAATATTCATGAATTGCTAAGAAAGCTAACAGGATGAATAAGAGTGAAACCTAAAAGACTCCATCACTCTTGCTTAAGTAAGGATCCAATTCTGTTGCTAGCCAAGTCAAGAAAACAGTTTGTTATTGCCTCTCAAAGAGTCAAGACAGGGAATGCAACTGCACAGAACTACGCTACAGTCTGTATTGTAGTCTGCAGCAGCAGGAATCGCTTAGGAGCTACCAACACCGCACAGCTCTGGTGAGAAAAAGTATCTTGACGTTTAAAAATTGTAACAAAAATAATTTCACAAAATTGCCAGAGGAAAACACAGCTATAGTTTGTTCCTAAAGGTATTTTTTTTAATTTAAAAAAAAATAAATTCAAATGTTCCTCTTCTCCTTTTACTGCTGGTGAACTGTTCCCTTTTTGCTCCACTGGACCTTTGCAATGAAATCGCTGTGTGTTCAGTCCTCTATCCTGGGCTTTTTGTTTCTACTGTGTCTTCTGTACCTCCCTGCACCACCGCTGACCAAGGGCTCCACGGTTCCCGTTGTGAGGGCAGCCCTGAGGGCACCGTGACCACAGAGGAACCGCGCCAGGCGGGAGGACCAGCAGAGCAGCAGCAGGGGAGGAAAAGACCAAACCTGAGTAAGAAGCAGGACGTGGCTGAAGGAAACTGCCACCCGTCCCCTCACCCAAGGGGCTGGACAGGGCGCCATGACAAGCACGGGGTGGAGGCCAGGAGGGAAGAGAAGGGGGCTGTCGTGCTGAAGTTGTGCCGGGGGTGGGTCAGGCTCCTTAAAAGCACTGCCCCCGCAGACTGCGAGACGACCTTGGGATCAGCGGTGGCCCGATCTTGCTGCTCCTGCAAAGGAGATAGCCCCGTGCAGGGACAAAGGGTTGGGTTTGTAACGCGTGTGTAACCAAACTGCTGTATTGTTCTTGGCTGTGACTCTGGCACAGAGGAGGCCTGAAGTTCATAATGCAGATTTGGATTATTATGTACTCTAGCATGTGGAAATAAGGGGTGGAATTTGTAATGGGTATTTATTCAAACTGTTGTAACCTTCCAGGTTCTGCGTTTTGTAAGTAAGATGCATGGAGCAGAGGAGGTAAAAAGAGTAAGATGCAAGAAGTAGCTGAAAGAAACCATTATGCACTGACCCCAGCCTCCAGCACAGTCTGTTGCCTTACTGAGGGAATCGAGAGGGAATTGAACGTAACTCTCAGGGAAAACAAGAGGAATTGAGACTAGAAAGGGAGGAGGAGAGGTACTGGACTGCAACTGAGCCTGGGAAAGGAAGCAGAAAGATGTTTCTGTAAGTGCTTAATTGTTTATAATCTTGTTTGTTTCTTTTTTTCAATACCCAGATCAGTAACTTGAAGTTTGTTAATTGTCATTAAATTAAGAGAAACTCCTTAAGTCAAGATTGTCCTGTCCACAGCAATAGTGTTCATCCCAAATCCTGCACAATTCCTGTAGTCCTGAACTCCAGCAAAAAATGGAGAGAGAATTTCCTCCCTATCCCAGATTCCAAGAAGTTAGCCCTGTTTCTTTTTTGTTTTTCTTTCAACTCTCTGGTTAGAAGCTGTACATTTCTAAACAAAACGATATTTTGGTTTTGTTTTGTAGGGTTTCATTGTTGGTTTTGAGTTGAATGGTCAAAAAGAAAAACAGCCACATAAACAGATTTTCATGCAGTCCTAGTGTCAAGGGCATGTTTTACATTTCTGTAGCAGCCCAAGTATATTTTGCAGTCTAACAATTACAATACAAAATTTTCTCTTTGCACTTTTGTAAAATTAAGGTCCAGATTGCTCCTTAAGTTGGTTTTTAGTTTGTTTGAGGAAAGGAAGGTTATTTTGTTTCTTATGTTAGAAACTCATATAGGCAAGAATAGTTGGAAGAAAGATATCCAAATGGATTAAAATAAGTCCCTGTCAGAGAAGTGTTAAAACGGTGGTGGAGCAAGGATGCTGGTTATATAAAGTAAATGAAACCATAACATTGAAATGGCACTGTACTTAAGAGAACTGAAGGAATGTAAGAACAAAATAGGGAAATCAGTTGAAAAACGTGTTTCCCATAGAAATTGACTGCTGTAGTTAGGAACAGAGTATAATGAGTGATGTACTGAAAAACATACACACAAAGCAGAGGGCCACTTGTCTTTGGGTTTAGGGAGACAAGTAAGCCTTACCGTGACAGCAAATAAATTGGTTAAAGTTTAAAAGATCCTCCCTCTTCTTTTGAGTTGGTGCGTCAAAACCAAACCAGTAAGAGAGAGTCAAACCTCCCTTGCTTAGACTAATGAAAAGATTCTGATCACCAGTGAGGGATCAGGTCCTAGACATTTCAGCAAAACATATTAGGAAACATTCAGGCACAACTAGATGAAGACATGCAACCTCATATTCTGACTTGTTCCTGAGACAGACCTTGGGTAGACTGTTCCAGCATTGGAAAGCTAAGTAAATGAGTTTCCACTGAAAAAAATACGCTTAACTGAGTAGAGGCAGCAGCTTTCTAGGCCCCCCTGAGAGGAAGGAACTCAAGGGCTTGCTTCTTTGCCAAGTCTTGGTTGCCAAAAATATTGGCCCTTTTGTCCCATTTTCCGGTTCTGACAGACGTAGTGAAATGTTTTCTCTGTCCTTCCTTAGGCAAGCTCCCAGCAAAATCAGTGAGTATTCATCTCTTTAAAAACCTACTCTTCATGTCCTTTTTGTGAGATATATGAATATTATCTTGCTAATGGGTTTTAAATGCATCTCAGTAGGATATTAAATGTGGATTTGCATGGACAACTTTAGTGATATTGAAATGAGAGTTAATCTCTAGTAACCACTCAGAATTCAGTGTCAGAGTCTGTGTGCATGTACGTGGATCCCAGCAGCATCTTAGACTTGTCTCATCTAATGGTACTTTTAATTCTTTTGGGCCTTTTTTTTTGCTTTTAATTGTCTTGTTTTGCTTATTGAAACAGATGTATATTGTTTCCCTCCTAAATATTTTTGTTTGTTGTATGTGCAGTAAAAAGGTCACTTTACCTATTTCCTCTCCCCAGGCCCAACATCAAAGAGCTTAGACCAGAGATGTACCTAATCTTCTAGCACTAATAGCAGTGGGAGGGGGCTCCTGTGTATTCTCAAGACTCTCTAGCCACCATCCACTGATTTTAAGTAACTCCAGAGTGAACAGTCTTCTGACTGACAAGCTGTGCCAGTTGCCATAATCCAATACCTTAACAAGATTTTGTATGGATAGAGAGGTAGATAATTTATGAATAACAGTGGCCGAGATTTAAAAATTAATAATGATTTCTGAGTGGTCTTGTGGGTAAGGAAACAGCAGATCTTTGAAGGAGTCAGTACTTTTAAAAAATCCCAGCTAACTTCTCAGAAGTCAATAGCTGCTTTCAAAACTCTAGGTTGAATGCCCATTTCCAATTAGAATAGGCATATTGTTTCTCTAAGCTGGTTCTCCAATCATGGTAGAACTAATGTCACTCATAGCTGAAATAGATCTGGAAAGAGAACCGTATATAGAGATTTTTGGCAATGGGACGCTTCAGAGTGATAACACAAATCTCAACCAAATCCCACCTGGGCATACAGATGTAAAAGCAGCATAAAGGTTATGGTATGATCTGCCTGTAGAGAATTTGAGAGCAAAGAAAATTACTTTTCTTCCATTGACCTTTTACATAAGGCTGACTGTGACACTTTAATCTTTCTGCCCCACTAGTAGTCCGTGGCAACAGACCTCCTGGAATTTGTCATGAAAAACACTTTATTTAGATAGCATTCACTGTGTTTTGAGATTCTGAATTGGATTGTGTTTGCTGAGCAAAAGTCCAGCAAATGGGTGGATTGTGGAGGTTTTATCCTCAATAATTACACAAATTTACGCTTTTTAATATTTGGCATACTAAGATGGGCTTCATTTCAGTTTTTTGGACCAACGCTGAGTATAGGTAAGATGGAGTATGGATCTGTGTCACAAAAACTTACCCATAACAATGTGAGTATAACATTTAATACGGTAGGAACCTTGGTCCCCTGAACTCCCGAGCCAGAATTACTCAGAGAAAAATCCACTATGGACAGGCAATAAGAAGCACCAGGTGACTTGGTCTCTCATGGTAACATGACACATGGTTTAAGAATATCAACAGCCTTGTAAGAATTGAGGACATAGGCAATCTGCAGATTATACTAAATCCATAGCAAAATGATAAACAGCATATTCACAAGGGGGTTGTGTTTGGTTTTTGGTTTTGTTTTTTTTTACTGGCCTTTATAAACCCTTTTAAAGCCAGGAATTTATCTGGACAAGTGTCATTGTCATGGTTTGATGTGGGGGGGAGGTTCTGGTGGCAGGAGCTGGCTACTGGAACAGACTCCCATGCCCCTTGGGGCTTGAGCTAATCGGTGCCTCTGTGAATTGCTGTATTTACGTTGGGACAAAGGAACCGGAAAGGTGTACTTTGCCCAGGAGAGGGGAGGGGGCGCTGCCCCCACTCCCCGGCGCCCAGCAGGGCGGCAGCCCAGGCCTGGCCAGTGCCACCCGCTGAGGATGGCCATGGCGGAGCCGCTTGGGGAACTCGGGGAGAACCCCGCTCCCAGGGTGCCCACCAAGCCAAGTTCACCCAGAGAGGACTGAGATCTGAGAGAAACGGCCACACAGACACCAGGTCAGTGAAGATGGAACTGGACGAGGTGTGCCGGAGCTGAGTTTTCACTGCAACCGGTGGCGAGATGGCAAGCGGCCCCCCTGCAGCCATGGCGGTGCCGGGGGAGCAGAGACCCACTTGCAGGCTGTGGAGAACCCACGTCGAGAAGAGATGCCTGAGCCTGAGGACAGTACGCATCTAGAGTCTGTGGGATGACCCCCGCCGATGGGGAGGTGTTTTGTTTAAAGGAGATGCCTGACCCCGAGGACAGTCATGAAGCATGGGCACAGGCAGAGACGCATTTAAAGTCTGTGTGATGACCCATGCCGGAGCGAGTGGCAACAGCTCCCTAAGAATCCGAGACTGTGGTAAAACCCGCACCGGAGCAATCCGATGGGGAAGGATTGCATCCTGCGGGTAGGACTCATGCTGGAGAAGCTTGTGGATTTTCCTCGTGAGTAGGGGATTCATTGGAGCAAGGGAAAATGCTGTAAGGTCTCCTCCTCCTTTAAGAGAGGAGCGGCAGTAACAACATGGGATGAACTGACCTGCACTCCCCCATTCCCTGCCCCCCTGCGCCACTGGGGGGAGGAGGTAGAGCCGGGAAGAAAAGGAAAGGGGAGTGGAGAGGTGTTGTTTTTAAGATCTGGCCTTGTTTTCTTTTTATTCTTTTAAGTAACTGGTTTTGCTTGTCATTATTTTTTTAAGTAACTGTTAATAAATTGTTTTGCTTTGAGAAAGCCGAGTCTGTTTTGCCCGGGACCATGGTTGGTGGCTGCTCCCTCTGTTCTTGTCTCGACCCTCAGTCCTTTTATTATATTTTTCTCCTCTCCACTTTACTGGAGTGAGAGAGCAGCTGCGTGGAGTTTAGTTGCCGGATCGGCCTAAAACCATAACAGTCATCTAGCTAGATGTTAAACTGGCCCCCAGGTTGCTAGTAAGGTGGACATAAAAGTATGCAGTTCAGAAGTGGAAGAGATATAGAGACACCACAGATCTTTCAAAAGCTGGACTCCTATGCGCAGAAGATTCAGGGTGTCCTCTAGGGAACATAGGGAAAAGACATTTTCAGAGGTTATCTTCAAACAATTCAACTGCACATCCAGAGCTGGACACATCTTGTGATTGGCAAACTCATACCAGTCATAGAATCCTAGAATGGTTAGGGTTGGAACGGACCCTAAAGATCATCTAGTTCCAAACCCCCTGCCACACGCAGGGACACCTTCCACTACATCAAGTTGCTCAAAGCCTCATCCAACCTGGCATTGAACACTTCCAGGGATGGGGCAGCCACAACTTCTCTGGGCAACCTGTTCTAGTGCCTCTCCACCCTCATTGTAAAAAAATTCTTCTTTAGATCTAATTGAAATCTATTCTCTTTCAGTTTAAAGCCATTGCCCCTTGTCCTATCACTACATGCCCTTGTAAAAAGTCCTCCAGCTTTCTTGTACGCCTCTTTTAGGTACTGGAAGACTGCTATAAGATCTCCCCGGAGCCTTCTCTTCTCCAGGCTGAACAGCCCCAACTCTCTGTCACATTAATAGTTTTGCTGAGTTGGATAAGAAAAACAGATACAGGGAGGAGAGGAAATGCATGCCAAACAAACCTGTAAAGTTTGTTGGAGAGAAGAAATTTAACTCCAAATGGAGCAATAAGGAGCAAATGGAGCCTGCAAAAGATTGAAAAAAAAAAAAAAAGAAAAAGAAAAAGAAAAGACAGAGAAAGGTCAAACACTACGATAGAGAATTCAACAACAGACAACTTATGCATCTTCATGGCCTGCAGGCAAGTCCATGACAAAAAATTTCCCAGTCTGTCTCCAGACCAGAGTAGAGAGGAGTGAGTGACACCTCTCTCAAATTCTTATGGGAAACCACTGTGGGTTATTGTTATAAAATATGTTATTTAATCCCATTCATAAACTGATTGAAATCTCTCTGAAGGTTGTTGTTCTTTGTTCATACCACTCCCACTGAAAAACTATTCCAGGATCTAATACCCTTTACAAATTATTTTTGTAGCTAACTTATAGCTATTGCTGTTGTGCCAACATCACCTTCTAGACTACTTCACAGTTTACTCCCCCTGCTGCTTGTTTCCTGCTGAATTTGTGGACAGCATACCCATCTCTTCTTAACCTCTTTTTAGCTAGTGCTAGCTTAATTTTAAGTCTCGCCTCTAAGTCAGAGGCTCCACTCTTCTGACTAGCCTTCTATCTCTTCTGTAGTTTGTTTGGAATGTATCTTTCCCGAGTGTAGTAACAGAAGCAACATACATTACGTTACAAGGCTCACAAATGTCCTGTATGTTACTAGTGGAAATACATATCTGGGTACAACTTAAAATTGTGTCCAAGAATTAGAATCATTTAATGAGTATATACATAGCTTCTATTTAGTAAATATCTACTGTGTGGCAAAAATTCTTGTTCATGACCTTGTATTACATCCTCTTTTTATCGCTTTAAGTTCTTCTCGGTCATCTCAGCTCTTCTCTGTTTTAATCTTCGCAGTAACTTCCAACTTCATTTCAGTTCATTAAATACAGATATAATGCATATGCTACATACTTTAAATGGAGATCAGTCTCAAAATTAATCCTCGAAGATCTTCTTTAGCACTCAGGGAAAGATTATATCTTGGAAGTGTAATATGATTATTAACATAATACAAAGCACTGTCAATAATACTCTGAATGCCCTCAAGGGAGAGGGGTAAGGGGGGAAGACTGACCCTTTTAACATTATATTTACTTATAGGAAGTTAATCCACAACACGGTGCCCATAAACCTATCGTAAAGAATGTCTACTCTGATTACTGCGGAGGCAAGCTCACATGTCAGGAACTGTCTAGCCCTGTTAGCTTCATACTTCATGCTGACCAGTTAGGCTTAGGTGGAACGGTACACACGGACAGCTATACGGCTTCCAGGTGCCATCCACTTCCTAGGCAGGTTGGGCCTGGTTTGCTTTCTGCTATAAAAGCCATGTACTTTTTCCCCCCTCTGTCTTATTTGAACAAATAAGCCTGTAGTACAACCCCACTGAATTTCCTCGTCTTTACTAGGTTGCAGAATTCAGCAACATACTTATGCAGAAGCACACAATGGCAGCACACCTGAAGCTTTATTTAGAGTTTCAACTCCCTGCATGAGATGCTGAACACTTTGTTTGGTTTGTTTTGGTAAATTGGTGCAATCTAAATGGAGTGAAAAATACATTGACTAAGGTTAAAAGGAAAAAGTAGCATATGTTCCTAGCAGTGCCTTTATATTAATGAAAGATTCTTATTTGTTAGTTGAGAAAATTTCCTTTGTTGTTGAGCTGCTACAGTAGGAAGCAGATGGCTGTTTAAATCCCAAAATTCCCACCAGGAAATGTGAACAGATGTTGTAAGCAGGAATAGAAAAAAAAAAAATCTTTTTGTAAGTCCATATGCTGGGAACAGAGCTATTTATGAGATGTTTTAAAGATCTGTCTGCTTCCAGAAACCAGTAAAACATTTTGTCTTCCCTTATCTTTTCCCCTTCTTCTGCCACACTTTCAAAGTACACATCTGTAACATGAATGGCGCTTTCATAAAGCAGACCAACTTCTAGGAGTGCAGGAATAGTCCCAGTAACACGTGGCAACATTGTGTGTCTGTCTTCTTCAAAATTATAGCTTCTTTTCCAGATTTGCTGACATCACAGACACAAAATCTGCCATTTACATGAGAGCTGTACTACAAAGCAAGGCACAACGCAAATTGGAGTTCACTTCTGAAGGCCTCGCCACTAGAAAAGAGCAGAGATAGAGGTGGACAAGGTTGAATGCTCAGCAGTTTTTGCTAACACAGCTTAAGTCCTGTGTCTTTTTCAAGTATTCATCTTCCTTCCTTGTTTTTCAGTGTTTCGTTATCCAATACACTAGAAAGGAAGACTGCTTACTCTTAATGACACCATTTCACCTCTAACAGTACATAAAATTTAATGCATGAACATGCAGCAAAAGATTGACAGCTGCCTGTGGGCACCATTTAATGTCATGGATGCATAACAAAAGTTTAGAGTTTTGAGAGGGAAAAAAAACAAAAAGAAAAAACAGACTTTCTAATATGACACCCCTTGGAGATTACAAAATATAAAATCAGCTTAAACTCAGTTCTTGTGCCCTTAAGGATTCCTCTCTGATTTTCGCCTACAGTTGACTTTCAGCCCTTGAAACAAAAGCAAGCATGTCTGAGTTTTCTCATAAAGTTGCTGAGAAATAAAGTAGAAATAAAGTTAAAGCAAGATGGGGAAAACAGTCCTATATTCACATATAGAAGAATGAGTTTCCAGCTATCTGTGCTCTTGGAGTTACTGTCAACTCAATGCTCAGTAGTGGTCAGAAAAGCAAACAGAATACTGGGTATGATGAGGAAAGGATTAAATAGCAGAATGGTTACTGTCATTCTCAAATTGTGCATGATCATGACTGAACACCGTATGCAACACTACCTGCCTTCTTCCCTCTAGAAGGGGTTCAGAGAAGGACAATGATAATGATTTAAAACATACAATAGCTTCCAAAAGAAAAAAAAAAAAAAGCAGAACAAATTAGGACTTTTCAACTGGGAAAAGAGGCAACTGTGGAAGGACATGACAGAGGTCTGTAAAATCTGTGTATAGCGATAGGAATAGGTAGACAGGAATCATTTGCTCCCAATGTGAGTGCTGCAGGCCTTCAATAAAGCTGCCAGTTGCCTAGTTCAGAATAAGCAGAAGGGCCTGATTCTTCACAAAACATGTAGTTAAGCTGTAGAATCATAGAATCATAGAATGATTAGGGTTGGAAGGGACCTCAAAGATCATCCAGTTCCAACCTCCCTGCCATGGGCTGGGACACCCTCCACTAGATCAGGTTGCTCAAAGCCTCATCCAACCTGGCCTTGAACACTTCCAGGGATGGGGCATCCACAGCTTCTCTGGGCAACCTGTTCCAGTGCCTCACTGCCCTCAACATAAAAAATTTCTTCCTTATATCCAATCAAAATGTATCGTCTTTCAGTTTAAAGCCATTGCCCCTTGTCTCATGGTATGTTAAATTTTACACCAAATGTAAAAAAAAGTGACTGGGTAAGTTCATGGGTAAATCCATTGAGACATTATAAATGCATAGAACCCCTAAGCTAAAATGTTAGACTAGACTGGAATAGGCTATTCGGTTGGAAGGGACCTACAACGGTCATCTAGTCCAACAGCCTGACCAATTCAGGACTGACCAAAAGTTAAAGCCTGTTATTAAGGGCATTGTCCAAATGCCTCTTAAACACTGACAGGCTTGGGGGATCAACCACCTCTCAAGGAAGCCTGTTCCACTGTTTGACCACCCTCTTGGTAAAGGAATACTTTCTACTGTCCAGTCTAAACCTTCCCTGGCGCAGCTTTGAACCATTCCCAGGCGTCCTGTCACTGGATCAAGGCAGAAGAGATCAGCACCTCTCACCCCTCTTCCCCTTCTCAAGAAGCTGTAGAGGGCAATGAGGTTGCCTCTCAGTCTTTTCTCCAAACTAGACAAGCCCAAAATGCTTGGCTGCTCCTCATAGAAGATGCCTTCCAGCCCTTTCACCAGCTTTGTTGCCCTCCTCTGGGCGCATTCAAGGACCTTCACATTCTTCTGAAGTTGTGGGGCCAGAACTTCACACAGTACTCAAGGTGAGGCTGCACCAATGCTGAATATAGCAGGATCATCACCTCTTGATCAGCTTGCAGAGGGATCTAGGTAGATTGGAGCATTGCACTATGATTAATGGGATGAAATTTAACAAGTAGGAATGCTGTATTCTGCACCTAGGACGGAGTAATGCCGGGCACAAGTATAATTTGGAGAGGAGTGGTTGGAGCCCTGCAGAAAGGGATCTGGGGTGCTGGTCGGCAGCAGGCTCAGTGAGAGTCAGCAGTGTGCCCTGGCAGCCAAGATGGCAAACCGCATCCTGGAGTGCATCAAACACAGCATAGCCAGCTGGTCAAAAGGTGATGATCCCACTGTATTCAGCATTGGTGCTCGTAAAACGTTTGAAGGTTGAGAGTACATCTAAGCTTGTTCTGCTCTTGTTCTCTGACATTTTAGCACTGTCAGACACAGGATGCTGGACCAAACAGATCTTTGGTCTAGCTCAGTTTGGTTCTCTGCTATTCTGTGCAGAAGTCCCCACAGCCTAGGCAGATATCTACTGCCAGCACTGCTGAACTGTAGGAAAGATGAAGTACCTCTGTTCTTCCGTGCAGTGAGGAGCTACAGACATGCCCCTTATGCTGTAGAGAGGAAAAGAGAGAATCAGAGCAATGGTAAATATAAAAGATGCATGTAAATAATGTAATTTTTGTTAGGGAAATTCTGAAGGTTATTAGGCCCCAAATGTATCCTATTTGGACTCTTCAACATATCTTTCAGATACAGACTTATACTTTATAAGAAAACACACACCTTCTATGGAGCACGCATGAGAACTTTAGACAGCAACTGTATGCAATCAGAGATAAAAGAAGAAATAGATATGAAAACAGAACTACTTCCAAAAGCACAGCTAGAAATAGCCATCCAATTAGACAAAGCATCTTTTTTTTTCTTAATAAAATTGGGGGAAACACTGTAAAAAGCACAGGTACCGTCCAAACCCATGTTTCGAAGCAACTCATTTTCTAATAAAATAACATACAAAGAAGCATTCTCTTTTACTAAATGTTAACCTAACACATCAGCATGTTTGGCAGAGCTGATAATCTGAGTGGAAACCATTGTCATTGGCAAAGACTCAAAAGATTATTATTTCAGAATTTAGCTTTGCGCTCTTGGTATCAGTCTTACTTTATGATGAAAAGCTGAAGCTGTGAATGTCACAGATCAAGGTTTCTTTGTGTATGATTAAATGCAGATAATTAACTCATAAATCCCTGCCAGTGGTAATCAGAAATCCATGATTCAGCTTAGAGCTATGAATTTCAGTGGGGTATGCTTTTTAAAAAAGTTTTATCATATACACCCACAGTTCCAGAGTAAGTCTATTCCAGAAGAAACAGGAGGACACAGTCCCAACTGTCCTGTTAATTCTGATTAACTCATAATCAATTTTTTATGCAACTTATCTAGTCTAGTGGTTTGTTCAACCATAGGCACTTCCTAAGTTATGACTTTGAATAAGCAGCACCTAGTTCTGCAGATACTATGTTCCTTATTTTTGCTAGGGAAAGGAGACACTGAAGTCATCCATAAAATTATGAAGGTTTTCTGCAGTTTTCCATCTCACTTTCCCTGAGAATCTTTCAGTGTTTATAGACAGTTATTGGCAGCAGAGTTAACTTGATATAGACCCATCATTTATTTTACTCTGCAGACAAGAGATGCTAGCAAAATATTTAACAGACTATGCTAATTTAAAGCAGACTTAGCCTTTAGTGCTTCTTTGTGCAGTTTATTTGCAAAGCAAACTAACAACACAGAAAAGTAGAACATGGATATGAGAGTGGGAGGGAGATACCCAAGCTTCCTAACCAACAGCATTGTTTACTAAACTGATGCTACTGTCCTAAGGAGTTTCTGACAGCTATCGGATCTGTCTTTGTCAAAGGGCTTAGGTGACATTCACAGGAATAAGTAGTTCTTTATCACTAATTAGCCATGCTCTTGGTTTATGAGACATTCCAACAAGAGCTATTGTTTTTAGAATGCAAGTTAATATACAGAACCCAAATCTTCAGGGTTCATTGCAAGCCAGACATTCATACAAGGAAGAGGTGTCATAGTAGGAACACATATTAGGTTACAGAACTCATTAAATAGAAAAGAAACAGGCAGTAATTTCAGCAAATCTATCAGTCTTGTTAAGTAGATGTCCTAAGGATCCATGACAAAGCATTCCCTTTTAATGCTTCTGTAAAACTGACATCAATAAAGCCACAGCTGTGCTGGTCTGTACTCGGTTCCCTGTTTGCAGGTCATGGGCAGAACAGCCATTTAGAACCTCAGAATTAAGATGGTTGTGTTTTCCAGAAACGGTGAAACAGTTCTTCTGGTGGTCTTCCATTCTGGAATGAGCACTGAATGAGAAAATAGAAAAAAATAAGCTGTTTACATTGATGAAATTAAGTTCTTAAAAAAAACCCCACCTGCTGTCATGATTGAAGGAACTATATATACAACAGTGCAGCATTGTTCAACTTTATGCAAAGTGCAAGATGTCTGGGAATTTGCCTTCAGCTGAACCCAAAATAAAGGGCTCAATTAGTCTTAGTCAGATTTTCACAGGATTAGCATAAGGCAGAGAATTTCCATCAGATTAGTGGCCTGACTGTCATTAGAGAAAGCATCCACTGTAGTTGAAGACTGATACTGGTTCCAGAACTAAAAATCAGAAGGCCAGCCTCTAATCTGAAAGCACCTGGTCTTCAAACTTCCATTCCTTCCTCCTATCCTGACAAACAAGTAAATGCAATTCACTTCTCTCCACCACCTCTGCCCCCGCCCCCCCCCCCCCCCCCCCAAAAAAAAAATCCCAAACAAACAAACAACAAAACCCCAACTTTTCTCCCTAGCCTTTATTTTTACTTGAATGAAACAGGAAAGTTTTCTTCCAGGAAAATTTCCACCAGAGTGTACCTGACTTCACAGGTGTCATACAAGTCAGCTGCGCATCAACAGGTTCCAAATACTACTTTGCTCTATATGGAAAAAGTGTACGTACACCATATGGACTTGCAGGATTTGAGACAGTAATGGGACCTTCTTTTCCTTCTGAAGATGCAGGAATGAGGCAAAGAACAAGTTTTTAAGACAGAGGAAATAATAAAAGACAGCTAGAGCTGGGGGCCAGGCTGCTTAAAGTAGGGGCAATGAGAGGAATTTCCTTACCTTCACAGTGCTATTCTCTCTTCTCCCCTTCCTGAAAAGAGCTCCACAGAAAGAAAATAATGAAGTCAACTTCTTCCTTTAGGATCTGCCTATGTTGCTTTCAGAATGAAATGCTTGTTGTAACAGATGCCTGGTTTAAGATCAGCTGGAAAACCTGTATGAAACATTTCTTTAGTCTTAGCTTATGACCCAGCTGCATTTATCCTCCAGATATTTTACGCTGGTAGAGGCAGTAATTTCTCCATCAAACTGCTTCTCTAACACACCATGAGGACTTCCTCATTCTAACTTCTGCCTCCCAGGCAGCCCCTCTGGATCTCACATTCAGTGCTTTCCACAGGAGCAAAATTGCGAGTCATATTTGTGACAAAGTCAAAGAATATGGCAGGGCACAAAAAGTTTTCAAAGAAAATAATACCAGTAATACCAAAATCTAGGTTTGAATACAGATTTTTTTTGCATTTTAACCACTCAGAGACCTTATTATAGGATATTTAGTGCGTAGTGACCCGGTTATTTAAAAGCACAACTGTTACATGCAGTATCTAGTTCTTTCCCTCCTTTTTTTCATAATACAGTGCCCATCATATACAGAACTGCATCATTTAAGAAACTGGACCACTGGCACTAAGTGTTTAATTTCTACCACTGCAGACTTGGCCTTTCAGGGATCTCCTTGGTAGAGTATCATGGGATAAACCTTGGAGGGAAGAGGGGCCCAAGAAAGCTGGTTAATATTCAAGGATCACCTCCTCCAAGATCAGGAGAAATGTATCGCAACAAAGAGAAATCGGGCAGAACTGCTGGTTACCCAGTATATGGAGAAGGCTGAGGGACTCAATGACTTTTTGTTTCAGCCTCACTGCCTAAGGTGTAGAAGGCAAAGGCAGGGACTGGGAGAATGAAGAACCGCCCACTGTAGGAGAAGATCAGGTCTGAGACCATCTAAGGAATATGAAGGTGCACAACATCATGGGACCTAGTGAGATGCATCCATGGGTCCTGAGGGGAACTGGCAGATGAAGTTGCTAAGCTGCTATCCATCATGTTTGAGAAGTCGTGACAGTCCGTTGAAGTTCCTACCAACTGGAAAATGGGAAACATAACCCCCATTTTTAAAAAAGGAAAAAAAGAAGACTCAGTGAACTACAGGCCAGTCAGTCTCACCTCTGTGCCAGCAAGATCATGGAGCAGATCCTCCTGGCAACTGTGCTAAGGCACATAACAAATAAGGAGGTGATTGGTGGCAGCCAACATGGCTTCACTAAGGGCAAATCCTGCCTGACTAATTTGGTGGCCTTCTATGATGGGGTTACAGCATTCGTCGATAAGGGAAGAGCAACTGGGCTTGTCATGTGCCTGGACTTGTGCAAAGCGTTTGATACCGTCTCGCGCACGTCCTTGTCTCTAAATTGGAGAGATACGGATTTGATGGATGGACTGCTCAGTGGATAAGGAATTGGCTGGATGGTCGCACTCAAAGAGTTGTGTCAACAGCTCGACGTCCAAGTGGAGACCAGTGACGATGGGGTTCCTCAGGGGTCGATATTGAGGCTGTTGCTGTTTAACATCTTGGTCAGTGACATGGACAGTGGGATCGAATGCACCCTCAGCAAGTTTGCTGACAACATCAAGCTGTGAGGTGTGGTTGACATGCTGGAGGGAAGGGATGCCATCCAGAGGGACCTTGACAGGCTGGAGAGGTGGGCCTGTGAGAACCTAATGAAGTTCAGCAAGGCCAAGTGCAAGGTCCTGCACCTGGATTGGGGCAATCCCAAGCACAAGTACAGGCTGGGCGGAGAATGAGGAGAAGGACTTGAGGGTGTGGTTGATAAAAAGCTCAACAGGTTCTTTGCAACCCCAAACCGTTCTATGATTCTGTGAATTTCCTGATGTCTGTCTCCCTAAACTGCTAGTTGGTTTGCCATCTGTTTCTGTGTGTGAAAAGCTGCACCTTGTTGATGATCTTATACTGGTTTGTCAAACGGCCTAGAGTTCTGTAGGTATCACGAGAACACAATATTAAAGAGGCTGTCAAAAAACCCATTAAATATATGTCATAAACATCATGCAAAAGATACTTTTTTAGCAGGTTTTTTGTTTAGGTGTCTATTCTTACACCAAGACAGACTTCAAACAACAGAATTCAAGACTTGCCTTTTGCATCTAAGACTGGAGTAAGCAAGCAATAATATAAAAAAAAAATCACATTTTGCTCTTTCTCTAATTTTAAATGAATTACAGCATGGTCCCAGCCTCCAGAAGCATAATGTCTGTATAAAGAAAGAGCTGTTTCCTAAGAGGCAAAGGACGACCTTTTTTGTGACAATATAATGCTAGAGTGAGTTTTTACAACATAGCTCTGAAGATCTGGGCAAAACAGAACTGAAACAGAAGTTGTCTCACAGTTGATCAGCAGAAGAGTTCTATGGAGCTATTCCATACAGCTTTAGAGCAGCTAGCTGGGTGCTCTAGAGTTGCTCACGCTCATTTTGATTTGTGTCTGAATTTGAACTTAGAAATTAGTTTGATGTAAAAGTAGCTTTCTGCATCCTACACAAGCGGAAATCATCTCTGGGCCAAAGCTGGAGATGGTAGTAACAGGTCACCTGTGTTGGAAGTAACAGTCTGCCCAGCTCTGGACTATAGTTCTATGTTCTAAGTTCAGACAGTGTCTCTTTTAAAATACTTTTGGGCACACCTGAATTCAGGAAGTAATGAAAAGTGCACCTACAGCTGCAGCAAGCAGAAAACCACGGTGAATCAGTCTGTCCTGGATGGCAACATTGCATTCGATAGTCGTTTCTCTCACTACTTTGAATCCATATATAGAAAAATGCTGAACCACCTAAAATTAAGCTGGAATTTGTCTGTCAGTCAGATTAAGTGCTCTGTTGATTCTCTTAGATTATGCTCTGCCAGGTACCTGCCACTTGCTGTATGTTTGCTGCTTAAAAGTATTTTCCATTTATGCAATATTTGCATATTGAATGAAATGGATGAATGACAGGAAAAAAATAAGGGGTACTAAAAAGCTTGTGATAGGTTTTGCTCAAGAAGAAATAAAATGTAAAATTAAAAAAGGCGAGGCAAAGAAGAGGAAAGAGAATGTGGAGTGATCTGCCCATGTATTCTGGCTCATGTATTATTTTTACTTTTTTCCTTTGAAATCACTCCTGTCACCACAACTTCTAGGCATCAGATACACAATAAATATTACATTAGTTCTTCTTTAACTTTCCCATTACTTTTTATCCCGATCTTGCACAGCACTATAGCACATATATCATCACCCCAAACTCTATGACTGAAATAAAAGTATAAGCTGGCTGTACTTTGCTGCTGTAGTATGTTAATGTTCTGGTTGCAAAGGTGATGCACTTACCCAGTTAACTCTTGACAAGTAGTTTGCTAAATAACACAGCAACATGAGTCAGTGCGAGCACTGTACAGTAACAGCTAGAAAATTCCTGATTTTTCAAGTGGAGTCCTTTAAAATTAGTAGAGACATCCCCAAGCTACACTGCATTTTCCAGCGCAGCTTATAGATATACTTGATTTTCTATAGGACCATCAGAATATAACAACTAAAAAACTCCCTGTACACCAGAAAACAGAATCTCTTTTTTTTTTTTTTTTTTTTTTTCCCCTGTAATGATAGCAAGATTACCGTTCTGGACACTGCTTCAAAGGGAGAGAGAAAACAGACATGGACACTTCTCTCTGTGTTCACCTGGTATCTATGAATAGCTCAATGATGTTAAAGTCTCAGTAAGGAACCCACAATTTTGGATGCTTGAGTCAGAATGAAGATTAAGGCATTGATGGAAAACAGCCTTCTTGCCTCCTCCGGCCCCCATCTATCTGCACTTGTATCTCTACTCAGCCAGAAAACATTTCAGTGAATGCCTATCCTTGCTATTTACAAAAAAGCATTTAGTGACGCTATCATCTTCCTACTTTACACTTCTAGCCACCTACAAGTGATATTGGTTTCTTTAATAGGCCATTATGTTGCCTGTTTGAAAGCCTCTGTTTGATATAATTCCTTGCAAATGTACTAGAAAAGTCACATTTGTTTCTAGCTTTCTAAAAATGTATTTCAGATGTTTAATTTTCTTTCTTTTTTAATGATGCTTTCGAATGAAAGCAGCTCTCTGCCTGTAACTTCAGTTCTGTTCTCCCATATTATGGTTGATCTCTCTTAACAGCCAGGAAGGCTGCAGTTAAGTTATTCGGTTTTTAACACTCTCCCTGCATTGGCCACACAAGAAGCCTAGATTATGAAGAAAATCCATCCAGCTCTCACTATCCCCAGAGCGACCTGGTTAATTCCCACTGAATGAAGGGAAGCAAGTGCTAGAGATCTGCTTTGAGAGCTGACAGGCTTTTCAAGAACAGCTGTTACGAGAACCAAACAAGGAGTAAGCGTGTTCAGAGACAAGATGAAGAGAACAGTTTAGTTTTTCCCTTAAATTGCAAGCAATTACCATTAAAAAAAAATATTATTCAATTATTAGTTGCCATTAAAATCAAAAGTGAAATCAAAACCCATCTTGTCTTGGGAATAACAGGTGCACATCCATGTTGAATGTAGAGGGACCTTTCATTTTACAAGCTTATTTCATAGGCATTCTGCTTAGAGGAGCCCTGAAGATCAACCAGAGGAGCCAGGTGATACAAACTGGGAACTGCAGAACACGCCAAGTGTGTGACAGAGAGCACTCATCAAGGTCAACATTTATAGATGCAGATGAGCTCTAATACTGAGAGATGTGAACAGCTCAAGTTCTGAGCTATCTGCATAGATGAAGGTCACTCTGTGCAAGCACTAGGTGACATTGATTGTAGATCAGCATGTATCAGTGAGTAAAAGGCTGAGGGGAAGATGGGATTGTTTACTCTTCTCCTTCTCCGTTTTAACAACCCACCCACAAGTGATTTCTGAACGTGGAGATATCCAAAGCCTTACTGGGGTGTTAGTGAGGAGCCTATTGAACAAGAAACTGCTATCTATTCTTCCCTGCTGGTCTAAGACCCTCTTAAGAGCACACAGGCATTATCACTCTGCACTGAGTTATTTGCCATAGCTTTGTAAACTCACATACCTAAATCGAGGAACTCCTGGAAGATATGAACATCACTTCCCTCCAGCCAGCACACTCCTGGTCTGCTGAAGGAAAAAGATGGAAGCAGAAATAGCAGGCAGAAGATCCTGACCCACAGAGGAGCTCCATGCTATGCAAACAGCCATGAGAAGTAGAATACATTAGTACCTCCATGAGATCAGGCTGTTCTTGAATAAATTTTGACTCTAGGGTCAAGTCAGCACCTTTATGCCCAAGATGCTGTTAACTGATTCTTTCCTTGGAAAGTTTTCTATTCCTTGGAAGATTTCTCTCTAGTAGAGAGAAGAGAGAAAAGCCATCCAGGCATAGGCTTGAGGAGTTTAACGGCTCCAACAGACCTAAGTAGGAATGCTTATTGCAGCTCTGTGTTCCTCTTCCTTAACAGAGGAGCATCCTCATAATGTGATAGCACCAAGGAAACTTGCTTGTATTTATTCTGTTTGAAAGAAAACTATGACAAAGCCAGCAGCACAAATATTTAATAAATTAACCACAATAAAAAAAAAAAAAAGCCATAAGTAATGTCCTATGCTTCAGACCAGTCACTAAATTCTGTCTCCCATCAAAACGCGGGTACTCGCAAGGGCAAGGCTGTCACTGAGGGACCTAGATGGCTGGAGAAATGAGAAGACAGTAACCCAATGAAATTCAGCAAGGACAGATGCAGAGTCCTACCCCTGGGAAGCAAGAGCCCCTTTGCAACACTGTAGGCTGGAGGTAGACTGGTTGGGGAGGAGCTCTTCTGGGAAGACCTTGGAGGTTGTGATATGTGCCAAGCTGAACATGAACCAGCAATGTGCCCTGGCAGCAAGATGGTTAACAAAGTATCCAGGGATATTGGTGCACAGCCCTTAGACTGAGGAAAACAGTTATCTCCTTCTCAGCACTCAGTAGACTGCATCAAGACACTGTCCAATTTGCCATCCCACAATGGCATAGATAAGCTGCAGTACGTTCAGCAGAGGCCACCAGGATGGTGGGGGCTGGAGCATGAGGACTTGCCCAATAAAGAAAGGTTGAGGGAGGCAAGGCTTGTTCAGCATGGAGGAAAGATTGCTTTGGGGGGACCTCACTGCATCCCTCAGGACCTACAATGAAGATATCAAGAAGACGGAGCCAGGCTCTTCAGCAACATATGATAGGAGGATGAGAGGCAAGGGCTCAGTTATACCAGGAGAGAGGGCTGGCTGGATAAGGATTACTCTCTCACAACAAGGACAGACAGAAGTGGAACAGGTTGCCCATTGAGGTGTGCAGGCTCTATCTTTGAGGTTTTCAAGACCCAACTTGAGCATGCAGACATGGCCACTATCTGTGTCCCCAGCCTATCAGAAATGTCATATTAAAGATCAGTAGGGTATGTACACGCCATTCCCTTTTGTCTGTGGACCTCTTGTTCATGAACCTGCTAAAGCCCTTCCTCCTCCAGATATTATGCATAGCATTTCCACATACTAATTATAGGGACAGTTTAGAAGTATTCCCCAAGCAGAGAGAAACTAAATTTAAATTATTTTGGGAATGTCTGCCTGCCTCTGTGGTCACAGTAGCAGCTGCACTTTTATCTCCATTCTACAAATATTTATGAAAGCAAATTTCTGACTAAGCAGTCCATCCACATTTCACTTTTATTAGGATTTCTCATCTGAGAGAGGTTACGTTCATGTTGCATGAATAGGTAACAAATGCCATTCTCTCGATTTTATCTCCAAGCCACAGAAAAAAAAAAAACCACAACAATAGAGATCCATTCAGAGTTCTTATGTAAGAAAGTATTTCAATTCTTAACTGCATTTTCTTCCATGCATTTTCCTCCATGCAGTCTCACAAGCAGCAAACAAACAGAATATAGGCCAGAAGAGGTAATATCACTGTTTCTGAAGAGCACTTTGTCCACATATAAAGAACTTCCTCACTTTTTTTAACGTGTTGCACAGGGGCAACCGAGCCTCATTTCCTATAAAAATGTTTGGGGCTCCAGCTTGAAATGATCCTTCAAGTCTTGGACTTATTACCTAATGCAACAATTCATACTACTATGGGCCAAATAAGCACACTAAGATAGCCGAATTAGCATATACAATTTGGGTTGTGGGTTTCTTCCCCTCCAATGCAAGGAAAGGATCTAAATCTCATTTCTCAAGCTGTTTGTTCTCTGAAACAGGCTCCTCTCCCTGCATGAACCCCGATATTTTCAGTGGAGTCTGGCTAGCAACAAGCAGTGGGCCAGCAGGTTACGTTTCCAACAAAGGATAACATCCTGTGCATTTTCAGAAAAGGCAATTCCAGTCAGTCCCCCATTTTCCTTTTGATAAAATTTGTAATGGGGTAATGTTTTTCAGGATAAAGGTAAACATGTTTGTGAACAAAAATCTATATGAGCCTAGGGCTGGCTTAACTCTGCTCAGAGATGGAGGCAAGTTAGTTGTTGCCCCACATCTTCACCATCTCAGTCTTCCCCTTAGAGTAAGGGGCTGCAATGTGGCAAGCAGCCAGGAACAGGCACAAAATAAGCATGACAGGGCCAGAGGAATGGAGAAGAGCCCCAGTACGGGTGAGGCCCTAGATGGCAACCGCTGTTTCCAAAAGTGAGCCAGTTCCATAGCATCATCTCTCCATGGCAGTCACCTCACCCAGCTCCCCAGAGCTGGAGCACAGACCAAGTTGGAGCATTTAGGTGTCTTACCACTGCTGACAGTCTCCTACCCCAGGCAGACCTACTTTGCCAATGCTAATGCCAGTCCTATAA
The DNA here is from genome assembly GCF_009769465.1 of Tauraco erythrolophus. Classification (NCBI taxonomy): domain Eukaryota; kingdom Metazoa; phylum Chordata; class Aves; order Musophagiformes; family Musophagidae; genus Tauraco; species Tauraco erythrolophus. The sequence continues at coordinate 29,813,954 of NC_141467.1, forward strand.
ATATATTTTACTTTTTTTTTTCCCTTTACCTTTGAATACTGTATCCCTTGAAAGTTTCTCAGGATAGGATTCCAGAGCTTAAAGACCTCTTGAAAGAAAAGGAAGAAATCCCAGGGTCACTTTCCTGGACTACAATGGTGGATTTCTGTCTCGATCCAGCACTGTGCAGTATTTATTTCATCTTCTGACTTTCTTGCACTTTGCTCTAAAATAACAAGAGTTTCTTGATTGGCAAGAGCACTGATCAGCGCGGTTAATCTGCTTACATGCTTCACCGATGAAACAGCACAAGGCTGTAGGGGGCTTGTGCTGTGCATCCTTACCATACCCACTGGGGATTAGGATGATTATAGCAGCAATGAAGGTCATGGAAAGGATTTTGGCCTGACCGTGCTTTTCCTGCTGACACGCTATCTGCGGCAGCCATTTGCCTAGTCAGATTAATGAAACTCCTTTTCATTTGTGTTTTCTCCTTTAAGATGACAACTGCTATTACAAAAAAAAAGAAAGAGAACCTCTCTGACCTCAGCCATCATCTCCCACTGTAGTTTTTAATCCCTGGATCTGTTAATTGAAACTAGAGAGTCACAAGAGCAGCACTCTACATAGTTTAGTTCCTAATCATGTGAAGCCTGCATCCCAGTAAGGAATTTATGTATAACACTAATTATGACTGACATTGCCTGTTAGGGTGGGAGATAAAAATCACATCACAGTGTAGCTGGAATGGTCTTGCAACCTCTCTACAGCTGGCTTAATGTTTCTACACAAATAGCTTGACCTTTAGAAAAGAGAGAGGGGAGGAAAAGCAGGAGATGTTTTGAGCTTTAAATGATTCCCATTTGTAACTCCGTGAATGGCACATTTGGTCCAATTTCCAGTCTCTGGCATTTCTGAACTGTCATGTTACAAACAGGCAGCAGGCTGTAAACTTCCTCCCCAGAGGGAAGGCAGGCAATCAAGTAGGTGCCCCAGCCAGCAAGTCTGCCATGCTGCCGTGTCGGAAACGCGGCGCCTACAGACCGTGCAGCAGCAGCTTCATGGGGTTACAGTGCAGGCCGATTAGCAGCACAGCAAATACATCACCCTGGTTCCTTGTTGCTGTATCTAGATTGATGACACCTCTGCAAAGTGATTTGAGAAAAGGTATAAAGGTGACGGAGAATTGGGACTCAGTTCCTTTTACCTACTCTGCATCGCTCTTAATTCACACAGGTACTGGAGTAGGCAGCTCCAAGACTAGCAATTCTTCCTGCCAGTCTCACATGCAATAAAAGGGACTGGGAAGAGGAAAAAAAAAAAGGAAAGAATCAATGTGGGAAGAAAATGGAGGCTTTGACTGAAAGCCACAGAAAAAGTTTGTCCCCCTGCAAGTCTCACCTTTTGCCAGCATCACTGGGAGAGGCTATTGTTACTCCAGTCCGTATGCTGAATTTCAGGGGTAGTCACCAGTGATAGCCAGCCACTTTACAATGTAAATAACACAAGTGGGGAATTTGCTAGAGATTACTGTTTAGGAACCAGATGTGGTGGTTTGCCACAGATTTGAATTTACTCCTTTTCCACCCATAGCTTCTCCCCGATCCAAGAAGTATTGAACATAGACATCTAAGTGGGTTCACACAGAATAAAGACATCTGGTTTGGGAGGGGGAAAAATTCAGTTGACCCTTATAGCATCTCCTAAAACCAGGAGACAGACAACTGGTGTTACCATACAAGAGGTTAAATACGAAAGGACAAGGATGATCAACATCAGAAACAAATAAAGACCTCTTATTTCAGGCAGGTGCTCTACAGTTTATTTCCATGTTTTCCTATAACTTTCAACTCAAATACATTGCTTGCTTTGTTTGCATAATCTTAGCTTCACAGGTTTCCATGTGAAACTAGAACTAGTTAAGGGAACAATTTAAATATATTGAGCAAATTATATAAATGGTGTACCTAAAAAGCAATTGAAGTAAAATATACATCATGGATTTGCTAAATTTGGGCTCATATCAAGCTCAAATGAAAAAATTATCCTCATGTGTTTTTCCATGCTGATTTTAATAAGAACATTAGGAATTTACATATTCAGATTTTTCAGCATCTGATTGTGATGACTTAGAGAGTAGCCTTGATAAAGTTTGCATTCCAGTTCACATTTGGCACTTTACAGCACACATAAGTAACAGTGCCCTTATGAACTTTGGGACTGGAAGACATGGAAGACTCATCCCACCCAGCAACCAGGAAGATGAATGCTGCATGAAGGTACCTTCTTCATCCAACCATTAAACCTTTGTGCAGAAAAAAATCCTTCAGAGGGTGCATTAGAATAAGCCTTTGGATAGACAGCTCTGTTGATTATTTTAGTGATGCTAGACAGGTATACACTGTATTACAGGTGTTGATAAGAAGGCTTGCTTTTTGAACTGGTCACATTAGTCACTGCTCCTAGCAGCATCCACCATTCTCAACACAACTGCGTAATCTCCTCTTTTATCACCCCTATCTTCACACTAGGCATAAGCAGGATCTGAACTCAGTCTTCATATTCACAACAAACTACTTACTAGCAAGCAGAGTGAAAAATGGAAAGTTTTGCTGATTTACAGTTTTGTTGCACAGCTACACAAATATTTTCACATTTTCAGATATTTAACATTTACAGGAGTGGGTGGGACTGTGCAGTAAAACTTTAGTTTCTCTACCTGTGGACATGGTTTGTAATCTTGAAATTGCAAGCTGCATGAATGTATGCTTTAATTGGATTGCTGAACATTAAATCTGAGGAATCACGACAGCAGCAGGGGTTTACATCCCAGCCTATAACCTAGCTATGGTATGCTCCATGCATCATGTGTCTGTAACCAGTGCTAGGACTTCACAGCAAAGCAAATTAGTTCAGTCTGATACATGTGAAACACAGAACTACAGAAAACGGGGGCAATTCTGCCTCAAAATCTGTTGTGAGTGCAGAGGTGCCAAGAGCAGGAAATAAATACACTTAAGTTTTACCAGTTCAACTAGCAGCTGAGTGGTGGGAAAATATGTTAAGTGTGGTGAAGAGGGAATACCCACACACACCAAGATGTTTTGCTACACCTCTGGCAGCAGCTTGATTTTTTTATCTCTAGTTCTGTAAGGCAAAACACAATCTCTCTGCTGTCTTGTTTGCAGAACAGGTGGCAAACAGTCAGCTCCAAGGGAGCAGTATGAAAATTGTATCCATAGATGCAGCTCTGAGAGGAAAGGAGTTATTAAATCAATGCTTGGAGAAACAAGGAGAACTTAGATTTATGGTCCCAGTTTAGTGGCCTTCCTGGAAAACAGGACACACTCATTTACATCCCAAAGAGAAATGAGGAACTCCTTCAGAAGTTATTACAATAGCTTCAAAATAGTTTTAATAGGGAGAACTGGTAGCATTATCTCTGCATCTCTTCTATTAATTGAAAAGGCTCAGAGGCAGAAAAGCTACAGTCTCCCTCCCTGGGCTGTGTGCAGGCCAGCCAGGAGCATGGTGCTACTCTTGGCTAGTGAAGGCTCCTGGAGCACAGCATGGCTGTATCTTCACTGCTGAGCAAGTGTACCTGGCTTCAGGCCTGGAGGATCTCCTACAAGATGTCCAGCCGGAGATCTTGAAGCGTGTAACAAAAGAGTGCCAGTACAGTTGGTAACTCTCCCAGCCATAATTGAGAGCCTGGAGTAAAATTTCAGTGGGAAAGTGGTACAGAACCTGAAACAAAACAAGGCATAGTACAGGCTGCATGCTGTGTCAGCGCTCACTGCCCTTTCTGCAGAAAGAAAACAGCACCCCTTGTTACCAGCAAGCCAGATTCAACGAGGAGAAGCTACAGCAACAATCTGTCAGATGGCAGCTAGTGACTGAAGTCATTATTCTCATAGGAGCTGAAGACTCAAATAACTGTGTGCAGTGTATGGTGGCTGCAGACACCCAACTCCCATCTGCGTGCCCAGTCGGCCCATGGAGTGTCCGGGTTGTAGGAGAAGCTTTAGTCAGTTGCTTGTATCCTTCCCAGATGCAGATTAAATATCTGCAACGTACCCCACCATCCAAACAGGCACTTCCAACACGCTCCCCAGATGGACACCAACTGCTGGGTACAAGCTTGACTGTCATACTCAGTTGCCATGTACAAGAGCAATTCATATGTTTCTTTGTTGTGCTGGGAATGATGTCTCAATTTCTGTATTTCACTGGGCTGAACACCACAGGCAGGAACAACAAACTGACAGGTACCTGCAAGGTGCCTCCTATAAGTATCCTAGTTTTCTCCAGCACCACACTACGCTCAAGGTAGCAACAATCAGACTAGACTCAGGCTTCTTTCCTTCTTGACCTTAAACATTCAAAATGTGCTCCCTGTTCCTTTGAGACTGCTGGAAGTTCCAGAAACCAGTAGTTCCTCTGAAACAGATCTTACTAGAAAGAATCCTGGACAAACATAGGGTAATATCTAGAGATTGGCAAACTACTTCCAGTAAAATATCAAGTGGAAACGTTTACATGTTAGAAGAAGGAAGCAAACTTTTTTTTGCACACAAATTGGCATTAAATAGCTTCTCATTTGAAATACTTCAAATGTGCCTATTTAAAACATTAAAATGCATGAGGAAGCGGCACTTAAAAAAATAATCATCAAGAACAGTTGAAGCATTTGCCCACTACAGAAAAGGCAGGCAAAGTGCCCTGGTTTGAGGTGGGGCAGAGTTAGTTCTTTTAGCAGTTAGAACAGCTCTGTGTTTTGGTTTTAGTCTGAGACATGCTCTGAGAAGAACACTGACAGCACACTGATGCTCATAGTTGGCACTGAGACCTCAAGGACTTTTCAGCTGCCATGTTCTTGCCAGTGTGCAGGAGCACAACAGGCTGGAGGGGAACGTAGCCGGGACAAAGATGGCTGAAATCAGATATTAAGCAAAAAAATACCAGCAAAAACTATATGAAACTGCAGCCACATTTTTATAGTTCCCATCAGCATAAGGCCTATAGTTCTTTAAGACAAAGGGACATCTTTCTTTACCCCCAAAGTACTCTTTGGCTGCTCAGTTTTAGCTAAGGCAATTAGACTTACTGAATTCATTCTTCTTTCCCCGTTGTGGGGAAAATTTAAACCCCCTAAAATCTTGCTGAAGCCTTTTATATGAGAAAGGCAGTCTCATAAGTCTGCTTGAACTTAGTCCCAGCTGAGAGCTTAAATTCAATAAAGAATTATTCGGAATTTGTACTAAAGAGAAAAGGAAGCAAGGCTTTCAGAGAAAGTAAATTCAGAAGTTCACACTTTTAAGAAAATCAGAAGTAGCATATCTGTGTGTAGGTAAAAATCAGACTCTAGGAGACTGATTTTAAGAAAACTCTAGGAGACTGATTAAAAAAACCTCATCCCTAAACAAAAGAGGAGACATATACAGATATGTAGTAGAATTGTTTAAAAAAAGTTCAGTGTGAACTGTCCCTGGTATCTCTATCAAAAAGCAAGAATAAAAATGAAGGAGTAAGTACAGTTGTTCCAATGGGGAAGGAAGAAGCAGAGGGAATGGAGGTAACACTCACTAAACAAGTGACAATCAGAAAGTATCCATCTATTTGGCTAAAGCATCACAGCGTGACAGAAACACATCTAGTACATTTTGCATTGTAGTGTCTCTTTTTGCCTTTTACTTCAGATGATTTTGCTCAAAACTGGTATGGAAGGTTTTTTTTTTCCTTCTCTAATGGTCCCAGCAGACTTTAAACCATCTGACTGGTATCAGCTATCTCCACAAAAGAGAGATTTTCAGAACCCAGGACTCTGAAAACACCCTCCGTTGTAAATGTCTCAGCACATTTCTTGCCTCATCCAAATTCCCTTCTGCAGGAAAAACTGCACATACTAGAAGTTAGGCCTGCAGGGACCATGCTCAGACCAAAGGGCTTTATGTTAGCATGAAGCAGTGTGCACACTTGGGATGCGCTGGGAACAATATCCACAGCAGGTGGCAGAAAAATACCTTCTTGGAAGTGACAGAAGACACTAATTACTTTCAGTTTAAAGCCAAAAATACACAGGTCTGCATGGTTTTACACGTCACTAGTCAACTCCTCCATGTCATTAGTCCATACACTGACTTCAAAGCAGAAGCTTCTTTCATGGAGAAGCATATTTTCATTAGTGCCATAGTAACAAGGACTAATCCCTCCTTCTCCCCCATCCTGCCATTCCCATTCCCTACTGAACAGGAAAACCTCAAATAGGCTTTTCCCTTTTTCTCACACAGGTGCTCAAGAAGGGCCTCAAAGAATAGCTGTTTAGGAAACAGCAGGAGAAAGCAGCCTTTGAAAACATGGAAGAACCCTACGGTGAGCGTCTTTCTTGATGGATCACAAGCTGTATTTACATTAAGGAAATTAAAATAATCCTGGAAAATAAAACGCTCATTTTCAGTACCGTATCTCTTGGTCACATGTGGAACTTAAATAACTGTATGTATGCTGCAGTATAATCAACAACTCCATTACACTTACTACACAATTTCTGCATGTAGCTTAGAGAATCAATTCAAGGATAAAGCCTTCCCTACAGCGTTCAAAACCTGGTGGCCCAAAAAGCAAGTTTTGAGCAAAATAGTAATTTGGTATCTGCATGCATTCATAGACGAGGCCACTTAAAATTATTTTACTAAGCTTGACAGACAGCAAGATTGGTTCCTGAATCAGATTTTCCTCTTTTCTTCTCACTTTAGCCCATTAGGAAATCCATTTTTCTTCTCAGTCAATGGGAGAAGGGGGAACAGAAACAAACAACAATCTCATACTTCTTTAAAAGCATTCAGAAGAATGGGGGCTGGGGTGCAGGAATAGTTACAAAGCAACAACAACAAAAAATCTTCCCCATCTGTACATATAAATACTGCGTTTAACAATTGAAACAACTTCCTGGTAGTTTTGGCCTGAGCTGGCAATTACTAAAAGCCAGTGTTTCTCTTTTATTTAAATTTTATCTTTTAGAGGTAAGCCAGTTCAGTTTCAGTGTCACCACCTCTGCTTCTACAAAATGCTAAAGATTATTTTATATGAAAAGCTTACTGGATTGAAATTATACCCCACGTCATTTCATAAGCAAACAAGAGAAACAGGGACTGGAAGCAGCATGGAAAGTAAAAAGCTTGCATTTGCAGAAGACAGAAACATAACCTGGCTTGTGCATGCTCTTCAGGTTTGACAGTTTCTCCTGGAACTCTACTTGGATGTATTTCGGGCTTAAAATTACAGCTTTAGCTATTTACTTCACATAACTATAACATACTCTAAGAGGGTAATGAATAGAAATGGCTATTCCATCACTCAGGCTCCCTCCCTTAATTCTTACAGCAAGGCCTTTTAGGCAGATTTCTATAGAATTTAGCAAATTTACTATTTAGGTAATTTTTTACTATTTTAGGTACCTATTTAGCTATTTATTTATAGAATTTAGCCAATCAACACTTCAGATTGGCAAATAAATTTGATACAGAAAGAACCATTGCTAAGCAAACACTAGGCAGAAAGTACTTTGACAGGAAATGTGTTTGTAGACTATATCAGGAACAAGGAGACCTGTGGAGATCTGAAAGAGTCACTATTTGGGCTTCAGATGGACTAGTCTTGACCATGCATTTTTTTGTGCTTTTGCTTGGACCTAAGATAATCATAACATGTCAAGTTTGGAAAAAAATCACTTAGCTTTTAATAACATCTCTTTTCCTCATTAATTTATTGAAATACAGGTACCTATACATGTATTTTACCCAATCTGCCACTTAAGTTTCACTTACAGGTAGAGAAATTCAAGATTTACTGTCTTTTTTTTTGCTGTTGACAATTGCATGAATAGAGTAATTGAACACAGACAGAAGTATACTGGCCTTATTTATTCCACTTTTCCAAATACAACAAGTATAACTGTGGCCACAATGAGGGATAAATGAGGGAAAATTACAGTTAAAGACTCAGTGCTTTAAGTATGCTGTACTTAAGTATACTCTTAAGAGCAGCATTGTACTTAAAGATTTAGGAGACTTCCAAGCTTTATCAGCTAGTGGTCTGAGTGACATGAATATTTCTATCATTTACCAACATTTCTAAGTATTAGGCCAAGAAAGTATTATAAATACTTTTATTAGCTCTTGAAAGAATTGTGGTTTTAGTAGCAGGACAGGCATTAATACATGCATGACACTGTTTTAATACACATCACAATGTAACATGCTATTGAAAGTTTGGTTCTTTTTTCCCTCCTCACCAGCTTGAAGAGAAAAGGAAAAAAAAAAGAAAACCTATAATGGTGTTTGTCTCACTGATGAAAGTATAATAAAGTTACATTCTCCTTTATATATAAAGATTTTAGATAGGGCTTGAAGTGCTCCAGGCCAGCTCTGATAGATGTGGTAACACAATCTGAGACTTTGTATAAAGAGAAAAAGCAGAATAGTATACTCAAAAAAATGCAAAAGGATGGAGACATAAAGGACTGGACTGAACACTGACAGAATAATTCATTTGTTTAGTGCCAGGCCATCAGATATTTTTGACTATTTGCAAAGTGGGTTTTTTTAGCAAGTTCACCTTCATGCTCTACTCCTGTTTTTCTAATCCAATAAAACCAACAAAATTGTTCGTAAGTGCCATGCAGCAGGAATATGTAAAGACACCCATGTTCTTGCAGCCAGCTTGAGTGTCTAACTCATCCCAGTATCTGACAGCATTTATGTAGAAGGAGCCATGTGGGAGAGCCTTCCCCATCTCCATTTACTTTGGGTAGTGCTTTATAAGAACACAGTTTAGGAGAATAACTCGTCCTCTGCAAGTAGCCACTCCACAGTGGAAAATGCAGCAGCACAAACTGAACAGGAGCAGATGACGAAATAAGATCCGCAGAATACATGTTTTCATGGTTTATCTTGTGCTACCTCTTTCTGTTTGGAACAGGGCAAAGACATCTCTTACTTTTACAGCTACCTGAGTTAGTAGAGCTTGGTGCAAATTTAACCATAGATTTCATTAATTCATACTGCACCATATTAATAATTCACATATAATTATAATAAATACATTAAGTTATAATATATTTATATAGTATGTATTATAATAATTCATACTTTAACCACAGATTTCATATTCATTTCATATTCTTCAAATGTGAATATTTATACCTGGGACTTAATTAAAAAATACTATTCTGAGAACCCAGATACCCAGCATATGCTGAGGTGCTTAATTCCTGTTGAATTCAGTGGTGTGGGATTTTACCATTTTCATCTTTCAGGGACTCTTGACAACAGTCAGCACTCAATGAATCTCTACAGACTTCAAGGAGGGCAAATATAAAGGGAGCAAATACTCAGGAGGCCATCCATAGGACGTACAGTTTCCATAAGCATCAGGCATGGAGAAAGATTTGTTAGTCTGGATAGTGACCTTACTTTATCTAAAACATCACATAATTAGCTGCCCAAAATTCATAAGCTAAGAAGTGATTCTTTTCTTCTAACAGCATCCCACATTTTGTTGCTGTTCAAAGTTGCTAAGTAACTCTGTTCTCTATATTATGGGTTTGTTGTCCTAGGTCATCTGCCAGGGACCTGGCACACAGGAATTCTCTTGTTTGCATGTCTCAGTGACCTACCAATGAGCTACTTTTGCAACAATTATAAAGGAATTTACATTCCTATACACTTCTTTCCTACTGAGCAGGTCAAGATGAGAGGGTGAAGACTCCTCTGGGTGACAGAGGAGTGTTGGCTTGCTCCACCAAGATATGCCAGTCCCTCACACCACATGTTTCCAAGATCAGTTGTAAGCACAAAAGTAACAAGCGTACACACTTGCAGCTAGTGAAAGGCTCAATTATTTCCCAGAATTCATCTAACCGCATGGCAAATAAGTTTCCACAGGGTGATACTTCAAAACCACCATGTCAACAGAGAGACCTTAATTACCTTTGTGCACTGAGCAACTTCAAGATCTTGAGAGGGGAACATACGAGAACTCTTATTTTTTAGCCATACAGATCAGCAGTTCTTCACAACAGGAGCAGAGTGGCATTTTACAGCTTTCAGGTCACGCAGTGAAGCAAGACCACTTTCATCTAAGTTCACCGTAGGATTCAGAACCCAGACAGATCCAGTGTTTGCCAGCAGCTGAGCATCAGCCATCATAGCAGCATCAATACCCTGGCTTCCTGTACCATCTGCAGATCTGGTACCAGGAATGAAGCACAGAACAGGTAGCCCACTGAAAGCAGAGGCTCTCCTAGACCTGAGAGGCAAAGCTGAGGACGGTACCTTGACCCTAGCCTCAACCCAGGAGGTACCTAGAAACAGGTACCACTTTTTCCATTGGTAACATAGAGGAAAAAAAACCCACAACTCTGCAGAATTTGAGTGCCCAAATTCCTTTGGAAAACAAAAAAGCACTCACCCAATACAGCCCTGTGCAGTGAACTAGCAGGTGAAGGCAACCGAGGTGAAGTTCTTGCCCCAGAAGAGATGGCAAAGGGGAGTTTCTCAATTCCGTCTAGATGCTTTTGCTACCTAGCTATGAGCAGCGCTCCTTACGTCAGCCTGAGCAGGTAAGACCTGTGCTGCAGTTCTTGTACTCATCTGAGTGCCCTAAGCATGGAAGTAAATTACATTTTTCACTCTCTTGTGCACAAAATGAGTATTAGTAGATTCCAAGCCCTGTCTTTCCATAAATATCCTATTTCCTGGAAACTAGTGCTCTTTCTTGTTAGTTGGAAGCGTCAAATGCTTTCTGAGGAGAAAATTTAATCTAGATCTTTCCATATTCTTGGTCAGTAAAGTAGCTGCTGGTTTCCAGTTTAGGATCAGGCCATCTCTGGTCCTGGTCCACTGAAGCATGCACTTCATGTTAAGTGACTTCACCATGTGCTACTTTTACTTTGCTTCTGATGCTCACCTCAAACCTGGAAACTCTTAAGCAAATACTGCTGAGTTTATCCGTATTACACAACTAACAAGTCTGATTCAATGCCAGAGCTCCTCTAGCAGAGGACAGCAAAGCAAAAGACAAGCTTTACACTGAAGACAGGCAAATTAAACCACTATCTCCATTGTACAGACTAAGCAGCAGAGGGAGAGATTAGGCAAGTTGCCAGAGGTCTCAAGAGAAAACATCTGCGATAGCGTGAGGAGCCGAGACTCCTTGAACCCCGTTCAGAGCTGCAGATTGTCACTTTTCTCTTTAGCCTTATAAACTCGCCCTGTGACAGGGAAAGCTTTAGCTCTGAGCCTGGAAGGCAGGTTGTTCCTCAGGTTTTATCAACTTTGTGAGTAGCTTTGTTCACCTGCCTAGTGACATCCCACTGCCACTGCTTGCAAGGGTCTCACACTGCAGCAAGGGAGAAAACGATTGCTGTTTGCCAAGCCAGGAAATATGAAACCTTAAGGAATGGCCGGAGGAGCTGACAGGCAGGCAGAGCTTCCTAAACCACTTCAACTCATCCCTTAATCAATTGAATTGCTTTCTAGCTGATTGGGCCCCTTAGGCTTTCAAATCCCAGCATACAGACCAAGTGTGAAAAAACCTACCTTCTGGTCTGCATTTGTAACCGTAGGATTCAAGGTCAATTCCAAGTACGAAATCTTCACACAAATCCTCAAGATGATGGCAAAAAAAGCTGGGCAGAAAATAACCTCAGACGAAAGCTAGTAATAGTGTTGACTTCTGACTCCTGATGCTCTCCACAAAGTGAAAGAGGGTTATTATTCCCTCCCATCTCCTTAAAAGAGGAAATCCCAGGCAAGAGCAAAAAAATAAGAAATAGATTTTTGTGAGGCGACACTGCCACCTACTGTCACTGCTACGGTTTGCTCACTTTTTAATTAAGGGTCATTTTACAGCCCATCAAACATCTGGTCAAACCAAAACTTTCCCCTTTTCCCCCTCAATCCAAAACTGTTAGAATTAACCCCAACTCTCATCTTCCACTGAAAATACATCCCCCAGAGAATTTGGAATTTTTATTTCTGACCTTTATGGCTACAATGGATAAAACAGATTTAACTGAGAGCAAGTTCATCTGCCAGTCCGTATTCTCCAAATTAGACTTCTGTTCTTTTTGATTTAGTTACTCTTGTCCTTTCCAATTTCTAGTTTGTACAGTGGACGAGTAACAGTTTTCTTTTACAATCAAACTCTATAAAGTTTTTGCTAATTTCCTTGTACATATTCACACACACATTTTATGCTCTGATCGTAAGTACTAAGATAGGCCCAGAAAGTACCCAAGGGCACTGCATGGGTCCATATATAGCCCTTCTCAGTAAAACTCTACATCACTGCTAATTAGCAGAGTTGACAAGTTGGCTCTATGCAGCCAACATCTAGCTCCAGAGACAGACCTTTAGGTCTGCCCCTGCTGAACCCTTCTCCTGAAAAATCCAAGGTGAGAAACTTCCAAAATCACCTAGCAGGTAGGTGATATGACATCAAGAATAATTTCTGACTTTCACCTGAAGGCACAATCTCCAGGTTGTCTGATGACCCCCAAAACATCTATTTCCTCAGCAATACTGGGCTACTGCAGAGGGAGCCTGCCAACACCACCTGCCACTATGCTTCCAAGCACAGCCAATCATGCTCTGAATATATGAATGCCTTTGCACTTTGGTGACTGTCTTTTGACATACTGAAAAAAAATGTCAATGGTGAAGACTAGTCATGGTGTTGAAATCAAGTACGTGTACATGCATTCATATATCTATATCATGGTGAAAAAAAACATAGGACTGTTGCTCACCAGCCTGGGCTGCGGCACCAAGGACACTGCTGCATCCTCCACAGCCAGGAGGAAATGGCCTGCCTCTTGTAGGCAGGATAGGTACCTTGAGTTGATTAGTAATTAGTAGTAGTTCATTATCTCAACTCAATCCAGCTGGGTAAGAATGATTGGTGCCATAATTCCCCCTTTTTGTTTTACCATTTTTTGTTTTCACAAAGGCTTTATGTGTGAGCAGAGACCCGGCCCATTCATCCAACTCCAGCACGCTTCCCTCCCGCAAATACCACGTTGGGGCTTGCGGCTTTACCTTCTTCTCCGAAGGACTCTCGCTCGAGCTCCCAGCTCCGGCTCTTTTGGCTCAGCTCGGGCTCTCGGCTCAGTAAGGGAGTCAGGGCTTCCCAGGGTCTCACGGATGTATCACATCGGGGTCACCAGTTGTTGCTCACCAGCCTGGGCTGCAGCACCAAGGACGCTGTTGCATCCTCCACAGCCAGGAGGAAATGGCCTGCCTCTTGTAGGCAGGATAGGTACCTTGAGTTGATTAGTAATTAGTAGTTCATTATCTCAACTCAGTCCAGCTGGATAAGAATGATTGGTGCCATATAGGACCTTTGAGCATCTTACTCTGAGATATAATGGGAAATAACATGTATATCACTAAAGGCTACTAGTATGGACACAAGTGTCTGAGCAATACAACTGTCAGGCATGTTTCTGCTATGCAAATATTCGTGCATTAACTTACATTTATACATGAGCAGTTCCAAGTTAAAGTAAATACATTAATATTGCTGTGTGTAAACACTGAATAGGTGAAAAATAGTGAGGATCAGGTGCATAAGAATTTCTGGAACTGTTTCTTGCTTTCTTCAGTTACTTTTGGTGCCTGGGTTATTGTACAAAGAATGATGCTTAGAGGTTGTCAAAAAAGTCACAAAAGTTTAGATACAAATGCAAGCATTTCCATATTAAAAGTCAGTTTAACATGATTGGTGTCACAACCAGAAGAACCAAGTAGCAAATACCATCAACTAAGTTAGAATTTTCCTTTTCAAAGGTATAACGTTCCTTGCTCTAGCATTAGAAACCTTGCAGAATCATTTTTACCTAGCAACAATTTACATGTAGAAAAATCTCTGATACAAGAATGAATAATTTCAGCCTTTGATATCAAAGAAGCCAAACTGAAAGAATATGCATATTTTAAAGGGAAAAACAGGAAAAACTTATTTGTTGATTTTCTTTTTAAAATTGTGGACACTATAGAGGTTCTCTGGAGATCAAGGTGCTAGGTTTCACACCAGAAATAGTGCAAGAACAGCAAAGCAAGGCAGAATGCATTTACTTTATAAGTGGTTCTATAGTTCATCACAACTTCCAAGTACCCTAGAGAAGGAACCCAGCAATAAGCAGGGCCATAATCCCTTAATTGGGGAAGCCCAATGGGTATCTGATGTTCTCCTCCAACCTGCTGGGGTCAGAGCTCACCTGTTGCTCCAGATTCATCTAGGGGGGAAGACCTAGGTGTTTCTGCCTTCTATTACAGTTCTAGAATGAAAGATGATTTTAAAAATTATTTTTCATCCGACCCATTCTTGATTGCTTACAACCGAGATGATGATTATTCCTCTGGCTAGATCTGGCCCCATCATTTCCTAGAAAGTATCCCACCCTCCTGCCTTCAGGCCCTGTTTGCCCATGCGCACTCCTGAGACAATTTGAGCATGAGATGTTGCTACAGGATGTTCCACTCCCTTAGGGGGACACAAGGGTCTTAAGTTTTACCCTTCTTCTCCCATTAAATGAAAGAAAAAAGAAAGCCTGCTTGGCTTGTACACTTTAATTCTTTCAGAGGTATACTAACAATTTTGCTCCACAGCAAGTTTGCTAGAAGCAGTTATTACAACAGCAGTTTTGAAGGGTATAACCACTTCTTGCAAGTTGTTTTTCTAATGCGTTTTAAGTAACAAAAAGTTCAGCACCATAGGAAGTTCTTGGCAAGAGGGGATCACTCAAGCATGAAAACTCATTTGAAAAATAATTGCTTCCAGTCAAGTCAGTCCTATATATTCACCAGAAGCTGTTAAATCCTCCTAGTTAACACAATAACAAATGAACAAACAAATCAGTTGGGAGAGGGGGGAAATAAAAATCAAAGTATTTTACCAAAGACACAATAGCAAAGTCCAGTAGGGAGCTGTTTCTGCACAACTGGATGTAATGATAATTGTGGGATCTGGGGAATATTTTCTTCAGGTTTTGTGAGCCTGTTAGTGGCTTTAACTGTAGTCTAAAGAAGAAACCACCAGATCAACAAGACACGTACAGAGAACAGCCTGGTGCTGAATATACTTATTGGCAGGGGAAAAATAATCTGGCTCCATGTCTTTGCTTTTTCTGGATGACTTTTTGATGGGAAAAGATATTGCAATTTAGAAAACTTTTGTGGCAGATCTCAGGCTGAATCTTCATGGTTTTAAGCAACCTTTATCACATGGAAAAAAAGCATTTGATACAAGTAGAATGTACCATATTGTTGAGCTGTAAAGTCTCTATAAGCATGAGCCCCTTCAGGAAAGTTTTTTCTTTATTATAATCACTTCTGTTTATTTCTTCTCCCTATAATTCCCAAATTCTTGCCCTTTGACATGGCTGAGCTACCAGGGGTAGCAATCAAATGCACAGCCCAGGCAAATAAACAGGAGCCTGTGGGATGGAGGGGCACAGGGCTGTCAAGATATCAGGAAGCTGACTGGACCCAGGATGACCCTGTCCCCCCTGCCAGGGCCCATGCTGATCACTGAACACCACTTGGAACAAGCACAGTTGAGGACACAGTCACTTCTCTGTAGCTGGCAATAACCAGAACACCAAGAGGAGACCTATTTTCATTGTATTTTTCTTTTAACCTCTCTTCAGTGATTTATTTTTCCCTTTTTATATTGGCTGTTATTTTGTTTTTATATTGTTGCTACAATTCCCTCCCACACCTCACAATCTACTTTTCTTAATTATTCCTTCCATTTACCTTTGTTTTTCTAGCTTTTCCTACCACATGAGATCAAATCCCCCTGCTTCCCTCCTATTTAGAGCAAGAGTCCAACAAGCCATATAAGTATATGCTTCTGTACTCAAGAAAAGCCATTAACTTCTAACAAGCTTACTAATATTAAGCACATTCACATGTCATTTACTTGGCTGGGACTAGCTTTTGTGGAGCACTGACCTCCAGGATCTCATTTCATAATCTTCTTTCCATCCCACCAGGATGACAGAGAGCTGGCAATAGTACCTGCATGTATTCTGTGCTACAGATAATAGAGGATTGACATTTGCTGGCCACCATTGCCTTTATCTCAGACTAAGGAGTTTTTACCTCAGGACTCAGGTAGTCCTATGAATAACTGGATGAAAATAAGTTACATCTGATGAATCATATTGTCACCATCACCTCCAAATGCAGGCCCTGGAAACTAATGGTATTTTAATATTTATAAATGCCCTCTTGTGGAAATTCTAAAATTAGATTTTCTTATTTTAGGACTCACCCAAAATCAGCTGTTCTCAGAGATGCTTTTTTTTCCCTAGAGACCCAGTCAACAAACCTCCCCCCAGCAGCAACAGCTGGCTCCATCTCACACACCCTTGTGAATACCTTGTTCCTCAGATAATGTTAAAGAGGGGAAGAGATAGGGACACCACTGCTGATGGGTTGTGGGTTTGGGAAGGCCAAGTGACATAAAGGCTGCTTATTACCCATCTGTGGTGGATGGATCTAAGTGGCTTAAGCTACCCAAGCCTGCCTGGCCAGTCCTTAAACTGTTCATCTTCTGAAAAAGAAACAGAAAAGCCTGCTGGGTTGCTAGCCAGCTCAGACTCACCACCTTTCCACAGAGTAAGCTGGAATTAAAGTCAAGTGCACAAATCATACTGTAGTCAGAGACGACTAAAACATCTTCAGCACAATTTAGGTTGTTCTTTTACCCATAGGGGTAAAAGATTTCTTGTGTTTCAGGGCACAGTATGTCATGCACTCCCCTTCATGAATATCCCTCAAAAGCTTGATGAGGCATTTCACAAATCCCAATTCAGACAGGACACCTTGGAGGCCATCAAGTGTACCCAGTTCCTACAGACTTCGCAATGCAGCTTCACCTACAGTGGCACCAGCACTGGGGCCACCATCACAGCAAAGAGACAGAGAGGCAGCAGTTCCTCCTGGTTTATCTGTCCTGTTCCCTGGCTCAGGGAAGCAGCAGCAGCCAGACTGGCTGGGCAGGAAGTACCAGTAGACAGACCTCAGAGGAGGCTGCTCTGCCTCTAGAAATTCACCATCCAAAAAGGGCTTCCTTCCAGTCTCCTCAAGTGTTTTCTTATCAATATTTCCAGTGACAGAGACTTTGCTAACTTGCATTTGTTTTTCCCACTAGCTGTGTGAGAGCTTGAGCTGTAACACCACTATGAGTTATTTAGATTTGAATAGTTTGTCTTAGTCTTTCAAATTCTGCAGTTTTGCATTTCTTCAGTATTACACAATATGATGCAAGTTTGTGTATATACAAAAAAGCATTATGCTAAAAATGGAAAGTACAGGAAGGGAAAACAGTAAGTGCTGCAATCTTCCACAGTAAATACTCCTTTACTGTGTAATGTGAATTTACAATTGAAAAACATGGATAAGGGGTCAGAAACGCAAACTGCAACACTGCTTTTTATTAGCTGAAGACCCACTCTTGTGACTTCCAAGCTTTTTTCAGAAGTGACAGATAATTATTTCCTACTGTTTCCTTAGAGAAATGACATCACCCTTCCAGATCCTTCAATGAGAACCTAAGAGTCTTCATTGTGTCCTTGAACTAATTGAACTTATAAAATGTATTTCTATTCTTGATAACCATGTTAACCGTGACTGGCTTATTTTGAATAAATTGTCTGTGTCTAATAAAGTTAAGAGGGCATTTTTAGAAACAATACATGTCAGAAGTTAGTTATACTTCAATTTTAATTTTCCATTATAGTTTCCAACATTTTTTTCCTCAATTTGAAAAAGTAAATTCCTAACCAAAAAAACATCTATGTCCCCAATATCCTATTGCCTTACACACAAAACTAGCTCCCAAAATGACCTTAATGACTGTTTTTTTCAGCCTAGGTTTTTTTTAGCCCTGAAGCCAGCAGGAATATTCTTTTTTTTAGTGTTACTTTCTTTAAAAACCCTGCAAAGGATGTTTCAGAAAAATTAGGAACTTGTACAAAGCATCACTCAGGCTAGCGGATTACAACAAATATTTTTACAATCATAGAATCATAGAATCGTTAGGGCTGGAAGGGACCTTCAAAGGTCATCTAGTCCAACCCCCCTGCAAGGAACAGGGTTATCTCCAACTACATCAGGTTGCTCAGGGCCTCATCCAACCTGGCCTTGAACGTCTCCAGGGATGGAGCATCCACCACCTCTCTGGGCAACCTGTTCCAGTGTTCTACAACTCTCATGGTAAAAAATTTTTCCTAATATCCAATCTGAATCTACCTCCCTCTATTTTAAAACCATTACCCCTTGTCCTATCACAACTGGCCCTCCTGAACAGCCTCTCCCCATCTTTCCTGTAGGCCCCCTTGAGGTACTGGAAGACCGCTATAAGGTCACCCCGGAGCCTCCTCTTCTCCAGGCTGAACAGCCCCAACTCTTTCAGCCTGTCCTCATAGGAAAGGTGCTCCAGCCCTCTTATCTTCGTGGCCCTCCTCTGGACCCTCTCCAACTGGTCCATGTCCTTCTTATGTTGGGGACTCCAGAACTGGACGCAGTACTCCAAGTGAGGTCTCACGAGGGCAGAGTAGAGGGGGAGAATCACCTCTCTCGACCTGCTGGCCACGCTCCTCTTGATGCAGCCCAGGATGCGGTTGGCCTTCTGGGCCGCAAGAGCACATTGCCGGCTCATATTGAGCTTCTCGTCCACCAGTACTCCCAAGTCCTTCTCCTCAGGGCTGCTCTCGATCCATTCACCACCCAGTCTGTATTTGTGCCTGGGATTGCCACGACCCAGATGTAGGACCTTGCATTTGGCCTGGTTGAACTTCATGAGGTTGACACGGGCCCACCTCTCCAGCCTGTCGAGGTCCCTCTGGATGGCATCCCTCCCTTCCAGCGTGTCGACAGCACCACACAGCTTGGTGTCATCAGCGAACTTGCTGAGGGTGCACTCCATGCCACTGTCCACGTCACCGACAAAGATGTTGAAGAGGGCCCAACACGGACCCCTGAGGGACACCACTCGTGACCGGTCTCCACTTGGACATCGAGCCGTTGACCACTACTCTCTGAGTCCGGCTATTGAGCCAATTCCTTATCCACCGAGTGGTCCATCCATCAAACCCATGCCTCTCTAGTTTAGAGAGAAGAATGTCGTGCGGGACAGTGTCAAAAGCTTTGCACAAGTCCAGGTAGATGATATCCATTGGTCGACCCTTGTCCACCGATGCTGTCACCCCATCGTAAAAGGCCACCAAGTTGGTCAGGCACGATCTGCCTTTGGTGAAGCCATGTTGGCTGTCACCCACCACCTCCTTGCTCTCCATGTGCCTTAGCATGGTTCCCAGGAGAATCTGCTCCATGACCTTGCCAGGCACAGAGGTGAGGCTGACCGGCCTGTAGTTGCCTGGGTCCTCCTTGTTCCCCTTTTTAAAAATGGGGGTTATGTTCCCTCTCTTCCAGTCATCGGGGACCTCGCCAGACCGCCACGACTTCTCAAATACAATGGCCAGTGGCTTGGCAACTTCATCCGCCAGTTCCTTCAGGACCCGCGGATGGATCTCATCAGGTCCCATGGACTTGTGCACCTTCAAGTTCCTCAGATGTTCCCTGCGGGAAAAAGTGAGGACACCTGACACGATCAATGTGATCAAACAAGTGAACCTATCTTTATTTACATTCAGCGTGTTTTATAACCTTGCAAGCAAATAGCCCGCCTCTTCGTGTGATTGGTTGTACTGAAGGAAGCAGCGTCACTATAGTGTCCATTTTCCGTTTCCGGGGGTTGTCCACGTCTCTACAGCTCTTCCGCATTCCAGCATACGTCATCAAGAAAGGCTGGATTGTTCACCTGTCCGTTAACCCTTAGATGTCCTCCGACACATCCCCCTTCTTGTTTTTGAACAATCCAGACTTATTTTACAACCCATTCAGTCATTTTCGTGAGCAAGTGGAACAGACAAAAGTTATTAAGAGAAACATTGTGTTAGCTACTAAAACTAATAGAAGGCTTTTCACTCTGGTGGAAATGTCGAAGCCTAAATTCTACTCTGGAATACACTAGCTATTACAAACATGCATGCTTTACCTATTCCGGGTGTACACATAATTCTTCCCTTATATGTGAAAGAAAAAAGGAAAAATACCTTGTCAAACTCTATCATAACCTTACAGAAACACTTACTGACAAATCTTTTTGGTACAGCCTTGCAGAAGCAGTTGCTGACATTTCTTTTCGGTACAGCCTTGCAGAAGCAGTTACTAGCATATTGTTTCCCTTCCTGGGAGCCTTACCATTTCAACTATGCCCAAGATTCCGCTGAGCAGGAGGGTATCAATCAGCAGGGTCATTGCAGAGAAGGGAGGCAGGCGCTGCACCTCAGGGCGTCCCCTGATTATCCACACAGTGTGCTCTGCAGCCTCCTTCCGCTCCGCTCTGAGCCATACCTTTTACACCCTCAGCAGAGTCTATGACAAAGGTACTGACACGGCGTTGCCGCACGCGTGGCCAGTGCGTGCAACAAGGCTGCCCAGTATGTGCTCTGCCGGCTAAACAGCGGTTTTTGCGAATCGCAACATGTTGTTCAATAACAATCCTCCTAGCTTCTCTTTCAAAGTTACGTGCTCACAATTAGGTCCAGTCAGTAATTCTTTGTCATTAATTTGGTACCAGTCAATTCTTTTCCTTCCAGTAGCTTACGGGTGGAATCCATACACCTTCCGATCGGAGAAAACACACAAAGCATATATACAAGCAACTTTCACACACATACTATACCTAACAATGAGAAACTAAGAACAGTTGATATATTAACATGAAATCTTCTATTACGAATCTTGTGAGCCATTCTCCTCATCTGGTATCTCTGTCATTTCTGCTTGATCTGTAAAATCTTGGATCTCCCTATCTCTATCTGTAGTTTCAGAAGTCCTAGCTGGTCTACATTTCCTGTCAGTAACAAGTGGTTTGCTTCGGGTATATATGGTTTTACCCACTTCGCCGGAACCCCACAGTGGTCCGTTTCCAGTAAGTAAACACATATATCCCCTGCCTGTTACTGTTTAATTCTACTGGTCCTTCCATTTCCCTGTTTTTAAATCTTTATAGATTACTAGGCCTTGTGTTTTTTCCTTCCAGAATGAGCTTATTCCTTTACTGTGTACCAGCATAGGCGGCTCATCACTGTTTCCACGCCAGTCGTAAAAAGTTCAGGACATACCAGCGCTTTCATTAATCGATCACCGGGCAGCCATCCCTGAGTTCCCCCTTTTTGTTTTAACAACATGGTCTTTAAAGTGTGGTGGGAGCGCATATTTAGTAAGTGTAACAGCTGACCTAACAACTTGCTTTAAAACTGGGGTTAGATATTGCCTTTATCATAGCCCGTTTCTAATTCGACGTACTAGCCTACCACATATAATGAATCTGAAACAATATTGATAGGTTGTGTGAGCCAGTTTGAAAATGTCCATACCACTGCTTGCAGTTCGAGAGTCTGTAATGAGTCCTTCGGGCCTCCTACGATAACATGTTCCTCCCAGGCACCTGATAAGGATTGCCACGTACTAACAGCTTTTTTTGATTTCCGTCCTGCATCAGTGAATATTGTAAGTCCTTCTACAGGAACCTCTGACAATTGTGGAGTTGAAACAAAATCTGGTCAGTCAAAACGTTAACATTTTGTGAGCAGGAAACTGATTACATAGTTGACCTGAAAATTCACATAGTGCCGTCTGTAATTCTAAAGAGTGTCGCAAATTCCATTCCAGCCAGACAGATGCGATTGGCAATACTATTATTTCTGGATCTTTCCCTGCTATTTCTAATAGACGCGTCCGTCCCTTCATTATCAGAAGGGCAAGCAATTCTATTCTGTTGTGACAGTTTTGTGCGGTTGCATGGGTAGGAAAACCCATTCCAAAATTGATAAAGGGTCCTTTTTTGATTTGTCCCATTGCATAAAAAGAGCAAATGGATACTTTCTCTTTTGACTAGAATTGACAACTACTAATGTTATTGGTTCATCCTTGACGAACCTTGATCCATATTGAGAAGTTAATTTCGCTGAAATTGTTTGCAAAGCTATTTTTTGGGTTGGTCCAATTTCTCTAGATTCATTTGCATGGCTGCTTGTCCCCAATAACTGAATTAGAGGACTTAGGTCATCATTTGTAATTCCACAAATATTACATATCCACTGAATTTCACCGACCAGCCTTTGCACATCCGACAATGTTTTAATGTTTGTTTTCAGTTCAATCTTTTGTGGTCTTATCTGAGATTCTGTGATAATCCATCCCAGATAATGCCACGGTGCCTTTTCTTGGACTTTCTCCGGAGCAATTTTTAGTCCCTTTCCTTCCAGCTGTGAAATAAGTTCAGGTATAAGCGTTTTGGCTTCAAGTTTTTCCCCAGCAATCAATATATCATCCATATAACGATATATTAAGTACTGCGGGTATCTCTTCCGAATTGGATCTAAGGCCATGCAACGAACATCTGGCATATTGCAGGTGAATTTTTCATGCCTTGTGGCAACACAACCCAATGATATCTTTTTGCTGGCTCGGCTCTATTTACAGCAGGTACCGTAAATGCAAAACGTTCCGCATCATCTGGATGTAATGGTATTGTGAAAAAACAATCTTTTAAGTCAATCACTAACAACTTCCACTTTTCTGGAATCATTGATGGGGACGGCAACCTGGTTGTAAGGTCCCATGTCCTCCATAATTGCATGACTGCACGTAGATCGTGCAACAATCTCCACTTTCCGCTCTTTTTTGGTATTATGAAAATTGGGGTGTTCCAGGGACTTGTTGATGGCACAATATGGCCTGCACATAACTGTTCGTATACTAATTCCTGAACTTTGAGCAGCTTTTCGTGGGAGAGCGGCCACTGATCAATCCACACTGGGTCGTTCGTTTTCCAATGTAATTTGAGGACAGGCTGCTCCCCAGTGGCCGCAGCTAAAAAGGCCGGGTCACGATCTGTGCTTTCATCTGGCTCAACAAGTCTCTACCAACCAATGTGATGGATGTATCATGACATATGGCTTAGTAGACACCTGCGCACCATCTGGAAAAATGAATGATATCACATATTGGCTGATTCTGGTGGATTGAGTTCCCCCAATACCAATACTCCTAATCGTGAATCTAGGGTCGGCCAATTGTGTGCAGCTATGATTGTGGACATCAGCACCTGGATCAATTAACATCTTCCTTGTTATTTTTAACACCGTCTGGGCCCTAACATTGTTAACCACATTTCGGGTGTTCGTCCTTTTCAAATCCAAAGCAAAATATACCTCTGGTTGCCCAGTGGAGCCGAATCCTCCTTCTCCTCGTTCAACCTCATCAGATAAAGGCACGCAGCTACGGAAAGGCACTAATTGAGCAATTTTCTGCCCTTTGGAATAAAAACAGGTGGAGTTAACGTGTAAACCATGATCTTAATAATCCCTGTGTAGTCTGCACAATAACTCTGGTAGAACAAAAATGCCTTGACGCGATGTAGATGAACGACCAACTAGTAAAGCTGATAACCCCTCCCCTAGTGGTCCCTTTACGTTTGTGTCTATTACTACTACCTTGTCAGATACGAGTGTTGAATCCTACTGCGGTTTCCACATCCACTCCGGCACTTCCTGCGGTGGCGGCACGGAGGGAACAAATTCCTGACTTTGGCTCTGGCTTAAATTCAGACTTGACAATGGTGTCGCCCCCTGATTACTATCATCGCGCGCGGGTGCTGGCGCGCTCGGTTTCCAGTTTCCCTGCATTCCGGCACTCGTAGGTATTATGATTATCCATTTTGCAATTTTTGCACCATTTCCTGCTACCCCGTTGCTGCTGTTGTTTGTGGCTGTTTACATTGGTTTCTGTAGTGGCCTAATTTCCCACAATTGAAGCATTTCTTTTGCTTGGATCCTCCCCCTTTTTCTCTAACAGAGGACGAATAGCACCATATACCGCAGCAGCAACTAGAGATGCAGGACCAGTGGTGCGTTCTATAACTTCTAACATATCTGCTACTTGGGCATCTCTAGGTAATGTGCTTATAATCCTTTTTGCTTTATCATTGGCATTCTCAAAGGCAACATTTTAAAGACTTGTTCCTTCATTGTGTCGTCCAAATCAGGATGACTTCGAACAGCCTGATGTAAACGATCAATAAAGGAAGGAAAACTTTCCTGGGGGCCTTGTTTAATATTTGCAAAGGAATATACTTTCCCCGGTTCTCTAATTGAAATCATTGCTTGGTAAGCTAATTGCTTGTGACAACTGCAATACTTCTACCAGAAAGCCTTGTTGTAATGTCGTGTTTGCAAAAGGACCTTGGCCCATCAGCATTTGCGCTTGAATACCATATAGAGGGTTCTCCCTGCTGCCGAGGTCGTGCAGCTTCACGGTCACATAGTTGCTGCCAGGCCCTGGAGAACAAAAGCTGCTGAGAAGGGGACAAAAGAATGTTAGCAACTGTTGTGAGTCATGTGGTATCAGCACATCTGCTGTGAAAATAATTGTAACAGTTGTTGAGTATAACTGGATTGAAGCCCATATTGTGATATCGCAGAACGCGCCTTTTTCTAAAATTTTCCAGTCAAAAGGTTCCCACCTTCTAATTCCCCATGGTCTGTGATAATGGGAAAGGCACATGGCAAAAAATTTCCTTCGATTAAGGCTTCACGAATAAACTCCCATCTCCTGCTTCTCTCTTGTTCGTCTGGTGGCGCAAAGGGCGGTGGGGGCAGTCGGCACAGATAGATGTTGCATAGGCATCGGTGGTGACAAAGGTGTAGCAAAAGGATTAGGTGTATTGTGGACTGTAGTATCTGAAGAATATTGTGGATTATTGTTGTCATCGGCATCTGATGTCTTCAATTGCGACAGCTTGTCCATAACTTGTCGCAAAACTTCTTCAAAAGTTCTTTTTTCTGTTGTTCTCCCAATGAAATCAGCGGGGGCATGGGTTCCTCCCCTGGGTGAAGCTCTGAACGGAGCCCAGGTCGGGGGCTCTGGGCGGGGATCTGGTCGGGGCTGTGGGGGGGGCTCTGGGCAGAGCTCTGGGCGGGGCTCTGGGCAGAGCTGTGGGCGGAGCTGGGGGGGCTCTGGGCGGGGCTCTGTGAGGTCAGGATAGAGGCGGGACTTAGGTCGACAAGATGGTCCACCTATTTCCACACCCCTTTGTAGTTCTTCTGCCTTCTCTTCCGGGACCCTTTGTTGAACAAACGTGCTGTCGCCATTTTGGCTGCCGCCATTGTGGCGCAGTCCTTTTTTAGGGGTGTGGTCCCTATAGGGTCCCTTTTTTCTCCTGAATCCGCGGTTTCTACCTTGGTAGCAGAAGGCAAGGGTGGTGCTAGAGGCACAGAAATTCGCGTAGAAAAGATAAAGGAAGTGTTCGTCATGAGAGTGAAGAGGAGGAAGAAAGCATGGTGTCCGAGGAGGAAGAGGAGGAGGAGGAGGACAACGACGACTCTGACTACCCAAAGAGATGGAGGATGAAGACGATGCCAGTTATGTACTGAGAGCAGCTTCAGGAGCCACAGCACCTACAGCAGTAGCAACAGTTCGTTCGGCTTTCATGCTATGTAACGCTTCTTTAATTGACTTCCACGGGGTAGCATATTTATTGGCCTCCTTCGCACCCGCTCCCCCGAGCTGATATCATCCCATAGCTCTCTGCCTATGGTTTCCCACGTAGAGAGTTCAAAAGCGACTCCTACTGCGGGGATCAAGTCTGTGTTCCAAGCCCACAATAGCTGCCCTTTAAGAGCCAAGGATTCATATTTAAATTTCTCACAGAGAGCATATGCTGGAGCAGATTTAGGATAGCCTCTTGTTGCTTATCTAACCCCATCTGTCTCCCCGGCCGCTCACCTATCCTCCTAGGCGAGATTCCAGCGTCGATCCAGCGACTAGAACGAGGTGCACCTTTTTTCCACTCAGTGACTACGCAGGTCACTGCTCATTCCGCCGGGGCAGCGGATCATTCGACCGGTCTTCCACCCTCTTCCTCGCCAAGTCTCGCAACTTTGCCGTGAGGAATCTGAGGGTCCCTACTCTGGGCGCCAATTGCGGGAAAAAGTGAGGACACCTGACACGATCAATGTGATCAAACAAGTGAACCTATCTTTATTTACATTCAGCGTGTTTTATAACCTTGCAAGCAAATAGCCCGCCTCTTCGTGTGATTGGTTGTACTGAAGGAAGCAGCGTCACTATAGTGTCCATTTTCCGTTCCGAATCCGGGGGTTGTCCACGTCTCTACAGCTCTTCCGCATTCCAGCATACGTCATCAAGAAAGGCTGGATTGTTCACCTGTCCGTTAACCCTTAGATGTCCTCCGACAGTTCCCGAACCTGCTCTTCAAGTACAGTGGGCGGTGGTTCATCCTCACAGTCCCTGCTAGTTCCTTTCCACAGCTTGGGTGGTAAGACAAGAGGCTTTATCAGTGAAACTGAGGCAACAAATTCATTGAGTACCTCAGCCTTCTCTATGTCCCAGGTAACCAGAGCACCAGTATCCTTCCAGAGGGGGCCTACGTTCTCCTTGGACTTCCTTTTGTCCCCTACATACCTATAGAAGCTTTCTTATTGCTTTTTATATCCCTTGCCAAATTCAATTCCTTCAGGGCTTTAGCCTTCCTCACCTGATCCCTGGTCACTCGTACAGCTTCTCTGTATTCCTCCCAGGCTATCTGTCTCCGCTTCCACCCTCTATAGGCTAACCTCTTCATTTTCAGTCAGTCCAGGAGCTCCTTGGTCATCCATGCAGGCTTCCTGGTCTTTTTGCCCAACTTGTTCTTCATCGGGATGCACCTCTGCTGAGCTTGGAGGAGGTGCTCCTTGAATGTGGACCAACTTTCCTGGGCCCCTCGTCCCTCCAGGGCCGCCTCCCACGGCACTTTGCCCATCAGGTCCTTGAAGAGGCCGAAGTCCACCTTCTTGAAGTCTAGGGCACAGAGCTTGCTGTATAGTTTCCTTGCTGCCCCATGGATCTTGAACTCCACCGTGTCGTGGTCACTGCAGCCAAGGCTATCCTTAAGTGTCACATTGCCCACCAGTCCCTCCCTGTTGGTGAGCACAAGGTCAAGCATGGCACCCCTCCTTGTCGGCTCCTCTGTCACCTGCAGGAGGAAGTTGTCATCCACACATTCCAGGAACCTCCTGGACTGCCTGTGCCCTGCCGTATTGTCTCTCCAACAGATGTCAGGGTGGTTGAAGTCCCCCATGAGGACCAGGGCTTGTGACCGCGAGGCTGCTCCTATCTGGCTATAAAGCGCCTCATCTGCTCTGTCCTCCTGGCCAGGTGGCCTGTAACAGACTCCTACCATAACATCGCCTATCCATCCCCATCCTCTAATCTTGACCCATAAGCTCTCTGTCAGCTCCTCCTCCAACCCCAGGCGAAGCTCCACGCACTCCAGCCGGTGCTGACGTAGAGAGCGACACCCCCTCCTCGTCTCCCCTTCCTGTCCTTTCTAAAAAGCTTATACCCCTCCTGTTGACACTCCAGTCTAGGAGTCATCCCACCACGTCTCCGTGATGCCAATAAGGTCGTAGCCCTGCTCATGTGCACGCATCTCCAGCTCATCCTGTTTATTTCCCATGCTGCGTGCGTTGGTGTACATACACTTCAGCTGGGCCTCCAACAAAGCCGACTCGCTGGCTGGAGCAACAGGGGTTCTCTTGGACAGCAGTGTAAGTTCGTTTGAACATACCTGCGATCCTTCCTCAGCTTCCGGACCCTCGGTGCTGGCACTGGTGCCATGCTGACAGCGGTATGAATCTGACTTCTTGGCTGGAATTCCCTTCTTCTGTTCTACAGGTACTTCCAGCATATCTTTACCATTCTTGATATTCCCCCCCTCCCCCTTCAAATCTAGTTTAAAGCCCTGCCAATGAGCCCTGCTAGCTTTTGAGCTAAGACCTGGTTCCCCTCTGAGAAAGGCATGTCCCATCTGTGCCACCAGACCTGGTTCAACGAAAGCCTCCCCATGATCAAAGAAACCAAATTTCCGTCGGTGGCACCAGCCTCCGAGCCATCTGTTAATCAAATCTGATTTTCTGTCATTTCTATGTTCTTTCCTGCCACTAAAGGGACTGAAGAAAACACTACCTGGGCTCCTGACCCTTCGACCAGTCGCCCCAATGCCCTGAAGTCCCTTTTGATGTCCTTTGGACTTCTCTGTTAGCTCATCAGTTCCAACCTGTATGACCAGTAATGGATAATAATGAGGGCCATACCAGAGCAGGGAGTTTCCTAGTGACGTCCCTGACGCGGGCCCCAGGGAGGCAGCAGACTTCCCTGTGGGTTGGGTCCGGTCAACATATTGGCCCCTCTGCTCCCTTCAGAAGGGAATCACCTATGACAATTACCCTCCTTTTTCTTTTAACAGGGGCAGTCAGAAATTGTGGAGCAGACTGACTCCCCTTAGGCAACCCTCTGCGTGGGCCCTCGTCTATGCTTTCTTCTTTTGATGAGGTTTTAATACCGACGGCAGTCCGACCCGGCTTTGGAGACACCTCCAAGCAGGGACAGCCATCACCTTCCCTGTCATCCAGTTCCCCTCGCAGAGCACTGTACCTGTTACATAAGGTCACCTGGGGGGGCAAGGGAATTGCCAGGCAATTGCGCTTGCCACGCCGAGCAGGGACCTTGTGCCATTGCTCCTTGTCCCCTAATTCCTCACATTCCCTGATCCCCTTTACCCTCTCCACTTCTTTCTGCTCTGCCACAACCAGATTATGGAAGCTGTCAATTTCCTTCTCGCTTTCCCTAATTATTCTTAACCTGTTCACCTCCTCCCTGAGTTCCAGCACTTCATCCTGGGATGTTACAAACATCCTTAAACCGCGAAGCTGCAATTTGTCTCTGAAATTGAGTACTTCTGAGTGCTTTTTTATCATACTCTGCTTTCAGATATTTTTTTTCCTTGAGTATAGCAGCAAAGGAGTCGTTTTACTTAAAAATGAAATTATGATTTCGTTCAGTGCTAAAACACCAGCCACTTTTGTCCTTGAACCTTGATAATAAAATAACCTCTGGCCTTTAACAACATTGTCTCCAACTCAGGCTGACAGTGCATAAGAGAATATTGCTTAGAGCAGTTCCCAAGGCCACCAGGGTTTTTCCAGGTTAACATGGTACAGTTCTTTTGAAACATCTTGTATAAATGCTTAGCAATATGCTGCCAGCATCTGGGAGCCCTGGCTGCGGCCCCAGGTACATATACTATTACATTAGTGCTCTCTCCCACTTTTCTAAGGCACATCCCAGCTTTGCACCCAAAGCCAGAGATACAATACCTTACAAGGCACCACTCTAAAGATGCCAGAGCTTCTGCCACCACCTGCCTTTCTCTTTTCAATTGGTGGGTTCTTGTTCTTCTGCGTTCGTGAAAGATCAACTTCCATCTGCAGATGATTTTAATGACTGCATGCACTACTCTATTAAAGGGTACAATATGTTTGAGACATTTCCAAAATTAATTTGTAAATATTTTAAAGCAAGCTTTAAAGTCTCAATCTGTAGTAGGCTGCAATTTCTTCAGATCTCAAGTGGATGCACATACAAGATGCTAGTTTGTCCACATAAAGAGACAAAGAACAAATGAAGTCTACTGCAAAGCTCAGATCCCATCTAACTACTCAGGAATTAAGGAGTTTCCATCCATTTCAGTGATGAATACTCATGATATATTTGCAAATATACTTTTTAAATTAATAGTAATCGAAGTGCAAGTTTCCAAGTCTTAAGGAGTCTTAAAGGACTCTTAAGGACTCCTTAAAATAAATTTAACTGCCATCTATATATTTGACATTTGTGATGCCTTTACACATATGTTTCTCGACCTATCCCCTCTAAGAATTCACATTTTCTTACTAAATGATGTGCTGGCTTTGTCAGTTCCTTTGTTCATGTTGATTATTCATTAATGTCTCAGTGACATTTAAAGGAAAATCAGAGGCATCCTGATTTTTTTTTAAAGGTCCTCCAAGTTCAGGCCTGTGAATTTGTCCATAATGCTATTTAAATAAAAATAGCATTCACTTCAGTTGCAGCTATGGTTTTATTGTACCTCATTTTCAGCTGCAAACTCAGTGCTGCAGATGGCACCCTATGCCTAGGAAAGAAATCAGTCACCTTCAGCACAGCAAGACCTCGCTGGTTCCCTTTCTTCCCAGCACAGTAGCTGCATAAAGCCAGTATTTAGTTCTTAAATAGCAAATAATGCTGCTTATCTAAAAAAAAAGAAGAATTTATTACAGCTTTCTCACATACAGTGACATGTACAAAATACTGCCTTTGGTATTGTACACCTGTTTTCACTAGGTTAAGCAAGCTGCAGCGTCTGTAGCTGGAGTGAAAGCTTCAAGGGCACCTAGATCTTCATATAAATATCCAGTTGGTAAAATATTTCTCCTTCTATTTGGAGGGCAGAGGCACTGGCAGGTCTCCTGGGGTAGACAGACTACTACATCATACAGTAGTTACCTGAGGATGCAACAGCTTCCCAGGACACTGAACTCCCTTGTTTGTGGAGCACCAGAAAAAGCATCTGCTTCCTTATATTTTATTTTCCATTTTGTGTCTACTTTAGCTGTTACATTGTAACCACTTCAGTGGAGGCAGTCTAATACATATTTGGAAAAAGCCTTACACCAGTGAGACCTCGTTCTCTGCTGATATCTAGATATTATAATGAAATTAAGCATGAAACACTTATAAATAACAACATGAACAGGAAAGATGTGTCCATAACTTTGGGTTTTTGCTATTCTCAAAAAAATAGCTGGTTCATAATGAGCTGAATCCACCTGAGGCTCTTATTTACCATTCTATAGGTAAAATGGAAACAGAGGAAATCAAAATCTACATAAAGATTAGGAGGCTATATTCTGATAACCTGTTATTCAGAGTCCAGCAGGGTCTAAAAAAAGTCACATATAAAATAAGCAGTAAGTGTATTTATGTTTATACAACATCTTCAGGCAGCACGGCTATTAGATGACAAACTCAGACACTGAAGAAGAACCTTGGATAGGAATGAAGTAGTTTATAAGCTATGCCCAGAGGTATGAAGTCTCTTTTCTCTTTCTGAAAGAAGCACGTTTTAATGAAAAGCAGCTATACTACTAACAATACATAGCAGCAAATATGTTTAAAGGAAAGGATGTGAAGGCTTTTGCAGCTACTACTCTGATATGACAAAAAAGTCACCAAACAGGTAACCTGATACGGACACAGTAAGTGGCATGACAATGAGAAACTCACTCTCCTTACTTTAAACTAAGCATTTGGATTTTGGCAGACCAATCTCAAGTTCTAGGAACAAAGCAGCACATGAGCCTATATGGTGTTATGGCTGTCAAAGCTGTAACAGCCAAACATATCTATGCTTTTGTATCCTGTGAGCGAATTTTTGAAAACATGACCTTTATTCCATCCTTATATGAACCACATGGAAAGCATAAAATTAAGACAAAGTCACTAACATGCTTAAATTTCACATCGTTGTATTTTGTTACTAATAGTTTCTCACTTAAGGAGCTGATCCTGAGTTTACAGAAACATATTAACAGACTCAAAGGTGGCAGTCAAGGATTACAGATACTGTTTAAGCATGACAGCTCTACAGAGGAGCAAACACCACTTTTCAGCTGACTTTCAGAAAAAAGAACCACCATCAGCATCATTTACCTTTTCTTCATAACCATCACTTTGCTCTGGGGAAGCCCAGAATCTCACCCATGCCTCAGTTGTCCTTATAGACACTAATTGCCCCATCATTAAGGACTGAGAGGCCCAAGCCAAAACAGATTTTTCAAAGGGTCCACATTGCAGCAACCCCAAACTATATTCCTCCTTGGAGATACTCAAAAGCCATCTGTACATGGGTCTGGACAACAAGCTATAGGTGACCCTACTTGAGCAAGGGGGTTTGACAAGACAACCCCTAGAGGTCCCTTCCAACTTACATGATTCTGTGAAACCAGCAGGCAGACTATTTTTTATCTCATTTCTGTTTCATTCACAAAGAGAGGGAATGAAATCCTGTAACAAGACCTCTAGCATCACACCAACACTCTCCAAGATGGCTGAATTACCAGCAGAATTTTGCCTACAGCGATAATATCCACATACACATGCCACAGGCTCCATCCTTGGCTAATTTAAGTTTCTACTGCTAAAGTAATCCAGCTTATTCCTGTATTCCTATAGCCTGCTTGCCCCATTCAACCAGGTTCATGCTCTCAGAAATAAAGCTAGAAGTACCTGTAAGCCACTAGTACGCACACACTCCCAGCCAGTTGCCACCAAAGGCAACCAGTTTTAGTTTTCTAAAAAAAACCAGCCTGACCCTTCAATTATATGCTAAATTATATCACTATTATTTGATGATTTTTCCCCCTATTGACTACATCAATCCAGTAACCAACGGCCTTGAGCACCCAGAGTCCCTGCAAATTCACATAGCTTTTCCATACTGTCCTGCTAAAACCTTATCACCCAGGCCTTTCCTACTACCAGCCCAGCTCCCATACCTCAAAACCTTAAACAGAAACAGCCAGAACATTAAACGCAATATTTTTTTTTAAATCTAAATTACTTTAAAAGAAGCTCTGTTACCTTAGCAGCTGGTTGGGCTATAGAGTTGGCCAGTACCCTTAAGTCTAAGGAGGCACTCTGCACACTCTCCAAAAGCCTCTAAGAACAAGCCTTCTTCCAATCCCACACTTTTATAAGGAGTGGACCCTCCCAGCTGGGAGAGGGGAATCTGCGGTCAGGACCCCAAGGGCACTGATTGGCTTTGATGACCCTGATGATGCTCACCTGCGCCCATAGCCCTGCCCATGGATCCGGGAGCTCTATTTAAGACTGGAGGGCTCTCTGTCTTTTCTTAAGCTGTAGATATGTCTCTTCTTAGTGCTGCTTCCTAAGTTATTGCTGGTTTTCCTGAGTTGATCTTAGATCTGACTTTTAATTTCACTTTTAGGTGCTTGTGAAGCCTGTAGCTATCCTGTCTTCTGTTCTCAGGCTGTGCCTTGTTGGTGAGATCCTTTTGTGTGCTGTGGTCATACTCAGCTCTCACTTATTCTTCCTCATGGAGTAGCCTTGCTCTTATCACTACTTGATGAATCCTGTTGTCTTTATATTCACTATCATCCCTTCCTTTATGCATCTGACTTACATGTGGGTTTGTGAGTACAGGGGTTTACTGAGAGAGCTTGTCCCATGTATAGAAGAAAGACAGAAGTGAGTTTTCGAAGCTGGTACCACAGATGAGATCTCCATGTGTGAGCTAGTCCGTTGTAGGTCTGTCTGGATGTGAGGCAGGTTCTCCGATAGCTTCCTCTCCCAAACCCATCAGTTTGTGTACTCTGAACATGAGGCTCCCATGGTTGGCTCCCACCCCCCACACACTGTGTGGGATTGTAGAGGGGAGGTACTGCACCCCTTAACCGCAGCTGCTCTTGGGATTCTTCATGCCTTGTACTCTAAGCAGACTTCGTGAAAGGTCCATTTCCCAGATAGCAGCGTAACGCTAATTCCTCTTCCTCTTCCATGTGACTCCATGATTTACATATCTGTAGCAGAGCTGAAGGCCAGACATCTGCCACTGCTTTCTCACATAACACAAGGAAGCCGAGAAGTTTGCCTGTGGAAAAGCAGGGGATAAAATGTTAGGTGCAAACTGCGAATGCCATGAGATATCCCACTTGGCTGGCAGTGGGGCTGTGAAAGGCTGTGACTAAGAACATAAATGTGCTGTGCATGGAACAGGAACTGGCTTATCATTTGATCACAACACTCATTTCTGGAAGATGTTGGCCAGAAAATAGTGCAATGTTATTTTTCATATTACTTTAATTGGAACAGGTTGAGATGTGGAGCTGCTTGTTCCCACCCATGAAGAACAAAGATTTAAGAAGACAAAGGGGGGAGATTTAAAAGACAGGAAAAGCATAAGAATGTAAAAACTGAGCTTACATCAATATTTTAAAGTATGGAAAAAAGGTAGTAAAGCAAATACTAGTTTTCATTACATTCCTGGTGGTTTATGACTGTTAAGCTTCAGTTAATTAACATACCTAAGCAAAGATGTAATGTAAATATGTTGTTAGTATTTTAGTAACATGCAGAAATTACAAAAAAAAAGCTGCTAATATTTGTGTAGCTAAGTTTATTTTACCCAAAACATTTACATATTTACTATAACCTTGTACCCTGAGATAAGTGAATTCTCACCTATTTACCGACCAGCTCTGAGTGACATGGAAGAATTAATTTTCTGGCAGCAGTGATCTGGAATGCCAAATTTATTAGGCAATGTCAGTGCTAGCATTTTTAGTACTCTTTACCCCACAAAATTAACTGCAATGCTAACTTGACCTAATAGCACAATTGCAAATGCTAGTCTGGATATTCCACACTTTTTTTTTTTTTCCAGGACTCAAATATTTGTGGTTTTTCTTCAGAATGTCCTGGAACAAACATTTGTGGCATGTCTAGACCAGCACTTCTGTGTTGAATTCAGTTGTCCTGAATTTGGCTGGGATAGAGTTAACTTTTTCGAGGGAAGCTGAGAGAGGATGCAGCCAGACAGCTGACCCAGCCTGGCCAGGGGGCTATTTGATACCATATGATGTCATGCTCAGCATGTCTATTGGGGGAGCTAGCTGGGGAAGGGGTGTTCACATCATGGGTCGGGAGTGGGCTGGGTTTTGGGTCCTGTGTGCTGAGCAGCTGTAGCACTTGTTTTATATTGTTCTTGTAAAAGTATGATTGTACTTATTATCCCTTCTTGCTTTTCTTGTATTGTTCTATTAAATTGCCCTTATCCCAACCCACCGGTTTTGCCCCTTCCTCCCCACTCCACTGAGGAGGAGGAGTGAGCCAGTGGTGCGGTAGCCTGGCTGCCGGCTGGGCTAAACCACGACATCAGTTAACTCAAGTTAATTGGTAATCAATTACCCGGAGGTAACATAGGACCAAACTCCTCTAATTCCAGGCATACTGCAATCCATCAGGCGACAGACATTTCTAAGTCCCGCAGGCTGACCCTGCATGACCCTCATCTTTTCTATTTAATCGTAAGGTTCATTGAAAAACATTAGCATTTGAAAGTCGGAAGCAAAGAAGTTATTTGTAGAACAGTGCAGCATCTGTCTGTGAGTGCAGTGTGTCTCTGAGGAGTAACTTTCTCCAGCTATAATGATCTCCGGGGTATAAAACCAAAGCTGTTGGATGACTGGTCTCTGACCGGTCTGAAGGGGTAACGTGGTGGAGATGTATGCAGGGCACACAGCTGTATGCGAACGCGTGGTGCGGGAGCTGGTGCTTGATACCAGTGGTAGCGTCTGGCGTCCTGGCTGGAGGTTGTGCTTCCCCAGCTGCGTGACGCAAAGCAGCTGGAGCGCTCTCGGCCGGCGCGGGAGGGCATCACTAGCTGTCAGGTGGTTGCTCTTGGGGGGCAGCTAGCCATAAACAAGGTTCAAAGATCTCACTGGAAAGAGCTCTCAGCACTTGTGTCCTCAGTGTTTGTTTAGTCAAGACCAGCTGAAAGTGTTGTCCAGAACTCGCGGTCTCTGACCAAGTCCCCCTGCTGAAGCTGCCCAGCAGAGCAGCACAGTGATTGCAGCAACTGCACTGGTTTTTCTTTTTATAATACTGCGTTCTTCCCCGGTGCTCTGTTGGGTGTTCCTCAACTGGTCCTCTAGAGTTCAGGACAGAAAAACAGTATTAGTTTTTCGATCAAGAAGTGATTGTACTTCAGCGGTACACATTTGTTTATGCTTATTGAGTATGCTGAGAACCCAGGTCTTTGTTTTCTCTCTTACTGTGAAAATGAGGTGAGCTAATCCTATTGACAAGACGCTGCCTGACGGTCTCCTGGAAATTGTAATCCAAGGGCTGTGTTCACATAAACGGTAGCAGTGCTGCTTACATAATACACACAAAAATATACACAATTGTAATGTCTCTGCAGACCTATCACTACAAAAGGAATTTTTTTAAGATTGAAGTGGTCATCTCAGCACAAGAAGTGGAATAACTGCACTGGTGTGAGTCTCTTCAATAACACTACAGCTGCATACACAGATCTACCTACTTACGCTGCTGCGACGATCTTATTTACAAAAGAAATGGTCACATGCAAGCACCCCTGTGCATAATGATTACATACTTAGAATTTTCCTGCAAAGGCACTACCTGATTTATTTTAATCACTACAATCTTTTCTCCAATCACTTTGGCAGGTTCTCAAAACAAATCAGTATTTACAAGGAGAGACGAAGAGATGTATCCAGTATTGGAGAACATGTACAAGTTTCCATGTTTTAGCTATGTACTCCAGTTAGATTTGTATCTTTTGGTAGCATAATCATCATTCAGCCACTAAAAGAAGTGGGCACAGCTCAGTTTGCACTAGCTCTTCAATGGCAAGCTTCAGCTTTAGCACTAAGGGATAACACAGTGGTTCCTCACGCTTCAGCTATCTGCCAAATCTCATTATATTACTTTGCTAATGCGTTCAGCTTTGCTTTTCTCTCTGCACAGAGAGAGCTGGGGTTGTCTTGCTGCTAATTTCCTGACCCGCATGATCCTTGAACTACTTCTCGAATAACCGCTGGAGGTGCAATAGCCGTTTGTAACAGCCAAGGTTGTCAAGCCTGAGGTTAAGCTCAGAGGACTATATTTAGGAACTTCAACAGGTGGCCTGATGTACAAAAGTGCTGAGCCTGCAAGCTCCTCCTCAGCTACTTAAACACAGAAATCCATGGACCAGCTGAGAGGTCAGGACTCCTGAACGTCCAGACATGGGCTAATTGTCTGAGTATGTTTGCAGGAACATAGTATGGAGTCTTTCCTTTTAATTCTGCCTACTGTATGTTTTAAGTTAGAAACAGTTTCGTCTAGGTAATCATTATTTTTCTTCATTGTTGTAGAAAAGCTGATGCCTGACATCCTCCATCAGTTCTCTCTTCCTCATACAAGTGTCAAGTCAGTTTGGTGGCCAGATCCCACTGTTAACATCCAAGGGACACTAGCTGACCTCACCTTTCCTTTAGAAAATAAACAAATAGTAAATTTCAGTGATGATTTCTTATCAGTCAGCATTTCATGATCAAAAGATAAACGATACCTTCATTTGTGCAAAATAATTACTGCCCTGTAGGGATGGTTTAGGAATCATTGCTTGGTTCACTGACAGGTTTTGAAGTTTGGGCATCTATTTCTGCTCATAGTGGGCTGCACACAAGTCTTTGGAAGAGAACAAAAGTCTCTGCAGGCACACAAATTCTAATGATCAAAAAAATAAACCTTTATCTTTCCAAAAGCTTCATAAGAGATGTGATAAAATACTGCATTTAAACTGCTGCTAACACTGACATGTCTGCATGAAATGTTTCCATGTAGCCGAAATGGCATGTTTTAATGACATAAACGTCCTTCGAAAAACAATAATCAAGATTTTTGTTGAATTCCTGAGTGTTTGAATGAATCTGATTCTAGTCTGTTATTGATTTCCTCCTGGATGTTATATAAAAAAAAGCTTTTTGATACATAATACAGCTGTTGAAAGTTTAGTGATCTTTTGGCATGTGTCAATTTAAGCCATTATACCTTGCAGACAGTTCGTAACTCCTAGACAAAAGCTAAATACTACTTTATCCAAAGTTCTTAGATGTGGCCATTGCTTGGATCAGAAACTCCCTTGTTTGGTCTAGAGGCAGATCTGAATGGGGACTGATCCAGCACAAAACAGTGCTGCCCAGATTCTGAAATCATATGAACAACAGACTTTCCCTGGAGTGAATAATTAAACAAATGAGCCTAATGTTCCCCGCTGAGTTGATTTTGGCTTATTAATTGTGTGTGTGATCCCGTGACCCATATTTCCCTGCAAAGAGCAGCCCCCTCGCCGGCAGCGTGTAGGGCTGCCTCCCTGGGCATGGGCTGCCTCCCGCTTTGTTCTCCACCACTGAACAAACACAGCGTTTCTGTTGTATTTAGTTTAACACCCCTATATAAGCAGGCTCAGGATTAGACCTTCTGTTTATAAGACTAGGTTTAAAACAAGTTTGTTTTCTCTGCTTAATCCAGATTAATAAGAGATTTGCATTTTGTGTCATTCTTCATTAGCTATAAAGCCCATTAGGACATATTGCTTGCTGTGTGATTGCACAGATCCTACAACAATGCTCTCTGATCATGAGCTCAGATAGAAGGACATTCTTTATAATTAAGCACAGCGGATCTTCTAATTGTTTTAATACGATGCCTCTGCTTTATCATACTCTTATATTCCGTTGACAGATTGGCTCTTTGTCTTCAGAGTTGTCAGCTGGATTTAACGTTGCTTTACTTCTAGAAACAGCAGACAGGGCAAGTGCAAGAATTTATCGGTCATCAATCATAATTGCCGATTTCAGAGAAAAAAATTATATCTATACACTGATATTACTCTTGATGTTTTATCACTTTTACATGAATATTTAAGTTCTTGTTCCCTGCTTTGCTTGAGTTTAGTAACAAGGTAACTCTCAGCAAGTTTTGACAAGATCCTATCTTTTTCTTGCGGGGCTGAACTGTGCTGTCACGGAATCTAATTGCAGATCTCCGAACATGGAGCTGAGATTATGCCCTAAGAAAGAGAAGGCAAATCTATTACCTTTTTAACACCAGAAAATAGTGTTCAAGTTCTTTTTTTCTTTTTCAGAAGAAATATGACCACATCAAGGAGAGTATTCCAAACTGGTTTGGACGTCTAAAATCCCAAAGATGGACTATCTATTAACTTGAATGTCACAGAACAAAACAGTTGTTCATGTTGCAGGTATGAAAGCCAGTCTTACTATTGAGAAGGAAACAAACTGTGTATAATTAGGAGTTTATATTTTTTTTTTCCCCACAGACTTTTGCAATACTAGTCCTTCATGGATTTTGACTGTTGCTTTCATTTTTGCTAAGTAGCCAGTTCAAGTTATGATGAGGACAGAAAGATGGGAAGGACATCTGTGATAGCTGAAGGAATTTTTTAATCAAAGAAAATCAACATTAAGCAAATACCCAGATTCAGCCTAGTTCAAAGAGCTAAAAAGGACTGTCACTGATTCTGCAATTCCAGCTACTGAATGCCAGATAGTCTGTGATCAATCATCTGGCCAACCTATTACTTCTTCCCAGCACAACGTACTAATACGTATTAAATCCGTACATTGTGCGAGTGTCATATTTCATCATCTGGGTAAGTCCAGGGATTGCCTGACCGCAGCAGCATACAGCACAGATGCTGGGGTAGTCTTTATGGCTAACGCAGTGCTGAAAATGAGCAGTCTCATGCAGTTTCATGACTGAGCCCATCAGCCTAATTTGTGGGAATCAGGACTCTCTCCTTCTTTATCTAGGTCCTGGCTGAACATCACTGCCAGCTTCATATCTTTCTCTCTATCCGGAAAGCTGTCTGTGATCCTCCTCAGCCATCTGTGCTTCATCCGTGATCTCACATGCAACTTTTCCTAGCTGCAGCCTCATTAACTTTCAATACCCACAGTCTAACACGCACTTACTTGAGGGCTTGAAAGGAGAGGTAGGGCAAGGTCATTTTCTGAATCTTGATTACATGGTTTAGTAGGAGCTGCCCAAGTCTGTTTGAACACAGTGGCCTTGAGCAAAAATTCCCTTCACTTATCTCAGCAGAGATCTACAGGTTATTTGCACTGTTGAGCAGTTAAGGGGGAAAAATATCAAACTTAAAGAATCAAACCTAAAAGCTTTTCATACAGATAACATTGAGAAGTACCTTTCTACAGTGAAGGAATAACAAGCAGAGGGCAGCATGCGGATGCAGACGAGTTTCTAACCAGAGGACATTTTCAATATTAATAATAAAATATGTTGTAAAATGAATGTTCCAGGACAAGAGGAGAAAATGCCCTCTGTCCTCCTAAATTAGATGTGCCCCTTTCTGCCCCTTGCCTCAGATGCTGGCAGATTGCACTCACGGCGTGAAGACTAGCCCGACAGCATTACGCATTGTAGGTTTATTTTGAGGATGCTTTCGGAAGCTGGAAAGGAAGAAACAACGTCACATTAAAGATAAGGCTTTAGTTCCTTCTGACTTAACAGTTCAAGTGGTAAGCTGGACATGCTGGTACCCAGAGGAGTTTTAGGAATAGCATGAACTAAACAAACAGCTCTTTCAGGGGGTTCTTTCACTTGATTGAAAATGCTGCGACTGTACGATAAACATCAGGCGATAGTTTCAAAAGTGAGATCATCCTCCGTGTGTATGAAGCACTCAGATGAGTTAGATTTTGCTATCACTGTTCCTTGTTAGGAGATGGATTTTGGCATCGCTGGTCCTACAGACATTGCCTCTGTGTTTAGCTCAGAGCTTGTGTAGTTCACCAGAGTAAAAGACTTCCCATGTGAATAGAATAGTTCCAAGTTTTGGGCCCAGAGTATATCAATATCAAAAGCTTTCTAATATTGAGTCCCTTCCCGAGCCGAGAAGCAAGACATGTCACCTTCTGCCCTAGGCAAGGGCTGCGGAGTGAAGAGCCTGCTGGAGAAGAGCCTCTTGGTTGTGACCATCTGGCACTGCCAACACCTCTAAGGGAACTGTTGGAGAAGTGCGACTGTTTTCCCTCTTTACCTAACACAGTTCAAAGAGACAGACAAACAACCTCGCTGCAGGCTTGTTGTTTTTTTTTCCTTTACCACTTAGCAGAAGTGCAAAGGACTGAGTTGAAAAGTAAAATCAACAGGCAAACTCCTTAGCTGACTGGTGTCAAGTGGCACAGCTCCAAGGATCAGGCCTACAAGCTTTAACCAGCAGAACAGGTTTCTATCCTTCTGGAGTACTTAGGGATCTTTCATGTTTCTTCAAGGAAAGAAAAATGGACATTTTATGAGTTGCAAGCCGCAAACTCAGGCTATGACCCAGGTAGAAGGCATTTCAAATGAGCAAAACAGAAAATAGCTTGCTGGCCCAAAGGCAACAGGATTCTTGTCACATTCAGCCCTCAAGCAGGAGATTTTAACTAAGAATCCTAGTAAGGAAATATTTTGCAAGTGTCCAAAAAGCCAGTGTTCAAAATGGACACCTGCAGCCCAAGAGAGACATTTAATTGCTCCCATAAGCATGGAATATGCATGAAATCTCTGTTTGCCTATGCATACAAATATTTACGATCAAATTTACATGCACATTGATGTACACAAGAGAGATGAGGTAAGACCAGTCTTTCCAACAAATTATCCAGAAAACTTAAAATATGCAATGTGTATCTGCATAGCATAGGAAGAAGCAGTATGCATCTGGTACAATGTCTTATTAGGTTCTATAGTAACCGTGCCCGTTCCAGGAAAATATCATGATTTTAGTGTGAAGAGTTAGAGGAAACTCCTGCTCTGTGTACACCAGGGGCCGCAAAGGCAAAAAATTAATAAATAAAAATATTTGGATGCATAAGGAATGGGATGAAAACTAATACAGAAAATATTACAATGGGTTTATGGGGATAGTTTATTTTTACTTTTACAATTCTCTGTCCATTTTTCATCTTTCCACTCCCCAAAGTATAAACCAAACATACAGCATGTTCAGAGATGGACCAAAAAATAGCAGAGGAATGTAAAACTTCCATTTGAAGAGAGGAAGAAAATATTATAGGTGTTTATTTTACAGAAGAAGTGAAAAAAATGAAGAAGATAGAACTATTTAAAACAATGAATGCTGTAAAAAGGAAAAATATTAATGTCTGTGTAGTTGTCTTATAATGCAAGCTTTCAAGAAAATTGAAAATAGTGAAATTCCAAAATGATGAAGGGGATGGCTTTGAAAATACATATTTAGCCTATGGAATTCATTGCTGTGAGACCGTGGTGAGGTCAAGTATATGATGGCATTCAAGAAAAGAGGAAGTATTTATACTGGTAAGAACATATGAATTTAGAAAAGTGTATTTAAGAGGAGTATTTAAAACTTAAACTTTTGTGGAGTATACAAAATCATCTGCTAAATAGTGTTTATCATTAAAATTGTATGCACAAATTATCTTGCAATTTCTTATGCGGAAAACTCTTGCTCTGCACCCTGAGGTAGGCGATACTGGTTACTAAGACTAATAGTCTCCTGATCCAATTGTCTCCAGAATTTGCTTATGAACTTATGTTTACAAAATTAGTAACAATTAATTTTGCAAGGAGGATGTTTATGTCAGCACGGGACTCTTTACGTCAAAATAAATAATGCTGGATTATCTGCAGTCACTTCATATGTTTATAAAAGTTGATACAAACACTCCCCCGTGTTTTCTTCAAGCCACAAATATTTATTCTTGGTCCAAGCTTGGAATACACTTGCTGGATGTGTACACACTGACTGGGGAAAATATATTTTAAGTAGTATCTTAATTAGCAGATAACTAACTTAAGGTGCAAAAGCCCAACTACGAAGACAAATTTTAAATGCCGTAGAAGCTCATTTTGTTGACAAAAGGATTGATAAACTGCCAAGCACACCTTCAATCATTTGTGGTTTTTTTTCCCATAAACTCTCTTCCCCTTGAAACATATTTATTTTAAGCTTCCTAGTTTCTAGACCAGTTTGCATCAAATGAGCATCCACAATGCAAAGTGGACACCCAAAACGCAAAATGACAAACTATTTTTTCTTCTCCAGAGTTTAGTTTATACAAGTCACCAAGGCAAAACTCAGCACTACGTTATGAGATACAAAGTGACGTGGTAACAATTACTTAATCCATGGGTTGATGTTGATGGTAAGATACAAATTAAAGTAAATTTCAGACACTCAGATTTCAAAATAAA
Source organism: Tauraco erythrolophus (assembly GCF_009769465.1). NCBI lineage: Eukaryota > Metazoa > Chordata > Aves > Musophagiformes > Musophagidae > Tauraco > Tauraco erythrolophus. The sequence goes on from NC_141467.1 coordinate 29,856,832, forward strand.
GTGTGCTGTTTCCCTCATGGAAAGGCCATTCTTACTTATATTAGAAAAGACATTAAAAAATGAACTGGGTCTTGACGGTTTTTCAGAAGTCGTCAGTTACGGTCCTGTGTCAGCAAATGGCCACCATGTTCCCAGCTGTTGACTGTTAAACGTCTGTACTGCTGGTGTCCAGTCTGGTATTTGTTTCTATTAAACTGAAAAAAAAGTTCATCACGGCTTCAGCACGTCTGTAAGCAGGTTACTCCATGCCCATTTCCTTCTTCTTGTTACTCCTTTAAGGATAGAAGCTTTCTGTACAAATGTGTGTGAAACACGAGCTTTTTGGCTTAGAAGAAAATTAAAGAGCGAGCAGTGGCATGAATTCCATCTGAAAATATAATTTGCTGGCTAAGTAATGTAAGCCTTGCTAGTCCTCACATCACTAACCCACATACAGCAGTAGATGTAATCCAAGGCAGTGTCTTCCCATTTTCCAAGAAAGACTGATTAGCTGAGTTTTATGGTAAGATCTCATACTAGCAAGATATCATTATCTTTGATAAAATCAATGTCAATTTCTATTAAAATCCAAATGTCAAAGAATAAGCAGCATCTTGCCAACCATTCTCACTGCTGCTTGTGGTTTTTTTTTTCAGTTCACGCACTCTTTTACAATGGTGAAGAAGGATTGTGCTTCATTCTTTATCCCACTGAAATGAAATTATCAACTCCCATTGCCGAGCCAAACAAAAAAATCACTTTGAACAATGTTTACAGCTGACTACTGAGCCGGGAATTACTGAAATTTTTGGGAGGACCTTACAGAATTTGCCATACCAGGACAGAAAACTAGTCCATCGTAGTCTCATTTTGCTTCTGGAAATAGCCTTTGCCTCACATCCTCTCTGAAGACAAAGTTCAGCAAACCCCTGCAACGACTATGCTGTCATCCATTAGTGCACAGTGTGCATCACAGAATGAGGAGGAAAATGAAGAGAGAGGAGCTCTGTCTACACCCTTCCCTAAAATGAACTTCTCAAAATGGACCAAATGAATTTTCAGCTCAAAAGCCAGACTGCGTTAGAACAGAGGCTAGTATATTTTCATTAAAATCAAAGTGAGGAATCCAGAACAGAACAGAAAATGCTTGTAACCAGTTCCTCCTGCCATGTTCTTGCAGTGTGGAATCAGACCTCGCTTCCAGTTTTATTTGCAGTCAATTCAGTAACTTCCAGTTGCACCAAGCTGTGCAGCCTCCCCTCTGCTCCCTAGCAGGTATTTTTTCCAGCGCTTCTGTGACCTAACTCAGCAACCTCTCTGTCTGAGCATGATCTGCAGACTCTGGAGTCTCTCTCTCCTGTGACCCTCACTCTCTGCCTTGCCATACTCTTCAAGCTGTGCAACCTCCTCCCCCTCATCCTAATCAGCCACTCCCAGGAAAGGAGCAACATTCACATCCCCTGGAAGAATTCACTCAGCTTCTTGTTTTTTAAAGGCGGATAATGAAAAATGGACAGAAAATCTATAGAAGACACACCACAGTGATGAAAGGAGGACTTTGATTTGAAGCCTGAATTTTTGTCTGGTTTTAATGACCAGTTCTGGAGAACAAGTCATTGTTTCAAAAATCATATATGGTTACGGCCCTGTAACATTACAAATGGTAAAAGATCCCGCAAGCAGAAATAGCTCTTAAGTGGTGCTTGATTTCTCCTGTTGTCTCACACCTATGTCTTTTGACACTTTAGACATGTTTGTGGCCTCACTGGCATCCATGGGCTTGAGAGCTTGAACTGGAATTTGATAAAGCATGCATGGTCCTTGGTTGGAGGTTTGATGTGTGGGTTACGAAGAGTAAACAGCAGGAAGCATTCCCTTTAGAATCACAAAAAAACGGCTCTGCACATGGATATACATACTTAACACAGATGCAGGATAGAGTATTTTCAGAACAAATTTTACTTTACAACTTCATGTGTTACATGTCATTTCTTTCTGAGAAAGAATCAGACTGAGTAGCAGAGAAGGTCGGTTTCTGCAAGCTCACGCCCTCACTTGCTGATGCACTTAAAGTGACTGAAGCCAGCGGCTTGAGGACTCAGGCGAGGGGATCTCACGATTAAGGCCAGTAGAAGCTGCCACGGTAAAATTCCAGTGCAACATAAAAGTCACTCCCAGCAACTTCTTTGGAGTCTCTCTGCATGTGCTTCTTCCTCCGGGGCGCAGCCTGGTGCTAGCTGCGGAACATCCATCCAGCCTAAGCTGAGGTCACTGTCAGCTGCGCTTTTAACACGTAGCGTTCTTGGAGGTTTCAAGATCTGGTTGTAGACAGCTTGGACTTGGACAGCCAAGAGCGGTGGTTACTTTTGACTTCATCTCCATTTTGTCTGATAACACTCCATCCATAAAATGGGGGTAAAATGACTTCCTCCCTGCAGAGGAGTGCTGTGAAAATAAATTAATAAATCGTTGTGAAGCATTCATCTTCTAGTACTGAGCACTGGAGGAAATCTCCTGAGGAAATGAGTTCTGTCATCAGAACAGGGTTTAAGTAGCATGCAATGGATAAGGCAGGAAGAGGCCTTGAGCATTAAACACTGAAGGTGAAATAAAATATCCGTGTGCATGAATTAAGCCCCCTCGCCTGTGTGCCAAAGGAGGTAGGAGTCCTGTGAGAGACTGCAAGTGCGTTGTGTAACCAAGGACTATGAAATGTTCAATGTGCACATCATAGAAACCTCACTTTTCCGCCCTCTCTCTACTGGTTACATCTTCCAGACCTGACTGCCTTGGAGTAGAACTTGCACGGAAAAAGGAGAACTCTGTAGGACCACCACCAGAACATCTATCAGATTACTTCCTGGGATGGTATGATCTATGGAAAAATAAAGGGCTTGGTTTTTACGGATTTGTGCAGGATCTTTGGACGTCAAGTGATTTTGGAATTGTGTACCTCTAACTCGTCTTCAACATCAATATACAGTATTAGCCAGTAGCAGTAGTATACAGTATTACTTCATATACGGTATGAACCAGGCACAACAGGAGAACAATTTTCAGTAGCAATCTACTGAATTCGAATGTGTGATGCCACAATTAAAGCTTGATTCCAGCCTCTGACAATCTTCAGTGCCATTACAAGTCCTTACCTCCCAAAGAAAAAGCTTCCCGTTAAGGCGGGCTTTACTATTCTTTGCGGAAGATGTTTTCTATGATCTGGTAATATGACACCCAATTCAGTTCCCATGGCAATTGGTAAAAAAAACACTTCTGTGAAAAAAAAAAATCGTATTAGAATTGTATCCCTGAGCTGCTGGCTCCTCAGTGTCCCCATCTGTGGGCCGGGAAGAAGCGTGCAATGTTTAACAGTAGCAAAGCGCTTTGAGATCCCTGGATGAAGAAGGCTGGAATCCACAGTATTATTCTTGGTCTTGTGACAGACTGGATTTCGCTTACGCGCTGTTATTTTGAGAAGTGTGTAATGTTATTTGCCTGTCCACGCTAACAGTGACCATAAATCACTCTCCACACTTCACTCCGAGAGCTAAGTGTTATTTACAGATTATGGTGTGGATAAGGCTGAAATACTGTTCCCATCTCTGCAATAAAGGATCTGTCAGCGCTTTCATTACCATACTTTAATTCCAGTGGTTTGCAAGACCATTTTGATTACCATTACCAAACGGACCGCTATTTTTCAGCTTTATTAATGTTAAGTGAATAAATCATGGAAGTTAAAATTGCTTTTGTTCTCCCATAACTAAAATTGGCTTGAAGTTGAAAAATGAAATTTGGAAAGCAGTTCAATTTGTCTGAAAGAGAGAGATAAAGAAGTTAAGGGACTGGCTACTTCACCTGCTCGCACTGCAATCTCATCATCATGCATCTAGATCTACATTGACATGGTGATATACTGGAAAAACTAATATTCCCGTGGAGCTATTTCAATTGCTCGGATACCTAGGATCATTTTTTAAAACTGCTTAAACACATATTTACGTTGTGTCTGGGTGGTCCTTGGGTTGAAGAATATGCTTTCAATAACTTTCCATCATACATATATTTTTTTATTTTTAATAAAAAAGAGGAAATTAAAGACAAAAAACTATGTTATTTTAACATTCAGGTTTCAACAATAATAAAATTCAAATTTAAGCTTGACACACCATCTTAACTCATTCAACGATGTATTTTTAAGAAATGCCAACAAGGGGATGAGTTAGAAGAATAAATCAGCCCTAAATGAAAACTCCTAAGTTATGTTTCATTCCTGAAAAATGTGTGCACGTGAAGGATTTCCCCCTGATATTTTTGTAAAAAGAACTTGGGAGCTTAAAACTGTGAACTTGATCGTGCGCAGGCTTTGTTTTTTGGAAAGGGTTTGTGAGATGGACTCGGGGGCCCCAAGGTCAACGAGTAACACAGCCCATCTCAGTTGCCTGCCCTGGGAAGGGGGCTCACTCATCCGTGATGTCACGGAAGGCAGCAGGACCACAGCTCGGACTTTGCTGAGGGTTCCCCAGAGCTCCTGAACACCGATTTCATTCAGCATGACTGAAGAAAATGCTGTCTCTGAGGAGGCCTTACCTTCTGTGATGAGGAATGGGGTGAGACGACCACATACGCTGTTCTTGTTGTGTCTCTGATGGTCTTTCCAGATGCAATGCCCGCGTACCTCTGACAGGCAGCACATGGCTCTTCGTTTGCTTTTACCGTGTGTGTCAAGGTCTTTCAAAAGACGCCATCTGTGTTCAGGTGAAAGGCTGTAGCGGGACAGCAGGAAGGCAAGTCGCCTCCCTTGTTTTAGCTGCTGCACTGAATAAATAAAACCTTGCAGGAGAGGAGAGGAGACGAGAGGAGAGAGTGCTTTCCTGCAGGCTGCGAAGCAGGCAGAGTGTGGGGGAAGGACTTTTCAAAGGACAAGGGACAGCTTTGCAGCAGGAGCAGGAACTGGTGACTGTTTGGAAGAGGAGAGAACAAACTATGCAGAGCCCTGGCTCAGGTTGCTGGAAAGAGACCATAGGTTCAGAATCACAGAATCATACAGAATGACAGAATCATACAATCATAGAATCATTTGGTTGGAAGAGACCCTCAATCAAGATGATCGAGTTCAACCATTCACCCTGCACTGTCAGGGTCCCTAAACCATGTTCCTCAACACCAAATCCACATGGTTTTTAAACACTTCCAGGGATTGGGGACTCCTCTACCACCTCCCTGGGCAGCCTGCTCCAATACTTCACAAAGGCACCTGAAGAATACGTAGAAAGGCGGTAAACCATTCAAATATGGAATTTAGATGCGTATCTCTCCCTCTACACACACACGAACGCATCCACACCGACCTTGTAATGTTATTCTGTTTTATCCAGCAGATCTGCATTTTCTCTTTACACCTGTGTTGATGTAATTCAAATTCAAATAAAATCCAGCTTCTCAAATTCAGAGGTCTATAGTGGTTTGGAGATGTTTAGAATTGGGAAAAAAGTATAGGTAGATGTACCTCAAAGCTCTGGCTGACTCAGGATCCTTTCATGTTTGTATTGCTCTACTTTCTTTCTGCAGCCTGGCCATAAAATGTATCTCCACCGGCCACCTTGTATTTGGAAATCCAGTTGAAGATCATAACACACAATGCCTAATTCTTCTTTATGGGATTTAGAGTCTGCGGCTAGACATTTTGATGTTGATCCTTGGAGTCATCCAACCTCTGTTGGCTCCAAGGATTGCAGTCATCCTGGTTTTGTTTTCTGGTATTGGAGGAAAGACAGCAGATGCTGTCACATAGACTCTATACAAAATCTTGTCTTCCATGATTTATTTAAAACTGCCCCCCAAGTATTATTGCCTCTGAAAGGAGACAAGTACCATGTATTAATTCAGCAAAAGTCAGGATTAATCCAATGAATAGCAAGAACAGCAATCATGCCACCTCATATGGATCACTGATTAGCAGCAAATGTACAAATTCGTTTTACAAAAATGGAAGTTTAGTATAAATGGCAATTAAGTAAATTATGATTAAGAAAACCAAGATATCCTGTTTAATCTTAACTTTACATGGTGACAAAAATATACAATGTAAATAAGCAGACATATGCAGCAATTCTGTTTTCTCTAGAAACTAAATTGTTGGTACTAAAGCAGATACAAAAACATATTTCTTTGTAAAATACGAATTTGAGATTGCTTAGATACAAAACTCAAAATCAGGACTTCACTATGTGTAACTTCCGATGGTGTATGAGAATCACAACTGAGAGGTGGTGACGAGAAATGGGGTGAGACAACCCATAGGCCCTTTTTCTTGTCCAAGATAAAAGAAAAGAAAAAAAGAAGTGGATGAAACATCACCAGTGAAATATCTGAAATGGCAAGACAGCTTCTGAAATCCTTCTTGACTTTAGCAGTCTTCGTGCTAGATGCTCTTTTCTGAAAATATGCATAACTGCTGGCAAAACCGAATCATGACAAGTTAGTCCCGAGAATAACAGAAACAGCTCAGACCACGTGTGGACAGAAATCCCCTTTTGTCCCAGTGCTGACAAATACTCCCAAACCAGTAATCATTTTGGGAGGAAACAGTTGCTTCATGCGAACGCTATGATCTGGAGGTCATGCTTTCTTGCTTGAGACACATTTATGTGATAAATCCCCTCTGTTTCTCACAGCACTACAGCTCTTGTCCCACAGCCCTCTCTGCGAAGGAGAAAGGATAGGCAGTCATGAGTCACGGCATAAAGTGTGATGCATCCTCTTGGGCAGATGCTCATCTTGGGGAACTGTAGCCGTTCCCCCAGGAGAGCGAGACCCTTTGTTCTCGTTATTTCACCTGTAATTTATTTCATGGTCCTTCTCCTGCACCCCATGCCCCTGAGACCAGGGCACGTGCATCCTCCATCCCTGCGGCACCGATTCAACTTGAAGAGCGCAACGCCGTGCTCTGCGCCTGCGCTGGGTGCTTGGTGCTCCGTCCTCGTCTTCCCCCGGGAAGAAGGAAAGCACAGGCCTAAGGCAGGAGGGCAGCCGAGCTGTGAAGCCAGGCAGCTCCCGGCATGTCTCCTGCCCAGGCTGGAGAGGCCACCGGGGTCGTTCCCTCTGGGAAGCCGGACGAACCCCGGGTGCGTACAACCCTGATGGCAAAGAGGGTTTTCTACAAATACAGAGAAACCCACGGAATGGTCTTGGCCGAACACCCAGGTTTCAGGTCAGTTTCTAATTTTTTTTCTCCCCAAGCAAAAATCTTCCTTTTTTTTTAACTGGATTAATACTATACTAAAGATGTAGGACATTCGGGACGTTTGTGGCAGCAAGGCCGAGCTTAGTGCCAGCGTGCTTCCGACGGGAGAGGGCCCCGCACCCCTGGGCGCTGCGAGGGGCCGACTGCCCGCGCCGCGCGCCCCGCGGCCCCGTCCCTCACGGCGGGGACCACTCCTCCCGCGCCCCCTCTTCACCCGCTCCCCCAACAAGGCCCTGGCGGGGCGCGGTGCCCGAGGCCGGCAGTGCCCGCGCCGGCGGCAGCCGCTGTTCCGCCCCAAGGCGAAGGTCTCTCGGCCCCGAGGCAGAGCGGGAGGGCTGCGGGGGGAGGGTCGGGTCCCTCCCCTCCCTCTCCCCTGCCGCAGCAGGAGAGACTAACGGCCCCGCTCGCCTTCCCTTCCCTCTCCACCCGGCCCGGCGGAGGCGGGGGATCCCGGGCGGAATCTCCTTCCCGCCCGCCGCGGGGAGGTCTCAGGAGGAGGAGGAGGAGGGGGGAGCCGCCTGGGCGCCCTTAGGGGGCGGTGCCGCTGCCGGCCGCGGGGGGGCGCCGGCCGCCCTCTGCCCGGCGCTGCTGCGGAGCCGCCTGCGCCCGGCGCGGCAGTCCCGCTGCCCGCTCGGCGCGCAGCGGGTGGGCAAGGGGGAGCTGCTGCCGCTGCTGCTCCGCCCGCGCCCCGCGGCTCCGGCGCCGTCTCCGTTCTCGGCCTGAAGCGCGCCCGCTCTCGTGGATCCCGGCGGGGAAGGGGCCATGGGCCGCCTCCCTGAGGCGCAGCGGCTGTGAGGCGGCCGGCGCTCGCTCGGGGAGCCAGCCGGGAGGCTGCTGGCCGGCCGGCCGGCCATCCCTCGCCGGGGAGGCTGTGCGGTCGGGAGGGGAGTGCCGCGCTCCGCCGGCGGCGGGCACGCTCGCAGCGCCTCGCTGTCGGTGACTTGGGGGGTGCCCGCTCCACCGGCCGCGGCGGTGGATGGATGCGCCATGGCCACGCTGGTGTGCCGGGTGCAGCTGCTGGATGACACCGACCCCTTCAACAGCACCAACTTCCCCGAGCCCACCCGGCCGCCGCTGTACACCTTCCGGGAGGACATCCCGCTCGCCACCCAGCTGGCCGGCGTGCACCGCCTCCTCCGCGCCCCGCAGAAGGTACCGGGGGCGGCTGGGCGGGGGTCCGGGGGGACACCGGGCGAAGGGCAGCGGCCTCGCCGCAGGAGCCCGGCCGCGGGGAAGACGGGCCGAAAGGCGGCGGCCGGCCCCGGCCCGGGCTCCGCGCCCGGCGGGGCTGTGCGGGGAGGGCGCCCGGCGGAGGGGCTGCCCCGGCTCCCGTGCCCCGCCGGCGCGATCCCTAGCCTCGGCGGTGTAAATATTTCCTCGGGTCCTGGGGAGAGGCCCGGGGGGACGCCGGAGGGGCTCCCCTGCTGCTCTCCTGTGTTCCCAAACGCCTCCAAGGGCAGCTGCCTCCTCTGCGCTGTCTGTAGCTGCTGTACGTTTCCTCAAGAGAAAAAATTCCCCAGCACCAAACCAGAGCCCTGGGTGGGTATCAAATACTACGTGCCTGTACCTTGCTAGCGTTGTCTGAACCATCTGGGGGTCTTTTTACTAGGGCGTGTAGTGACAGGACAAGGGGCAATGGTTTAAACTGAAAGAGGGGAGATTTACATTGGATATAAGGAACAATTTTTTTTACAATGAGGATGGTGAGACACTGGAACAAGTTGCCCAGAGAAGTTGTAGATGCCCCATCCCTGGAAGTGTTCAAGACCAGGTTGGATGAGGCTTTGAGCAACCTGGTGTAGTGGAAGATGTCCCTGCCCATGGCAGGGGGCTTGGAACTAGACGATCTTTGAGGTCCCTTCCAACCCTAACCATTCTATGATTCTGTGGCTCTATATTGAGGAATAACGTGTTGTTTAAGGACAGCCAAACTGCCAGGAGCACGGTCATGCAGGCAGGATCCGAGCTTTGCTGTGGTAAGGTTTAATGAGCTAGGCAGTTACAGCAAGGGCTTTGGTAAAAATAGCAGTGTGTCTGCTGCCCTTCAAGCCATTGGTACTACTAGTGCCTCTTGCGAAGAGCTGCAGCGTGTTTCTGCCATGGCCTTTGCCAAATCTTACCTATCTCTCCTTGCATACTTCTTCTAATACGTATGCTGGCATCTGTAGTTCTGCCCTTGAAGTCAGGCACCCGGGCATGATCCTTGAATTTTCAGTTCTCAAAGCAATGCCATTGATTGACATAATAATAATATCCTTTCATTATTATCTTATATCTGCACATAAGCTCTGCAGAGTTCACTGCAGAAAAAGGGAAAAATGCCCACTTCTTTTTTCTTCCCAGAAGAAAACAAAGTAAAAGTTGTAAAACTTTTATTCGCTCTCTGATGAAGTGGGAGGAAAATACTCTCTTAACATCACTTCTTGTTTTGTATCTTGCTCTCGCAAGCTTGCGGGAAGATGACAAAGGGCTGTGTGTACCCTCAGATTTAAGGATATTCAAAACCCCATAAAAGTATTTCAGAGAAAAGCTCTTGGAGCAGACAGAAGTTTTGCATTTGTAGAACCGTTTCTCGCATAATAGTTGCCAAGGATACAGCATCCAGTGAACAGAGCTCTGCCTAACACACAAAACACTTGGAAGCTCTTGGTGTGCTGGGTCAATTCTGTTTTCATGTGCTCAGTCGTCCCCAATTCAGAGGCTGGTCCCATTGTTTTCAAGGGAGGCTTTTTTTGGAGTCAGAGCTAATTAAAAGAAGGGCAGCACGGATTCTGACACCTAATGAAGTAAATAAAAAGATGGTTTGAAGTGTGTTTTTACAGTTAATTCAACCTTGTTTTCAAGGGTATTCCATTGTGTTGTTTTGCTTTTACTTTCCTTTGAATACCGTCCTGGCGGTTTTTTTGTAACCCCGTACTAACCCAAAGAAAACCAGGGCTCAGTGTCTTAGGAGCCATCCAAAACCCATGGTCTCTTCTATACGTTTCACTCCTGCCCAGTGTTTCAGCGTGCAGCGTGTCTCAGAAGTTTGTTTAATGTTTGGAAACTGGACTTAACAGCCTTTGAATGAAAGATGGCTTAAGACTCTACAGGTGCTGTAAACCCAGCTGCTCAAGGATAGCTACTCTGCTAAAGGCAGGTCCTGTCCCAGTGACTTGTTAATCGGAGGTTCTGTCTCTTACAAACGTTTTGTTTCTGTTGTTTTAATGATGTGGGCAGGCTCATAGAAATCTGCTTACATAGTTACTGTTACCTTTGTGTTTGCAGGACCTATTTCTAGAGTCCTTAATTATGTCTCTTGGCCTTCTCTTAGCTTCTACAAAGAAAAAAAAAAAAAGGTTGATTACGCTTGTTTACCTTTGCTAGTTATACAGAAAGTTTAGTTCTTTGTGTGCACTTGCAGTTTGTGCAAACTTTCTGTGTTTGACGTTACATCTTTGTGTGTGTAGTGCCACTTTTTAAGGACAGGCTTTCCTTTTTCGGAGGTGGGAACAGTCTTTCTGCAGCTTTTCCTCAAGACTGTAGTCACCTGGTCTCTAGAAGATCACCACATCAGTTGACCAAGAAGGATTTTCCTCCGTTTCTCCCAGAGATCAGGACAAACTATGTGATCTCGTAGGAATGCAGCTGTCAAAGCAGAGCGTAGGTTGAAATTCAGGTGTCAGTTCATGTTGACACATTTGAGCCTTGGTTGATGAATTACTTTGAAAATTAGTGAGCTAATGGATTGATGGTCCATTTAGTACCCTGATGGTGACTAGAGCAAAATACCTTGAAACAGATGTAGGAGTTTATAATTCAAATACTAGTGCTGATGTCTAAATCATTCCTGAAATCTTCTAAACTGTTGACCTTTTGGCCAGCAAGTTTGAATGATCAATGCTAGTTTTCTTTCATCAGTTTTTAAGTTACGATCTTTTGAATATTGACTCATGCTCTGAAGGGAGGTGCTAACTTGCTGCCTTCAAATCACCCACTGGTTTGTACATTGCTGCATAGGGAGCGTACAGCTGTGGGATATACTTGTGGGAGCGAAGTCAACAGCGGGAATCCAGCTCACTTCAGTGGGTGTCACGTTTTTGCCATTGCTGAGTTGAAATTTGTAGTGATGACAGTATTTTTGCTAATAAAATAACTTGTATATTGCAGGTCAGTGTAAGTTAAACATTATAAATAATTGTTAAGAAGACCATTTAAAACTCAAACGAAGAAGGCTTTGACATTCTGACCTGTCATAGTATGTCGTTACTAGCTTTTTTGTAACCAAGGAATGTTATAGTTTGACTCCAAAGGGCAGCATTTCTTTAGGCCAGTTCTTTAGAGGTACAACTCTTGATTTCATACGCTGGTTTTACTGCTGCATCTCTTTAAACTTACAAGTATACTTGAGTCTGGATACGAGTCTAGATTTGTAAAGTGTCTTCTGAGTGGCAGTGTTTGTAGATCGTCGTGGAGGAGCCCAGTGAAGTTAGGTGACTGAGTTCCATCAACACTGACTAGGATAGGCTTTACCGCCCTGAATGCGTCAAGTATCTGGATGAGACGGAGCACCTAAACCAGTTGATAGAGAAAACTGAGAAGAAAGGTATCTGCACTCCTTTCACTCAGAATTGGGGGCCTAATTGTAACATTGTCCCTCACCCTTTCCCCGCCCCACTTCTCACTGCGCGCACACCTTTCCCTACAACCGTATCTCTGGATGAAGCAGCTTACTGTACCCTGGGTTGTGCTCAGTTCTGCCTTGGGAGTGCATCAGGCATGCCTGGAGCAGGGCACTGCCATCAGGAACGCTTGCCTTGGGTATCCCCTGTGGTTTCAGGTGCCTTGGTGCTCGATGGTGATGCACCATCTTAGTTGCTGATGCAATGAAGTACCACAAATTCTGTTATGGTACTTCTAGCCACATCCACATCCGCAAATTCTTGCAGAGTAATTAAGCCATGTTGCAGAGCTTTTGTGGGTTGCTTAAACGGATTTGACTGCCTGAGGTGCCATTTTGGATTTAGCTTTTTTACTGCTTTGTTTCTGAAGATATTAGATCTCTCTTACTGTCTGTTGTATGAACAAGAACTTGATCTAGTCTGGACTCTGAATTCAGATGTCCCTTTTGCCCATTTCTGTGAGCCTTGGGAAAATTCAGAACTGGATCTAAATTTGTGGCTCAGGCCTGGTGCCAATAATGCTCTTTGAATCTAATTTGGTACTTTGGGTTTGTTGGTTTTGAATTGCTTTGAGTTACTTGATACTTACGACTTGCTGACACAGGGTCGTTCAGGAGAGTGGATATATATACATGCCCGATGTCAAGTGGTGTGCTTTTTTTAGAGATCATCTTCATTATAACTTATTCATATAATTACAGCACGCTGAGTATGTTGCCATATTCTGTTTTCACATCTCACAGTACTGTTCAGTGTTGGGGCAGCTCTGTAATAATGTTTACAAGAATATAGGAAGTCACACTGTCTAATTTATCAAGAAAATGTATTTGAAATACTTTGTGTAATAATGGAAACCCAAAAAATCTCACAGTGCATATGGTGTGCTGGTGGTCATAGTGGGAAGGGGAGATACAGTGCTATAAGGATAGTGGTTTTGACCTCCTGTTCCCTCTGAGAAAACTGGAGGCTACTTCTGTGTTTAAATCTCTTCCAAGAATTTGTAATTAGGAACAGTGTCATTCAAAAAACAGTGGTATAAGCAAATAAATCCAGCGAGCACTAGAGGGATTTGGGAGTTTCATTCATAAAGAGACCATCCAGATTTCCGTCTTCAGCTGCTGTGATTTAGCCCTAGATTAAAGCCAGGGCCGGCTCTGGGGCATGGTGTGATGTAAACTGATCGCAGGGGCTGTTCCACTGGGTTGTGTCCTGGCATGGAACTCCACTCTGGCACTGAACTCAGTGCCAGGCTATATCCTGGTGTCAACCTCAGGTTTCCTGAGAACAGAAAACCTACCAACTGGCTCCTTTTCCCCGGGTTTCCTTGAAGCACAGTGGCATTAAGAAATGCCTTAGTGCACAGAGGCTGGGCGAAAGCAGAAGAAGAGAGGATGGTTTGGATCCTGATCCTGCTGGAGGTAGCGATAAATAGAGCAGCTGTTCTCTGAAGAGAGCATTTTTGGGTTGGTCGTTATACTCTTCATGGGAGCTGAAGAATAGAAGACAGAAAGTGGAATATCATCACTATCCCAGGGAAAATGAACCCACAGGCAGGGGAAACTGGCTGATACCTTCTGCAGGTGTCGCTGCTGAGGACTGGGGAATATTTTAGTTGAGGGCTGTCAAGATGCCTAGGTCTTTCATATTCTCCCTGAGGCAGGCGGACATCAGCCCTTTCTCATACTTGGAGAGAAGAGGGCATTTAATACAACGGTTATTTCCAGCAGGTTTCTGAAGTTTTCTGGATCTAGCCAAGTATTTCTGGAGTTGATAAAGTCTCGTGCTTCAAGAGATTGATCCTGTGGTGGTCGTGTGTGCTTGAATTTTCTAGGAAAGTATTTATGAGGGCGCAGGGGGTAGGATCCATCTCTGTCTTCTGACTTGAAACTACAAGCTGCATCGGAGTCCTGTGTGAAACACACTCTTCTGGGGGAGTATAAACACCCACTCAAAAGCACAACTGTGAAAAGCTGCCCAGTCTCTGGCTGCTTATTGTCTTCTGCGGTGTAGGCCTTCAAAGGAGCAGAGATACCCCTACAGCAGATACAAAGTAACTGTCAAATGCTGGGCTTTATCTTCGGCATTTTAACGTAAGAGGTCTTTGAAGTTCTTGCAAGGTTCTTCTGACAAGTTACAGTTCGAACAAGTTATAGTTCGGTTCACTTGTTTGATCTAGGCTTAAAAGCGGTATTGTAAAAGCCGGGGAGCAGACCTATTCCAGAGATCTAATTCCTGAATTTGGCACTTCTCTCTTGCAAGTCACTCTGTTTGGCTGCTCAGAGCTCAAGAGTCTTTGTAGAACTCAGTGTCAAGAATGACGGAAGCAAGTGTGCTGGTAGTTTTTAGGGTTACTGCTAAATTTTGAAATCACAAATTGGTCAGATGCAGCCTCTGGAAACTTGCATCACCATGTGTTTCCTAGAGGTTTGTAATCAAACGAAGGAGATGAATAGGAAGAAGTTAGACTTTGCTGCTGTTATACCCCAAGTCTTGTACTTGCTGTTACAAACTTTGATGTTTTCTTTCAAAACCAGTTGTAGATACCTCCTTCCTTCCAAATTCTTCCAAAATTGTTGTATGAAGATTGCTATTGGCTTCAGTTAGCAAGAGACTAAGACGACTTCAGTCCGTATCTATGTTGGTGGAGGAATGGTCAGAGAAAGATGTGAGACCTGGCATGTTGCAATCTCCTCCTCTTCTTATGTTGTCCCAAATAGGAACAAAAGTTGTGAAAACTTTCAGGAAGAGTTTTCTCTTTCCAGTGCATGCACAGCCAGTAATTGGGGTTTAAATTAGGGTTCTTTTTCTTTCTGTCTGATCTCACTGGGTTGTGAGGATGAGTATTACAACCCTGGTGCAACCTTATGCAAGGCAGTCGGGCTGTAAGTCGCCCATCCATCACGTTCTCACCTGTGACAACGCTACTTGGTTTTACAGTCTGCCACTTTGACCAGAATTCAGCCGGGACAAGTTGGTACCTCTACTTTTTCAAAAAGTGTCATGTATTTTTTCCGGTGACCCTGAGTGGTGTGGGCTGGGGCTGTATGTCGTTTTTGGTAAACAGTGCTTCAGTAGGCTGTACCCGTGTGCTAAGATATTACTTTATTACCAGCTCAGAGGAAAGAGTGCCAGCTACTACACCCCTGTCATCACTTTCCACACCACCTGGATTGCATTATATTAATATAAACTTTATATTGTATTCCAGTTATTAATAAGACAGCAAGGAATGTTGTTACATATTTTTAGCAGAGGAGCAAGTTGGGACGAAAGTAGCAGTGAGCTCTCTGGTAGGCCAAGCTACCTAGAAACATCTGCAACCATCTGGCATACGAAACTAGTGAAGTAAAGGTGAGTGAGACTTGAAAGTTCACTTTCCACATGTCATCAGCTTAACACATATATCTTAAAAAAATGCATTGCAGTTTCCAATTCCAAACACTGAAAAAGAAGTAATTCTGTCATTCCCAGCATTTTAAGAATGCTTAAAAAAAAAAAAAAAGGCTTAGACCTTTTCTTTTCCTTTACTTTCAGTATTACTAATTTACTTTAGTAGTCATACTTCTAAACTGACCCTCTAAACTGACCCTCTATCCATTTTGTGAGTAGGATATTTATTTGAATTATATGGAATATAATTATATTATATTATTATTGAATTATATGGATTTGAATCATGGAAAATTGCTACTTTGCCTAGTCACTATTGCTAAAGAAGAGCAATGCATTATTATTAATCTTTTGGTCATATTGGTTATCATTTTGCATGATAGTGCTCAGTAGCTGAATGGCAAAGAGTGGAGAGACTGGAAAAGTAGCTTCATCTCCTCTTAGTCATAGTTCTAGAGTGATTTTTAAGGCAAAGTGTATATACTTGAAAAAGTGAGACTTGGACAGTGTTGCCTTGTGGGTTACTAACAGTTAAACTCTTGATATCAGGAAGATGAGAAAAACCTGCATAAATAAACAAGTTGTAATACAAAGTCAAGTCAGCTGTGTGTGATTAGAGCATTGGAGAGGTGTGTATTGTTTGAAGCTTTATGGTCATCAGTGAAAAATAGTAAGCTGTATGTTGTGCTTTGTGTAGGTAAACCAGTTATACCGCTTTGAGTCTATTGATACAGATAAACAGAAGTTTCCTCTTGTACATAGCATGCATAATTATTTTGGAATGAAATGCACTTACAGATAGCTTGTATTTCCCTATTTAGGAGTGAAAGACAGTTATGCCTTCATCTAGATTTCTGCACTATCTTCTGCTTTTAGAAATTACAGACTATGCAAGTTTAAAAGATAATTGTAAGTAACATTGATAATGATTCAAAAATGAAAATATGGGACATTTCAGCTCTGTTCTTTGGAGCTCCTTGCCTCAGATTTACTAATGAGCCCTTTGTAAGTGAAATTGGGAGAATAAGTATTTTCTTTAGAGTTATAAATATACTATTGCAGCCATGTGTAACAGCTTTAGAGGTAAATTAGCTGCTTCAGCTGCTGGTGAGCTGCCTGGGGAATTTTTGCATCTAGGTTTTTCTGCCAGCTCTGTTAACAGCAAGGAGAAGAATGAAGTTCCTGCTCTCTCTCTGGTGGGGCTGCTCAGTGTGTTCGTTGTGAACCACCTGGAGTGATCTGGGGGCTGGCAAAGGAGGCAGCTGTAGCTCTCATGGCTGTACCAGCTAGGTCGCTCATCCGAGAGCCCTAGGCAAGGTAAGGCTAGCTTAGAAAGCACGTCCTCTCTGTTTCGTACTTCACTACTACAAGGGTGTTTTATGGTAAGCTGTGCAAGGAAAGAGCATAATAGCAGAGTGTGCAACCAGGACACCAACAGGAATCTCATTTGTGCTGGTGAAATGCTGAGCAGGGACTCGGGCCTGGTTTTTGTCAGGGTGCAACAGAAGTTATGAATTTTCTCCAAGGCAGCAGTGATGACCCTGTTCTAGCTGTGGGGCAGACATAAATAGACTTCTAGTACTTGGAAACATTTGGCATTTTATGGGAAGTGGAGAAATCGGAAGAGCTACATATCTACCCTCTGTTTATTACCATACTGCAGCAGCTGTCCCTGGAGCATGATCTTGGCTTAACACACAAAGAGGATTTTTTTTCCCTTGATCTCTAGCATTGTGAGGCAGTTGGCTTGCCAAAATCTGGAGTTCTCTGCCCTCTTTGTAGGAGGTCTTGGTGTCTCTAGTGGGGGAGACCCTCCCAAGTTTGCCAGGCAGAGAATTAAGAGGATACCTGTTGAGCTTTATTCTTTGCACCTGAGAGGTGCAGCAATTTGCAGGGTCTGAGCAATTAAACGAGGTGAGCAGCTGGAAAGGAAGAGGGAATAAGCAATAAGGGGGAGAAAGAAAATTGTTCTATTTCCTGTGACCCTTGGAAGAAAGGGGAGATTTCTGAAACTGTGAGGTTCATCTGTGCTGCCCTGTCTCGCAGGCAGTGAGGACCTCTGTGGCTGACCATTGCCTATCAAAAGTAAGTGAATTTGTGGGATTTTCTTTGTGTTTTAATGTGGTTTTGTTTGTTAGGTTGTTTTTTAACTTGATCACTTTCAAAAGGGTGCAAGGAGCGAGGAGCCTGATAATGGTGAGTGCCAAGGAAGGGCGGTGAGCTGCAGACTCACCTATGTCTGGTTATGCAAGTGCGTTGGTCCTAAGGCCAGTGCCTTCTGAAGTTCAAAAGTTTCCCTCATGAGATGCATTTTGTCTAAATCCTTCCTTTAGGTGTCTTTATGGGAAACTGTAATGTGATTTGAAAATGAGCATTTTTTGAAAAACTGTGTCCCTGAGAAAGAAAAGGTACTGCTAGGGCAAATTGCACTGTTTGTGCTTTTCAATCTCTACACGTGTTTCTTCCTTGTTTTCATCATTCTTTCTTTCAAGTACTTTGCATCATGCTACCAATGAGTCAAGCTTCTCTTACAAATGCAGAGGGCCTGTAACTCTCCAGTGACCACAAATAAGGTAGGCAGGCTTTATTCACAAGTGGAAAAGCAGGGTATAAGTAAGACATGGTATTGTATTTCAGACAGACGTGACTGATTTAGCCTGTATTAGTGTTCTAAATGATTAATGTATTGCAATGGTCATTGCTAGTCACAGTTGAAGGACTCTCATTTTACTGTGAATTTTTTGTTCTGGTTTGATTACAATACATGAGATGTTTTGTCTTGTGGCTGTACAAGGCAAAAAGAAGTACAACTCTTCTAGATTTTGTATTCACTGTTTTGTTTGCCTGTGACCTGTGTTCCCTTCCTGTCTTATGCACCCTTCATTTTGTATTGTAATACTCCTTGTTATGTTTGCTTGTTTATATCCCCTTTCCACATTTTTGAGCAGAAGCAAACTTGGAATTATTGAAAGTGATGCATTTAGATTTGTTATACTTGCTTCGTAGCTGGTAATATGTTCTTGTTTAGATACTGAGTTCAATTGTTGCTTTTTTTAGCCTATTTAAGAAAGTCAGCTTGTCTGCAGTATTGTTTCAGCTACTGTATCGTGGTTTTACTGGGTGTTATTCTGGCTTATGTGTGTGTTACTGTAGTTAAGCTTCTTCTAGACTGAATTTTGGCTTAAGAAGGAAAATGAGCCATTTTTTTTGATGAAGCTGAGCATTGTGGGGTGAAGCAGTAGAAAAAAATCCTGATGTTTTATAAAGTAAAGGAGTATAGTTTCTGCGACTCAGGCTATGTTTCTTAGTTCAGGTGCTACTTGATTATGCTTTTAGGTTTCCTAAAAACTGGTGGACTCTTTTTTTTTTTTTTTTGCTTGGTTTTGAAAAACGTAGACGAAAAAAGCCACCACAGTTATGAACATGATTTCATGCTAAGCCTAGGGTATGTCCATATCTTTGAGTTTCTGAACTTACTGTTCAGATTCTTATTCCAGTTTTTTCTGGTGCTTTTATTTCACTGCTGAAGAGAAACGACCAGCACTCAAGTGCCCTTTGGAGAACAGCCACCTGTAGTAAGTTTGTAATCTGGAAGCTTGCAATAATGGAGAGAATTATCTCAAGCTGTGTTCTTTGCTAATTAGATATGCCTTGTTTTATATGTCTGAGCTTGAAAGTCTTCAGAACAGGTAGGTGTTCCTTGTAGTCTTTCTCTCTGTCATCAAGAGGTCTGAAGGAACATCTAATGTTCATCTGTATGAAGAGAAAGAGAAAACTGCTAGTTTTCAGAAGCTATATCAAAAATCATTAATGGTCCTGGAAAGCTGGTAATGAAATGCAGGCTTACTCTTCCTCACATAATTGATTAGTATTCAACTCCACTTTTAGTTATGAAAGTAATTACTGCTTGATAGATCATTTAGCTATATCCTAGAGGGCAAGTGATCACGTTGTGATATCACTTTTTTTGTTTCGATAGTCTCAAAATTTTAGGTCTTGTAGGTCCTACGTCTTAAGCTGTCTGTTACACAGCAAGATTAATTTTTTTCATTTTTAAAAAAAATCTGTATAGTTGCAGGGGAAAAGCCTGAAAACGTGACTCCTGAAAATTAAAAAGACAGCAAGAGCTTAACATTTTTAAGTAAGAGCTAACACTTGAATGTATAAAATCTTGTTGGCTTGAAGAACTTTTAAACTTTTTTTTTTTTCAGTGTTATAAAAGACAAGGGTTTAAAAGCATCCTTGCAAATGCTGTTTCAAAACAAGTCTTGTAACTGCTACCTCAGCACAGAAGTTCAGGAGTGCATAGAGTGAGGACTGAGTTATCTTCTCATTGGCAGTATTTTCAGGGCGGGACTGAAGTGGGGCTGCTTTAGCATGGACAAAGCTTAAGTCATCTGAACAGCTGCCAATGAAGGTAAAAGGATATTGATTTTCAAGGTTGCCAAAACGTTGCCTGTCTTTCATGAGCGCTAAATTATATTGAAAGGAATTGGAGTAAAACCGTCATTTGTTTTAATATTTTTCCTCTGTGGACTATTAATCAAGGCGGGCGAGATGTGAGTGGATGCTCTGCCAGTAAAGACATCCGCTAGCACAGAACAACTGTGTGTCTAGTGATGCTTCTCTCAACGTTGACTCCAGTTTACCGTCACTTTCTCTCAACGTGTTTCAACATGTAATTGCACTGGCTTATACACAGTAATGTGGTTGTCTTGGGCTTTAATCCTAGCCCTTGCAAGTGTGCTGATTGAATTGCAGGCCAAAAATAGGCTTTACACAGACGTGTTGCGTGCTCTCAGTTTCACTCTGCTTTGGCAGTTTGTTGGTAACATGACGTAATTAAAAGTTGACAAAGGCAGTAGGCAGAATGCTGTCCAGCGACTTCTAGGATTTTATCTTGAAGAAGGTATTTTCTTAACTTGATGAAGTTGACTAGTATGATTACACCTCAAATAAGTGACCTACTGTGTTAAATTTTTTTATAGTTCTGATAGGCTGCTGAAAGAATGCTCTTGCCTTAAAACCCTTCTTTAGATTGATGCTGCTTCTGTGGGAAAGCCACTGGTAACAGCCCGTAGCATTTGGAAATCATTATGGCTAGGTGTGATTTGAGTGACAAAAAGGAGATTAGAAATATTTTTGTGAAGTGCAAGTTGAGCTATATTTACTTCCTTTGTGTTGTTATGGTTTGTCACTGATATTCCAGCAAATATTTCAGAAAGATATATACAGTTGACGAGGGGAGAATAGCTTGCTATCTCATCAGCTAGTGTTATTTTAAGAAATTTCAAGGGAGATTGATTAAAATTACACTCTCATGTTCTTCATCCACCAAATTAGTTTTCTTGAAATAAAAACAATAATCTAAATCTCTGAGATAAGTAGGTACTAACTCATAAAATATAGTTTGAAGAAACATTCAAATGAAAAAACCCTTTTTCCTCGGTGAATTTTTCTGAAGGAACCGGCATGGGCTGCAGGCTGTTCAGTACTCAGTCTCTGTGTTTAGATGTTAAAATCAGGGAAGGGAAAATAAACTACAAACAATTACTGTGTAAAGATTATTTTCTTGGATGATCCTGTGTATGTGTAGATGCAATCAAAGCGATGTTATACCTGCCTCTGTTTTCCCATGTTGGTTATTTGTCCATTTCTTCCAAGCTGGCTGTTTGACAATTCAAAATAAAAGTGACTGATCTCATGCTGTATTTCCATGTGGCTACTGATAATTTCTGTGGTTTGAGTTGTTTCGAAAGGCAGATTCCTAAGAGAATCAAAAGCTGATGGATTAGAGATGATTATACACGAGAAGAAAAGAGAAGGGAGGTCTATAAAGTCTTCCTGGCCCAGAAACAAGAATACAATCATAAGCAGGTTGTTATCCAAATTTAGTATCCCTTGTAGACTGTACTTTGTCAGTTGTAACTTTGGAAATAGGTGTTATGTCAAGATGTTTTGCAGGAGAATCTGTTCTAGCAAACTGAAATCCTTGCTTATTTTCAGGTATCTGTTAATAGGATTTCTTGTGAGAAATTGTAATTAGATGCTTGGGGAAGTATGTAAGGGATTTGACAGGAGTGTTCTTACCGTAGCCCATAACAGCGTAATTGTGTAACCTTGCGCCTGTCCTACCAGGGATTTGACTCTCGTATTTGCTGTAGCAGAGGAACCCATTTTGGTTTGATTGTAAAGCTCTCACCCCTGGGCAGTGATCTGAGTGGTGCTCATATTAGTGTCCATTTTTGAGTGACTAATGGAAACGGAAAAACCTATTTACTTAATCAGATGCTGTTGAAGCTAATTACTGTGTTCAGTTTGTTTTTGTTGCGGAGAAGGGAGGTGAGTGTGAATCCCCAGCCACAGAATGTTTATACAAACACATCATGGTGTTTGGGCAATTACAAAAGTCTGTGTAGCCAAGCAATGTTTGTGCCATCTCTCATTCTTCCAACCTTTCCTTTTGCTGTTTTTCAGCGTTGCAGCCTGCACTGCAACAGGAGGTGCAAGCTCAGTTTACAAGTAATGGCACTTTGCGGGTTGCTGTGAGTCAGCCTCCTGAAGGAGTCAGATTTTGGCCATTCATGATAACTACTTCATTACTCTTGATGGATGAAGCCATGGTGATGGATATTTTGCGCGTGGGAAAACTGTTTCAAGTAACCAGGGCCCACTCCTTTCTTCCACTGTTGGTAGTAGCGGAAGAAAACTAGCTTGGAGAGAGGCTGTAGTTTTTCAAGAAAAGTGCTTATTTAAAACCTGGAAATAGTTTTGTGATTTCTTGATTCTCGGAAGCAATTTCTGGAGGGCTGTCTGTGAATAGAGTGCTGCCGTAACCTGTGGTGCTAACAAAAAGATAAGCTGATAATGAAATCAGAATCATAGAATGGTTAGGGTTGGAAGGGACCTCAAAGATCATCTAGTTCCAACCCCCCTGCCATGGGCAGGGAAATCCTCCACTACACCAGGTTGCTGAAAGCCTCATCTAACCTGGCCTTCAACGCTTCCAGGGATGGGGCATCTACAACTTCTCTGGGCAACCTGTTGCCATTGCATTTAAGTTGTAATATTCAACCTAATAATTCAACCTTATATTGAAAGCCTTGTGTGCTCATGCCCATATTCCTTAGTTACTGTTGCAAAACATGTACTGTTAGTTGCAGAGATGCTCGCACTGGGTAGCGTAAATCTGACCTGTGATTTTTTGAGATCACTGAGTGAAGAGCTTCTCTTTGGAGCTGAGAAGAGTTAAAGCTTTGAAGCCTTTATACACAGGTGGTTAGAACTGGTAGAGCTACTACACTACTGCAAAAGGAAAAACCAAACAAACCTTTGTAATACAGGCAAAGCCTACCTTGCCCTTGGACACACACATGTCTTTGTGGCAGAATGGAGAATGCAAAATAAATATTCTCTTTCCTGCATTAACTCTTGGACAATAGCCATTCCTTCTTCCCAGAAACACGAGAGGTTTCATCGTGTGGGCCATTGACTCTTTGGGCGCAGGAGCAGGTGGGTGGGCGAAGAAGAGCGGCGCCTGGGATTCCAGGAGAAACTTTTCAACGAAATGTCTCCTAATGGCAAAATTGGCGTGAAGTTTGAATACCAGTGTTGCTGCTGGCAGATTTTAGAGTTAATGTTTTGTTTATGCAGTTCTCCTTTGGGTGTTATGTTGTGCCCTTAGCATTGTCTCCTAAAGCTGTACAAAGCAAAAAAAGTACTAAGCTGATGAGCAAGCTTTTATTGGCACCTTGTTTTGTTCTTGTCCAGGAGAAAATAGGTTTGTACTTACTCTGTTATTTTATGATTTGAGGGCAGGAGAATTATTTTGTTGTCTTCAAATTCTTCAAGCTTCTGTAAGTGAAAATAAGGTTAAAGAAGTATGTCTATTGCTTGGAAAAAAAATTACTAAGTCTTTCCAGCTTCCCTGAAATAAGTGTTATACCTGAGCCAGCCCCTGAGAACACTTTCACAACTCGTTTCACAAATGAATTGGTATCCAGCTATTTTATTGGTCTGGAAGTAAAATACTCATGTCTCAGTCCTATCAGTGTCATAGCAGCAAGTGTCTAAATTTGCTGTGGAGAAAACAGTGTCTTTTTAGTGTATCTTGAAATGGTAACTTACACGTTTCATCTAATATGCTAGTTCAATGTAGTAAAAATGCCCAATAAGTGCAATAAAACCATATCTAGATGGAATATTTTTTTCTCAAGTGTAAGCCTCGCATATTTGGAAGTAGTTAGTTGACTATTTGTTGGAGAAGTTTTTGGGATGAAAAATTTTACAGAATTTGTCGCAATGGTGATGTCAATACCTGCTTAAGCAGTTCATTTGGAAATGAAGCTCTTAACAACGTTCAGTCTACCCTTTGACTGAAGGGACCTATATCTCTATTTCTCACCTCTCAGGAGAGGGCTGTCCCTGTTACATGTGAGTGGACCATTCCCCATTTGTATTAAAAAAAGAAATCCAATGTACAGGTCGGTGGTGATGTTTGACGACACAGGCTGCAGTCACCCTAGTTTTGGCATGTTGAATTGCATAGTTCACGCAGGGAAGGTGTTAATGAGACTTGCCTTTGGGATGTGCTTTTTGTAATAGGCTTAGGAGCCTTTTAACTGTTGTTTCCTATTAGAATGCTAGTGATATTTGGAATCATATTAATGAGTAGGAACTCGGTTTAAAAAACAGTATAAATTTTTGTTATAGCAATTTAAGTCACTTATATGTTTCTTCTTTACTTTTTTCCAATTTACGTGAGAACCTAAATAAAAATATCACGTTAATCTTAACGTTTGATTTGGGAACAAGATTTTTTGAGCCACCCTCAGTTTTTGGGAGAGACCATAGAAAATGAACAATAGGAAGAGATTTGCTTGCAGAAGTGCTTGTTGAAGGAACATAACTATGTTGGCATATGTAGTGAGAGACTCTCTTGATATTTAAGGTGCTCTCACTGAAAATATATTATTGTTAATTTTAGTCTTGCTTACCTGATTGTAATGGGACGATTGTCAGAGGTAAGGATATTTTCTCCATGCTCTTGATGACCCAGTGCTGCCTAATACTTTAACTCCAGACCAGACCTTAAAATAAGTAATTTTGGCGTTTTCCTTTGTATTTCCATAGCACAGTCATGGAATACTGGTACTTGGAAGCCATTTTCCTGCTTGCTGGACTATTGTCACTGAGGTTTGCTAGATGTGGGTCAGAGGAGGGATTTTTTTGGAAGTTTGAGTCATCTGAAGTGTGATGCAATGGACAAGTGTCTATGAGTGTGGCCTTAATGTGCAGCTCAGCTGGACTCGTGAACGTTATTTTTCCAAGAGCTCTTTATAGTGAAGCAATGGCTTAAGCAGTAAGTTTCTGTGGTAACACTATCCTTGTGTAAATTACAGTACCTTGGTTTTGGATAATAAAACAATTACTTCTTTCAAACATATTGTAGATATTGTTTGATTACTGAACGGGCATTTAGTACCTTTTATGTACTTCTGTTGTCCGTTACCCCTTCGTTAGTGTGTTTTGATTATGCTGTCACAGTATTCAGTCTTCATAACATAAGATGAAACAGCTTCTGGTTTTTACTCGTCTGTTGAACTTGATAATTCTTCAGCTTTTTCTTCTTCCTGGAAAAAAAAAATACACCCTGCTAGGTATTGGAATGGCTGTTTTGTCACAAGCCATCATTTAGGCTTGTATAATAGTCAGCCAGCAACTGCTATAGGCTTTGCATGGAATTTGTTGTGGGCTTTTCATATTGCTTTAGGTTTGCAAGCAAATGAAATGTTACTGACGATTATAGAGCTATATGAAGCTTGACATGCTTAAGGGTAACTCAGCAGAGTGATTTGTAAACCAAAAGTACTCTCAGCACAATTTAACTATAGACAGTAATGAATATAGATTCATTTCTGTTGACATCCTGTTGAGGTTTCAGCAACCGATATGTTTTTTCCAGCCAAAGGTGGGTCAGCTTGTTGTCATGACACTCTTGTTTAGCAATCAGGGCTGACCCTTCAGGAATGGAAATCACTAAATGATTTGATTCCACTCTTTGGAAGGTGAACAAAAAAGGTCTATGGCTGGGGAAAAGAATCTCTTGAATATTTTGTGCTAAATGTACCGCTGTTCTCAAGTGTGACTTGTGTCACCTGATGCTGAATTCCAACCAAGGCTGTAGTGGGAGGGAAGCAGGGATGCCTGGGTCAGCCCCTGATGTGTTATGGTTTCATTTATATGCTGAGGTGCCCTTGTATGCCTTTCTGCAATGTGACCCTCTGTGCCCTAAAGCTATGTAAGCTTTGTTTTATGGATTCAGTGCTATGGTTCGGTGTCTCACCCAACTGAGTGACTGAGAGCTGTTTCTGTCACCCTTGCTTGGATGGTTGCCTGTGCTTGGGGAACCCAGCTCCCCCCACAGCTCACAGGGCCATTCAGGTGCACAAATATATTTAAAATCTTGACCATCTCAGTACTGTTGGGATAAAAAAGTTACTGCATATGCCTGATGACTGAAGTCTTGAATCCACTGATGTGTTAGTTCTCTTAAAATTCACATGAATTAAAACCCACTCAAACAAAAAGGTAGGTGTTGTTTAACTTGATGTGTAGGGTCCGGTGCCTGTGATGGCCGAGATTTCAAACACTGTCTGTAGGAGCATTTTTGCTCCCCTGGTCTGCTACAGAGAGGAAAACTGGCATTGCTGCAGCTAATGGGAGGAGCCTAATGCTGAGGTTCAGGGATCCTACATTAGCTTAAATAGCAGAGCTTGGCTCTCAGGATTTCTGCCTGTCACGTACTCGTGGTGGTGCTGGCTTTTGTATGCAACGCTGAACTTTGTGTCATGGTTCCTCTCCAGCGTAAGGACAAGGTTACCACTTATATAACAATTGCAAACTATAGTAGAAATTGACTGCGGATCTATACTGTAGGCTGTTTACAACCCCCTACCCCGATTATTTAATAAGTTGTTTCTAAAGAAGGACTGTATTTATTCACTAGTAATCAATATTTTTATCTGGTTCTGGAAGGGCAATCAGGGCGAATGAATTGCGTGTATTAACTTTCCTGTTGGTGCGTAGGGCTTGCAGTTACTTATCCAGTTGCTCATCAGTGCAACTTCATATCATGGACATATGTCTAACTGGAAAAGAAAAGAGTAAAAGAGAAATATCATAGATTTAATTCTTGTACTAAAAGCATTTCATACTCCAATAAACATAAGATCAAGATGTTTAAATGTTTTGTCACTGAAGCTCAAGATATGACTACTCACAATTAGTCTATTTAACAGAATGATACTTCTTGTTTTTTAAAGATTATGTTCTCTGAATATGTTCAGGGAAAACAGCTAATTGAGACAAGAACAAACTGCCTTCAGAGCTAAACAGAATTACATACTCTAAGCAAATCCTTGTAAACTAGACTGCCAGAGCTTTCTACTTTGCTCTGAGGTGCAGCAGGTAGTGAAGACAACTGCGTGCAGAATTATGGAAGAGCTGGGCTTATGATGAGAATGAGGAGTCAGTGTATAGCCATGATTATGAAGAGATCTGACTCTCATCCCAGTGAGGGAGAACGCTTACTTTTTTGTTTTCTCCCTACAAATCAGGACCTTCATCTTTTCCTGCTTGGTATTTCCTAATATATTTTTTTTTGAAATCTGAGAAATCTGCGTTTGCAGAATCTGTCTGTCTGTACAGGTGGCCGTGTGCAGTCCTGGTATCTTCTTTGGGAATTGTGCATGTATATCTATGAAGAGTGGAAGATGTTGCCGCCAGAACAATCAGACAAGAGTATGTTAAATAAACCTGCGAACACAGTCTTGTGTAGTGCTGCCCAAGATGGCAGCTGACGTATTTCTTATTTAAGAAAGAGCATGTGATATTAATTTTTCTTTCTGACGTTGCTTGCTTAGAAATCTAGTGCCTCTATTGTTTGCTTACTTTACTCTTTTTTTCCTTAAAGCTGCAAAGAGAAGTAGTGTTCTTTTCTTAGATGGGTAAGTGGTGAGCCTTTCCTCAGGTCTGAAATAACAGTCGGAGCTCTCAGGCCTAAACGTCGGGAATACTTGCTGATAGCTTAACTGCATCGTGTTAACACACTAAACCATTTGAGAGGGAAGATGGCTGATAACTGGTACAGAGACAATATTAGCAAAGGTAGGTAGTCCTGTGCTGCTGGGGAGAAAGAGGCAGTAGTTATTGCCTGCAAGACCATTGGAAAGTTACCTCTTGAAGAGGAAAAGCAGAGACACACGACATAGGCTACTGAAAAATGACCATCAGAGGTTCTGCATCTTATTGCTTAAAAGATGTTTTGTAAGTCTTCACATCATTAAAGCTACAGCAAGACTGTCCACTCAATAATAATTTACAAGGCTTAGAGAAATGGAAACAAGCCCTCGTTTTGACCTACTTCATGTAGTTGCAAATAGGGATACTGCATTTTTAAAATTATATTCATTCTGTCAAATTTTGCTTGCCTTAGTATGCCAAGCAATGATAGAGAATATGCTAAATACTTCTAAAATGCATGGAATAGGGAGACTTAATTGCCGCTCACTCTGTTAAATGGTTCTAAATCCATCTAGTGCAGTCTGCACTCATAACCTATGGATACATTTATAATAATCCCGTAAGCAACTTGTTGGAAAGAAAATATTCGTGGCTGTCATGTAGGAAAAATAAGTTGGGACCATTAGATATCTGAGACATCTGGAAAGGCTGTGAATTTCCTGGTGGAAAACCTTCTCAGTGAAACATCTGGGGCTTATTTCTCTGTCTAAACCCAAATAACCTGAAAGCTGTTTGAAGCATGTATTTAAACGTAACAGCTAGCAGGATGTTTGCTCTACCAGCAAAGAGCAATGAAATGCTTCAGAAAAAAAGGACACAAACCCCCCAACCTTAAATACCACTGCTGTAGAAATTTAAGTATCATTTTCAAAAAAAAAAAAGGCAAAAAGAGTAGGAATGTCTTCTCATATGCATAGTTGCTCTTTGCACTGAAGTAATGCTTAGAGAAAATGTTTCCGATTTTTTTTTTTTTTTTTCCTCCTTATTTATTGTGGAGGAGAAAAGTGCGTTTTTAATTTCTTACTTTGAACCTTCTTTATGCATGACAAAAAGTTGCATTCCTCTCCTGGTTTAGGATGATTGAGTCAGCTATTCCCTGCCTGGCCAAGCTGAACAACCATAGCTGTTGTTTTCTTTTTAATTGGGCTTCACAATGCCTTTTGGATCATCAGAAACTTCCTACTACTTAGGTTGTCAGCAGTTTTCCAATCTGTGGACCTTTGTTGTTGGCTTGTGTTTTGTTTGGGTTTTTTTCCTTTGGACCATTTCCAGGATGGGCTTGAATGTTGCCTCTTGCCTTTTTTTTTTTTTTTTTTTTAAAATATATTTTTTGCTCCGGGAAGTGAAAGCTCAGCCAGAGGGACCAGAGGCAGGAGAACCGTGGTCTCCATGGCCACAAGGATGCCCCGGGGTTGCCATGGCCCTGCACCAACCAACTACAACAGCAAAGTGCCTGCGGAGAATTTCAAAACTCTTTCCTCTTTCACGGACTGCCTTTTGAATGCATCCCCAATACTCAGTCCTTTTTTTTTTTTTTTTTTTTTCCCCTTTTTAAATAGAGCAGGGTTAGTTTATCAACAGGGGAGGGTTTGAGCACTGAAAACCAAACAAAAGGTTTGTGCCTTCTTGCGTGTTGAAAGGACCTGTTTCTTATTTCACTGACATGCTGTTGGAGAAGATGACATCATCCCTGTGGAGCTGATAGAGTTACACCGGTGTATACATTGTGAGATTAGAATGCTACCAAGGACCTTGATGCTCTGCAAACTGCAATTGTTTTTAGCCTTTTTTTTTTTTTTTTGCATAAGGGTTTTGCCTCCATCCTTTTACTGCGTAGTATAAGATGGCAGATTAACCAAGCCAAGCTGCTCTTCCCACTGTGGGAATTGCTTTCAAATTAATTGGCAAACAAAAGTAACATGAATAAAACAGAGCTTTGTGTTTCGTATTTCAGAGTTTTTGATGGTAGCTAGCTCTTGCTGGAGTGTGTGAGCTGAGAGACGTTTGCCTGTAGTGAATGAAACTGGAAGGATGAATAGCTACAGCTCCGAGGTAAAGCTCAGTTATGTTTTTGTGATGTAATAGTGATTGAGCTCATACTGAAAATAAATTAGTTCTTGCTATAATTCATAGTAAAATCAGTAGTGGGGAGAAGAGAGTAACGGCTATTCTTTTTTGTTGAATGTGTTGTTTACTTGTTTCTGTGTCTTAGGTCTGTGCTACTGTTTTCTTAAGTCGGTGAAGAGTGTTGTGATTATAGAGGGAATATGGAAAATGAGAGACAATACCTGCCTCTCCTCTTCCTACTAGTTGCTTGAAATGAATGCTGTTTTCATCAGAGAGGAGAGTTTTACATTTTATTTGAGCCAGATACTTTTTAATGAGATTAAAGTGACTTTGTGGAAGGTAAACCTGTTTTATTCTTTGATATTAGTTAAGACTATGCTTTTTCTAGCGTATGGTAGTATATAATTAATTCTCGTGTAAGAAGAAAGCATAGACTTTTGTTTCCAGACTTTTGAGAATGCAGCAAGTACCAAAAGGCCATGTTTGGAGAAGAGGGATGAGCTTGTGAAGAATGCCTTGATCTAAGGCTTGGGAGAACATTTGCTCTTTCTGAATGTGCCAAAAGCTTGCTATGTGACTGTGGGTTAACCACCTTAGGGTTGATTCTGCTGTGGGATGTGTGATTCTTCCCACTGTTTCAAATTTACTCCTAGCTTTGTTCCAAACTGGAAGTATTGGGCATGTTTCTCCATGTGAAAACCCTCAAACTCTTTTCAACTGTTGGTATTAAAGGTGTCTCCTCTCCATGCAGCTGCGTTCCCTTCATAAACCACATCCACATTCTCATTCAACTCAAACCATGAAACAGTGTGTTTATTGCAGCTTTTTTTTTTTTCTTTGCCAAAGTCCTTCATCACAGAGTTGCAAAGCCCCTAGTTTTGTGAAGTGCAAGTATGGTGTTCCTGCACCTTCCAGAGGGTACTTAACCAGCTAGTCCATACTGCTTCAGGGTATATATAGATAGTATATTCTAAATTACTTGCTACAGGCAGCTGTGAGAAGCACTTGAATTCAACCAAATGGTTATCGAGGCTTATCTGTGGTACAAAATGCTACACCAGTTACTTTGGGAAGAGATACCTGTGTTCTCTAGGCCAACTCCTAAGAGCATACTTCTAAGGGCCAGGTCCCCTCAATAGACTAGGCATCTCTAAGATAGTTTTGACAAATTAGTCTTCAAAATACGTCTACAGTGTCTTCTTGTTCCTCATTAATTCTCAGATACCTAAAGATTAGTTCTTACGTAATACGTTGGCTTTGGTGCAAGTCAGCATCAGACACTTCCAACCAGCGGCTCCTGGGCTGTTTTGACAGCTTGGTGCCCAGTTGCATTGCAAGGAAACTCAACCATTTGTCATGAGGTAGCTTGTCAAAGTGATCTATGTTAAAAGTAACCACAGGAAAGTTGTTGCAACTGCTGGACAGGGGACTAGAGTATGCACGCAAGGCTATTTGCTCTTAAGTTGTGCCAAGTGCCATCTTGGCTGATGACGGCATTGAGGTACGTAAAGGTGTTGTGTGTTTGGTCTCATAGGTGTCTGTGAACATTTCCAGCATCTTTTCTGCAGGCAATCCATTTGGAATTGACAAGCTAGACATCTGTAAGTTTAATCAAGTGCTGCAGAAAATCACGTTCGGTCTTAGTGGGTTTGACCCATGTTACCCATCAAAACTGCTATTTGTGTTTCGTTCTGGTCATTCAAATGTTTTTAAAAGATGTTGGGAGCAAGCGCTGAAAACAAGGGCCCCAAGTGGATTAGTTTATACGGGCCTTTATGCTTACAGCAAAGTATGGGTACGTTGTGGTCCTTTTGTGCACAGAAGAAAGTGATAACTGTGGCAGCGATCTGCAGTAGCTAATACCAGATGGTTTGGAAGGATACTTGAGTACTGCCCTAACGGACCAATTTAAGTAATAGGTATTGGATGCCTGATGCCTTGAAACATATATGTTTTATATGCTCTTAATTACAAGAAATTCATCTTCCCATTCCTAGAAGTATTTAATTACATTTGATCTCTAGGCTTTGAACTCTAATTATGAACTTCGTTGGCCCATTATGTACTGTATTTAAGGCTTACTTTCAAACAATTTTGTATTTCTTTCATTTATTTATTCCTTTGTTCTGAAAAAGGCTAAGAGCATAATTAACTTTTTTGTTTGTTCTTCAGTACCACAATCCTCTCTTGCTTTTTTCCAAATTCTCAGTCTTTTTGTTCTCTCATGGCATCACCTCGTCCTCGCTGATACAATTTAGAACTTGTCTGTTGCCAAGGAAGTTAGATCAGGAGTTTATTACTAAAGCCATTTGTTTCTAGTTATTTTTTCTCTATGCCTTTTGAAACAGGGCAATCAGAGTGTAAGCAAGGGATGAATATCATTGAGATATGGCTGGTAATGCTGCATTCGTTCTTTCCTTACAAACTTATATTTTACTTGTGACTGAGTTGAATACTGTCGTTTTCTGTTTCAGTATTGTTCACATGTGATCCTAATGAATGTAGAGGTTCTTTTTTGTTTGCCTATTCTAGTCTAGGCAACTGTTTTAAAGCTGGGAGTTGAAACTGCTTGGCAGCTAATCAAACAATGAAGAAATGAATTATTAAAAAAAATTTATGAAGCATAAGTGCCAAATATATTCTCTTCAAGGGT
This sequence comes from Tauraco erythrolophus, assembly GCF_009769465.1. Lineage (NCBI taxonomy): Eukaryota > Metazoa > Chordata > Aves > Musophagiformes > Musophagidae > Tauraco > Tauraco erythrolophus. The sequence continues at coordinate 29,888,909 of NC_141467.1, forward strand.
GAAAGATCTGACTTTAGATCCCTCATATGCTTTTAGAAAATCTGGAAGTAGTAGTCAAGAAGAGAGTCTGCAGGGTACATGTATTTTCACCACTTTTTTCAGCTCTTGTATTTTTTTTCTCTTAAACCTTTTAATCACGCTTTTTCAGTGACTTCTCAATTGATATTTGGTTTTGAAATCACAAAGCCTTTAAGAGGCAGTCTAAGTATTAGGAAGAGTTGATGACTGTAGTCATTAGAGTATTAGTAGTAGACAAAATCTTTAATTTAAACCTCCAAGATTCAGGCTGTATCTGAAAAATCATTTTGTTGACAAGTGCATAGGTTCTCTTTGGTAATCCTGCCATGCTTTATTTTCTTCTATATTTCACACAAACCCTTGGTGTGAATGTGTTTAGTGTTAATTTTCGTGTATCTTAACCCATGAGTTTTTGCTAGTATTTTGGTGGGTTTTTTTAGCTTTCAGCTAGCTAACCAGAAACCACCAAGTCAAGTTTTGATTATAACAATAGACAATTTACCTTGGGCTTCCTGTTTCTTTTACTGATGCTATCTTTGATTCTCATCAATTACAAATCTCCCCTGCTTTGGCCCTTAAAAGTTTGTGAATTTTGCTAGAACTGCAGTCATTTCAGAACTGTTACTCACTTTCTCTCTGAAGCTGAAAACCTCCATGCTCCAGGTTTCCAAATGGCCTGGATCTTGTCTCTAGTTTCTCTGTTCTCCTTAGTTTTGATTTTTAGTAGAGGAGAGATCGTAGATGCAAATAACCTCTTCTCTCAAATACTGATTTTAAGTACAGCTTATCTGAGGACTGACATTGCAGCTGCATTATTTTCAAAAGGGTGCAGATGTGAGTCGTATGAGTGGAAATGCAATCTGCATGTTAGGTTAGGGATGTGTATCTTTTTTTGGTATACTATCTGGTAGGTGTTGCGCTGCTGTGTCAATGAAACTGTCACTGCTGAAGATGGTTTGCATTTATTGCTTGCTCTGTGCTTGCTGTGCCTCTGTAAATGATGCAGGCAGTTCTGCAGTAGTCCAGCGTTTTAGAGTTATGTTAGGGTAGTGAGCAACCTGCAGTGTCCCAAATGCAGTTAGAGTAGTGATGGTGGAATCCTTAGAAAACCTGTGTCTCTTAACTGCTCGAGCATGGTGAAGGATGTTAAAAGAAAGCTTGTTCTCAGGGGCGTGCGTTAAGAATAAAAGGCTGCAAGTCGTAGGTTCATTCTGCTGCATCACTTAAAAATTCAAATATGAAGTACTTCACAGTTTTCAGCGTAACAGAAGTACAAAAGAAGCAAGATGGAATTGTTTGCCGCAAATTAAGTATGATTTTTGCTTTCCTGGGCTGCTACTTAGCCTTAAAAGAATGATTTCTGAGATTTTAACTTGGTGTTTTTCCTGCACGCGTATACACATGCTCTGAACTGAAGATTCTTGAGATGATAAACTTCTTTGAAGCTAATCCTTTCCCTCCTCCTCTCACTTCTCTTGACCTATCTCCTTTGAGATTATTTCCATTTCCTTGGATACCTTCACAGTAATTCCAGCCAAATGGTAATGAGAGTGTGTCAGCTGTAGGCATCCCCTGTGTATAGCCAAAAAGCTGTATATGCTTCCAAGTAAAGGGTCCTGTTCTTACAGCCACTCTCCTTTCTGTTCAGCTGAAGATGTACTTAACCACAAAGGTGAGAAGAGCTAGCTCTCTCTGTCTTCCCAGTTAGGAAAAGCTGAACATGGATGGGGAAATGGAATGGAAGAATCTAGGTGCCAAATAGTTAATGAAAAATGCAGAGTTTAGGTTATTCTCATCTGGTAGGTTTATTGTGTTTACTGTGAAAAAAATAAAACATGCAGTAGTTTTTTTTTGGGTTAAAGAACTGGAGAGTTTTTGGTCTAAGTGATTAGACTGCTAAGTTCTATTGCTGACTGTTTGGTTTTTGGGTCATCTCAAATTTAACTAATTTAACTTAAAATAATTGAATTAGGTGAGGGAGAGATAATATGAAGTTCCCCATGCAGTATGCAATTCTGCATAGTTTTTATGCAGAAATTCAATGGTATCTAGTGTTTTCAGTTAGCTTTTTGAAGTTTGCATTAAACATTGCAGTAAACCCCCATCCCTAGATGAATTTATTTGGCTTTCTGATTCCCTGGTGGTTGATGTTTTGAGTGCTCATACGCTTTCTGACAATGCCAGGGTGGCTGCTGTTGGAAGCCACGGTGTCATTTTTGGATATGGATACTCTAGTAAACTTTGAATTGCTCCCTGTGGAGCACCGTGTTAAAGGGAGTCACGAAGCAAAAGGTCTGCGAGTTAGTGACATAACTGTCTAAGAATAGCAACAGGTAGGCATCTACGCGTTTCGTTTTCGCTGCGTTGTGTCGCCTGTGCTTCAGAGACCCCTGAAATAGCAGTTTGAGAGTTTTGAACTCTGAACTTCCTTTTGTTATTCTAAAGTCAAACCCATAATATTAATATAAAAGCTTTCTGTGTTTGTTTTCAGTGTCTTTGTTATTTCAGCCGAGTATTTTTGTTGGCGGCATATTGTTCTAGTGGCTCTTGAGGATCTAATGTGGCACTTCACGCACTGTATTACCTGACCCCAGGAGTATTTTGTGGTGTCCGCCAGGCCAGAGACAAAAGCTGCTGTTTCAGACTAGGAGTGCAGGCTACGTTCAAGATACCAGCACTTTCATAGGAGACTGGCAGTTCCTTGGAAGTAATTGTGCTCTGGCAGCCCTACACCCAATTGAGCAAACCTGTACTTTGTGTGTAGGCATGGCTCCATCAGTGCAACTGCACAGACACTCCACAAAGTGTGTGAAGTTGTTTGACAATGGCAATTACTGTGCTAAAAATAAACCAGAGTTGCATTAGCATTAATAACTACTCCCACAAGCTATGCTAATTGCTCCTGAAGGGCTCCAAAATTTGGGATACTGTTGTACACGCTAAATTGCCACTTATAATGTAAAGTTACAGTTCTAGGAAAGTAGGTGTGGTGTTTCTTTTTTTTTTTTTTTTTTTACTCCAGCCTCTAAGGGAGTGCAGAAGAGTGAGTTTGCTAGAGTTCAGAAATCTTGCTGACTTTTGTGAGTGTGGGTGACTGAAGGTGGCACAACTGCCTTCTCCATAAACGGCCTTCTATATAGAGCATGTGCCTGGCCCTACTTTTAAAAGTCTGGCCTTATAAAAGTGTTGGTTTTACTGCCATTTTTAAAGAATTTTTGAGAAAATACTTTGAGTTATAAAGCTATTTTTAAAAGTATGAGGAGAAGTAGTATAGTTTTGGGATAGTAATTGCGATGGAGCTACTTGGAGCATAGGGACTTTCAGATCAAGACACAGTGATCACAGTGACTGTATGTTGGGTTGCTGTCATATTTGAAGATGAGAGCAGTTTTTAGAGTATACTGTTAATTTTGGGCACTAACATTTGGCTTGCATAGATTCCTTTCCTTTCATCTCATTCTAAGTTCAGAGTTTAATCTTGGATAGAAATTGTTAAATATTGATTTGCACCGATTAGTTTGTGTAGTTTGCTTAGATATATGAAATACATTTGGGCTGGTAAGCAGGCAGAGCTGTGTTTTTTCTCCTTTTCCTGGGTAGAAGTTGGTTTTAGTAGAAGGGGAGGAGATGGCAATGCAGGGGGAAAACTGCATTTACAGGCCTCAGTAACAGGATTGCTGTTGCACTGGAAACAGCTGAACCAGAAGGAGTGTATTTAAAGACTGTGTAACTGGAGTGTGGAAATGTGTCAGGCTTGTGATGTGTGAAGCAAAACATGGCTTTGAAATTAGAAAGAAAAACCGAGAGTACAAGAACTTTTGCTTTTTATCAACTCTACTCCGCGAAGCGTGCTGTAGGTGAATAAGGAGCATGCCACCACGAATGAGAACAATTACCACCCAATAATGTGTAAATGAAAGATGAGCTAAGACATTTGAGTAAGATAAGTCTGCCAGAAGCTAGACTTGAAGACAGATTTTTATTTCTGCAGTTTGATACTGGATTGCTTGAATCTCTCCCTCTCTCTCTCTTGTTCCTTTTCCCTGTAATTTTGGAAACAATGGAATGAGCAAAATAATCTGTCCAGTAGCTCTAGCTAGGATTACTGGAAATCTGGTGAGAGTTGGTTGTACTTCCAGCTTGTGGCTGCAAAGTTGAGTGATTCTAATGATTTGTAGTAACAGCGGTAAACAAGCGTCTCCTCCTGTCTCGTAATGTAGAACCCTTCATCCTACGAATGTGATCCTTAGTCACTGTCTGAACTGGAGGTTTGAATGGTGCCTACCTTTATTTTAATGGAAGATAAAATCATGAGAACGTTTGGCTCCATCTTTGCATGCACTGGCTGCTGACCTGGTAACATCTTGGTGTTTAGAAGAGACATCCAAAATACGTCCTTCTGAATGGATGCTGGAGGCAGCGGGTTGAGGGTGAGGAAAGAGCATCTCTGTCTGTTGAAACACACAGCTCTGCGGTCTTTGGGAAGAGGAGAAGATTTTCTAAAGGCTTTTTTTTTTTTAAAAGGTTTTCTGATGCGCTTTTTGAAAAGGCCGGAGGGTGCCTCTGGCATTTCCCGCCTTAACCTCTACCAACCTACTGCTGCCCTGGGACAGAGAAGTTAAAACAAGCCAGAGGAAGGTCTGCTTTGGATGCGTGCTAATCTAGCAAAGCCTTCTGGAGGGAGAGAGAACAGACTTGCAGGAGTTTCTGTTGGCATGGTAAAGCATGTGTTGCCTCTGCGGTGAATTATTTACCCACTGGGCTTCTCGAACGAGAAGACTGGTGTGTACGTGGAGTGCTCGCAAGTGTGTGCGAGGAGGAGCAGGTGGCACTACTCTGACTGTGGGTGGTGGACGGACGTGTGGGTTGTGTGTGTTTGGAAGCAGGAGCTTTCTTCTTCTCTCCTCGCATCCCTCACCCTCTGGTTTTAGGTGTTTCGCTTGGATTGTGAGAAGCTAAAGGCAGTAGATGAAAACAATGACTGAACTCGGATTTGTTTGGTTTTTTTTTTTCTTTCCATTCATTCAACTAGTTTCTGATAGTGGCAGCAGTCATTTATTGGCATCAGAAAACTGGCTGACGCTCACCTTTTCTTGCTGCTGTTCTTTTTTCCCCCGTGATGTTCCTTGCTTCTTACAGTGATGTGCTTGAACTCTGAAATTTGGGGAAATAATGAGCTTTCCTATTGCACAGCAACAAGGGCTTCTTTATGAAGAGAAATGGGTGTTAACTCTTTCTGTGGGTCAGTGTTTGAAACAAGGAAGAAGTCATCACTGGTATACTACTATTCAACTGTTTTACGTCACCTTAAGCTTGGTAGCCTTGCAGTACAAATTATTTTGGCCCTGCAGGTTGAGGAACTAGCCACTACTAGCTAGATTTGGTTACCTGCAAAAGATGATGATAAATGGAGCTTCTGCCCTACAGTCTTGATTTCCTGGCAGCCTATAAGGAATGCTTGTGTGAGTTGGTTGCTTTACTTTCTGCAACCTGTGTGTGCTCCTGTGGCAGAGGGGCACGTTGCCGCTGAGGACTCTCGGGGAGCTGTTGAGGTGAAAAGTACATTGTGGTTACAGACAGTGGATGATGCTGGCCTGAAGTTCTGGCGTTTATCTGCACTTGTTTGGCTCTAACTTCTCAGACGAAGCTGTTCCTTCTCTTCTGAGGGCTGAACTTTTGCTTCAGAGATCTGACTCTCAAATTCAGTAAATTGCTACTTTTTCAAAAACTGCAGTGAAAACCATCTAAAATATATGCATATACATACACCTGTATATACATGCCCATATATATGCATGTATGAAACTGTTGGGATGGTGGTGTTTAGGTCCATGAGTGTGCATGATGCTTTTTAGGTTTTCCATTTGTGCCTGTTAAGGTTGCAGCATAGGTATTATAATGGTTGGATTGTGTTGGGTGAGTTAACACTGTGTGGATACCATCTATGACCTGAGAAAGTCCAAACATCTCTTGGTTTCTGTTTTGGAACATTTATTACATAAAAACGGGTTTAATTTAGTGGCTGCTCTTGTGTTTCAGGCTGTCTTGTAGAAACGTCTGGTTCTCTCCCTGTTCCTATGTTTCTAGTCAGTTATGGAAAATCAACGAAGAGCTGGTGAGGTCAGTGCTGGTTAAAATGCCTTTTCCAGGTTCTCCTCTTGTCCAAACTGGACAGCTATAGATCAGTGAATCGACACCTAAGCACCTGTACTTCTTGATGCCTATCTTGTCATGACAGAGTACAGATCTTAATATTTCAATGAGGTTTCTGTACGAACCTGAAGATGATAATTAGCGTATCAGTTAAATTTTTAGTGGGGAAGACTTGCATAAAGACAGTCTTAATCTTCTTGCTTCCTTCTTGTAAACCCAGTGAGAGGATGGTTGCTGCTAGCTCTGACCATCCACAGCTGGTGACTGTGGCCAAAAGGCTTTTTCTCATGACTGTTGCATGTACCATAGCTTTTGTTCCTTCACTCCTGCGAAAGAGACTACTCCTAGGCAGACCCATTCTTTATAGAGACAAAAGACTTCAGGAATATCCATAGGGATTCAAAAATACGCTCTGTATGTTTTCTCAAGAGACTGTTAATTCGAGAAAATGTGAATGTAACTGAAATGCATACGTAGGTTTTTATAGCTTTACAGAGGCTTATGATGTCATTTGATGCTTCAGCTAAAATAAAAAAACTTGGAATCTTGTAGGAGACTGAAAATGGAGCAACCCTGTGTTTGACTCATAAGTAGCACATTACATTTGTCCCATCTGACGGTGTGTCTTTCTGTTCATGATACCATGATACCTGTAGTGTTCTTCTAATGTGACTGTAGGAAAGTATGGGAAATTGCTGGAAAGCCTACAGGATGAGTTGCATTTAATTGACTCATATCAGCCTCTTGGCTTTTCTGGGCAACACAGGAAAGTGTGATACAAAAAGTGATAAATGATTTGAAGGGACTGGCAAGAGAGATTTTAGAAAAGATGTGTTTGTAAGCTTATGAAAAGATTCTGGAGAATCTGACCTTGTGGCAACAGTATAAATGAGTTATGCAGTTTAATGACAACAAAATGCAGATATGAATTTTGGGACTAGTAAGGAATACTGAGAAGTTAAACAGAATTGTGAAGAACAAAATGGAATAAATTTCTGAAGTTGAATAGCAGTCTCGTTCATGATCATGGAACCGCAGCTCAGTTAAATGTTCTTTGAAAGACTGTCTTTATGGATTCTGCCTTTTGATTATCGTAAGAGAAGATGGTTGTTAATAAGGATTTTGATGTGAATTGTGATCAATGGGAAGAGCATGTTGTGAATGAACTAGATGAGGCCATTTGTGAGAGTCTCCAGAGACAGGAGAAGTGATGCGTAGCAGATAAACATGGGATTAACATTGAGCAGAGAGGAGAGCAACATCTTGAATTGTTACTAATAAGCACTAATGAGTGATCATCAGCCACCCTTTGTGTTGAAAAAGGCAGGCAATTTGCTAATTAAAAATAATTCATAGAGTGGCTTCTCTTTTTGTATTTTGCCTGCAAAATATGTGTGCAAGTGAAGCTTGGAGACAAAATAGTAAAGTGATCCTATATAAGGAGGATTTTAGAGTTCATTGCCTTAATATTTACAGTCCTTTTAAAAGTGTTTTGCTCCCTTCCATCTCTGTTTGTACATATGCAAGAGAAGAAGAAATCAGTTTGGCAAGACTCAGTGTTAAGTAATGGAAATGAAAGATACCGCCATTTCTCCCACTACCCTAACTCCTGTTAATGGGTACAGTGTGCAGTGCCTTAAAGCCTGAATGAAGGCTATGTTCAGCTGAAGCTATGGAGATGAGATGAAAACAGGTAGAATGTACTATTCTTCTTTATTTTGTACATGAAGTACTTCCTGTTCTCATTGTGCTTTTTGTACACCGAAGTCATAAGATACTAGTAAAGCACAGTTCCTTTTCCCTAATTATGCAGTATAATTGGAAATTGTGGGCAAATCTCCTAATCTCCATAGTGACAGCAGAACATTTATCTAATTAGTAGTTTGCCTTTTGGCATTACTTTGAATAAATTAGCATTTCATTAGATACCCTGGGTTACTGGGAAAAAAGTTTCCCAGAGTAGTATTTAGTCTTTCTTGTCTGAAGAGTGTTTTTTGAATTAGCATAGGTTAATAACATCCTTTGTAACTGGAAAGGTGCAGAGTAGTAATACTCTGTTGTTGTTGTTATTAATAACAGCAACAGTATTACTGTATATCAGAGGGCTGCACTTGGAGGCTCTTTGCTTTCTTTAATCCCCAGGAGTCAGAGTAAAAACTTAAGTCGCATTATTTGATGACTTACTCTTTCCCTAGGGGTAAAAAAGGAACAGGTTTGAAATACAACTTGGCCTCCTTCCTCTACCCTTTTCCTTTCTCCAGATGAACTTTTCTTTCACATTGCAAACAATGCGAAGTGTGGTGGTGTGGACTAACCCAAAAGTCGCGCTGTATCGCTTGCTAATTATAAATGAGCATTTCTGCAGTATTTCCCATGCAGCTAATCCAGAATAATTAAAGACTATTTGTATTCTTTTCTTGCATGTATAAATCAGTGGTAGGAAACCGGGTGACTAAGTTTTGGTATTGACTGCCAGATAAGGAGTGTGACTGCTTATCATGCTTTCCTGAGCAGCTACTGAGAACCTGTAACTTTAATGAGAACTTAAAAGGGGTAATTAATCACAGATGGATTCTCATTGGTTTTCTTTGCTAGTGTTAAAAAGAGCAGAAAGGAAAATCCATGGATGTGATAGAAGGTTGTAATTTCCTTTCCTTGAGTCATTGGCAGTTTCAGACCCTTGCTTACCGCTTCAAAGAGTTGTTGGCTGTGACCTGCAGCGGAAGATTGGCATGAAGCATGGCATTAAATATTCTCCTATCCCCAAAGCGGCCTTTGCAGCAGGGACATATGTTTACACCACCACCATTGTCACGGTTACCTTTTCGTAGACAGAGGCATGCAAAGGACCGGTCAACTTGCTTTGCCAAATCCAGAAGAATGAAACATCTTCTGTTTGGCATGTCAGTCCGAGACTGCTTGGCTATCAGACTGGGTTTGGTATCTAGTAGCACAATACATCTGGGGCTTACAATCATAGAATGTTTTGGGTTGGAAGGAACCTTCAAGGTCATCTAGTTCCAAACCCCTGCCATGGGCAGGGCCACCCTCCACTACACCAGGTTGCTCAAAGCCTCATCCAACCTGGCCTTGAACACTTCCAGGGATGGGGCATCCACAACTTTTTTGTGCAACCTGTTCCAGTGCCTCACCACCCTCAGAGTAAAGAATTTCTTCCTTATATCTAATCTAAATCTCCCCTCTTTAAGTTTAAAGCCATTGCCCCTTGTCTTATTACTACATGCCCTTGTCAAAAGTCCCTCTCCAGCTTTCTTGTAGGCCCCCTTTAGGTACAAGAAGACTGCTAGAGGGTGTCCGCAGAGCCTTCTCTTCTCCAGGCTGAACAGCCTCAACTTTCTCAGCCTGTCTTCGCAGGAGAGGTGCTCCAGCCCTCGGATCATCTTCGTGGCCCTCCTCTGGCCTCTCTCCAACAGCTCCATGTCTTTTTTATGTTGGAGATCTCAGAGCTGGATGCAGTAGTCCGGGTGGGGTCTCCTGAGAGTGAGATATTTGTGAACTTGGAACCAGTTAAAAAAGGACCCCCAATGTGATGATGAACAAGGGTCCACAGTGACCTGTCCACCTGGGTTCAGTGATGGCAATTTCTTTGCTTCTGGATGCAGTTCTCCAAGCGGGTGGTCACTTACTCCCTAGTGGTGAGGCAGGACAGCCCTGTACTTTCACCTGCTGCTTGGTAAATGTTTTCTTGTTTCCCTGCCCTGGGAAGGCTTTTTTCCTCATTCCTTGTGATTTGACACTGGGTTATCTCATGGTGAATGATCAGTCGTGTTACTTTCTAGCTCTTCCCTCAGGCTTCCTCAGTTACCCATCTCCATCCAGTAATTATTTTGTATTTCTGTGAAATGAGTTTACCAGAGTTTTGGGGTGGATCTTCCTAGACCTTCTTCTGTGATAAGCTCTCCATTAAAAAAAACCCACAACAAACCAACCAAACAAGAAGAAAAACCAACCAAAAACCCACGAAATTCCTTTTTTACCTTTGATCAAATCTGGCTTTTTTTAACAAAAGCTGGAACAATTAATGGAAAACTTGAAGATGAGGGAAGACAGGATGGAAATAAAGAGGGTTCATTAATTGCTCTCTCCCGCTATAGCATTATTGTAAGCAGTTTCGTGCTTTCAGGTCTGGTCCTTGGTTATCTCAGTACCTTTGTAGGAAGTTGGTACATGTTTCCAGTCCTTCCCCCGGAGCCTTGGAAGGTCTTCTCTGCAACCTCTGAGGCTGGTTAGCACCTGGCTCTGAAATGGGAAGACCAGAAAATCTGGATCTTGGTTGACTGCAGTCCCCTCACTGCAGGACCCCAACTCTTGGCTGCCACACCTTACACCGTCCCTTGGCTGTATCCTTCCTCACAGGGGACGTTTAGTAGCTCATGAAACAACTGGTTCTTCCACATTCATCCAGAGGTCCAGAACCTCTACTTAAATGTACTGTTAAGAATAGAGAACAGTTATTCATATCCTACATTTAAATTAACTTCTCTTTCCTTACAGGATTCGAAAGGCACTGTGATAGAACCCGATAATCTCCTTCTATATGTTCAAATAAATAAATTTCTCTTTGTTTTCAGTTGTGTCGATATTGTTATGACTAAGCATGGTCTACTGAATGTGAACTTGGGATTGCATAAATTACCAAACAGCACCCATTTGCTACGTATGTTTTGTACTCCCCATGTATGTTTTGTTTTAGGGGGATCTTGTCTGGGGACCTAGAAAATGGGAAGGCAATGTTAGAGTTATATTAGAAAGAATGACTGCTGTTATCTAATGGCCTGAATTTTGTTTTACAGCTTGATGACTGCACTCTGCAATTGTCTCACAATGGTACGTATCTGGATCTAGAATCCACCCTAGCAGAGCAACGAGATGAACTGGAAGGCTTCCAGGAGGATTCTGGGTAAGTAAATGTTTACTAGATTTAGATAAATAAGCATATTTGTCCAGAAGCATTGAGATTTTGGGAGTGTGTGTAGTTAACTTGGTACTTTCAGGTCAGCATAGGAACAGAAAAGATAAAATTCTTTCCTCTATAAGCACATGTGTCTCCCCTTTTCCATGATTTGAGAACTTTGACTTCACTATCTAAGTTTCTCTAAAACAAGATGACACACTAAGAATTCTATCAAGATGAACATCTTGACTGGTCTAATAAAAGTTTTTAGTTCTTTGGAACTTGATAAATGAGGTGGTTGGTTCTGGGAACTCTGAGATCTTTCCTATATGATAATAGTTGGTGTAGAAGATTATATTGGGGTGGTGCTCCTGGAGTTATAAACAGAATTTCTTTGTGTCTTGAGATTTAACTCTTGCTTTTATATTCTTGGAGAAAAGTTATTTATTGTTTTTACTCCTGGAATTGATTTAGCCAGTCTCGTGTGTGTGTTTTGTTCTTGATTTTTGAATATTCACCTCTCTTGCCTTTTCTGTTTTCTTTTTTAATTATTGCTGGCACACTGGGATTGGTATGACACAGCTTTCCGTAAACCATCTTTGAGAACTGAAAGTGAAAACAAAAGTTAGCATCAATGTGTGTCTCTGTGAATACGTGTACAAAATTTGCTTTTTAGAAGAATTTTTTTTGTGGGCCTTTTAGGTGATTGTCTTAAGATATACAATGAACAGACAGTCTAGAGCTATTTTTGCCTTGCTGGTTACTATATTACACTGGATAGTTGTAATTAATTTTATGGGTACATTTTGGCATGGACTTCATGCATGTGAGTAACTTAAGTGTGCCAGAAGGAAACTGACTGCATTCTGAATTGGTCAGGGCTTGTTAACACTAAGAGATGCAGCCCTTTTGCTTATACTGGTTTCTCTACTTTTTGTGATAGCTATCTTGCCCTTGTTTGGTGAATGCTTCTTACAAATTTAAACTGTGCCTCTGAAGATTATTTTATGTGGAGAAGAATTTTAAATACTATGTAGATATTCGTGTGTGTGTTTGTGTATGCCTTCTTCACACATACCAGTTTTGGGTATGTCTTAATAACTATTGGAAGATAATCAACTATTCTGTTAGAAATTAAATTAGTTAGAAGAGAGTTCTTCGATAGACAAAGTAACCAATGCAGCTGAACTGAGTCTCCGTTCCCATGCAATAGGAGTGTTGAGTAGAGAGTTTGATCTAGTCTTCAGTTTTATGCAGCGGTGGTAAAAATGGCTGCAAAGAACAGCAAGTTCTTATTTCTAGCTAACTTGATAATTAGTTGAAAGCAAGTAAGATGGAAAACCTTTCTCTTTTGATAGTTTTTTGTAGTAGTATGTGTGAGTTTGTCACTTTTTCTTTCCTTTCCACTGATATCTCTGTGATAATTCTAGTAATTCTAACTTCATACTTTTTGATACCCCTCAATGGCACTGCTGAGCAATTTGGCAAGCCGGAGACCGAGTGGCGCGTTTCCTACCAGGCTTTGCACTTGAAATGTCAAGCAACCTTCCATCTTGTTTCAATTTCTGCTTCCTTTGGGCACATAAAATCAATGATGTGAATTGTTCCTGAAACATGATTCTAAATTTTCTCAGTGGTGGCTATCCTAGGGGGAAAAAAACCCAAACCAACCAAAACATGTGGAACTAACTCTGCCGCTTGGAATTGCGTGTCTGCTGTGTTGTTTTGAGCTCAGAAATCAGGCTATGTTGTTGTGTACTTTGCACGTGTGTGCAGGCTCCCTCTTAGTTGCACAGTCTGTGGTCAGTTGAGTAATTACTTCTTCCATAGCTTGTCCTGCCAGGTAGGTTCCATCATTCCTCTGCAAAGATGAATAGGGAAGTATGAAACAGGGTACTAAGGTGCACCACAAAAGCTTAGGCTGCAAATTATTATTGTAATTATCTTTTGAATTTAGTTTTGTGAAATGAAAGAGAAAAACTATTTTGTCTGTTGTTGTCATGTATGTAGCCCTCACCTTCACTGGTCTTTGCTCAGCTCCCTGAAGTTGTCCCTCTGGTAATCCTGGGTCAGTGGGAAGTGCCATGTTTTCAAGTTTCAGCTGCCCGCCTTAGGTGCAACACCGGGACAGGCTGTGTTGGTTGTTGTGACCCAACCTTTTTTCATGTCTTCCCATCTTCAGACCCTGCTTTCTTACCTTTATGGTAAATTACGGAGGTGGTGGTAGTTGCAAAAGGCTGATGCGATGAGAATGGAGGGAAGGAAGAATGACTAGTGGGATGTTGGGGAGTAAATTAGCGAGTGAACTGCAGATGAGCTGAAAAAGATACATGTGCTCTGCTGCAGAGGGAAGAGGGGACGATTGCCTGAGAGGATGCACCCATCATCACCTCTTCCGAGGTGCCTGTAGGTACAAGCAGTAACTTCCCTTGTAACTTCCCTAGCTTGTGCTTAACCTGCATTGCTGCCCATGGACATGGGAGTTTTGCTTTAACTTGATTGTGCTGAGGTTGAGGGTTTTTGTTCCATCTTCCCTACACAAAAATACCTAGTAACTTGCAGATTGGAGCTCTGAAATCCTAGTATTTTGCTCTGCTGTGGTGGGATGCAGCTCAGTGAAGTACAAACCCTTGCATTTAGGAGTAACTGGCCAGAGGACAAGCAGATACTGGTCAGGCAGAAAATGAAGAAAGGGGAGCTCTTGACTTGTCAACAGCTCGGCAGGAATGATCCTGACATTTTTGGGAACAGCGAGCTGAAAGCAAGTCAGGGATTATCGTGCTGTGAAAAAGGTAAGGGTCATCCTAGGGTATAAAGTAGGAATTTAGCCAGTGAAATTGGTATCTTTGTACTAGTGCTTCTGCTGCATTTCTGCATCCTGTTTTTGTCCACGTTTCAAGAGAGAAGAGGAGGAAGATAAACAAGAACAACCAGAACTTTATGAATCTGTAAGATGGCTTCCCTGTATGACTTGGTGACATTGTCACTTCAGAGTAAATGCAACTCGTGTGATATTATCCAGAAAAAAAGGAATACTTTAGGCATAGGGTAGCAAATGCAGTCAGGAGTGTCTCCTTCCATCTCAGGTTTCTGTCTAACTAAACTCCATTCTGGAGCTGTGCAGCTCTGATCTTTTCCCTCTGCAGAGACCAAGGTGCTGAGCTGGAGCGCTTCCAAGCTGGAGCCGCTGGCTGCGGATGTTGGGGGCTTAGCAGCCCGCTGTCTGGGAGGGACTGCCTGCAGAAACCGCTTAGTCTCTCTCTCTCTTTCTCTCTGGGTCATTTCAAGGTCCTGCTCTTAATCTTCAAAGCTTTTAATTTTCTGAGATTAGGCTACCTCAGGACCTGCCTCTCGGCCGTGCTGAGGCCACTGTGCTCATCGGGGTCACTGAAGCTTGCTGAACTTCGAGTGAAGGATTTAGTAGCTGGATATTCATGGTATTTTTAAAATTTTAGATCCTAAACTGTGGAAACTCTTAAGAGTTACCAGAACGTCCTGCAATCTGGCTGTTTTCAGCATGTTTTTGCCAAATGTTCTTGTCTGCTCAGGCAAAACTGTGAAGACTTTTTTTTTTTGAACACACTGATGAAAGGAGACTGAAAGAAGCCACGCAGGCAACAGTCTTACAAATTTTTATGGGTGTGAGAGGTTGCAGATAGCTATTTTCTCGTGGAAGGATTGGATGAGCACAGTGAAAAACAAAGATTTTTCTTCAAGATGAAGAAGCGAGAGGATGGTGGCAGTTAGTCTGGAGGTTTATGATGTGTATCTGTAAATAACAGGTATAAGAAACATATGCACTCATACACAATTTCAAATGAATCCTCTTCCATTACTGAATATAGTGAAAAGAGACTTTTGGTAGTTGCTATCCACTCCAGCAGAATCTAAACTTCTTTTTAGGGAAGGAGAAAACCCAACGCACATACCCTCTTAGCCTGTAGGGCTAACCCTGAGCAAAACGTGTACAGCAATGGGACTGTTTTCCTGTATCCGCAATTGTCACTGCTGCCATTTGTACGTTAGGGAATAGCTGTGGAATTCAGGAGAATTGGATCATTTTTATATGGGTGGGTTTTTTTTTTTGGGAGGACAGTCAGGATGAACAACTGGCCAAGCAATGATACTGGCCCTGCGGAAAGTGTCACAACCAGGAAACGGGTCAATAAGAGTATGTAGGAAAATTGCCTTTCCTTTCAAGTCTGGCATGTATTCATGGTTTGTTTGCTTGGTTTTGTGTTGGGTTTGTTGTTTGTGTGGTGTTGTTTTTTTTCCCCCCATCCCAATACAAGTTACTTTGGATGCTTAATTGTGTGAGGAGCTAATGTGGAGCTAGTTTAGGTGGGACGGCTGTTTTGCTAAGTTGCCCATGACAGGTAATGCTCTTTTCCTTTTTCTACTTGTGATTTTAAAGAGCGAGCAAGAATTGTCAAGAAATGCATGTATTTAAATTACCATATAGTTGCCCAAGTTCTTTTTATGGGCATGTCTTAACAGGCTGTAATAGTAGCCCACAAGGTAACACAGTTCTAAACCGCAGAACACAAAAGCTTCTTCAGACAGCACGCTGCAAGCATGGAGATTTCCTCGGGGAATATGTTTTCAAGACTTCTGTTCAGCAGAAAGATTGTTTTAAAGTACTTCTGACAAATCACTTCGGCACTGATGTTTTTGCATTCCTTTTAGACACCCTGTCCGAAGCCACTTTGGCTGCATGAGCCCCACTTAAGTTGGATGCCAGGCGTTTCCCCTCTTGATGCTGCCTTTCATTCTGGGCTCCACTCAGAATTTGTTGAGGGCGATGGAATCTGACAGAGATCTTTAATATTCTTTTCCTGCTTATGTACTCTATTTTTTACCAGCTTAGAACTTGTGATTAGCACAATTGTGAGAATGAAAACGTTTCGTCACTTTTTTACATGAGGAAATTGGGGATGCATTTGGAGATTAACTTAGTTTTTGTCTAATAAAAATGATGTGGCTAATTTCTTCAAGTACTGCAAACTAGCAGACCCTGTGCTGATTTTGTATTCATTTGAACAGAGTGTTTTTGTATTAGTACACTGTTGGGAGATGCTCTCAAGTCATGACAGCTTTCTCTCCATGTTGTCTTGATGTTGTTTCCATAATGTTTCTCAGTTCAAACAGCAAGAAAAATAAGGGAGGTGCCTGTAGGAGATTGTCATGGTGCTGTTGCAAACAGTAAAGACTGTGACTGCTCGTTGCAATGATTTACTCATGTTTTGAAAAATGCATTATTTCATCTGAATATTTTGATTTCTATGATATTTAGTTATTACTTTGACCAAATACTCAATCTGAAAAATGTAATGGATTGTCACAACAAAACCATGCAACACATAAAAAACCCAACAAACCACAAACCAAAAACCACCAAGAAAACCCAAACAAACAAACCAAAAACCCCTGTCAAGACAAGCTTCCTCCTATCAAGAAGACTGAATTAGTTTAGGAAGAACGGTGCACACTTAGGCTTCCACATCCCACCTGCTCTTTCTCATTTTTTTGCTTAAGGTGCTCTTTTTGTGTTTAGTATCATCACCTATACTTACCCAGGTGCAAGGACCAGCACTGTAGAGGAACATGGTGCTGCATGGGGCTGAGCGACAGAGTGACTCAAATGACGCTGCTTTTGATCTCAGCTCTCTTAGGCCTTGAATAGCCTGGTGTGTTCAAGGATGTCCCCAAGTGAGGACCCTCTTGGTGTGTCTCATGCTCTTTTTTTAGAGTCTAGATGTGTTCAGGCTGTCCTGTAGCTGAGAGGTTATGGTAAATTTTGGAAGGTATAAGCCTTTCTATGGGGTAGCAGTATTCCAGGCTATAATGTATCAGATTAAGATGTCGAACCACGTTTTGAAGTGAATGATTAGCTAAAACTTTACTGTTGCAAAATAAATGGCCATAAAGATTAAGTTTTCACATTTTTAATGAAATACCTTGTTTTTCTGGATGGCTAAGTTGGTGCTTTTTTAGTTCCCTCTCTCCTGAAGTTTGAGGACAATAGCTATTACAACCCATGTTTTCAAAATTTTATGTAGCTTAACTTCTTAATTTTTAATCCTAATAAAATGCCTTTGCTAGTAAAATAAAAAAAAAATCATTAGATAGAATGTTGAAATGAATCTTTAGGTAGAACTGTAGAAATTAATTTTCATCGTTATCTTGGGGGTATCCCTTGACAGGAAAATGAAATAAAATAACAGGTCCCACACACTTTCCCTGCCTCAGAACAATAGGCAGGGCATCTGAGCATTCATGCTTCCAGAGCATGTAATCAAGAATGGCTAAACAAATGTGCATGTATTTCATAGAGCCTGACAAATGAGACATGTGACTTTGAGGGATGTGCCCTTGAAGTAGGGTGGAGGCAATTAACACTTTAATGTTCCACCACATGAATTATTGACCAGTTATAAGGATTTCTTGTCAGTGGATTTTCTTGACAAGGTATCTTGTGAAGATGATGCTTGTCAAATTAAGCTTTTCTACCAGTAGTGAAACGCTACTACTTTTTTGTAGTTAAAGAATGAAACTGTTGTGTGAATGTAAAATGTATTTAGAAAACAAGCATCTGAATAAAGAACAGCAAACTTGAATAAATTTTACTGCAGACTAAGGCTTGTTTTCTCTTGTACTCTCAGCTTTAAAGCTGGCTTGATGGTGTGCAAGTAAATCTCTTCTGTATATATCTAGGTCAGAAGACTACAAGCTACTTTGCTCACACCATAAGACATACAATGCAAGATTCGTCTGGGCTTGTGGAAAGAACCTGTGGCCACTGAATTTTGGTGGGTTAGCCAGGAGGGAGCTGGAGGGCAGAAGTAAGGACAGAAATTACAGCAATCGCAAGTATCTATGGTCTGTAGTGGAAGCCTGGGGACATCAAATGGGAGTGCAGTCAATGGACCTTAGAACTCCATTCTTGTCAAGACAGAAAACTCGCAGGCAATTGACTTAGCAAAAAGTTATGAGGGACTGCATAGTCTTACTTTCAGTGTGTTGACGTGGCCTTCAAAGAGGAAACACTTGGTTTTGCTCTTCTTCCAGCACTCCCAATCTTCCGAGCTGTGCCATGCTGCTTCTAGCTGAGAAGGAGCCAATATCCATAGTGATGCCTTCCTTGGCTTGAAAGAGGAGACAGATCATTGCTTTGAGAGCTCTTCCAGCTCTATGCAGTTTTGGTTTTGGGAAAGTGGGAGCCTGGGATCAGCGTACCTGACAGGGGACAGGTCATGGGCAGCTTTTGGGCTTGATTCTTGTGAAATGTGAAGGTACCCAGTCATCTTACCCCATGTGCCTGGGAGCAGCCTCAAAAGCTCATGCAGGCTTTTGGGGTGTGGAACAGCACCTCAAGTCCCAAGCACTAAAATGTTCTGTAGTCTGGTTTTGTTCTGTGTTGTGTATTTATATTTTTTTTCTGGGCAATTTTTCAGTGAGGGTGTTTTTCTGTGAGGTTTTTTTGAGAGCTTGACTCATGATTTTATAGCTTGTGGTAGTCAATACTGAAACAGCTGTGTCTCTTTCTTCCCCACTTTGCCCCAGAGTTTACTCACAGCTCTCTGTTGTCGAGGGAAAAATTTACATCTGTACCAAGGTATCCGTGGAAACATTTGAAGATTTGCTATTTTTGAATTTTAGTGATTACTGCTGGCAAATGAATGCAATAAGAGTGCTTTTCTTCAAAAATTATTTCCATTGCAAAATGTATTGCAAAAATACTGTTGTGCTTAGCTCCCTTCCAGCCTGTTATGTATCAAATACAGTGCCAAACCAAAAAGTGTGTGCATAATTCTTACAGTATTTCCTAGGACAACCTTTTTTTAAGATAGTCTAATTTGGCATTCAGCTTTACATGTGAAAATAGCTGAGGAGTCCAATATTTTAGAGTGGAAACTTAAATAAAAGCAGCTTATAGAAACAGCTGATGCCAGATGTTTTATTTAAAAACATTTAATTTTATTAACATTGAAGCTCCTTAATAGCCGTGTTTGCACTCTGCCCTCCTCGTCGATGATGAGGTTATAAGCTAAGTGAGCAGCTCTCGAGGCTTGGAAATGTGTTTCTCTTCAGCTTGTGAGGAGGAAATCCCTTCCTCTCTCCATAAACAGATCATCTGTGGGGCTTCAGGTAGGGCTGCCAGAAAGCGCTGTAGGACTGCTCTGAACTCGACTCCTGTTGTGAGTAAAACCATCAGTTTGAGGATCCAGACCTTGAACACCACGAGCACCCACTGTCTGCCGGTGCAGTTTGCAAACGGATGTAGAATTGCAGCGTAATTGCCCGGAGCGTGTGGCAGCTGAGTGAGTTTGTGCTGGGTAATTAGTAAAAGCTGTGAACTTGTTACGCTTCCTGTTCCACAGCAACTACTCGTGTGCGTGCTCCTGCCCTCTGGTAAACGCGAAATGAGTTGTGTAGGCAAGCTCACACTCTGTTTATCCCATGGGAATTCATCTCTCTGTGTGTTTGGTGTGTGTTTGTTTGTTTTACCGCTGACTAAACTAAGGTAATAATCTGCTTCTGATAAAAGTAAGTGTCTCCAATTTAATCTCCAGTGGTGAACTAATAGCTTAAACCACTGCAAATCTGTGACTAGCCCAGGATCTCCAGTACTGAAGCCATGAAAACTGGTAACCTCTGCCAGGGTTAAGACTACAGCATTACAGCAAAAATATTAATACTTTTCACGTTTACTACTCAGTAATTATGCTCACTAGCAAAAGCACTGATAGCCCAACAATAAATGCAAAGCCTCTTTCTTTCCTAAATGGAATTAATATCGAGAAATAAGTGGCCTGAGGGCAATGCGTTTTATCTAAGAACTTGTATGCCAAGTTGTGAAGGAACGCTTGCCAAACATGATGCTGATGGAAAGCTTCCGAAAAGCAGAGAGAGACCCAAAGCAGCATATTGAGTAATGCAAAGTAGAATTTATTTTTATGTACTTTTAGTTACATACACACATGCATGTCCTACTGCAAAGTAAAACAGTTTTAAAATAGTTCTTGCTGAGTTTGGTTAAACTGATCACATCCTGAGAAAGAGCATAACTGGCTGATTAAGCCAGTGGGACATAGCTTTGAAATGTGTTTTGTGTCACTTTGGGAAATCTCTTCTTCAAGTTGTTATCTTTTTAGTATCATCAATTGCACTGGGAAAATCATAAAAGATAAGTGTTTTTTCCTCGAGATTTTAGAGAACAATTTATAGTAGAAGGGAAAAGTTTATGAAAAATTATTAAAACTACTTTTTCCAAACTATTTAAGTCAGTTTTTTTGTTCTTTTAATTATGAAAAAATCAGAGCCCTTTTTGGTACTGTAAGTAACAGTCAGGATCTTTGTGAGAAGGAATTGATTGTGCAGGTGCCCTTTGCTTCTGCCTGTGACTATGGAATTTTTCTAGTAATGTTGGTCTGGCACTTTGTTCTCCTGGAACCAAAACTGTGGGTCCCATGATGTGGCTAGGAGCACCAGAGGCACCATTTGCCTGAAGAGGTGGAAGCATAGTGACCCAAATGGGGGAGATTCATTTACTGGATGATCTCTAAGGTCTTTTCCAACCTAGAAATCTATGAAATGAAATTTTACTTTCCTCCTTGCCCCTTCGTCCTGTGGGTTCTCAGTACTGATTTTTTTTCCAACGCATCTGTTGATTCAAGTGTAAGGAGGTTTTAAATGAAAATCCAAATGTAACAGGAACATCAGTGCGCAGGCGATAGCAAAACCACACGACCAGAAGGTATCCAGTCTAAAGATGCCTGGGAGGAATGTGCAGCCAGAGTTTGAGAGCTACTGACAGTGGTGGGAAATACATAACCTGGGAATTGAAAAGCATTGGTCAAGTGACATGTCATCTCTGCAGAAGAACATGATGCAAGGTTGACAAGAAGTGAGGAAATGAGCCTTCATTTTTTTTTTTTTTTTGTGGTTTACCCAGAAGCAATATTATTGTTAAAATAGCACTTCTAATGCAAATCTCTACACCATTTGCCATCTCATAAAGATCATGCTTTCTTAATGCAAAAATATAAGGTGGAGATCTAACTGGTCATGCCAGCAGTGTTTCACAAAATAACAGGATAAACTTCCTGCTGTAAACAATCATATAAGGATTTGAGCTTTTAGGGTGGGAAGGGACACAGCTTTGTTCGTATATAAGGACAGCTCTTGAAAAATAGTTACTTGCTGAGTGCAAGGGCAGCAGTCAACCCTCAAATATTTTAGGGGCTGTTAGAAGGTTATTGTTTTAATGTGTGGAAACTGAGCCATTAACAACTGAGAAATTAACAGCATGATGATTCAGAAAGTAGGGGAAGGGGATGGGATTTTCATTTTCCAGGTTCTGAGGCTTGCTTGCACAGAAACTACTAAAATGGACAAATAAAACAAATGCTCCCTCATTTAAACTTGCTGCATTTCACAATGTGTGAAAGTGATTCATGGTCTTTTGGCAAAAATCTTTGCCTTGTGGTGAGGTACGCAGAAGACTCCACCTAGACCTTTACCGACACATACTCAGAATACATTAGTAATAAATAATTAGGCACTGTTAATGTGGCTTATAATGCATACTTGGTGAATCCCTTGCATGTCTCACTTGACCTTTTTGAGTTTCTCATTTTCTTCCCTTTTCTCCTTCCATCCTATTTCGTTTCCATTTAAAAAGGGAGGGGGGAAGATGAAAACTCTGCCTAGTAAATGTTGCACTTTGGAAGAGTAGGTGGATGTACAAACCCAGTGCCTTGCAGTAACAGTCTGTATGTGGTCCTTATTTGCACAGTTACACAGGCAAGGATGTGTCAGCCACGGTGCTCTTCCTTTCCTTGGTATTCACGTGTAACTTTTTGCATGGTATATGGGTTGTTAGTAGGGAATGAGGCAGTTAATTGTTAAACTCATGTTGGCAAACACAGAACATAATGTTGGAGTAATCTGCAGGGGAAAACACGTGTACAAGTCTCTGCATACTTTGTTCCTTTGCATACTGTTGCTTAACACTAATAATCTGCAAGATTTTGCCTGCCCAGCTGTTGCTTAGGGAATGTGCCACTGGGATTATTTCTATCTGAATTAGTCTAGTTTTAATTATTTTTATTTTTTTTTAATGAAGAGAGACCAGGCGTCTGAATAGTCTCTATCCGTTTACTTATTTTCATCTACTCTTGTCAAATGATTGTTGCTTTGGTAAATGTGTTATGGTCCAGGAATGCTCTGAATAAATCCAATACGTAAATGATTAGATGACTTGAAAGTGTATTGCAAGAACAGGATGCAGACACATTCTGACTTCATGCAAAGTTTTTAGATGGAAAAACTGAGGTAAGAAAGGAAAGTCTAGTGACTTCATTTGAAGATGACTGTGTTTGCCTCCAACTGCCTGTTACTAGTTCTGTCATCCATCCGAAGTGTATTGGAGGTGAATTTTAGCATTTAAAAGACGTTTTTTTCAAAAAAATTCATTTTATTTCCTGAGCTCCTTTGTTTCCGTTATTGAATGAGAATAACATGAGGCTGAATGTGACAGTTTGATCATTGGATCATGATCCGTGAAGAACTTCAAAAAGCTTATTTGTTTGGATAATGTTTTCAGATGACTTTCAGAGACACTCTTAATTCCTCTTGTAATACATGTGTGTCCTCTCTCTGTATCTCCAAAGACTAAGCTTTTATACAACATTTTTCTGAAATGTCAGAATTTATTTTGCATCTCTTGAGTCTGCAGTTAAATGGAGAAGCATAGCATATTGAAACCGCAGTCAAACCATGTCTTAACAGCTTTGAAATCAAAGCCTAGGAATTTATGCTGTCTGATTAATAGCAGGTTAAGAAACGCTTCCCTTATTGTGCGTGCTGGCTTGCAGATCTTTTTCAAGGAAAACCTGATGGACTCGAGTGCTTGAAGTCTGGCAAAAATTTCATCACTTGTGCATTCAACAAGGAATAATTTGTTTCCCACGGCTGATGTGGAGTTCCTTAATCTATGAAGTGACTGACTGTGAGGTGATACACCTTCACAGAAGCATTTTCTACTCCCTGAAAGGTGTGTGCAAGTGAAGGTGGAAATCATAGAATCCTAGAATGGTTTGGGTTGGAAGGAACCTTAAGTATTATCTAGTTCCAGACCCCTGCCATGGGCAGGGACACCTTCCACTACATCAGGTTGCTCAAAGCCTCATCCAACTTGGCCTTGAACACTTCCAGGGATGGGGCATCCACAGCTTCTCTGGGCAACCTATTCCAGTGCCTCACCACCCTCAGAGTGAGGAATTTCTTCCTTAGATCTAACCTAGATCTATCTTCTTTCACTTTTAAGTCGTTGTCCCTTGTCCTATCACTACATGCCCTTGTCAAAAGTCCCTCTCCAGCTTTCTCGTAGGCCCCCTTTAAGTACTGGAAGGCTGCAATAAGATCACCCTGGAGCCTTCTCTTTTCCAGGCTGAACATTCCCAACTCTCTCTCAGCCTGTCTTCATAGGAGAGGTGCTCCAGCCCTTGGATCATCTTCGTGGCCCCCCTCTGGACCCGCTTCAACAGATGCTGAAATGCGTAGGTGCTGAAAGTGAAAGCGAGTTGCAAAAATAAGGCACTTCATAGTGTGTCTGTTGCTACACATTTGCTTCTGATGACATGCTGTTGTCCAGGCTTCTCTCTTGGGAGTCAGTTGCTCCTTCTTGAGCTTAGGGATTGTTGTTGGATGCTGTTCTTATAATGCTACTCCTCTTGAAAAACACAGATGTGATTATTGGAGAAGATGGGTGGTCAATCAAGAAACTCGAGTGCTCTAAGAGGCTGTAACAAAATATGAAGCACGTTGTTAGGCATGTGTGCTTTGAAAGCATTCCACTAAGAGCACCATCTGTGTTAGGTAGGTTTTCATAATGCTTAGATGGTTATACCATGCAGAATTGTTACAGGATATGTTATCAAGTTAGACTGGCTGGCCAACTCTGAAAACATTTTCTATGTTTATCATGAATGAGTAGATTTACTCAATTATTAGGTTGATGTTAGTTTTCATCCAGCCTATGCCACCTTTGAGATAAGCAGGCAGTGGCCCATGGTGTTAGTTCAGCTTTAGTTCAGTAACCTGTTGTGTTTGCTAGCAGTCATGAAGGGCGATGGAAATACCTGGTTATTTCAAGAGAGACTTGGGAAAAGGTAAACTGATGCCTGATTGATCTGATACCACCTGGTTCAGAGTTGGCCTTTCTTTGAGCGATTTACTGGTATTGAACCCAATAACAGTGTGAAAGACTGATTATGGAGGGGGTTTGAAGGCTGGCGGTGAGAAACCTTCCTGTGTAGTAACAACTGAAACTGGTAAAAATGCAAGATGCCTATAGTGTTTGCCAGTATCTGATTTTACCTTATTTTCCCTCATTTGGTGAAACTGAAGAGGGTGAGCCTTTATCTAATTTAGGATAGGTTTTTGTGTAGAGTTTCACCAGTTACATGCGGGCAGCAAACATGAACCGATTGCTCTTTACAGCGCTCCTCGGAAGCAGGATGAGGGAGAGTGGATGCGAGGAGGGAGGACGTAAGCTGTGCTGTTTGCCCAGTGTAGCAGAGCAATGGTAAAGATAAGGTCCGTGCTCTGGACCTCCAAACTTAGAATCCCTCTCTTGCTGTTGCCAGTTTAAATGTAAACTTTCAGAATTTGTTTTCCATTGCATCTAGGCTGCTTTGCCAGAAGCTCAGCTGGGGTCTGAAGGAAATGCTTCCTCCTAGTTTAAAAACCAGAACACATGCACATGTGTACAAACTGCTCAGGTTTTCAGAGGTTTTGTGAAATTGTCCTCTCTAGCACAGCAGAGGTTTTTACAGAGTGAATGATTTTTGTTCTCTCAGTTATCCTAAAGAATTATCCCTGTCTAGAACTGACCGATAGCACTAATCTTAAAGGCTAAAAATTTTGCTTGGAACAGAGTAAAATGAAGGTCATGGGAATATTCTAGTTTGACTGTTGCAAGGGTTTGGTCTGATTGGTTTTTATTATTATTATTTCATCCGTTTATTTATTTATTTAAGGAAAAAACACAAAAAAACCCAAATGAACAAAAATCCTCCCAAGAAGATGCATCACTCTTAAAGTGCAGACACCAGCATGATTGGCTTAGTGGAATAATCAAAATTATAGGTCATAGAGATGGAGCATTTTGCTCATTTGCTGTGTAGCCATGTCAATGTGTGTAGCACGTCCTGTAAGATTCAGATCCAGGTTTGCCATTATGGGGCTAACTTTCCTTATATTCTTTCAAAAATCAAAAAAATGGAAGAATGTTTTGACCCTAGCAAAGAGTAGTGCTTAGACTCTCTTATCTACATTAATTGAAAGGCTCCAAGTTGTTTGTGATCTAAAATCGTGGCTTCTAACAATGCCAGAGTTTGCTTCTGCTTGCGATTACCTTTTTATGGCTCAGGTGTCTGTGCTATGGATTTTGTTTGTTTGTTTTTTAGTGAGTCTAATGAAGAACAGTAAGTTTGCTTGACAGCTCACTATATTACTAGAGAGTGTTATTAAAATCCTTGGAGTTGATGTGACACTGTGCTATAGACCTGTGGCTTTTTCCATGGTTGTAGAAAACACCATATGGAAAGCAAAGCAGAAGGAGCCCAGAAGGGTGTATCACGACCTGTTCTTGTAGAATGTGTGATACCCAACCTTCTAATGATCTTCTCTTAATGAGATCTTAAGTAATTGTTAAGAAAGCTTGAAAAGTAATTTTTTATTTCAGTTTTAAATGGTGAAATAGTGTGTTTTCAGAAGCATGAGATTATTTTAAGAGACTGAATTTATTGACTTGAAATACCTAGGCCTTTAGCAAAACGTTAGGAGGTCTGAATGGTTGCCTTTCCTGAAAGAAAGATTTATCAGGAAAGAAAGAAAACATTGAAATAGGAACCGTGTGCTAACTGATGCATTCTCCTAAAGATGAACTTTGACAGAGAAGTGACTGTGGTCTTCCTTGCTAGTAATGACAATGAATTGTAACTGGATATTTACGTAAAAATCCCATTTTTGATACCACCAACTCTTCAGTATTGATCTGAGGAGGAGGGATGTCTGCGTGTTAATAAAACAGACTTCCTTAAAAATGTCTTTCAAAGTTTTCTTGAACATTAAGAGGAAAACTGTGGAGGAATTTGAGGGAGTTTGGTGTTTTGGTTTTTGTGTGTGTGTTGCGATTTCCCCCCCCCCCCCGCCCTAGTGCAACAGCCTCTTCTGGTGAAGGAATTACTAGGCTCAAACCTAGGAACAAATAACTATTTATTAAACCAGAAGTGATATACTTTTTTTTTTGTAGTTTGAAGTACTTATTGATATCTTTGAGATTTAGGTCATTGACAAATAAAAGCTGAGTCTTGAATTCGTTGGGAATAAGATAGGGTATGTGATAGGGTGCAAATGGGAATTATGGATGGTGTAGGGCAAGGATGACAGTGGTTTATACAGTTGAATTTCAGCATAATGGCTGTATCTCAGGAAGGCTTTAAAACATACCATTACATTCTGAAGGTTTAGAATAAGTTCCTCTACTATATATCTCACAGCAGTACCTAGAAAGTCAAGTCGTGGGTATAGCTTCCAGCTTTTCCATCTGTGTATGGATGTACAGGTGGCAGAACATAGGGCTTTTTCCATCCCCACCTCTCTACAGAGACATTGGGGCTTTTTTGCAGATTCCATGTATTTATATGCTTTTCTGAATATGTGCCAGGGCTAATTCTTTCCTTAATACTCTCTGTGGTACCAGGAACTGGAAATTAGTTTGCCTGCTCCTAGTCAATGATCTGTGGAACTGAAAGAGATGGGTTTTGTATTATTGGTTTAACTAGTGTTATAAGCTAAGTCTTGGAGAGTAAAAACAAATCACCAGCCAGCCTTCATACTTCTCACCTATGCAAGGAGGTGTTTTTGCAAGGAATGCAGACAGTGTTACTTGACTGAAAGATTTCAAACTCCCATCCTTCATGCTTACTCAGTGTAAGTATTACTGCTTTTATTAAATGAATAAAGGTATGTCAAGAACATCTCTGTAAGAAAATTGTTTTCAATTAAAAATGTGGCAGCTATATAAAATCTCATGGCAGATACTAGGAAATACAACTTCATACCAAGGGAATTCAGTGGTCACTGCCCTAAAGTAGCTGGCTACCATGCAGCTGTCTTGGTAGAAGGTAAATAAATGTTTTAGATAAACCTTCCACGTGCAGGCGTTGACATCTTGTATATAATGCTACCTTTACTGTTAACATTATGTGCAAAAACCTGATACTAGTTTATATATGTAATTATTACAGCAAACATAGTCTCTCTGGATTCTCTATCCCCTGCCTTTGTTATTTACTGTTGCTTAGTGATGCTTTTGGGAAGAAGGGTCGAGTTTCCTTTGTCTGTCTCAAAAGCCCTGGTGAGCCTTTGATTTGGATTAGAGGAGCCTACATGCTAACATAAAGAACTGTAGACAGTAACAGAAATAATATTAAAAATAATTTGCAACTGTTAGTTGCAAATCAGTGGATAGACTTTTGGTATAAACATGAAAGGATCATAGAATCATAGAATGGTTAGGGTTGGAGGGGACCTCAAAGATCATCTAGTTCCAACCCCCCGGCTATGAGCAGGGAAACCCTCCACTGCACCAGGTTGCCCAAAGCCTCATCCAGCCTGGCCTTCAACACTTCCAGGGATGGGGCATCTACAACTGCTCTGGGCAACCTGTTCCAGTGCCTCACCGCCCTCAGAGCGAAGAATTTCTTCCTTATATCTAATTGAAATCTTCCCTCTTTCAGTTTAAATCCATTGCCCCTTGTCCTGTCACTTACATGCCCTTGTAAAAAATCATAAAAGAAAAGCTACTCAATTGCAGTAAGAGCAAGTTTTAAAGTTCTGACCTGTGTCGTATCTAATTTCCTTGACCCTTAGTAGGATTTTTCTAGTAAATGTAGTGCCTGGACTGGCAAATTCACCCCAAACTACAGGAAGAGCCTTTTGCTCAGTAGAAAGGAATTAAAGCCCGGGAGGACTTGTCTGTGTTTCTCACATACTGTTTTGTTCCTGGCTCAGTCTAATTCCTTGAACCTTCCTGCTGAATTACTGGCTTGTCATTCTCCTGACTTGTGCTGCTCCTTCTTTTGCCAATAGCTTCTTCCTTATTGAGTTTCTCTCTTTAGTTTTGAATGACTTTGTCGGTGTTTCTGGAGAATGGAGTTTCAGTTGGCACTGTGAAGAAATCTGTCTGAAATTTAATGTTGGGTTTTTTTCTGGATGGTGTTTGTGTATTTTTTCCTTTATTTTTGAAATGCATCTATTAGGTAAACTGGTTCCCTCCTCCTCCGCTTTTCTTTACTAAACTTTTAGACATCAATAGTAAAATGAATTATGGACCAGGAAATGAAGGTGCTACACACTTCACCTGCACTTGAAATAGGTCATTTTTCCTTGCTCAAAAAAATGAGTCTTGAAGTTTATGAATAACCTATGAGTAGTTCTATCAAGGTCAATGGACTTACTCATGTATTTGGGGCTGTGTATAGGAGGAGAAATTTAACTGTACAGCTCTCTTAGGGCCTTAATGTGAGATGTTGCTTTTGAGGATGGATGCTTTAGATTTTCAGCAGCTTTGAATCCTTGAGATCAGACAAAGCGGTTAGCTGTTCTGTTGATGGGCACGCTGCGTTGATTTGTTATTTCCTTGTCTAGTAACTGGAAGGCTACATCTGCAGCTTGGCGGTTGTAGACAGTTTCATGGAAGAGAATGTCTAACCCAAAGAATCTAGCAACATTATTTTCCATTTCCAGAGGTTTCAGTGATGTGAGGAGCATATATGAATGGTCACAAAACCTTACAGTAATTTTTGCCTCTGTTGTGTGCCCTTGTAGATGAGACTGCCCTGAGTGAGGCTTGGTAAACAAGTTCATCCAGGAAGGGGGATCAAGAGAAGCAGTTTTCTTGTACTGAATCAGGTGTTGGGGAAGGCAGGGGCTATAGCAAAGGGCGAGGCTGGCAGTGCAAGATTGCAATTGGCAAAATTGCTCAAGAGTTCTGGGTGCTTATGCCCCTGCCCTCCCAAAAGAAAAAGAACCAAGTGGGGAAAAAAGCTGAAAAAAAAACCCCAAAAAACAAACCCCACCCAAAGGGCCCATGAAATAGGTTTCTTGACGTGAGCAGTGGCAACCTAGTTAGTGTCTTACCGCATTGTTGGCTGGGAGTCTTTCTGAGGTGCTTGTAATTCAAAGTACTCTGGTCTTCTTGATCTTTTTTTTTTAGTCCTTGCTTTTTGATAGCAGCTCCACCTCCCTGGGACCTCCTCTCCCATAGTACTTTGGTCCTCATTTACGTTTTTGTCTCCATCCTTGGAATAAGCACAAGGATCTCAAACTGAAGAGATTCCAAGTGCTCCCACAGAAGATATCTTATATGCAGGTACTAAGTAATGACATAGAAGATTCTGTTGTTGTTTTTCTTCTGTGTTTATTTGTCAGCCTTATAGCAAGAGTTGAGAATGAGTATAGTTTTCCCCTGCTTCCTGTTCTATGGCTTTTGACAGACGTCTTCACAGGCAGCTTTGCACAGCTCAGGCTGCGTTCTGGTTTTATTCTTTCCTAGTCAGCCTGGCTAGGGAGACCAAGGATCTTGCACTTGCTTTAACGATCAGATATGCACGGACTCTTCTATACCATTACTATGTTGGTTTTCCTGCTTTTCCAATGCTATAGAGGATGTCTAGCTGATGCTTATCTGGAAGTTTTGAGTTTCCCCTCTTCTTCCTCCTCTCTTTCTGTAGCCTCAGAAGAGCAAAAATATGATCATGCCATGATCCAAGAAGAGAAATCATATGGAAAACAGAGTGGGAGGCATACCTATGGGTGATGCAGGTTGGCGGAGCTTGCAAAACCAAGATTGAATCCACTGGTATTCCTTGCTCAGCGAAGGTCTGAGTGGAAGTGCCTCAGTGTTCCCCCCCATGCTGAAATGGTGGCTGGTGGCAATGAATTGGCTGTTTGCTCCCAGTGCCTGTGGGCAGCCTGCAGAGCAGCAGGGGCCACCTGTGAGGCTGCAGCCTGCAGAACGGCCGTGCTTTCCTTTCAGTAGCAAATATGTTTTGCTTTCTTTTACTTGAAACCCCTCCCTGTAAGTCAACAATCGACTTTTGGGGGGGGGGGGGGGAAGGCAAATTTGCTTTTGGAGACTATTTAACTAGAGGTTTTTGTTGCTGCGTTTCATCTCCTTATTTTTGAAGACATGGTCTTCTGGTCAAGTGTTTGATTCAGAGAGAAAGATAACATTTAGAGCTACTTGAAATATTTTACTGTAGATTGTCTCTTGAAAAACACTAATTCCATAATAATAAACAACTGTTTATTATTGCCCCTCACATCTACTAGTTTTTAATCTGCACACCCCTTAAAATCACTTGTGTAGACCTTCTGTGAGGACCGTATGGTCCTCAAGTACTATTAATGTTTTTAAGGACTCGATAAGACCCGAGTCTTAACGGAAGCAGGAGATGGGCAGCTGCCACGGTCCCTGTTTTGCAGATGGAGAACACAAGGTGTAGAGAAACTAAACTCACATCCTCAGAGTGGCTGAGGTCTGGCTTTTAATGTGGCACATGGGCACCTCTGTGGTGCCTTACCTTACTTGCTCACAACTGTGCAAGGGAGCTGCAGCAACAGGGAAATTGAATCTGGTCTTTGTCCCAGACCTTAATCCTCTTTTGTTTCCATAGGAGAGATTTCTTCCTTTTGTCTCAAGTACTAATGGAGGGGGAGAGATTTAAAAATGTGTTATTTTATTCTTTCAAAGAAACACCATATATCCTAGTAAGAATATAACAACTCTTGTGTAAGTGAAGAGATATATCAACAAGAGATGCTCTTATTAGTATTATAAGTTTTGCTGCTCTGTCAAAGATTCCTCAGGTCCTTTGCAAATTAAATATTCCAGAGGAGTCTTGGCACTCCTGTGCAAAGGGGCAGCTGTTAGCAATCCGCAGGACGTGAGCGCAGGCAACGGCTGTCTCCAACTGAATCGGCAGGAGTTTAGGTGGGCAGAGAGTCAGTCCTAAACCTGGAATTACTCCAGGAAACTTTGAAATCCAGACTGCAGGCAGCTCTTGTGAGGGAATAGCATGTTGCTGCTTGCTGCTTCAAAAGACCTGCAAACCAGCAGCAGCATTAGGAGAAGGTTCATGCTTTTCCTGCTTTGTCCTAATGCTGTTCAGGCAGGCGCTTCAAAGAGCAATTTCATTTAAAGTTAGATTGTTTTATTTATGTATTGATTTAATTATTTATTTTTAACCTATAGAGAAGGGTTGCCCTTCTGAAACTGAAACCGAGGCCTTTATTACCAGGTACATAGTTCCACGTTAACCAATTTTTTTCCTATATTCTTCTGGGAGTGATATTTTTCTGAAAATATTTATCACTGCTTCACTGACCTGCCTTCCCTTGTAAATTTATTGGGAGATGGTGTAAAACATGTCCTTTTTTTGTTGAAATTAATGACAGATATTTTTGTTCCTCAAAACAACCGTGGGCAGGAATACAGCAAAGAGGGGAAGAACCTTTTTTGTTGTCTAGAAAACAGTGGGTTTGTTCTGATTAAGTTATAGCTTGTGGGAAATTCTGCTGAATGCCCAAAAGGGTTGGCCCTGAAATCTCTCAGCAGAATCATAGTGCGTATAACTGAGGAAAGGTTTTTAATTTGCTTTTAATTTGTATGGTCTAGGGTTCACATGACACAAATTAAGCTGCATCTGAATGTGTTCTAAAACCAGTTTTGCTTCTTGCATGTTTTCCCACGATAAATTCGCTGAATCACAGAAGGATTGAGGTTGGAAGAGACCTCTGGAGTTCACCTGGTTCAACCACCCTGCTCAAGCAAAGCCACCTAGAGCTGGTTGTCCAGATGTGATCATATGTTACTGTACAAATGGAAAAGACATTAGGCTTTCCATCAGGGGAGCAGATATGGGTGCAGAGGCGAGGTGCTGGCTGTTATCTTGATGCCAGTTTGCGAGTGGAGCACTGGGAAATCAAGAATGTTGCACTTGTCCAGGTTGAAAAGACGTATCTAATGCTAGTGTGTCTGAAAAACAAATGAGAAATGTAGAAGCTAATTAAGATAAAGTCATTCTGTTTAAGACCAGGATGAAACTGAGACAGTGCCAGAGTGAAGGAGGACTCAATTTTGTCTCATCGCATGAAAAATAGATTTTTCTTTGTGCTTTCAAGACCCCCCATTAGGCTACACAAGCAGATTTGTGAAAGTGTAAGCAACCTCTTGTTTGACCCTGCCTTTTTTTTTTTTGTACTTTACTATGCCTAGCTTTAAAATTTTTCTATGAAAATTAAAATGTGCAGTCAACACTTCTTTAATATGAATTGCTAGAGTCATTGTGGTGGGTTGACCTGGGCCAGTTGCCAGATGCCCACCCAGCTGT
This sequence comes from Tauraco erythrolophus, assembly GCF_009769465.1. Lineage (NCBI taxonomy): Eukaryota > Metazoa > Chordata > Aves > Musophagiformes > Musophagidae > Tauraco > Tauraco erythrolophus. Next base: position 29,921,462 of record NC_141467.1, read on the forward strand.
GCTCTCGCTCCCTGTCCTTAACAGAAAGGTGGGAAAATAAGATGAAAAAGCTTGTTGATTGAGATAAAGATGAGGAGATCATGTACCAATTACTGTTGTATGCAAAACTGGCTTGACTTGCAGAAAATTAATTTATTGCCAATGGATGATGAGAAACAAAGACATAACTCGTAATACCTTCACTCACCTCCCACCCTTTTGTTTTAGGCTTAACTTCACTCCTTCATTCCCAATTCCTCTGCCTCCTCCTTGCACCTTTATATATATATATATATATATATTTTTATCCTCTTCTCTTTTTAGGAGGGGCAAGAAGCATAGTATAATTCTGAGGACCCAACTGTCAGTGAGAGTCCATGCCTGCATTGGTAAGTGAAGTTCTGTATGCTTGAAAGAGAACAAATAAACAGAATCCATCTCTGAGAAGCAAATCTGGGGAGTGTGAATCGGGTTTGCTGTGTTCCAAGTTAAGGATAATGACCAATAAATTAATTTCTTTGTTCTGTTTGTTGTGTGCTAAAATTAAGTTATATTACTTACATTACCCTTAAAAAATGTTTAAGGCCCAGAGAAGTGTAGGATTCGACAGTGAAGTGTGATGGTTAGGGGTGCTTTGCAGTATCTTGGATTATCCTCCTTGCCACAGCCTTTGTGTGTGCCTGAAGAAGACTGTGTTCTGAATTGGGAAGAGGATCTGAAGAATTGTTGGCTGACAGCTAACTACTGCATTTCAATAGCACATAATGTTTATTACTTAACATCTTGCAGATCTTGGCCACGTATTTGTCATTATCACAGTGTCAGTGCTTAAAAAACATGGTTGAAACAATGCTGTCACAAGGAAAACTCTAATGAAAGTCATAATGTGATTGTCATAAAAGCTTTAAGGTTGCATAAATGAAAGCTGATGTGCTGTGATGGCGTTAGGATGTTCTCCAGCATTCTGCAGAGCAGTGTGTTTCACTGGGTGTTAGTGGCAAAGCTAATGCTCGTGTTCTGGTGATACCATGATAGATGTTTTGGGTGGCTGGTTTAAAAAAGTAAGAAAAATCTTATATCTATGTGCCACGGTTGCCTGTTTTGTTTTCAGCTTCTCCGTAGTAGATTCAACACCCTGATATGTTTAGCTCGTAGTTGGTCTTCTTTCAAGAGATCATAGCTGAAGCATTGGAATATAAATGCTTTTCTTAAATGGAGGAGCAGAAAGTCTAAGTTTTGTGTTATTTCCACAGTGCTGCTGCTCTCAGAGGGTTCAGGCTTTAAATACAACTAAACTTCTTTCCCCTGCCCCCAGGATATGTTATGAAATGGCCTTTCTGGGAATTTGAACTGAGCATAAGCAACCTACAGAATTCCTCGAATACCTCCCATTGAGAGTGGTCTCTAGGCTGCCTCATGCAGGAACAGATTCTCCTCTACTACTGTTGGCTTGAGGAAGTACAGTAGAGCAAGCCTACGTGTTAAGTATTAGAGGAGAAACAGAGATGCTGCAAAGGCTAGCTGATTTCTATAAATGTGGATGAAATCAGAAACAGATTGGAGAAGCTTGTTCTTGTTAGGTCTGGGAATATCTTTGGCAAAACAGACCAGTGCAGCAAGACGAGATTTCATATGTTTCCTGGATTGAGGTTTTATAAAAACAAGTTTCACGTAAAAATTTTGGTCCAGAGCGCAGCCGTCGAGGAATTGGAACACACCAGGTTCAGAGCTTCCACGTGTGGTTGCTGTGATGTTATCTGTTGGCATTCAAGCTTGCTGTGGGCAGTCAGGTGTGTTACTGCGTGTGTGTTTTAATTGTTCCTGTATGAAGGTGCGTTCCTGTGTCAGGCGCTGTTACTCTCTAGCAGCCGTGATGCATTCAGCGGTGAGTGCAGAGGAAGTCAGGCTGCAAAACTCGAGTCCAGATTTCAAACTCCTAGAGCGGAGGTGTGTTTGGATATGGGCTTTTGGCTTCGTTCGTTATAGGCAGAAAAGCCAAACGCAAGATCTGGTTCTAATTTCCAACCCCCCTGCTGAAGTTTAGATTTTTAGGATGAGTTTTTATTTCAGCCCATAGCTTGATGTAGTGTAGTTTCTTCTCTCTTCTTTTTCATTTCTGTGTATCAAATGTGTCTTATTTTTTGGTATAGAAATGGTTTGAAACAGTTGTCAGGGACACGCTGGGGTTCGTAGTACTGGCCTTGTTTGGTGACCTGTGCCTGGCGGTTAAACTTGTCACAGAATGGCAGGGTTGTTCCACTGGCACAGTGTGGGTACTTTTCTTCACCTTGTGTGTGCTTTCACATCAGCTGCCTGTTAACGTGTTTTTTGAAATATAAGCATTAGGTTTAGAGGTTAAAAGATGCGTTACATATTTGGAGTAGAAGCCAGGAGCGAGACCAATCTGAGATGGTGTTAGGTGTAATAAAACTGTCTTGCTCTGGCTATTTTTTTCAGTCTTCATGATATTCTTGGGAAGCATTGTGGCTGTCAATATTAGTGATTCTGCAAAGTCCCCACTAGGTAGCTGGGACTTCTTTCTGGGAAGATGTGGTTTGTTCTCAAGTGTTCTTGCCGCAGAGCCTTCTGTCATCCTTGCATTCAAGGTTTTACTTTGCTCTGAGGAGCCGAGAGGTATAAAGAAATAGCCTTGCTGTCATAAACTTTCCCATTTGGAAGTTGGACCAATATATTTTTTTTTTTTTTTACTTTTCCCTAACATGTTGTACTTTTAAATTGTGGGAAATAGACAAGTGTTTATGTTCGGATGTCCAGATAAAGTTTTCCATCATTAGTGGCTTCAAATCTCCAGGGAATTCAATGGGCTTTAGTGTCAGAGGATGTGTTCACTACAGGCCAATATTTTTGAGGGTTGGGAAGCCTTAGCAAGTCCTATGTTAAGTGGGTGTTTTTTTTTTTTTGGTTTTAAGCAGGGCAGGGAAGGAATAAAGCTTAGTAACTTGAGTGTGGAAGTTGTTAGAGGTATTTTCTGCCCTATTGCATATCAGTCACTCTTAAGCATCTCACTCAATTTAATGCATTAATATTTTCTTTTTTTTTCCTCTCAGTTTGATTTCTTGTCTTAGGTTCACACTAAGGACTTTCAGCATGGAGGAAATTTCTTTTAAATATCACTCTACTTTTTTTCCTATTTTGGCTTGATCCTTATTAAATTGTCAGGAATAATTAAAAGTTAATTTAAAAAAAAATTAGGTGGTTTTATTAAAAACTGCAATATTTACTTTTTTTCTAATATCAAAAGACTATTGCTGAAGCCAGTTTTGTTCATAGAACATAGCTAATTGAAAATTATAGATGTACTTCTGTACTTGTTGGTGTTAAAAGACCTTAGTGGAGGAAGATCGATCCTTAGATCACATAGTGTTACTTGTTTTCTTTTCCCACAATCTGTCAAATTTGACCTTTTATTCAAATTAGATTTATTGTGAGTTAATACCCTGTGGGAAAAGTCTTTCTGGTATTTTTGGCAGCTGTATGACTTTCCTTGTTTGTGTTTAGTTGTGTCTTAATGTAGTTTTAATTTGTATGTATTTACCAATTACAGGGCTCAGCTGAAGCCTTGATAAAGTCCAGTGTAAATGAGGATGTAGCTTTACCGGGCAAACACAAGCAGTGCCAAAAACTTGATCCCCCAAAACTGAATGGAATGTTTTAGTCAGAGCAACTCTTTGACAGTGCAGTTTTAAAGATCTTTAAAAGCTCCACTCTTCCTGGAGAGCGACTTGGTTTATTCACTGTGTCCTTGCTTGGCCTGCTCTGTTTGCGGCTGCTGCTTCGTTTGTCTGTTCATTGCTGCTTGGTAGTTTTTTCTCAAAATCTGAGGCGGTCTCTGAGAAGAGGCACCGTTTAGTCTTACATATCTGGACACAGTACCTAGCTCAAGAGCTCTAAAGTTCTAGAGCGCTCATGCCTGCGATGGGGAATCAGGAGTGTTGCTCTCGATACTGAGAATGAGGTTTGGACAGGGACCCATGACAATGACTTGGAATGCTTCTGCCAAAAGAAGTTTGACATAAGCTTCAGGTGTTAATACAGCGTAATACACAAAGAATGCACATTACAAAGGCTGATATAATTCTGAATACGTGCATTGGCCTGAGATTGCTCAAAATACTGTAGCTTGGAAGATCGGCAAATGTTGCAGGGTGTATTTTAAGTTTTACTTCTCCTTTGTGTCAGTTTATTATTAAAAAAAACCCCACCAAACACACGCACACACCCAACCGTCGATTGGTTATTTAAAATGCTTTTGTGTTATAAAATTACATTTTTGTGTGGTTATAGCTCCTTCCTGTATTTATGCAAAGTCTCTATTTTCTCTGTCTGTAGATTAAAAATAGTTTGCACAGATATTTGTATGAATTACATTTCATAGCTTGATCCAGCAAGGTCCCTAAACAGTGTGCAAGTATATTATTGCAAGAGTCTTTCTAAACGTATAATATAGCATCATTATTAGTCATTATAACCATTTTATGACGCTGTTCTATTGGCTTTTGCACATGGGCAGCTGCAGATTTACCCGAGCACAGTGCTTAAGTGATGTACAGCGTGCCTGCCCTTCCCTATCCTTCCATGGGTGCTCAGGAGTGGATTATTCCCAAGTATGTGACACAATAGCTGCCATGCCGCACAGCGGCTGATTGTAGCCCCTGTTATTAGGGCATCTGCTTTAACCAGCAGTGTTAAATACTGCTCCAATAACCCAGCCTTTCCACATAGCGCTTTGGATTGTCTTTTTGACATCCTCTCGCCCTTGATATCTTTTATGAAAGTAGGCATAAATATCTTTTTGAGCTCCTTTTGTTCTGAGGTACCTGAGGGAAGCTGTAAGCTGGTTGTTACTAGGAGCCTAGTAGAAGCCAGCTGTTTCTATTTGTCCTTTAATGGCTGAAGTATGCAGCTAGTCCTTTTCTCCATGTACAGTTTTCCCTTCTGTTAACCACTGTGTGAACTTGTTGCATGTATTACAGCAGATACGATTAGGTCCTGCAATTATTTAAACATATATTGAACCTTCTTGTAGGACCTGTTCTTCCAGGTGCTTGAGATGCAGATTCCTCCCTAGTGGAACCACAGAGCTTTCCTAAAGACAAAGTCACGTCTCAACTCAGTAACTGTATCTGATCCTTTTTTGCAGAGAAGCTAAGATACATGGACAGAAACGGAGGGAAAAAAAACGTGGTTTGTCATTTTATAATACCGATGTGTAGAAAAAACGTCGCGATTCTGGTTAAGGAGCCATGTGAAACCATGTTGTGCTTTGTTCTCTGAAGGCAGAGTTAAGCTTTTGTCTACAACCCATGTTACTGGTACTGTCCCACTTGAGGTGCTTCTCCCTACAAATACCATTACTGAATTTCATCTCTCTGGCGTGTGTGTGTGTAGTGTGCTGAGTGCTAGAATAGAGTTCTCATAGCCATGGACACTGTGAAGCTCCTCAGGTTCATACTTCAAAACTTTCTGATTTTTTTACTCTTTTTTTTAATGTAAATAGATAGCCTATTGAATTTAAAATTAACAACTTTTTTGATAAGGAAGTTTTTGAATATGCTGAGAGTCTAGTTAAAAAGCTTTCCTAAAAGAAGCTTAATTGTGGCATTGGGTCCTGTCTTTGAGCCCTTCGTTTGGGCAAGTAGTGATTAATATGTTCAGCTGGAAGTCTCAAGAAATAAAGGTACCTTGGGTTGTTTGAAAGGCATTTTACAGTTTTCTGTTCAGTGTTAGGCATTCCTAATAGAAAATATTTTCAGTTTGAGAGAAGGGAACATGTGGAGAGCATTAGCAGTTCAGCAAAACATGCAACCGATTCGGATTTAATTTAAAGGGAACGAAAGAGGTGCCTTGAGAATTTGTCGGAAGCGCTGTGGTTTTGCCTTCTTTGCACTGATGGTAACAGGAGAGAGAGGGGGAGGGGGGAGAGAGAGAGAGGTGAGTTGAAGTTGCTTAGCATAATTGGGACAGAAAAGATGTTGATTAATGGATTTAATGGTGCTGTGCAAGGATCCTGCATGCATTATGGATTTGTAATCATGATATGCTTCCTATGATTCTTGCTGTAACTTGGTAAGAGTCCTGGCTCAAATGAAGATAATAAACAACATGTTTATTAGATGTAAACTGACATTGCACAAATTGAAAAAACGTGAAAAGGAATGCCAGAGCTTGGGGGGATTTTTTTTTTAAGGGTTAGGCTTTTCTTAATGGAATAATTTGAGTTCCAGTTAAGACAGTGCAGACAGTACTGGGGCCTGTTTCCAGATGTGATTGGAGATATCTGGTTCAGCTGTCTTTCAGCAAACTGGAACATGAAATAACTGCAAAGGCCATGATAAAAATACCTTTTTCAGCTTTTAGGATTATTTAAATTTTCTTTCTTGAGAATGTGGAACACAGATGCTCTAAGTAAAAGCCGCTGGTTCTCAATTAGATTGCTTTGTGAAAATCTATCTGTATAAATAACTTGTGGTTTTGTGCTAAAAATGTACACCTCTTTAAACTGAAATGTTAGACTTTTGTTGTACTCCTTGTGCATGCGTTTAGTCAGTCTCTATTCGGGGATGAACCACAGTACTTCCACATAACCTGTGATTTGTCTTCTGTGATCTCACCGAGAAACCTCTGGGCCTGTCTTGTAGGATTTCAGAAGGTGCTTGAGACAAAGCAGGGAAATTTCCGAGAATTATCTCTGCATATTTAATTTAAATTCAAATCTTTAAAATAGGCTTTGCAGCAAGAAGAACCCAAGAAGCTGTAGAGCAGATAAAGCCTCCATTAGCAGTGGGTTCTTGCTTTAAAAAGGACTTGTTCCAGGTTTGAAAGGACTGCTGTGGAGCATGCTAGTGGGATGCTTTTCTCAACTTGAGCAGCTTTGTGTTAAAATGTGAAAGCTTATCTGACTCAACTCTCACCAGGAAATGCTGCAGAAATCGAGTGAAATGTCTTTGAATTGGGATATCCTCTTCCTGCCTTTTTTTTTTTCCTGACAACTTAGATTTCCATAATCCCTTTTCTTACAATATGTAAAAATTTGCAAGGGAGAAAGAATCTGCTTTTGACTCTTAAAAAATAGTAAAATTTAAATCTTGTTTCTGAACAAACAAACAAAAATCCTCTATCATCTTCAATGGTACCTTAAAGGAAACTGTCTCCTCATAAAGCCAGGAAGCCAAATAAGTAGTATGATACTTTGCTTCCAGCCTCCCAACACAAGCACATTTAGACTTGTTTCTGTTATTTTTAAAAATGAATTAAAGTACCGTATTACTGATATGTGGATTTTATTTTTAAGTGGATAGTTTTTTCCATGCCGTCTAACCATGTGTCTTTTTGAAGATTAAAAAATTATAACAAAAACCAGTAATGCTTTTATTCTTTGCATATTACCATCTACTCAGTGCTTTGAAAGGACTGTACATCTGCTAATTAATTAAATTTCACAATAAAGGAGGATTAAGGTAAATAACAAATTCACTTGAAATTACTGGAGTATAATGCAATTTCAGTTTCTAAAATTTCATGTCTAAAATATTCATGTTGCTATTGTTAGGACTAGTTTTACCACCGTTTTGTAATCTAAAGTGGAACAGTCATTGTAAATGTAACTTCTGAGACGAGCAAGAAGACTTTTGTAACTTTTTAAACTGTTTATAACTGTTCATTAATGGACTGCTCTGGAAATCACTGGTAACAACAGTAGTATCTACTGTGATGGGGTCTTTGTGGATTTGTTCTTGTTTGTCGTGGTTTTTTTTTAATAAAGGCAAGCAAATACTTGATTATTTTGATAGATGATTTAGGCATTTTTGAATGACTTCCATGTTCTTCAATTAGATCTTAAGAAATACTTGCTCAATAATAAATAAGCACAGCCTAGGAATTGTCTCTAGATGTTCCTGTTGCAATTCTAGAGCAGATGTTCGTTGTCAAGGCTGGTCCTCTGTGATCTGTGGGACCTCTTTGTGGTTAAATGTTTTAAGAAGTCTGTGTGTGTGTGTTGGGCGGGGGGCATTTGGAGAACAATCACACCAATTTCAAAGTTGCAAAATGCCGTGATCAAGGCAGCCTTGTCAGCTTGTTCTGTTACCATGATGCTGCATAACTCGGGTTTGGCAGGTCCCCATTGAGGTGTGAAGCTCCCTCCCCTTCATCATCTCTTGTCCTTGATGTGGTCTTTCTCTCACCTTGAGGGTTGTTCTCAAGTCTTTCCCAAATCGCAACTTGTGACTCTCAGGTCACCTGGCTGGGACTAATGTAGCTCACTGATCCCCTGAATGGTTTGGAAGAAAGAGGTGACTGTAGCCATCCCATGAAGGTGGGAATCTACAGAAATCATTACTGCCATATAGCTAGGTATGGATGTGACAAACTTGCCTTTACTTCTTAACAGTCCCCACGTTTTCAAGGGAGTATCCTAAATTTCCTGAAGTGTAGGAGTTCATGTAGTTTCCTTAAAAAAAAAAAAACCAACAAATTTTCTTGCAAACCCTTACATCGATAGCTGTCATTAGTTTTCATGTTATTTCCCTTTTTAGCTATTTGCATTTCCCGCTTTATAGATCTCTGTACTGGCAGACAAAGCATTCTTAGGCTTTTGATCTGCGTTTAGACAGTTGAACTCATTTTGCTATACATGGAAGCACAGCACATTCACGCCCTTAGCTGGGTAAAAAAGGTTACGTTCGTATTAAATATCTTCAAATAAATTAGCATTATGCTTGGAAGAGAATGGAGTGGTTTGTTTCCTGCCTCCATCTAAACCTGTTCTATATGAAAACTTTAAACCAAACAAATGAATTTAGTTCAGATTAGTTGTCTTGAAACCATACACCACTCAAGCCTCTTTTAATCTTTACTGTGAAAAACTTGCTAGAGATGCATCAATAAACCAAAATTAAACACTTAAGCTATGGAAGAGAAATTAGGAACCACTACTTAAAAGCTGTGGGTTTGGAATAGGAAATGTTGGTATTTCTTTGGGATGTCATTCTCAGCACTGCCACAGGTTTAGCCTTGTTTGTAAGGAAGGTGGAGGGATGCTGATTTTACTGAAGTCAAGTTAGGGTAAATGCAGTTCCTACCTCCCTTAGATATTCTAAGATGCTTGGACAAAATTGGCTGTGATATACCAGCAATCTCTAAGCATATATACTAAAGACTGTGTTAATATTAGATATGTTGGTTTCATCTGCTAGGTTTTGTGTTTAGAGATGTGACGTTCTTTGTCTTTTTCAGTGGTAGATTTTAGCACTGGATTTGCTGAAAATTCAGGAGTTGTGTAATGATTCTGGAAGTTGCTGCAGTGCAAGTTGTGGCTCTCACTTCACCAAGTGTTTGGGTAGAGAAAGAACTGGATTAGTGATGTTTATTTTTTCTATAACGTAGTTCTAATGTAATAAAAGAGCAGAAATGGTGCTAGTTCATAAAGCAAGGAGTCATAGAATCATAGAATGGTTAGGGTTGGAAGAGACCTCAAAGATCATCTAGTTCCAAACCCCCTGCCATGGGCAGAGAAATCCTCCACTACACCAGGTTGCTCAAAGCCTCAGCCAGCCTGGCCTTGAACACTTCCAGGGATGGGGCATCCACAGCTTCTCTGGGCAACCTGTTCCAGTGCCTCACCACCCTCAGTGTAAAAAATTTCTTCCTTATATCTAATCTAAATCTCCCCTCTTTCAGTTTAAATCCATTGCCCCTTGTCCTACCACTACACACCCTTGTAAAAAGTCCCTCTCCAGCTTTCCTGTAGGCCCCCTTTAGGTACTGGAAAGCTGCTATAAGATCACCCTGGAGCCTTCTCTTCTGCAGGCTGAACAGCCCCAACTCTCTCAGCCAAGTTCTACTTCTATGGAAAGGAGACATCTCTTCAGAATGAATCCATTACATGTAATGCTTTTCATAGAATCCTATAGTGGTTTGGGTTGGAAGGGATCTTAAAGATCATCTAGTTCCAACTCCCCTGTCACGGGCAGGGACACCTTGCACTACATCACATTGCTCAAAGCCTCATCCAGCCTGGCCTTGAACACTTCCAGGGATGGGGCATCCACAACTTCTCTGGGCAACCTGTTCCAGTGCCTCACCACCCTCAGAGTGAAGAATTTCTTCCTTAGATCTAACCTAGATCTACCCTCTTTCAGTTTTAAGCCATTGCCCCTTGTCCTATCGCTACACACCCTTGTCCTATCGCTACACACCCTTGTCAAAAGTCCCTCTGCAGCTCTCCTGTAGGCCCCCTTTAGGTACTAGAAGGCGGCTAGAAGGTCTCCCCAGAGCCTTCTGTTCTCCAGGCTGAACAGTCCCAACTCTCTCAGCCTGTCTTCATATGGAGCTTCTCATCAGCCAACACCCCAAAGTCCTTCTCTTCAGGGCTGCTCTCGATCTATTCTCTGTCCAGCCTGTATTTGTGCTTGAGATTGCCCTGACCCATGTGCAGGACTTTGCATTTGGCCTTGTTGAACTTGTTGAGGTTTGCATGGGCCCACTTCTTAAGCCTGTCAAGGTCCCTGTGAATGGCATCCCTTCCCTCCAGCGTGGTGACCACACAATACAGATTGATGTTATCAGCAAAACTTGCTGAGAGTGCACTCAATTCCACTGTCCATGTTGCCAACAAAGCTTTCGAATGGAAGCCCTGAGAAAGGTAGAGTTTTAGCTTAAGGCAAACTTTGTATATCCAGTTTAGTACTAACAAAATACTAAAAAAACCACCTTCTATATGTCTAGAGAATGTCTGGACTGATTTCCCTGCCCTCCCCCAGTCAATTACCGAGGGAGTTGCTGTGCAATAAATAAACATTTTCTGACTGTGTTTTGTCCTGTATGATGGGTTTTTGTCATTCATTGCATGTCTGATTTCTGCTTTCTGATGGACAGTTTTGATCTATTAGTTGACTATCATTTACTACAGATGCGCTGTGCCTTATGATGATTTATTTCACATTAGCTTAAAAAGAGAATATATGCATGTCATTGAAATGCAAGGTGGGGAGATGCATACTTGAACGTTATTGGTCTGCTTTGGTCTGCTTATCTTTAAAAACGGTAAGCAAAATGTGCAAACTCATGGTCAATGATGCTTCGAATGGATGCCACTTCCTAACTTGTTATGAGCCCACTGCAAGGCCGAGTATATGGGTATCATATTTTCAGACCAGGACTATGTTCTTTCGCTCCTTACACGTGCTGAAAGAGGGTCAGGTTTTGTTACCATCTCAAGATCTTACAGTGGAAGATGCTGTAAAATACGCGTGGTTTCTTAACACTGTTGGACTGATTTTTCCATCTATTTTTTAACTTTTTCTCACTATGATATGTAACATTAAACGCACTATCTCATAATTCAACAGTCAAGAAATAGTTGCTCTCTGTTGTCGAGTTTTCATTGTGGCATTCAAATAATGTGTGCTGTTCTTTCCTTGCCTTCAGCTATCCTATTCATCACTCTTCTATATCCTTTTCATCTTTTTCATGTGCAGATGCTTTTATTTCTGTAGAAATTAAGATGATTTAATTTGTGAATTGAATGCCTCTCAATTTATTGCTTTCTTGAAAGAAATACTTCAAAGACTGAGGAGCTTTATTTAAATAGGTGGCATAGTTCCCTGACGTAGCATGTGTTGTCTTCTGTAAGACTTTTAAGTGATCTATCCACCAAATCCATGGAGTGTCAAGAAGAAAATGTGTACTATAATGCAAAATATTGTGATGGTACCTTGGAAGCATTTAGATAAAATGATCATCGTGGGCTCAGAACATGCCATGGTCAGATGTGGTCATCAGTGGTGGAGGAATCCCACTACTTATTGTCGTTATGGTTTCATACTTGTATGAGCTCGATGAAATTGAGGACGCTGTAGTATCTCTATCTGGAAAAGTGAGAGAGAGATGGGATTTTTGAAGTATGTAATCAGTAATATCATAAGCATCATTATATATTATGTAATGTGGAAGACTACTTTTATTTCACATCTTTTCATGTGTTCAAGTATTACTTTTAATCATGAGCTGTCCTTTTCTATTTTTTCTGGGTTTTTTTTTTTTGTTCTTTAGGGTTTTGTAGTTTTTTTTATCTACAGCATCTGTATTTTAATAATAACAACTCCTTTAAGTGTCTCTTTTCCTTCTTAAGACTCAACGAGACACATAAAAATTTGGACTCCAAAGAGATAAAGTTACACCTTCTTAAATTAAACCTCCAGTAGACGTTACCATGGCTGAGCAGCACGCTATTGTAAGTGGTAGGATGTCATAAGCCACGTCAATTCATATTTAGCAGTTTGAGATGAGTCTGGTATGTGTGAAGTTATATATCAGGTTTCTTTTAACCTTTCAGATATTAAATATTTAGCTCTGGTCTTACTATTAAAACATGAAGAGGAGTGTGTTGGTAAACTGTGTGCTTTAAAAAAAATAAATTAAAACCTGTTTCTGTGGGTTTATTTCTCCCTATGGCTGTTAATAAAGATTACACTTCAGCTTTAAGGGCTTGTTATAACTTCAGAATGTCTAAAACTGACATATCAAGTTAACTTTTGTTGCTGTGCTGAGGAGGAAAATATAAATGTTGGATGTGTTCCTTACTTCTTCCATAATCCTAAATTTAGGTTCGCTGGCCTTTTAAGAAGCTGTTCAGCATCAAGTGCCACTGGAGTGATTTCCTTACTGCTTGACTTTGTGTGAAACAGGGACAGCTGAGAGTGTGGAAAGCTTCTCGGCAGGTTGACCATGGGAGGAGGACTGGGATTGATCTTGCCCATGCCTGAGGGCTGGGGTTTTCCTCAGCCCTTTTATCAGTAGAGCGTATTCTGCAGGGTATGGGGGCCGGATGAGATGTTCTGGGCAGGGGAGGGCGGTGACGATGCTGGCAAGACGGCAGCCAGCTGTCATTGCTTTTCTGACTGTTGCTGCTTAGAGGAGCATGCATGAGTGGTTCCCTGTAACTGCATAGGAAACACAGCAAGAGGCTTTCCTGCTGCGTTTTCTTTTCTGTCATGCTGAAATGCTTGGTGTTGCACTGAGGAAAAACTTGCTGTAGAAAACGTGCGTTTGCATGAAAGGTCCAGGGTCATATGTAACAGCATCCTGAAAAACTTTGGTTAAAACCTTCATAAAGGAATGCTGCTCTATGTTGTTCGCTTCAATATTTATTAATTCTCAATATATTAAAAACAGATGAAGTGCCAAAGGTGTGGGGAAGGAAGTAAAATCCTCTTTATGCCTTTGCCAAATTAGCCAGGTACTACTGTAATACTCTCAGGGGTGGTGTACCCTGGGAACTGGGAGCCCCAGGGATGCTCCCTAAAGCCCCACTGCACTTTTGTCCAAAGGTTAGTACAAGTGATGAGTACACAAGCACCCATGGTCACTCTGGATAGCACACTTTGGAGCACTCCAATGGCAGTGACTGGATCTCCTGAATTTTCACTCTGAGATTAGTGGTCTGCACATTACTGTCACCATGGTCTTGCTGTTTTATATTGTGTATCTGCTTCAGGTGTTGTGTGTGGTTTTCTGTTCTGTACCTTGCATATTCCAGGCTCCTTAGTCAAAGTTCAGTCATTTAAATATCTTTGCGAGGACTTTAGGGGGAGTTTTCCTAATTTAACAGCTATGAGGTTGAATCTTTTTGTTTTAAAGCCAGTAAAATACATATAATTTGATACCAACTCAAGGACTTAGAGGAACATCTGTGAGCTGGCAGTACCTGTTTGACTAGCTGCCTGTTACCTCAGGGTGCTGGGTACCGTTTCCAGCTGGCCCCTGGGGATGCTTTTCCAGGAGGCAGGAAATGTGAGCAATCGAAATACAGAAATGCCCAAACAGTTTGTAAATTTCTCTGTAGGGAAAAGCAAAACAAAATGCCAAACAGAAAAGCACGTGCTACACAGAACAAGGATTTTTGTAATTGCATGTTTTATGAAAACCGAGGACCCCTATTCTTGCTCTAAAAAACCCCCACAAAACAAAACCCTAAACACCCAGAACCAAAATGCTCGAAACTCAAAAAAAACAAACCCAACAACAAGAAAACAACATGGACTTAATTCCTTCCTCTGCTTTTCTCTTCTCTTTGTTGCAGGAAAGGAGTAGTAGCCTTACAAGCCTAATACAGCTGACAGGGAGCTTCAAGACAATGCGTGTAGGTCGTCTTCTTCATGTTGCTAGAGTTGCTGTTAACCTATGATGCATGTAGGAAGATAACTTTGCTTCTAGGTGAAGGTTTTCTGTTGTATGACTGCCACGAGTCCTCCTCTTGTCAGCCTCCCAGTCATACCAGGCATGCAGCTTGGCAGCTGCGTTAGCCACTCGCCTCCCTCTGTCATCAGTGAGCAGAGTCTGTCTAGAGGGCACTTCAGAGCATCTCAATTATGTTCCTGCCCTGAATTGCTCTTGTTCCATTGACCATAAAGGGAACAGATTAGGGACTGCCTGGCTGAGAGGCACATGTGCTCTCTGTTGTCCCTTTCTGGTTTGTGTCTTCAGGGTCCTGATAGTCATTCTTGGATGACAGCAGCTTTTATTGGAATCTGGTTCTTTGCCAAGCTCTGAAAATAGTTGCACTGATTTCCTTTTTCCTAGTTTCTATCAGGATCCAATATGTAATTTGTGTATGTAAATTGACTTATTGGAATAAATTCTGTGAAGTTATGCTGGAATGAAGTTTGGTAAGAGCAAGTAAGACTCGGGGCTTGAGGCTATGAGTTACCTCTGTTGACTCTGAGACCAATCATATGGGCAGCAGCAAATGAAGACCGTATCTCCTCTGTGGTGGTGCCCAAGCACTTTGCTAGGACTGAGGCAGAAATTCTGGACGTTGTACCACAAGTATATTTCTGGGCAAATCCTCACCACTTGTAAGATGGTTTGAGGTGAGAGTGAGTCCATTCTACCCTTATGGAGTGCCAGTCTTACACTTGAATGAGATGATGCTTTTTGATAATTCATACTAGGCTGCTTCCTGGAGATTAGATTTACAGGCATATCCCTTCCTAGGAGGAGAGGAAAGTTACAGTTGTACTCTGGTTCCCAGCATGGTGTTTCTGACAAGACCTCCCTCAGAGCGAGTGAGCTGCTCCCGCTTTGCAGAGCTTGCCATGTGCCGAGCTGCGAACGCTGAAGAGGATTTCTTTTCCTTTTGTCTCCTGTTGCTGACGTTACTTTTTCTTATCACTAGATCTTCTTCTGAGCCCGATGCCATGTAGCTGGCGGTTTCCAGAGGCGGCCACTGCCTGTCGGCGCCTGTTGCCGCCTGTGGATGGATGGGCTGGTGGCAGGCGGTCCGGCAGCCCAGGCACCGCGTGCCCAGGCTCTCGCCCATCCCTCCCTTTGAGGGTGAGGTCAGCTGCAATTTGGCATTCAACTCCCAGCTGGAAAGATCTTTTCCGAGTTTCCTATGAATAACAAGGAAAGGGAGGAGAGACACGCTTTGCAGGCTGCAGCCGTACCTGCTCTCTCCCTGTGTTTAAATGCTATACCTTATCGGAGGCGGCTGTGGCGCATGTCAACATTCACCCCTTTTCACACTGGCTTCTTGGTAGGTAGTGGAATTGTGACTCTCACCTACCAATTCTGCCATCGTTACACGGAATCACAACTAGCGTTACGGCGACCCAGCTACGTCCCAGTGACCTTGTCGTATCTCTCCGTCTTCTGTACCGCTGTTCTTTGCGTGCTCGTGCATGCATCACTATGTTACTTTTCACTTTTCTCTCTTTCTTACCTCGGTGGGAGGATGTTAGAGTATGTTACAACCTTAGTACTTCTTATCAGGGATAGCTTGTTTTCTCTAGGAAGAAAAACAGTAGCGTGATTTTGACGAAAAGCCCAAATTCCTATCCTCCTGCCCTTTCTTTTCATAAATTCCTTGGGGTTAAGTAACATCAAAATTGGGCAGGGAAACGCTTATATTTACTTTTGTCAACCTCTAATTTCTGAATAAAGTAGCTGTTGCAGGTGGAGTGTTTACTCGTGGATGCATGTTTGCTGTTTTGGAGCACCGTATCTGATTTGGGCTGCGAGTATTTTGATGTTACAAGGAGGTGCCTGACTTCTTCCCCCTGAACCCGAGTCTCCTGAGCTCCCGTCTCTTGGCTGATAAAGTGGGCAGCTTGCTTGTGGATTTCAGGAGTTTAAATTGGAATGGACAAAATGCGTGCCAGGGAACAAGGCAATATTCATGTTCTTTCATTGATTCCGCAAATGTCCTGCAAGTGATTGGTTCAATTCTTCCTTTTTGACATAATTAGGATTATGTTTCTCAGGCTCACTTCCTTTACAGTCTTGGTCAAATACAAGAAAGGTGAATTTCTTGGAAATTTCTTTTCCATTTTGATTTGGAAGACTTTCATTATGGACTTGTTAGTAAATAGCTCGGTTTTCTCAGTCTTATGTTTATTGTCCCGTGTTCTCTTGAATTGGGTAACCGCCTGGGACTGCAGCTGCTCTGAACTGCACAGGTAGGAAGGCTGCGGCGTGCTGCTTACGTTTGCAGAGAATGAATGAGCACCTCTGGGCACCTGCAAACAGATGTTGGTTGTTTAGACACTGCTTCCAGTTCTAGCAACTTCCAGCCTGGATTTTTTTTTTTAAATTTTATTTTTTTATTACTTTCTTTCTTTAAGTATACTTTCTCTCTGATTATCTTTGGAATCTATTACAGTCTTCCTTTTAGCAGCTGAATTGCATGCACAGTGTGACTAGCGTGTCTGGTGACTAGTGTGCAGGGAGTCTACAGGCAGGAGGATCTGTGCGAGCATTCCTTGGTAACAAGCAAGATAAAAGCATAAAAACTTACTCTTTCTTCTAAAAAGAAAGTAAATGAAAAAGCTTCCTAATCCCTAGCAACCAAGTGGAAAGAATAATAATCTCCCCAATCCTTGCAGCATGGATTTGCAGATTTGGAAAAATAAACAGGTAATAATTTAGTTGGAAATACCTCTGAGCATCCTCAGGAGGCAGCTGTTTGCAGGGAAGGTGTGTGTACATTGTCTTGCTATTGTGCTTTAATGACACACAGACTTGCACACACATATGGCCAACAGGTATAGTACAAGTAAGTACAGAGCTAATTTATGTTATCTTGCAAGATCAAAAGAAACTATGAAGATGATTGCTTTATTTTGTAGAAGATTATTTGCCAGAAATATTTAGGTTATTCCCAATGGATAACTTCTGAAAAATCTTCCCTCTTACAAAGAGTGGGTAAGCATAAAGTGGATCACAAATGGGCTATAGAACAAAATGGCCTTACTGGATCAGCTCAAAGGTCCGTCTAGGCCAGTCCTCTGATCCCCCCCACTTCTTTCTTCAACAGCTGCTAACAGTTGCTGAATTGAAGAATATAAGAGTGCAAATATTCCACTAGAGTACTTTCCAGCCTCTGGCAGTTTTGTCCTTCAGTGACCTTGAGGTGGTGTCTTTACAGTTTATCACCCTCTGTGGATTCTCCTTCCAGGAACCTTCCCAGCTGCTCTTCAGATACCCTTCAAACTTTTAGTGTATAGAAAATATCACAGGTATGAGTTCCAACAGGTCAACTGCATTCTGGGTGAGGGACCAGATCTTCTTGGTTATTTTGGACTCAAAACTTTAATTTCATACCCTGTAGCTGTATTGGAAAATGAATTCTCAATTCACCTCCAGTCTTCTGTTGAAGGCTCAATAGCTGTTTCTTTCTGTTCTCCTCCCACTCTCTCCTCAGATCATCTCTTTAGAGGGTGGAAATGCCTGTAAAGAATAGGAAATCCCAGTAAAGGATTTAGGAACGACCTAGGTGGCCATTCCTCCACTGGAAGCTGGACTACCTTCACTGCATGATGCTTCCTTAAAACACTTCAACAATTATTTGCCATTAATCAATGCTGTCATGGTTCTTTCTATCTTTTCTAGTGCTGCTGTGTCTGGCATTTGAGACTGAGGGCCTCAAACGTACCCACTATTGGAAATTTGGGTGCACAATTGCTTTAAATAGTGTTGTAATGATGCTTTCTGCTTTGTTTTGTATTCCTTTTAAAATAACAGAGCAGTTAAAAAGCAGAGTTGCTACAGAACTGGTATTACCTTGAGCACCTTCTGAGTGATAAAACTCAATTCAAGGCCATAATTATATGGAATGTTTGGGTCATTTTAAAAAAAAAAGTATAACACTTCTGTGCACTGAATTTCATCTGCCATTTTTAGCATCCAGTCAGTCAGTATTGGATGCTCCTTTGGCAGTTCTTCACAGCCAAAACTCTTCTTACTTGCTTTGAGTAGCTGAGAATTAACAAACTTTGCTCCCTTTCCATGTACCGTTTTTGTTCATGTTCTGTATGATTGTGGTGATCAGCATAGCCCATGAACCAATTTAGTTAGACTCTGAATTAAAATTTTGTAAGTACAAATTGGATATAATTGTACCTGTGGACTTTCTGAGGGATTAATGAAGGTCTGAGTTTGCCCTAATACATCCATTCTGATGTGAAAACAAAGGTGTAACCTGATGCACTTTTAGGTGTATTGAAGGAGCCAGAACTAACCCTTATGTTTGTTGTGTCAATGTGGCCTTGTCCTAACTTGAATATGATTAATCACCACACATCTGTTTTCCATTCTAATCAAAATGTAACTAATACCTCTTTTTGCTTGTTCATCATTACTAGTTTCTCATGCATCCACAACACCCTTAAGAAAAAAGTTCAGTATATTTGAAATTTGAGATCATTTTTCTCCCTCTCAGTAAAATTACTTGAACATGACCAGTAAATTTTAATTAATGTTATTTAGTAAGAGTAATGACTGTAATTTGACAGAAAATAGATCTTTGTTATATGAGCTCATTACCATATCAGAAATAACACCACTGCTCTGTCGCTATGCATTTCCCTCCTCTTGTTGAACTGCTGCAGATGCAGCACTTGC
Organism: Tauraco erythrolophus; assembly: GCF_009769465.1. Lineage (NCBI taxonomy): Eukaryota > Metazoa > Chordata > Aves > Musophagiformes > Musophagidae > Tauraco > Tauraco erythrolophus. Next base: position 29,940,362 of record NC_141467.1, read on the forward strand.
AGGGATGATTTTCTCCTCTTCCTCATGGTGGTAAATTCATATGACCTAAACGCAAGAATATTCTGCAGACATTTACTGAAGAGGTTTTTGTGTTTGGAAAGGCCTGGCAATTCTGTGAGTCTGTCAATGACTTTTAATAATTAGGGTTTTAAGGAGGGCCAGGGTGGTGTCCCAGCCACTAGTGTCATATACGCCTTGTGCATATATGAGGAGCAAAATGAAGTACAGCAATAGCTTTCCACCTCGTGGTCAGTTCGGTGTTTTGGGAGAGCTGAGGGACCCTGGGTGAGTTGAGAATCAGCCAAACTCAGGGTATGGTTTCCAAGGGGAACATGCCAAGTGCTGCCTCCCGTCCTCAGCCATGGTTTGCCATCCCCCCTCAGTCCCACGGGCACCTCTGCTGGGCTGCGCTTCCTGCTGAATCACCAGGGGCCTGGGATTAACCGTGGTCTGTGTCCTAGCGCAGGAGGGAGACGGACTTTAAGCACAGATGGCTTGAGTCATTCGATGTGCAGAGCAGCCACCGCCTCCTGCAGCAGCGCCACTAGGAAACAGGAAGCAACAGCATTTCTGTCACTAGAGAAAGCTCATCTCGTGGTTGCACTCGTAGCTCATCCACGGTTTTGAGCAGTGTGTGGAGTGGGAACGGGACTCCTTTAATGGTGATACATTGTGCTTACCACTTGTGTGTACAGAGACTGGCTTCATCCCTGCACCTCTCTCCCCCTCTGGCTTTGCTGTTGGCTGGAATTATCTTTGCTTGTCGCTTTCTGAAATACATGACCGATTTGTTCCCTTCAGATGGCATAGATGACAAATAACTAGTTTCTGGATTTTTATGGGGACTTAAAAAACACAGAACCATAGAATGGTTTGGATTGGCAAGGACCTTTGAAGCCCATCTAGTCCAACCCCCCTGGTATGTGCAGGGGGACATCTTTCACTAGGTCAGATTGCTCAAAGCCCCATCCAACATGACCTTGAACACTTCCAATGATGAGGCATTGAAAGTGATGACTTGTTATGACAAGAGCTTCATCATACCACCTGGAGAGTTTTTGTGTGGACTTTAAAGGTGTTTGTTATTAGGGAGGAACCCGCTTACATGATCTCACTGTTGGGATTAAACAAGAGGTCAGAGACTTCTGGAGATGCCAAAGCCTTTTGATCAAACCCTGCAGATGATGAACTTGGTCCATATGAAGGTTCCATATATGATGGAAGAGCTGAAAACAGAAGGCATGTCGTCTTTACCATCCTCTGAGAAGGTTCTGCTTTGCGTAAAAAATCTTGCTTGAAGTCCTGTGTCCCACCTCTGGGCAGCATTGCCACCAGTCCAATACTTGGTTGTCCTGATCTTGCTGGCTTAAGCTGCAAAATAAGTGAACTGTTCATAAGGAGAGCTGAAATGAGCAGTAGAAAACCACAGAAATTATTTTCCGCGTATTCTAAAAAGGAGAACTATTTTTAAAGAAAAGGTGTACTAGTGCTAAAAGACATTTTATATGCTTCTCAATTTTAACCACCGAAGATGAGCTCCCTGTTTTAAAAAACTGTAGTGTTTTTCAGGTAGATGCTAAACTTATGAGGATTAAGAAAAAGCAATCTGCATCACTTGTGCAAGCTGGGAATATGTCATCCAAACCAGTAAGAATGTTCTGTCGAGATAATTTCTTCCTTGTCCTGCTTTATCTAACACATTTTAAATATCTGGATGTCTTTGTCCACCTGTTATTTACACTCTCTGAACAGATTTTTTCCAAGTTTCCAGCCTCACACAGTTGTATTAATTTCTGTTGAAGCTCTGGGTGTTCAGCTTGTCTGAGAATCAGTCCCTTGATTTGTCAAATATTCATATTTTTAAGATAAGTTTTTTTTTTTCTTAGTGCTTTTCAGTTTCCTAGAGCTGTAACGCTTCAGTCACTGGTACTTGTTCACCAGCAGGCAATGTGAAATAAGGTTTATTACTTAGTTGCTTGGTGATTGTGAATTTCCATTTGAAACTGGTTGAAAACCCTGAAGCCGCACAGCCTGTTTTCATGTGTATGGCACAGAAAAGTATGAGGGTGTCGAGGGCAGTTACTGGTGAGCCAGGAGGGCAGCTGATACACCATTGCAGAAGAGATCAGTTTACCATGGAAACTCATAAAAAGTCTCTGCAAATCTGCTACATATATCGAAAATGTAAAGCTACTCGAGAGGTATAAGCTTTGCTTTTCATGAGAAAATTAAAGTTCTCTACAACTTCAGCTTTTATGCACGAGAGTGTTTATGGGTGTTAATTTGAAAACTCGTGCGTGTTTTCAAAACTGTGCTGCAAAGAACGTGCTCTGGGAATTTAGTGATGTTTTGCGCTGTTCTGTATTAAAGTTAGTTTACTACATCACATCTAGTAAAAATCACTTTGGAGAAGTATTTGTTTTCTGATGGTCTCTATGCAGGGATTTTAGACCTGGAAAGGGCATCCTGCGGGAGTAGTCTTCTGCTATCCTGCATTACATAATCTCCTCTATAACATTGCTGCCTATTATACATGAACATAGCAATAGCCCCTTTTTTTTGCTTTCAGTCACGTTTACGAATTGCTAAGTTCACTTTGTAGATCCTGGATAAAATTGAATTTCTGCTGGCCATGCAGCCTGAGATTTAATTACTGCTGACCTCACTTGGCATCCCAAGTTTGGGAACAGCTGTATGTGCTGAATCAGATCTTCGGCCTGTGCAAATACATTCTCCTGTAAGTCAGCAGAGAAGTTGGTACAGCCTGTATGTCATCTCTATCATGTATAGATGCAAAACATGCTGAGCTTGTTGTTGCTCTATAGATTCTGGGTTCAAAGCAGCAAGGAGCTTCCAAGATGGAATCTCAGGATGGAATTTAATCAATATATACACTCTTGGGGTAGAGATCAACTGTCGAAGAGTAATTAAGGTTTTATGCTCAGATTTCAGATTGGACATTTCTGTTCAGCAGCAGTTTTCCTTGAGGAATTCTGCAGAGCTTGTTTTACGCTGAATATATTCTCGTTGCATTGAATTTTAAACAGCAGAGCGTTGTATGCGGCATGCATTTGTTGAATATTGACAGCTTAGGAACCCGTAGACAAAATTCTGGAGTGGTGGGAAGGAAGCGACTACAGCTTGGTAGCTGAGTCTTGAATTTCGGAATCTGGGCAATTTATCTTTAGCAAACTGTGATAGGGATTTCTGCTGGATGCTGTTGTGTTGCATACCTTGCAGGTTTCCAAAGGAGCAGCTGTGAAGGCAGTTAAATTTGGTAAAGGCTTTCACTGGTATTACAGTAGGGTATTTGACACTGACAGTGAAATATGAGGATATAGAAATACTCTCGAGGCTACTAAGCTGACTCACGGCAAAAAAACCCAAACCAATCATCTGTTCCCTTCACCCACCACCTTAATACCTTGGGGAATGCCTGCTTCCGAGGATGAGGAATGTGTAAGTGGGTGTATGTATACATTAGAGTGGTATTGGTCACCGTCATATCTAAAAATGAACGCTTGGATTTCCTCACTGTGTTAAGAAAAAATGATGGTGTCACTGGGAGGAGACGTGACAGGGCTCATTGAGAAGCCCTGAGCGGTGCTGCAAACGGATACCTGGGTTGAAATGAAGCTGGGTTAATTTAATACAGGCTCACTCCTAGAGGACAAGTCAGTTGAACAGAGGTGAAATACTGCTGTAACAGATGGACAACTGCTTGGGAAAGAGATTGAAATAGAGTAAGGTAATTAGGGCGGGAGACAAACGTATTGCATGACACTACGTACATGTCTAGGGCTAGAATCAACAGTTATCTTCCTGGAGGTCTTTGGCTGTAACACCAAAAGGAAGGAGTACAAAAGTGGGAACAAAGCAATGTTTCTGTGATGATTTCTTTTATATGCTTACATGTAAAGTACTTTCTAGATACTTGAAAAAGATAATCCCTGCTTCAAAGGACTCATTTTTTGACTACGGAAACGTAAACAGAGGTTAGGGGAAGGGGAACTAAATAAGGAAAGTATATGTAATTTAAATGTCTAATTACACATCCAGAAAATATTTGAAACAGTCAAGGTTAAGAGTTAAACCCTCAAAAGTCTAGAAACACTGAAATTATAGTAGACTTCAAAGCTTTTATTTGTGTATCTCTTTTCTTGGCCATGCACACTGTAGAAGTAGGAAAGGCTGAATGGGGATACCTGCTTCTGGAGTTTACTCCTGCTATTTCAGACCCTTGTGTGCATTAGGTGCCCAGATGAGGACCACCTGTGAAGCCCTTGCGTGGGTTATGGCACACTTCTTGCCATTCTGCAGACAATCGATGGGCAGTAGCGAGGTATTGAAAGATGTAATCACAGCCTAGGAGCACGATGGTGGGCAGTGCAATTCCCAGATGTGGAATTATGTGCTCCTTAATTAAATATGGCGTAGAAGCGTTAGAGGAGTTTTGTGTTCAGCTTGCAAAGCTTTGTGAAAAGGACCCTGACAAGTTCTGTGATGTGGCACCCAGGGCTGGGTGCAGCGCTTCTGGGGAGTCTTAGGTAAATCTGTGTCGTGGGCTTCTTGGCACTGCTGGTTCTGGCCTACTGGATGGCAGGGGAAGGTTGAGGTCCTCTGCAGGATCTCACATTTTGCCAGTAGTTTTCTCAATTCTTTGCTGACTTCAAAAGTATGTTGATATCAACAAACTTGGATTTAACTTCAGGTGCTGGAGGGAATTTGCCTTAGAAACCGCAAGTTTTTCTGTATTGGTAGCTAGATTTTTCTAGTTACTGGTAGAGGAGAAAAGGGGCAAAGCAGAATGCACCGTTTTTCTCCTTCTTATCTTTTCCTGTCTCTCTGTTTGCCTCCCAGGAGAGAGAGAAGAGAGGAGAGGCAGCAGACCAGATGGCTAAAGTTTGGTTAGAAAAAATAAACAGCGGAGAGTAGGGTCTTACAATAACAAGTGTTAGGTGACATTAACAAGAGGCAAAGCTACCGGACTGACTTGTAGCCAACCTACCGATGCTCTTCTGGGCCAGAAGTGTCGCTCAGAGGTTGCTAAGCGTGACTGGTAAAACAGCTGCTGCTTCAATCAGCATGTAGGCCTACGGAGAAGATTCTCATTAACTAACAGTTAAACAAATGTAACTTTAACTACCATACACTTCTGTTACTGAAAGGAAGTTGGTTGGTGCAGTGTGCAATGGAACTCTTGCCCTCCCCCTTGTCTTTAGGACAGTAGTTGCTCAGTGGGATAATTTACATCTTTTGGTAGAAAGGTTAAGCAAGAAAAGCTTGAGCAGTAGCATACGCCTTTGAACCATTTTTCTGAGTCTGCTTTCAAGACCATATTCAGCTGTTTGAATATCTTTCCAGAAGGAGGTTATTGCCAAGGACTTCTTGCGGAGATATACCATGTGTGACTGCCTGTACCTCTAACAGGCACATTAAAAGGAAAAGTGCCACATTAAAACATAAGTATCTCAGTTTTCAAACACTGGATTGTGGACTGTAATGTTCCTATTTGCAGCTCTACATGGCTGTTGTGTATGGTGTGTGCTATCTCAGAAGTCCTCTCAGGTTAACCTCATTTACTACTTCTCCTCCTCCATTCGCTGTTGCTTCCCCTCTGTTACAGTCACAACCTACAGAAGTGTACAAGTCTATTTCTTCTCTGTATTGATACACAAAAATGGCAGTCAAAGTATTCTACAGTTCGATTTAAAGAAAAAATAAAATTCTCTACAAATCAGCCAGGACTGAAGATACGGTATATTTAAAATATCATCTGCTTGTTTCCTTGCGCCCTTTTCTAGATACGGGCAGATGAGAGGCTTTATTGTTAATTGAAATAAAGTGAGTGAAATTTTGTGTGTCATCCTAAAGTTAAATGCAAATAGATGATATTGCTAAGGATTTTGCAATCTAAGTTTGACCTATTTGATTACCTTTTTTTTGTATAACTTTGTGTTCAGGTGTTTGTTGAACACTAATTGTTCAGATATTTGATTCTTCATAAAAAAGTATCTGTTCAGCTTTTCGCCCCTTTTTAAGAGATATACACAGCAGAGGGTACATCCATTCCCTTTTTACTTCTAAGTCAATTGAGATACCTTACGGAGCCTTTCAAAAAACTGCTTTCTTTGGAAGTCTTAAATAATAGGCTGGGAGAAACACACAGCACTGTATTGCAATCTGATGGTTTATGGGCATTATGAGGCCCATTTACTTCTCCAAATCTTAATTTTCACCTTTAAGGACAACTTGTTATGGCTGTCCTGCTGTTCCTGCATTGTGCAGCCCGCTACGGGCTGGCTCCTCGCCTCTGCCATAGGCTGCGTTTCATTGCAAAATGCTCTGGAAGAGCCAATGTCCCCCAGAAGCTTGGATGAGTAAAGGTTTTAAAGAGCTGAGCTGGACTTGGAAACGTTACTGTGACCAGACTGGGAACCTGTCTGAGGTTGCCGAATGGTATTTGTGAGTGTGTGGCACGTAGCGTGGGAGCTGCTGTGTGCTGAGCTACCCCTTTCTCCTCTTTGGACGAGTACGTAACTCAGAGGCAGAGTGTGTTGCATCACGTTAAGAAGTGTCTTCTTGGACCACCTTAACAGCGTGGGGACGTGTACAGTCAGTCTGGTTGGCACACAGGTTCCTGCTGTTGTCTCCAAGTAGCTTTCTTTCCCTGCTGGTGTTATTTCTGTCTTAACAACTTTAAAGAAAAACAAACAAAAACCAAACTCCACAGGACAGGGGACATCCCCAAGCTCTATTTATAAAGGCTGCTTGTGCAACTCGACATGACACCGAGGCAACTGCACAGTGAGGCTGTTACACTAAGGCACGCTTCGATGACAGTATTACAGTTTTAGCTCCTTTGACTGTAGGACACAGCCATGGTGTGGATCATGTTTTGGAAATCAAATAGGAAATACAAAGTCCTTGAAGTAGCATTTTTGTTTATTCACCTACAGGAAGGGCTGTGACGTTTACACAATGATCACCTGTTCACATGGGTCCAGGTACACACGTAGCATCCGCAGTTGTGCGTACATCCCTGTTCAGCAGTGCGAGGCGGTTCAGCCTCTCTGCTGTACCCGAGGAGAGGGCGAGCGAGCGGCTGCACGGTGTTTGGTTGCCAACCAGGTTAACGCCATGACAAACCAGAAGTGGCCTAGTGAAGAGCTGAAGCTGCCAAGTATTTCACTTCCAGAATACAAAAGAAGACATAATGAATGCAGGTAAGTATCTCGCTTACTGCAAGGAACAGGTTGCATCGAATTGGAAACAGAACCTGGTGGCTTTTAAATCTCTTTCGTACTTGAAATGAGGTGAAGTTATACACACTGATAGCTGTTCTACTTGAAAGATTTTGCAACACCTCACTTCTGAATGTGGACAAACTCCATGAAAGTTGCCACTTCTATGACATTGCGGCAGATGCATGGTTTTTTGCACAATAACGTGGGAAGAGGGAAGCCATGGAGTGTGACTCTCGTTCTTTGTTCCTGTGTTCAGCACAGCCAGATTGTTAGTACTGTCCTGAGTGAGTAGGAGCTTAAATTTTAAGCTGTTACTGAATGCTAGAGTTTTGTCAGGGGATGGTGTTGGCTTTAGTGGTCTTAGCAGCATATAGAACAAAACTGGCCCTGTGGAGATGTGTCCTCTTTGTTGCAGAAACTCTGGTCTCACTTGGATTGAGTCTTGGTGGTTGCACTCCTGAAGATGAGAACAGGTGTAGTGTTCTGTGGCGTGAGGAAATGTGTGGTGCATGCCACCTTTCTTCTCAGTGCTAGGGAGGTTTTGGAAAAAAAAACAACATTTGAAGGTTTTCTGTAGCGCAACTTTGTAATCTTTTGTTGTTTAGAGATTAATAAGTTTGTGTTTAAAAACAAACATTTTGATAATGTGCACAATATACTAGCTGTGATGATTGTTTCACCAATCGCTAATTTTATGATATCAGAAACTTTCATATTCGTCAAATGATAGCAAAGTTTGGATATTAGATTATTTTTTCTGCATACTGCAGTAGAAGTAGTTTTGACTTGTCATGTAACTGGTATCAGAGTAGATTCCTTGATTGGTTCTGATTGTCTGAGTAGTTTATTAGGTTTATTTAAAATGTGAGGTCATGATCCTGTAAACTTTGGAGCAAATTTAAGCAAAGCTCGGCCTATTGTATTTTGAGATCTATCTAAGTTTCGGAGAGTATCTGGGCTGGAGGTTTTGTTTATAAGTATGCGTATGACATACCTTAAGATGTCCTATTTAAAAGACAGGAATTTTTCAGTCCTGACTCCTCCTTATCAGGTACGGATCTCTAGAATCCAGATTCTAGTTATGTGCAAATTAATGAGTAATTTGGTGCCATACAATCAAATCTGGACACTGATGTGATTGGTGTTGAGGCCTCTGATTCTGTCCTATATGCAGCTTGGAGTCTTCAAACTGTTTTTAGTCAATCCCCTGGGCCATCTCACCCTAGCATGTGTGTCACTCACAGCTGTATAAAAGACCAGTTGTTGATGTAGACTTTTACTTTGTCCTTAGGATGTGTGGCTGGAGCAGGGCTTCTAGTTTAATTTATCTCCAAAAGGAGAATACGTTAACATGCACCAAAACTGCTCTGTAAACCCAAACCAATGAATGGTTAGTGGCAATGAGTGAGGTTTCTGGGTTTGTGTTGTGTTTTTTCTTTTTTTTTTTTCTTTTTTCAAAACAACTGCAGCTGCTATCAAAGGCTAATTTAGCTGTCAAGAGAGGTTCTAGAAATTCGGCTGATGGAAATGCTCTGCTGTAGCCCTCCATCTAGCCTGTCATGTCTAGCAGCATCACTTCTGCAACAAATTAAGTGCAGTTCAACAAAGTACTGCCTTTGATGCCTTTCCTTCAGGGGCTATGGTAATGATTTGCCATCTGCCAGAAAATTTTCTATTGCTGTCTTAAAGGTGGTACCAGTGGTTGAGTGAAATAGAGAAGTGCTGCTCATTTACATTTCTGGCTACGGCTGGCCTCAGGCTCCAGGCCAAAGGGAGATCCTGTACCTTTCAGTGCCAGGCTGTTATTTCCAGTGATTTGTGGCAGGAGTCGTGTTTGCTGGTTAAGCAACATGACTGGAAATGCCAGTCCACAAACTGGAGTGTTATTTCAGAACTGGGGTTTCCCGCATGTGTAACGTGCTATGTAAAAGCAACCTGGGTGTGTATGAACAGGCATGCTCTATGTGCATGTTAACATCGGCGGCAGGCGTTAGGGAGTCAAACCAACCTGAGATCAGTTGCGTTCTGCTTGCATACTGAGACATAAATGCTGAATTATGATAGCAGTAAGAAGTCTGAGACTTCTGCTTTTGAAATTCAAGTAGCAATTGAGAAGAGTATTTTGAAGTAGTTTATTTTCATAATGCCATAGCAATTTATTCTTCATAAGTTGTCTTCAGTGAATTTGATTAATTTGTCCTCTGGGTAATTTTGGCTGTGCTATAGAAGATGCTTGAAAGCAGAGTTAACTACCATGTTAGTTGGCTTTCTGGGTTTTGTTTTTTTTTTTTTCCCTCATGGTTTTGTTACATCTACAGGTACCCAATAGAGCAGATCTCTAACTATGTATATTTATCTTCCATGTATTTTTCTATATTAACATGTGCATTGCCGTGAAAATCTCTCAAAATAGCACACTAAATTTATTTTATATGTTTTTATTTTCATATCAACTTCATTATTAAAGGATTCAAAAATTGGAACAAGATGTGAGATGCTTGTTTTCAGTTTCATGCCAGAAGACAGAAGTTAGTACAGGTTAATAATAGTGAACATGCCCCAAAATGTCTCTGTTCCAAGTGAACTAGTTGTCATCGTTTTGCCATATAATTAATCAGAGAGACTGTACGTGACCTATTTTATGAATCTAATCCGGCAGGACACTGGTGCATATAAATAACCGTAAGGATATGAACTGACTTCAGTAGTTCTACTAGGTGCGTTCTTGATGCTGCAATTGCTGTTCTCCGGACCAGAGTATCGGAGGAGGAGTTAACACACCAGCAAACTGCAATAATTTTGCACCTCTTGAGAGAAGTGTTGCTTTGTAGCGTTCACCAATGCCTAAACCCAAATGGTGTGTAGCATACTTCTTAAGAATGAAGAATACAGTCTTCATATTTTTCAATTTTTTCCTTGTTAGTGATTTGTGTGTATTTATTGAAAAAAATATTTCCAATGTATGCATTAAGATGCTTCCCATACTGCCCTTTATATAGTACTCAACTCTTTAATATGCTGCGGGTTTTTGTCTTCAGAAACTTGAGAGCATAAAGGATTTGTACTTGACTCCCCAGAATTCCGCTTCACACGGTGTGCGACAATACAGACAGAGGTTTTGAGCTTTATTGCGTTAAGCACTCCCGTAATTTCAAGTAAATGTGTAGAATGTGGAGTGGGAGTCTGTCCCAGGGGAAAAACATATACCAGATATTTCACAACTGCTGTGTCTCTTATTCTGAATAATAGCACTATTGCATCTCTTTCAGTGTCTTAATTTTTAGATTCTGCAGTTTGCACAGCGTGTAAATGTGCAACTATAAATTAAAATGAGTTAGAAGGTGTGACTAAAAGGACTACATCCTCAAATTTTGGACTAACTTCATTCTAGCACACTTCAATTTTTTTTTTTTTTTTTTTTTTTTGAGGAGGAGGAATGTGTTTTTTGTGTTTCTTTGACTGTAAATCTAGAGTGAGTTCAGACTTGCATAGATTTATCCCCTTTCAGGGATACACACTCATATGAACTGTGATGCCTAAGTAGAATGTCAAGGTCTTTGAATTTCTCATCTTTAATAAATTTACTTGTAGGTCTATAAATGTTATTTTTATGCGTTGTTGTGACAGTGCTGATATGATGTCTGATTCCAGCAATCTTGACGCTTGTGGGAAGCTGGAGCCTGAAATGTGATTCAAAAAAAGGCAAACAGAAAACCCTTAGTCAACCTACACTTGCTGCATTCAAGGTGAATAAAGGATACAAGTTCCATAACGGTCTTTGCAAAGTCATGGCTGAGGAAACGGTGCACGTTGTCCCTGACCATGCCAAAATTCAGGGCGAGTGAAAAATAAAATGAAGTTTGTGACTAACTTCTAAATTTAAGGTATGAATCCTTTCTGCATTCTCCTTACATCAGTGCCTTTGGTTACTGTCTGTATCTGCCAACTGAATTGCAAAAATTACGTTGGGAAGATACTGTATCATTCAGCAGATCACTACAGATCTTTTCTTGACGTTGAAATAAGTCTTTAGAAATGCAGACATGGAGTGTGGTTTGTAAGGAGGTAAGATTAGCTGGTAAAGGGGGACTCCAGAGAAGCCACCTGTTAGCCCTTTTCATGAGTGTTGTATGGTAAAAATACCAGACTTTTTTCTTTAGCTAATGCATTTTTTCCAAGGAGATCAGAAGACATTGGATCAAGTCTATGGTGAGGTTTTATCAGTCACTTCGTACCTGGTCTTATGTGTGTCTTTAATATGTTCATGTTCTCATTAGCCCTCTGAATATCTTTATTCTTACCAGTACCGTCTGAGATGAAGATAGCAATTTTTCTCTGAAAATATGGGGAGTATTTTCTGTGCTTCTAAACTACTTTAGCATGGAGGTTTTAACCATACATTGTGTGATAAATTAGGAGTTTTACCAAAACTCACTAAATAAAAAACCTCCTTGTGTGATACTGTGTTACTATGAATATTTGTGCTGAGTTAGTCAGAGATATGAACTATTACTATGCGTTAAGTATAGCATTATCACTTATTTTGTTTTTCCTAGTCACTGCATGACTAGGCACCAAATAACATGGACATGCCCAAATAACTGGGAAAGAAGAAACTTCATCAATAATCTGTTCCTTTGCTCTTCTGGTGTAGGCTGGTTTTAACCATTCCCTTTTTGTTAAGTTTCCAGTCCTGTAAATACCCAGTGGCATACATTGTACCTCTTGCGATAGCAATCCATGTCTAAATATACTTAGTCCTTAATTTCTTTCTGGTTGTTTTCTGTGTCCTCTCATTATTTTTACTACATTATTTTACTGCATTTAAATAACTTGCATGTTATGAAAACATTATCTTCATCATCTTCAGCAACATGGAAACTTTTTATCCCTTTGATATTATTTGGCAGTTAATTGCTTTTATTTTTCTTGATAACTCAGTGCTATTTCTCTAAACACTTTAATCTTGAATTTGTTAACTTGTGTACTGATTCCATAACTGAGCGCTTGATTCTAAGACTCGAGATAGAAAGAAGTTTCACTCATGCTACAATTCTTTTCCCCTCTATACAAGTTACTTGCAGTGCTTCCACCACCTTTTTCGTTTTTTCAAATCCATCAGATGTTTGAAGGAAAACCTGTTTATTCACTAATTAAATATGAGGCTGCATCATCCATCTGAATAAAACTTATTGTAACTCAGCTGCGGAGTGAGGACTCTGTTAACTTCTTAATTCAATAGTTTTGTTCTACTTGTTTGAGAATCTCATGTTGTAATTATGTTAATGCTGCTAATCTAACACGTACAATTTCACCATATCTTAGCGAGGCCTCCTGGTTTTTGTCAATGAACGAAACTGTTTTAAACTACCAGCTTTCATGTTTACCATTAATAAATAATTCATGATTAAAGAACAGAGTTAAGCAAGCAGCCATTGTAGTACGTTTAGGTAATACATTGATTTGTCTAGCAGCTCGAGTGCTCTCTTTACCATTTTCAGACAGTCACATCTAACACCAGAAAGCTTTGTATTTCTGGTGCCTGTTTGTTTTTTTTCAAAAAGATAAAAGTACATTTCCTTCTTGCTTTTAGTGTTGAAGACACCTGTTTCAGTCTGCCGTGAGTCAGCTAATACTAGATGTGCATGTGATTCCCAGGGGCTGGGTGCTTGCTTACTCACTGCGCGTGCGATCTGGTGTAGTGATCCTGACTTTGAGTTGCTGCTCTGGTTTGCTTGGTGCTCACGTGAGGCTCCCTAAGACTCTGGCTTCTATGCTGTCTGCAAGTTTTTGAAAAAGCAATCCTTGCTCATTAACATTTAAAATACGTGATGTTAAAACTCTGTGTGTAATAAAATTATGTTTAGGATTTGTTTAGTGTACTTAAATTGCTCCTGAGTGAGCACTTGGCAATTGCGCATCTCATACTTGATAGCAAGTTATAGAAGTTGATCACGCTGTTGTATATCCAATCGCATTGCCCTGGAAAGCTGTAGTTATAGGTACGCATTAAGAGTTAACGCATCTCATGATGGATGAATGTTTTTTTGTAACTTCAACATTTGAACACAAAAGAAATAAGAAAATGGGAAGTGCTTTATGGGAACATCCTACTTGTTAGAAAATATTCATTATCGTTTTCCTATTTTTATCAGTGGAAAGACCTGGATTTGTTGAGGCCAGGTCTTCAGCAAGCATCTATCAGGATAGGTCCTTTGAAGACAGTGAAGCTGTGCTGGTTAAATCCAGTTTAGAATTGAGTCCATAGGAGATGTGTCAACTGTCCTGTGTTTGACTCCTTCCTGTGCACCTACCTGATGCGTTTCTAGTGAAGTCCTGTGCTGTTGTTTTCCCTTGCTCCCAGACTCCTGCAGCCTTTTGTTCAGTCTGAAGGATCTGTACAGAAACGAGCCCTCCGGGAAGGAGTGCCTTCCAGCTGTGCCGTTGTGTTATGGTTTATACCAAGATGTATGCGTTTATCAGTGTAGAAGCCAGAAGAAAATTTAGAAACTTCTTGTAGTTTGCAGGGGAGTGTCAGCATTTTTGTAGTATTTTTGGTGGAAACAAACCGATGGACTTGAGCTGTCAGATTCAAGGGACGGGATGGCAAAAGATTTGAATTTAGGGGGGGAAACAAAAGGGAAGAATTTCTTCTAAGTGAACTTGATCAACAGAGTTTATTTTATTAGCAAATGTGTAGGTACTGCCTTTCAAAGGAAAAAATGGGGTGGCTTGCTTACTTGCGGGAGTGGAGATGAAGAGCATTGTCCTGGAAAGGTGACACACTTGGCCTGCATAGAGACACACGAGTATGCTTGCCTGTTCTTGTGGATGTGGAGTTGCTCAGCAATATTGTGTTTGGTGTGAACATTCAAAATATGTTGCTTTTTGTGAGAGAGACGTGTAGTCTTCTATACACTTTTCGAATGCAAAATTAACAGTTCAGCTCTGTGAGGTTTTAGCCTCTGAACCATGGGCCTTTGCACTCTCAGCACTGTGCCTTTTGGAGGCACAGTTTTGCCAGCTGATTTTGGCATTAATGTTACCAAGTAGCATGTCATGTTCAGTCCAGTGATTGAAAACAGTGAACAGGATATGAAAATAATAAATTAATTTTCCTAGTGTTTTAAAAATAACGTGCATTTCTTTTTTTCTGGATTTTCTTTTGCTTTGAAGTATGGAAAATGAAAATAGTTGAAAGCTCTTTTTCTGATAGACACTATGATGGGTAGGATCTGTTCATGCACTCTATTTCTTCTCCCACTGTTCTTTCTCTTTCACACTCAGGTATTTTCCACAGGTTTTTCCAACTTGCAGAGTTTACTTAACCTAGATGCTCTCCTATATATTCTCGTATTTCTGAATTTAGGCTTCAGAACATCATTATTTAACATATTGGCATCATTATTTAGCGACCCAAACAGAAGAGCTTTAATGTACAAACAAGGATCATCACGTGCTCTTCTGGTTAAAATTTTGGGAGCATTTTGTCTGTTTTGAGGGTCTCTGCAAATTAGTCGACTTTTATTTCAGGTAATGGTTTAATTTTCAGCCTCCAGTTCGAAAAAGTTGGCTGTAGGTTATCATACTAAACTGCGGGGGGGGGAAACGCTGTTTGATTTTTTTTTTCTTTTTTTTGTGTGTTTATGATAGAAGGGAAATGCAGCTTGTTCAGGTTGAAGATAACAGTGGAAGCTCTAAAAACCTTGTAGGCTACCTAGGGGATGGTTTATGGGTCTGTGAAGTTGCATAACTCTGCAGTGCTTGAATTCCACTGAAACCGATTGGAAAATATTAGCACGTGAAGCTGGACGGATACAAGAAGGAATTGAAGCCTGTAATTCAGGTGTGACGTATACCATTTGTGTCGGGTCTCTAAACGAAATGGAAATGCTGGAATTACAGCACGTGTGTGTATGTATATATTTTTTTCCCAGTGTTTCTGCATTCAAGCAGTTGAGAAGCAGATAAAAGTGAAGTTTTTAAGATATTCTGTTGTTATGCTTGAGGAGAAGAGTTGTTGTAGCCTGGAGTCCCTTTTTCCAGTTCCCCTCACTTGTTTTCTTTAAGTCTTTCCCATAACCTCCAGGATGATATCTTCATGCGCAGCAGTGCCAGCGTCCTGAAGAGATGGCAGTGATGCTGCTCTGGGAGCCGCTGCCTTTATCTTCCCTCCTTGAGGTGGGATTGAAAGAACATTTGCATGTCAAACGGCAGCTGGGAGTCCCCGAGCACCCGTGAAAGGCCTTTGCCACCCCAGCACAGGGGTCTGTGGGAAAGCAGCGAGAGCGGTTGGGGCTTTGTGCTGGTGGCTTTGTTAAAGCCTGAGCCCCATCAGCGGCCACCTAAACGGTACTGGGGACAAAAAGGTAACAACTGGAGAAATATTGCACTTAGTGCACTTAAATCAGGCTGTTTTTCTTCGTGCTGAAGTAACACCGTCACTGAAAAGAAACGCATATAAAATTGGTTGGAAGTAGGTAGTGTAAATGTTTCCTTGAAGCTCATATGCTTTATTAACTGTGATTTTTAAAACAGTTTCTGTTTGCAAAGGGACTGTTGCTCTTTTAGAGCCCTACCTGTAGACGTTGTAGAGACTAGCCCATGAAGATTTCAATTATTTTGAAATTGAGACAGTAACACACCGGGCAGTTGCAGCATTTCCTAAGTCTTAAAAAAATTAGAAAAACTGCTGCATTTCAGACACTGAAACATTTAAAAATCCTAGTATCTTTGTATAATGTACTGTATTAGTCAAATTTCATAGCAGAACTGTCATACATCTAAGTTTATGTGTCTGGACAGCTGCTTAGTCCACCAGAGAACAGTTCCAGCATCGCTGCTGTACTCATCTGGAGTCACTGGTTAGGCGGAAGAAACGTGGCTTGGCTGTAGTTGGCAGCAGGAGCTGTTCCTGTGCAAAATATATCCGTACTTCTCAAGTCTAACCTTTCTGCAGCGCTCTTGTAGTCTAGACTGCTTTAAGTAATGCATTCTGCCTGTGTATTAGAATCCATTTTTCTAAAGTTTCAGTTAGCTCTCATAGTTTTGCGGGTTTTTTTAGCTGTCAAAACCTGTTAAATGATGAGTTTGTTAAGATACCATTAAAATGTTTCTGGATTCAAGGCTAAGAGCAGTTCAGGTGATTTAGGGATGTTCTTTGTGAGGAGTATTCTTTCGGTAGTTTAGTTTTGGTCATGACGAAAGCTTAAAGAGCATTGCTTTCCACCTCTTTTATTTAATTTCTGGGGTGAGATTAATGCTATATAGTGACAAACCCCTAAGGGGAAAAACAGTTATTTCGTAAGACTAGTTTTAGACAACTTATCACTGGAGTCAAATCCTATAAACTTTGCATTTGACCATTTGACATGTGGTACATCTCCACTGAATCTGAACAAGTGAAATTTTGCAAGATGCCTTTATCTAAAACAGAATTTAAGAGATGCTTTGTAAGTCTTGAGCTTGGGTCCTCTGAGTCGCGATGTGTAGTGGTCAAATTATGTAACTGTATTTTCTGGCTGCTTCAGGTGTCTGTGTTTAAGAGACTTAATTTTCTAGTCAACCATCTTAAAAGCCCATTTGTCTCTGTTAATTAAGCAATACAGTATTGCCTGTGCTGGGGACCAAGCATGTGCCATCTATTAATATTTCTTTGTTCGGTGCTTTTGGATTAGCACTGAAGAATAACGAATAAAGAGGAACAAGTACTCGTAGCTCTTTCTGACGAAAGCTGCAGTAAGAAAGCGTTTCTTGGGACTGCAGTTCCTGGTGGTGGTCTGTTTGATTATTTTTGTATAAAATTCTTGCGTGAAGGAAGGGTATCAGCGGTGTCATATTTACAGCTGTGTGTGGTGGAATAAGGTCTAAATGTTGCTGCTCTTGATTTCTTTGGATGGAGGCAAATGCCAGTTCAGCCCATGCAATTTTAAAGAAAGTGTTTTTATTAGTCTGCAGGTGGAAAAGCCCTTAAGAGGAATATTTCAGCAGGCTGTGGCAACTTAAATGAGGTTTTGGCACTGCTGCTGTCTTGTAATAATATATTTCTGACAGGTTGCTTTTGACCATGTGATGCTTAAGAGCATAGTTGGTAATTCTCTGGAAAAAGTGGATGAAATTTAACTTTGTCAGAGGTTTCAAATATTGTCCTGTCTGTATTTTAAGACCTCACCCTGCCTTCAATTACTTTGAATTTTGGAAAGTATAGTACTGGCTTCATCATAACTCTTAAGATAACTTAAATCAATACTTTGGTTTTGGATTTTTTTGGGGGATTTTTTTTTTTTCGGTGTTTGAAGAAGTAAGAGGAGAAAAGATGCTTGCCAAGGAAGAGAAGTAAAAGAGTGAAGGAAAAAATAATGTATTTTATTTTTTTGTATATTTTAAATATGAGAAGAAGGAGGCAACTGAATAACAGTTTTGTGTTAAGGTCTTTTTTAGATGGTGTGATTTTGATCAGTATGATTATACATGCTCTCTTATGGCATGTGTTATATTTAATGTGATGTCTAACGAGGAATAGCTCTTGCAACTGCAGAACCCAGTCCAAAAGCTACTGAAGTTAGTTGGAGTCTTTTCACTTGCTTCCCTGAGCATTGGATCATACCCTCCAAAACCAGCTTTCAGAAAGGCTAAACCTGAGAAAGCTTTGAAATGCAAGAAGTTGCATTTCTGGGTCCTCTTAAGAAATTGTCAAGGAGATCATGCTGTCAGAGGAGAAAGCCGTTTCTGAACCCTTTGTCAGCAGTGACTCAAATTCAGCCCTGAGACAAGAGCTGTCATGGCACCAGAGTGCCCCTTGGACGCCCAGTTTAAGGCTTCAGAGTAAGTTGTGTATTAAATATACGGGCATTTTCCACAGGAGCTGGGCAATTGGTATTCACACCTTATCAGAAGTAGAAAAAAATTCTTCAGTCTCAGGGCTTCAGTGATTGAGGCGATTTATTTATTCATTTATTTTAAAAGCTAAAATTTGTCTTGTGAAAACTAAAGCCAAAGTTCATATTCATTTTCTGGATTGCAGGAACTGGATCTTCAAGAAAGAACATTCTCTCAAGAGTGAAATACTGTGATTCAGCGGGTTGTAATGTTGTGCTGTTAGTCTTAGCTGATTTTTAATCCTGCCTAACTAAGGCTACGGTTATTTGTATGTAAAAGTTTATCTATCTTTGACTTTAAGTTTTTGTTTGTAGTAGACCTGGGTTCCCAAATTATGTTTTATGCTAAACTGATAGGTTTATTTTCTTTCGTAATCAGTGTATTTATGTATGAGTGAAACTTTGCAGGATTGCCTGCAGATAACGTTACCTCATTGCTGACGAGGAATCAGCCATGCCATCACTGTGTCCGATGTTTGCTCTCTGAAGATGCTACAGAGCCCAGAGCAGTAATCTGTACAGTGAATTTAAGCTTGCAAGTAGCCTTCCTGCTCTTAACTGGTTTTTGCACACTCCTTTGAAATGGTCCTTAGACCAAAGCTTGAAAATCGGCAGTATGATCACAGAGTCACAGAATGTTAGGGATTGGAAGGGACCTTAAAGGATCATCTAGTCCGATGATGTAGAAAATGTTGAAGAGCCCATACCACAGAGCTGTTGCAGCAGGGTGTAAATACAGCGGAGCGTAGCATCGCTGTGCCTGCGCTGGCGAGAGCTGGGTGAGGTGCAGCCTGCGTGGTGCAGCACCACGCGGGGACCGGCTTCAGATGCTTGCTGTGACGGAGTTTGGGTTCTATTTACGGCTGGCTATTGTATAGTCTGCATTCCTGCCCAAATCCCTCTGTTTCGCTGGAGTGCTGCTCTTGGGTTGAAGTCATTAGGGAACTGCTCGAAGAGCTTGCTTGTACATTCTCCGTATAATTTTAGCAGCCTGCTTGCAGGCTTAGTTATGCCAAGCATGATACTGAAGAGCATTTATTATCTTTGGAAACCGTTGACATGACAAAAACATATGGGCTGGAAATTGTTCTGTAAGCTAATGTTGTAAGAGTTGAAGTCAGCCGTCGATAAGAACGTCCTGTCTGTTCTCTGAGTACTCATTGCATTGATAAGTATTGTGAAGCTATAGTAGACTCAGAGGGCAAAACGAAAGAAAATCAGAATCATACATTCAATTTTATTCTATTTTTATCATAATACTAACCTAGAATTAATAAAAATAAAATTGCAACAGTTTGTAGGTGGCAACCTAGGAATATTACCTGCTGCTTTTAATTCCTAATCCTCTTTTGAGCCTCACTTGGCAAAGATCCTCCCATTTGCTCCAAAGTTCAGGAAGGATGAAAAATCTTGGTATTTGTGCTGAATGCTCTTTGAGCGCTGACCAGTAATTGTCAATTAAGTTGACTGTGGAGCTGAAGTCCTAGTGTGATGCTAAAGGTAGGACGATTTCAAGGTGTTTGTACTGGTCAGAAGGAGTTAAGTGTCTTCAGTTTCCAGAAAAAAGAAAATCATCTTAGGTGATTTGTAACTGAAATCATGACCTTTTTGGATGCCAGTGTAAAATTAGCATCAGTCAGATAAGGGTGGGGTTTGAAATGTTAGATCACAAGCATTATTTGATCAAGTAGCAGCAGGTTTTATTTCACGGTTTAAAGGCTCTCTGAATTCCCTGCTTATTCTGATATTTAGTTCAGTTTCTTTATTTGACAGACTTAAGTAGAATGTATGAAAAAGGGGAGGGAAGGGACGTTTCTGTGTATGGATGGATGTACTTGTGCTAAATACATGTATAAATGTGTTAAAGAGGAAGCTGGAATCTTGGGAAGATTAAAAATGTACTTCAGGGTAGTGTTGAAAGAAGCAGCTATTGTTAGAAATAAAATGCCAAGTGGGATTTGAAAATGCCTTTCTTGCCAGAAACAAGAATGAATTCCATTTTATTTTCCTGCTCTTATTTCAATAGGAAGGATTTCTTCCCATTCCTCTGGGAATGGTCACGCTTTTGAGCGGATTGGTCTCTCTGTAAGAAAGATGTTGGATATATCAGTAGCCAAAGTTTCCATGTAACAAATCCTTCTTACAGAAATGTGGATGCTGTTTATGTGATTTTATTTCAGCATGAGCTTGTGAGAGAAGGTTACAGTGAAGACAGAAGGTCAACAATGAAGTGTAGGATGTAGTTTGTGTTCATAGGGAAGGAGGAGATAATGAAATAAGATAATTTTAGGCCTGTTTATGTATTCTGGTTTGTGTTGCGTTCTTCCTTTCATAAATACAGGATCAAGCCCATGTCTTCAGAGCTTTTAGTATTGCAAATGGTTTTACACAAAGAAGTTCTGAAATCATATGGATGCTTCATGAAAAAAAAAGCAACCCTTTTCAGTGGTCAGTTAGCTGGTGGAATGCAGACTGCATGTTGTAGTTTTTCTTGTACCAGGAGTATCACTCCGTCCTTTGTCCTGTATGTGTAGCCTTCATAGTATTTTCACATAGGGCTTTTTATCTTCCTCTTCTCATTTTTGCCCCATATTTACTTAAAAAAAAAAAACAACCAACCAAACAAAAACCAACAGCAGCAAAAACCAACACCCAAACTTGGGAAGTTTTGGTGTATTAGTGAGCAGTAAGCCTTGGTGGTAGGTCTGTCACTCATGCCCAGGTGCAAAGGGCCGGGGCTTTGTTGCTGTTGGCTTCCTTTAGCAACCCATGCAGCAGTGCTTGTGTTAATGTTGAAGAAAGCCTCTTTGCCCTTCTTGTCTGCTGTGACAGCCATGGGCCTGAGTTTCAGGTTTGTCTGTAAGTAGCTTGTGAATATCTCATTTCATTTGGTCCTGCTTTGCACAGATTGGAGCCTGTTATGAAGTGCAGGTTTGGCTTTTGGGTCAGCTTCACATATGCATGTTCTTGCAAAATGACGACTGAAGTGATTCCAAGCAGCCTTTCTTGGAGATTAATCGTCCTCAGGGGTACTGCACTTCTAAGGCCCTTCTACTGTAAAGTCCCACTTCTGAGAATACTCCACGATATGCAGTGCTTGCCAGGGTGAAACTAAATATTTGAAACTTCAGTCTGAACAAGGGGAAGCCTTTTAGAACAAACTGAAAAATTCATATCCCCGTTTTTCTTAGTGGCAGATGAAGTCAGACCCTCAGAGGGGCCTGTGGTTATATGTTTATTACATTCTGTGTGGCTATCTGTAATTTTTTTTTTTTTTTTAGATTTGAAGCGTACACATCTAGGATAACCTTCTCTGCATCAATGCCTGTAAAATTTTTAAAGCTATGTTTTAAGTAGGTAGTAAGTATTTTGACAGATTTCTATTCATATTGTTTACAGACCTTCATTTTCTAGCCAGCCTAATCAGTAGGATGTCCATGTAGCGCTCTAGAGGTGTTAGACGTGACGCCAGCAGTAGGTTCCTGCAGTGCTCCGTAAGTTTCTATGAAGAGAAGTTCATTTCTCAGGTAGCAGAAGTCTTTCTTGACTTGCAAGAAGCAAAGGCAGCTGCGCTGTGATGGCATCCTCCAGCATGTGCCGTTTCCCAAGTGAGAATTGTTGCTGAGATTGTGCACTGAGTGGTGAACACAGTTCGTCTTTCCTTGCCATGGTGTTGGTTCAAAGCTCTAACCCACTTTGTGGTTCAAAGATGCCAGTGTTGTTTCGGAGACCATCTGTTGCATGTTTCCCATTTATACCTGTACCTGACTCCACTGGGTCACCCCTGAGAGCTGGGACTGTAACCAGATTGTGACTGAGAAACCTCTCTCTATGTGATGGGTGGATAATTCTATGAGCACAACCCACCTATTTGATTTAGTTTTCTGTAGTTTGGGCTTCTTAGGTTGTTAGGATGCTGTGATAAAATGTTAATACTTTTGTATTGGGATTCCTCCTCTTTTGGTGGTCATAAAATGCTAAGAACATTAAGAATATTAAAATAGAATAGAATATTTTAGTTGGAAGGGACCTACAGTGATCTTCTAGTCCGACTACCTGATCAATTTAGGGCTGACCAAAAGGTAAAGCATGTTATTAAGGGCATTGTCCAAATGCCTCTTAGACACTGACAGACTTGGGACATCGACCACTTCTCTAGGAAGCCTGTTTCGGTGTTTGACCACCCTCCCGGTAAAGGAATACTTTCTAATGTCCAATCTAAACCTTCTCTGGCGCAGCTTTGAACCATTCCCGGGCATCCCGTCACTGGATCCCAGGAAGAAGAGATCAGCACCTCCTTCTCTACAGCTTCCTGAGGAGGGGAAGTGGAGAGCAATGAGGTCACCCATTTTGTGGTTCAAAGATGCCAGTGTTGTTTCGGAGACCATCTGTTGCATGTTTCCCATTTATACCTGTACCTGACTCCACTGGGTCACCTTGAGAGCTGGGACCGTAACCAGATTGTGACTGAGAAACCTCTTTCTATGTGATGGGTGGTAGCCTCCTTTTCTCCAAACTAGACAATCCCAGAGTCCTTAGCCGCTCCTCATAGGAGATGCCTTCCAGCCCTTTCACCAGCTTTGTTGCCTTCTTCTGGGTGCATTCAAGGACCTTCACATCCTTCTTAAGTTGTGGGGCCCAGAACTGCACACAGTACTCAAGGTAAGACTGCACCAATGCTGAATGCAGGAGGATCATCACCTCTTTTGACCAGTTGGTTATGCTGTGTTTGATGCACTCCTATGCTGACTCTCACTGAGCCTGCTGCCGACCAGCACCCCCAGATCCCTTTCTGCAGGGCTGCGCTCCAACCACTCCTCTCCCAAATTACACTCTGCCCGGCATTACTCCATCCTAGGTGCAGAATCTGGCATTTCCACTTGTTAAATTTCATCCCATTAATCAATGACCAATGCTCCAATCTATCTAGATCCCTCTGCAAGGCATCTCATCCTTCAAGAGAGTCAGCAGCACCTCCCAGTTTGGTATCATCAGCAGACTTGCTAGTGATGCGTTCATCTCCTGCATCCAGATTGTTGATAAATATATTGAACAGAACTGGCCCTAGAATTGAACCCTGAGGAATACCACTGGCGACTGATCACCAGTCACTACAACACTTGGAGCCCTGGCCCTTCAGCCAGTTCTTCACCCAGAGCACCATGAACCTGCTCATCCCACAGTAGGACAACTTGTCGAAAGGATGATGTGGAACAGTATCAAAAGCCTTTTTAAAATCCAGAAAAACTAAATTCACTGCCTTTCCCTCATCCACTGGGTGGGTGACCTTATCATAGAAGGATACCAGATCAGTTAAGCAGAACTTTCCCTTTGTGAACCTATATTGATTATGCCTGATAATTACATTATTCTTAAAATGCCTTTTAAAGATTTTCAAAATATATTTCAAAGTATTTGCATGAAGAAGCAGAAGTTGTGCTAACTATTTTGAATCTCCAGGAAGAAAAAGTGATGATCTGGATGAAGACTTTTGTCTCTCTGAGGCAGTGTTAGATGTACACTACCTCTCTTCCTGATTACGTTAATTGCAATAAACGTAAGGCTGCTCTTGCAATGCTTAAAACCTCTTCTCCAAAGGCTGTTTAAAATGTCCTGCAATCTGACAGGGTGTGCTTGTAGGGATTGTGTGTGTGTTATTACAGTGTTTACAGTATAAACAAAAAGTTTGGGGACTGGTTGTCAAGCTTATGAATGGACTGTGTAACCTTTTAGTAAGATAGCACATGGAACGTTTAAGTGGCCATTTCTTTTCTTGGTCTGTTTGCAGATAGCAAAGGGCTGCTGCTTAAAGGACTTCTGAAACGTGGTGCTTAGGCTCACTTGTGTGAAGTATTTTGGTAGAGTCTTTTGTTTGCCTGTTTGTTTTTAGAGTTCATTCCATTTATTTGGTTGTGTGGTGTTTTTGGTTTTTTTTTTAGCGTGAATACCTGGAATAGTTAATTCTTTGGCTAGCAAGAAGACTTGTGGGAAGATAATTAGGAATTGCTGTTTCAGATGTCTTTTTAGTTCTTCTACTTTACTTGAAGGAGAAATAACCTTGACCAATTTGTATTTTCTTTTGGAAGTGGTGTTAACTGCAAGAAATTATGTGGAAAGTACTGAAATTTTAAATTCCTGGGGAAAAAAAAATTATCTTCTATTCTCAGTTGTTCAGTTTTATCCTCTTTCTTCTTGTTGTACTCTCATTTTACTACCTCCTGTTTATCAGGAGGTCTCTTCTGGTAGACAAGACTTCCAGGGTGGTTAAAGGCAAATACTAGCCAGGAACGATCCTGCAGTGATTGTAGTGAACGTCCATTTGGCCTTAAGTGGGTTTTTTCCTGCTTGGCTTATGACATTTCATAAATGCATTTTTGAAAAGAGGAGGGCGGTTATGTTTTAATAATAAAACTCAAGTTAGTGTGTTCCCATGCAGTCACTTAGTTAAAAAAGCCTGCAAGTCTTTGCCCTGTTTATTTCTGTGGTGCCAGAAACTGAGAATACCCACTTTGTTAGTTGATCGTGGCATCTTCCTGCCTGCAGTAATTTGGTGTGGGAACAGGAACAGTTTTAAGTGTGCTCATCCAACTGGACTTTTAAAAACTGCAGCGTCTGCTTGTCATGCGGGAAGAAAGATGCAAATCCCAAGCAGAGATAAAACAATGGGGGTGTTTCACAATTTCAAGCAGTTCTTGAATTTCAAGCAGTTCTTGAAAATTAAATACTACATGCCAAGATTTGACACGTCATAACTCTGTCCCTATTACTCCCCCTCCCTGGCAAGAAGGAGAGGAATAAAATAGGGCAACATGATGGACCTGCCATGTAGCATGCTATATAGCTGATGAGAAATATTGTGAAGGCAGAGAGGAGGAGAGAAGAGAGGGAGTTTGGGAAGGGAATTCAGCAACATTGCTGGGATGTCCTTTCCCCTCTGCGTGGCTATGTGTCGAGGCTGATGAATGTTTGCACCTCTCTCTCACTAGGAAGAAAGGGGTATTGAGAAGTCTGGCTTATGTTTTATCTGCCACTGCTTAAGGGAAACTGATCAGAAAAAAAACTTGTCCAAAGGAAAACCTGACGCGTAGTTGGGATTTACAATATATGATGGATGAACCGCTCCTGAAATTACGTTTTCCAACTGCAGCTCTGTTACTTTCCAGTACTCTAACATTTCTCTAGAGACTAGAGGACAAAACATAAGCACTAACTAATCCGCACATTTTTAGTGTAGTAACTTGTGTGTATGTACGAGAGAGTGAGCTCTTGGCACCGTTTGCCATCCATTACAGCATGCGTAGGAAATGGAGTGATCTTCTGCATGCTTCTTCCTATTAATCCTCGGAAGTAAGCCTATACTTACATTACAAGGAGAAGGAAGGAGCTGCTGTATGCATGCTGGACATTCACCCTCCCCGTTACTCGCACGCTGGTGTGGAAGTGTTCAGGTGGATTGGCACAGCTGGGGTCTGAGCTTGCTTTCTGTTGCCGCAAAGCTATTTTGGACTCGCAGGCTGACAATGATTGAATGCTAACTTGAAGTGAACAGAATAATTTACTGAGTAAGCCATAAAGTTTTTGAAGACTTTACCTTTGGACAAATTCACCTTTCTCATACATAGGTTTGAAGCCACCCTTCTAAGGATGTATGTGATTTTTGCAAGGTTCGTTCTCTTCAGAATTTCTTTTCCAGGATCCTTTTTGTATTTCTGGAAAAATGCTGAACCATTGCACGACAGCCAACTTTTCTTAGACTTTTTGTGGATTCAGGGTGCTCCCAACTCAGTTGACTTTCCAGTAGTCTGGAGAAACATCCTCACCATCTGCTACAAATCTCTTTATTTTCCATGCATCCTCCTTTTGGTGAGAAGACAAATACCGTTCCTGGTTTTCCACGAGTCCGTCCAAGGTTGGTGAAAGAGCCCTTATCCTCAGCTCTTTACGTTGGTGAAGGAGCAACGAAGCAGGTCTACCAGGAGGTTTCCAGTGGTGCCAGCCTGGCATGGGCAGCCTGGGAGGCTGCCAGGTCCACACGCCCCAGCTGAACTGCTTGTCCATACCTCACATCCCAGACATATGTGTAGGGTCTTGGAGAGAAATGTATGCCATCCTTACGGCTCCGCTCGTGTTTACGGAAAGGCTAGGGGCATAACCATGTATTTTACTCTTGTTCCTTGTTATTTGAAACACATGACTGTAATTGAGTTAAATACTTTGTGGTAGTGCTCTTCATGCCTCGTACTCTAACATAAATGTACTGGTTTACAACATGACTTTTTGATCTACATAAAACCAGGAAAGGGATGGGGGGAGAGGGATGGGATGAGATTGAAGGGGAGGAAATTTGGCATGAAGACAGCAGGTGGAATACATTTTTACCTACTTTATTGAGATAACCTCGAAAAACAACAGAGATTTTGGGGGTTTTGTTGGCTGAGTGTCTGCTGTGAATAGAGATGCATTTCTTTAACCTGAAGGTGGGTTATACACCTTGCCACAAAGCCGTTCGTGTTTTTAGGATCAGGCAAACATTTATTTCCTCGTAACTGTCTCCTCCCCTCCCCCTGATACTTGCTTGAATGGAGGCAGTCTTACTGAGCTAGAATTTGCTTTGGTAAGATGTTTTGTGGTTTACTGTTGCTGCAATACACTGGGGTTTATTTTTTTGTCTGATGAGAGAGGTTGTGTGTGTGTTTGTTTTTTTCCTCTGAAGACCTGTATTACTTCTGCCTGATTTCTCCTTCACTCGAGCACTAAGACATTATGGGTTAAATGTGAGACATCATTTCTGCTAAAAAAAACCCTAGTAGTTTTACCTGTTCTTTTGTAAAATGCTTTTTTAATATCTTATTTTTATAGCCTCGTCCACTTTATTGGTGATATTTGATTATTTTTTAAGTTCCTTCAAATGACAAAACTAAACTTACAAAACTAGAAAAGTGCCACCAAGCAATAAAAAAACATTTTGCTTTTCTTATTCTGTTGATGGCGTGTTGTGGACTATGTTCAGAGCTACTTGGCTGCAATAGCATCTTGTACCACAAACAGGAAGGTGCTGGGACTGTTCACTAAGTGCCTGGTCTTCCTGCCCAGATCTTACGTTTAACATATGTCCTGTATTAGAGGCTGAATTCTTCCTTGCTTTGATGGGTACTGGGCTCCATTGCTATTTTAATTTCCTTCATTTTCTCCTTTGTCAAAAAACACCCATGATTTTTGCCAAGGAATTTTGCTCCCTGCAAAGTAAGGATGAGACGGGCACTGCTGGTGTTTGACTATTGCCTGCAGAACAAAGCAAGGAAAAAAACTCTGAACTATATCCCAGGCCACCGATACTTGTTTCATTATTGTATTGATGGTGTTAATTTAAAACAACAACAACAAAAAGAAAAAAGCATGTTGATCTCTAACAGAAAGACAAACAATAAAAGAATTTGTTTTCTTCTGCTTCTCCTCCTCCCTTTAAGGTTTCAAAAAGATGTTAAAACCATTCTTAAAAAACTAGTATGTGAATGTCTTTTTTGTGTGACTTCATCCAGCAAAACTGGGTCAGTTTGTGTCCCTGACTGACATTTTCTCCTGCAAGGGACAGGAGAGGTTGCATAGCTGGAACCTGGCAGGGGTAAAGCATACGGCACAGGATGGCAACTGAAATCAGGTGCCTGTTGTATTAACCACGTTCGGTACTGTCGTTTTCAGGTATAAGCAGCAAGAGAGGTTTTTGTGACGGGTGAGTTTCAAAACAACCAGTTCTCTCAAATCATACTCACTGAAATTTGGCCTTTCATAAAACGTGTTTATGAAGCCTTTGAGAGTTTTCATTGGGAATGTGTGGAACATTGATGGACCATGCTGCCACTTCAAGAGAAACTGAAAAATAAATCCTAATCTTGCTGTTGCTATTATGCTTTAGTAATATTTCCAGAAGGGTGTGTGGTTTTTTTGTTGTGTTTTTTTTTGTTTGTTTTTTTTTTTTAAGTAATTAAACCAAATGTCTGAAAAGTCGTTGCAGGATGGACATCTAGACAGTTCTGTGACTTTGCTAAATAAATACACCTATCAGTGCATTTCTTTTGCATACAAAGAAAAGGGAGTATTTTGTGTGGCTGGATTCTGAGTTTTGCCTGAGCTCAGCCTAGAAAGTAAACAAGCAATCTCTGACAGCTCTTTCATCTACATGAATGATTAAATAGCAAGCAATGTCAGTATCGGCAGAGGATCACCATTGAACAGGATATAGAGCAAATGTTTGTTAAATGCATCTTGTGAAACTATTTGTGAAAATTCAACTGAATGTTCAGAACATTTAAATAAGGAAAAAATAAAGGAAGCCAGTTACGGCAGTACTTTGGATTTGATGGTTTTCTCCTCTGCCCAGTCAAGGTTTAAGATATCCACTTTCTTGACTTTTAAAATGGGACACTATTCTTCCCTATTTTTAAGAAAGTTGGTTTTGGGTGTAAACTCTAGGCAGCCCTGACAAGTACTGCAAATGGTGCGAGCGAGTGTTAAAAGGACTTTTGTTTGCTGCTTCCTGTGTGCTATTGTATTTGTTTGCTGTTCAGTGAATAGTAGGTAGGCATAGAGAAGAATAAGCTAAAATAATGAACAGCAGAGAAATCCTAAAGAAATTGTTTAACGTCTTAAGTATCTGAATGGCTCAAAAAATGCAGGCTTGCTATTGTCAGTTTTAATTTTCTCCGGGTGCATTTCACATGTTACTTGCATCAGTCATCATACAGAATAGGGCACTGGGTGTGCCTTAATTCTTTGTGACAGTGTATTTTCTACTTCTGTTTGTACTTTCCCTTGTTCTGTCTTCTGAGATCCAGGCAACAAAGAAAGATGCCTGACCTCAACACAACTTAAGAAATTTCATCGTTCAGATACTTTCTTTTTTACTTTATCTAAAATATCAAGGACCTCTTCACATGGTCTGAGTGATGATGTTTTTTGGTTCGTATTTGGGAAAATACTCTGTGATGAGTTTTGGCTACTCAGTAATAAATATATAGACAAAGGGTTTTTTTTTTGTTAAAGTAATATTTTAATGAATACAACAATTATTAATTATTTAATTAAAAATAGTTAAGATTTCATTTAGCAGCTTTTTTAGACTGATCTCTTTCCTTTTAGGAAATACAATGTAAAACTATGAGATAGCAGATGTGCCAGCAGTGAGCGTACTCTCAAAAAAACAGCTGGGACATACTTAGGTGGCAGGATTTAGTCACTCTCAGGGTGTCTCCACTACTCCCATGTTCTTGCACACCAGACAGTACCCAAATCCTACTGCAGCTTTGTGCCAGCCTCTTCAGGCTGGGCTGTAGTTATTTTCATAACTAGTGATGAGCTTGTCCATAGGTAATGAAACTGTGTGCTCCTCTGCCTTGTGTCTGAGGTCTGTTTCTGCTGAAGAGCTGATGGTTAATACCTCTTGAATGTAATGTACTTGAGATGGTCTCAGATAGACACAAAACCTGGGAACTGATAGTATTTTGAGAAACACAGAAGTCGCAGGGTAAGCCTTCACCCTCAGCGTTGGTGCTGTCAGTGGTACCAATATCCGAACTGGAATGGGCAAGGGGCTTTCCCAAGACTCTTTGCTACAAGTTAGCACTGGGCAGCAGCTACTTTGAGTTGTACCATGGCTGAGTTGTATCTTGGCCGAGTTGTTGACTTTGTAATGTTTTCTTTTTAATCTGCGGAGGAGCTTTCTGTGTGTGTCAAGTTTTTGTCTGATTCAGGTCTGGAAGAAATAAAGATTCTTTACTTACTGATAATTTAAAGTTTAACATTATCTACAAAACTGACTTGTGGTTAATTGAGTTTTGCTCTATTGAGAAAAACACGCTGTAGAACAGTGTGATTCAAAAAAAGTAGGGATATAACTGCAGGAAACAAAATGCATACATTTAGAGGAACTTTTGGCATATCTGTAAAACGCTGAGTGGTTAAGTAGCTTTAATAGCATTATGCCAGAGATTAAACATGGGCTGCATGCTGCAGTAACATAATATAGAGAAAGGGAAGATTGACTTCATGAGTATGCAGTAGCGGATACATAGGCTCGAGTCTCAAAAATTCACTGTTTACAACAAATGCAAAGAGTTTTATTAAAATACACCATGTTTAATGCAATTCAGCATTTCTGTAAAATCATTACCACATATTCTGCTGACCACAATTTGCTAATCACTGCTGAAGCGGGGTAAGGAATCTAAGATAGAATTTAAAGTATAGTATTAGAGCATCTTGCCTTGGTTTTCCTTCATCATTTACAATGTTAAACAGAAGGAACGTTTCTCATGAGAGGCTCAGATTTTCTTTGTTTCCAGATATCTCCAATGCCATCAAACTGCTGAGCATTATAAAGTAATTTTGTAATGTTGTTTATCAAATTAAACTTGAAGCAGTTATTCTCGAGCTGTTTGTCTTGGAAGTTTGTTACTTCTATTTTTAGGCCTGAAGAAGCATTTGTATTTCCTCTATGTTTCCTTGTGTCTCCTAATTGCGTCCATTGCTGTGCTATCATTCTCTAAAACCCTTTCTTCGAACAATATAGTGCACTTAAAGGAAGAAAGTAAAAATCAGGAAAATCAGGAATAATTGGGCGCATCAAAAATTTCTCGAGAAATCCTAAACGTTTTATTTTCAGAAAGTTTAAGCGTTTGCCTTTGAGAGCCTGGTTCCAGTGAGGTTTGTCCCTGAAACTGAGGTGCCTAAAATCTCACCCCATTTTCTACCTCTGTTGGGTCTAGACCAGTTGAAACAAGCTTTATAACATCAGTTAAAATACTGAAACAAAATTCTCTTGAGCGAAATGGAAGCCAATCTAGCTTCAGACATCCAAGGTAAATGCTCTCAACTACCCTCTGGAGGTACCTGCCTTGCCCAGTACACACATAGGGTACATACATAAAGGCAAGTACTTGAGTCCTTCTCTAACACCAGACTCCTTTTTTCTGTCAGGAATTTACAGATCCTCCTCAACATGCCGTTGTAACCACCTAAGTGTGGTAAAACCTTGACAAACATAGCTGCAGTTTTATTGAAATAATGTCATTCTGTACCGGGAGTTATTCCTTGCAGAAAAGGAATGAACCAGATTGCTCTCAGTCTCTGCGACACTAATGTTAACTGTGTCTGTGATGAGGACTGTACCAAAAGAGCCTTTAGCTCATTTTAAAGAAATTAAATATAAACAGAACAGTAATCTTGAAACACTACCCATTCAAAAACAAAATCTTAAGGGATACACCAGACTTAAGAATTTGAATTTTGGACAAAAGGCTTCCATTCTTTTGTTCCAGTAATCCCCAGAATAAAGGTTGAGCTTTCGTTTGTTGAGAAACCAAGTTTTCCAAAAAAGCCTGAGGAATTTCTGCTTCATAGCTTACGGCTTCAATGTAAATTACTATCTTCATCATCATCTAGCAATTCACTTTTCATTTCTTCTTGTTAATGAGACCTCAAGTAATTTTTTAATTTTCTAATTTTTTTTTATGTTTTATTGGTGGTGGACGTGCTTTTCTGCTCTTGTCCCATTAACACATATCTTCTGGAAATAATTTATGCAATAAAAAACAGTTCACACAGCAATAATCTGCTATTTTCTTAATTGTATTTATCTTCAGTTACTTACTGCTAGCAGGGTCCGCATAATTCCTGGAAGTAGTGCCTGTTCTGCAGCTCGTGTGTGAGAAATGCAGTGCAAAGAGCAGTATTTCAAATCCCAAGCTGTGTTGTTGACCTCTAATAAAACCCATGGATTAGGTGGTGCTCTGATCTGTCCCTCAAAGTGAGAGCCACTAGATTAAAATGCATTTATAGTGTAAATACGTGTATTTACTTTCAAAATTATCTTCTGCAGAAGTTCTCAAAATAGTACTCAATGTGCATTTTTTTCAGAAAATCCCATCAAAATCTTCACTGACATCTCTATGCAACACAGCTGGTGTAAGCTCCTTTATCTTGAACCTGCTTGGATAAGCCTTCTCCCCCATAATCACCCATGATTTTGTATGATAACTAAACCTACATGTTTTCATTATTATTTTAAAAGTTAGATGCTTCAAAAATTGGCGATTCTGAGTTTAATCATCACGTAAAGAACAGCTCATTTGAGAAACTTTTCAGGGATTTTAATCGATGAAATCAAATGACAGACTACAGAAGATGGATGAAACATGGGGAAGAGTTTCTAGTACCGTGTTCTTGTAACAATTCAAAAGCAACTGTGAAAAGCTCCCATATCACTGCTTGGTCAATGGCATCACCACTGTTATCTCAAGTTCAGGCTCACCTATATTTCATCAAAGATAGCTTCATTTGCGCAGGATTTCCAGAATGGCGCTAGGACAAAGGATATCATTCATTCATTTCCCCCTAGCCCATCTATAGGCTAAAGAGCAGGAGGAAACTAGTGCTTTTGATCTGCAGTCATTCTCTACCGTAGAGGCTGTTGGCATCCAAATGCTCTCTCTTAAGAGCATCTTGAACTCTGCTTTTCTTCCTCAAACAGGTGATTCCTTGTTGTTGCGATAGATGAAAGCCCTAGGCATCAAAGTGAAGGCAGGTAATTCAGGAAGAAAAGGAAATGCAGGATATCTGAGCAAGCATGTGTAGATAAGCAGCAGCAAGCATAGGTGTTCGGCTGAGAGCAAGTGGACTTTTGGTTTGGAGGGAGTGAAAGGGCAGTATTTCAGGTGAAGCTCCTGGGCATAGCATCATTACCCTTCACGTGTTCAAGCGGAGATCATGGCAGCAGAATATGCTACAAAGCAGGCCCACAACCAAATTTGCACAGTTTCTTTGAACATCTGTGTTCGAGCACACATGTGCATGTGCTCAGCCCGTAGGAGCGTTTGAAACCAGATGGACGGTCTGGTTAATGTTCACGTCACCTCATAGCGTTTCACATCTGCCTTCTTGAAAGCTGGCAGTAGTCGCAGTACAGCGCAAAGACCTTCGCTCAGTCACAGCCGTAGCTTTGCTTATGATCCGAACTGGATGGTGCAGACACCTTCTGACACTGAACGCATGGCGGTGATACGTTACGTACGATTCGCTACGCTTGCCACAGAAGTGCCACGGATCACTTGCATCCAACAAATCAAAAAGACAAAGCGACATTTTGTTGACTTCTACGTGTACAAATAGGACTAGATTTTACTTAGTACTCGAAGTAAGGCTTAATTAAGATTATTTTGGGGGAGGGAGGGCAGGGAACAGGGAGAAACAATTCTATGATTCTAAAATACCTTAAATAACCCTTTGAGTACCTTGATATGGAGCCTCGTATGTCTACATCAGCAATTCAAAGGGACTCTCGTTGACGTGCATGGCTATGCTTCAATCTGAACGAACCTCCTTACTGCCTCGCCAGCCACAGAGACTCGAGGGACCCAAGAGGAACTGCTTCAGGCCCGCGATCTGGTTCGGTTGCTGTGAGAAAAGTGCTAGCATGGACTCGATGTCAGCTGCGAGAGCCTCACACGGAGTGAGCTGTCTGAAACTTGATTTGTCCTACCCTGCGGGCTGTACGTTTAGTGATGTCGAGGTATTTGTTTAAAAATGGAGACGCTAGAAATCCCACCCGTTTGAACCCACTGACTTCATGCACGAGCATACAGACACAACATGTAACTGAAAATACACGACATCTGGAAGACGGCTGTAAATGCCATTGGCTTTTCCAAATGGTAAAAAGATTGGATAATGTTTTATGTGAGCTTCTGGTAATATCACTTCTAAAGAATATTATTTGCGTCTGAATCATCCATTTGTTTTCATGCTGTTCTCTCTCACTACAGCTACTTCAAGACTTTCTCACATGAGCTGCCAAAGATTAGTCACTGGCCTTGTGACGTTGTGTACAACCTCCTCATCTCCTGAGGGCTGAGGATTTTATTCCTGTTGTATTGTGGTGGTTGTTTGGGTCAGTGCTTTTTTTGAGGCTCTCTGGAGATGAGTTCTCAGATTTTGGCTGCTGTTTGCTTTAGGAATCGAGAGGGTATAAAAAGACCCTGTCGTGGTGAGACAGCAGAAACATCTGCTGAAGGGGAAGGAGGAGGAGGTTGCAAACCAAACGCAGCAGCAGGGAGCTTGCGGTTCCTCCTCCTCCACTCACCGCTAGATGTGAACCTGCTGTCATAAAAGGGCTGGCACCACAACACAGGCTCTGGAGGGAAACAGGTCTCAGGTCAGGCAGCGAGAGAAACCTCAAAAGAAAACATTAAAACTGAATAAGCGTTGGAAATAGTTTTGATAGGTTAATTCACTTCCTTCTGTCCCTAATCCAGTTCGGAAGTTGTGCGTAAACTCCAGGGAGGGAGAAAGCAAGGCAACATTGTACAGTCTGCTGCATCTGAAAAAAATGTCAACCTTTACGGATCAAACTTCTGGTTCATTTATCAAAAAATGAGGAAAACAGGTGGGGATCAAAAAATACATAACTAAAGCTAGGTTTCAAATCATATCCAGCAGTAGCCACCTGAAGCGTTTGAACTTCTCCTTTGCTGCAGCTGAGGGGGTGCAGCCAGCCCTCTCCTTGGCCGCCCTGAGGGGCGAGAATAGGTTGCTATTCTTTTATGGGCAGCATGCAGAATGTTTTGTCGTCCTCTCAAATGCAAGCTGCTGATTAAGTTGTGATGATTTGTTACTTTTATTAGGATTAGAAGGCAGAAAATTCTGGAAAGTGGTAAAGAAGATAGTGAGGTAGGTTTCTTATGAAACGAACCGGAATCCTGATCTCGGTTGTGAGTGTGAGCTTCTGAAGGGAACAAAAGAAATACACACTACAAATTTTGTAAGCAAATATTAGATCATCTTACTGACAAGATTTAAAAAATTAGGTGGAAGTTTTAAGTTCCCAGCATCTAACTTAGGGGTCAAATTGTTGGCTTTCCTAGCTTTACCACATCCTTTCAACTTACCGATTTAATCAGTGTTCGCACTGTCATGACAAGATGCCGAGAGCCAGTGCGGAAACCTCTCAGAAAGATGGAGAGCAGTCCATGTGTTTGATCTCTGCTCTGAAAACCATGTTTGCCCTTGGATTTGGAGCACGCTCTGCTGCAAATTCTTTCTTATAGGATCGTAAAATGATGAGAATGGGTGGGACTGAAACAGAGCAGTTGTCCTACCCGTCTCGCCTGGTACTGCTCCGTGTTGGGTGGTGGTGGCGTTGGGGCAGACGGTATCGTGTCCCCTGGCTGGCAGCAGCCCCAGCTCCGCGGGATGTCCGGCTGGCAGGCGGCAGGAGCTGCACTTGCACCACACTCCCCAGCCTGGGGAGGAAAGGGCAGGACTCCCAAATGGGTTTTGAAGCCCTTTTTTTCATCTGTTTGCTTTTTAACTGCTGTTCAAGGCTCGAGGAGGAAGGTGTTTGACCCTGCCGTGCTGCTGAGCTTGGACATACTCAAGAGAGACTGCCTGCACAGTCTCTACGCCAGCAGTTACAGTGAAGCATCCACCAAAGATGTGTTTATATTCCAAATGCTTACACGTGGATGGAGCTCAAGATTGCCAATACTGGCATTTTGTAGAGGGCTCCACAGAATAAACCTCAGAGTGACTGCTTTCTGCCTTTCTTCAGAAAGCATGGTCCTTGCATAGCTGTCTTGTGTAGATGCTGTCAAGCAAACGTGGCTGTGTTTCATTGGAAAAGCTCTTATGAGGATCAGTGTCTTAAATCGATGATTTTTAATAATATAAAGCATTTGCAGTAGTAGGTGCTTACGCTTTATTAGTTGTGGTCTTGTAAGCTTTTATACAGTTGAGGTAATAAACATTTTGGATCAAAACTGGCTTATAGTCTTGCACGCTGCTGTCAAAATAGCATGCTGAGTTGTTGCCAGATATTGTTGATTTGACGAATTCTAGTTCTGAGTGGTACAGACAAGAGGCAGAGCTTGTAATTGAGTGATACCATGCTTCTTCGTAGCACCTCAGTAATTGGGCCAATGTTTGCAGAGAAGCAGAAGGTGGTACAGCATTAGTGCCTGCTGTGCCTGGACTTTCAATGGACGTTGCTGTGCCTCAGCTTTGAAGGACAGGAAGGAGAAGGGTCAACCTTTATCTCTGATGATTCATTTGTGTGCCAGAGGTAGCAAACATTATAAATGGGCAGCTCAGCACTGCAGCCTTTTTCTTTTTTTTTTTTTTTTAATATACATAGAGGCTAGCAGGAGGAGTTTTTGTAAGTGTGGAACTTCTTGCCTTATTGTCGTTATCTGTAGTTCTTTGCAAAAGGTCCTTGCTTCTTACAGGAGAAGCAAATCAAGTCTAGATTGCAAAGGAGGAGCCCAAAAGTCATATATTTCATTTTATATTGCTGTTGGTTTTCTTTCTCTTGCTTAAAAAAAACCCACTCACTGTGGTTTAACTTTCCTTTTAAGCCACTCAAAATTACTGGTCATCTTTTGTTTGTGAAGAGATTGTTTAGTTTGAAGAGGAAAGAGTATTTAGGGACAGTAATTTGTGACCCAGGTCAGTCAAGCCCTCTTGCGTTTTGAAAGTTCAGTTCCTTTCATTTCTTGATAATTTTGGTTGCAGTTTTCCCTTTTGCTTTGAGAGATATATATATATATTTTATTTTTTTTTTTTTAAACTTCAAAAACTTCCATCCTCCTTTTTCTTGTCCATCAATCAGAAATGTTGAGGAATTGAAGTTCCTAAAACCCCAGGTCATGGCATAAAAGGTTTCTACCAGACATTTCGGCTTTGAGTAAGAGCATAATTTCGTACATTGTTTTTGTTTGCTTTTTTAAATGAGCAATTTCGAGTTTTGACCTGCCTAAACTGAGCAAAAACCTCAAAAAGGAACTAAAATAGTCCACAGTGTGCTGCTCATATAGAATGGAAATTGTTAGTAATTTTTAATCTTTTAAGAAATTTTATTTTGAGTTTTAACGCAACATTTTTTTTAACATGCTAACGTACTGGTTTTTATTGTTGTGTTTGGGGTTTTTTTAGAACCTTTGACCCTTTCTGGAGTCTAAGTCATTCGTATCTCATCTCATCTCATGAGGTGAAAGACCATTTCCTCTTGCAGAGTTGCATGTGCTACCTGGACCCAAATCATTTATTTATCAGTGACGAATATTCTCAAAGCTTTCTAGCAAGAGAAACTAAACATCTTCAGCTGATTGACAAAAAAGTCTGTGTAAAGTCTGGCTAACTCAGGAAATGTTGAGTTGTGAGCTAATGCTCTGGGATGTTTTTACCTGGTTGGAATCCATTTTTGGTTCTGTTTTACCCTGTGTTGGCACTGCAGCGCGAGACCACTCTGCGCTCACAACTAGCGTGGCATGTGGATGCTTTCTGATGGTGGCTCAAAGGGGCAGTTCAGCCCGTAGCTGGTTCCTGTCACTAAAATACGAGATATTATAAAGAATTAGAGAGCACTTTGGTAAAACACTGAGCTTTTTATTTGCTTGTTTTCATAGTTACTCTTTTCATAGCATATAAAATGAAGGAGTGAGCTAATTTGCTGAAGCTGAGCGGTGCTGGGTAAACTGGTTGTGTTTAATCGTTGGAAACGTGCCTGATGTTGAACAACGTTTTATTTCGGTGGCTGGTGGTCTTCTGCGAACACGCAGCGCTTTCAGAGTCGCATCACCCAGCGCCTGCCGCCCGGCCTGTCAGCGCTTTCATCTGAGCTGTCCTTACTTTTTCCTGCTGCGAGAAAGGATGACAGCTCGTTTTATCTGCCCTGCGAACAAACACAAAAGCTGGATTTCCTGCATGGTGGTTTTTTTATTTCTCCTCCGTGGGGACAAAGGCTCAGATATGAAGAGACCCTGATTAATTCCAGCTGTTTCATTTGCAGCTGCAGACGGGTCCCAGCTGAAACACTGGAGACGTTCACCACCACCAGAACATGAGCCCAGTTCTGAGATCGGAAGCTGTTTCCCTTCCATAGGCTTTTCCAAACCCAGAGTTTGAGCACCTCAGACATAAGAGATGGTAAATGTAGATCTTAATCTTGAGGCTCGGTCTTCTGCATATGTGTTATCTAGTCTGTGTTGTGTACCTAATCTGCGTAAGCATGATTAAGCCATTATAGCACTCAATACTAAACTGTTTGTTCCAGGTTTTGTGAAGAGGAAATGACATACCACTGGAGGTCTGACAATGGTGATGGTTGCAGAAAAAGTGACTGATAACAGACTTTGTTTACAAGATCTGATGGTAGATCTGACTGAGGAGTTTTGCACCACCGCCGTTCTTCTGTTCTGCCTCCTTTTATTTCTGCCCCTTTTAATTTTACCTCATCTCATCCCTCTTGTTTCTAGGAGGAGAAGCTGTAAGCAGTTTGTAGAGAAGGAACAAAATCTTGACAGTAGAAGAGATTTTTAAAAAGCTATTATGAGAAGGGCATCTTTCTAGGGAAACCTGATGTATTTTCCATGTGCTTTCCCAAAAGGGGAATGGACTCTGAAGAGTGCACTAAAGTTGGTTTTGTAAACTTGATACTTTGGGAAGGTCAGGGCAGAGGAGAAGGGGACAGATTAGGGGCAGGGGAAAGAGGATTAAATGTCTAGCAAATATTTATATAATATAAAGTGTATCAAATCTAACTTGAACCTAATGGGGTATATCTGTCTATGTGCTTTGCTTTGTTTTTTTTTGCATAATTTATATTCTAGAAACTTGTGTGGAGTATGTATGTTGCTTGGAGCATGAAATTCTTTCTCCAGCTTTGCTGACAGATAGTTGTTGATACTTGCATGGGTTATTACCATGTGCTGTAGGCCAGGAGCAGGGAACTGGCTCCTTTGCTAAGGGCCAGTGAAGCCTTTTGAACATCCTTTTGTAGGCCATGTGTTAATGTATATCTTTATGTTATCTGATGATAGCATGCAGAAAATCAGCTATTGGTCATATGAAATTAAGCCATAGACTGTATATATCCCAAGAAGTGCTGGCTGCTGGCTCCCATCTAATTAATATTCTGCCTTAATTTGCTTCAAAAATTGTAACTCGATGCTGTATGATTCTCATGCTGCATGGTTAAAATATACAGTGCAGTGTTGGTGCTTTCAGCCTGGTTCTGCACCACATGCTTCTTTCTAAAAGAAAGAAAACTTCTTCGTGTTTATATTGATTTACGTGATTCTGATGTAATTCTGAATGCCTGATTGGAACTAGCAGGAGAGAGAACTGTAGATTTAACTGGCACCATATGGATTCGGTTCTCCACCCCCAGGTGACCTCACAGAGTGCTTTATGAAGACCTGTCCATGATGAAAGCAGATGGAGTATGTTCAGGTTTGAATATTGTCATTAGTTTTTGATGTAAGCTTGAAGTTTTACTTGGAGCATTTTTACATGTTTTCAGCATTGAAAGAGACAGTACAGTCCTGTATCCTTTTTTGCTGTAACATTTAACATTGATGTGGTATATATTTTGAATTCCACAAGCTAATACTTCTTTATACAATGATACTTTTAATTTCTTTTCGTGACGATCCCGTTCCGCTCTTTCTGCTTTCCAATAGTTATTTGGCAAACTACGCAAAGTTGTTGAGTATCTTTGAGAGAAATGTATTTTGCAATGTGGCAATTACAGCTGGCATGGAAGTAGCTCAGAATTATTGGTTTTATGGATAGCCTGTTTGGTTTGACTTTTTTCCTTTATAGAGAGGCTCTGATTACTCTTTTATTTTTACCCATGATGTTTACTGTGATCTATAATTTTCTTTCAATCAGATGCTAAGCCAGCTGGATTCATGTTTCAAAACAAATTGCCGCCTTTTCTTATTTTAAAACTCTTTTTTTTAATTCCCCTCTGTTTAGAAATCTTACAACTTGGCAGGCACTTCTGATTTAATAAAACTCTCTGTTCTTTTGGAGGTGTTGTGGCCAAAATATTTTTTTTTTTTTATTCATGGGAAAAAAACACTTTATAAATTTTATTTTTCATTGTGTATTCTGTTAAACTGTAGATGAATTTTGCAGAGTTCCAGTTTTCTGGAGAAACTTCTTGAAGATGATCCTGTCTTACTTCCAGCTGCATACTTTGTCCGGCTACCTGCTTTTGTGTTGCTCTTGCACATCACTTGACATTCTCTTGCATCTTTCTTTGTGAATCTGCTATGTGCCCTTCGCTCTTCTTTTCCACTTTCTGTACAGCTCCCTACAGCTCGTTCCATTGCGGATGAAGGGTTTGCAGCCACATTGTCTGCTTTCTGATGTAGCGTAGAGCACTGTAGGTGTCGGTGGTCTGTTTCTGTTGCGTGCAGAGCTTTTTCATGGCAGCCTCTACAGAATGAGGCAGAAATGTAGATTTAGTAAAAAAGAGCTGTGAAAGGTGTGATGTAAATCAGCACATGGTGCTTTCAGAGTAATTTATAAAACTTGTAAATAAAAAGGCAAGTGTTTACCTCTTTGAAAGGAGAGCTGAGCCTCTAAATCCCTGATGTCAGTGCATGCTCTTTTTAGAGACTTCAGGAAGCTTTAAATCAGACTGTGAGAGAAGGGTGATAGGAGAGCACCGAAGATACCAAGCTGATATGGAAGAGGATGAGGTGCAACGAGGAACAGTCCAACAGCTGTGAGAGCGGCCGCGTGGTGATGGGGCTACCGGGACGGGGGAAGCTGAGGCTCGGTGAGCCAGTAGGCTGCAGAACCCCCTGTGTGACCCGGCCACCCCTCTGCCTCCTGAGCCCTTCCCTGGCTGCCCGGGGGATGCCAGCAGTAGGAGACTGCACAGCTAGGAGAGGGTCGGAGATGGAGAAAGTGAGGGAGAGGAAAGCAGGAATAGGAAATGAAAATGCATTAGTAAATCCTAAAGCAATGCGTTGTGCGATGTTGCCGAGTTGCTGTGCGCTTATGCATGTTGATGTTGGCTTTCCGTTGTTTTTGTTAGAAGGATTTGCTGGCGTTGGTAAAGACATTTGAAGATGAAGTATGATTTCCCTAAGATGTATTGATGTGGTCATTCTAGGCAAAACTTGAGGCAGGAACAAATGAGACTTTAATCAAGTTGCTGCTTACATTTGTATAAACCAGCACCTCTGAACCTATTAGTAACTAAGAGGCCTTAATATCATTTCACTCAAAGACTGTTTTACTTGACTTATTTTCCTTTCCATAATATTCCCTTGAAATAACGTGCTTGTGTAAGTAACCTTCCCCAATAAGAAGGCAACAAAAAATCTATAATGAGTTCAAGTTCTGTGTAACCCTGAAAATAAAATGTATTAATGGCGAGCTGCTTTGGGCCCGGACACAGTGGCAGACTTTCTGAATTGCTTACAATTTTTAAGGTGCTGTAGCATCCAGAACTACATTTTACTTAGCTTGTATGGAGTCATAAGCTCGTCTGAGACAAGAGCACTGTCTGGGATATGGTACCAACTTGAAAAATGTTGGTAGTTCAGGATTCTCTGGTCTGCTTCTTAAGGAAGGATAAGGTATCTAGTCTAATTTCTAAACAACCAAAATAGCAAGATATTTGGACTAAGCTATCCCAATGAGTATTATATATTATAGATTGTTCTTTTGTTCCATGAAGCAGAAATAAATATAACAATTTGCAAGGTGAGACCCAGAAAGAGGTTTGGCTCCTTCTCCCCACCTCCAAGTCTTTTTGTTGGAGGGAAAGCTTTGTAGAATTTCCGATTCAAGGAGCATTTCAGTTTCCATGACTGATGACTGAGTGCTTGAAAAAATATGTGTATTATGGCATAGATGTTGTTTTGAGTCCCAGTCTCTGCTCTGACCTCCAGTATCAGCTTTTGCTGTCCCTTGTGGCTGGTAGCACAGCCAGCTCCCTGGAACCCTTCCAGTTGCCTTACAGCAGATTTCTTTTGGAGAACATATTTTAGGGTAATTGCCTCCAAAAGAAGAGAATAGTCTTTGGACTTCTCTGATAAGCGTAATGTTGGCCTGAGTTAGGATCCTTGAGGAAGAAGGAATGGCAGTGCTCATTGGCATTGCAAAGCAACGTCTTTTGTGTGAGAGCCCTTGGCACATTACAAGCTCTTGCCTTTGGAGAAGCCTCTGCTCTTCGTTGCCGCTGCCCGATCAGTCACATGTTGCTGCCAGCCCAAATAGCTCCGGCGAGGAGTCAATGAGCGCTCTGTCGCGTTCCCTTTGTCTGGCCACGTTTTAACAAAGTGCCTGTGTTAGCCGGGTGGTGGAAATGCCATTCCTTGCCACAGTAATCTAAATGGAGGCTCCATGAAAAGCTTCCATCTTTAGCTTTTCTTGAAATAATGAAGGGAATTGTCTTAGGCAATGTTGATATGAAGTTAGACTTTGAACTATTGAGTAAATAAAGACAGTGTATTTTGAAGTTTTGAAGAAGCCACTGTGAAATTGTTGAGAGTTCTTCTTGCCTCTACCTGGAGCTAGAGATAAAGGTAGCTAGAAAATAAAATATTTTTTTTAAAAAGAAAAAGCAGGTTCTTTTTTTCTTATTGTCTTTAAGATAATCAAAGTGACATTGCATCTGGCATTTAAGAATCAAAGGCTCTGTACGGGCAGATGGAAAGCTGCAGAATAAGTACTTGGGAAACTCGATAACCTTCCAGGTGAGCAAGAGACTCCTCGCTGCCAGGGTCTACAAGTGCCAGGCCAGTGGCTCTGGCTCCCTGGGCTATGGATGCCCACCCCATGGCTGATGCCGGCTCCTCTTCCTCGCAGCTCTCCCTGGGTGCTGGGCAGGGGGAGGTGAGCTCGCTGCGAGCCCCAGCCCCGCTTGTGCCAAGGTAGTGCCGCTGGTCAGTCTGTCTCTGTGACGGGTTGTCCTCGTGGCATCTCCCACCGAAGGGTGGGCAATGAGGGAGGAGAAGCTTGGCCCTCCTTTAGTTGGCCTCAATTATGTTTATATTCTCGGCAGATTTAGGCTGTTTATAGTAGCAATTTCCTGCCATTACAAAATGTGGGAGCTTGGGAAATTTGCAAATTGGAGAAGGCTAATAAATATTTTATTTGATATTTCCTTGCAAAAGCTTTTTCTCTGGCTGGAATGAATCAAGTATGTGTGTCAGAATACCATTAATGAAAATTCTCAGGGTTTTAGTGGTTGGGTATTTTTTGTTTGTTTTGATTTGGGGGTTGTTTTGGTGAGTTTTTTAAAAATATATATATATATATGAAGCTATGAAATTGTATGAGAAGTTGATTTCCTAGCAGACTTTACTTGTCATTTAGATCAACATAAAGCAGGTATTTCTTTGACCTTTTTTATTTATGCTTTTGGTAGAGATAAAATGGAACAAAGTAGTGTAGATTATAGAGAAATAACTGCTTTTGTGTGAGGCTAAGTTTTAGTGGAATACATTGGTGTTTTAGCCAAAGCAGATAGCTCAGTGCTCAGCGTTGGTGTTAGTTGTCCGCTATGACATGTATGTTTGTTAGTAAGGATGGGAACAGAAGAAGCAAAGAGAATGCAGTATACAGAATCCTGGAGAAAGTTGCTTTTTTGCTTGTGTTATGTAAATTTGGAATACTTTTTTCTTAAAAATGAAGATGAAACCACTGGACTTTTTTCTTAAAAATTAAGATGAAACCACTGGTATTCATAATGCATTGTTTTATTTTTTTCAGTTTTTGTTAGAGCTTACTTGTTTGTGCTTTCCTGACTATTTACTTGCAAGCAGTTTTTATGGTATTTATGAGCTCCATGTCATTCAGCTCAGTGTTAATTTCTGTATTCTTTCTCTTTTACTTGTAAACATCGCCCTTGTGCTTCAACTTCAATGGCTTCTGTCTGACAGTCTTCTTGTTATATTCCCATTTCATTTGAGCGTATATCTCTTTTCCTTGTTACATGGTAAGATGTATGTTGAAAGGAGAGTTGAACTACCGTTTCTGAGTAGTAGTTGACAGAGCCAGAAGTCTGGTGGCAGCTGTTAATATATTGAGTCAGGAATTTTTCCTTACGTGCAGTAGTTTTGCAACTGCTGCTGAAACCACGTTGTGGTTTTGGTTCTGGGTTTTAGGGTTGGTTTTCTGTGTCTTCTGCATGTATGTTCTTCGTATGTCATGTTTTGTTTCATAATGTGTGAAGCTTTTCTTTTGGCTGGGTGGTACCTGCTGTTCAGTGGAGCAAGTGGGACTCTGCTTCTTGACTATCTACTGGTTGCTGAAGATGGATGTTTTGGTGCTGTTGTTTAAGACTGAGTTTCGCATTCAGAAATCTCTTGTGTTTGACCAAGTAGTCAAGATACCTAAAGCAAGATTTGCTGCTATTTCTCCTAGAGTAATTAGTGAGCATTTGCACTGACTTTAATCACGCTGGGCTTTCAGGGATGTGAAAGAAATTTGAATTTATCTCCTCTTTTTCTGATTTCTAACTCTTCTGGAAATTGCAGTAAGCAGGACGAGTAACTTCACAGTGTTTATTGCCTTAAACTCGGTAAATACACATCACGAATATCTGACTCCTTATTAGG
Organism: Tauraco erythrolophus; assembly: GCF_009769465.1. Classification (NCBI taxonomy): domain Eukaryota; kingdom Metazoa; phylum Chordata; class Aves; order Musophagiformes; family Musophagidae; genus Tauraco; species Tauraco erythrolophus. The sequence continues at coordinate 29,984,897 of NC_141467.1, forward strand.
AACATATGAAGCATTCCTGGATTTAAATGTTATTGATGGGAAGTGAGGCAGGGTGTGATCCTTGCCCCTGGCCCAGGGGTTTAATGTGTAGCTGAGATTGCCTCTGTTCTTCCGCAGTGCTCTGGAGACAGGCAATAGAAGTTTTTCGTTCTGGGGAAAACAGGGAGCTGTGGTTGTATGTGTACCACCTCCATGCCGAGGAGGCATTGCCATTCATTCCTTTGAATACAAGTTGCTTTATGTAATACAGACCCTGTAACATGGATAGAAAGTACTTTCTGCTACAGACAATTCCTCCGTATCTTGGCAGCTCGGAAATGCGCCGAACAGTACTTAGTGTAATGCATGGAAAATAATACGTTTTTCAGAAACAGCCAACACACATTCAGCACTTTTTACTCTCCTTCCCTTTTACATTCTTTTTCTTTTATTATTTTCTCCTCTCGGGCTGTGCTCTGTGAGGGAAGCTTGTTTCTAAGAAACAAAAATGATGCTGCAGTATTGTGGAGCAGTGCAAAACTCAGCACTAAAGCTGCTCAACTAGTTGTGAAGTCTCAGGAAGGTTTGTTACTTCACATTAAGTAAGCTTTTTCACACTAGGTTGCAATTTTCTACAGACTTCTTGCCTTTTTCCTAGGGGAGGTATTTTTAATTATCAATAAAGTTATTAAACTCCACACTTGAGACCCTAAAGCAACGTGTCGTTAATCCAAACCCAAGAGGAGAAGGGCAGAACCCTGGGTGTTGCACAAGTGCCACAGACCTCACATCTTACCTTCCTGGAGCTGCTGCTGACCCCAGCCTGAGGGTGGATGTGAGACCAGGCCTGCCCTGGGTCTGGCTGGAGTCCCAGTTCTCCCCCTAGAAGATACGAGAATGGTTGATTGATACTCAATGTTGGTAATATTAGCAAGTCCTTTAACAAAGCTCATTACTTTTAATAAAGCCAGTCTCAGGAGTGAGGTGGTTGGGTGAAAATTTGGGGTAAATTTTTATTAGAAGGAAATGTTTTACTGTCAGGGTCTTGGAGGCTCATGTGAAAATGTTTCCAAATGTCTCCTAAGACTTGAAGTGAAATGGGAAGTAAAATAATCTCTAATTTACTAATTTGAAGATGCTTTGATTTTTTAAAAAAATCTTGAGATTTATAGGCAGCATGAATTTCTGAGCAGCAGAGTTTGAGAACATTGGGTAATAGCAAGCTTTGAAGATGATGAATACTTTCACTGTCACATATTTTTATCCAAAACAAGAGTAAGAGGCTGCAGCTCATGGCTGGTCTCGGAGTTAGCACGCATTCAGAGAGAAAGCAGGAGCTGTAAATGTGGGAACGCTCTTCTGACAACTTGGTGCTGTGTGACTGAGCCACAATGATGGCAGATTTAGCAGCGGCTTTACTAATCTATGATAAATCTTACACTCCCTTGAGTCTAGACAGGCAGAAAGCTGTACACTGTATAGCATAGGGTTGGGGCAACATTGTTCTTCTGCTGAAGTTAATCATTCATTGCTCCAGCTCTTGGCGGTGCTCTACATTTAACTCTCATGAAGTCAAAAATGGAAAAGAAAATGGAGGAATGTTCTTTGTCACATTCAGATTTGTGTTAGGAGACACTTTTGGAAAAGGATAATTTTTTTTTCTGTTGCTGAAATTCAGGACCAACTTAAAGTGATTCTGCTCTTTCTCATATTTCAAAATGGAACAAGAAAATTTGATTCAACTTCCAGGGTTTGAACCAATCCCTACTGTTTCTTTCTAACCACATCTCAGAATTGTCTCTTTTTTTTTTTATTTTTATTTTTTATTTTTCATGACTGAGTTGCAACCAAGACAATCTCTTCATTCCTGCCATTCAACATCTCATTGAATTACAATGAAACTAAAATTTCTCTCTGAGTTGGCCTTCAAGCTTACTAATTAGTTCAGTTTTATTTGTGTCCAGATATTGTCTTCTGAAACTAATGTACTTGAATTGCTTAAGCGAGAGAAATACAATTCAGTAACGCGTATTTTCTCTTGGACTTGCTGCCTATCAAGATTTAATGTGGTCTTACAAAACAAGGAAGGCAACCATATCAAAGGCTTGTAGTGATGCCAAAAAGTATCAAAAATCCCATATCTGTGTAGTATTGAAAATGTGTCCATGTATTGCGAGATTTTTCTGTCTAGTGTGGGAAGCTTAATGTTTCCACCACGTCTCCTAAGGCAAGAGCAAGTGAAGCAGTGTTAGGACTGGTATTGCCACTTGGCTTGCAAAAGCTAACTGTTTTTGCAATCCAACTGCATAGAAAGGAAAGCGCAATTAAGGAATCAAAACAACAAATTGAACCAGTAAAGCTGTGTAAAATTAATGAATTTTGAGGGTTTGATGAAGGTACAAGTAACTACTAGTTCCCATCAGAAATTTCATGCAACTCCACTTTGGGGTCAGAGGGGTAAAAAAAATGTAGTTCCTTTGAGGGACAGGGGGAGAAGTAGCTGGCTGAGAATAAGAGATGGAAGAAAAAAAGAGCTTTTAAATTAAGGCGCAGCCTGTGAGAAGTGCACAGGAAGACCAAGTGAGCAGTCCAGGAGGCCTGAGCAATCTGAGGTTGTTGACCATGTGCCAGAAGGCCTTCAGGCATTTTGGAAGGGGCCAGAAGAGTGACGGGAGACTGAAAGAAATATTAGAGGTCTGTGAGTCCAGGGAAACTTTAGGAGAGTCTCAGATATTCTTTTTTTTTTTTTTTTTTTTTTTTATTTATTTTTTATATCAGCCCAGGACTGACTCCAAGTTTCTAGTCAAGTGTCAAATGTGCAGATAAAGACCTGTACAGAAACCTGGCTTATAGTTGCTCTTTCCATTTACGCATATATAGGTGACATGTTTCAGCCATTTCATTAACCTGTTCTGGTCTAGTCCTGAAAAAATAGCATGCAAATCTCCTAAATGTTTCCATGTACCTTAAAAGAGCAAAAGGAAAGGCGAATACAGGTGTCTGGCTGGGCAGGAAGCTCTGGACCTCCAACTCTCTGACTGCAGCCATAGGGGCTGCAGAGGATGCCCTTCATCCCAGGCATCGCCAGTTACTTTTTGTCTTGGTTAACGTAAGTGGAAAGCAATTTTGGTTGTCAAACATCACCGAGTGTCAAATCTAGAACAAATTTTTGTTTGTGGTATTCCAGCAGCCAAAAACGTTAATTCCCTGTGCTTTGTTGAGCTTGCAAGGTAGGGGAGTGCTACGAGGCTAACTGGAGTCACCTGGGAGTCACTGATGCTGCTGAAATCAGAAGATGATCAATCTAAATCATTGATTTTTCTCTGTCCAAGGACCCTTTATGGCTGCAGCCTCAAACACAGGCGCTGGAGGAATTTTTCCTTAATCACATGAGGGGCGAGATGGCTGAGATGTTTGTCTGGTGGTGTTAACAGAAATTTACTTAATGCAAAGTGGAATTCTGATCTTCAGTTGCCTTAATCCGCATTCCTCAGTTTTCACCTGACCACAACCAGCCACATGCCAGCGCTACAATAACACGTGCTGATTATGGCAGCGCACCTGTGTTGGGTAGTTTTTCTGGCCAACTTCTTGTTACTGCTTTCCACTGATTCTCATATTTAGACTGTAATTATTTTACTCCTTGCAGAGGTTCTCTATCAAGGTAACAAATTTTTTTTTTTTGAAAATGATATTATCCAGTGTCGTGGTTTAGGCTGACCGGCAACTAAACTCCACACAACCACTCACTCACCCTCCCCCACCTCCCGGGGATGGGGAAAAGAATTAAAGGGAAAAAGGGAGAGAGACCCGTGAGTTGAGATAAGAACAATTTAATACTAATACTACTACTAATATACAAATATATATATGTATAATGGTAATAATATATATGAACAAGTGATGCAAAGTGTAATCGCTCACCACCCGGTGACCAAGGCCCGGCCTTGTCCGGAATAACAATCCCAAAAAGGTAAATCCCAACACCACAATCCCAAAAAGAGAGCAAGTGAGAGACAGTACCCTGAAAGCCTGAGAGTGAGAGCCTCTGGAAGAGCAAAAGCCCTACTTTCTGGTCAAACCTTATCTTCATACAGGGCATGACGCTGCATGATATGGAATGCTTCATCGGCCAATTTGTCCCTCAATCCTAAATCTAAGTTCAAATTATAAGGAGAACTGTGGACCCTCTGTCCTGGCCATGCTCCCCCCTAGCCTGTTGTGCTCCCGCACACTGGCAAAACACGGGAAGCTGAAAAGTCCTTGAGGTCTCAGTGCCACCTATGAACATCAGTGTGTTATCAACATTCTTCTCATAGTGAATCCCAGACTAAAACACAGAGCTCTTCTAGCTGCTAAAAAGAACAGTTCTGGTTCCGTCTATTTCATTCTTCATTAACCTGGATGATTCTAAATATAATACAGTATATGACAACCATACTAACAGTGGTATGCAGTGACAGGGTTATTCAGCAATTAATATCATACAATTAATTTTATCGTCTATTTTCACTCAATATCAAATTCCATTGAGGTACACATCAGACTTCCCTGTCCTTCTGCATCACCCACCAAGTGCACCCAGGTCCTTGAGCAAAAGCAATCTCACAAATGGGTTTACCTTTACCTGAGGCAGGAATAACCCAGACTGTCTTCCCCAGCATGTTCTTAATATGCATTACAGGGACTTTATCCCCTTCTACAGTACATAAAAGTTCTAATTGGGCAGGACCAGCTCAACTGGCAGATCCTCTCATGTTGACTAACCAGGTGGCTTTTGCTAAATGCGTGTCTCAAGCTTTCAGTGTGGTTTTTAGCAGTCCATTGTATCATTCAGTCTTCCTGGAAGTTGGGGCATGATAGGGCATGTGATATACCCATTGAAGGCCATACTCTTTGGCCCAAGTATCTATAAGGTTGTTACGGAAATGAGTCCCGTTGTCTGACTCAATTCTCTCTGGGGTGCCATGCTGCCACAAGACTTGCTTTTCAAGGCCCACGATAGTGTTTCGGGCAGTGGCACAGCATAGGTTTACAGCCATCCGGTGGTTGCTTCCACCATTGTGAGCATATAGCGCTTGCCATGGCCAGTTTGTGGAAGTGTGATATAATCAATCTTCCAGGCCTCCCCATATTTGTATTTTAACCAACACCCCTCCATACCAAAGAGGTTTTAATCGCTTGGCTTGCTTAATCGCAGCACGTTTCACATTCATGGATAACCTGTGCAATACTGTCCACAGTTAAGTCCACCCCTCGATCATGAGCCCATCTGTATGTTCCATCTTTTCCTTGATGGTCTGAGGCACCATGGGCCCAATGAGCTAGAAATTTTTCATCTTTATGTTGCCAGTCCAGATCTACCTGAGCAACTTTAATCTTAGTGGCCTGCTCCACCTGTTGATTGTTTTGGTGCTCCTCAGTGGCCCAACTCTTGGGTACATGGGCATCTACATGACGTACTTTTACAGCCAGCTTCTCTACTTGAGCAGCAATGTCTTGCGGCAAAGGGGCAGCCCAGCTGGGTTTGCCTCTGCACTGCTAGTTGCTCTGCTTCCATTGCTGTAACCATCCCCACAGGGCATTTGCCATCATCTGTGAGTCAGTGTAGAGATAAGAGCACTGGCCTCTTCTCGTTCAGCAATATCTAAATCCAGTTGGATGGCTTTCACCTCTGCAAACTGACCCGATCCACTTTCCCCTTCAGGAGCCTCTGCAATTAGTGGTATAGGACTCCACAAAACAGCTTTCCACTTTTGATGTCTTCCTACAAGGTGACAGGATCCCTCAGTGAACAGAGCATATTGCTTCTCATTATCTGATAGTTTATTATATGGTGGAGCCTCTTCAGCACTCGTCACCTCCTCCTCTGGTGACATTCTGAAGTCTTTACCTTCGGAGCAGTTAGTGCAAAACTAATCCCTTTTTGAAATAATTTGCTGCAAGTCTATTTAAGCTCCTCATAAGAAGTTTAGTTAGGTAAAGTGTCTGAAAATGATACTACTTTCACTTTTCATGGTTGTAGTATTATATCATTAAGAAATAAAAAAGGAGACAAAATTGCCAAAACAACAAACAAGCTATCAAGATGTGAGCTAGTGTTCTGACCATAAACCAGTAATTCTGCTGCTTGAATGCATTTTATGTTGTGAGGACTCTGAAACATGAAGAGCAAAAGAAAGCAAATTTTAATGAAAAATACGTGTAAAGTGTGCTAGAATTAAAGGCAAATCCTTACTGCTGGAATTGCAGTGCAGCTCGGGTGGAATCTGTTGTTCCTTAATAAAGGAATAATGTCAGTGTTACCAAATAACGAATGTGGAACAAACACTTTTTCTTCATTGTGTTAACTTTTTTTTGGTGCTTTACATCAATGTATGTGTTTTAAATCATCAGTATGCTTACAGAAACTGGTGTAGGTTTCATTCCTTTTGTTAATCATTACTGCTTTCCACTTCAGCTCCTTCTGAGTGAACTCAGCTGCCGTCCCACCCAGTTCTTGAATGGAGCCAAACTGTTCTTACTTGTCATTGATTTTTAATGTATGGTGACATAAGTGTCCAGTAGCAGAGGAATAAGCTTTTTAGGAATAGTTAGAGTAAATGATCTGATACTGTATAAGAGCTTCTACTATTTTTATTTGACTTTCATTTGGTTAACAGATGTATTTAGTTTTGCTATTATTCTGTAACTAGTTATATTACAACACAAAATCAAATTTAGGAATTGTTCAGCAATTAAAAAAATCTGTAAATTCCCATATCCATTCGAGTCCTTCTGAAATGAAGCACACAGCTGTTTTTAAGTTACAGCGGACGGTATTTGCGTAGGTCTCTGAAGTACACAAACCTGCTATGTTTGCCCTATAAAGATTACTTTTGAGCTTGTACTGTTATCTACCCTGTAGAAATTCAAGCAAACACTGTCTCTTTCTGTATGTAGTACGATAGGTAGATCAGAAAACTCAGTGACTTAATACATCTGTCACTTATGGGCAGCCCAGTGATGTTGGTTCACTTGACTTGTGGTCAAGTTTTCTATTTTAAATTTTGGGAGAGGGATTTAGACTTACAGTCTAGGGATTCATGTCGTTTCATTTTTGTTGCTACAGAGTCTTCCCGTGTTTGAACTTTCTTTTACAACTTTCTTTTCCCTGTCCCTACATACTTAAAAATAATGAATATTATTTTTATAGATAGTACATTTCACTGCCTGGATTAAGCCCTGAGTACCACACAAATAAGAAATTCAAGTGGAAAGGTTGAGTCCTGCCAACCAGGAGGACCCACCTATGGAGGTGAGCCTCATGATCAAGGAGACTGGAAATTTGTTTTGATCTAGCTTTTTAGTTATGAAAGCAATGATAGAAGCAGCTGTCAGGACAATCGATTTGGAATCTGTATTTAATTGTACTTTGAGACATAGGTGAAGCAAATTTGGCTTCTTCCCTGGCAGTGCTAACAGCTAACACCTCCAGCTGTGGCAGATGAATTGGAAAAGAGAAAAGTCCTCTTCTTCCAGCACATGCTGTGGGATATACTCAGTGCAGAGAGAAGCAAGGAGATCAAGTACGGTGGCAGGGAAACAAAGGCAAGCATCCACAGGAACTGTAGAGAGAAATAAATCATCATAGGGGAGAGTTCTTAGAGAAATCAAAATAACAGATGCGAACTACATACTAAAAAGTTAAGATCTGCATTTTAGTATATTTCAGTATGTTGGTTTATCACCAGTAGTACCGATCCTTAGCAGTAGCTAAAACTAAAACAGCTCTTGTCTGTTGTATGTCCCTCCCCCCAAAACACCCCGAAACATCTCTACATTGACAGACAGACATTGAATTTTAATGCTTGTGGAAGTATCCCCCAAAGGACAAAAACGTCATTGTTTACAGCCTGGGTAATTATCTGTGTATTGATATGTAAGGGATGGGAGCAAGTGTAGTCACATGCTTGATCTTTAAAAACATGAATCATGCTTACTACTCTAGGCATAAAAAAAATAAATCAAAACTTGTGATGCGGTAGCCTCAGTCTACAGAAGAAAAGATTTTGTGAATAGAGAGCTAGAGAATAAGATGCACCTTAGACTTACGCCAGTGACTATACAAGAAATATTTCTTTTGAAGAAACATCAGAAATTTTATGTATTGTTTTCCTTCAGAGAGCCACAAAAATGTGCTCTGAACCTGTAGACATGTACAGGTTGGAGTGAAAAAGATGAGTGTTGTCACTTACCTCTTTAGGCCATCAGTAATTTTACTGGAGGGAAAGAATAATTCTCAGAGGGAGAATAATGAAAATGGTACCAAAATGGTGTATAATGAAAGACCTACAAAATAAGGACTTCCTTAAACAGCATTTGAAGTATTGTGATATATCTTCACCTTTCATTCATGTTTGACCTAGGTGAGGTCCTAGAAATTTGAGATTTATTTATTCTTTTGTAATAAGCTGATAAAATGATCTTCATTGTTCCTCTTCCCAGATTTTTGAAGGCATTAATAGTACCAGGACATCACTATTCTGCTGCTTAAACCATCTTAGATCTTGCTTACAATTAAGAAAAAAAGTGGTAAAATAATGAATAACTGACAAATTCCAGTAGAAACAACGTTCACATTAAAATACTGCAGCTGAGAAGAAGAGAGAATTTGTGTCACATTAGGGACTCTCATTTTGTTTCCATGGTTTTGTTCAACATATGTTATTCAGGGATTTTGGAGACTACTTTTTGTATTAGGAAAGCATTAGCTGGAATAGTGTGTTATATGGTTTATTCTGTATGAGGTATTTAATTCCTGGATGTTCCAGTCATGAGTAGGTGCAGTATGTCGCCATCTTAAAAATCAAATCTTTAAGAGATTTTTAATCTCTTAAAAATCAATCAACCAACACCTTTAAAAAACCCAAACAAACAAAACCCAGAACATCAAAAAACTCCCACTTAATTTCATTTTACTCTGAAATGTGTATGATTTATTCCTAAAAAAATGCATGTTCACGTGCATATATATGTATCGAGAGCACACCTGACATAATTGCATGTACCTATGGACAGAAGCACATGCATTAGTAGAGCATGAAATAATTGCAGTCAGGAAAAGCCTGTATATAAATTCTGTTTTAGTAGCAGCCACTCTGTTTTTGTCAGATTTGTTGAAGTGCTGGTCAGGTATCACGGAAGAACTTATAACTTGGTAAGTGATACCGTCATTATTTATGACATAATCATACACCCCTACCTTTGTGGTCTTTTGACATAGGGCACTTGAAAGATTGAACTCCTGGAGAAGAGATTCCTCAGTAAAAGTATTTCCTGAACACTGTTAAAAGCCTCTCCTTCTTAACCTTATGGATTTCTGAGAGCTTGTATAATGTTGAATTTATCATCTTTTACTAATGACTAGGAACTTAAAAATTAATATTTACCTATTTTAGAGCACCGTTGTGTATTTTTCAATGTAAAAATCTGACGCCTCTCTGGAAAGTTAGTATTAATAAATCTTTCCAGAGCGGAGGACTGTTTTGTTGGAAGTAAAATGTATGTGTAAATCATATGGGATATAAGCTATACTTCATCTTCTGTCTTCCCTCAGCCAAGATCTCTCCTCCGGGCCCCCCTATTTCTGTGTCACTAAATTCTTAACTTTCAGTTTTCTGGACATAGTGCTCTCCTGATCCTGGTGAGGATTCAGTGAACTAACTAATAAAACTTGCCTGTCAAATATTTATTTAAACCTTACTTATGTAAAGTGAATGAGTTCATAAAGGGAGTTGTATTTGGGCGTCTGACCCTCTTGGAGAGCTGACAGAAGGTTTCTAGCAGAGAGTAGCAACGTGTAAATGCTACAAGCTGAAATGTTAACTTGAAGCACTGCAGAATATGGATGCAAAACTGAGACACTGGCTTAGGTAGTGCCATAGTTAAGATCTTGGTATGAAGGCAGCTATTAATTACTAATTCAAGGAACTGTAGTACTTCCATTGTCTCATAAATGGTGAGGATGGATCAATAGGGATTAGAGATACAATAAAATAGCTTCTAGAACCTAATATCTTATCTAGCTGTATGAAAAAGATCTAGAATAATAGTTACATGCTTATCAGTGGTTTTCTTTTTATCTCTTTGGATTCCTTTATGTAACTCGTAGACACATTTCATACCTGGAGAAAGAATTACATGGTGCTTGTCTCCCGGAGGACCAAATTCATAAAAGACAAGTAGCGTGCTCTTGAGACTTGCGTTTTGTCCTTTGACTGGATTGCCTTGCTGAAGTTGGGTAACAAGACCAACATTGTAATGTTTGACATTGTTTTTTGTTCACTATGGCTGAGGATATCCTGCAAATCCTTTCAAGTAGAGAAGAAGCTTCATTTTGCAGTAGGCTTAGTTTTGATGGCTTGGGTACCAGAGCTCTTGGTTTCTTCAGTTGTTTCCTCTTCTTGTTTACTAGCCTGATAAAAATATCTCTGTATGTGAGTATGAATTTTTGTTCTGATGCGTGTTCCCACACAGAGGAACCAGGGTCAGGGATTGGCTCATCTCTACCTTACGAGTCCCCAAAATAAATTTGGCTAAAAAATTAAAATTCGGACTGGTAACACTCTGAGTCACTGGAGATGCAGCTTTTCCACAGATCTGTCATATACCCACTTTATTCAAATTTCTTTATCCAATAACAGTTTATTCCTTTAGCTGACCTAAGAGAGGTCTTACAGGTACCTTTATTTGTGAAGAGAGGGTTGGTGGTAAATACTTTACTTGTTCATGTGCAAAAAAAAACCCCAAACCCCAACCAACAACAACAACAAAACAAAACCCAAACAAAAAAACAAAACAAAAAACCTTGTGTGATTGAGTCCCTGTTCAGTGAAAATCCTGTGACTTTTGCAGACAGAATTACAGATGTCAAATTTGATTGGTTAAATGAGATGTGACTTTGTCCCCTGTGACTTCTTAAAGTAGATGATACTGAAAGACTGAATTTGCAGGGAAACAGATTTTATTGATAGCGCTTATTTAGGAATCTCAGAAGCTCAAGCTAACTGAACTGAAGAATTCAGAAGCATTCCAGTTGACATCTCACATAAGAAATTCCTAATTATTTTATTAGTATTATGATTAAATTTTGTAGTATATTTGTTCATTTTGAACACTAGGAAAAACTCTGAAGGCACTTCAGTATTTTGAAATGAATCACTATACATTTTGTTTGCTAAGACCACAAACGATTAGATACCTAGTTGAAAAGAGAAGTCTCAGCTTTCTTCAGGAATTTATAAACATTGGAAATACTTTTTTTTTCCCTCTCTCTTCTTTATCTTCTAAACAATCTTTTGCTAAAAGTCCTAAAGAAAAACCACAGATCTCTTGGAGATTTACTGGTAGTTATCGCAAGAATGATAAAGGTCTGCTTGTATCATGACTGCCCTTTTATTTGATGTTGAGTGCCTATTGGCATAGACCCCAGATGCTGGCTGAAACTCTACATGTGAAACAAATAATTACTCCTGATAGGGATAATATATCAGCGCTAGGACACTGATAGTGGTAATTCTCCATGTCATTTAGATAGTAGATAACAGCACTACAGCAACTGATAAATGATTAGCTTAAGTCGTGAAATGAGGCACATGTGTGTTTTCCTAGTTAGGTATGTGGGAATTACAGTTATTTTTTACTTATGCAGGCCTGTAATTTAGACAATGATTTCAGATAATGGATTTAGTGAAACTGGAAGATAAGAATGCTTTTTCAGCTCACTGCTGAAGATACCCTTCATTTTCCTTCAGTATTTCAGAGCATGTGGAGAGAAGAGGAAGCTCTGCAGGTCTTACAGAGATGTCCCTGAGTAAGATAGGAGTATGTATACCCCCTCCTCAATCTGAAGTGAGTTTCCAGACATCCTTATGTTCATAGGATGCTCTGTCTTCTTATGCTCCTTCCAAACCTTAATTGGAGGGGAGGAGTCTTCCTGCTTTCATTAAGCTTTTGAATACATGGAAATACCCAAGGAATGGGATTAAACCTCTCCCCTCTCTGTGAATCTTCCTCATTCCCCTGTAAATCTGTGTCTGGTTATCATTCATGAAAATATAGTAAAGCGTTATCTGTCTTAATCCAATCTCTTATCTGTTAGAGATCAAGATGTGCCTCAGGATGCTGGTTATCCCACATCTGTCTGTGATGGAGGTCTTGCAGCTGGCTCTTGAGCAGCTGGGCTGTGCAGCTGTCAAGCGATACTGCCTCCGCTCTGATTTAATATGGCAATTTCTGTCTTCCTCGGTTCCAGTTTGCCTTCCACTGTGAACTGATTTCATTTAATTCTGAAATGATGAGCAAAATCATATATAAAATATTCATCCTGCTTTCTCTAGTGCAGCCAGATGTACTCCCTTAACGAAAGCAACGAGCCAGAGGTAATGAATTTATTAACAAGTTAGAAAATTGATCCTTTGCCATGCAAACTTACCTACTTGCATACACTTGAGTATGAAAACTGAGTATTTTGTATGCATTTTGCTCCCCGTTAAATGATTTGTTTTACCGATAGCTGCTGATTTTTGCTGTGAATTTGAATGAGTTTATATGAGAAGAATTGTTAATGACACATGATAAAACTTGAAATGAAGCCAGGAACAGATTATTGTATTGTATGGTATTACCTTCATACATTTTTTGTATGAATATAAAATATTTTCTCCTAAAATGTGGCTGGGTCAGGTTTTAGCAACACAGTCTGAAAGTCTGTCTGTGTTTGATGAAAAACAGAATATCCCGTAAGAGATGCAGAAAAATTGCAATGAAAGAAGCGATGAGGAAGGAAAAGCAGATTCAAACAATTCTTTTCAGCCACCCACACTGTCGCAGCAAAGCTTCAGGAGGGAAAGACAGAAGTTTTGGAATTAATGTGGTTTTGTTCAGACCTTGGAATAAAACACATAGGTCATACTGTAAGGGCTGTGTAGATGCTCGTGGTGCCAACAGCGATGTCCTTACCTGTGCCGAGTAGTACCTTTTCTCCTCCCTAAAGTTACTGGGACGCTTAAGCAGTGCAGTGCTATTCAACGCATTTATGACTATTAAAGTCATCCTTTTGGCTGCAGAGGTGGTTTTGGCAGAAACGCTGCTTTTTGAACAGTTAGAGGAGAGACATGTAAAAATGGTGTGCTTAGTCCAAGCCACCCAAAAGTGTAATTACAGCTGAAGCAGAGAGGAGCAGTCAGACTAGACTGCATAATCACTTCTTACACATCTTTTTGGCTGCTGGAAATGTGATCAGTCACCATAAATCCCGTTTTATATAAAGATAATAAGTAGAACTCATTACAGCTTTTTGGCTGTTTATGTTTCGCTGCTGGCTATCAATACGTGACAAGGCAACGTTAATCTCGTCTCTCTGGCAGCCGGTAGAAGAAAACCGCACATGGGCATCCAGAGGCTGCAGAGGAAGCGCAGAAATACACACACTGGAAAAGGTGGAGAGGTCAAGTTTAGCATTCAAACCCTGCTCATGACTAACTTAAAATATTACCCTTCAGCTGCTAAAGGCTGGATTTCAGCAGCAAATTTGACCAGACGGACCACACAATGAAGTCATCAGCGCTGAGACCCACCAGCTTGAAAAAACAACAACCCCTGGTGTTAAGACAAATGCTTTGAAGAGTGGTTGATATTAATCAGGTGGCGCTACTGGTTTGGAGTTCGTTAGTCATTCCGTATGAATAAAAACGCTGATAAAGGACATAATAACACTACAAAGCCAAGGCAGTTTTGTAACACAAGAAGCCACAGATCTGAATCCTACTTAGGGGGGATGATTGGTCAGGGTCCATTTCAAAATTCCTTAAGCCAAATTCATCTCTGGGCTAACTCCTTTGAAGTCACTGGGGTTACACAAGGAATTAATTTGGCCCTTCGGCTCTGTGCTTCAGCAGAGATCTGACTAGTGATCCTGCTTGCTGTGTCGGAGGTTTATCCTTTCAGCGTGGTTTCCTCAGAGGAACTCCCAAGACAACCCATTGCCTTCCCATTGTGGGCAGCCCTCGTCTTCCCCACCCTCTCTTCCCATCTGTTTCTTAATTGATGTGTTAACAGCTGGGCAATTTTACTTTTACCTATCCCATTCTATGAAAATATGTTCTTTTTTGTTTTGAATGTTTGCCTACAACTATATGTGATAACCTGAATCAAATTTCTAACGTGTCAAAGCTGGGCATGGCCCTGGCTGAGTGAGAGAAGTTAAAATTTGGCGTGCCTGGCTTTGGTTGCACTGCAGGCACAGCTGAATCCTGGTAATGCAGGGGTTGGATCCAGAAGTGCTTTAATCTGCTGGAAGTGCAGTGTCTGTTTCTGTCCTCCTCCTCATAGCAAGCAGTGTTTGTCCAGCCTTGTGGAGAGCTGGACCAGGGAAACAGAGCAATTGAAAATTCATAGAATCGTAGAAGGGTTTGGGTTGGAAGGGATCTTCGAAGGTCATCTGGTCCAACTCCCCTGCAATGAGCAGGGACATCTTCGGCTAGATCAGGTTGCTCAGAGCTCCGTCCAACGTGACCTTTAATGTTTCCAAGGATGAGGCATCTACAACCTCTCTAGAAAACCTGTCTCAGTGCCTAACCACCCTCATAGTGAAGAATTTCTTCCTTATATCTAGTCTGGATCTACTCTCCTTTAGTTTAAAACCTTTACCCCTTGTCCTATCGCTACAGGCCCTGTTACAGAGTCTGTCCCATCTTTCTTATAAGCCCCCTTTAAGTATTGAAAGGCCATGATAAAGTCTCCCTGGAGCCTCCTCTAGGCTGAACAACCTTGACACTCTCAGCCCGTCCTCATAGGAGAAGAAATTAACCCAGTGGTAGTCCCAAGCCAGAGGTGCTTGGGAGCTCGTCTGGTGAAGTGCGGAGTCTCAAGGGAGAGGCTGTCTTCAAGGATTCCTGTTTTGGCTGTGTGTGGTAACATCTAAGTCCCACTTCAGGGATCTGAGTGTGTTAAGGAATACTCAAATGACCCATATGGTTGTTAGTGGATATCCAGAGTATACATCTGTTCCCACGGCTGTGGGCACAGCGCTGAGCCTTGGCTAGGCTCTCCAGCTGCATGAATGTACCTGAGTGAACGTGACCTCAGGAGCAGTAGCAGAGCTTGTGCCTAGCACCCTTCTCCCTGGGAGATGGTCAGATGTCTATGTTGAGCGAATGTTGTCAATCATCTGAGAGATTTTTCTGTATGTGAAGAAAACCAATAAAACCCTGAGCATTTACGTCTCCCTTCTGTTGCCATTTAGTAGTTGATTAAGCTTCTGTCCTCCTTGGCCTGGCTTCTCAGCTTCCAGGGGAAGTTTTGCTCTCCCAGGGACTCTGGGCAGCTGGGTGGCCACCAGACCTCACTGTGGGCCTGAAGTTTCTTTTGCTCGCCTGGGGCGTTGGTGGTGGTGGCAGCAAGCGCTTGCAAGGCTAACAGGGCTGCAAAAAGTGGTGGGATGCGTTTGTCTGGACTGTGTGAAATCTCTAGCATTTTCTTCTGCTTCTGTTTTTCCTGTGGTTTGATCCTGTGCGTTCCATGCTCAGTATTATAGGCATTTGCTGAACCCATCTCGAGCAAACAGGATCGAGTGAATTTCAAGAGGTTTGTTGGGACTTTGAAGGGATTACGGTAGAAATCAAGTCAAATTTAATTTAAAACATTCAGGTTGCAGTTCATCCCCAATCTTCATTGCTGCTGTTTAGCTTAGTATGCTTTTGCTTCCACAAAATTATAGATATTTTTGCTGACCTTGGGAAAAAAAAAAAAGCAGGAATGACAAAAGAAGTGGTGGTTATGAGAGCAGTATGCAAAATCCCTCTCTTAGATACAAAATATGCCAAATGATCTGGATCAAGTAGGAGAAAATAGTTTTTATTTATAGCATAGTCCTTTGAATGTTCTTAACCTGAAAGGTAAAACAAAATTTAATAGAAACAAGATTGTTTATTTTCATATAGTTTTACCCAATGACCCTTGACACACGTGACAGGGAAATACACGGGCTGAAGGAGAGGACTGTGGACTGCCATGGTCTAACGTGGCAAATTTCCATTGATGTTTAAAGATCCAAATGAACGTAGGTTTTCAGAACTAAAATGCCAGTGAGCATCATCCAAGTGAAGTCGAGACCTGGAGTTTGACGGGCTCTTACAGAGCTGGTAAGAAATCTTCTGACAGGCTTATTTGCTGCATTTCTGAGGAATTTATAGAAAGCAATTGGTATGGTAGTGCAATTTTTTTTTTTTTTAATTAAATGCTCTGCCTGGGTAGATATGGAGAGTGTTTGAAAGTAGAGGGTGACCACTAAAAGTTATAATAAAATGCCTGCTGATAAGAGTTTTTGAGGATGACAGTTTGATTGTCATGGTTGACAAGTGGCTCCTCGCAGCGCTGGCTCTCGGAGCTCGTTTTTCCAGTGCTGCTCAAAGCTTAGACTAAATGGACCCATTCTCTAAGGAGCTGAGCCGGCTGTGGATCATCAGCTGCTGCCCGCTGGATGCTGAGCACTTGCAAATGCGGCCGTCGTTGACTGCACCAGTGCTTGCTGAGGTTTCAGTATGTCTCAGGGTCAAACATTTATATCCGTGCCAAGGCGCAGGCTCTGCGGTCTTTGCTTTCCAGGTAGGAGCTGGTGTCCCCGCAGTCATACGTAAACTATGCAGCCAGCAGCATTCTTTACATTGTATGAGGCATTAGTGCGCTCTCCCTTACTGCTTCAGGATAAATACATCACCCAGATTCAAGTTGCAGCAGGTATTAAAAAAATGAAATAAAGCCCTTGAAATAGTGTTTATTAAGGCCACTACATTGTCTTTTGAAGAGTGTATAAAAGTTGAATTAAAGGCTTATGTCCTCAGGTGTTTGTTTTATGAGAAAAACCGCTTAGGTTACCTTTGAATGGCAGTGAAAAATGAAATCATCCTATTGCTGTCTCTGATCTAGTGTTCCCAGCATGGTTTTTCAAGCTTTGCGTGGAAGTTATGTAAAGTTGCTTTTATTTTATTTTGCATGCATGCTCTGCAGAATATTTTTATTTATATTTACTAGGCAAACGATAGCAGGAATTTGAACTAAAATAAATCTGCATAAACGAATATAACTTTCACCAAACCAGCCTTTAGTGCAACCGATGAATTCAAACCTATGGATATTAGACTGAGACCCAGTGGACCTGGATTAACATTCATGAAATGCTTCCCTCGCTGTGTTTCATTTCACATTGTACAGGGACAATGTATTTCCTTGAGAAGTGTTTTAATATACTGCTTTCCTTTCTGGGTATAATTAATATTTTAGCAAGTCAAAATTTGTACTTCTTGAGGAAACAAAAGCAATTAAACCAGTAACAGCCAAATTAACAAATGAGTGCTTAGTTATCCGTATAGAAGCCAAAGCTGGAGAAGCCCAGGGGGATGCAGCCCCTGTGCGTTCCCTGCCAGGGCACCATACAAGTGTGTGCAAGGTTACATCAAGTTTTCAAAAACCAATCTCATGTTTATATATGGCATCTTGATGCAAAAGGCTCTTGAATGTGGAGTGCTCTGTTTGTCTTAAATAGCCCTTCATTTGTGAAATGTTTAGAAATTTATTTAGGGGAGCCTGTTTGTGCGTACTCTGCTCTCTTGCCTTATATGGTTCTTTTGCAACTCTACGCTAGATTGAAATCTTAGCCTATGCTTTGGTTGTAACCAAAAAGGAATGGCTGCTTATCTTTTCTGAACTGACATTCTGTTCTGTAGCTTACTGCATATTTTTTTGGAGAAGCTATTAATCTTCTTTCTGTGCTCTCTTTATTTTTCCTCCACTCTTGCACAGTGGCTTTTCCTGGACCCAGTGTCACGTTCAGCTGCCGACACACAATCCCTGCCTGCTTCGGTGAGAGATGTGTGAGGTCAAACAGGGTGCTGAACCGCACATGTTCTTTATTTCTTTGATTTTTGTGGAGTTTTACAGTTTTTCTTACTGTAGAACTAAGAACCTTTTTGTCGTAAATTCATTTTTATATATTTTAATAAATGTTTTGGCTGTTCTGACTTAAATCAAAACTTTGGGGATGATGGTAAGAGATGTCTTTTAAGAGGATAGGAGTTTCAAACTATACTATAGTATATTACACTGTATAATATATATTATAGTATGCATAGCATGATATAACTCTTGCAGTTGCTAAAGCCTAATGCCTACATATAGTCAATGGCATTGTAACTCTTGTAACAATTAAAAAAACAGGAGAGAGAACATGCTGAAGTAATCAGCCAATTTTGCCATGTTGCACACTGGAGTGACCAGTTTTTGTGTTTAGGTATAACATTTGATGAAATTGTCGTTCCTAAATAATCCTAGCTGGGTTGTTTAGGTCTTATTTTGGTGATTTAGATACATAGTTTAATCAGAGATCACATTTAAGATGCAACTAAAGCAACTGCATCTCGTGATGGTTTTTTATAAAGTTTTTTTTTAAGTTGCTGTTGTATTTGTCTACTGAAAAGTAAAATCTCATTATTTTCTGTCATTATGAGATAAACCCTGGGCAACTTTAGCTTACTTGAGCTGGAATGAAGACACTTCCATGCACACTGGGTCCAAATTCAGAAAAAAGGATTATTTTTTCAAATTCTAAGTGCAATTTATCCTACCTAAACAAAATATTTTTGTTCCTGTATTTATGATTTTTTTTCTTTTATTTCTGTCCCTTCTGGAATAGTAATTCCTCCTGAGGGCTGTTGCTGTAGTAGTTTTGAAGGTGCTTCATTCAAGGTGGCTGTTGCCAAAACTTTCTAGACAATATCAGTCTCCTAAATTGTGTATGCCTTCTGAAGCTCTTATACACATTGTCAATATTCATTTGTCATCTTCCAGGGTCTTTTTGTAGTATGCTCCAGAGCCCAGCCAAGTTGGTCAAGTCTGTCTCTGTGCTGAAAAAGATACATAAGAAAACAAAAAAAAGTCCCCCTTTGATCTGAAAACAAAGGTTAGAAAGACAGAAATAATCTCAATGGGCTCTGGGATGTTCCCGTCTCAGTTGCCTTCCCCACTCCCTGTGCAGCAGGAGAAGGACCTTTGTGCCTGCGACCGCCTCCAGACCCGAGTGTGGAATACAACCCAGGGGACACCACCGTGCAAACCACAAGGAAAACTGTGGGCCAAGCAGACAGTCCAGCGCTGCCAACTGCACCTCAATTTCTTTGCTGATTTTAGAAATGGACACTGGTGCTGTTGTCAATTATACAACTATATGTCAATTATACTCGTTCACAGTGTAAGCTCACCGAGGATCAATGCTAGGATCTGTACGATGCCCGTCGCTGGGAGGGAAATAGGATAGGAGAGCATACGAAGCCCATCTCAGTGGCTCGGGTCCATCTCCAGTCTGCCCCACAGCCAGGTGATCCATCAGATGGACACCAATGTGGGGTCAGAAATTGAGTCAGTGGACACACCAGCTTCCCCTGACCCTGCCTCCCCAGAGCACATGTTGCTGTGTCCGTCTGCGGCTGCTTTCATTTGGCTTTGGCTTTTTCTCAAGGGCAAAAGCGATGCTTACAAGAAAGGCTATAGCGAACTAGGATGGATAAAAGCCACTCAGCTCCCTTTAAGTATCTGGCTGCAAAAAAGGTTTTGCCCGTAGGAGTTTGAAGTATCTCTGAGCTTTCTGAAAACAAATGTGTTTTATAGGCTTTACAGAGCCTCTTCATCCAGCACACACTCATGCTGAGAGTTTGCACAGAGATGCAGAAGTCGACATGTTGGCTCTAAATAGCTGGAGCCAGTCCATGGTCTTCACGTCACTTGGCCTCATTAAATATTTATGTGCATCTGTGAAAATTCCCCATACTAATTTCTCATTCTAACCAATGTCTAAATATTTCAGACAGAACGAGTAATAAATGAGCCTGAGGAACCAGTACTGACTAACGAGATAAGGGTTAGATTGCCTGTGCTTGGTGATGAGTGAGTTATGATTCACAGAGTGGTGTGACTGACTTGCTGGTGCAACATGAAATTGCTGCTAAGTGAAGAAAAAAAGCGTTTAAAAGATCTTGTTAATCACTGACCAAACAGCTTTCATGTGTAAAGGTTTTCTCTTATTATCATGCTGCAAAAGAAGGCTCACATAAATCTCTGTATTTGAACAGAGGTGGTTTAAAGAACAGCTCAACAGAACGGAAAACAAATAAAAAAAATATGTTGATTCACTGGAAACAGTTGAGTAATTTGGTCTGACTGAGCTGGTAGACTGGCACTACGTTATGAGAATATTCTGGAGAAGAGAATAATTTGTAGGTATGTTCACTTCCCTAGTTTTTTTCCTCTCTTATAATAGAATAAACAGCAGTTATTACAGAAACATTGCAGTGTAATACCTATCTATCTAGTACACATTTCACTGTAAGAAATGACATGTTGCAGGCACTCTGCGTGCGGACATAGAAGAAAATGATAATGATTTTCAAATTTAAATTCCATTTTCAAATTGAATTCAATTAAGAAGCAGATTTGGTAAAGACCGAATAAAAATAATACATAATGCATATCTGTGTATGCTAAGCAAATGACTGTAAAACCCCACAAAAACAAGGAAGCGAAGAGCATGTACTGTTCAGCACCCTGCTGAGCCCACAGGACCTCGCTGAAGTGGGCAGGTTGCGGTGCTCTGCCAAGGAGTTGTGCAAGGCTGTTAAATAAGTATGGTGCACTCTAGTAATTTTAAATGTCAGCGGTAATTTCAGCTGTTATATTTAAGGCCTATTAGGGTTACACAAGCCCTTAGAGTTTCATGGGTTTTCTTCACTTGGGCACGTTCACTACAAGGTTTTGTATTCTTTCATTGCCAGGGTTTGGAAAGTTTCAGATGAGAGAATATAAACAAAACAGAGTTTTGTCAACTTCATGGAAGGTGGACACTTCTCTGCATTGGCAAAAAAAAAAAAAAAAAAAAAAAAGTTTTAGCAGCCCCAAACAGATAAGACTTTATTTTGCATTTTACTTGCAAGGCCACAGAAAGCCCTAGGTTGTGTGCCCATTCTGTCTCAGGGAAAGAGCATAATTTACTCTTTTCTCCCTTAGGTACTTAAATGCCCCTTAGGTATCTCCCAGCTATGACTAAGCCAGGCATCCCAACACATTCCTTTTTCTGTTTGTTTTTTGTTTTTTTTATCTAGGGGAGAGAGGCTCAGGAGAGGTACTCAACACAAGAACTATTTTCACAAACGGGACTAAGACTATGAGAGGAAGATTTTTTAAAAGAACTGCAGAGGTCCACATGTGCTCATTGTGTTCTGTAGAACTTCAGCTTAGAGACCTCTTTTGTGTCGAGGTGCTTTCTGTATGCTGATGTGGGGGTGAAGGAGAAATAAAACCATTCTTTGAAGGACGTCTATTAAATCCTGAGCAAAAATGGGAGTAAAATTTTGTGGTGCCTTTGTGTACACTTGCAGACTGACTCTAGGTGTGAAAGTAGTGGCCAAAGTGCTCTACACTGAAATGAGTAGTAAAGGTCTTGAGCGTAAGCTTCTCCACGGCTCAGTCGTAAGTGTGTGCAGAGTTGTGTCCAGAGGTTAACATCAACCACCATGACATTTCTCTCTCTGCGCACTTTTAAAAAAAATTATGTTCTCTGTAGCAAGCACTTAGAAACTTCTTGCAAGATAAATGAACTGTGATGGCAAAGGGAAGCTGAATGCTTTCCAGGATTTAAAGAAGAGGTGTAGGATTTCAGATTAAAAGAGAGAGAGAGCAAAGTGTGTGTTGTGAAAGGTTGTTGACTCAAATAATTCACGTGTCTGCTGCTCTGTTGCCTAAAATCCAGGTGGAAGGAATTTTGTTTAATTCGCGGAAGAAACTGGCAGTATTTTAATGTGGAGCTTTGCAGAGGCACGAAATTTGCAGTGCATAGCCTGGAGGGCTGGGTCGACAGAGGTTTATTGAAGGACGGAACCTGCCAGATAGATCAATTAAAAATGTTTGTTTAGTAGCTTTCTAATAGTGAGTGAAGGATGGGACAAAATCCCATTGGCCCTCATTTAGGAAGCAGCACTGAGTTCTGCCTGCTCTCTGCTGGTGGTGGTGGCAAAATCGGTGCCACTTGGAAATGCAAGTCCCCGCTTGTCCTTGGGATTTTCTGTGTGATTATGTAACTGCGGAATGCCTGACTATGGTGCATGTCCTTCTAATGCTTTGCCAACTTGCAAAATTGTTTGCTGCCCGTGATTTGCAAAGGAACCTGAGTTCTAGAATTGTGCTGACATGGTGATTTTCTCAAAATTACTGTAAGAGTGCAGCAGGCCAAACAGGACAGCATCCAGGTTACCTTGTGCTGCTTCCAAAAGCATGCTCTTAGAAAAAGCTGAGGGAGACATTCTCTGTGAAGGGAAAAGGACACTGGGAATGTGTAAAATGTGATTAAACCAAAAATGAGAACATATTACTAAAAAATCTCTTGGTATTTTTTTTAGTGGTGGTAAAAGTGCTTGAGGTTTATGCCCAAAGCAACAGCAGAATAGGCGGTCGCCATTAGCCTTCTTTCTGGCTTCCTTTGCTCCCCTCTAGGTCAAAGCATCTGGGGAGAACGTGGGTACCAGAATCGAGGGCAGATGCCTGTTCCACATACACCTTCATATCCCTTTTCAAACCCACTCTCTGTCCTCCCCCCCCCGCCCCGCCCCCGATAGGAACTTCTTGCATTGCAGTAGATAATGCTGTCATCTCTTTGGGTGAAACAGTTGACGGGACTCCATGGCTGATGCATGGGTACTGAGTTAGGGCAATTAAGGATTTTCTCATATTTTAAAGTGAGCAGCTTTAATCATCTGGCTAGCTTTCATTCAGAAATCCTCACTTCAGTCAAGATGGATTTTGCTGTCAGAAAAATCAAGTCTTCCTGACCGTGGCAGAGCGGCAGTCTGATCCTGCCCGACCTCATTGGGAAAGCAGAAAGAGGACAGCGAGCACTGTTTCGCCTCAGTGAGGCTGCCAATTCATTAGAAGGATGAAAAGAGACAGATTGGATTCATGGCTTGTTTTAAACTGTGCAGAATTAGTTCATTTAAAAAAAAAATTAAATTATCATATTCATTAGAAAAGCGGTGTATTACTCTGTGCAGGTAAAAACACAAAACCTGTTCCAAACTATTTTCTGGAATATCCAGGGACCTGAGAGCATAAAAGTGAGACCAGGAGTGTTAGGATGATTATTTGAAATTTCACAATAGCATAGTTTTGTTTCTACATATTGATTTAATTATTTTATAACTTTGAATATTTGAGGGTTGTTTTTTTTAATTGCAAACTTTAGAAAATTGGAGAAAAACAAGTTAACAAAGACAAGACTAAAAAAATAAACAAACAAAATCACTGATGTAATATGCATTGTGTGACAGAGGTCCACTAATAAAACAGAATAAGAGACTATGAATGCAAACAGATTGTTACTGGCAAATAATAATATGCAACATATGTCTGTGGTTAACAACATGGCTTAGATGCCATGGGAGGTTGTGGTACGTGTTTACTGTAAAGAAGGCAGTCATTGCTGGTATGAACAATAAAATTCTGACCATACCAGAAACTTTCTGGATGCTGAACTTCCAATCCCAAGAATATTAGATGGATTTGGTTTTGAGTCAAGTCTAAAATGGCGATGAGGATGATCTTCTAATTTCAATGTAGCTGGAAATCCTATACATGATGAACCATTCTAATGAAATTCTTTGATCATTTCATGATTTGACCTTCAAATACTGGCCATCTGTGTTAGCTTTTACTGCACAGTGGTCAAAGAGCGGTCAAGAGTTGTGGTCAATGCTCAATGTCCAAGTGGAGACCAGTGACGAGTGGTGTTCCTCAGGGTCAGTAATTGGGACTGGTGCTGTTAACATGTTGTTGGCTACATGGACAGTGGATTGAGGGTACCCTTAGCAAATTTGCTGATGACACTAAACTGCATGGTGTAGTTGACACAACTGGAGGGAAGGGATTGCCATTCAGAGGGACCTTGACGGCTGGAGAGGTGGGCCTGCGCAAACCTCATGAAGTTCATAAGGCCAAGTGCAAGGTCCCGCACCTGGTTGGGGCAATCCAAGCACAATACAGGTTGGAGTGGAGAATGGATTAAGAGCAGCCCTAAGGAGAAGGACTTGGGAGCTGTGGTGGATGAGAAGCTCAACATGAGCCAGCAATGTGCGCTCACAGCCCAGAAACCCCGCCGTGTATTGAGCGGCATCCAAAGAAGCGTGGCCAGCAGGTCGAGGGAGGTGATTCTGCCCTCTACTCTGCTCTTGTGAGACCTTACGTGGGTACTGCGTTGAGCTCTGGGGACCCCAACATAAAAAGGACAAGGACCTGTTTGGAGTGAAATCCAGAGGAGGGCCATGAAGATGATCCGAGGGCTGGAGCACCTCTCCAATGAAGACCGCTATAATGTCACTGAGAGTTGTAGAACACTGGAACAGGTTGCCCAGAGAAGTTGTGAATGCTCCATCCCTGGCCATGTTCAAGGCCAGGTTGGATGAGGCTTTGAACAACCTGATGTAAGTGGAATGTGTCCCTGCCCATGCAGAGGGGTTAGTACTAGATGGTCTTTGAGGTCCCTCTAACCCAACCGCTTCTATTATATCTTCCCAGAAAAAGATGAAGGTGCATTCTAGAAAAGTGAACTCCGCATGTGTGTGCATGGCAGAGAAAACTATCTGTAACTTCATTCTTCAATATTTCCTGCTCCTACTGTAGAGATAATGGAAGCTGAATCTGTTTATTTTAGAACATATTCTCAGTTATTCTATAAAATATGAAGTATTTAATCGTTAGAAGGTTTTTGAGACATTCTGTAAGCAGCTGCTGAACAGATGTAGAATATTTAACAATGTATTTCAACATACAGATATCGTCTGTGGGTTCTATTGTTCAACAGTTAAGAAGTACTTATGTTTAAAGAGATTTTTGTGACTTCCAGTCTGACAAACTTTCCTTTTGTGGTGTTTGTTAAAAGGTGATTCACTAATTGGTTTCTGGTAAGTCTTCTGAGCAGATTCTCCTGGGAACCATGCTAAGGCACATGGAGAGCAGGAGGTGGTGGGTGGACAGCCAACATGGCTTCACCAAAGGCAGATCGTGCCTGACCAACTTGGTGGCCTTTTACGATGGGGTGACAGCATTCGGTGGACAAGGGTCGACCAACGGATGTCATCTACCTGGACTTGTGCAAAGCCTTTTGACACTGTCCCGCACTGACATTCTTCTCTCTAAACTAGAGAGGCATGGGTTTGATGGATGGACCACTCTGATGGATAAGGAATTGGCTCAATGGCCGCACTCAGAGAGTAGTGGTCAACGGCTCGATGTCCAAGTGGAGGACCGGTCACGAGTGGCGTCCCTCAGGGGTCCGTGTTGGGCCCGGCCCTCTTCAACATCTTTGTCGGTGACGTGGACAGTGGCATGGAGTGCACCCTCAGCAAGTTGCCGATGACACCAAGCTGTGTGGTGCCGTCGACACGCTGGAAGGGAGGGATGCCATCCAGAGGGACCTCGACAGGCTGGAGAGGTGGGCCCATACCAACCTCATGAAGTTTCAACCAGGCCAAGTGCAAGGTCCTACATCTGGGTCGTGGCAATCCCAGGCACAAATACAGACTGGGCGGAGAATGGATCGAGAGCAGCCCTGAGGAGAAGGACTTGGGAGTACTGGTGGACGAGAAGCTCAATATGAGCCGGCAATGTGCTCTTGCGGCCCAGAAGGCCAACCGCGTCCTGGGCTGCATCAAGAGGAGCGTGGCCAGCAGGTCGAGGGAGGTGATTCTCCCCCTCTACTCTGCCCTCGTGAGACCTCACTTGGAGTATTGCGTCCAGTTCTGGAGTCCCCAACATAAGAAGGACATGGACCAGTTGGAGAGGGTCCAGAGGAGGGCCACGAAGATGATAAGAGGCTGGAGCACCTTTCCTATGAGGACAGGCTGAAAGAGTTGGGGCTGTTCAGCCTGGAGAAGAGGAGGCTCCGGGGTGACCTTATAGCGGTCTTCCAGTACCTCAAGGGGGCCTACAAGAAAGATGGGGAGAGGCTGTTCAGGAGGGCCAGTTGTGATAGGACAAAGGGTAATGTTTTAAAATAGAGGGAGGTAGATTCAGGTTGGATATTAGGAAAAAATTTTTTACCATGAGAGTTGTAGAACACTGGAACAGGTTGCCCAGAGAGGTGGTGGATGCTCCATTCCTGGAGACGTTCAAGGCCAGGTTGGACTGAGGCCCTGAGCAACCTGATCTAGTTGGAGATATCCCTGTTCCTTGCAGGAGGGTTGGACTAGATGACCTTTGAAGGTCCCTTCCAGCCCTAACGATTCTATGATTCTATGATTCTGTTCATGTGACTTATCCTGTGTTTCTAAGATAATGTATACTAGTTTTAATGCTTCAGATGAATTAAGCAGGAAGCCTCAAAAATATACTATCAGCTCAGAGTTTGGATTGTACTATCCTAGAAAAGAGCAAATTTGCTCTTAGTAGTCAACTTCTTGGAAGATACAGTCCTATGTCAGAAAAATTGATGTTCTCCTTGTGTCCTGCTGACTAGTGCAGGCATACAGGTTTGAAGAGGGTTATGGATGTTTTTTGAGCAGCCGTTTCACCACTGCATATGACAGC
This sequence comes from Tauraco erythrolophus, assembly GCF_009769465.1. Lineage (NCBI taxonomy): Eukaryota > Metazoa > Chordata > Aves > Musophagiformes > Musophagidae > Tauraco > Tauraco erythrolophus. Next base: position 30,011,534 of record NC_141467.1, read on the forward strand.
ATTCTTATGTGTAGCAATTTTCTGAAGATGAGTTGGAAAACTTCAAAGCCGTTGCATCTCCAGTAGCATAACGTCTGTATTTAACCATGCCTCTCTGTGTAAGCCCAGTCTTGGACGATGATGTCTGTCCATGGCTCAGAAAAGCTGTGTTTTGGGATCTCCATTACTGTCTGAACGCATCTGGTTCCAAATAGTCTGATATTTTTGCTGGAAGATGGAGAAATCGTGGTGGAAACCACAGAGCCGGTTGGGATACGAGAAATAGGATGTGTCAAGTTTTGGAATTTAGTTTTCTCTGAGTCAGTCTTTTGAGGTTAATAAGCACTCATGCTGCTTTCTGTGGGATAGCTTTCTAATCCTTCCTTCTGTACTCTTTGTTGACCACAGGAACACATTGCCTGGAAATAAGGGAAAAAAGAATTTTATTATTGGCTAATTGTGGAGTTGGGATACAGCTAAGGATGCAGTAAGTGGTCATGTTGATGCTATTTTCGTAATTTATAGGATATTTTTTTGTTATTAATTTATTTATCTAAGAATGATGTTAAGTAGTCTGGGTTTTTTTTTATTGCTAGAGCATGGTATTCTTTTCACAAATGTTTCAAATTTAGAGATTAGCACTTATATGGGTATAAGAGGTATAAATTCATAAATGAGTATAGAACATTGATATACTAGATCGATAATTTATCCATTTTAAAACCCCTATTATCTGTTTTTCTCAGAAGGGACTTTTCCAACATTTTTCTGTGAGTGGCAGTCCAGAAACTGGAGAGACCTCTCTGTTTTCACTGAAAATGGCTTTAAAAGGCCAACATTGCAGAAAACAAATTAAAATCAAGGACAATTTTAACATCAAAACCAATTTTCATCTCTTGGTAATTCGACATCGGCAGAATTTAAGAGGTTTCGGAAGGGATGGCAGCTCTTTTTGCCTCTGAAATTGTTCTCACTGTGAACTTCTCTGGTTTTGGCTTTGTGGTGAATTTGCTGATCATCAGAATCAGTCACAGGACAGCTGCCTCACCGCTCCTCTGATTTGATTAATGTTAATATATTACATTAGGAAAAGGAGAAAATCAAAGTGATTGCAAAGTCTTTCAAAGACATAATTGCAGGAAGGAAGGGCCAGTTTTGCGCCTCAAATGCACACGAAGCAGAAAAGCTAATGCAGGCTAAGACTTCGTAGAACTTCAGAAGCTGCAGCATGGCTAAGTCTGATGTATGGGCATTAAGGTTAGATTTACAGACCACGAGGAAACAGTAATAGATGTTCATGTTTAAGTTGCAACTTGAGATTTTTCTGCTTATTTTCCTTAGGGTGCTGGCAAAATAAGTATTTTACACAAATACTTGGCTCAAATTGTTTTACTTTATTCTCCAGTGGGTCTCAGAGTAGATACTTGAATTGAGCAAACTATTTGGCCCCTGAAGCTATTACACGACGGACTGCTAACATATCTGCTAATCTGAAATACAGTAAGCGTATAACTGAAGTGTTTATTGCCATTACAAATATGTTCTTGAATCTTTTTTTGGAAAGAATAACCCTTGGGTGATTGCAGTCTTTGTTTCTCTAAGGTTTTTGCTTTCCTTTTCTTTCCCTTTCCCCCTCCCCTCAAGATGCCTCACAGTAAGGCTATAGATGAATTCTTGCTTTGGCAGTGACTTGCCAGTTGTTCATCTTCACAGAATTGCATAGACATGGCAAAAAATTATTCAACTCCTACCAAGAGGGTTTGCAAGGAAGCTTTTGGTCCTCGATTGCTCTCAAACCCTCTCAGGTGTTAGAGAAGAGGGCAGTACGTTCCTTTGCTCCATCTCCTGTTGTGACCAGTGTCCTGGGTGGGAGCTTTGCTGCTTTGCATCCAGGGCTGCGTTGCTGCATACAGCCTTTTGGGAAAGCTTGTCTGATACAGCATGCATAATAGGGTTGGTAATTGAGAGAGATTATACTTAAAGTTCCTAAGATAACTGCTGTCATGGCTTGTTAGGACATTAGTTTTATGTTGGGCTTTTAGTCACCTTAGGGGATGAATCCTTCAGCTCTTTATTAATGGACTGTGGCTGTTCGGCTGCAGAGTCCTGCAGGTCTGAGTAGTTGCTTCAGCAAGCTGGGCTTTGGCTCAGTCTTTCCTGTCCTGTATTTGTTGGGAGTTGAAACAGAACTGCCCAACGAGCCGCTGACTTTTATGACACAAGAAGATAGTTTGTGAGCTAGGTTTTTGCAGTAAGAGTACATTTACACAGGTTTTGTGAGATGCTTTTAGTAAGCCTCGGAAACTCAAACTTTCAGAGTTTCTCATTGCTCTGCCTGTATCTCACCCCCTACTCACTGTTTTGTCCGTCAGTCTCACGTCAGCCAGTTCTTAGCTGGAATTTGCTTAGCCTAGATCCCAGTGGTAATTTTTATGCACTTTTGAGTCTTTTTTCTAGTTCACAAAGTCTGCCTGTATCCCCTTTCACATGAGAACAACAGTGGTCTATTAAATTAATTTTTACGTTGTAAGGGAATTATATTAACTCTTGCTCTTCAGCTTGGGCCCTGGTCCAAGATTGAAAAATGAAGCTTCATATCCAAGTGTCAGTGCCTGCTTCTGTTTGTTTTTTTTTTCATGAATTTTCGCTGTGCACGTTGATCAGGTGATACTCAGAAACTGCATTACTGGTGCTTAGTCTTCACCTACCATTGTCTTAATTTTTGCAGGAACATAATCGTAAGCGTATCAAAAAAGATATATGTAGCGTTTACATAAGGAAATACAAGTCAGAAAATTACAGAAGATTGAGGTTGGAAGGGACCTCTGGAGGTCATCTGCTCCAAACCCTTGCTCAGGCAGGGCCAATCTAGAGCAGGTTGCCCAGGACCATGTCCAGATGGCTTTTGAGGATCTTCAAGGATAGACATTCCACAGCCTCGGGCAAACTGTGCCAGTGCTCGATCACCCTCACAGTTTCCTGATGCTCAGACTGAGCCTCCTGTGTTTCCATTTGTGCCCATTGCATCTTATCCTGTCACTGGCACCACTGAAAACAGCCTGGCTAATGGAAGCTAATCAGTCCTTCGGTGTATTCCATGATTTTCTTGAATTGGTTTCCATCATTACTCCAAACACTACGTAGGTTATCAGCCTCTTCCTGTTACAGCTCGAAATGCCGATTCTGATCTTTACAATCCTGGGCCACGTAAGTTTTTTTTTTTCCTTTTCCTGTGTAGTATCATGACTAAAGTCACTCTTAAGTATGACAAGTGTCCACCTGATTTTGGCAATAGAAATGTCTCTGAAAAATGTTGACGTCAACATGTCCAGGTTCTGTCTTAAGCTGAGCAACCAAGCCACAGATATGTAGTACGGAGTGTGTCATACAGGGAGCTTCGCGCCCTGCAGCTCCTTTTGGTGGCTGAAATGGATTCTAGCGTGTGGAGGGTACAATAGCCCGCTTGGCCTAGGAAGTCTGAAGTGCTTTCCAGATTACAGCATTAGTCTCTACTGCTGTAAATCAGCTTAGTCTTGATTAAAGTTTCACATAACTTTCATCCTAGGTGTTTAATCAACTGTTGAAATAAAAAGAAACATTGATGTTGCGTTTTTGTCCCACGGATATGGTCTGTGAGTCTGTGATTTGTCTCAGAGCAAATATGGCAACACTTCACAAAAGGGAAAAGATATTTTTACCATGTTTTGTCCATCACTAAAGAGAAGTATTATTAAATGATAGTCTTTCGTAACGTTGAAGCATCAATGGAGAAAAAGAGGTAAGGAGATAAACTCCCTGATCTTATTTTATTAGAAGATTTTATTGGATACTGTCAGAAAAAATAGAAACGTGGACACATATCAAATAAGACTATCTTTCTGGCCTTAATTTTCTTTGCAAGTGAGAATTTCCCAATCTGTAACGTGTAATGAGCTGAGATCAGTTTGCTGGGTTGGGATCAACAGATGTCGCCCTTTCTGTTCCGGTTCACAAGTCAGTGTGTCTTCCAGCAGTACAAAGAAAGATCTGATTTGTAAACTGAGCAGCATTCTTGAATAAGCTCAGTTCTTCATGCTTTTCTGTAAGTATGTTTTTCCTCAAAGATTCAAGTGCCAGAAAATTAGTTTAACAATAGCTGAAACGCAATTAGAAAATACACAGGCATGTTCTTCACCTCTTTTCTTCCTTTATGGTCTTTTTGCAGAACATCTGTGCTCAACTTACTTGGCATGGAAGTAAAATGATTAATTTATTTATTAATATTAGCTGTAAGTCAGTGAAGCTGAGACTTTTTAAAGGAGTCTTGAAAACCCTTGTTTTGTAAGAGCCAGAGGCAGAAAATTGTTATGTCACGTACTCTTTGGTTTCTCATTGTTGATGGCAAAATACTGTTTTTCATGCAGTTTAGTTCTTTTCTTACTCTCAACCTCAAAATCTTCAGGTGGTTCTATTTAGTTGTATTACAGTCCTGTCTGACTTTTCAGAGTGAGAGCTCTGTTCAAGTGTGAGTTTTGATAGAAAATAGTTTGCTAACAGGAATTAACTACATGTGTAAGCACTCAGTTGGAGTTTGCTGTGGGAACAGAGCAGCCCATTTCTCTACATCAAGCTGAGGTCCGAGAAGTCCTGCCTCTTAGCTGAGGGACTACTGCTCAGGCAACCCAGGGTGTGGGTGTGTAAAGTGATGGTGGAAAAGATGACTCGAGACACCAACAGTTTTTTAGAGTTCTTATTCATTTCTTGATCTTGGCAGGATGGCTTTTCTTGAATTTTGAAGTTCAGGAGTTTCAGGCATGTTCCTTACTTTCTTTGATGTTTGCTTAAAAATTATTTTCACTTAATTCTCTAGAGGCAAACAAGAAAAGAGAATACCTGTAAATCTTATTCAAGAATATTTGTATTAGTATTCTGTAGTCTTTGAGGCCATTTGTTCACATAGTTTTAGTGAAGCTGGATCGTAAGTGCAAAATATAAATGAAGCTGTTTATTAGTATTGTAATTATAATTATTAACAACCCCTCAAATTAGAATGTGTCTGTTACCTATTGGGAGACTTCTTGAGTGTCCATTTCCACTTTTTATGTAATGCTAATCTTATGAACGTTTGTTTTCTGTGCCATAGCTTCTTTTTTTCCCCTGATCACACAGTGACCGTCCATCTCCACCCTGTGTCTGTAGTCCTCCATGTTGACCTGTGTAACTTCTGGGGAGGCTGTGGGAACCATGTCCCCTTCCTGACTAATCTGAGGTAAACGACTTTGTTTATTGTTTATCTCCATCTGTGCTGTATCATCTCTTGTGGTATGTAACGCAAACATGCTTCAGAAACTCCTTAAAAAACTTGTAATTGTTTGTTCAGCTGTCTAGTGTCACTGAAGAAGCACTTTCTAAACTAGGAATGCACAAGAGCTTGGCTTTGGGAAGCGTACTCTCAAATTACTGGGCTTAGTAATGTCTGTGGAGCACAGCACGGTTGTACTGGAGGTCCTATGTCCAGCAGGAGGGAGAGTGGGAGCTTATCCCAGGGCTGGGTCCAGACCCAGGGGTGCCTACTTGGAGCAAAGGAGGTGTCAAATGTACACAGCCTTTCTCTCCCTTCCAACACATCAATCAAAGCATCGGTGAATTCATGAAAGTGTTTGGCCTGAAAGCAGTAAAGTCACGTGAACACAGATTCTCCATTTCCCATTGCAGACGTGTCCAAAGTTGGGATCAACGTGCTAGGCACGGGCAGCGGTGCATGGATGGATGTTGTGTGGCTCAGCAGATCCACGCCGCTCTGGGAGCCGGGATGCGTAAGCACCTGGGGAGAGGTGTCAGCCCCAGGAACTGACTCAGCTTCTGCGGAGTTCCTATCTGCATGCTCGATCACTGGCTTGGAAAGGAAAAAATTACGTCTTTGAGACTGCCGTTGAAGCATTTACGATCCGTATCCTAGATTGCTTTTTCAGAATTTCACCCTGGCTGTTAAGTCACTTTTGAAAGTTATCCCGAAGCCTACAGCCAGGTTTTATTACACTGCTGGGCTTTGCTAAGTCCTGGAAATTGCAGGTCAACTGTCAGTTTGGCTTTTAGTAGGTAATAGAAACAAGTAGGGTTTGATAAGTACATGGATAAGATGTGCATGCCTTTTATTAATATGCTTTTTATCAATTTGTTGGCAAAATTTAGTCAGTGGAAGTGCACAGGAAAAAGTATTTTATAAATTAAGATTAGTTCCAAAATTTGAGTAGCTTGTAATATTCCTGGACTTGTCAGCTCTGGAGAATGATATGTTTGTCCCCAGAATATTGACTGCTGGTGTCAGAAAGAGTCAGGATTTCCCAAGTCGTCCCGACAACGTGAGTTGGCGGCTAGCTTTCAGCTCAGGAGGTAATTGCTGGCCTTGGTGTAGGCTCCACGAGTGCTTCTTCCTTGGCCAGTACTCCAAGAGCACTGACCAGGTGGTTGCTTCGTGTCAGTTGTGGTAGTCATTTTGTTGGTAGGTGGTTGGTCTGTGAAATAGCCCCTTCCCTTCAGTCCCCCCCGTCTGTGTCAGAGTTGGCACATATAGCTCTTTACCCCATGGCCGCCTGGATAACACAGCTCCTTGTTCTTTTCTAATAAAGTTGACACAAGATATTGTTAATCTCAGAGCTGGAAAAGATGTGAGAAAGTGGAGCTGCAAATATTTGTATTTTTGTAAATCCTCCCACCCCAAAGCCCCTTGGCTGTCTTCTCATTTCACATTTTCATAGCACTGGAGAAAGCATTGCCAGTTTGAAGTGTTTTCCCAGGCTGTGCAAAATCTCTTTTCATAATTTATAGCTCTGAGGTAAAACTTTTCTTGGTGTATTCTCATGTTTTACTAAATAAGAGAGATCTCTGTTTTTTATTTCCATACTTGGAAAAGACAGGAATATGATGAACATACACATCTTGAGGTACCTTGCCACTTTACCAGTAGCCGTATTTCAGTGAATTTTTCAGGCTGATGCTTTGTGACCTTATTAACATGGTATGTTTTAATGATGCTTACAAGACAGGTTTATCCGAACAGCGAGCCGATTGTAGCAATGGCTTTCCCCAGGCCCTCTTCTAGGGAAGGTTGCTGAACTATGCAGGGGCTTTGTTCTGCCGCAGGCAGTGGAGAAGACAAAAGGTTGTGTGTAACCAAGGGCTGAAAGAAGCGGGTCAGGAATAAGGAGAAGATTGATTACTTTCCAGTAACGGTTTGTGCCTGGGTAGTTTCCCAGTATTTTCCTGCCAGTCTCGTGCATCTGAGGGGGGTTTCAGATAGTATTTCAAACCTAATGCCAATTATAGATACACAGTGATTTTAGAGAAGACTGTAACTAAAAATTGGGTCTGGTGCTGCAGATAACTCTTGGTGCCTAAAAGGTGATGAGAACAAACAATATGCTTAGCCCTGCTGTGAAATTTGTCTAAAGAATATAGAATAAGCCAAGATTAAAGAAGTAGCACTGGAATGTTTGGTGCAATTTTATGTTGAGTCTTCAGGCTGCAATTCTAGATGAAATTATTTAAAAAAAAAAAAAAAAATTAAATTATGTCCAAGATATTTGCCCAGAAAGATAGTGTTAACATCCATAATATCTTTTGCCTGTTTGGACAGAACAGTATGTATAAAAAAGCCTGTTTCGTGATCAGAAGTAACTTTTTATGAGACACAGAAAGCAGTGCCAGCTGCCAAGCTATTCATGGTACCGTGTTATGGCTAGCAGCGGACAGCAGGGTTGCAGTGAGGCTCTCAACAGTCCTAAAAATATGCCATTAGGGATGTGCACTGAGCCCTGATCAGCATTAGCATAACTTCAGGCGTGGAAACTGCACGCAGCGTTGCTCACGTACGTGCACAGTTACTTGGATATCAGCAGAAATGCAAGGGCAGATAAAATGTGTGTCTCACGGTCGTTGTCAAGAGCTGAATCACCTGAAATTTCTAGGTGACATTCATAGCTTGTAAAGCAGGTGCAGCTCAGCTCCCTGACTGCAAGATGCCCATCCTGTGGCTGGGTCTTTTCCAAGGGAAGCATTATGGCAGAGAGGAAGTTAAAACATTTGTGAAAACTTACTTTTGGTTTGGAGGAGCTTCACCTGTCAATCTGCATTATTGCTCTAAGTGCTGAGGTATTTGAAAACATTTTCCAAAATAACTTCTGATCTCTCTGTATGAACTGTGTGTTAATGTGTCATCTCTGTAGAAGTATGAAAGGACTCAGGGGAAAAAAAAAGGGGGGGGCAAAAAAAGAAGTTGAAATAGTTCAAATTTACAGAATGGAGCATTCAACTGTGGGCAAATCCAGGGGCATCTGTAGTCGTATGATTTTCTGCAGGATTAGAAAATGAAGCAACAGCTTCAACTGGTAAGTGTACACAAGCTAGTTCAGATTCGGGAAAGTTGTATTCCCAACTCGTGTCACCTTTATGGCAATAATGTGGCAATAATTATGACTGAAGACTTTAAGAGCTGGAATCAAATTGTTGTCATAGTAAGCCATTGCAGGTTTATCTTGGTTACCCACTTACTGGAATATTTATATATATATGTCAGAATAAAAGAAATGTCCTTTGAAGGATTTCAAATTCTCATGAAACATGAGAATTTCATAAATGAGTTTTCATCAAAGGTGTTGGAATAGTGGTTTGATCTGAAATTGGTAAGTAACCAAGACTTTGTAAGAGCTGGGTTACAGGTAAATTCTGATGCAAGCTCTTTATTTTATGACATAAAATTTTAACTGCTTAAGTTGAAAAGATGTCATAAATGTAACAGGTCATGATATTTACAAGTTTCTAACCTCAAATGTTTTACTTTGGCATGGCTTCTGAGAATTTTTTTAACATCATGAACATGGATCCTGATATGCCTACTCAGGTATTTCTCAGATAAAACAGAAATTTTCTTCGCTGGCTACACTCAATTAAATGATACCCTTACTTACTGAAAAGGGGAGGTATCAGCTGTGTGATGGGGCTGATGGATACATATAAGTATCCGAGTGCAGATAGTCACATGTTTCTTTTGTCCATACAAACTGCAGCCTCATTGCGAGACACTTGATCTCCTCTTACCGTGCCCCGAGGAGACCTTTCAAAAGTGGGCGTTTTAAATACGTGACATTTTAAACAATGGCTAAATAGCAGCATTCTGTTTCAGTGCTTAATTATGGCTGAACTTACCCTTTCAGCAAAGGTGTTACTGCAGCATTTCTGATCTCACTCAGTCTGGTGGTTCTTGGGATCCAGTGTGATGTGATAACATTCACTGTTTCGTGCTCCACAGGAGTGTCAGGTTATTTTTGCTACTCTGGCAGCTGTTTGGGGCTAAATCTGAGTGACCAGAGGGTTATTTTTCTATAAGGAATCACACAATCGGCGTTTTGGTTTTGTGTATGAAATATCCCATCCCACTGACTGGAGACCACAGTGCCCATAAGCAGAACAGGTGGACGTGGGCGTTTTGTTTCAGTTACAGCTCATGGCACCTCCTAATTGGAAGCCACCCCCCCTGTCTTTCATGCCAGGATATATTCCCTTTGGCAAAGCAGCCCTTGGCTGAAGGTCTGGTGCTCTCGTTAGAGCAGACACTTGAATGGTGAGAGAGACATCAGGAAATAAGTCTGGACTGTGGTAGAGGGAACCATAGAGTTACTGTAATTATATGGTTTGTCTGAGGGATACCTTAGGAAAGCATCTGTAGAGGGAAATCACAAAGTCTGGTTGGTATAATAAGCAAGGAGTATAGATTATTTCTGAAAAGCTTTTTTGAGATCCAAAGAGATGTACAGTTATCGGAGTAATTGGCAATACAGTAATGAAATAACTACTAGGGTTCATGCAGAACTCAAATAGTCTTATAGGACACAAAGAGGGAAAACTTTAGAGAAAAAAAGTGCTTAAAGCAAATTGGATAGGCAGATCAGTAAAGCAAAGAGATATTCATGGCTGTATAAAACCTTTTGGAGCAAGTGTGAAGCTGTCCATTGCTTTTCGGTGAAAGCAGAATTACACTGCTCTTTCTGCTATTTGCTCAGGCATTGCATGCCTACAGAAAGCCTGCGTGGAGCATTTCAAGTGTGAATCGAATAAACTTTGCAAGCTGTTGGAGCTACTCACTTGGCTTGGTGAGCAAGTCCCTGAAGTCCCTACCTTTTGCAGCACTAAGCAGCACTACCATTTTAAAACTGAAACTCATGCAGTGAGAAAGGCAAGGAGATGAAACAGGAACCATTTCTCTCTAAAGTACTCATGCCTTTTACTATTTATTCAAATGCTTTCGAAGTTTGGAAACAAGAAAAGTTAAATCATTCATGATTTCTTGCTCTTTCCCCCCCTCCCCCCCCCTTTCTTTTTTTCACCCATAATTTGATCACTTCCTACGTTTATTGTCTCCAAAAATTTATTTCTGATCACTTTTTGATCAGCTCTTATTTTCAGATGAAGTGAGATAATTCCTAGGGTGTGTATTTTTTTGCTCCCCTGTGTAATTCGGACTGCTTTTTAACCACTCTCTGTAGTGCCTCACCCTTTGCTGCTTAGCAGCGTATTTCTGAGTCGCCAGGCAGAGCTATTTCAGTGTAGGAGCCCAAGCAATTTTAACAGCTGCGGATTCTTGGGTGTAATGGATGTCTTTGGCAAGAAAAAACAGCCCTTGAGTGATATGTGCCTTGCATTTGAGAGCCGTTCAGTGGAAGAAAGAGGATCTGATAGTTTTCTTTAGGGCAATGGAGACTTCACAATTAGATGTAGCCAACTGTGGTCCCGTTAAAGGGAACACGGGAATTCAGTGTCTTGGCGTTTTCTGGTTTTATTGCATACGGTGCAGCAGCCAGCTCGCATGTAGCTTTTCAGAGCCCTGCTTTTGAGTGGGGGGGGTTGAACCAGGTGTTCCAACCTAAATTATTTTTGATTTTATAACTTTATATATTTTTTTTTGCCGAGTTGAATGTAGAAGCATGTTTGCACCTCGATTGCAGGTATGATAAAGTAAAAGCAGGGCACTTTGTAGTTAAGGTAGTTCAAGAATCGTTCCAGAGACGGATGATGCAACAATGATGATTAGAGGAGCTCCTGACTGACACAGCTGATCTGTTGTTATGAGAGTCCACTTCTCTCTCACCGCATAAGTGGAGATCTGCTGCTGCCTTCTTTTCCTTTGCCCCTCAGCAGGACCCGCTGCTTTTTCATCTGCAGCAGCACAGAACCAAGCGCAGGAGAGAAAACCCCCGCGAAGGACTGAGCTCTGGTTTCTCGGTTCTTAGTGCGGTTAAAGTCATCTTGTGACTTACACGAACCCAGACTTCTGTTGGAGACGTTTTAATCCCATGTTCTTCGTGTTACATATTCATGGGCTAACATGAGAGCAGGTTCTCCAGACAAGGACCTGTGAGCGTGCTGCATAGCAGTGTAACAAATATCGCTCTTAATTTAGTGTGCAACAGGGTTGGATCAGGGATCAGGAATCCTCTTTTGAAATACTGACAATAGTGTTTTGCGCAGCTGAGTTCTGCACCCCTTGTGTAGATACTGTAAATTTGGGGACTGTGTAAGAAGCTGTTTGGGAGACACAACTGCACCAGTGGAGCCTTGGTAGGAGGGGCAGGGGGCAGATATCTCGAGTAATTAAGAACTCAGGAAATCTGAATTCTTCTGGTTCATTGATAGAAAAATTAATTCTTTTGCTATTTTTCCTTTCCACCCTATAGACACACCACAGCTCATCTGAGGATTTGCTTATTCTTTTCAATGTGTTAGGCTTGCTGTATTTTTGTGTGACTATAGAGCAGAACACTGATTATTTGTAGATGTGTTTTACACAAACAGGAGTTTACCACTATCAAAACTTGTAAGATCAGTAACAAAGAAAAGATAAGTTTTTGTGGGAATGACTCCCATCGCTACCAAAACAAGAAAAAGAAGCTAGTAATGAATTCAAGTTGAGGAAAAAATTCATCAGAGAGCGAGTGAATGAGTGGCAGAGCAGATGCCCTCCAGAACTGGTTTAGGAAGCTGTTGTTCCGTTTAAAAAGCAGTCTGTTTCAACCATCTCCTAAGAGTCAAGTCTGAAGCTTTTTGGGAAACTTGGTCATCTGTTTCCACATAACTAAACAATGAAAATTAAGCTTTTGAATAGGATGGATTTTCAGACAGACACAGTAAAAAAAGGCAAAAAGAGGTTTCGAATTCGGCCATCCACTCATAACTTCCACTGGTACTGAAAAAAGTTGTCCCATTTAGAGTGATTGAGCAGCATGGCCCATCATCCATTTAAATGCAGCAAAGTAACCAGTAGTGGCTATAGCAAGCTCTGGTGCTCCTTTTTGCTTGCAGTACCTTTGCATGGAGCTACCTACCTCCTTCATTTGTTGAGGAAGTAAGCCTCTCAGTATTCTGAAGTTTCCTGGAGATGCTTTGAACTCATTTAGGTGTTGGAACACCTTTGAAGAGCTGACATCTGCCTGTAAGTATTTATTCATAAAATCGCCTTGACTTTGTTATCATAGCCAAATTAACCAGATTGTGTTACCAGCTCAGAGATCACTAGACTGGCTCCGTACAGGCTGGCTTCAGTCAAGTGGGGCACAGTAGCTCAGGCATCAGACATCGCTGTCTTTTTTTGTTAACTCCACAATGAATGCAATAGCAAGTGCGGTACAAAGTTGTCTGAGCTTGATTCCCTGAGATAAAACTTGGAAAGCAGTAACATTATCCATATTTGTTCTTTAACAAGAAAATCAGTTTCCCTCATTCCAGACTAGGACAACTAGTGGAAAGTTGACTCCAGCAAAATATGATACTTAAACCTAAAATCCCAACTTCTGGGCTCTAAAAAACTGCACAAAACGTGAATGCTAATAATGTTTGTGTTTAGTGCATGTGATTCACATGTGTTTTGTACGTACATAATTTTTTTTGGAATGGTGTCCCAAAGTTTGCAAGCTATCATTTCGAAAGGAGGATGTCTTGGAATTACATTTGGGGAAAGAATCACTGCAGGGCTGTGAAAATGTCTGTTTCTGATGAAACACAGGCTTGATAAAGTAGGGTAGTTGATTAGTCGTCAGTAATTTTATTACGCGTTATGGGAGACATTTATCCAAGAGTTAATAAGAGACATTCCGAGGTATATGATATGCTGAAGACCAGACAAAAGACTTGTGATATCCTCCTGAGCATCTCTTCCTCTCTTAATGGTGTTCTGGTAGTGTCCACAGGAGAGTAGTGTTCTCTTCACTGGTATTTGAAACTAGTCCAGGCTCAGAGTGGCTTATGCTTCAGAAGATAAATGATGAGGGAAGGCTGAAAAGATTATTAAAAAAACCTTACTCAGTCAAAACATGTTGCTCAAAATGTAGCCTCCAAGCCTGGACAGTATTAGTGAGCTAACTATTTTAGGCACCATAGCACAGTAGGGTTTTGGTGCGAGTGTCATTCCTTAGCTAGAAATATAATACAAGTCTTTTAAAGAATTTCTGGTCTCACTAACAAAATGAGATATGTTTTCATCACAGAGGGACACAAGGTGAAAAGTTCAGGCCTCGATATGCTTTGGGTTTGGTCTCTTTATGTGGATAAATGTGGTAAAATGCAGCTGCAAGCTTCAGATTCGTGTTTTTCTAATGCTTAGGAGAACTTGGAGTCATTTGGGTTTTGCACCTTCTGCAGTTTCCAGGCGTCTGCTGCCAGGAAAGGAGCGGTGCCACTGAACAACAGAGCTCAGCTTCTCATGCTGGACTTGTGCAGGAATCATGCTGTTTCAAAAGCAGACTGAAATCCTAGATCGTAGACCATCGGAGCTAAAGCATCTTGACAGCAACCCCTGCACCCTTCCTTGCTACTCTAAAATTATTTTCAAGTCTAATGTCTGCTGAGTAATAAAGCAAGATGCCATTCAGGTCTCTGATCTGTGTCTGAATAGCAAGAAAATTGCTGGCTGTGCAGCTAAGTCAAGTTCAAGTGGAAAAAAATTTGTGAAGTGATTCAGCTCCACTAACCAGCTGTTTGAAAACCCAGGTGTAAGCAGTGCATAGCAGTAAATCACATACCTCTCAGGCTGGAGATTGACGTTTTACATAACTGTGTAGGATGCATCAGATTTGCCTCTGTTCCCTTTAAATTAGAACTAATCTGTTCTGAATGTAACAAATGTATGGTGCTGTCTTGCATCCATTAAGAAATCTATTTGCATTTAACTTGTACTTACATATCTATCATAAAACAATTTAAAGAAGCCTGCTCCAAAGACATATCTGAATTTGTTAAGTATGAAAATACTATTCTGCTGATTTTAAATATGAGAAACCAAGCAAAAAAATAGCTAAGCAAAGATTCTGCTGGACTGATACTTAATCTTTGCACACAAATGATCTTTTTGAATTCAGGGCTTCATTCACAATTAACAAATGCTGAGGTATTTATTAGGTCAAGGCATAGCCTGCTTGGAGGAGTGAGATTGTGTTGGGGTTGTCCAAGTGCACACCAGTTCTTCAGCTCCAAGATCACTTTTTTATTTTTTCTGGTCTGGGAGAAAGGATTGTAAAGATACTTAGGGTAGAAATGTAAGAGCCAGAGAGGTGGTTGCTGATACATAAGGAGAAACAGAAAGATGGATGTGTGCATACAGGTGTATCTCCTACTTCTCTCACCTGAAAGCTTAAGCAGGTGCTTACCTTGACAGGATTAGCTTGGAACTGGCAGAAGCTGTCAGTTGGGACACTCGATGAGAAGGTCCTGATGAGGCCTAACAAGCACTGTAGTGTGAAGTCAAAACTTACCCAGAGTGTATTGGCGTGCTTGGGAGTTGTCTCTGCCACAGTTGCTGTCTTTTCTGGAGCGTTGTTTTGTCATGCGAAGCACAAGCTGTGCCAGAATAAAGAAAACATTCCTGACTGTAAATCCTCTGTTTTCGTATCTTTCCTGCACAAAAAGTGCAGTCTAGAGAGTTGTGGTTAAATTTAATAGCAGTAACATGATACTTGCTACTTCATATGGCACAGGCAAAAAAGTGGGATTATCAGTTGAAGCACAACCTTAAGTTTGTATAGCCCAAACAGTTGCTTTGCATGAAGTTAGGAGAAGGAGGCACAGGAGGAGATAAGCTTTTGAGGCTGCTTATCAGTTCAGGGGCTGTTAGTGACAGTTAATTCAGCTTGAGTTGACCTTAGGATCATTCACCAATATCCTTAAGAAAAGCTCAGATCTTCTGGAGAAGTCTGCTAAGAAAAGGCTATCACTATATGTATTTATTTGCAAAGTTGGCTTTTTTTTGGAGGGGGCCTGTTTGGGCTGGGGAGGGCAGGGAAAGAAGGTGGACAGACCCCTCCTGCATGTTACCCCTATGCAGAAATGGTATAGCTGCTGCTACCCTTGCCAGGAGAATTTGGTCCCACCGGGTCCCCAGTGTGCTGTAGAACCTCCCAGAGCCCTGCCACCATGTGGATCCTGAAAGCCTTAAGCCATTGTGGTGGCTGAGCAGGAGCTGTCCTGTTTCTCTCTCATGTTAGAGCTTGGATCCTGAGGCAAATGGGAAGGAGACTCAGCAGGCTGTGCATGCTGCAAATGGGCCAGGCAGACTAGTTTGTTACCTACTGGTTGATGAAAAACACATACGTTTTTGTAACACCTCAGGTCTCATTTGTAGGAAGGTCAGGGGTTTTGTCTGATAATTTTACCTACTTTTATTGTTCCTCGGTGAATGTATCATAGTAGGCCATGCTGAGCATGAAATCAGCCTTGTAAAGACAACAGCTTGTTCCCATCATGACAGTAAGTGAACAATAAAAATGGGCTTCTCTAGTTACAGTGGCTGAATCCCAGCATCTCCCAAAGTTACACTCATATAATAATAAGAAATTTCACGTTTCTACCTAGCATAAGAAATGGGCTTGTGATTGGAAGGCAGGACCACGTGAGTTGTTATATCCCTGCTACACCTTCTTTTGCACCTGAATTGCTGGCATCTGGATTGCAGTAATAGCAGATGTTTGTAAAATGTATTTTCTTCTAAGCTATCTCCTCAAGATTTTATTGTAACAATGCCAAGCATCACGTACCCGGTCTTCTTTGTAAATTACCTCAGCTGAAAAGTTTGATGTGTTATACCAATCCTCATCTGATAGTCAAAATCTGTGCCTCCATCAGGACTGGATATCCAGATTCTGTTGTGCATGGATATATAACACAATTTTTTTCTTGTGGATGTCTTGATCCCAACTAAGGAGTAATTCCGTTCCATTTATTGCACTGATGTTTGTGTGAGTTAGCAATTTAAAGCCGTACTTGCAATTTCAGGGAA
This sequence comes from Tauraco erythrolophus, assembly GCF_009769465.1. Taxonomy (NCBI): domain Eukaryota; kingdom Metazoa; phylum Chordata; class Aves; order Musophagiformes; family Musophagidae; genus Tauraco; species Tauraco erythrolophus. Next base: position 30,027,810 of record NC_141467.1, read on the forward strand.
ATGCTTAGTCTGTAAATTATACCTATAAATTTTCCAAGTGGCTTAGCAATTGTGTTAGCACTAACAGGCCTTACTTGTAATACTGATTATGGAGCTGATAGGAGATCAATGTGCCCCAGCACTGGGTTCAGCTCAGATGAAAGAAAAGCTGGTGGTCAAAGTGGAAGGGTTTGTGTCAGATGGAAGGCAATCAGCGAATCAGACCAATAAGCTAATCCACGATGAACTGGAGGAAAAAAAAAAAACAAAAACCCAAAACCCACAAAAATTAAGTAGATGGCAGAAGGCAATTCACAGATCGAGCTTCCCCAGCCGGGGCCAGGTATCAGTGATTTGAATGTATAGATGAGTCATTTTGAAGACGTTTGTTTCTTCTTCCGGAAGCTCTTTTCTGCATTTTATAAAATAGAGAAAACTACTTAGGGTGTCAGTTGTGTTGAATGACAGAGTTGTTTTCACTGCCTCCAGAAGTATACAAAATAGAAGACAAATTCTGCTCACAGACAGTGTGAAGGTTTTATCATAGATCTTGCCATCACATTAAGCCCTAGGAAAACCTCATTTTGGATTCTTTACAAGATATGCAACCAGCCGCACACTTTTCAGTTGGGGAAGTGAGGATCCTGAAGGAAACCAGTGTTTTAGAGAACCGTTTTTACAATCACCAGATGGAAAAGGAGTCTATATTTTGATACTCGTGCACATCTAATCCCACCACTGTCAATGGGATTTAAAATGCCTGCTAATCAATGTGATACATATGGTAGCTGTCACAGAGTGACTAATGCGATGTAATGCAGTAGCCACTGTATACAGAGGAGCCTCCCATGTGGCTGTAAACATCTGCTTTTGTTATCGGTGACTCTAGAGCTGTCATAGTTGGCAAAGAGGAAAAACAAAACAAAGGGAGGTTTGCAAAAGAGGCTTTGAGCTTTCATCTGCATGGGAGCTCCTGAAGGAAAATGCCCTGTTGGGAGCGAATGGAGCCATGTGTGTTCTCTCTCTCCAGGTATCAAGTCGCTCACTCTTCCCCCATCAAATGATTATTCTTAGTTGAAAGGTCTCAGCTTCTACACACAAATCACTCGGATGAGGAGGTGGCAAACAGCAAGTTTTTGTGCATGCATGTGTGAGAGAGAGATTTACAACATGAAGATATCCTGATTTGCTCTAAATGAATGTTCCTGCCCACTCTAATGATACCATTTGTTGCTGGCAGTGTGGATCCTCTGACCCAAAAGCCATAGCTCAGGCTGTTGAGAGCAGTGGGTACATGTGGTGTGGGCTCATCAAGCTCCCAGCTCCAAGGGAGAGGCTCCTTGTCTTGTCTGGCCAGTTGCAGCACAACCCTGAGTACCGTGTTTTCCAAGGGAGGTGTCAGGGTATTGACTTCAGCGTCACTTGAGTGTATGCATTTATAGTCCTCGCTTCCCATCTCAAATCTGTAGCACTCGTGTCCAGAAGGTGAACCAGCTCACCTCTGAGATGCTGATGAAATGCCATTTTCAAGCACAGTGTGTGGACTGTGGCGCCTTGGTGGCCTTTCCAAAACAGCGGGTGAAATTTTCATCATCTTTTGTTTGCAAAGTGGATCCTTCAGAAGTGAGGTGGCACCGTCCGGCTGTGCCGTGTTGTTCCGTGCGATCCCAGGAGGGAGGGACGGAAATGAGCCGCATTGATTTACTTCCGTATCGCGTTTTTGCTGGGGCAGGCGTGGGCAGGTAATGCTGCTGCGTGCGAACACGCTTGCTGGCTTCGGCAGGCGAAACGGTGCGAGGAGAGAAGATAGGCCCTGGGAAGTTACAGCTCCCGGTACCTGAAAACCTGTCAAATGTTTTAAACTAATGCTGCAAATAAAACATTAACTTGTCATAAACTCAATTTGCAAAGTCGGGCACAGGCTCTGACAATTGTGGCAATAGTTTGCCCCCGTAATCTTCACCTGTTTCACTTCTGTTTGTAAAATTAGGCTTTCTGTTATTTTGATAATACACGCTGACGAGAATTGTGTGGGTGTGATATTTTAGTATGTTTGCTGCTTCTCGTTGCTTAAACAGCAAAATCACCCTGAATCCATTGCAATGGAGTATGTAGGTGGAAAGCATGATCTAAACTTTAGCCACCTTATAGACATTTTTATTCACTAATGGGATGGTCCTTGTTATTCCAAGCTAGTTTGTAGATGCATGAGTTGTCTTACTTGAATACAAACGTGTAATTAAAGTGACTCCCTTTTTGAGTGTTTTGCCTTGTTACTAGCTCAAGTACCTCTTCCCATTTTGTATGGTATTGCTCAGATACTGTAATGCAGTCAGAAAGCTCTTAAAAATACTTTCCATGTAAATGGTCATAGCTGAAATTTGATATGGCATTCTTAAGAATCTTTATTTTAACTGCATCATTACTCTTCTCCCTCTGCTTTCCCTGAACACACGTGCAGGCATGTCCTCGTCCTCATCCTCATTTCAGTTGGATGTAATTCTTTCTGGGTAAATCCTGTCTCTTGTGAACTTTGTTTGATATATAGGCTCTTTGTTTTAAGACAGCTGTAGTGTCAGGCCCACCCACACTGTGTTGTCCCCATTGCTTTGAAGACAATATTTCAAACATAAAATAGCCGTCAAATCTTTGCTTCAGTTCCGCTTGCTGGGGATGGCATGAAAACAAAAGTTTTTATGTTCTGAGCTTTCATTTAAGTGAGCCAAATGAGTAGAAGATTCAAGGATTTCAACCAAGGGCTTGTCATGAAAACTGCTTTTGATTCAAGTTAGATAAAGAGATGCAAGCACTAACAGTGTACGTGCATACCATATTTCTGTAGGTTTACTAAATTCACATTAGTTTTTTGGTGGTTTTTTGTACTTGTTTTGTAGGTGAAAAAATAACATTCATTTTTGACCTTACTTAATCTCTTCAGATTTGGACAGAACTTTGTCTGTGGATTCTGCAGACTTGGTGTATAGCAAAAGGGAGAGCAGCTTGCCTGCAGACGATGTGAACTGGCCTGATGTCAGGACCAGCGCTGTGTTACCCCACTGGTGTGGAAATGTTGTCATGTGAAATCATTCCCATGCCAAAACTCTCACACAAATGTATTCACAATCTTTGCTTTGCCCCTCAGAAAGCCACCTGAGAGAATACAAAAACGTGACCAGCAGACACGCAAAATGTTTTTGGTGGGTAGGTAGTGCAATGATGCTCTGCAGGCTGCAGCCTGGGAAACAATTGCCATCTACCTGCAAAAGATTTCTTTTACTTAAGGTTTTTATAGGACAGCATCGGAAAAGGAAAAGGAAAAGCTCCTTGCAGTGTACTGATTTACTGTAGTTTAACACTAAGGAAGTAAATGCCAGTGGAAATTGAAGCCAGATACTAGGCAGCCAACATTCTGGACTGATTTAACCTGTCTCTGACAGCACATGTGGCATGGCTAGAGTGCTCCAGCTTCAGGAATGTTGATTTCTTTAGGCAAATTCTGATGTAATGACTGAAAAATGGTGCTTGATTTTAATTGCATAATAAAGTCTCATTTGTTTTGATAGTCTATAGAAAGAGCACGTTTACCATGTTCAGGCTCATCTATGAATCTAGGGCTCAGGGAGTAATTGAATCTGAAGTTCAGGTCCTGGGTCACTTCTTACAGGAACTTTGATTATTTTTAATTTTTTTTTTTCAGTACTGTTTTCTAGCTTCAGAGATATTAAAGTGAGCTGATTTTCTGATCATAGCCAATGTGTTTATCCAGGGTATTTTACTTATGATCTTTAAAATGTAATCCGTCTGTTGTCACATCCGTTCATGCTGGGAAGAAGGCCACCATGCCAAGGGAAAAGCAGTTGCGGTGGACGTTTCTTTACATCTTTCAGGACATGTAATTTTTCAGTGAAATCTCTCTTTTGGTATTCAAGTACTTGATAATTTACAAGCCATATTATAGGTAGAGGAAAACAACAGTGTATTTCAATCAAAAGTGTGACTAAAATGAAGACTCCAGAAAGATGTGAATGGCAGAATATACTTTGATTATTTGCATGTATTTGTATGTGTGCATATGTTAAGCATTCCCCAAAAATTTATTGTAAATTCATCTTACATGATCGTTTAGAAAATTCACAATGGGCTTGATATAATACAGAGCACAAATTGGGTAGTTCCTGCCTATCTATAGCATTTGATGTCCTGAGGACTTCTGTATGGTCTGTTACGCCCTTGAAAGAAACGGGATGTGTGAAAATATTTAAAAATCTGATTATCTTTGGCAGTATAAGTGCTGTAACTAATCTAGTCCTATAGCAGCTAAAAGATCAATATTAAAACATACTGCTGGGCTATGGGAAGTGACCTTGTGCAAGTGTCATCTGTAATTATGCTTCCTGTCCTTCATTAAGTTCTAGGTTTGATCTGCTCTGCTCTCGTTGGAGTGAGGTTTAGTTCTGGTTTTGCTTTGTTGCCTGTCTTGTCATGAACAAAGTTTGCCTAAGGGTTGAAGAAGCACCCCAGAAACTGGAAGTATGAATGATTTAGTACGTAGTAAATCAGGAAAACAGGTTTTTGGATAGCACCTCAGAAGCTAGTCCCTTTCCCTCTGAATTCCCGTCTAGGTCAATCGTGAGTCAGATATGATTCTCACAGGAAGAAATGTGTGTTTTGGAATTAAGATAATACATATGAAATTCAGTGTTTCAGTAGCGTTCTGCTTTTTTACTTGTGGTCGTTACTGCAAGCCATGCCAGCAGAAAGCATGGAGAAGTGCTGCAGACTTCGCTTCTGGGCTCCTCTCCTTCCTGCGCTCCATCAGTGCGGTTTGTTATCCTGTGTCCGCAGGAGAAAAAGTGCATCACGGGAGCCGGCGACGGGTTTTTGCAACAAGCCTTGCATTACGTCTCCGCTCTGTCCAGGCAAGGCTTGTGGAGCGGGGATTGCAGCGCCCAGAGCCACGCATCCCGGCAGCCAGGCCTTTTGCTCTGGATCCTTCCAAGCCGAACATCCCAGGATACCTGGGCCTTGGCTGGCGGGTGGTCGCTGGGTAGCTTGAAACGGCGCCACGTGGGAAAATTGCTCTGGAAAGCACGGGAGTCACAGCCAGACATCAATGGGCAGTGCTGGAAGAGGGCTTCTGTCAGCTGGGAGCAAAATGGGGCACCAGTCCTGAGGGCACCACATGGAAAACTGGGTGGAGATGAGCTGGCCAAACCACGTGGTTGCCATCGCCCCTTGGGCACCAGCAGGGCCGTCCCAGGGCTGATACCCTGGGGCAGCAGAGCCATGGGGAGGCTGGGGCAGCCTTGCTCTCTGCTGCAAGCTGCGACCCGAGACGTTGAGCGGCGGGGGTGGCTCAGGGCTGGTGTTGAAAGTGGCGTGCCGGGTCAAGGAAGAGCCGGGAGAGCGAGGTGAGCAGTCCCTACAGCCTCCCGCTGGCAGCGGGACACCCGAGGAGCTCTGTGGGAAGAGGGCAGGCGCCCCACGCAAGGTTACCCTGTTGGGATGGCGCTGAGATGCCTGTTCATGGCTGACATCCCTGCTTTGCTAACGGGGCTGAAAAAGCAAGAGACTCTTACAGGCTTCCGTCTGTCTGAACTGGGGTGGGGGAGGCAGTTTTCTTCATGTTTTGTATAATTTGGTTAGCCGTTTTCTCTGCTAATTAATCTACGAAATACTCCAAGAGGGAGGCTAGCTGGCTTTCCAAGGCATGCACAAGCAAGTGGAAGGAAAAACAACTGTCCTCTACTGACTCATGGTCTCCAAAAGAATAGAGAAGATGTAAATAACACAGATATGCTTTATAAAGACAACAGTCAGATTAAGCCAAAGTTGCCTCCCATATTTTTCTTTAATTGTGTTATAGGAAACGGTTTTGAATTGTTTTATTTCCTAATAGTCACATCCTTATTAGCCTCATGTTTTTCCTTCCCATACCCCTCCTGTGGGCTGTGTTGTACGTGGGAATTTCAAGCCTATAAAACTGAAAAAACTTGTGACAGAAAAAGTTTATAATTTATAGAATCATTAGTCTGTGTTCTTGCCTGCTTGTCTATGTGCACATGCTGTACTATCCCATGTTTTATTGTTGATGTGGACAATGTTAGAGAGGATTATGCAGACTTTTTAACTGGCTTTTTATGATTTTATTGGTCTTCATAAATTAAACATCCTCTTTATTTTAGGAAGGACATTTCAAAAGGCCAGAATGAAGGGGTCGAGGGGAAAACTCTATTGTTCCCTTCAGATGCAAATTCTTTTCTCCCTCTTTCTCCTCTGACTCTGTGGGGTGAGTGGCACAGCACAGCTTGCCTGAAGTATGAGCCTCCTGTTGCAGGGATCCCTGTGACGTTACCTTTGTAGTTAAACGTGCAAATTCCTTTTTTCTTTTTGCCATTCTCAGAAACTGATGAAATCGTAGCAGATTGTTCTCACTTGAACCCTGTTTTTGTTTTGGAGAAAGCACTGCTACTAGTTTTTTTTTTCTTTCTCCATGACTGTATACATTTTCAATAAAAGCTATCATCTGTGTGCATTTAGAGATTATTCATATTCGTTTTGTTTCTCGGTTTTATTGGTTTGATTCCTAAATGTTATCAGTGAGTTAGAGCTGAGCTATTTAATTCAAGTGGCATAATGCCAATCCTCTGAGATTAGCTGGCAAGCAATTCTGGGCATGATGCCACCTGGCATTTCTCAGAATGGGGCCGCTAATAAAACACCGGAAAAAAATAAGATTGTTCCAGACATGCAAACCCCTGAAGTTGCGAGGAGTGAGGAGTGACAGAGATTTCACAAACACACCCAGTATTCTGTGGCACAGCTCGGAAACTGCTCAGGAAATACCATCCTAATACCTCTGCAGAAAAATTATGTTGAAGTAAAGGTACTTTGAGTACAAATAATTTTTTTCTTTCTTAAATTTGTGGCCGAAATGAATGTTTCTCATTTTTTCAGCAGTTTGGCTGCAAGTTGGGCTCTCTGGGATTCCTGCAGCGGAGCTTGAGCTCCACGAGCTTCAGCCTTTTAGGACCTGGAGTTTGTGCTCTTCGATTTGCCTCACCGTGATGCAGCCCCACAGCTTCTGACAGGACCATCTTAGGGCTGAAGACTGACTCCTCTCTGGGTCCTCAGCTGTAATTAATCTAGGCAAACCTCACTGGGATCCTATCTTGGATCTAAAGAGACTGCAAGAGACTTAGAATGCAATGTTTCCAACTTTGTGACTGACATTTTCTGATTGTAACTTTTGTTTCATCAGAAGACCTCCAAAAAAACTCGATTCCTGGATAAATAGGTCCCAGGACATTTAGGGCTTTATAGGTCTAGACTAGCACCTTAAAACTAGCAGACTGCCCAAGCAGATTATGCATCACAGATTTAATATGCTCATGAATTAAAATACCACTTAACAAGCAAGTTGCCAAATCCTGCACCAGATGAAGTTTTCTGTACATGCTTCAGAGGTTGTCTCATATACACCATACAGCAGTAGACTGTAGGGCACTGATTTGCATAAATATCCTAGTGAAGGGCAATAAAAAAAGAAGTATACAGTAAGAAATAGTTATTCAGTCCAAATGAAACGTATATATATTTTTTTTTCTTATGGTATTTTGTCCCTGCGACTTCACTGTCTGTTTTCTGTATGGAGGATTAGTACTGATGGCAGACCGGGAGCACCATTAAGGCAACCTGGAGCGACTGGTTATTTTTTCATGGTTTTCCTTCTGTAGACCGTACTCATAATATGTCCTTGTTTCTTCTAAGAAACCACATTTTCCTGTTTTGTGAATATAAGAGAATATAATCAGATGTACAAACCCTATTGTTTCTTTGCTAGAGCTGCCTTCTGTACTTGTCCTCCGTCATCATCCTTATTTTCCAGTGGTTCTGTATATACTTTAGAAATAATGACAGGGCCAGGGGTGGAGGGACGCAAGGGGGTCAGATCCATACTAGTCCTCGGAAGGTAAAGACTCTTAAAGGCAGTGGCAAAGTGACTTAAGAGAAGTGGAGATTTTTCACTCTGTTTAGTGCCCCAGCTTCTCCCTGTGCCTTGCTCTCCTAGGACACTTCTGTCCCTGCGAGAGTCCCTTAAATTGTATATAATTTGCTCGGTGTTTCTCGGCCACCAAGTAATGGCAACATAGCGTAAACTTCCAACTGTACAAAACTACATCTTTTCTTTCGAAAAAAGAGGAGTGATTCAGCATTCCTTTCAGATTCAGTCTGAAAACAAATACATTCAGATAGACTTCTTGAAATAGGAAAGGATAGGGAATTATTTATTCTCTCTGAGGTCTGCACTAACCAACCTGTGCTGTCAAGTGAAAATGTGATGATGTAGTTTGTAATGTTGTTTCACACAGTTCTTCAAGGGGAAAGAAAAAGTAGCATATGACACAACCAAACCCTGCAATGTGGGTTTCTCAGGAACAGTCAACGGATCTTGAATTCTTGTAGCAAGTATGACACTTTTCGAGCTACACTTTTTTTTTAATCTGGAAGGCCTATTAGAAACCTTGAAGGGGGGATCTGTTCCTTTTAACGTTCTTGCAGACCCGAGCTGTTTGCTTGCTTCTGGTTTTGTGGTTATGGACTTATGTCAGTATGATTAATGAGCAATGCAAAGTATGCAAAAAAGAAAAAAAGAGGAACAATGAAAGATCTTCTTTCTGGAAGACACAAGAAGTAAAAAGTTTCAGTAATCACAGAAAGCAGAATAGTTTTTACTTTCCAGTTGCAAGATCTGATTCCAAACCACGTTGACTTAGTGCACATGATGCTTATACTAAGTGAATTTGTGAATTTATGGATTTTATGTTACCATGTTTTCCTGTGGCTGGGAATTTAAAAATTTTGCATTAAGTAGCTGTGTAGCATGTGTGCTGTGTTACGTGCATGCATCAGCTCTGTCAACTGGACGAGAAACTATACAGAACTGTTTGAAGACTATTCACACAATCATTGAAGTTGATGTCACTGCTGGAGATTGTCTTGTCCAACTCCCCCGCTCCAAGCAGGGTCAACCAGAGCAGGTTGCGCAAGACTTTGTCCAGTCATGTATGGAATACCTCTAAGGATAAAGACTCCAGAGCTGGTTGATTGTTTTAATTTATATACAAAGTACATCTTAATGTTTTGTTTTGCTGAGCTGATAGGAAACAGGAAAATTCCTTGCTAGCTGACGAAAAGAAACGAAACCTTCATGCACACTACTGTCATAAATCCATTTACATAAAAGTCATATTGGATCTGTCACAATTTTTCCTCAGTGAAGTCATGAGGGCTACACAAATCCACGAGCGCTTGTGAAGAGGGTGAACCCTGAGCAACTGCCTGGTGCTCATGGTGCCACCTGCTCCTTGTGTATTTTGCCAAGTCAGCTTTCTTATTCAGGAATGGTTGCGTTTGTACGTGATTATGCTAAGTAGCCAAGGTTGTGTAATGTTGCAGCTGAAACAGGACCTGTAGTTTCATGACCTTAAGATTTAGCAGGGAAGCATTTAGTTTCACAGCTAAGACAGCAGTGCCTGTTCTGTGAGGCGGGACAGCATTTGGAAGGCCTGACCAGCAGGGATCAGCCAGGGTGAGAACTTCCACATCCTCATTGCTTGAGGGATGTTGGCTGGTTGCTTAGGGAGGCAAATAAGGAAATCTGAGTATTCATTCATCTGAAAGAGCGAGTGGTCAACTCCTGCAACAAGACCTATTCCTGCTACAGTAAATGGTAACACATCGCTGCCCATAGCTGTAAGCTTTTAGCCTATAGCAGGAAATTGGAAATATCCATGTTTTAGCAGAGGGACTACAAATGTTCTGGACTAGGAGATCAGCTTTTACTTCATGGTAAATTGCTGTTTTCATGCAATTGCCTCCCAAGAAAAATTATTGAGAAGTATCAGCAGATACGAGGGGTAGAGAAGAGAGTGTGTCGTCGTAGGTGGGTAGTGAAGGATCAGTTGAATGGCTCGATGTAGCGTATCAGGAAAGATTGAGCAATGCACTGGTGTAGGAATAACTTTTGAATCAGTATCAGTGCTTGCCTGTCTTTTTCTTGGTGGACTTTGGAGCCAGCCCTTATCACATTTGTAGTCTTTGAGCTACCACACGCTTTGGACAATGGAAATTATGGTAGCTGTAGCTGAGGAGGAGAGTAAAGCAAAAAGAGCAGGAACACAAAATCTGTCATTTCTGAAGAGTTAATTGTAGCTTTCACTTGCTTAGAACCTGTGTAAGGTTTTTGGGGAAACTGATATAACCCTAGATTAGGTTAGCAGAGCAGAAGGACCATAGCTGTGGTCTCAATGGTCACTGTGCTTCTCCTGTTCTCCGTAAACACCAGGGAAAGAAAGGCACTGATGTAGAAGGACCTTACATTTTGCATAGAGAAACACTTTGCATTTTTATAACAAATTACAATTTTCAATCCACATGGAAATTGAACTTTTCTTATCACATGAATCATACTAAGAAGAAAGTATTGCATTTATATGTGTATAATACATATAAAAATATATAACATGTATGTATATATAAACATATGTAGCACTATATATAACTAATGTGTGCGTTCTTGTGTGATCTGATCTAGGTGGTCCTGCTCCGGCAGGAGGATTGGACTAGATGATCCTTTGAGGTCCCTTCCAATCGCTAACATTCTGTGATTCTGTGATATGTGTGTGTCTGTATGGTATGTGTGTGCATATAGTTGATATTTTCCTGATTAATTAAGTAAGTAGAGCTAGAGCTTTTCCAAAGCAGTGACTGAAATAATAACCAACAGAGAAAAATTTAGTAAAGCTGAACACTTTCGTGTGGCTTTGGTCAAATTGCTTCGAGGTGGAAATAATCAGCGGTTGAATTAAGCGAGAGGCTTGATACATACTGGAAAACCTCCATCATCTGTCAGATGTTTTACAACTGTGATTAATGAGTTTGGATAAATAACGCGAACATGTGTTAAACAAGTTCAGGCCAAGTGCCGCACCGTACAGTAAACACAAATTGCACTTCAGGAATGTTTGAAAATATAAATGGGTGGTAGGTGGTATGTGGAGGGCTCTGGGAGGGATGGCCTTTCCTCTGGGGAGGGTAAAAGGAAAACTCTTATGTGCTTCAGAAATAGCTTTTTATCGTTGTTACTGTTTTTAACAAATACAGATGTAGAGGTTTGCTGGTACTAAAAAGAATTGTTTGGGTTGTTCGGCTGTTAAGCTGCAAACATGGTATTTCGTGCCCATTGCAAACTTGCCTGGAAACTGCCCTGAACCAGCACAGGACGGAGCCATATGGAAAGGAACCCAACAGCTTGAGTGACTTTTCATTTAAATTGTATTTGTTAGAGAAATTGTTTGTGTGGAGGGGTTGGGGGAAAACTTAAGTGGGAAACCAGTCTCAGTGAGGCTCGGAGTGCTCCAGGGTCTGTCTCGCCTCCTGCTCTGCAGACGCTGAGAGAGGAGAAGAGCTGGTGCCCCAATGGGCAGCGCACCGTTGCTTGGGGATGTACTGGCCAGCTTTTGTTTCACAAGAGAAAAATCTGTTGCCAGAGCAGTGGGTGGGTTTGTATACTAGCTTCTCTCGTGCTGCGGTGTAGGACTTGTGTGGCTAATGCACTTAAGCAAACTCACTGATTTCCAAATGCAACTGAGAGAAGCATTTACCACAGAGGTTTTTAATTGTTGTATTTTTTTAATGAGGGTGAAGTGATTGCTCAGATATTTGCTTTGTGTTCTCTCTCACTTTTACAACCAGCTGGACTGTTGTGGAGTTTACCAGTATCACACATCTTGTTCCTGGAAAATCTGGCATATTTTTTCACCTTTGGAGATGGGAGAGAAATTCCGAAAGCTAAGTTCCTACTTGATGAACACAGTCTTTTGTCAGTAATTTCCTGATTTTAATATGTGTGGCTTTGGGCACCTCCCTTCATCCTAATCATGGTATTTGGAAAGCAGAGAAGTACTCTGCTTTTACCTCATTTTTATAAGGATGTGGAGTATCTAAGTACTTCCACTGTTAAATCTTTGCAGTCTGACGTACAGGTCCTTAAGAGAGTATAAAGATATGTCCCCACTGCTGGAGAAGCCTTTCTATTCACAACAATCTAAGTAGTAATAAAAAATAGCAATTGAAGGAGAAAAAAATTCCACAGTAGTAAAGAACGGCAACTGCAGTGCTGTCTTTGCAGGGCTGTTGGGTGCAGCATGTGAAGCTCGAGACTGTTGGCTCCCCCATGGTGTTACCTCCCTTCCTAGTCTGTTAAGCTTATCACCGTGCCTGGGCCGCGTTCTTGAGCTGCCTGTCCACGTCCCTCTTGCTGTAAGGCACAGTATGGCAGATGCAGCAGCAATATGCCAACCAGGGTGCACCCAACACGTGCCAGTGTGACCCAGGAGATGGCGAGGCACGCAGTGCAGCAGCGGTAGAAGTGCTGGGAGGTGAGTTGTCCAGCAGATTGCAGGGACCTCTGGGCCTCGCCAGGCTACTGCATGAGGACAGGCCACGTGCTTGACCTGGAATCCACATCAGATGAGATTCATGCATTGACATCGATTTAGCTCAAGATCTTAGTGGTTCTGTTTCAGTTTATTCCTGGTTTTTTTTTCCTTTCAGTTGCTGAAATGGTACATTTTTCATGTGTCCCAGCAATTTTGGAATGGTGGGAAACTTGCTGACCCTGAATTACTTTGACATCTGCTAAAAGTATTTGTGCTGCACTCTGTCTTTCTGCACATCTGATATTTCTTCGTTCTCTCTCTATTGCAAATCAGCCTCTGTTAACGTAATTTCTGTTAATTTAACTGTATCCTTCAAGTATCCCAAAGAGGCATCCTTCAGGAACCCTAAACTGCGTCAAGACACATAGAAAAAGACAGATCAAGTTATTTAAACAAAGCCGGTTAACTAGCCTAATGTTTTTGGCTGAGATCACATCTGCTAGGAACTATGACGCTATTATTAAAGGGATTGTTCTGTGCTACATGACTCTGTAATACTAAAGCAAAATCAAGTCTTTTGTCTGTTGGAATGCTCTTTCTCCTCTTTACTCAAAATCAGTAAAGCCCCAGTTGAATTACTGTGTCTGGGTTTGGGCATTTAAAGATGTGAATTTGTTAGAGTGTGTACACAAGAGCAAGGAGGACTATCAGAGGTTTAGGAAAGATGAGCTACAAGTCATTTAAGACATCATATGGAGACATTACAAGAGTGTTTGGACTGGGGAGGTCTGAAAATTAAATTGAAATTTTAAAAAATTGTTTTAGAAATCAATATTATCATCAATAAATGTAGTAAAATATTGAAATAAGTATCCTGGAGATGCTGCGGCATTTCCATTGAAATTCTTTGCTTATTCTTTTTTTAATTGATTTTGAGGAAAAAGTCCTATGGATGAACCTCCACTGGAGTTGAGTGCCCCCTCTAGAAGCTTTCCAGAAGGGATCTTCATGACTGTGTGACTGATGCTTCTGGGTGATGCTGAAGGACAAATAAATATTCATCCTTAATATATATTGTGTGTCTCAGTCACAGGCTCATCTACTTTTCTTTTTATATGCAAGGATTTTGTGGTAGGTGCTTGGTCTTGGCCACTCCAAATTGTCAAAAACCCCCCAACGTTGAGTTGGAACCATTGCCCCTAGCAGCGTGGCTGTGAGACTGGAAAGCCTCACATGCATGTAGGCAATGCAGGCTCAGGTATTCAAAGATGCAGACACCATTGCAGTCACAAGCAGCAGTCTGAGGAGAAGCAGCTTTTTCAGATTTTCACCATCAGCTGCTGCGGCTGCTCTTGTACCTGCTGCCTTGCTGTCAGGTGAGTGGTCTGCACTTGCTGTCTCAGTTTTCGAATGGCCTCTGATGGGGTCGAACTCGTGCAGTTAATTAGGAGGCTGCATCTTCTGAGGTGCGAAGGCTCGTAAATCTTAATGCACTTCCTGAGAACAGACTGGGATCACTGGAACAACCTAGTCTTGGAGATAGCCTCTGACATATTTTGGCACATCTTACGCAAGAATAGAACTTGGTCTGAACTTGAAGCTCAGGAGCTCGTTCACGTTCTTGGCACAAACCTGTGATGTCTTTGCACTCGGATGTTTTGCCTCTTGCCAAGCTGTCAGCACAGATAAGGCATCCATCATTCTAGGGATAGCGGGTGTGTGCCTAAGTATTGTGTCCTTTTTTTTGGTGATGTGTTGCTATAATTTGCTTGTTGCTTTTTGTTTACTAGCAGTGTTTGAGCATGCAGGGCAGCACGTTGGTGCTGTGTTTTAAAAACCAGCAAACTCAAATCATGTTGTTATTAAGTACTTGTAATCCAAGAGGCACCGATGTGCTTGTTCAAGCACAAGCATACAGGTCAGCAATTCGGAGACCTAGTTGTAAACTGAAACAAATGTTAAAGATCGATGTCAGCATACCTCTTTTTTAATGATTGTTAGTCTCAAGTTGGTTACAGTAATCTCTCAAGAAAGCAGTAACTTTTTCTATCTTATTTTCTTTTCTAGCAATTTTCCCTGGCCTCATTCTCTTGAATTATGTAACCTGTATTTTAGTATAACAACTACTTTCCTACTGTATTACTCTCTAGGGAACAATTTTGCATTAGTAGGGGGATGAACAAGATGACCTCTTAAGTCTTTTCCATCACCACTTGCTATAATACGGTGCTGTAATATTTGACCTTGTTACGCAGTCTTTTCCCTTCTGTAACCCTTTGGCTTTTACAGAAGAGCAGTCACAGCGTTTTTTGGATATGCAGAAGTGCCCTCTTTTGAAGTTATCAACCCGAAGTACTGTTTCCTGCACTTCAGAACTAAAGAGCGTTAGTGCCTTTTGCATTCAAGTGGAGAGGATGTATAAATAAATCATTGCAGGGGAGTACGCTGCGGTGCCTGTTCCGTAGCTGGAATGAATAGGCTGAAGAGGCAGAGGATCTTTATTTTGTTAATATGTTGGCAAGGCTGTAACTTTTGAATATACCTTTCTCGTGTTACTTTTTATTTCAAGGAAGAAAGGAAGACCGCGCTGCTTGAGCAATTTGCTCTGCACCTGTGCTGTGTCCGTGGACCTACACAGTGTACTTACTTCACTGCCGTTGTTTCCAATGGCAGGCTTTCCCCATGTGTCCAAAGTTATCAGTAGGTATCAGACTGGATGGGAAATGTAACCGTAAAGGGAAATTCTGTGTTCTAGCTTGCAAAATCAGAAAGAATGCACGTGAGAGAAGTAATTTGGAAATGGAAAGAAAAGCTGTGGGGATGTTCAAGTGATAAGTGGATTCAAAAATGCCTTGCTGTTCCAGTTTGTTTATAGCTTTCAGCTCATAGAGGGCAGCAAATGTTTTTTATGGCATTGGCCTGGCAATAATTTCTCTAGCTCCAGCCTGACCATGAAAGACAGTTCTTAAAAAAGACTTTTTTTTTTTTTTGCAGTGAACACCCCCTGCATTTTCTTTATCTCTCCAGAGACAACTAGTTTATAAAGCCTAGGGTTTTCTAATCATTGAAATGCTCGAGTCATTCAAATGTCTTGGAGTTGCTGCTGCTGCTTTCTGTGCAGTTACGTGGTTCCTTGTTAACTCTGGGTTTTAATGTGCCATTCTAATTTTTACTTCATAATTTAAGTAAAACCTGCTGTATTCTCCTGCTGATGGATGTTTTTATTGCTTGTGTCCTTTTTTCCACAGCAGAAGTAGAATCAACTGAGTCATGTTTCTGCAGTACAGAGTTGGGAAAGTACTTGCCCTTTCTGTTAGCCAGCTTCACCTTGCTCTCAGCCTACATCAGCTTCTGCGTCCTTTTTTCACTCACTGATGAGTAAGTAGGGCCTTAATACACTAAGTTAGAAATTTAAATAGTGAAAGGAAGTTTTGACAATTGACAAAGTTTTATCAATTTTAAAGATCTTAGCATAATGCAGTGCAACATACAGAGTATTAGCTTCCATAGCTGTAACCCCCAGGATCCAGCAGATGAAGACTAAGGTTTCCGTTTGCACTTATCTATATAAACACTTGCTATGTTTCAGCATCTGCCTTTAGCGTAAGTCATTGGCATTCGTTTTCCATAGTGTGTACAGATAGCGTGATAAACGTTCTTCCTAGTTCCACATGCATGTGGATGGGTCTACAGGAGCAAAGGGATAGTAATTTAGAGCTTTGTGAAGGGCTCTGGCTGATGGTTTATCCATGACACGTGGCTTGCTTGAAGCCAAACAGAATTGTTTTCGCTGTCTCTGTTGTTGCATGTCTCTGATTCCTCATCATCATTGTATTTCTCATTGGTCCTTTGGAGCTTTCTTATTGTTACTAATTTTCCCACGAATGATTGAGTCTCATTTCATATCTCTTGGAACTAGAGGAGAAGAAAATCAGGGTATGCTTCATGGGGACGACACTTGTACTTAGAGCAGTGGATACATTTGTCACTAAATTTAAATGTATAATCGTTCTTGTGCTGATAGTTTTATGTTAATTCCCTTGTGATGGAAGTTAGGACGTTTGGCACTTCGGGAAACATTCAAAAAAGGTTAGTTCCAAACAATCCTTCTTCCCAAAGGAAGGATTCTTCCCTGTGTGCTCTCCCTGTGGAAATCCAGGGGACTGTTTTTGTTGGTTGTTTCTTGCGGTGGCAGGAAAGCAGACTTCTTCTGCCCTTGAACAGGCAGGAAACTCCTTAAGTGTGAGTGTACAGAATTGCTCTGAAGTGCTGGCCATATTGACTATTTTTCATTCCCAGTGGACATCCCTCCATGGAGTTCTCCCTGCTTGCCGGTCGGAACCTATGGGCTCCCCGGGGTTTCCATGTGCCCCCTCTCCTCAGATGGCTCTTTGCACTCTCTGCTTCAAGCCTCTGCCAGCATGGCTTTAGGATACAGGGTTGGAAAGGATGTCTGAGGCTACTTGGTGGCTTTCTCTCCTCTCAATCCCCACCTTTACAGCAAAAGGGAATAACGATGCAGGCTCGCAGTGAGCTCTTCTCGTATGCAGGTGAAACAGGATCCTCTTCCCACAAAGGATCCCCCTCTCCCAGGGGGGGCAAAGGACCCTGCTAACTGAGGGGACGCACTGTCCCGGATAATTAGCTAAGCAGCTGCTGTGTGCCTGAATGAAAAGGAGGGGAGGGAGGTTTTGCTCTGGTGGGGAGCCGGGGTGGCATTCCTCGGAGGCAGCCTGCAGATTCCTCTGAAGCAGTCGGCACGGATGATGACACAGGCTCAGCATTGCGTGGCCAGGCTTCCTGAAATTTGTACGTAGCCACTTGCTTAGCATTAGGTCTTTTATTGTGGGAAAACTCCTTTTCCTCACTAGGTGCTGATCATTTATCCCTGAATCAGTGGGAGAATATATAGCTTGAGTTCATATGTAACATGTTGCACTAATTAATGCATAACAAAGTATTGATAGAGGAAAAAATAGGATCAGTTTGGAGAAAAACTGAGGACTTATAATATGCAAAACGAAATAATCTCAGCAGAAGAAGCAATTGTGCTGATGCAATAGTGGGTAATGTGCCTGTGAGTGAATCCCCTCTCCGGTATTTTCTAGGGAGTCCAGGAGGGAAAGGAAAGTGCCTTGTCTGGCCAACGCATTATGATTAGCTTCTATGGACAAAAGCAAAACTGAAAAGAGAACCTCCTCTTGGCATAGAACCAGGTCTTTTCTTAGAGGACTGCTTTAATTTGTTTGACGTACAGTGAAAGACTGGCACACTGCACTAATTAGTTTTATATACAGTTGTTTTATATATCTACAGCACTATGTGTACCCGTGGGCCCATTCGTAACCCAGTGAAGTCTACCAGGCTGCTTCCTGAAGCATCTTCACAGGATTGAATCTGCATGCCTGACTTCTTGCTGTGCTGCTCAAATTTTTGCCCAGTTTTACAGTTGTGTAAATGCATTTAGATAGAGTAACGCGTATTTAAAATTGCAATAGCATAGTAATAAATTTGGAAGTGTGGTACTTGGCATTCACAGAAAGAGGTTTTTTATTGTTATAAACACTTTTCTTTGTTCTTCTTTTTTTTTTTCCCTCATTAGCGCTGGTGGAAACCGAGGCAGTTCATTTAAATTCTAAAAGACTATTACTTCTTTCACTAATAATTCTTCCTAGGGAGCACTTAAAATACTGTTTCATTCATTGTTGCAGGGACAAGAATTAAGTTTATAGTTTCTAAGTATTAGCCAGTTTGCAAGTGGCTAGTGGAAGGAGACAATATTGCTGCTTCTGTCCCATGCAAGGACTTCAAAAATGAATGGCAGGAAATGTTTCAAATGTCATTTAATTAGATCTGCACCAGGTACCCTG